>NC_067154.1:8398857-9598857 GCF_903995435.1 Acomys russatus | reverse complement strand
AGTGACCATCAGTGGTAATGGTGAGGAGTTAAGTCTAGCTCACCCACTTATTCTTGGGCTAAGGGACTTGGTAGTCTACCAGCTGCTGTCTCAAAGTCCATCGTGAGGGAGACCCTTAACTTTTTAGGCTGCCTCCCAAGTGACATGATAACTGAGCCTTCAGGAAGCCGTTTTACTGGGCCATTGGGTCCTCTTGGCCTGCAGTGTCTAGGGATGGGCTCTTCATTAGACCAAAGTGTGTCATCAAGGGCCTGAGCTCATCACCACACTTCTACTGAACTAAGCAAACACACAAGCATTCATACTAGTAATGTACTTGCATACGGAGAAGGTAATGCATTACTGTATCGCAAGGTTAAACTCATGACTCTTTTTATTTATTTATTTATATTTTTTTTGGGGGGGGGGGAGGTCAAGACTAACAACAACCAGGCATCTGTTGATCTTCCCAGGGAAAAGTTCCATGACTCATATCCAACATTGTCTTTCTTGTTGAGAGATTAAACAGTGATGTTAGCTAGACCAGCCTCAGTGTGAAGGAGCCCCCATTAGTCTTGCATGTAGTGCTTCCATCCCAAATACCAAAGTTTCTTGTGCATGCTAGGAAGCTGGCCAAGGGTCTGCTCATACCTCCCTAACCACCGAGAGCCTCTGCTCTGGAGGAAACCCAGTCGCATGCACACGTGTGTCTCCACACCTACCAGTATTCTCATATCCACTGTCATATCTAGTTGCTAATCTCCCTAGCCTGTTCTCTCCAAGTCCCTGACCAACTACTGTGACATTATCTACTCTAGTAAAACCAACTGAAATCTGTGCCTCTGACTACCTCTCCCCGAATGATGGACAATATGCTGACTGAAGTTCTCCTGTCTTTCAGAGTACCACTGAGCAGCTGTCAGTAGTTTATTTCCTGTTCCTGTATTGCTTGGAACCATCCACGCCAAAGCCAGAGCCTTTTCATTCTGTCAGCCAATGAGTGATCCCCAGTAGATGGTTGTTCTGCTTCAAAATTTTCAACCTGAAACAAACTAAAGGCACAGAGCAAGAGGGAGCTTCCACTAAGAAGTCACCTCCATCAGATTGGCCTGTAGGCAAGGCTGTGGGAGGAGGTGTTTTATTGACTAATAGTTGATGAGGGAGGGCCCAGACCACTCTAGTCAGTGCTAAACTTGTGCAGGTGGTCCTGGGTTGCACTTATTTTTTATTTTTAAAAATATTTTATTAATTTATTCATATTACATCTCAATGGTTATCTCATCCCTTGTATCTTCCCATTCCCCCCTCCCTCCCATTTTCCCCTTACTCCCCTCCCCTATGATTGTGACTGAGGGGGACCTCCTCCCCCTGTATATGCTCATAGGGTATCAAGTCTCTTCTTGGTAGCCTGCTGTCCTTCCTCTGAGTGCCACCAGGTCTCCCCATCCAGGAGACGTGGTCAAATATGGGGCACCAGAGTTAGTGTGAAAGTCAGACCCCACTCTCCACTCACCTGTGAAGAATATCCTGTCAATTGGCTAGATCTGGGTAGGGGTTTGAAGTTTACTGCATGTATTGTCTTTGGCTGGTGCCATAGTTTGAGCAGGACTGGTTGCATTTAAAAAAAATGAAATCTGAGTCAAGCATAAGGAGTAATCCAGTAAGCAGGGCTCCTCTGTGGTCTTTGCTTCAGGTCCTGCCTCCAGGTTCCTGTTTTGAGTTCCTGTCCTCAGTGATGAACTGTAACCTGTAAGAAAAAGCAAAGCCATGGTGTTTCTCAAGGCAATAGAAAATAGACTAGGCTAGTTGTCTAGGTTGACTTGAAGCAGGGGATGAAGAGATTGAGGGTTGGGTATTGGGGAGCCTGAGGCATCTTGAGTGGGTGTGTTACTTGTGTCTTTGAAGTTGCTCAGGTTGAATTCAGCATCCTGTCAGTATCCATAAACACACACCTCAGACTTTGTGATTCCTAACACTGGAAGTCACTGTGTCCTACCACACCCCATTCAAAAATGGCATCTCAGGCCACACAACCGCAGGATGTGCCGTGATCAGGTTGCTTCATCTTTTGCAGGCCCAGCTGTAAGCTGGGGCCTTTTCTGCAATGGAGAACGTTTGGCTGACAGTGGGGCCAGTGCTCTGTTCTGAAACCTCCCAGCCCTGAGGAGGCTGCTGCCACTGAAGCATGTCAGAGGCTTCACACAACCTTCCTGGTTTCCATGGTGATTTCATGCAGCATGGATATTCTGGGTCATAAGGCCCAACTGATGGAGCAATTGGCTTTGGGGCCCTAGCTTGCTACAGTCACTTTCTTATCCCCAGTCCCCACATGAATAAACAGGCGAGAGCTGCACATTTCACTTTGTTTTGGTTAACTGAGACAGAATTGTCATGCACCTCAAACTGGCCTTGAACGCTTTATGACGCTGAAGATGACTCCTGCATTGTCCCGTTTGGGACAAAGTATAGCTTAAGGCTTACTGTCCTATCATAGCAAGGATGTTGGGTTCAATCTTTCTTACAATAGTAGTTCTTGCTCTGTGTGTCAGAGAGCCAGTATCGAATTCTATCATTGGCGAGTGGGAACATCCTAATTGTTCATTCAGGGAGTGGAGAAATGGGTGATGAATTAGCCTTTACCATCGCACCTGTTGGGATCACTGTAATTTGGACTTGGGCTGAGATTCCATTCGTTAGTTGATTGACACAGCCCCCTCCCCTGTGATGATTATTGGGTCAAAAAGATGATTTGGGTCCTTAGGAATCAGATTAATTCTGAGGTAGTGTCTTATAATTCCCAAGAGGTCCAGGCATCTCCTTTCTTGGTAGAGATGGCTGGTCTTATTCCCAAGTTGATGGGATTTGAAATCAATGAAGAGACATGCCTCTGGGTGGTTCAGTGAGGTCATTTCCAGAGTGGACTGACTGTGGGAAGCTCCTCCTCCAGAGGGCGTGGCACTTTCTCTCAGCAGCTCAGACATAATGAAATTCAAGGGAAAAATTTTGCTGCTTTGCTAGTTTAAGTTCACTTCTTTCTGTTGGCTCATCTGCCCTGTTGCTATTGCTGTCACCACTGCCATCCTCTGCCACCACTGGAATCCAAGATTCCTTGGTCTTCCAAAGGTATGTATGTACGTATAAGACAAGCATGCAGTACCGGAAGAGGCCAGAAGAGGGCTCTGCATCCCCTGGAACTGGAGTCGCAGTGTTTCCACTCCGACTCTCCATAGTTGTTACTCCCCATGCTTCCTGTTGTTCCCAGCAATCCTCACGCCACCCCACCCACTCCCTCCCAAGAATGGAGCATAGCTTTGCACAGAGTTCCAGTAGTTCTGCTTATTCACAGTGGAAACCAGTAGAGGCTTATGGGTAATTGGTTGTTTGTGAATGGTGAGCATTTGAGTATAAAGGCCATCCTGTGGTAGAGATAGCAGCACTGGGTGCCTTAGTGGCATCTGCCAGCCTGGTGGCCGAAGGCAAATCAGATGCATGCACATAGTTCTATCTTACTGTACCAGGCATTTGGCCTTTCTGCATTTGAATTCCAGCAGTAGCCTTCTGGGAAGAGGGAGTTCTTCCTATGGTGACCTCTGAGGACTGGCAAGGAACCTTCTATGGTTGAGCTGACTCTTGCCCTGCAGCCTGTCTGAGGCTTCTCTGGGGACTCCCTTAGTTAAGACTTGTGGGCAAAGAAAACATGCCAATGTCTTCATCTGAGAAGCTACAGAAATGGAAGCAGGGTGTGTGTGTGTGTGTGTGTGTGTGTGTGTGTGTGTGTGTGTATGTGTGTGTGTATGTGTGTCTGTCTGTCTGTCTCTCTTTGTGTGTGTGTGTGTGTGTGTGTGTGTGTCTGTTTGTCTGTCTCTCTTTGTGTGTGTGTGTGTATGTGCATGCCAAGGCATGCTTGTGGAGGTCAGAAGACAATCTTGGATGCTGGCCCCTGCTTTCTATCTTGTTTACGACAGGGTCTCTTGTTCACTGGCGTGTATGCCAAGCTGATTGGCCTGTGAGCTTCTGGGCATGCTCCTGACTCTTACCTTTTATCTTGCTTTAGAAGCCCTAGGATGATAGATATGTGTGACTGCGCCTGTTTTTATGTAGGTTCTGGGAACCAGGGCTTACTCCTTATGCTTCTGTGGCAAGTGCTCTCTCTACCTTTGAGTTTTCCTCCCTGTCCTGGAAGGTGCAGTGCCTTAAAGGATCCGTGAAAGAAGTAGCTGGAGGGCACACGCCAAGACCTGAATGACAACCCAGAGTCTTGACGGGGGCTCTGTGCAATGCGAGGCAACACATGGCAACATCTTTGGATGTTGATTGCCCAGCATTGTGATTGGCCTCTTTATAAAGGCCATGGGGATTTAAAAAAAAAAAAAAAAAAAAAAAAAAAAAAAAGAGCTGAGACTGCCCCCTAGCTCATGGGAAGCAGAATTACAGCAAATGGCTGTAGTGAAAATAGTCATTGATGCTAATGCTTCAGGTGACAGTGATGGTGAGAGCTGCAAATTCCTGTCTATGTAACCTCACTGTGTGTCTACATATCTGGATGATGTTATGTAACCTCACTGTGTGTCTATAAACCCAAATGATGTAAGTACATTTTTCTTGCTATAAGTTCATACACAGTGTTGCTTCCTGTATGCTTGTGGCAAGAGACTCTGTGGGTAAAGGTCAGGTCCGCTGCAGTGAAGGCCCATGTTACACATCTCAATTTCCCTCTTTCTTCTATGGGAGTGTAAGCAGTCAGTCAACAGGCCCAGTGCTGTGAGGTCCTGATCTGGGTCTTCACAGCTATTTGGTTCTGTATGGTGATGGTTATGTCCAGCCTGGAGGAAATGGCTCCATTACAGACTGCTTCTTTGCAGTGTCCAAGGAGGGTCTGGTGTGACTCCTGTGGCATTTACATTAACAGACACAGACATGGTGTTTCTAGGTGTTGATGGAGATGTCTGTGACCATGCTCTGTCACAGATGCACAGGCACAAGGGACATTTAGTTTTATTTATTTTGATGTTTGCAGATTATCTTATACTTGTGTACGGAGCATGTACATATTCCTGTGGGTGCATGATTGTGTATGTAGCTGCATTTATGTGCCTGCATGTGCCTATAGAGTTCAGAGGTCGACGTTCAGGGTCTTCCTGAACTGAGCTCCTCCTCTTTTGTTTTATTTTAGCTATTTAAAAGATAGGGTCTTGTGTATCTCCACCTAGCTTGGAAGTCATTACGTACCCAGTGATAAACATGAGCTCCTGGTCCTCCTGCCTCCACCTCTGGTACCTCCTGGACTGTTGGGTTTCTAGCTGAGCGGCACCATGTCTGGTTTTCCACTTTCTCCTTAGAGGCAGGGTTCTCTCACTGACAATGGACTTCGTTCCCTTAGCTGTGCTGGCTGGACAGTGAACCTCGTGGCTCTGCCTTCTAGATCCTACCACTGCAGCTGGGCTCAAAGATGTATCTAGTCACAGCTGGCTTTTTTTTTTTTTTAATTCATATGCATTCTGGGCATCTGAACTCAAGCCCTCATGTTTACACAGTAGGCACTTTACTGACTGAGCCACCATGCCAGCCCTTAGCCAGCCTTTATACTTATTTCATTACACCCCTTGGCTCACGCTACAATCTCATATCCCAAGAGCAAGTGGCTGTGGTTCTCAGTTTCAATTTTCTGACTGAGGTGCTGTGCAGCCTGCAAATGAGATTCTGCGCCCTAAGATTGGGGCTGGGATCCTGACGGCTGTTTTGGTCTTTTTTTTCTTTCTGAGAACTCATTCAAATTGACTCGAGCCTACTTCCTGTAAACAAATTAGTATCCTGATTGTGAGAGTAGCAGGCGGGCCAATGAAGTGTCCATTATTCAGTGGCAAGCAATTTAGCAGCAGCTGTCCTGAGCCCAGCGGAGACCTCTGAAGTGTCCAGTACTATCCTCTAAGACTTTGTTTGCAGTGGTTTCCTATAAACTGTCAAGGGATCAAACCAGCTACACGCTTCAGAGTTCCATTTTTAAGAGGACGGTAGAGTGGTACCATTTATCTGAGCTGCGGGAGGAAAGGAAACCCAAAGAGTCACTCAATGGCATTTCTTGGTTTTGTTCAAACAGTGGGTTTAGGTGGCCTGGCCCAGCACTTGCTCTTCAATGCCCACTATGTGCATTTAGTCGTATGAATGTGGCCTTGGTTATCCTGAGGACTTAGAGGAATCTATTTATTTATTTATTATTGAAAAATAAAATCATTCATATTACATCTCATTTTCTATCCCATTCCATGCATCCTCCCATTCCTCCCTCCCTCCCGCTTTCACCCCATTCCCCTTCCCTGTGACTGTGACTGATGGGGACCTCCTCCTCTTGAATATGATGCTAGGGTATCAAGTTTCTTCTTGGTAGTCTGCTATCCTTCCTCCCTGAGTGCCATCGGGCCTCCCCATCAAGGGGGCATGGCCAAATAAGGGGCACCAGAGTTCGTGTGAAAGTCAGGAGGACTTTGAGGAATCTTTACTCATATCTCCTCTCCAAGTCCTTTCAGGAACTGAGCCTATTGCAGCCAGAGAGCGCAAGAAGAGAAGGAAGGGTTTCCCTTAGGTATTATTTTCTCATCTTTGGGGTGAAGTATTCAATGGAAGCAACTTCGGGGAAGAGTCTATTTTTCCTCACAGTGTCATGGCAGGGACGGCATGGCAGCCGGGGCCTCACTGGAGGTTGGTGTGAGCTGCAACACCCTGAAAGTATGGAGACTTTTATGTTTTTGAAACCAGGGATGCTTTAATCCCCTAGCTATGCCCCTTAGGATCATATCAACCAGTGAGGCCCATGTCACAAAGGTTCTATAAACTCCCAAGACAGCACCACCAGTGCTCAAGTGCCTCTGGGAGGGGACTTAATCCTGAGACCATAATTTATGTATCGGTAATAGCAAGGAACCATTGGCACAAACTCCGTTCTTGTCTTCTAAGGAGTGTTTAATAAGAACATTTACTTTCCTTACCAAACTCAAAGCCTGAGCAGCAGCCGTTCAGCCTGAGTGCGGCTCTTGCAAACATCTGGAGAGTAGACCTCGGATGATAATGGGTGACGGGCACCTAGGTAGGAAGCGCCTCACATGCAGGCATGCAGGCACACAGGCACGCACGCGCTGCACACACTCACACATTGTCTGAAAAGACCAGAAGAGAGTGTCAGCATGCCTGCAGCCAGAGTTACCAGAAGTTGTAAGGCAAACTGGGACCTCAACTCAAGATCTCAACTGCAAGAGCAGTGCACTCACTTAACTGCTGAGTCATCTCGCCAGCCCACTGTTTTCTTCTTTTATTTCCTCAAAAGTGAAGTCTTTCCCATTACATGTGCTAATAGAACAAAACTTTACTAAATATTTTCCTAGTTTGTCTTGAGTGTGTGGTAGGAGCTATGGCCTCTTTAATAAGCAGGGAGACAAGAAGAGGATTGGAGATTTTAAGTTTAAAGTTATTTGAGGAAAAATAATGACTATCATTGATATTTTTACATTTAAAGTCAATCTTTTCAGGGCCAGAGAGATGGCTCAGAGGTTTAAGAGCACTGACTGCTCTTCCAAAGGTCTTGCCATCTATAATGAGATCTGGTGCCCTCTTCTGGAGTGCAGGTGTACATGCAGGCAAACCCTCTGCATAATAAATAAATCTTAAAAAAAAAAAAAGTCAATCTTTTCATTTAAAACCAATTATTATAACTAACATGAAAGCCTAGATTGTTATTTGGGGGTCTTGATTTATTTATCTTTTTAAAAACAAAAATAGGTCCTTGGCCCACATGTTTTGGTTTGAGGTTGGCTCACAGTTTGAAGGCGTACAGTTCATCATGTTGAAGAGGAGCTGGAGGGATAAGTGTGAAACTGCTTGCTTTCTCCACATCTCTAGCCAAGCACCATCATCAGTGGGTCTGGGCTATAAACCTCAAGGTCTCCCCCACCCCCACCCCTGCTTCTGGTGACCCTCTTCCTCCCAAAACATCCCATCTGTGAAAGCTATATGACCTTTCAAAACAGAGTGACCAGCTGGGCACCAAATATTCAAACACAGGAGGCTGTAGTCAGTGTACATTTCACATTTAGACCAGAACAGGTCTCTTCCCCACATGAGGGCACTAATTACATGCTGAGGGCTCATCTAAGCCTAATACCTCCCAACACCGTCGTAGTGAGAGGATGGCTTCAATACACTGATGCTGGGGGACACAGGCATTTGGTTCCTCGCAACTTTTTCACATACAAGGTGGTGGAATAATGTAGGGTAACAAATTACGGGTGATGGTTGTTTAGCTTTGGAAGGAAAGAAGGTATATTTTCCTTGGCCTACTTGTATTTTGTTTTCAAGGGAAAATTTACTTTGATGTTTGAGAACACATGCCACTAAACAAAAACAGCTCACAGAGCTGGGTAATCATTTCCAGATGTACATTCTGCATCGAGGTACGAAGCATTCTCTGTGAATTCCAGGACAAAGAGCTTACCGAGCACAGCATCCTTTAAAACAGCAGAAGAGACGATAGCATTTAAAGCCACATGAAGCGCTGCCTCTGGCCTTTGTGGGAACTGAGAACCAACCAAGCTTAGCTTTCAGTGCAGGCAGGGGAAAGCTCCCTCCACACACACAGAATGTAATTATCAAATGGCCAGGCCATCCATCACTCCAAGCTCATTCTAGGTCAAGGCATAGATCATCTTCTTTCCCATTAAAGGACAAGCATAAGAGGCCTCTGGGAATTAACAATTAAGAGAAGCATGAATCAAGTCTTCGCTCCAACAGTCTCTCTATGTCTCTTTTGTCTTCTTTTTCTTAATTCCATCGTTTAAGAAAAATTCAATTCAATTCTGGAGTGATGCTCTACGCTCCCTTTATAAATGTAACAAATTTAAATAAATAAAATCTATAGAGTAACCAGATATGGCACAGAGCATCCGGACTCCTAGCACTTCGGAGGCTGAGGCATGCTGTGAGCTTAAGGCAAGCCTGGGCAATGCTGTGCATTCAGTTACAGCCTGGGTATTGGTATGATTCTGTCTACAAAGGCAGAAGTTAAAGAAAGTTCTACTGAGCTAGGGAAGTTGTGTTGAAGTCTACAGGAGCCTAAAGAGAAAGAGAAGCCATGGGGGAATTTACGTGGAGCAGCACAGAACGATGGCCGGGCTAGGGGGTCTACATATTCTCCGTGGGCTGGTGATCTCTGTGGTGTGACTGGCATTGGCATAGATTTCCCTAGACACTGAAGCATATGAACTCAGCGCAGAAAGTGACAGTCTTACTCATTAGTTGTCAAAGATAAGGATGTAAATCCTTGGGTGACGTCACCCAGCTCTGTGGACCAAACTGAATCTAATCATTGCTGGGGTGTCGGCCCTTTATATCCCATGTTTCGGAATTCTGTGCCAGAGCTTGCCTCCTGTGCCTTCTGGATGGGAATTAAAGGCATTTTCCTAAGAAGATCATCCCCACGTTACGGCAGATAGTGAAGGCCTCTGGGACAGCTGAATTTCTTTCTGGCTAAAACACCAAAGACAGTGAAAGTCCGAGCCCGTTCCGCAGTTGGCATCTTGGGAATAGTTCTCTGTGAAACTTGATTTGCAGGCATGGGGAGTCCTGCCCTGAAGAGCTGGAGCCCACAGCGCTGTGTCAGCGGTTCTGTGAGCCTTTTCTCTTCACACCCTCCACAATTTCTAAGCTGTGTTGAGAATGTTTGTCTATAGGTCTCTTCCTACCAAATTTCTCCTCTCCTTCCGAGTCCAGGACATGGCTCACCTTCCTCTCGACTCTTTGCTCAGTCACTGTGATCTAATTGATCTAATCTCTACCACACTCCTCTTTTTAAATCGCAGCTGGAGGACCGTTCTTCAGAAATGTATTTTTCCTTACTTAATTTGCTTGTTACTAAGAAATCCCCCCTGAGCTCCAACTGTATGTTGTGTGTCCAGAGGTAGATGCACAGATGAAAGAGGCAAATCCTTCCCCTGCAGGGAGCTTAGGGTCCCTCCTGAGGCTTGTGAGAAAGTAAAAGCTAGTCATCGATGAGGATGTTCACAGGAGCTCCGCTTCTGGAGAGTGTGGGGAGCCTGTGACAAATCACTGGAGAGAGACGTTACAGAATGACATTTTGACCCTTGGATATTTTTCTGAGTCTTTCCAGGGGTCAGTTGGAGATATCTCATTTGAATTTTACTTGGGAATGCCTTAAGGCTATTTAGAAAATAGTCATTTTGTGATGACTATAGTACACATAGAGATTAGTGAATACAACCTAAATTGAGCTGAATGAAATTACTTATGTGAATATCCATGCAACTACCATTGAGGACGAACAACTGACCAGTGACTCAAGTGCGATTCTAGATTGTGTGAGTGTACTCCGTAGAATGACAGTCTATAGGACAGACTCTGCCATCCACATCTGAGAGTAAAGGAGGAAGGGTGGAAAGGAGAGAGAGAGAGAGAGAGAGAGAGAGAGAGAGAGAGAGAGAGAGAGAGGGAGGGAGGGAGGAGGAGAGAAGAGGAAAGGAGAGGAGAGGAGGGGGGCATTCCATTCCCTCTTTACACAATGGTACCCAAGCCACCATGGTCCCCTGTAATGGCTCATCTTTAGTTCATTTTGTGGCTTATTGTCTGTGAACTTTGACTTGTACCAATGCATCTGATGAGCAACTTATGTTTAACTGCTTTGTCGGAGGCAGAAAAGTCCTTGGCTACCGTGGCTTAAAAGGAAATGGGTACAAATAGATGCCTATGTCTCTCTCGAGGAATGGAATCTGACTCCTGGGGTGTATGTTAAGGGTCTTATTGCTTTTCAGTCTAGTTTCACACATGTCCCCACGAGCAATCTGTAAGACAGTCAGTGTTCCCCAGCACTCAGTCACCTGACTTTTCTAGGCTTTCTTCCTGCCTGGTAGAAAATGACAGGCTATGGCTATCTGGCTTTACATTTTCCTGAACATGAAGATGCTGAGCATCCTCTCCCTGCTCACAGGTTCTCGGTGTGCTCATCTCTCTACAGAAGAGGACACATATCCAGAGAGGTCAGTTACCTTGTCTGGGGGGTCATGTGAACATCACGTGGCATCCTGGGTTTCCTTCTCAGGCCTGTTTGAACATAAAATATTTGTCTTCTCTCTACCACAGGACCTTACTTCCTTGGGACTTGAGCCTTAAAGAAAACTAAACACACTAGGAATCACTGACTGGAACATGTACTTCTTTGCAAGAGTTCATTTTGGAATATTTCTTTCTTCCAAAACTGAGGTCAGTTTTGGTCAAATTGCAGATGTCCATCACAGTTTGCAGGTCTCATTCTTAGACAACAACAACAAAATAATCATATTCAACTTTCTCACTTTGTTTTCCGGGTTCTGAATTCAAGTTCCGGATTGTTCACGCAGTTTAGAAATCAGACGTATCCTGAGAGATAGCAGCATGTTTCCAGAAACCGAACCCACTCTCAAAGGCTGAGTGTTTGCCAGCACTAACGTGCTGAAAGCAATAAGAGCCACGGGCTCCTGCAAGCTCTTTCCTGTGTCCTACCCAGCTCTAGGTTCCGAGGCAGCTGAGGGTCCCCAGGGAGGAGCAGAGTACCCCATTGAAGCTACACCTCCTGAGCACACATTGAGCTTGTAGGTCATATTCATTTTGTAGGAAACAGTTACTAAAATCAATTTGTAAGATGTTTCCCTTAGATCATTCAGCCCCCTGGGCACGTTCCGTCTTCTCTGCTTTCTCAATGCCTCCTCTTAGTTTTTACACATTAACGCTTCCTTTTCACAGCTTCTCAGGAACTTTCTTCCTGGCAGCATGAAGGTCCCCAAGGGCAACCTTATTACAGATTTATCCACAGAAGACACACAGAGAACAGGTGTTTCAGAAATACTAAACGGAAGAGCATGCCGCACTGAGCAGCCAAGGCAGCCAGGTTCTGTGCTGTGGCAAGGGATGATCTGGTCCCTCTTGTCACCTGTTCCTGGGTTAAGTCTCTGTCTATGGGTCAATAAAGAAAAAGGAAGGAGCTGATCAGGGTTCTCCTGTTTTCACGGGGAGCCATTTAACCCATCTCTGCCACTGACTTCCTAAATTGTGCACTCTCTGAGGAGGGTCACAGAGTGACCCAGTGGCAGCACATTTTGTGGATTGGATGTTTTCTGTGTGTGTCTTATCTATTCCAAGTAGCAGAGAGCCAGGTCCTGGAAAAAAAATTGATTTCATTTTAGCTTCACAGAATCACATCAGACAAACGTTTTCTAGACACGGAAATTGATCCTGTTGCTGAATCTGCCACCTCCTCTCCAGCTGCAAGTTAGGAAAAGAAATTCAACTGGCACTGGAGCTGAGAGCATTCAGGGCCAAGGACGGTCCACACACCTTGAATTGTAGTAAGCAAGAAGGCCAGATAGCTATCTTCTCTTTATTGAATCAGTCAACAGAAAACGTTTCACTCCGGGGCTTATGAAGTCCCAGTGCAGCAGCGGTGACAGGTAACCCTTGTAGGTTCATCTGGAGGACACACCAGCCCAGGTGGAGGCAGAAGGACACTGATGGGGTCATTTGCCTGTTTCAGGGACAGGGGTTTAGAAAACTACAAGGAGAGAACGCCCTGCAATAAAGCGAGAGGATGGGGGTCAAATTAAGGAAGCATTATAGCAAAAACAGTTACAGAGGCAGCAGTGTGAAAAGGGAGGGGACCATGAGAGCGAGGGAGGACCAGAGCCTAAGAGAGAGGAGAGTAGACAGGAAAGCAAAAAAGGGGACTTCTGGGGATGGGGCAGCGACAAAGGGGGTAGGATAATGGGAGAAGGTAAAGAGAAACAAAATATATGGATACATATGTATAAAACAGACTCATCCTTATAATTTTTTTCCGAGACAAGGTTTCTCGCTATAGCTGTCCTGGAACTTGCTCCATAGACCAGGATGGCCTTGACGTTTAATGTTAAAGAAATGCTGTGGATAGAGGACGTATCAGATATTAAACTGATAAGAACAGATACTACACTTGATCTTAGCCAAAACGGTCCTAGAAACCTATAAGAAGAACATTGTGATGGGTGGATTGGGGCCCAGGGGTGTCTGCTCAAACTATTGCACTAACCAAGGACAATGCAAGTAGTAAACATTGAACCCCTACTCTGATCTACCCAATGGACAGGACATTCTCCACAGTTATGTGGAGAGCAGGGTCTGACTCTGACATGAGCTCTGGTGCCCCATATTTGACTACCTCACCTTGGTGGGGAGGCCTGGTGGCACTCAAAGAAAGAATAAGCAGGCTACCAAGATGAGACTTGATAGCCTACGACCATACAGTGGGGGAGGAGGTCTCCCTCAGTCTTAGACCTAGGGGAGGGGAATGGGGTGAAAGCAGGAGAGAGGGAGGAACAGGAGGATGCAAGGGATGTGATAACAATTGAGTTGTAATCTGAATAAATTAATAAAATTAAAATAAAAAAAGAAATGCTGTGGAGCCTGCAGGCAGTGATCTGATGGGTAGACTGAAGAGCAACGGGCATGCAGGACTGGAACTCCTGCTCTTCCCACAGGGGTTGTGGAGGATAAACCCAGTCCTGGTGAGGGGGAGAGCCCGGGGGGGTTTTCCCATGGACTCGAGCAGAACTGGAACAACTGAAAAGGAGCCATGGTGAATCCCTGATTGAACGGGCCTTCAAAGTTTTTTTTTTTTAAAAAAGATTATTTATTTATTATGTATACAGTACTCAAGAGGGCATTAGATCTCATATAGGTGGTTGTGAGCCACCATGTGGTTGCTGGTAATTGAACTCAGGACCTCAGTAAGGGTAGACAGTGTTCTTAACCTCTGAGCCATCTCTCCAGCCCCCAAAGTTTGTTCTAAGGTAGATGTGATCACTGAGTTCTGGGAAAATGCCAGGAAACTACTTCCCTCCTTCTCCTGACTGTGCACCTGTGCATATGTGCGTGCGTGCGTGCGTGCGTGCGTGCGTGTGTGTGTGTGTGTGTGTGTGTGTGTGTGTGTGTGTGTGTGTGTGTGTGAGATGGCTGCTATGAAGAAAAGCGTGTCTTGGAGCTGAAGTACATGCCAGCCTAACCACAGCCTTGGCTCAGGAAAGTGGCTTTTCTTTATTTGCTGTATCTCAGTAGTGAAAAGTAGCTTTTTGTGTGATGTCATTTATGCAATTTTGAAATGACAAAAATTATAGAAATGGAGAAAACGCAGGCAGGAGTTAAGGAAAAGAGACAGAGGGATGTGAACACGTTGAGGTTTTTCTGTACCTTGATGGGCTCAGTATTAACATTCTGCCTGTAACATTGTATTAGTTTCTCAAGACTTTCCTGAGTCGGCTTGAAGAACATAGGAGGCCTAGATGGCTCAGCAGGTGGAGGGACCTGCCACCAAGCCTGACGACCTGACCCAGGTCCTGTGAGTTACTACATGAATGCCTTGTGCATGAATACTCAACCCCAGATACACACACACACACACACACACACACACACACACACACACACACACACACGATCAAAAGTTTTTTCCGAAAAAAGAAAGACATATATTTTCTTCAGGGACTTAGTTCAACCAACCCTCTGTAGGCTGAGGACCCCAAGATCTGCATGCTAAGTGTGCAAGCCCTTGTAGATCTGTTCACACAATTTCTAGCTGGAGGCCCCAGGCCTTAGACCCACAAAGTGGATGGTGGTTTGAGGGTGCAGACAGGAAGAAGCCAAGGTTTCCGCCTGAAGTCACACAGGCATCAGAGGCTTCTTGTCTGTCAGTGGCTGCTCTGTCTTTTTAGATCTTCTGCTGGTAGAGTGAGGCCCATTCTTGTGATTCCCCCTTCCCCCAAACACCTTCATCCAAAGAGATGCTAGGGCACTGTGTCACGGTGTGGGCAAGTCAAATTGCATTATAGCATTGACCCTTGCATCTGTGGCTTTTCTTCTCTATTTTTAAGGATAGGCTTGTTAAATAGTTCATTCTGTAAGGGTCAGAGAATCACTGAGGGAAGACCCCAGACTCAAATAATATGCAAAGGCAAAGAGCTTTTATTCTGCAGAAACAGCATGCCATTCATACAAAATGGTGACAACTAAGAGAGCTTGCAGGCTCTTTTAAAGGCTTCTAGGGGAATTTCAGCTGTGGCTATGTGACTTTGATTGGGATTGGTCAGTGCCCATGGAGGCTATGTGACTCTAATTGGCATTGGTCAGTGCCCATGGAGGCTATGTGATTCCAACTGGGATTGGCTGGTTGCCATCTTCTATGGTCCCTGAGAAGCCCAGCTTATTTTCCTGGGCAGTTGAAACCAAAGAACTCAAGATGGCCTTTTAGCAAGTCTGATCCTCTCAACTCAGCCTGTCTCCAAACTCACGGCAGTGTTCCTCCCTCGGCATCCCAAGTGCTATGATTAAAAGCAGAAGACACCAGACCAGGAAGGCTTCCCATGTCTTTAAAACAATGGGCGTTTCTTTGTTTTTTAATCTTGGTAGTGACTGTGCAAGTGGAGGGACCCACAGTGGATTTGGAAACATAAGGTCCTTGTCTATGCTGTACCTTCCAGGACTACTTCTGGGTTCCCCACTGGGGCCTCAGTGACAGAAGCCACAGTCTCTAAGGAAGCCATTTCGAGAAGACAGTGACAGAGGTCAATCCCTTGCTCAAGTGGGGGCAGGTGTGACCTGACTGACAGACTTTGCCTCTGGGAAATGGACACTGAGCTGCTGACAAAACAGCTTCTTATGTAAAGCAAACATGACTCACAGCTGTGCTCTTGACCTTGACTACACTCTGGAAACCGTGTGTGTATGTGTGTGTGTAACTTGGAAAAAATACAGACACCTTGTGACCCATACATTGTGAATGGGCTAGTTTGGATCTGACTTGGGCTCTGGGATTTAAAGTAGAACACACCCCCATGCATTGCTCCTTCTATTTTGACATGTGTGTCATTGTACTTGGCTCATCTTTGCCTTTCCATGTTACTCTCCCTGCTCCCTTTTCTTGTTGGTCTTTTTCTCTCCCACAATTAATCTACCTTCTACTTTTATGCCATTCTTTGCCATCCCATGCTATTCCACTCCATGCCAATATTATACCATGTTAACCATGTATAACACACACACACACACCACACCACACTGCACACACCACACACACACACACACACACACACTGCACACACCACACACACACACACCACACCCCACCACACTGCACACACCACACACACACACACCACACTGCACACACACACACCACACCACACTGCACACACACACACACCACACTGCACACACACACCACACCACACTGCACACACACACACACCACACTGCACACACACACACACACCACACCACACTGCACACACACACACACACATACCACACCACACTGCACACACCACACACACACACACCACACTGCACACACACACACCACACCACACTGCACACACACACACACCACACTGCACACACACACACACACACACACCACACACACACACACCACACCACACTGCACACACACATACCACACACACACACACACACACACCACACTGCACACACACACACACACCACACTGCACACACACACACACACACACACACACACACACACACTCGGATTCTACATGAGGGAAACCATGCAAGATTTGTTTTTCTTCTTCACCATTGTCCTCTCTCTCTCTCTCTCTCTCTCTCTCTCTCTCTCTCTCTCTCTCTCTCTCATTTCTTCCTTCCCCTAGACTCTTGCAATACTCATCACAGACAATACACAGACTAATTTCAACACCCCAAAGATTTTCTTGGAGTTGACCAGCAGAGTTGCTGTAGTTTGTGCCTCAGGAGGCATGAGGACTGCCGCACTTTTCACTGAAGGACAAGGGACATTGCGTAGTGACACAAGGACATTGCAGAAGGAGACCCAGAGAGGCGCCCAATGTGGAACGAGGGTAAGTCATCTTTTAAAAAGGCACGTGCTGCAAACTGTTGAAAAGCCAGTCCAGATAGAAGATATCCTAAAATGGGATTGTTCTAAGAGCTTAAAAACAGGGAACAAGGCTTTCTTGGCAAAACACAACATCCGATGACACATGAGAGCCTCTAATGGCCATACTTGAGGCTTTGTGCACAGGGAGGAAATAAGACACCATTCATTCAGTGCAAACGAGTGAAATGATTATTGCCAGATGTCCCCAGGCAGAGACAGGATTGCAGGCAGAGGAGAAGGCTCTACTATCGCCGGGCCATTGCCGAACTGGGTCTATCTCAACACTGAGGCTCTGAGAAGGTGCTAGGAGCTAGGCCACCAAGAGGGGACCTCAGAAAGCCCCACGGTGCATACAGCATTCCTTTGTATGCATGGGGGTGCATTTGGGAAGATTTCCCTGGGAGGGGACAGCCTTATCCCTTTTTATGAGCATCCTTTGAAGGCAGGATTGTCTTTCTGTTCTCATATGTTCCATTTTCATCTTTAAAAAAAGATTTATTTATTTATATTTATTTACAGTGTTCTGCCCACATGCCAGAAAGGACACCAGATCACATTTTAGATGGTTGTGAGCTACCACGTGGTTGCTGGGAATTGACAGACCTTTGCTCTTAACCTCTGAGCCATCTTCTTAATGGGCTCCCCGCTCTTGCTGTCTGGGACCCTTCTACCAGGAACCTGAAACTTGGAGGCTAGTGGAGAATAATTTGCTGCAGGCCCCAGAATGCATCCCTGCCCACAGGCCATGAACAGGTTGAGGGGCTGAGCCGCACAGTTGTGCTTTCTGATGGAAGCAGGAAGCAGGAAACAGGAAGCAGGAAGCAGGAAGCAGAAAGCAAGAGACTTCACAGGTAATGCCGGGAGGCCAGAAATGGGAAAGCTAAACTCTAGCATATAATTTAATGGTTTCTTTCCAGTTTATTGAATACATCTGGAAATTTAGTTATGTTACAGTTCTGGGCTCATTTAAAAATAGCCTGACTGTAGACCTGAGGCTACAGAAGTGTCATGCCCCAGGGGTGCTAGTTTGTAGTAGGGAGAGGACACTGTCCCACTGAAAATTTGGAAGTAATGTTTCATTTCCAGGGCTCTAGAATGGTCCTGACTTCCTGTCCTGAAATTTTTTATTTGGGATCAAAGTGGCTTACTTCACTAAGAAACCAAATTTCTTTTCTCATTCCTTCCTTCCTTCCTTCCGTCCTTTCTCTTCTTCTTCTTCTTCTTCTTCTTCTTCTTCTTCTTCTTCTTCTTCTTCTTCTTCTTTTCTCTCTCTCTCTCTCTCTCTCTCTCTCTCTCTCTCTCTCTCTCTCTCTCTTTCTCTCTCTCTCTTTCTGAACAGGAGCTCAGATGCCATGATGTTTGAACCATTTACTTTCCAGTTTTCATCACAGAGAAGCACTGGACACTAGATCGATAACCAGAACCTGGAACCAAGTGGTTTGGTTTCTCAGGGGCCAGGCATACGCTCCAGCCAAGCCAGAGGCCTTCTCTGTGGCTCAGCTTCTGACTGTACCAGTGCAGGCCCTGGTCAGCGGCTGCTCGGTTCAGCATCCTGCACTTTGGTGTTGCACGTGTTCTCTGAGGTCTGAGCTCATGTGTAGAAAGAAGTGGGCGCTGTTGTAGTCCTGCATGACCATGGTGGCAGTGGCTTAGGACTGAGGAAACACTAGAGCAGGAAGGAATAGATCTGGTGTTCTGAACAGGATCTGGAACTTAATAGTTCTCTCTCTCTCTCTCTCTCTCTCTCTCTCTCTCTCTCTCTCTCTCTCTCTCTCTGTCTCTCTGTCTCTCTCCCTGTCTCTGTCTCATTGCATGCAGGCCCATTTGCACCCATGTGTGTCCATTGTATGGAGCCCAAAGGACAACCTCTGGCATGATCCTTTGGAGTTTGCTGAGTAGTCTAGTCTGGCTGCCCCTCCCCCGTGCTGCAGTTACAAACATGCACCACCATTTTTGTTCTTTCGCTTTCCCATGTAGGTGCTGGAGATTGAACTCAGGTCCCCACAACTCGATCATGCTCAGTTAATGAATGCATTCCCATGCACGCGCAGTTTAGGGTCATAAGATATATGCTTGAAACTTTAAAGTGATGAACAGGAACACCTCTGGGCATACTCAGCCTGCACCTGAAGGTTTCCCTGAAGATAAAGGAAAAGAAACTTTGAAGTTGCCTGCCTTGGTTAGTGGCTAGCAAGAGCTCCTTCTTAATGCCCATCTCAGACTAATGGTTACCTTATTTCGTAATTTGTTTAATATTTTTTTTTTTACCTAATTTTATAAGGAATAGGTTGTAAGTTTTCTTTTTTTAAAATGTATTTATTTATTCACCTTTTATCCTTGTCATAGCCTAATTCCTCCTTACCTCTCAGTCCCTGTCTCTTCCTCTCCTCTCTCTCTTCTCCCCTATTCCTCAAAAAAAGGGAACCCCCCCTTCCCACCCACCCTAGCTTATCAAGTTGCATCCTCTTCCTCTGTGGCCTGTCGAAGCAGTCCCGCCAGGGAGATATAATCAAGAAGCTGACAACAGAGTCCATGTCAGAGAGGGCCCCTGCTCTCTTTACTAGAGGACCCACATGAAGCCTGAGTTGCCCATTGGCTACATCTGTGTGGAGGGCCTATGTCTAGTCCATGCACCATCCTTGGCTGGTGCTTCAGTCTCAGCAGGCCCTTTCAGGTCCTTTTCTCCCTCCCTTCACTTTTCCACAAGACTCCCTGCAGATTGCCCAATGTTTGGCTGTGAGTCTCAGCATCTGTTTCGAGATACTGCCGAGTGGAGCCTCTCAGAGAAAAAAAATTTTAAATGTCCTGCATGTGTGTGCGAAGTGCCCACAGAGGGCAGCAGAGAGCATCAGAAACCCTCTTCCAGGAAAGCTAGAGCTAAAAGCAGTTGTGAAACTGACCAATGTGGGTGCTAAGAATGGAACTCAACTCTGAGAGGCTCCACCCAACAACAGATCGAAAGAGATGCTGAGACTTACAACCAACATTGGGCAAAGCATAGGGAGTTTTGTGGAAAAGGTGGGGGGAAGGTTAGAAGGATTTGGAGGGGACAGAAGCTTCACAAGAAGACCAACAGAGGCAACTAACCAGGGCCCAGAGAGGCTAGTGGAGACTGAAGCACCAACCAAGGACCAGGGATGGACTGGACCTAAGGCCCCGTACACAGATGTACCTGTCTTCAGAAAAGGAGAACTCTCCTGCATCCTCTTCCTCTGTGGCCTGGCAAGGCTGCCCCATCAGGGGAAAGTGATCAATGAGTGGGCAACAAGACCCATGTCAGAGGCAGCCCCTGCTCCCCATGTTATGGGACTCACATGGAGACTGTGCTGTCTATTGACTGCATCTGAGCAGGGGGGTCTAGGTCTTCTCCGTGCATGGTCCTTGGTTAATGCATTAGTCTCTGCAGGCCCCCCTCTGGGCCCAGATATGTGGCTTTGTTGTTCTCCTTGTAGACCCTTCAGGTCTTTCCATCCCACAACTCTTCCATACGACTCCTTGCACTCTGCCCCAAAGTCTTAGCATCTGCTTGGACCCCCTGCTGGGTGGAGTCTTTCAGAGGACCCCTATGGTAGACTCCTGTCCTTTTCCCTCTCTTCAAGCACTTCCAGTGTCTGTTTTATTTGCCCTTCTGAATGAGAATGAAGCATCCTCCCTTGGGTCCTTCTTGTTACTTATCTTCTTTAGGTTTTGTGGATTATAGTGTGGTTATCCTGTATTATACGGCTAATGTCCACTTTATAAATGAGTATATACCAAGCATGTCTTTCTGGGTCTGAGTTACC
Source organism: Acomys russatus (assembly GCF_903995435.1). Taxonomy (NCBI): domain Eukaryota; kingdom Metazoa; phylum Chordata; class Mammalia; order Rodentia; family Muridae; genus Acomys; species Acomys russatus. Next base: position 9,578,121 of record NC_067154.1, on the reverse strand, counting down.
TCACTCAGGATGATCTTTTCTAGGCCAGCCATTTGCCTGCAAATTTCAAGATTTCTTTGTTTTTAATAGCGGAGTAGTATTCTATTGTGTAAAAGAACCACAATTTCTTTATCCATTCTTTGGTTGAAGGATATCTAGGTTGTTTTCAGACTCTGGTTGTTATGAATAAGGCTCCTATGAACATAGTTGAGCAAATGTCCTTGTTGAATGGTTGGGGCATCTTTCGGGTAGATGCCAAGGAGTGGTATAGCTAGGTCTTGAGGTAGCAGTATTCCAAATTTTCTGAGAAAGCACAAGATTGAGCTCCAAAGTGGTTGTACAAGTGTGCACTCCCACCAGCGATGGAGGAGGGCTCCCCTCTCTCCACATCCTTGCCAACATGTGCTGTCACTTGAGTGTTTGATCTTAGCCACTCTGACAGGTGTAAGATGGAATCTCAGAGTCGTTTTGATTCATATTTCCCTGATGACCAAGGATGACCAAGCCTGATCTCAAGCTGTACTATGGAGCAACAGTAATACAAATTGCACAGTACTTGCATAGAAATAGACTGGTGGATCAATGTAATCAAATTGAAGACCAAGAATAAACCCACACACCTACAGACACTTGATCTCTGACAAAGAAGCCAAAACCATACAATGGGAAAAAGACAGCATCCTCAACAAATGTGCTGGTCTAACTGGATGTCTACATGTAGAAAAGTGAAAATAGATCCATATTTATCACCCTGCACAAAATTAAAGTTCAAGTTGAATTAGTGACTTCAACATAAACCCTGACACACTAAATCTGTTAGAAGAAAAAGTGGGGACGAGCCTTGAACCCATTGGCACAGGAGACAACTTCCTGAACAGAACACCAACAGCCCAGGCTCTAAGATCAAGAAGTAATAAATGGGACCTCATGAAACTGGAAAGCTTCTGTAAGGCAAAAGACACTGTCAACAGAACAAAAGGACAGCCTACAGACTGGGAAAAGATCTTCACCAACTCTACATTTGACTGAGGGCTAATATCCAAAATATATAAAGATATAATACATATATGTAATATAATATAAATATATATAATATATAATATGTAACATATAAACAGAATTCTCAACAGAGGAATATCAAATCACCAAGAGGCACTTAAAGAATTGCTCACATCATACTTTCTAAAAATTTCTCTTTACAGTGAGTATTTATTCTATTTTACTATTCAGCAACTGGATCCAGGAACTGGATCAATTCCTTTCTCATTTGGGAGACAATTCCATTCTATGAGTGTTGGCAGAGGACAAGGTCTCACTAAAGGAAGAGAAAGATTCAGGACCCAGCCACCTTCAATCCTGACAGAGAGATGTGGTCAGAATCAAAGCTTAGTCATCCCGGAACACCGCACCTGCAGAGTGAGCCAGCACACTGCCCAGGGCGACGGTTGTTCAATTGCCGTGATGGCAGCAGAGGAATCAGGTCTGGAAATGGTGTCCTCACTTGATGGATGTGGTATGGTTTCAGTTGTGTTCCTTCCCGGGTCTATCCGACAGATGGTAGAAACCATCCTTCACTTTCTTGCCAGTTCCCTGAGCTTACTGATAAGACTCTTCATCCATTTCCAGTTAGCAAGGTGTGGCTTCTGTCGCTTCAAACAAAAAACCTTGCCAGCTGCCTTTCACTCTGTCTAGCACTTGCTGAGCTCAATTAAGACATATCGACCGTCCTTGGACCCACAGTAAATGGTGAGCCCATGACTGTGATCTCGAGTGAGCAGCCAGACTAACTGGTCTGAACTGAGACACAGTGATTGTATCAACAGCGAAGACCAAACCAGTGGACACACTCAAGGCTTCTATATGGTGGAGATGTTGCTCTCCTGAGGCTGATGATGAGTCTGGACCTGCTCAGGTGTGTGCTGTGTGGGAGCTTCCCTGCCAGGCTCCTCATTACAAGTGAACTACAAGATGGGGGACTGGGAGCTTGCTGAATGCTTAGCTTTGGAAGTTTTGGCTGCTTGTTTTATCTATCCAGGTCAAATTTGGAGGGCAGGGGTGGTTTGGAGCTTTGGGTTGTCTGGGGTCAAGTGTGGGGTTAGACTTATGCCCTTCTCAAACACTGTGATGGGTGGATCTGGGCCCAGGGGTTCTGCTCGATCTAAGGCACCAACCAAGGACAAGACATGCAGTCATCATAAACCCCTACCCAGATCTAGCCAAGGGACAGAACATTCTCCACAGTTAAGTGGAGACTGGGGACTGACTTTCACATGAACTCTGGTGCCCCATATTTGGCCATGTCCCCTTGACGGGGAGGTCCGATGGCACTTGGAAGAAGGATAGCAGGCTACCAAGAAGAAACTTGATACCCTAGCATCATACTCAGGGGGAGGAGGTCCCCCTCAGTCACAGTCATAGGGAAGGGGAATGGGGTGAAAGGGGGAGGGAGGGAGGGATGGGAGGATGCATGGGATGGGACAGCAAATGAGATGTAATATGAATTATTTTATTTTTCAATAAAAATGTGTTTAAATAAAAAAAAAAGATTTATACCTTTCTCTGTAAGCTAAGAACTTGGTCTGCTACTGTTTCATGGAACCTAGCCTGAGACGTTTTGTGGCATGTGCACATCTCATGGAATTTGCCAGAAAACAGGAACCCTAAGCTAGAGACTGTCCTAATCAGTATGTCTATTAACTCCACCCCACCTCAAGTCATCTGAGAGAGGAATTGTCCAAGTCAAATTGACCTGTGGGCACGCGCGTCTGCGAGGGATGATATTGATTGTCAATTGCTCTAGGAGAACCCAGCCTACCGTGGGCTGTGTCATCCCTAGGCAGGTAGGTGGCCCTGAAGGACATGAGACAGGTAGCTGAATACAAGAGAGTCTAAAAGTCAGCCAGAGCAGCATCCTCTATGGCCGCTGATGTACTTCTCGGCTGTGAATTGAGCTCCTTGGTTGGATGTACTAATGTATGGGAAGGCAAGTGGGGCTGCCATCAATCCCTGTCTCACATCCTGTCCTGATGTCTCTCAGTGCGGACTACAACCTGGAATGCTAAGCTGAACAAACTCTCTCCTACCCTCTCATGCTTTTGGTCAGTGACTTTTTTTTTTTTTTTTAATCACATCCACAGAAACGAAGCTAAAGCAGAACAAATGTTTCTCTGATACTTTGTACATACTTCAGTGATGAATTACTTCGTTTATGTGAAATCAACATGAAGCTGTGCACATCGTAAGTTAATTTGCTAACTTGGAAAATTCCCATAAATGCATTCTGCAGGAACTTCAACTTATTTGCATTCGTTTGTAGTCAGGGCTTTGTGTGAAGTACTCTTGATGAGCTTTAGAAGCAGCTGCAGAAGCAACCTCCTGGGCACGTCCAGGTGAATGTTTTTTCAGGTTGGGTTGAGTGGGAGGACCCACTCCAAACTCATGTGTCACTGGGCCATGGATTGCGGTATTGGAGTGGGTAATAAATAGGAAAAGTTCCTCTCAAGTAGAACGTACAAGGTGTTTATTCTTCATCCAAGTATTATCAAAGAAGCTGTTTGTGAGAAGCTAGGATTTAATTGATAGCGTGAAAGATGAAGAAACCATAGAGAAAATATTCTAATGGAAGACATGAGGGAGAAGCTGTCCATGCCACATGGGCAGGTTGTGGAACATTCTAGCAGGGCTCACTGTAGGGGAAAATGAAGTAAGGTGGCTGAGGTCAGATTATGGGGGTCACACAAACACACACAAAAGGTTAAAGAGCCTGCAACAATTCTTAGATGTTGTGCTGTGTCGGTACCTGAGACTTGCTTTCCAAATACTGGAAAACTTAATTAGATGTGTGTCAGGGTTTGCCTGACAGAATGAGCTCATGAATATTTCCCCCTCAGAAATGTGTCCCCACTCAGGACTTCAGAATATGGCGGTATTTAGAAGAGACTCTGTGGTTGCTAAGATCTTGAATGGAGCTTATCCTAAATTAGGATGGTCCCCAAGTCTAATAACACGTATCCTTGTAAGTCAAACAAGGCACAAACAGAAACAGAGAGGAGAGCTTTACAGAGACAGAAACAACATTAGCACAATGCGGCCACACGCCAAGGAAGGCAAGGACTGCTGGCACAAGTCAGAATATAGCAGGGGGCACAGAAGGACTTTTCCTCAGGGCGCCTCCCCCATCCAGCCATGAACTGCCGACAGCTCAGTCTTGCACAGGTGCTACTCAGGACACTATAGCTCCTGGGAGTTCACAAGTGCCACTCTGCTCACACCTCATGACAGCATATATGTCCATTGCTTTAAGCTGTCAAATTTGTAGTATTTTCTCAGAGAAGCTTTAGGAAGCTAACATACTGGGGAATGGAGGTAGATTATTTAGGTCAAGAAGTCTAGAGATGGGGCATGTATTGTGGGATGTTTTTGACAATCTAAGTTATTTATTTTATCCCCCGTTAGTTTTCTGAATTCTACGAGTTCTACTTTGTCAAGCAAGGACTGTGACATTTCCCTGTGTTGATTTCTCATGAGCCCCATTGACAAGATATGAATGCTGTTGTTGCTTCAACACCCATCAAGGTTTATGCTGAAGTTTAATTCCCATTGTGAGACATTAAGAAGGGAAAGCAGCCGTCAATGGGATATATGTATCACCCCCTCCTCCTTCCAAGCTCAAGGCAAATCGAAGGAGAGGGGGTAGAGCAGATGGGAGAGTGAGGGCCTAGGAGGGGTGCTGTGAAACACTGCCTTCTAGCCATGACATGGCCATTGCACTCACGATCTCACACCGGCAGTGACTCCCTGCACAAGACCTGGCCCATCACCGTGCCAGCATGGGTCGGGAGGGGCTCATAGGGCCCCACTCCTAGCTGGAAAAAGAGATTACCTTCTCGGTAAAGAAGTCCCTTTCCTCAGCCCTGTAGCTACTGGCGAGCTGCCCATGGACAAGGAAAGAGCACCCGACCCATGGCTTGCAAGAAATCCGAATTAAACTCAGTGGACCATAAAAAAGACACGAGAACAAGGAAGGGGAGAGTGTGCTGGGATGAAGAGTGTTCCGAGGGAGTGGGGGCAGGGAACGGGGGTCAGTATGGTCCAAGTACACCATATACATGTATATACCATGTATCTCTGTGCAATTATCAAAGAATAAAGGAAACATTATTTAAGAAAAGAAGTGAGATCTTTAGAGGTGATTAAGTCATGAGACAGAGCCCTTATTAATGAGCTAATCGCTTCATAGACTGATGGATTAATGAGTTAATACATTGTCTGGGTAGTACGTCCATTATAAAAGCCAGTGTGAGTCTGTCCCTTGTATTTACCCCTCTCACCACCTTATCCTCTATCACCAGCAAAAAGCCTGGGGGCAGGCTCTGGACTGTGAATGTCCCAATCTGTTCAGCCACGAGCCAACTATACCTTTATTCTTTATAAACCACTCAGTCTGTGGTATTGGGGTATAGCAACAGAAAATGTCTTGTGATGAACGTTACTGGCTGAGGGAGAAATTTCAGATAGGTCAGAATCGTAGGCATACTGAATTCTAAATCTCAATGGGAAAAGTTTAACCATTAAAAAAATCAAGTTTAGTGAAGCTACTTTCTTCTTGGATTAGTCCTTAAGGACCTGTTCTATACACTGGGTGTTTTGTTTCCTCCTTATTTTTCGTGTGGCCTGGCCCCCTTGATCATTCTGGAAGAACTGGCTGGGCTCCTGGTGAGCTGGGAAGATACTTTGTAGAGTGGGACAGGGAATTGAGCCCTACAATTGAAGGGGCCCCAGGCCATCTACATCTACAACAACTGAGTTTTGGAGGCCTAGGGATTTTGAATACTCATAAACATCACTTTATCTTATCCCCAATAACCTTGTAAGGTGTACCGTCACCCATGTGTGCCTAGTACAAAGAGAAATACCTAAGCTTTGGGAGATTAAGAAACTGTGTGGTTTTGGGGCTGGAGAGATGGCTCAGCAGTTAAGAGCACTGTCTGCTCTTCCAGAGGTCCTGAGTTCAATTCCCAGCAACCACATGGTGGCTCACAACTATCTCTATATAATGTAATCTGATGACCTCTTCTGGCATGCAAGTGTACATACAGATAGAGTACTCATATATATTCAATAAATAAATAAATAAATACATCCTTAAAAAAAAAAAAGAAACCGTGAGGGGTCCCACGGTTGGTAAAGGGACTTACAGAATAGGAATTGAAGTTTGACTTAGCTAAATCTTCTGAGATGCCTCATCCTGTCTCCTCACCATGGACGACCGTGTAGTGGAAATTGTGGAGTTTAGTGTCAGCACTGCTACCATCACTTTGGGTGAGCTTTGATTGCACACAAGCCCACACAATGTGGTCTCATAACTGAGACCAAGATCCAGGGTATGCCAATAAAGATTCTTCTCTCTAACAGATTAGTTTTTGCAAAGGAAAATATGGGTCAGTACAGGGAGTGTATAATGGCTTTCATTTTTCTTTTCAGAGCAAAGACTTTTCTAGGAAAAAAAAAAAACCCAGCGTTTCAAAGGTTGAGGCTGATGGCTCCCGGGAAGAGAGGGGGAGCTTGATTTATGGGGAAAGGCATAGAACATGTGCTATCTGAATGACAATGAGGGTGTGAAGCAACCAGGCCTGTGTGGCTGCACTCAGTGCTTGTTTGTGTGAGCCCTGGCATGGCTGAAGAGCTTTGCTAAGTCATGGAGGAAGAATGAGACTGACATTTGCAAGAAGAACAGAAAAACACCAAGCCGGGATGGGCAAGGGATTGTGAATCCTTCCTTAGTATTAAATCCCGCTCAACTCATCACACATTCAAAAGATAGTTTTTGAGCTCTTGCTGTGCACTAGGCTTTGTATTAGAGAAGAAGACAGACACACATTCTAATGGATACGCTTCCCACTGGACCAAACAGAGTTCATACTCTATCCAGACACACGGGCTAAATTCAGCCAGCCCGCACAATCCATGGGCTCTACACATGTGGTTCTGACCAACCCGTGCATCAGACATATCTGGAGAGGGTCTGGGAGGTGGGGGATGGCTGGGTAGGTAAAGCACTTTGCTGTACAGGCATAAGGACCCAAGTTCAGTCCCCCAGTAACTATCTAAAATCCAGATGCTGTAGTACGTGTCTGTGACCTTGGCACCGGTAGGGCAGGGACAGGCCAATCCTAGGAGCTTGATGGCATGCCTATCTAACTAAAATGGTGAACTACAAGGTCAGTCTGGGATCTTGCCTAAACAAATAAGGTATAGAGTGATAAAAGAAGGCACTGTGTATGTACTTCTGGTCTCTATAGGCACACACACATGGGTTAGTAACCTCCCGGCCCCTTGTACATATCACATGCATGTACACACACACACACACACACACACACACACACACACACACACACACAAATGGGAAAACATTTATCAGTACAATTAGTACTGAAAATATATAGATTTTTTTTGTTGCTAGGATTTACACAATAGATCAGTTATTCTTATCCTGTGGGTTGCAAACCCTTTGGTGATTGAGCGACAGTTTTACAGGGGTCACGTATCAGATATCTCACACAACACATATTTACATTATGACTCATAACAGTAACAAAATTACAGTTATGAAGTAGCAATTTTATAGTTGGGGGTCACCACAACATGAGGAACTGTATTGAAGGATCACAGCATCAGGAAGGTTGCAATAAAAACCATTGCAATAGAGCATGACAATGATTTATGTTATATTGCATTGTGCTTGGTGTTGCAATACATGCAGAGATGACTTGATGAATATGAGAACATGCGCATAGCTAATACACCATTACCATGCTATTTTACAGAAAGGACTTAACCACCCATGGATTGTGGTACATCCTGCATGAGAAAGTCCTAGGGTCACAGACACAGACGTATTTACAATGTACTCCTTTCCTTACTATCTTTTGAGTGCTACAGGGAGTGCTACATGCTATCAGAATGCTCACACAGAAGAACTAACCTAGCCTTGGCGTCTGGGAGGGGCAGGTGATGTTTCACACCAAGGATGAGTGGACCCAAGGATGACTAGAAAGAGATTGGAGCGATGGAGAAACTTACCCAGCAGGCAGGAGGTACAGTTCAAGAAGCAGAAGGCAGTGGTTGGAGAGGGTACAGGGAGTCCACCAGCCGAGGGCTTAGTGAGGAAGGGGTTGTGTGCAGAGAGCATGACGTCATTGCAGAGAGGAACATGATTGACTCCAGAGAAGATCAGGGAGCATTTCAGCCCAGTCCTCCTTTGTCAGGATTATTTGTCACTTTCTTGATTTTGTCCTTTTTGTTTAAAGGCTTAGAGAAGCCCCAAGGAACATCTGTGGACAACATAGAGCATGGGGTTGCTAGACGTTGGCCAGCCCCTTTTCATGAAGCACAGATGAAACCCATACTTCTGGATGTGGGAAATCCCTACCTAGGGGTCTGAGATGGGTTTTCCCCCTTCCCCCAGCCAGTCACCAAATGCTTTAATGTTTGTTAAATTCCCATCAGAAGATACTAGGTGCTTGTGGTAGAAGATGTTCTTAAGGAAAGATCAGGTGCCACTGGAGATGAGCCATCCATTTGAGGACCTAATCAGTGTCAGTCAGGCAAATGGCTTGTCTGTATGCACTCTCCCCAGAGAAGCAGGCAGAGACAGATCCAAATGGAAGAGAAATCCAATTCAAGAGCTCCACCAGACATGGCTCAAATAAAGAGCCCAGTAACATTTATCACTGTCTCTTTATTCCCTTTTAATCCCACTCCTTAACCCAGCTGACAGATGGTGCTGCGGAAGAATAGGTTTAAGTGGCTTGATGGTTCCTCTTGAATGTCAACTTGATTGGATTGAGAGATGCCTTAGGAGACTTATAAAGCACACTCCTGGGCGTGCCTGTGAGGGCTTTCTAAAGATGATTTGATCACGGAGGTGCTCACAGAGCTTGTGTTTTAATCCATAGATGGCTAAAAAATTCGAACGAACTATTGGTAACTGGTAAAATATGTGTGTATGTGTGTGTGTGTTTATGTGTGTGTGTGTTTAAAGGGTGAATCTTGGTTCTAACTCCTTCCTGCTATTTCTTTCTGCTTATTGGTTGCCATGATGCAAGCAGGCTCTGCCACACCCTCCTACCACCAGGATATTCTGCCTCACCCCAGGCTGGAAGCAACTGATCCAGCTGAGCATGGACTGAAGCCATGAGCCAAAATAAGTCCTTCTTCTCTGTAATTTACAATCTCAGGTATTTATCACAATGGTGACAAGGCTACCACGGGCTGGTATTGCTGTGATAAGGGAATGAAAATGACCCTAGAGATGTTTCCTGTTTCCACTGCATTTGTGGAGGTAGAGAACAAATGTCAGGAGTGTGTTCCATCCTCTCACCGGTTCTGTGATAGAACTCAGATTATCTGCGGGTGCAGCAAGTGCCATGACCCACCACGCCATTTCACTAGCCCTGGAGACTGCTTCTGAGGATTGGTCCATGGAGTTTGTGTCATTAATACATATTCTAGAGGTGGCTTTGGAGTACCAGTGACATGGGGGTCAAGAGGAAGACAAAGATTGAAATTGATGTTTTAATGTCTTTTGTTATTTGCAAGAGCTAAAATAAGGCATCTTCACAAATGGCATCACTACAAGTCAGAAGTAACTGTGACTTTTTTTTCACATCTTCTCTATGAGAGTCACATTAGTTTCTTTCTGTGATAGCTTCTGCTAGGGAGAGAGGGAAATTCAGAATGAGTGTGTTCTGTTTAACCGTCACTGGCCATGTTGAAGACTAAGGCTTCAGATGCATTGGAAATAGGCAGAACCTTTTTTTCAGGCCAGGCTTGGAAAGGCAAAACCTCCCTTTGGTCCAAATGCGACTGTTTACAAACGATTGACTAGTGTGCATGAAAACTAGCCACTGCAGCTTCCTCCTCAGGATGTATAAGCCAGATACGCCTCTCCTACAGAGACCTTCCTAGCTCTCTTAGCAGGACTAGCTACCCTCCTCCACACAAAATAAATGCTCTAAGGTTCCAGGCTGTACACTGTCGGCACTACTCCATCAAGAGTGTGCGCAGCCCACCTCACACCAGATATTCCGTACATGTGTCTGTCCTTTCTTTACCCCTGAAGTTGCCTTTGCAAAAACTCTGAGACCAGAGGGAGCGTGCAAGTTTGGGAAAGTGTGAGCATGGTCAGCTAGAGCTTGTGGGGTCTTATTTTAGAGGTACATTGTTGGAGCTCCGGCTTCAGACCCAGGCAGTTGGTGTTCTCTGTAGGGAGGAGCGTTAGCATATCTATCGTTGGATTTGGAGACACTGAGACCCACGTATTAGTTAGTTTTCTATTGTTGTGATAAAGCCCCATGACCAAGGTAAGTTATACAAAGAAAGGCTTGTTTTGGGGGTATGGTTCCAGAAAGATCAGAGCCCATCACTACTTTAGTAGGAAAGGTCCTTGTGGTCACAGATAAGCTCTGGGAACCTAGACTGTTAGACACACAGAGTTGCTCCTTCAAATGAGGGGATACTTAACCTGTATTCTACCCAGAAGGCTGGGAGGAGATGTGGTTAAAAGCCTGGTGACCTTTGCGATATCTGTGTGGCCTAGATGACACCAGATCCTCCCCAGACCCTTGCCATGAGCTTGACTACCGAGCCTATTGCTATAGAGCATGTCTCACGTACTTTACAGAGTTTTGATGCAGTCGCTGTCTGATCCTTATTTAATGTACACTGCTCAAGGAGATTTATCTGTGCTTTATTGTGCACACAGGATTGAGTTATTTAGCATCAGAAAAGTTTTCACCAAACTGTGCTGTGTTTACAGATGCATAAAATAAACTACTTAGAGTCAGACTCTCAAAGTTTGAACCAACACTTGCTAATTGGTTGTGTTGAACTTGACTAATTCAACTTGACTAATTCAAGATGGTAAGTTGCCATCCTTTCTCTGCTGGCCGTGGTGGCTGTGGGGGAGGTTGGCAGCATGTAGGCGTGGCAGTAGGACTAGCAGAGAGCTCACATCTCAGACCATAGCAGCCAGGAGATAGATAGATAGATAGATAGATAGATAGATAGATAGATAGATAGATAGATAGATAAAGAGAGACAGAGAAAGATAGACAGAGAGAGACAGAGAGAGAGAGAGACAGAGAGACAGAGATGGAGACAGAGAGACAGATAGACAGACAGACAGAGAGACAGTTAGAGAGACAGAGAGAGACAGACACAGCGACACAGTGACACATACACAGAGACACATATGCAGAGACACAGAGACACAGAGAGAGAGACAGACAGAGGTAAACTAAGACAGACCTGGGAATGCCACAGGAGTTTTGAAGCATCGAAACCTGTCCCCAGTTTTGTACTTCCTCTAGCAAGAGCACAATTCTTAAGCCTCACCAGACAGCGCCATCAACTGGAAACCATGTTTCTAAATGCCTGAGCATAAGGGTGGGTGGATGGATGGGGTGTGTAACACCTCCTTCAAACCCCCACACAGTATAGCTTGTACTCGGTTGTCTGGAGACTAATTTTACAGAGCTCTCCTTCCCCCTGAGACCAGAGCACTGCACTGTTGGGGCAGAGCAGAGATGGCTGCATGGATTGAGTGCCTGCTGTGCAAGCATGGTGACCTGGGTTTGGAACCTCAGCCTCTGTGGAAATGTTGGCATGGTGATGCATACCTGAACCCTAGAACTACATGGGGGAGACAGGAAGATCCCCGAGGCTTTCTTGTCACTCAGCCTTGCTCAGATGGTGAGCTCCAGGACCACTGAGGGACTCTGTCTTGAAAAATAAAGTGAAAAAGGGTAGAGGAGATACCCAACGTCCACCTCTAGCCTCTACATGTGCACAGATTGGGAGCATCCCTACACACATACATATAGCTATCTTTCTGCAAAAAAAAAAAAAAAAAAAAAAAAATCATGAAATCTCATGTGACAAGGAGCTGTATTCTATTTGGGATGCACTGAGCTCGTTTATCTGTTGAGTGTAGATGGATGAGTCAACTGAGTATAATCAGAAATGGGAAATAAACGAGGCTCCTTCGCTTGGTATTTATGGTGACATCGAGATGGATTTAATTTAAGGCTCTCTGTGGGTAATGGAAAAGGCATCTGCAAGGGCTGTGAAGACTGAACGCCTGCCTCATTTACTCCATGTGGATTTATAGAAGCTGGGACAAGGAAGTTATTTGCTGAAATAATCAGATGGCAAAAAAAAACAAAAAAAAAAAAAACAAAAAAAAACAAAAAAAAAACCCCAGGGATCCAGATTGAAAGTAAAAGGAGAGGTGAAGGAAGAGTAAAGCGATGATGGAAAATTACCAAATTCTTTCTATGAGGCCGTAGTCACATTGATACCTAAACCTCACAAAGACTCAACAAAGAAAGAGAATTTCAGACCAATTTCTCTTATGAACATCGATGCAAGAATATTAAATAAAATACTTGCAAAACGAATACAAGAACACATCAAAGATATCATTCACCATGACCAGGTAGGCTTCATTCCAGGCATGCAGGGATGGTTTAATATACGGAAATCCATCAATGTAATCTACCATATAAACAAACTGAAAATAAAAAACCACATGATCATGATCATCTCCTTAGATGCAGAGAAAGCATTTGATAAAATCCAACACCCATTCATGTTTAAAGTTTTAGAGAGATTGGGGATATAAGGCACTTTCCTCAACATAATAAAGGCTATATACAGCAAGCCAATAGCCAAAATCAAATTAAATGGTGAGATACTCAAGGAAATTCTTCTAAAATCGAGAACAAGGCAAGGCTGCCCACTCTCTCCATATCTCTTTAATATAGTACTCGAAGTTCTAGCCAGAGCAATAAGACAACAAAAGGAGATCAAGGGTATCCAAATGGGAAAGGAGGAAGTCAAATTATCCCTATTTGCAGATGATATGATAGAGTACATAAGTGACCCTCAAAATTCCATAGAGAACTCCTACAGCTGATAAACACCTTCAGCAAATTGGGTGGATACAAAATTAACTCAAAAAAGTCTGTAGCCTTCCTATACACAAATGACAAGCTTGCAGAGGAAGAAATTAGGAAAACCACACCCTTCACATTAGTCACAAGCAATATAAAATATTTAGGAGTTACTCTAACCAAGCAAGTGAAGGACTTGTTTGAAAAAAATTTCAAAACTCCGAAGAAAGAGATTGAAGATGACATGAGAAGATGGAATGATCTTCCTTGCTCATGAATCAGGAGAATTAACATAGTAGAAATGGCTATCTTACCGAAAGCAATCTACAGATTCAATGCAATCCCTATCAAAATACCTACACAATTTAAAAAAAAACATTGAAAGTTCAATTCTGAACTTCATATGGAAAAACAAAAAACTCAGAATAGCTAAAACAATCTTGTACAATAAAAGGTGCTCCGGAGGAATCTCCATACCTGATCTCAAACTGTACTATAAAGCAATAGTAATTAAAACAGCATGGTACTGGCACAGCAACAAGCTGGTTGATCAGTGGAATCGAATCGAAGACCCAGATATGAATCCACACACATATGGTCACTTGATTTTTGACAAAGAAGCCAAATCCATTCAATGGAAAAAGGATAGCATCTTCAGCAAATGGTGCTGGTCTAACTGGAGGTCTATGTGTAAAAAAATGCAACTGGACTCATATTTGTCACCTTGCACAAAACTCAAATCCAAGTGGATCAAAGACCTCAACATAAAACCAGAGACACTAAGTCACTTAGAAGAAAAAGTGGGGAAGAGCCTGGAACATATTGGCACAGGAGACATCTTCCTGAACAGAACACCAATGGCCCAGGCCTTAATGTCAACCATTAATAAATGGGACCTCATGAGGCTGAGAAGCTTCTGTAAGGCAGGAGACACTGTCAAGAGAACAAAGCAACAGCCTACAGACTGGGAAAAGATCTTCACCAACCCTACATCTGACAAAGGTCTAATATCCAAAATATATAAAGAACTCAAGAAATTAAACACCACCAAACCAAATAACCCAATTGAGAAATGGGGCTTGGAACTAAACAGAATTCTCAACAGAGGAATATCAAATGGCTGAGAAACACTTAAAGAAACGCTCAACCTCCTTAGTCATCAGGGAAATGCAAATCAAAACAACTCTGAGATTCCATCTTACACCCATCAGAATGGCTAAGATAAAAAAATCAAGCGACAGCACATGCTGGCGAGGATGTGGAGAGAGAGGAACACTCCTTCATTGCTGGTGGGAATGCAAACTAGTACAGCCACTTTGGAAATCTATTTGGTGCTATCTCAGAAAACTGGGAATAGGGCTTCCTCAAGACCCAGCTATTCCACTCCTTGGAATATACCCAGAAGATGCTCCAGCACACAAGAAAATTTACTCAACCATGTTCATAGCAGCCTTATTCATAATAGCCAGATCATGGAAGCAGCCTAAGTGTCCGTCAGTAGAAGAATGGATAAAGAAACTGTGGTACATATACACTATGGAATACTACTCAGCTATTAAAAACAAGGAATTCCCGAAATTTGTGGACAAATGGATTGAGCTAGAAATGATCATAATAAGTGAGTTAACCCAGAAGCAGAAAGACTCAAATGGTATATACTCACTTATATCTGCATACTAGCCCAAGGGGCATGTCCCATGAAAGTCTTCACTTACCAGAGGGGAGGACATCCTATTGGGACTCTAGATGAGAGAAGCATGGGAGAATAGGAAAGTAGAAGGATCCAGAGGGTCCTAGAAACCTACAAGAAGAACATTATGATAGGCAGATTTGGGCCCAGGGGTCCCGCTCAAACTAAAGCACCAGCCAAGGACAATACAGGCCGTAAACTTCAAACCCCTACCCAGATCTAGCCAATGGACAGGACATTCTCCACAGTTGAGTGGAGAGTGGGATACGACTTTCTCACGTACTCTGGTGCCTCATATTTGACCATGTCCCCTGGAGGGGGAGACCTGGTGGCACTCAGAGGAAGGATAGCAGGCTACCAAGAAGAGACTTGATACCCTATGAGCCCATAAAGGGAGAGGAAATCCCCCTCAGTCACAGTCATAGGGGAGGGGAGTAAGGGGAAAATGGGAGGGAGGGAAGAATGGGAGGATACAAGGGATGGGATAATATTGAGATGTACAAGAATAAAAAAAAAAAAAAAAGAGTAAAGCAACCAGTTCCACTCAGGCACACATGTCCGGCCCAAGTTAAGCATTAGCAATGTGTCTTGCATTTTATGTATCAGTTGCTTGTCTGATGCTGTGATGAACTTTCTTGACAAAAGCAGCTTAGTGGAGAAGGGGTTTATTTTGGCTCACAGTTCAAAGATACGGTCTGTCCTGGCGGGGAAGTAATGGTAGCAGGGGCTTGAGGTTGGCTGGTCACACTGGCCACAGTCAAAAGCAAAGAGTCATGAAAGGTGCTGTTCAGGTAACTTTCTCCTTCATCATATTAAGTCATCGTCATTGTCATCATCATCATCATCATGATTTTCAATGTGTATGTGTGCATGCTGATGTGTGTGTGTGTGCGTGCATGTGTGTGTGTGTGTGTGTGTGTGTGTGTGTGTGTGTGTGTGTGTGTGTGTGTGTGTGTATGTGAAGATGTAGAGGCCAGAAGACAACATCAAGTACCATCCTCATAAATGCTGTGCACTTCCTTCGAGGCAGGGTCTCTCACTGGCCTGGAACTCACTGACTTGGCTAGAGTGGCCAGCTAACGAACCCCAAGAATCCTCCTTTCTCTTCACCCCCAGTGCTGGGATTGCAAACATGTGCTTCCACACGGGAATTCTTACACCAGTGTTGGGGATCAAGCTCAGTTCCTCAGGCTAGAGAGGAAATGAGTCATCTCCTAGTGAGCTTAATCCCAAGCCAACATGAGCCATGGCTTGTCCATCAGGATAATTTCCTTCCCTGGAGAACTGAGTGTTTCTCAGACCATCTCAATACAGAGATGAGCACTGGCATCTTGGCCCTGAGACACGAAGCTCTCGTTTGCCTTGCTTCATCCTAGTACCCTCTCTTCTGCCTCATAGTTGTAGGCACACAGTCAAGATATGAGGACCTGTGTTCTAGGTACAGATGGGAGTCTCTCCTACACTTCCATGCTCCCGACTGACCACAGAGCACCACGGCTGGGATGAACGGTCCCTTCTCTTCTCACAGTAAATATTTATTACAACATGACAGAATCCCCCGAACCTTTCGTGAAGGGAACAAGTGAGGATTAAAAAGCCCTCTAGAGGCACTCAAAGAAAGGATAAGCAAGCTACCAAGATGAGACTTGATAGCCTATGACCATACAGTGGGAGAGGAGGTCCCCCTTGGTCATAGACCTAGGGGAGGGGAATGGGATGAAAGCAGGAGGGAGGGAGGAATGGGAGGATACAAAGGATGGGATAACAATTGAGTTGTAATCTGAATAAATTAATTAAAAAAAAAAAGGCCCTCTAGATAGCAGCCAGTGGCAGCAAACAGCGTCATTAATTCTGGCGTTCACATTGCAGTGAAGAGTGTTACTTAGCCTAGTTCTGGGAAGAGATTTTTTTCTTCTGGAACCAATATTTACTATTGGGGTTTGAGTACTGAGTCGCCAAAGAGTCTTCGGCCTGGAGGTCTTGAGGGAGCTGCAGAAGCCTGGACGCTGGGCTGGGTGTCTCCTTGGCTTTCTCATCAGAGAGTCAGAAAGTCAGATGAAGTCAACTCACTCCTGGGACCCAGGCCTTAGTTTGGAGCCTCCTTAATGTAGCCAGAGTGTATTTTGGGAATAGACTATCTGAGAGCATTTTGCTGATGTTGCTAGCTCGGGAACTGGGGACTAGCACAGTGGTGGTAACTGTGTGGCTGGGGATGCCCCAGCTCTAAATATGAGGTCATGTTCTAAGACCATGCACCCCAATTTCGATGATCATCAAATGTGTGCATGGGAATGACAGTAGTTCAGAGAGAAACCACACTGAACATTTTATTAAGAACCTTGTTATACAGAGCGGAGCATTTGAAAAGCTGTGGGCCATCCTTCTCAGCTCAGCAAGTTTCTTTTCTTCTTTGCTTCGTGACAGGGAGAGGAGAGAGTTGCCACTGACAAATGACAGTTGCCGGAACGTGCCTCGGCCTCCTCATCTGTGAAAGGAGCACAATATAGACTTTATTTTTTTCTTAATTTTTTTGAGAACACCATCAAATATGATTTTTGGAAGTATTTTTGGGTGCTTGTTTTTCATTAATTAATTAATTTATTTATTTACTTTACATCCCTGTTGTAGCTCTTTCCCTTCTCTCCTCCGAATCTGAGTGCTAAGAGCACAATATAGACTTTAAAAGTTGGCTGTGGAGAGATCAGATGGATGGTAGTTTGGGTCTGAAATGTCCTCCTGAGGCATGTCCATCAAAGGTAGGTCTCAGGCCTTGATCCAGAGTGAAAGAGGTGGAAATTAAAAGAGGCGAGGAGGGGTGAGTGAGACGGTGCCGCTCGCAGACACCCATCTCCAAGTCGGAGGACCTGAGTTTGATCCCCGAGGCTCACATGGTAGAAAGAGAGAACTGACTCCCACAAATTTTCCTCTGCCCTTCACCCATGTGTTGTAGCTATGTGCTCCTCCCAGCGTATATACACAAAGTAAAGAAATAAAAAATATAATATGATTTAAAACGGAATGGGACTAGTTGGGGAAATGAAGTCACTGGGGACATGTTTTTGAATTGGACAGGACGTCAGTCCCTGGTTTCTCTTTTGATTTCTGTTTTCTATACAGCGAGTGGCCTCAGAAACACTTCCGCTGTGATCTTTTCACTGTGACAAGTCCAAAGCAACATGGTACTGCAACCTCAAGCCCAAATACAATTTTCCTTCCTGTTGGTTGCCTTGAGTCTTTTGTCACAGCCAGAGATGTCTGATGCACACAGACGGTGAGGTTTAAAGGCTGGAAAGGTGGTTACGGCCACTTCACAAACGCCCTGTTGCTGACGCTGCGAGGCCTTGACTTTCCTCGGCCCCCTCCTCCGTCTCAGCTGTCTCTTGGCTTTAGAGTGTGGCCATTCAGCCTCTTACTGTGCTATAGCAGGTTCTCTGCTCCACGTTGAGTTTCTGTTGGCTCCTTCGCTGCTTTGCCTCGTTCTCCTCTCCTGTGGGTCTGTGTTAAAGGAGTGGCCCTCCCTACTCTTTATATTTTCCTCCAATCTCTCTTGTTTAGGAATAGTTTGATCTGATTGGTGAATCTGGAAAAACAATAAATGGGCAGACTCAGTTCCGAGACTCAGGCCCTCCCCGAGTAGCCCTCTAACAGAGCCCTAGCCTCGCCTACTTCATGTCCCTTAGATTTGCACCGTTTATAGAGAAGGCCCTCCAAAAGCTCATTTGCCCACAGATGTAAGCCACATCTTTCAACGTGAGTCTTTTTTTCCATTTTTAAAATTTATTTATTTGTTTTTTTTGAAATCACATATTTGATCATTTATTATTTTGTAAAACATTTAGTAGCATAAACAAATGACTATGCTATATAATAATATTAAAGCAATATATATTCTTCTTGTCATATAACCAAAAGAGTACCTGGCTACACCAAACTATGTATAGGAATCTTCTCAGTATATCTATGTTCAATATTAGAAAACAGAAAAAGAAGAAATTATCTGTAAGTAGAATAAGTGGTATTTGATTTTACAATAAATTAAATTGCATACAAAGGTTTAAGCATTATTTCCAAATTTTACCGAACATTTTCTTCAAAATATACTCCATAATGTTGATGAAATGTTTCCCCAAGAAATATATGTTTAGGACATTATTAATTGACATTCTATAATATCAGCAAATAGTTTAAAATCTATTATAATTTATTCACATTATATCTTGATTGTTATCACCTTGTATCTTCCTGTTCCTGCCCTCCCTCCCTTTTTCCCTCCCCTAGATGCCCCTTCCCCCCCACCCCCGTCAGACCACAGCCTATCAGGTCTCATCAGGATAGAGGAAGGGGGTGCAGACTATCAATGTGTCTTTATTGAAGTAACACTAAGTCTAGGTCTCAGAAGTTATGGTCAAAAATTTGGTTTCCTGAGGTGTTGAGTAGGGGGTGGGGTTAGTGGGTCAAGTGCATGCTGAAAGCCACAAGGACCTGAGTTCAAGTAAAAGTGAGTAAGAGAGTGTGTGCTTATCTAATTCCAGGAGATAGGACTGTGCTGGGCAGCCAGTCTAGGCAAAACAGAGTTCTATGTCTAAGGAGAGACCCTGTCTCAAAAAATAAATTAGAGCCGAGTAGTGGTGGTGCACGCCTTTAATCCCAGAACTTGGGAGGTAGAGGCAGGCAGATCTCTGTGAGTTTGAGAGCAGCCTGGTTTGCCAGTCCAGGACAGCCAAGGCTACACAGAGGAACTCTGTACCAAAAAAAAAAAAAAAAATAGAGAAATGGTTGAGGAGGACATGTAGACTTTAATCTCTGGCCTTCCATACAGGCCAGCATACCTATACAAATATGTGTACACACTCATAACACACAACACACACACACACACACACACACACACACACACACACACACACACACACACAAAATCCCTGAAATCAAAATGACTGGATTCAGATCTCAGATTTCCCACAAGTTGGTGTGTCAATTTTCTAAACTCCCAATTCTTGCTGAATCTCAGTTTCTCTTCTTTAAAAAGGGGAAATAACAGAACCTGCTTCATAAATATGTTGAGAGGATTCGATGGATGAATAATTAAAAAAAAAAGCATTTCAAAAAGCACATGCTCCCAAGCTGCAAAGAGAGGTCAACTCTCTCTACTTATCATTGATTTAGTCAGTGCCAAGGTTAGGTGCATGATGGAGCCTGGGCTGTTCACAAGCCATTCTAGGCTCTCTTCCTGCTCTGGTCACTTTGTCCATGGAATTCCTTGGACTATTGTGCCTGCCTTGGGTGTACTTCCATGAACATTTGCTCAGTAGGTATGTGTTACTTGGCTAGTTTGAAATAGTTTTTGTTAATTCATGTATGTGTTTGTATGTTCACATATGTGCAGCTGCTTGTGGAAGCCAGAAGAGGGTGTTAGCTGGAGTTATGGTGGTTATGAGCTACCCAATGTAGAGAGAATCTCTTGTGTACTGTATGGAAACATACCTGTCAATAAAAAAGCTGATGACCTATTGGCAGAGGCAGGGATAGGAGGCAGAGTTCTGCTAGAGAGAGATGAACTCTGGGATAGCGTCAGAGGGGGAAATTGCCCCTGGACTCTGAGGAAGACAGATATATGAAACTGAGGAGAGATAACCAGCCGTGTGGCACACATAGAACAGAATAAATGGGTGGAATAAGCAACGAGCTAGTCAGGGAATGAGCCGAAGTTATGGCTTAGGCATTTATTCATAAGTAATGAAATCTCAGAGTCATTGTTTCTGGAACTGGGGCGTGGGTGGAAAAGCCCGCAGTTACAGCCCAGCGTGGTGTTAGGGACTGAGCTCTGGTCTGTGCAAGAGCGATATTGTACCCCAACCGCGGACTTAGCTCCCTGGCCCTTGGGCTGCTTTCAAAACATAACATTTTCTTTGCTGAAGAAAAAGGGAACAAGGTAAATCCCAAGTGCCTGTCACTTTCTTTGTCAACAGTTTTTAAAAAAAAAAAAAAAGTACTTTTATTTTATTACACATGTATAAAACAAACTACATACAGCAGGGAGAACCATGTGACAATCATGAGAATAGTGAGTTCTATACATGTTACATTCATAGTGACTTGGCCATCTGCATTCGTCTTGTTTGAAGTAAGTGTTTTTCCTGTCTTGTTGGGTCTACATTTCTGAATGATATTCAATATTTATCCTATCTCAACTCTAATAGCTTAACTTCTTTATCTTGATCTAAAATGATCTTGTCCCCTAACCAACTAAGCTTGGTTGTAAAACTAGACTATCTTGTCTTCAGTGCCCCTCAGAGACTTGAGAAGGAATAAAACTTAAATTCCTGAGTGAACCAGCAGTGTGGGTTAGCAGCTTCCAAAATGTACAAATTGACTTAAGACAGTTTACTGCCTGACCAGTCACCCAAAACACTTTATAACATTGGAGCCTCATCTTCAGCTTTCTGGCCTAATATCTCTGCCAGACTTATAGCCTAAGTCTAACGGATAGCTATGACTCTATCAATATTATGAGGTAAAATAGTTGAATAAGGTCTTCAAAAGCCTCAGAGACACACAGAATATGGCATTTAAAGCTGTTCTTACAACCCTAAATTTCTTTGACAAGACAAGTTAACTCCTGACAACACCCAGCCGACCTCAAAAAAGATGATGAGCATCAAAGAGCCTCCTTATAGACATGGCTTTACAGGTGGCAAAATAGCCACTGGGCAAAATGTCCTCATTCCTGCCACAAACAGAATCTGCCTAAAAATAGACTACTTAGATGCAGGCAGAGTGGACGGCAGCACTCTGCCAAGTCAGGGTAAACAAGTCCTCAATAGTTCTTGCCCTGTCACCAGCTTTTAATCCTTGTGTGTCCTGTGGCTCTGAGCCATCCCTGTGCTTCCTTTGGGTCTTCCTGAACTCCAGGTTGCTCTTGATTTCAGTCTCCTAGGAAGAATTCTCGCCGATGCTGGCGGTGTTTGGTAACAGACTTTGGTCTTTGTCTCTCCTTTTATTCGTAGTAGACTTCTAAAAAGCCAAGTCCTTCAGTGGCCATGCTCCAACATCAGGAGTCAGGCACACGCTCTGTGGTTATTTTACAGCTGTGTGCGGCGAGTCTATGGGAAAGCAAGATGGCTGCCGCTCCGGAAGAGTGTGCGCTTCCTCTCAGCTCCAGGCCCGCTGCAGGGCCTCTCATAAAGGAAGCAGAGGTATGTGAGCAGCTGACTGTTGGGGTTTGTGCTTTTTCTCACGGCACTCAATGCCTCCTCCATTTTTCTTTATTTTGCACAGTGGGCATCAGAGTATATGGTTTTATCCAGTAAAACAATGACACTGATTAGCTGTGTTTGGGGCCTGGAGAGATGGCTCAATTAGTAAAGGGGTTGCCATCACTTATTTAAAAACAAAAACAAAAACAAAACCAAAACCAACCAACAACCGAACAAAACAATCAGAAAACCAAGGAAAAGAAGAGAAAAATCTGTAGAAAGCATTGACCTAATTTTTCCCAGTGAATTTATTCAGAACTGCTTTTTATAGTGGTTTGACCTCTGTGACTTGCCTCTGGCTAACAGGATGAGAGAGTCATCTGGCCAACGCATTGGCAATGGTCACTTGTGGACTCCAACAGCAGGGGCCCCGGAAACTTCCCCTCAGCCTAGAAGGCTCACACTTCTCATTTGAGAAAGGAAGGACTCTAGTAGTCAAGGTTAGTATTATCTGTGATCATAAGTAAATAACTGACGGTTGGGGGACAGTGCCACACATGAATTGACTCCAAAGGCAATCTCTGAAGAGTTCCAGGAATATTTTGGGCAGTGACAACGCCGCTGAAACAAGTTTATGGCCCTTCGAAATGCTAGACACTCTAAAATAAGCTCTCAGGGTCGTTTTGTAAGACTCTTGATATTAAACTGCTATTTTCCGAAGGGAGGGAGGCTGGGCTTGGCTTTAACTCTGAGGTGTGTTTATTAAGACAGAAACACAAGATCTAAGATAAACAGGTACCTCCATTGACTCAGTCTCAGGCCTATAAAGCGCACCTGAGGGCAACCAGTGAGGAGATCCAGCTCACTCTGCTTTCAGAAGGCAATTAGAAAAGAGCTGCAAGTCTCTTCTTGGTAGCCTGCTATCCTTCCTCTGAGACTTGATACCCTATGAGCATATAAAGGGGGAGGAAGTCCCCCTCAGTCTCAGGGGAGGAAGGGAGGAATGGGAGGATACAAGGGATGGGATAACCGTTGAGATGTCACAAGAATAAATTAATAAAATAAAATTTTAAAAAAGCTGCAGATTTGAGTGTGCTTAGACTGTTTCTGGAAGATGTCTAGCATGCAAGCTCATGGCCGACATCTTTCCCCCACTATACTGTTCTTTAATGCATGCTGCGACGACATCAGTCTTGTGTATAGGAGATGCTTAGTAGGAATGTGTTGGATGAACCAGTTAATAAGGAATGATGGTTGCCTCCTGGGAACAGGGTTGATGGCTGCCAAAATGGGGGCTTCTCAGTTTAAACCCTCATACAGCGGTTATACCGACAGAGTGTGAAGGATGCTTCTTTGTGCTGTGTAGCTACACTTTCAAGCAGAGAGAGGAAGGACATTGTGTTTCTGACTTTGCTACAACAGCTCTTGGCCCTTTCATCCTCCCCCATCTCATGTACCAAGGAGGGTGGTGTAGTCTGATACATTATTAGCATAAGAATGCAACCCTTCCTTGTTCACTTTCCCTCTTGGTTACTCTGTGGTCAGGGCCTTGCTTGTAGAGTAGGCGTGGCTAAGATTTTCCTACACACTGCGGTGTTTCTGCCTCTGTTGTGTTTGTAGAGCTGGCTGGCTGAGGACACTGGGTGCTCTCTTGTCTTAGTTTGGAATATATATATTATCCATAAACTTGGGGCTTCGACTCAACAGAAATTTGTGGGGGCTGAGCTGCCTAGAAGCCCAGTATCAGGGCCTGTTCCCTGATTCCAAGATGCTTTTCTGAATGTAATTTCATAAGGCAGAAGGGGTGAGGCATTTTTCTGAGGTCACTATTTGGGGGCGTAGTCTTGCTATTTCTTTCTTCTTTATTATAGTTATTTGGACATACTAATTGTATTAGTTACTTTACATGTTGATGGGACAAAATACCCGATGTGTGCCACTTAAGGAGGGAGGGTTTATTCTGTTTCACAGCTCAAGAGTACAGTCCCTCATGGGACAGGGGGAGGAGACAGGTGGTCACATTGTATCCGCAGTGAAGGAGTAGAGCAAGATGAACTGCAGCCCATGGAATGGTACTCTCCACGTTTAGCGTAGCTCTTCCTATCTCATTCACCCCAATCATATTGATGTAGATAAGATGGAGGCTTGTGTTTATAGTGATCCTACACCTTATCAAGTTGACAACCAATATCTTGCAGAAGTTATTAGACTTCCCTGGGGCATTTCCACACGCACACACACCACACTTCTATGCCCACTATTCTATGCCTTCTAACTGTCTTTGGTCTTCCCTAGGCCACAGGTCCTACGAAAGAGGCCTCTCCCCTCCCCCACTTAATGAGGCCTTCTAAAGGCTTCACCCTCAAACACATTCACACTGGAAATTAGATTTCCACATTTGGATTTTGGAAGAGTCGGATCACTCAGCCCGCAGCAGTCTTCGTCCCTGGGAACTTCAGATGCACGCAAGTCAGGTGTGGAAGGCCTAGAGACTTCAGAAGGACTGAACAGTGACATTGGGGGTGCAGGGTGCAGCTCTCCTGGGGGTTAATAAGAACCAGATGCCACTTCCAACTTGAGTCACGTTTGTGTTTGATTCTTGCAGAAGGGAGCAGTTCGGAGTCCAGCACTCACCTCAGCCTCGACATGATAATGTGTTTAATCGGTTAGCTTCCCACCTGCATGCATCCTGCTTTAAATAAGCGCCAGAATAACAAGTGAGGAGTAAGGACAGAGCGGGTTTCCACCCGCATCTACACAACAGTCATTCTCTCTCTTTAAATCCTTTTAGAAGCAATTTACATTTATAAGCAGGAGTGATGATAATTGGCTGGCAGAATGACTTAGCATTTGGTCTCTGTCTGGGAACACTGATTCATAGAGTCATTAAATACCTTGGTTAACATCAAAATGGAGAGGGATAAAATTATCACTCAGTCATTTGGGTCTGAAGCAGAGACTAACAAATTCAGTGTAGGTGGGAGTAAGGAGCCCGTGCTATATAATGCCTGAAACATACACCCAGAGGAGGCACCCCTTAGGAACTGAGAGGGAAAAAAAAGACTCACTATTCTTTAGGATTTTTTTTTTATTGGCAAATGTTTATTTTATATAGCACAGGGCTTCATAAAGAATCCTTTCAAACACGATAGGCACTTTGACCCTATGTAACCCCGTATTCTTCCCCTTCCTCATGTCCTGACATTCTGTTTTTCACCCCAGCCTCCTTTCTGCTTTCATGTCATATATGTATATATTACACACACACACACACACACACACACACACACACACACACACACACACATGTAAATGGGCTTTTGCATCTTTATAAACTCTCCTATCTAGGCTACTGGAGTCCGTTTCAGAAAGCCCTTCCCTACATCTATATGTGGAATTGTTTTCTAGGAACTTGAGAAGTCCAGGCCTTAGATAGGTTTGCAATCTATTTTGTGCAAGGTAAGCTTATCTTTCTTCATGTGGACTTCCAGTTTCCTGAGAGCTACTGGTCGAAGAGACTGTCTTTTACTCCATGTGTGTTTGTTCTGACTTTATAGAGTTGGGAGGGTTCAGTGTGGGGGAGCCTCTGTTTTGCTGATTTATGTGTCTGCATTTGTCCCAGCACCGCACTGCCTCTGTAAACATGGCTCTGAAAGTATAACAGTGGAAATCTGGGCCTGGCTTTGTTTTCTTCTCAAGATTGCGTTGTTTCTCCAGGGACTTTTGTGTTTTTAATCTGAGTCTTAGTATAGTATATACATGTGTGTATATATATACATGTGTGTATACTATATATGACATATTCATGTACATGTGTATGTATCACAGATATGATATATTCATATGTATGAATATTGTCATTAGAATTTTGGCAGGGGTTACATTGAATAAATAGATCGCCTTTTGGTACTGTAACCATTTTCACTATAGTAATTCGGACTATCCTTGAGTGTGAGAAGTCTTTTTAAGTGCCTTCTCCATTTTCTTTAGTATTCTAAGTTTTCTACTATGGAGGTCTTTTATTCCTTGGTAAGGCTTTTCCCTAGATACTTTATATTTTGGATATTATTATGAGTGGAATTATTTACAGTTATCATACATGAAAGCTGCTGGCTTTTGTATGCTGAATTTATACCCTGATATTTTACTAACAGTGTTTATCGTATCTAAAGGTTTTCCAGTGGGATCTTTAGTTTTCTTATGTATGGGGTCATATCATCTGCTTACAGTAGTATTTACTTCTTTCTTTCCTATTTGTGGTCCTTTTATTTCTTTCTCTTATTCTCTAAGACTTCAAATACTGTACTGAGTGATAGTACCCCCTGCTCTTATTTCTGATTTTAATAGAAATGTTTTGTGTTTTCCCCAGTTAGTATATACTGTTGGTTGTAGGTTTGGCATATAATGCCTTTATTATTAAGCCCTTTAAATTTTGTCTTTTGTTTGTTTCTGGTTCTTTGGAGTTTTTATCATGAAGGGATTTTAGTCTTCATCCAAAGCCTTTCTGCATCTGTTGAGATGATCATGTGATTTCTGTCCTTGTATCTACTGCTCTGAAGTAGTACATGTTTTGCTTTGTGCATGGTCAACCATCCCCGCACCTGTGGACTACAGCTCGCTTGGCCATGGCAGGAAAGGCCTTTTAGAGGGAAAGGGCTCAAGTGTAACCCTGAGGTTCCGCAGTTCTGGCGTAGTGATCTGAAAATAGCCTCTGTGGGGGTTTCTCCTTGGACTGACCACCGGCCCTGCTGATCTTTATCTTGGGTTTGGGCCACTTGTCACAATCTGTCGAGAACACTTTTAATATCTCCATGTCTGACTTCTCTTCCATCTTTCACTTACTACTTGCCTCTCCCTTGATGACCTAGTCACAAGGCCTGTGTCTTGAATGCAGCCGTTGTGCGTACGGCATGCCTAGTCTCCCATATGTAGCACAGGCACCAACCTTCCGCTGTCTCAACCATCCACTACATTCATCGCCAGCCATATAACAGCACATCACAACTGAATAATGAGGGCATTGTGTGTTTAGAGAAAGAGGTTTAAAATACTTTATTAGGGAACACTCATCAATATTGAACATAGCTTAAATACATGGCATCAATATGTATAAGGGCCATATAAATTTTTTATCACTGGGACAGTCACATTATGAAACAAATAAAATAAATTTATTTTTAACAGTTGGCATGATCCATAAATTCTATATTTTAATAATTTATTCATTTTCTTAATAGTATGTACATTGATTTTCTTGAAAAAACAGAAAGAACATAAAACCAACATGATTGTTTATCATGTCACATCATAAAGAAGTGGACCTGTAAAAATGGTGTGTAAAAAATTCACAAACACTTAAGCAGCACATTCCATGGGTATGGAGGCCATTTAAATGGAATTAAATGCTTCGAAGCCATTGTAGATGTCGGGGTGTGTGGCCTATTTGCATCAATACACAATGTGCAAACAATTCAAGTACAACAATGCACACACATGGTTATATTATTTTCACATGGGAAAGAATTTCTCCTGTATAGAGCGTAGTGCACATCCCAGGCTCTCAGCAGGATTACCACTAACTGAAGGGAACGTGGTCATCAACTCCACTGACCGAAGACCAAACCTAGACCTGGTGGGCACAGTTCTCAAGCACTGGGCACTTAGGAACTGTACCTTCTGGGAATTGCACATATCACAGTCTCCAAGGTTCTGGGAGAGTAATGGTAGCGAAAACCAGCCAGGCAGCCCACATCTACCTCTCTGGCAGCACAGAAATGGTGCGTTTGTATTCTCAGTAGCTTTGAGGAAGAGACAGGCAGAAAAGCTGCACCAGGCCAGCAGATGTCAGGGTTCACGTCCAAGCAGCAGCAGCCTTCTTTGATTTATGAAAGCACACTTTTCCTGAGCTGGAGCAAGTCAAGTCTACATGCGCCGGCGGACTGTAAAAAGAGAAGCCCGAGTTCTTCACCAATTCTCCTCTCTCCTCCACCTCCTGGGCTGTGTTTAGTTTGTAATGCTCACCCAACACCATGGCAGAACACTTGTCCTGGTGGGACCAGCTACTGCCCATTCCTGGCTGGCATGGGAGGCCACCAGTGTGGGTATTACAGTGATGCAGTTCACTGCTGTGCTTTCTTTGCAGGATAAAACTTGGTCTTTTCAAACATAGTGTGGAATATTTTCCTGCTCTCACAGTTTCTCTACTTTTAGTAGTTCTAAATGCCTTCCCTACAATTTCCTTGCTAAGCCTTCTGAAGCCTTTGGCTTTTCTTTTGGATTAAACACATGTATGATGAGAAGAAAATTAGATTTATTTATTTTTTTTTTCTGTTCAGGCATCTCACTGTAATGTTGTAGAATGCTCTGAGAACCAATGCAGGCTACTGAGTAACTGGGGCTTCTCAGGTTTTCAGCCAGGCCGAAACTGGTGACCCTACTGAGAAAGAGCCCCTGCATCCACTGTGTTCTGGTTTTCCTGGTGAGTTTTCCATTGTGTTTAAAAAGGAAAAAGAATGGATAGGAAATAGGTATGGTTTATCTGCAGGACTAGGGGAATGGGGTTTGCTGAGCCCAGGGGCCACCATAATTAATAAGGCTGTCCCTCCCTGTGCCTGTCAAACTGAAGGAGGGGCAACCCCAGCCGACACTTGGGATGTACCCGCCACAGGTACATGTGCCCCTTCCTTTCCTTTCTAGGAGCAACTGCCTTCATTCCCACTGTCCTTGTCTCTCACGATCCAGAAAAAGTTAATATGTTTGAGATTCCTAATTTTGTGGTTTAGTGGGAACTCCCCTCCAAAGGCCCACACAGGATCCTTCATGTGGACCTTCATGGAGCCATATTATAATTTTTGAAAATGAGCATTGTTTGTCGGTTTTATAGTTATTTATTTCATGTGTACACCGTGGCATAAATGTGGAGGTTACAGGACAACTCTCAGAGGCTGGTTCTCTCCTACCACCGCGTGGATCTCAGGGACTGAACTCAAATCTTCAGGTGGCAACTTAGTGGCAAGTGTTTAGTCATCTTGATGGATCCTAGAACACGAGGCATCAAGGCAATAAAACCTTATCTTTTCATAGAGTGGTAATTTTTTATTCTAAACCCCAAATTTCCATTTTTAGAGAGTGAGAAGCTTGGCAGGGAGGGTTCCTAGAATTGAGACACATGCCCCCTGTCAGTGGGACAGCCCTGTGCTGCCCTCCTGTCTTCTGAGGGTCATGATCCAGCATTCTCTCTCCCAGCACTCAGAGAACCAGTCATTCAGGTCAAGGAACTTCCCTTGGCTCTGGCTGTAACCTCACAGCTGCTCCCTAAAAATCAAGAACCGAAATAGCCATAGACTGTGTTTATCTGAAGCACATTTGGGCCAAGAACCTCAGTTCAGAAACTTGACTTTCCCGCTCTGCTTAGAGCAAATTTGAGATTTTGAGTCACGAGAGACTGTTGGCAGGGAGATGGTGGCCAACATCTGCCAGAGACAGGCTCTGAGTGTGCTTATATCCCTGTCCAACCAAGCCTGGGTGAGCTGTGCTGTGGGCCTTCCCCATTCAGTCACCTGCTTAGAAGTTCCCAGAGGTCCTTTCAAGGGCCTGTGGTAATCTCCTAAGAGAACATGTTGTGACGTCCAGTTCACATGTCAGGCACTCGGTTCCGCCCTCCCCTCCCCCCAACTCAAACTGCCCTTGCTGGTGATTGGGAATGGCTGTTCGCCTTGTAAACATTTACTTCTGACAGTTGCCAGGCACTGCTTAGCCCTGTTTTCCTAGACAAATTGAACCGGAAGCCCTGTGTCGAATCCCATCCCTTGTCCCACACTTAGGTTGACTTTTCGTTCTCATGGCATCAGTGTTACACACACACACACACACACACACACACACACACACACACACACACACAGACACGCACTTTGCGTGTAGTGACTTTCACAGGACAGCTGCTATACTGTCAAACACGTCCAGCACCACGTTAGTAGCCTTGCCTAGACAGTTCTGAGTCTGGTGGAAATCTTTACAGAAGTTCTGGGAGTTTGACTTAAAAATATTAAAGTGGAATTTCCAGGTAAAGGCATCTCTAACCCAAAGAAAATGGCACAATGGGGAAGAGTTCAGATAACTGAGAACTCACATCTGAGTTTTGGAGTGGCAGTGCCCTGGCATGGCACAGCTCGTTTCTGATTTCCTTTCTAATACTACAGAAATGAGTGTCATCCGTGGATGCTGGCAAAATCTGAGGGTAAGCCTGAGGCAGGTTAAAGGGTAAAGGAAAACTTACTAAGTTATTATATGTGGAATGCTCAGGGCTTTCAGATGCCTTGCAGGTTCTTTACAACACTCGTCTCATGCAGGGAACAGCTAGGGGGAAAATTGGTGAAGATGAGAAGACAGTGGCATGTACCGGTTTTATCATCTCATGAGACATCTTTCTGAACTCACATCTCACCTGCTCCCCATTCCACAGATGAAGACCTAGCCCCAGAGAGGTCAAGGAGCTTGCTTAGAGTCACTGTGAGATAGAGGGCGTACTGAAGCCCAGGACTGTGATGGTCCTGCCTAGGCCTCTTTTCATACCGATCTGAGGATCACTTCAGCTTTCCTCCTGTGCTTGGGTCTGGGGTGGGGGCGAGCTGAGCAGGTCAAGGTTCAGCATGCTGAGTCTGGTTCAGCTTCATGCAAGAGAGTTTCAGAGCAAAGGGTGGGCTCAAGTGTCAGGCTTCTGTTTCCCAAACTCCCTGCAGACCTCCTCTCTCCGCTTTCATGCCCAAATTTTCATGGCAGCTTTCTACAAAAAAAAGCTTTCATCTATAATATGTCCTTTATCATTTCAAAGTTTGTTACAGGGCTTATCTTGGAGCAGGTGTGTGCATGTGTGTGTGTGTGTGTGTGTGTGTGTGTGTGTGTGTGTGTGTGCGTGCGCGCGCGCGCGCGTGCACGCAAGAGAACCACCTCAGGAATTGTCCCTTAGGAGCTGACCACCTTGTCTTTTGAGTACAGTCTTTCACTATTACCTGGAACTCACTGATTTAATTATGCTGGCTGGTCAGTGAGCTTCAGGGATCCACCTCTTTGCTCCCCAGTGCTGTGATCACAAAGGTGGCATGTTTTCCTTTCCTTTCCTTTCCTTTCCTTCCCTATTTTCTTCCATTTCTTCTTTTCTTTCTTCTTTCTTTCGTGGGTTCTGGGAATTTTTTGGTATTTGCAAGGCAAACACATAACCAGCTGAGTTATCCCTATAGACCTAAACTCTATGTTTTATGACTTAAGCCTTGCTTCTACACTGTCCATCGAGACACAGGGAGGAGTAAAATGCTCTTCCTATCTGAAATCTTGGGTTAAGTCACTATGGAAGTAACTAGAAGGATGTTGTTTGTAACTTATGAGATCCAGAGAATAAAATGCCTTTCCCTTCATATCTGATGAGGAAAGCATACATTTTGATTTGGGCCTTTGAAGCTGAGACAGGACAGGATGGCTATAGCTGACTGCCTGCTCTCTCCCTTGAAGTTAGGGGTGAGGGGGGGGATACGATACTTAGCATAGGCAGGCAGTAGCCAAGCTGGCTGCCAGAAATGGTGGTGAGAGAGCAAGCACGAGACTTTACTTTTTAGTTCAGTTACACCCCAATAAGTGTTTTACACTTAAAAAACAAAAACAAGTTTGTAGAAAACTGATGATAAATCATTACTCAAGTATCTGAGGTTCTTGGATGTTTTTCTTTTTAAAAACATCCTTCTCATTTGTCAGCTTGAATTTGGGCACTTCTTTTTGTAGAAGAAAGCTGCACACTGACCTAGCATCCACCATGTCCCCTATACCTTTGCTTTTTACAACCACTGTCGCTTCTGGTATGACATAGGCACTGGGAAGGAGAGACAATTGCATGGTAAGAAGCCATTATCCCATCTCAGAGTTTGATCAGTAAGGAAGAAGAAGAAGAAGAAGAAGAAGAAGAAGAAGAAGAAGAAGAAGAAGAAGAAGAAGAAGAAGAAAAAAGGACAGATACTTCTGTGGATTCATCATCAAGACAGAGCCATATGCATCTTGACCTGTTTTGTGATGGCTTTTGGCTCTGGAAGCTTCTGTAGGCTTTGATTTCTCAATAGAATTTTCTTCTTCCTCATTTCTAGACTGGACTAATGGTAAATATGCCTTGTTACTCTAGACAAAATCACTGCACTGTGATGGACCAGAGACACTTTCCACCTGAGAGGTTCTGGGGTAGGGGCAAGGACAGGAAACCAATGCTGAGTGGCTCAGGGTAAGGGAAGCACAGTGGAGGACCAGCACTGTGGAGCAGCCGAGGCTTCCTAATGAGGATGGATGCTCTACACTTCTTGACAGGAAGCAGGGCAGAGGAGAGACATCGCTCTGTGCTTGTCACAGTGAGACAATGGGGATGGTAAGGGCTGGGATGGGTTATGAAGCAGAAGTAGAGTTTCATGAGAAGTGATGTAGCCAGGGCGAGGTGCTCAATGGCTCTGCAGAAGGGCAAAGCCCATCACTGTGATCCTGGGAGGCCCAGGGAGTAATGAAGGGAAAGGATCCCCAAAAGCCCTGATTGAAATTCCTCTCACCAAGTGTGGCCGTCACGGCTTTTAGTCAGGTTATTTCAGTAGATGGGACCTGGGGTGATCACAGTGTTGCCAAGGGGCCCTGCTGACCCAGTTCTCAGGATGTAGGCTCCTGCTGGACTTTAAGGCCACTGTCTGCCTCACTCTTACCATGTAGTCAAGGGTCTGGTCTGCTAAGTGCTGGGGTTCTACTTTCCTGGGTGCTGATGTTTCTTGGGGAGATCAAATGCCCACCTGACTCAGGCCACATGAGTCAGGTCTCCAACCATTATACCCTGCTCCTTCCAACTTCTTGTTGACTTGTCCTCCCAGCCTCTCCTTCTCCTCCCTCTCCTTGTCTGGTTGGGGCACTGAGGGCCCTTCCTCCCTCACGGGTGGAGTGTTGCTTTGGTTGTACTGAGTGACACAGCCATCCCTGCCCTCCAGAGCTTTCTTTCTCATTGAAAAGTCATAAACCACATAAGGTCAATGTATACCAGGCACCTTACAAAATTCTTTAAGCATTAAGATTTTAAGAAGCCTCAGGAAGATCACAATTAGGTGCTAAATAGAGTTTTTAGATAATTGGTATGAATACTTGGGGGAAGAGTAAACAGAAAGAGCTGAATTTGAACTTTCTATCCAGTTAAAGGATTATGGACTTTATTTTTTGGTATGGGAATAAAGGAGGGACGAATAGGATTATGAGTTGAACTAAGTGCTCCCTAAATTTCCATTTCCATTTGATCTCATGTCTTCTCATAATGTGACTGTATTTGGAAATAGTCTCTAAAGAGGTAATTAAGATGCCACGAGGTCATGGGGACAGATCTTAATGCAATACAACCAGTGTCATTGTAGGAAGTAGAAGTTCCCACAGGGACTTGTGCACACACAGAGAAAAGACTACAAAGAAATTCAGGGGACAAGTCAAGATTCACTGAAGAAAAACTAACCAGCCAACACACTGATTTTGGATTTCCAGCATGCAGGGCTGTAAAGAAACCGGCGAATGCCGTTGAAGCCACGCAAGCCTGAAGCATTGGGTAAAAATGCGCCTGAGAAATGAATGTGTGGATGCAAATGCTGAAGGTCCCAGCACAAACTGGAACACAGATGTGGGAGAAGACTCTTCAGAGCCAAAGTTTCCCTAGTTCAAGGGCAGGGCACATTGAAAGAGGGATCCTAGGTTCCAGGAGCACACAGAATGGTGTGTGCTGGGGAGGAGCAAGGAACAGAGCCTCCGATCAAACAGAATCCCTGTTGACAGTCCAGCTCAGCGTATGCCTCCTGATGGATTAGTCATTGCTCAAGGGGAAGGTGGAACTGTGCTTAATTTGTGGGTTCATCAAGGCCTTGAAAGGTCTTAAGGAACTCTTAAGAGGCAAAGTTTGTAAGGAAAAAAAGAAAGGTCAGAAACAAGAGACAAAAGATGATGATGGAGAACCAAAGTTGACTTAGAGAGCACGGGAAAGCTGCCCACAGGGTTGATTGGAAGTTCTCTGAAAACCATTCCTAGTGGCAGCTCAGGGTTAGGATCAGGGTCAGGGTTGGGGTCAGGGTTAGGGTCGGGGTCAAGGTTAGGGTTGGGATCAGGGTCGGGGTTGGGTTTAGGGTTAGGGTGGTGGTCAGGGTAGGGGTCTGGGTGAGGGTCAGGGTTGGATCAGGGTCAGGGTCAGGGTCGGGGTCAGGGTCAGGGTTGGGGTCAGGGTCAGAGTCAGGGTTAGGGTTAAGGTTGGAGTCAGGGTCAGGTTCAGGGTAGAATCAGGGTGAGGGTCAGGGTTGGGGTCAGGGTTGGGGTTAGGGTTGTTTGTATGGATGTCTTGGAGGGAACTGTCTCCTAAGCCTGGAAGACTCCTGCACTCACAGTGACTTCTGCTGACCTGCCTACCCCATAGGGCACAATGGGAAGAGGCAAGTGTTTTCCTCTATTCCCACGACTTGCTTGGGAATCATGAAGCTGAGTCTGCTGCATTATATAATAACTCACACACGTTGGGAATGTTGATTTAGTCCAGTGGATTCATTAGTGACCTACTGTTAAAAGCGTGCTGATCACCCACAGCTGTAGTTCAGTAGCATTGGTTTTATAACATAAATGGGTAGTGATTTGGGTCAGGAATAGAAAATTGTGGCCCATGGGCTAACCCTGAAACACACCTTGCAGTCTTTTGAGCTAATGATGGGTCTATAGCTTCCTGCCAAAAGTCAAAACAGAGACCATACTGTCCCTCTTTGCCATTTGGGGAAACAGTTGCTCAACTCCTGGCATACATTTGACAGATGTTTATTTATTTATTTTTGATTCCTCTAAGAACACCTCCCCATTTGTAACAATGCCTCTTTGAAAAACACATTCTTGACTTCTAAAGAGATGAACTCAGAACCCTGCCAGCTCGTACACTGGGGACAGTCTGCAGCTCCCTTTGGTGTCATGCCAGGGTGGTGCAAGTGGAGAAAGGCCATCTGGGGCTGCTGCTCAGAGTATGCCCAGTGACCCACAGGTTCTCCCTGGGATCTTTGTGTTCCTGAGGACCTTGGAGTGACAGCCACAGCTGGCTCTGCCATTACACATCACCCTATTGAGCAGAGCGGCAGCCTTCTGGCCCTATTTCCCTGGCTCTGCAGCAGCTTATCTATGGAGAAAGAACAGATTGACACATGCCTGTCTGTCTGTTAGCCACAGCCAAGAAAATGAGAACGGGTGACCATGCACTACAAGTTCTTTCCAATTGTTGGCCGGGACAGGAGGGAAGAAGGCGCAGACAGAGCTGGAGTTATGAACTGGAGCTGAAGAGATGGATGTGAAAGTCAGAGGGTCAAAATACACAGCGGACACTGGGGACATGGAAGTATTGCAGATAAAGATGGAATATGGGGGTGGCCGAACACGCCCTTAACTCATGACTTCTATTTCTTCACGTGTCAAATGTAGATAAAAACCCCCTTCCTTCTTCTCCCATGCAGGAATGAACTGAGAAAGATTTGATGACACATTAAATTAAATTCATGTTGAAATTTCTGTCTTAGCTGCTTCTCTATGACATTCAAATATATTTATTTTATTCAGTCTGTTTCATAGACCAGGATATTCATCACATTTCTCCCCTAAATGCAGTGCTAAGTTTTGCTAAGATTCTTTCTCACCTAATTAAGTCTGCATTTTCATGGCTTAACAGTCATCACCTCCAGATTATAGTGTGACTGCACTGAGTGTGTGACAGGGACAGTGTGGCAATAACTCTGAAACCACATGAAAGAAAAGGTCACTAGTTTGCCCTTTGAAATGAATAAGCCTCCAGCTTGAGGGCAGCTCCTTACTTATCAGATGCAGCCAAGCGTGACTAAACCTCCCTGCTTAGAGCCACAGCCACAGTCAGTCTTCTCCCTCAATGCTCCCTGCCACTCCTACAGCCTTCGCAGGTTCAGCAGGGGCTCTTTAAAACCTGACACTCTCCTGCAGAGATCAGGTAAGGCTCTTTCTTGGCTCACTTTCGTGTGCCGCAGGGTCTGAGAAACATGAACGAGAACCTATCTGTGGCACCTTCGTCCGTGGGCTGGCATCATATGCCAAAATCCTAGCTGGCTTCCTGGCCCAGCCCTACAACAGTCATGTCCACACCTTCATCTTACAGGGAACGTGGATGGCCAGAGGCCACTGTTGCCACGGCTTCTGGAAGACATGGCCTCAACCCAACTCCTCAGCATTAGTTTGGAGGCCTAGGGCAGGTTCCAACTGGGCTCTGTTGGAGCTGTGTCCTCACAGGTGGTTTCATGGTTAAAAGCCCTGGTAGTGTGAAAAAGCAACCAGAGCGACCAGCGAGCATATCTCTGATGCCTGTACATGTCCTACCTCTGTCTTCTCTTGTCTCTCTGGCTTTTGCTTGCTTTTCATCTGCTTGCCTTCCACCTGTTTGCTTTTCCCTTTGCTGATGAGCCAATCTCTTCCCTTAATTAAGTCAGCAGGCATTCATGGAAGAAACAGCATCATATTTTGGCAAGAGGACGGGAACAGAACTATCCGCACAAGCAATTAGGAATGTTTGTTAGCAGTGATTAAGGAATGTCGATTAACACACGAACAATTACCTGCTCAAGAAAATAGCTCCTAAAATAGTTTCATTCCCAGGCTTTTAGCACAAAGCCTGCCGGTCTGGAAGGCCTTCATGATGGTCCAAATAGAAAAGCAAGCAAGCAAGCAAGCAAGCAAAGATGCACAGCTGCCTACCAATGGCCCATCTTCAAAAGCTGCCCCGGTCTCTGGCTACCTGAAGACCAGCATTCTGAGCCCTTCTCTCTGAGTGGCATCCATGAAAATCACATGCCCGGTACATGATGTGCAATTCCTGGTAGGGTTCCTCTAGCCTCTTCCCTTTTTGCTAACTTGTAAAATAAAAGTTGGCATGCATGCGAGTCAAGACAAGTGTCTTAATTGTTTGTATATATTCCGGAAGAGGCATACTTCCTAAGTGTTCCTGCAAACCATGATTGGCAATTCAAGACTCCCACAAGCCACCCAACATGTGTTCCACCTATCATTGAGATTTTCCATTCCTGGCCAACTTCTCCATGGTCTGTTGTTTGCTCATCTTGTCCTGGTTTGGCACATCCTACCCTCTTTGTATGGCTTCATCCGTATCTGGGAGCGTTACGTCCTGCAGAGACCACACACTCTAATAGCTGCACTGGTAGGCACAAGGTGTGTTTGTATGTTTTCTAAGCCCAACCTGGGGAAAAGTCCCAAGGGAATAAATTACATTAAAGTTTTGGGTGTGGATTGGTCTCCTGAGAATACTCAATTCAAACTCTCCTGTCCCATAGTGTGAAGCAGAGATGCTCCAGAGAACGAGAACACCTGCAGCGGGGGGGCAGGGGGTCCCCAGGTTCGAGCCACAGTTCCTTCTTGACCATGTGCAAGTCCATAGCCTGTCTTAACCATTAGAGTTTCATTTCAGCGATGGTAACAGAGGCATCTCAGAGGGTTAGAGTCACCGCTCCCTGACATGCAGCAGAGCAAAATGCAGTGCGTTCAGGGAGCGTTTATTTACTTAGACACCACTGTCTATCTTGAATGGATCGATGCAAGTCAGCAACGAGAATCAGAGGTCGCCTTGTTTTGTGAAGTGGGTTGAATACAGAGTGATCCCATGCGGAAGCAGTATTGGGTGAGGCTATGACAAGGAAAATGCTTTTCTCGAAGTGGTATAGCCTGGAATCTTGTTTTGTTGTTGTTTTTGGTTTGTTTGTTTTTTTGAGACCGAGTCTCAAGTGGTCTAGGCTAAGTACTCAAGGATAACCTTGAAGTCTTGATCCTCTTGTTTGCACTTACTGAATGCTGAGTTTATCGTCCTGAGCCATCACTCTTGGTTTTAGTGCTCCTGGGGATGTGTATGTCAGGCAAGTACTTCACCAACTGAGCTACATCTCCGATGCCCTGGAGAAAATATTTGAGTGAAGAGATCCATGTTCCCTCTTCATACACACAGTCTGAATCTCAGATTAGTCTCAAATTTGCTACCGTAATGTTCCCTTGATTTTAAGACATAGAGACAATCCCAAAGAAATCATTTTTTTTTTTAGAAGACACAGGAGAAGACATTTTAACTAGGGTTACTCTGGGCAAATTCCTCA
The DNA here is from genome assembly GCF_903995435.1 of Acomys russatus. NCBI lineage: Eukaryota > Metazoa > Chordata > Mammalia > Rodentia > Muridae > Acomys > Acomys russatus. The sequence continues at coordinate 9,540,113 of NC_067154.1, read as the reverse complement.
AACTCCAAATAGAATCAGTAAACATGCGAATATAAATATGACAATCATTTGTTTGGCTGCAGCCATTTCAGATAGTTTTTGGCTCACTTAACGGTACAGACATTTTTGATGGATGATTAAAACTCAACTCCACTTTTACGTTGTTTACCCAACTTTTGTCACTAATGTTTTTGTGACATTGTCAATTTCTTATAAAAGTTGATATGTTTCTATCCAGGGTCCTACTGTGGGAATGGAAAAAGCTGTTAGATACTTGTTTTTTTTAGAGGGAGAGATGCCAGTGGACTGTGCAGGCAATTGTTTATGGATAACTTTACAGGGATATGATTGTCAAGGTTTTATCTGATAACTCACTTTCTAGGTTCTTTTGTGTGTGTGTGTGTGATTAGAAGTGGCATCAATGGCAGCTTTTTAGTGTGCCTAAGCTTTCTCACTTTTAACATTTGTGTTTTATTCATCAAGGGATTTAAAGATCATTAGTAACACGGAATGGTACCCCGATGACAAAAAGCTATGATCCTTCTTCCCAGAAGGATGCTCATCTAGGAGGGGACAGCATGGCCAAGGGTGGGTTTTAGAATTGGGATTTAGAAGGAAACTAATCTGAACAACAAAGCCTGTAGAGAAGAAGAGGCAGGCTAGCATTCTGGAGTTCTCCTGTGATGCTTGGACACCCACATCTGGTAGAGCTGTTATGAGCTATGTGGAGAGCCCAGGAGCCTAGAATCTCAGCCAACTTCTCAGTGTCAGAAGCCAAGTTCAGATCACAAGGCAAGTAATGACCTTGCTGGCCAATAAGAAGCCACAGCCCAGGAAAAGGTGGAGGAAGTGGGTCAGATTCAAAGTCTCAAGACAAGCAACCACAAAAACCCAGTGCCACATGCAACATGGATAGAGATTTCCCTTTACAAAGGCTGATGGGCCAAGTTCAATTTATTGTAAGGGAGGAAGGGAAGATGCAAAGGCATCCCGTTAGGTGGATGGGAGAAGAAGTTATAAAATGCTGGTAGTTGTGATTCTTATTAGGGTTGGAGTCACAATCATAAACCTTATTTTATAATTCTTAAGGTAGAGTGATAGGCATGATTTTTATGTGTGATTACCAGGGTCACCATCCATAATAATCTGATTAAGGATGCAAGACTTTGGTATATATATATGTGTGTGTGTGTGTGTGTGTGTGTGTGTGTGTGTGTGTGTGTGTGTGTGTGTGTGTGTAGTCTTCCAAGGTCTTGCAAAAGGTAGAAATTAGTTTGTGAACTTGTTTGGCAATCAATTAAAATGTCTGAAGGTTAAGGGTCAATATGTTTGGAAACTCAGGAGGAGTGTACCTGGACCTCAAGACTCATCCTACATCCCATAGGCGAACTCCGTTCACTACGCAGCAGTAAAGTGAATGGAGGGCGAAGGAAGCCAGTATCCCGCCATTCCTGGATTTCCATTATGGAGTTTTGGAAAATACAGGTCGCTTATCACATCCAAGAGGCTGCAGGGTAATAGGGCACCTGCCTGATGTTAGTATCCATCCCATTCCAGCCTCTTGCTCTTAATGGAGGCAAAAGAAGGTTCTGTCCCTCACCAGTTCTTGCAACTGCTGCCCAGGCATATCTTACTCCATTGATAAAAGCATGCTTTCCCTCATCAGTCCCCGCTAGACTCCTCAGATCCGAGGGTGGAGAATGCACCCCAGTTTCAAATGGGGATAAGGAACCAATCAAAGAGCAACCAATGGAAAGCCCCCTGTCTAGGTTTACCCAAGCTGAGAATCTGGTGGTCCTTCCAAACTCACTTTAAAAACACGCTGGCCACTACCCCACACTCCTTTCTAGGTCCCCTTTCCATAAATGTCTAATATAGTCGCCAGTAGGTTCAGCCTGAAAATAAAATCCCCTCCCTTCCATCGAGAAATAACTCCAAACTTAGAGTGTGTGCTCAAAATATTCACAATGAAATCATCATCCTGTATTTATAGTCTTTTTGGATTGTGGATGAGATTTTCTTTCTTTCCCATGGTGTTTCTTGTCGAAAGGGTCTGTAGTGGGAAGCAGGACCAGAGAATGACTGAGGTCTTTGAGCTGAAGGGCAACGGGCCTCCCACCATCATTCAGAACCAGTTAGTTAGTTGCCAGATGCCCTGCCTCTTCCTCTGCATCCTACCCACTTACCGGACAAACTGGTACCCTCCCTCTCCTCTTTCCCAGAGGATCCCCTCCATGAACGGTCCCTGCTTGTCCTTTAAGAAGCATTCACTGGCCTTCCGAGTGGGAGTCAGTGTCATCCCTCGTCCTGTGACCTTTCCCATCCCCTAGACTTCCTCCCCATTTTCACCAAGGGAGATGGTGTGGATCTTAATGGTTGGGACTTGGTGATTTTCTTCAAGGCTGGGGGTCGAGGACCCCACACAGCAGCAGACCTGCAGAAAGCTTTTACTCCTCACTCGAGCTGTGGTACAGGCAGATTGGTCCTTCGGCACCGTAATCCTAGCCGATCCCTGGGGCATGGAAGAGAAAAACTTCCATTCACAGACTCCGTCTGTTTTGGAGATCTTATAGAACGTCTCTCCCGAGCCCACGGGGATACGCACCATGTCTCTATGCTGTCCCTCTAGAGCCTGGCTGGGCGCGTGCAGGGTGTAGCCCAGAGCATGCTTGGAAGACTGCCTTCTGCGGAGACACTGGATTCGCAGGACGTTCTGAAAGGCTTTCTTGAACTCCTGACTGGAGCATGGGTATATGATGGGGTTGATGCAGCTGTTTAGGTACCCCAGCCAAAATACTATTTTGAAAACGGTTTCCGGAGGCTTGAAGTCCGGGAAGAAGGACCCTGAAAGAGAACACAAAGGGTTACACGTCTGACTGGCAAGTCAAGAGGCCAATTGGCTAGAACCACAAACTAACATACGTCCTTTCATATCTTCAAAAGAGTTTCAAAAGCCTCCAGATGCACATGAGTGTCTCACATCAGCTGGTAACCCTTTGTCGCGTTTTCTAAGATGGTGTCACACAGATAGGATTGTACCAGCCCCCTCTCTTAGTGGTAGGGAACCATCTGTTGGCTTCCTTGAAGCTTTGCAGAGTGCAGCATCACACTTGGGTAGAGCCTAGACACTTGCACACCTGTATTAAAATGTGATTATCCTAGCCGGGTGTGGTGGCGCACGCCTTTAATCCTAGCACTACGGAGGCAGAGGCAGGTGGATCTCTGCGCGTTCGAGGCCAGCCTGGTCTACAGAGTGAGTCTAGACAGCCAGGGCTACACAGACCAGCCCTGTCTTGAGGTGGAAAAAAAAAAAAAACCTATGATTGCCCGATCATATCCTCTGTGAGCAGTGGGATCTAGGACGCCCAGCCCACTGCTCCTTATTTTTCCACTCAACACTTACTAGCTCCCCGAAAAGGCATTGTGTGAATTATACACACCGGAAGTGGTCCTCTTCATCCCTTTCAGACAGGTTTGTAAGCACAGATTCACCATACTTTCACCTTCTTCTCCCCTTTGACTCCTGAGCTGGCCTCCTCTCTTCCTTTGCTACCTGTAACAGTTCTATGTCCACTCAGCTGAGTGGCTTTGGGAAGTTTTATTACACCTGTGGTCTTCACAAAAGGAAGGTTGAATGAATGTTTTCCTCATGGCCTCACATAACATTTTTCTTTCTTTCAGTCTATGGTCTTTCAGTGTTATTATTTCAATTTATTGTTTTAAAAGTGCGTACTATACATATAATGTACTTTGATAAAATCTGCCCATACTTTCTCCCCTTCAGCTCCTCCCATATCCTCATCACCTTTCCTTCCCAACTTCATGCGTTCTTCCTCTAATGCATGGAGAACACTTAGTGGTGTATGTGCGCTGGAGAGGGGCAGCCTGCCAGGGCCTGCATTCCTGAAGAAGACGACGCTCTGTCTCTTCTGGCAGCCACCAGCCGCACAAAGATCCTTAGCTGAGGGTGGGGTTTCATGGCATGGCAAGACTCCAGTCTCGATTCGCATTCTTTCTCCTCCTCACTGAGCTGCGGACCCACCCATCAGAGTCAGGACACAGGACATGCATGCTGGATGCTCTTACAGATGACTCCAACCAACAGTATCCTGAGTTCACTCAGAATAAAAACTTAGATGCCATGGAAATCAAAACACACAGACTGCTGGGGCAGTTGGTAGGGACATTTAACACCAAACACAAATCTTGCAAAGTCCAATGTGTCTCAGAGAAATCACACACACACACACACACAAACACACACACACACACACACACACACACGCACACGCACGTGCGCACACACACACACACACACACAGAGTTGATGGGTGTTTTCTATGGAAAACCATGTAGCTGAGGAAGTTTTATTCTTTAGGTTCCAAGTTTTCAGTGTTGTCTAATCATTTTTTAAAAAGTTTAGAGTCACTGATTATATCTTGAGCCCTGCTGGCGCATGACTAACTTTTTGCTTAATGATCATTACTAATGATCATTAGTAATATTGTTGACTTATATGACTTCTGGGCTGGGGAGAGATGGCTCAACCAGTAAATGCTTGCCTTACAAGCATGAAGACCTGACGTTGGTTCCCAGAACTCACATTAAAAAAACATAGGCGTGGCGGTACATGCTCATCCAAGACTGAGGATGTGAAGATGAGTGGCTCCTTGTAGCTTTCTGGTCAACCAGCTTAGCCTACTTGGTGAGTTGTAGGCCACTAGAGAACTTGTTTTCCACTCCTTCACACCCAAAATGGAATTGCCTAAGGAATAAGACCTGAAGTTGTCCTCTGACCTTTACACTCATGCGCACACACACATATGCAAGCATAAACACATGTATATGCATCCACACACACATATAAACCTTCACATAAGCATGTGCTCACATAAAGAATTAAATGCTTAATATCAATATTTCTATTTCATTAAAAAAATCCTCTGCCACTCTATAAAGTTGAGTAATTCAACCACAGTCATTCAGGTAGTCTCTGGCAGGGCTGAGGCTTGACACTAGGTAGTCTAATTCCATCAGAATATCCTAGACTAACACATTTCCTGGAAAGAGAGTGGTACAGAGAAGGGTGTACACGAAGAGTGAAGTGAGTAGTCAGGAGACAGAGAAGGCTGAATTAGAATCAAGCTTTTCCAACTTCATCCAGGAGCAGAGGAAGTATTCTATGTTAACCTGATGACTGGCTTCATGCAAATATGGTCAATTCTCAGGGGAAAAATTCATTTTGCATTCCGATGTCTATATATTGTCCAATATTTCTCTCTCATGGCGATAGCCATGTGATTAAGGCAACCCATTTTTACAAGCCTCTGCCTTTGCTTGGGCTTAATGACAGATGGCCAGGCAGAGATGAAGTGGGCATAGCAAAACTTACCTCATCTGGAGACTTCATTACAAACAAATCAGCTAAACCCGGGGAGGTATTTTCCTTATTTGAAGAATTTTCAGCTAACAACAGTAACAGCACAGCCCATATGCCCATTGAACATGAAGCTATTAAAGTGATTCAAGAGCCCCCAGCTCCTTCAAGGATGCTATTTCTGCTTAGAGTCCAGGTTTGCATGCATAAATCTCACCTCTCCCCTTCACTCCTCAACTTCTGAGGCCCTCTCCCCTCCCAGACCTCACTTCCTTAGCCTTGGGTCTAGCTGACCCATGGCTAAGCTCCTGTGCTCTCCTTGGGTCTAGCTGACCCATGGCTAAGCTCCTGTGCTCTCCTTGGGTCTAGCTGACCCATGGCTAAGCTCCTGTGCTCTCCTTGGATCTAGCTGACCCATGACTAAGCTCCTGTGCTCTCCTTGGATCTAGCTGACCCATGACTAAGCTCCTGTGCTCTCCTTGGATCTAGCTGACCCATGGCTAAGCTCCTGTGCTCTCCTTGGATCTACCTGAGCCATGACTAAGCTCCTGTGCTCCCTTCCCGGGGCCTCCATGATAGACCCACACTGTCAGTAGGAGATACAGGTCTTCTGTTTCTATACCCACTATTCAAAACATTCCATTGGTCCCCCCCCACCCCCGTAGCTAAGGTACAAGGCAAGAAAAGGATTTAGGCAACATATTAAGATTTGGATGTAAGATAGTCTCCAGCCTCAATTCTTCAGGAACATTTTCTCTTGAACCCAAGAACATTTCTGAATACTGGCTGATCAAACAGGCCAAAGACCTTTTCATAAACAGCACCATTTGGCTTATTTCATGAAGGGTCTGACGGTATCTGGATGTGTCTAAGCCTAGTACGTCCCTGCCCACTCCCATCTGAGGACTTCCCTGGTGGAAGGTGGCTACATCTCTTTCCTACCATAGGACATTGTTCTGACTTTAGGGCGGATGCTTGTGATTCTGTCCAGGGAGCTGCTGATGGGCTGTGCTTTGGGGAAGGAGGGATGCAGATTGGTACTTCCACCAGCAATTTCCCAGTGGGTAAGAAACAATTGCAAAGGGAGTGGGCCTTAGGCTTCAAAAAGAGTTACTACCACCCAGTTCCCAGCAAAGTTTTACATCACACTGTCTCTCCTTCTTTGCCCAAACCTTACCACACAGACCCAGTCTCCTTTAAATTCCCCAAACTTATTTCCCCAAACTCAGTTTTTTCTCAGATACCTTTATCCCAGGTTACTGTGATGCTTTTTGAGAGTGTGAGCACCACTGAAGAAGGTTGTTCCTGGTCCTCTATGCATCAGGAGCACCGGCGTGGAACCAGTCATGCTAAGGGTGTGGGATGGTTTGTGTTGACTGTCAACACGACAGGACCTAGAATCTCCTAGAAGAGAAATCTCTAGTCATGTCTGTGAGAGATTTTATACATTAATATAACTGAGGTGGGAAGACCCTGTGGGTGGCATCGTTTCATGGGCTGGGGTCTTGGATAAAAAGGATAATGGGAGCTGAGCCCCAGTATTCATCCGTCTCTGTTTTCTGGCTGTGGATGCAATGTAACTAGCTGTCTCCCATTCCTGTCGCCATGACATACCCACCATGACTCTATCTTCTTAGACCAGGAGCTAAAACAAACCCTTCCTTCTTTAAATTGCTCTTGTCATTCATATATATATATATATATTTACAGCAACAGAATAGTAACTAATACAAAATTTGTTTCGTGACCCAGACAGTAGGGTGTGAACTCCACTTGATCACAACCTTGTTTTTGTTTACTCACAGAGCTCTACAACTTGGCACAATGACCTTGAGGACCAACAACCACTTCTATTGAGTGGATGACCTGGCTGAGGATGACTGTAGCTGACCGAATGGATGAGTGTCCTTGTTTTCTCTATGCTTGTGACCACCCTGTAGCATGCAGCTTTCTTCTGTAACCACCACAGCACTTGACTTCTCTCCTTGAGCCTACTTTCTTCCTATTGTCTTCACTTTTTTTTGTGCACTTTCTTTATAGTCTTTTGTTATTTTTTTCCATTGGTATTTCTCTTTTGTCTCTCTCCCATTCTGTACCATTTGCTGTCAAGTACCTCAGCATATGTCTTGCCGTACTTCACGGGTAGGGTATGTTTTCTGAAACCCGTATGTGAGAAGCACCTGTTTCTTTTATCGCCATAGCTGTGTTCCATGCCCCAGTGACCTCTGTCCTGACTTTGCTTCCAGGGAGCTGACAGTAATCAGCTCAGTTCCTGGAACATCTTGCCCTGTAGGTCAGGTCATCTTTTACATGTGAATTTGCCTAATTTAATTCTTGGGCTTTAGAAAAATTTCAATCCTTTGGAGCTTCTTATTTAAAAATTATATTTATTATTCATTCATTCATTCATTCTTGGAGTTCATGGTATATATGTGTGTGTGTCTAATCATACCACAATGTTTGTGAAGGTCACAGGAAAAATTTTCCATGGTAGAGTCTTTCCTTCTGCCTTGTTGAGGCAGGATTTTACTCCTACTCCTATTATTATTATTATTATTATTATTATTATTATTATTATTATTATTATTATTATTATTAATTTGTTCTGCTCCTGTTCTATGTATTTCAAGCCAGCTAGCCTATCGATTTTGCATTTTGGCAGGTGTGCATCTGACTCCTATCTCACTGTAGGAGTGCCAGGATTAGTAGATGAGTACTACCGCACGCACACAACTGGCTAAAGGTGGGATCCAGGGGTTGAACTTGTGTGTCAGGGTTTGACCTGTGTGCTTTTACTGGCTGAGCCACCTCCTTGGCTTGGGTGAATTGAATTTCCATCCACTACTAGTTGCTACAGGTTTTTGGACTCTTTTCCAACCTCAACACTGTGGCTATCTTAAACCCAACTGGCTAGAGGCAGGTAGAGCAGGTGCTGAAGGCTGAATGCCAACAGCAACAAATCCTCTCACCTTTAGAGAATTAGAAACCTCTCTTCCATTGTAGAAGCTTCTTGACTCCAAAGAGGAAACAGACACTGGCAAATTGAGGTAAATCCTCATGACCTTTTACTTTTTTTTCTTTTCTTTTTTATTATTTTATTCTTGTTACATCTCAATGGTTATCCCATCTCTTTTATCTTCCCATTCTTCCCTCCCTCCCATTTTCCCCTTATTCCCCTCCCCTATGACTGTTCCTGAGGGGGATTACCTCCCCCTGTATATGCTGTGTATGACCTTTTACTTAAAGTCCCGACCATCAGGAATGCATGGCTTCTCATTTTTGACCTGGGGCTCCCTTGGTGTGTTGGTAAGGAGACACTAAAAGGCTTGGATATTACAGTTAGATATGCTTCAGCTGTGAGGCGAAAGCACTGTCTTCCCTCAGTGCTCTCAGGAGAAGATCAACCAGTGTGGATTTCTTTACCTGAATTGGATTCCACAGTACTTCTGTTTACTCCCAAAGTCAGTGAGAGCTGAGAGAGAGTGCTTCAGTTTCAACCCAACACTGGTGTTTAGAGGGCTCCCCTTTCTAGCTCTACTGGTTCTTCCTCAATCAAGGAGACTGAGTATGGAGCCAGAAAGTTTTTGGCCTCCCAGTAGTGCTTTGCATCACCTATCTGAAAGAGTGAGGTATTGATGACAACTTTGAGACCCTAGGTTGTAGAGAGTCTCAGGTCAGTACAGCCAGAGAATGACTAGGTTTCAAGGATTGGCAGGACTCAAGAGACCAGGAGCCCCCCTCTGCTTTATAGAGATCAAGACAGTTAAGCTGAACAAGGCAGTGGTGACTCTTTTGTTAAAGGGTCAACACCAGACCCAGACCCTATTTCACTTTACCCATGCCCACTCCCAATCTTCGTGCACCATTTAACAATCCAACAATGGCATGGGCAATGTTAGTGGAGTGCAGGCAGCTTCCACTGTACAGCACATACAATAAGGAAGAGCAAACTGGTATAATTAATACCTATGTTACTTAAAAAGTTAGAATGTACTGTTCAGAAAGCCTTTCAGAGCATTCGTACTATCATATTTTGAAAATTAGAGCTTAAATGACTCTAGATTTTAAAAAACTGACTCCGAAGGAGAATCTGATTTTTTGTGACCATGGGAGAAAATTACCCTTAATTGTTGGTTATTGTTGAGCTAGTGGTCTCAGTAGCAGGCCTAGTACATATCCAATGGACACAGAAGAGAATCAATTGGCCAGTTTTCCATGCCAAAGAGCTCCAGTGCCAAGTAACATTCAGGCCAAACTGGTTGGCACCTTAATATCAGGGAGAAAATTTCCTCATCTGATCAAACCCCAGAGAAATGCTGTAGGAATGACAGTGTAAGAACAAACTCAAGTATCTTAGTCTCCTGGGGTCTACCAGATGACCCATGTTGGGCTCCTAGTTTGGCTGTGTCATAGTGACCTGATTGAGTACCTCACAGGGTTCATCCAGGTCACATTTGAACAGTTCTCAAGTACCAGAAATCGTCAGCATATCCACGTGGAGTGGTGGCCAGAAATCCACTAGGAATGCTGCCTGAATTGACCTGTATAGAAACCCTAGGCTCACAATTCAAGACCCATAGACAAATTCCCTGTGAACTTCAAGTCTTTTTATATACAGTCTATATTTTCTTGGAAAGAGGCCTTCAGTTTGTAATAGCACCTTCAAGTGGTCTGTGGTTTAGAACATGGCTCGGCTGGAGAAGCTAAGCCTTTGCCTGGTACACCTCATTCAGCCTGTATCCCATGACAGTGTCCAACTTAGAATCATGGCCAGAAGATGTGCTTGAAAGGATCTCTCCTAACCCTTCCTCCCCACCCTACCCCCCACCCACCCCATTTAACTATAAACTGCATGGTTCTCATTGTATGCTTGAGTGTAGCCGAGTGGTTCCTAATTTGAGAGTCAGCATGTTGGGTCTTTTCTGAATATGTTGGCTGAAAGGTGAGCAAGAATGAAGTCATGGGAGGACATGGTAAGTAAGGGGAATATGCAAAGTGAGTGGAAGGGCAGGCTTGGGTCCCCTGGGTGCCTGCCCAATGTGGGATAAAATGGCTAGTTATCCTCTCAGAGACAGATTCACTCCTACTCTTAGATTGGGAAAGGCAAGAAGTCAACAAGGGGTAGATGAAGTGCATTTCACAGCCTGCTCTGGGTGTCCCAGGACAGCTCCAGAGACCTAGAAATCCCCCCAAATATATCCAAGTTGCCCAAACCAGAGCTTTTCAAAAGCCCTGTCACCCCAGCCAACAATGCCCAGAGCATCACTTTTCTCTTTCAAAATGGGAGGCATCTGCTGATAACATGGACCACACAGTGTCTTTTTGTTACTGATAAAAATGGGTCCGAGATCATCAAATAACGTCCTGTCATGCAAGAATCTTCAACAAGACCCTGAACTCTCTCTATACAATCTTCTCTTTTCTTATTTTAGTTGCTTAACAAATACTTCTCTGGGTCAGGCAGTGTGGTGGGGGACAGGAAAGGGCATGGTCAGAAGCAGGCACGTAGGTCTTGTCTGTGAAGTCCAGAGTCTATTCATATACCCAGTCAATGCTTGTGCAAATGAGTCATGAGTTTCCAACACAAAGGCTTTCTTCTTGGCATGGGTAGACTCTTCGTCGATCCACCAAGATCACTACAGCCTCAGAGATGTGGCTGTAGTTTTTCACTCCACTTCCCTTCTCTTCTCAGTGATTTGCCTCTGACAGATACTTAACCATGAATATGTTCAAATTCCTTTTGTTTGTTTTCAAGACTCTGGTCAAAGTTCCACTCATCCATAAGCCCCATCTACACCTGTAGTCTAACTTCTTTCTTGCCTTTCCTACTATTTCACGGAAGTTAGGTTTTTTTTTCTCTAGCATCCACTTCTATTTTCCTTTATTTATTCATCCACTTACCCACCCATCCATCCATCTATCCCTAAGAAGACAGGGCATTTTGGCTTCAGCTTTGTTGCTGTATCCCTAACAGTGGCAGCAATTTTATCATATGTAGGCTCCTGCCAATATTGTGGAATGGGGTCCTTTACATATATGACTCTAGTCTTTTTGAAGATGCGTGTTACTTGTGACCCTTTATATGTCTTAGTGATGGGCACAGTGCTCAGTGAATGTTTATGGAGTCCATGAAAGGCCTCTGTTGATGGAAGAAAATGGTATTTTGAATAAAATTCCTGTTTCATCGACTCACAACTATAAATTCACAGAAAGAGAGAGAGAGAGAGAGAGGGGGGGGGGAGAGAATCTTAACTCAAGTTCTAAAACTGTATCTTCCTGATCAGGATGCACATATTTACATGAAAACGAGAACATTCTCCAAGCAATTTTAGATGGTTAAGCTGCAGGCACTTCATAAAGTTATTACTTCCAGTACTTATAAAAACATTTTACAGGGTCCTGAAGGAAGAGCTAAAGCCTGCAGTCCAGCTGTGATAACCATCGTCTCCACCCGTATTTGTGGACCCGAGTCTGGAGCCAAACATCATCAATTCAAAGTCATGACATAAATAACCAAAATCGGTCTTCCTAGGAGGAAGTGTGGGACCTTTTCAGGACTGTGTCCCTCTGCATTGTGCTGAAAGGCCAAGTGAAGACTAAGTCCTGGTTTTTGCCAGCAAGGTCACGGGTGAGTGGGCTGATGTTGGGGTGGAGAAGGGTGAATAGGAGAGTCACAAAAAGGCTTTGGGTCTGCTTGCTGTTCAATGCTTTCTGAACAATTTCCCTACTTGGAAACTCTGTACCAAGTACGTTTGATGGCTGCTGGGTCAACAATAGGTGTGCCCTCTGATTCTAGAGCCACCCTCCAGAAGCATGTAAGAATCTGGATAAGTGCTTGTTTTCTGTTAATGGCTCCTGCATGCCAACCTCCCCGTCCTGCCCACGATAGCTCAGGATGATCTAGGGATGGGGTTGTTGCAGCTCCCTGCCTCTTCTCTGTAGCCATAGAGAGAACTATCATGGGCTCAAGTTATACTGACTACCATAGTTCCTGACCTCTACCAGATATGGGTATTTTAATAGTCAAAGTAGATATAGCCAAGAGTTTTAATAGCTCATCTAAAAATTGCAGGGTGTCTTTTGGAATCTATAATATGGCTTCTAAGTACAGTGAGGCTAGCCAGTTTAAAAATACTATAAGGGGTTGGAACAATGAAATTTTAAAACAGCAATAGTGTATGGTACTGTCTTGATGATAGGCATCATAAATGAGAATTGGACATAGCACTCTCTTTCATCATAAATGAGGAATTTAGGGAGTTCAGCTTTGCCTTGAAGGAGGCAACTTTTATACTCTTCAAATTTAATGGAGTCTTTTGTAGTCTCTCCTGTGAACTGTGTGGTCCTTCCAGGGAGAATACTAAGTTTGTCAGCTCACTGATTTCTGCACCTTGGCTTCCTTCTTTGACCCACGACTCTCACACCCTCTTCTCCATACTCCATCTAAATCCTGAGCTCTAGTCTGCAGTGCAGAAACATCATCAGACCTTTCTCCCCATGCTCACAAATGGTTTCATCCTTAACAAACCAGAGTCAACCCATTGTCTCCCATGGAACCTTCTTGCTCCACATGCAGCCAATGGCAACTTTTCCCTTCAGTTCCTCAGGCCAGAAGCCTGCTGGCCTCTTCAACGACTCATTCTCCTAACTCCTTCATGACAGCTAACAATGGGTCCTGGCCACGGAACTTTCAATCTCCTGCCACTGTCCTTCTCCACTGAGGCCACCATCTCCTTTGGTTAGGATCCCATGTCAACCCTCTAACTGGCTTCCTGTTGTTGCTCTTACCCCTTCTATGGTGGCTGTTCTTGGTTGTCAGGTTAACTGCATCTGGAATTCACTACAACCCCAAAATGGAGGGCACACGTGTGAGATTTTACTTCACCCATATCAAGCAGCTCACAAACACCTGTAACTTCAGTTCCTAGGGATCCAATACTCCCTTTTAGCCTTCATGTGAACCCAAGTGCGTGCGTGTGTGTGTGTGTGTGTGTGTGTGTGTGTGTGTGTGTGTGTGTGTGTGTGTATGCACACAGATAAGCAGGCATACACTCACCATGTAAATAAAAGTAGGTAAAAATGTAAGGAGAAAGACCCAGTCCTGGGTGCAGAGTGCCATTTTTCTGTTATTAAGGGCAGTCATGTTTGTCAGAGAAGGTTCTTCTCCAGTGTTCTCATTCCCACTTGACATGTCACCTGATACCTCTTCTTGCTAGGGGATTGCTTGAAATCACATGACTGAAGTCTTACTGTAGATCATCTTACTGGGGAAAAAAGGCGGGGAGGGGGGATCCACGAAGTTGGTAGGGGTGGGGCATCATCAGGGGGAGCTGGAGAGAGCTGGAACCCGGAAGGCAGTAATGGTGAATGGATGTGATAAAATACATTGTACAAATGCAGATGGGATTTTCAAAGAAAAAATAAAAATATTAAAATATAAATTGACAAGCCATAAGAGTGGAGCCCATGTAAGTTGATTATTCTACAGTGGAAGACCACAAATCCAAGAATGTTTTGGCAGCACAGACTGATCTTAAAGGATTAAAAAAATGGGGGAGACAAAGTTGGGTGGGAAGGGAAGGGGGCAGATCTGAGAAGGTGGAAGAAGGTGGTAAGTATCGTCAAAACATGTTTTATGAAGCTCTCAAGGAACCAATAAAATAAATCAGTGAAATAAAAATACTCTTCATGATGCCTTTTTAACCCTGAGGCCTTAGAGTGTCTTGAGAAGCAAACGGCACTGAGGGAAAGCAAGTTTTGGGTTTTCCAGACAGGGTTTCTCTGTGTGACCCTGGCTGCCCTGGAACTTCACTCTGTAGACCAGGCTGGCCTGGAACTCAGAAATCTTCCTGCTTCTGCTTCCGAAGCACTGGGATTAAAGGTGTGTGCCACCGCACCCGGCTGTTGATTGTTTTGAACGTCTTGCTTTCTTTTTAATATTGTAACAAGGAAATTGTCTACTGGAAAAAATTTAAACATATGTATAAAATAATACGGATATATTGCTTGCTATGGTAAATTACCTAGCTTGACTTATTTGTCTTTGAGAGTGGTTATAGAAGAAATGTTTTAAGGAATTTGCAAATTTTCATCACAGATGACAATTTGACCGAAATAATATTGAAATTATTTACTATCACTTCCTATAAACCCTTTAGTTGATCAGGCTCAAATAGGTAAGGATGTGACCATCTAGGAAAGTAAGGTCCAGGTGAGATGCTCTGCATTTCAGATTCCCGGCTTTTTATTTTGTTTTGTTTTGGGTTTTTGTTTTTTGAGACAGGGTTTCTTTGTGTCACTTTGGCTGTCCCAGACACGCTTTGCAGACCAGGCTGCCCTCGCTCGAACTCACAGAGATCCGTTTGCCTCTGCCTCCTTGAGTGCTGGGATTGCAGGTGTGTGCCGCCACACCAGGATCAGATTCCTGGCTTTTAATGCCCAACTGACTCCATTGTCATTATCCAACCCAAGTGCCAACAGTTGCTACCTGCAAGAGCCTTCTCATAGGACTTCTCCCTGTCTGTCACTGTCCCCTTCCTAAGGATCATCTTAAAAATTGTCATTACAGTTTGGTGACATTTCTGCTAATCTGAGTTAAGCATCTTCCTGGACCCTGAGATGAAATCCAGAATCCTTAACATGGTCTAGGAGGACAGAAGATCTCGTGTTGCTTCTCTCTCCTTCCCATGCTGCCCTGACCGTGCTCTGGCCATTCTGATTCATGGAATGTTTTTCTTTCTTAGGACCCCCTGCTCTCCTTTACATGGAGTATTCTCTGCATCTCCATCATCTTTGTGATGTAAGCACCCATTTGCTGTGTAAGTCTTAGCTTAAATTCCACTTCCATACAGAAAGGCTCTCTGGTCCTCCTGTACCCACCCACATGCCCCTGACTCCAGTCTAGGCGGAATTGTCCTGTTAAACACTGTAAAATCAACCCATGCTTTTCCATTACAGCATCTAGCATGTTTGCTCTTCTCTGACAACACGTGTGATGATGCTTAATAAATATTTACTCATGAATAAAACATGTATTGAGGTGTGTGTATATATATACACATATGTGGCCCTCTGTGTGTGCATAGGTGTGTAAGTTAGAGGTAGGCATTGCTCACCTTTCTCTACCACTTTCTATATTGTTTTTTGAGCTAGGGTCTTGCACAAAACTTGGACCTCTCTGATTCAGCTAGGCTGGGCAACCAATGGTCCAACTATCTCTGCCTCCTAGTGCTGGGATTACAGATGTGTGCAATCACACCCAACTTTAAGCAGGTGGTAGGGCCTGAACCCAGGTCCTCATGCTTTATGGATAGTACCTTAGTGGCTGAGGCATCTTCCCAGGACTTTCCTGGGACTTTTGATATGTGACAACATGCAAAATAATTTACACACCTTATCCCAGGCAATCCATTTTACAGGTGAGGACACTGAAGCTTAGAGAGTTTAATTCGTAACTATAGAATCTGGCTGGGCTAAGATGCAAATCCAACTCAGTGTTTACACTGTGCTTTGCTTTCTAGATTGTGCAGCCCATGCCATCTGCCTCTGCTTTTCTGCTTTATGGTGAAACGGGTACACAGTATCACAGCAGTGTGAGTTCAAAAGCAAGACAATCATCCAAGAGGACAAGAAAATTCACCATACACACCTTTGTGCTGTTATTTTTTTTTCAGATAGCAGAATTTTATACAATTTAGATAATTAAAATAAAGCCATTGAATGTGAATAATTATGAGTTCAGAGCAGACACTTGGACCCTGGCTCAGCTGTGCACTTTATGTTCTGTCTAAAACAACATATTTAAAAACAAGCAGGAAGTATGTTGGGTCAGGAAGTATGTTCTGTCATTTTAAATACAACATTGGACGAAGCTCAAGACTATATTCTACAGAGAACACCATTTAGCTACTTATATATGTCGACTACCTACCTATTTATGCTCTATCTATCTCTGTCTGTCTATCTATTTAATCTATCATCTATCACTTATTTCTATTTATCATCTACCAAATTCATCATCTATCAATCATCTACTTCTATTTATCATCTGTCTAATCATTTCTATATCTATCTAGCTATCATCTATTATCTACCTGTTTATTAGTCTATCATTTACCTGGCTCTCTTTATCAATATATATCATCTATGTACCCGTTTTTCCATCTGTCTATCCGTCTGTCTGTTGTCTATTAAGACTCTCTATCTTATCCTATTGTCTATTGTCTATTTAGCTCTGTCAACCTATCATCTATGTACCTATTTTTATTTGTCCATTAATGTATCTATTTTTGAGGGTCACTCTAGGTAGCTCAGGCTGGCCTTGAACTTGCAATCTTTCTGTTTCAGTTTCCTGAATGCTAGCATTACAGACATGTACCACTGTGCCACCCAGAATTTTTGGCTTTTTTTTTTTTTTTAGATGAAAAGGTTTTTAAGAGCTATACATAATTTACTTTAGGTTTACAAAGTTTTCAAATACCTTTAGGAGTTCTTTAGCATTTTAGGTTGTGGTGATGTCTACTGAAAATGACTATAACAACAGTGCAATTGATCAGGTATTTTCCTGCATTAGTGCCAGGCGCTTGCTCTGCACACAGTTTAATCCCCATTTTACAGATGGGAAAAACGAGGCAGAGGTATTTTGTAATTTCCCAAAGAGGAAAGAACCAATAGGAATCAGTTGAGTTCAGGGCTATGCCGTCCAGCTGCAGCCCTGCTTTGTAGCCTTGGCAGTCCACTTGCTGAGGGTTTGCATGGGTGCTGCCCGCCTTCTCCCTGCTGCGTGCTACTGAGTGCCTATGAGTCACTCTTCATGAGACAATCTCAGGGCTTGACTTAGGCAGCAAAAGCAAAGCATGGGATTAAGATAACGTCTATAAACTTCTCATATAGTAATGTGTGGTGTCTTATTCCTTTTGAGAATGAGGTTGCCGGTATCCAGGCACCAAAACCATCTGAAAGGGGTTATTGTAGATAGGCTTAAAAATTGTAGTTTTATTCCTTCTCAACTCTCTGATGGGGTCAAAGACCAGTTAGCTTAGTTTTACACTTAAGCTCAGTTGTTTAGGGGGTAAGATGTTTTTAGGGTCTAGGTAGATGTTTTAAGTAGATAGAGATGACATATGATAGATATTGATTTACAGTCAGAATTTTAGATTCACCAAGGTAGGGACCAAGATGTTTTCTTCAAGGTTGCCAAATACAAATAACCAAAACACCATGAATGTAACATTTATATAATTCCTGATTGTTTCGTGGTTCTTCTTGCTGTATGTAGTTTATCGTATTTATGTGTAAAAAATTGTTGTGTTTGAATTGTAAACAACAAATATGCGCCAGCAGTTAAATTAATTCATGATTGACATGTCCCCCACTGTGAGCCTGTTTTATGCATAGGATTTACATGTGTGTGTGTGTGCAGATGTGCACACAGAAAGCCAAAGCCAATCAAGATGCTCTAGTCTAGAAACACGGGTGTGATGGGCTCTTCCCCAGAGCTGTCCTCTCCTTCCCTTCCCTTTGGACCTTCAACACCTCGGTTGCCTCTCCCCGTCCCCTTTGCCAAGAATTTGAAATTCTAAAGCGAAGTCCCACCTTAGTGGGTTAAGGGCAGCTCAGTCTTGACTTCTTTTTACCCAGAACATCTGAAGACTTCTGAAATAGCCTTCCTAGGCTTTGACTTTGCTAAGCGACGTAAGGTTTAAGTTACAGAAAAAGTACAAAGTCTTTCAAAAAGAAGGAGAGGAAGAGCCTGCCGCCTCCCCGCACCCACCACCACACACAGCCTGTATGAGGAAGACCATGAGCCTCCTCTTTTCTTTTTGGGCCTCTGAGTTTTGGGGGTGGAGCTTTGAGGTGACAGCAAATCTGTCTTCTCAAGACCCAAGCGCCATTCCTTCCTCTCAACACTCACCCCTGGAGCACTGGCCTCACGTGGCACCCCAACTTTAATTCTGGTAACAAGAACACATCGTAAACAGCTGGGATTGTATTTCTAGCACATGCTTTTGTGACAAGCCTTTCTTCACTTAAAAGCCACCAACATTCTTCTCTTTTATTTTTGTTTCAGAAAACAATTTTTTTTTCATGTCATCATAGTGTTTCATCGGATGAGTGAGATGAAATTTATTGACCTACTCTTGCTAATATGAATGTTTTGTTCTTTCAAAATTCTGCACATTATAAGTAACCAAGAAATAAATGTCTTTTTTTTTTTTTTGGTTTGTTTGGTTTTTGGTTTTTATTTTTGTGGCTGGATTTAGAGGGGCATTTTTTGAATATTTTCTCAAGCTACATTCTTAGAAAGGGACTTATGAGTCATATGATATATTTTTTCTAAGTGTTTGAACCCATTTCAAAATTTTCCTTTGGAGAGAGCACACCTATGTATATTTCTGCCACGGGAATGAAAAATACTTGCAGTCACAGTGAAGGATAATGAGTGTGCACTCAGTGCAAGGCTCCTAAGATTTCACAGCAACAGCTGGGTTTTCCAAATTGGGAAATGGCACACTCACCAAACAGGAGCTATGGTTGTCAAATTTTATGCATTAAGTGATACCAAGTAATGTATGCATAGTAAAAATTATTAGAAAATTATTTAAAACCTGTACTCAAAATCTGTACTTACTGTTTAAAATATACATAAAACAAAGTATCTACTAATATTTTTCAGTTGACATATAAAAGTGATATGGGCCAGGCAAGATGACTCAGTGGGTAAAGGTGCTTGCCACCAAACCTGACAGCCTGAGTTCAATCCCAGGCCCCACTGGGTTGAAGGAGAGAACTGATTTTTGAAAGTTGTGCTTTGACCTTTACAGGTATACTGTCGCAGGTGCACACCAACACACGCAAACATACATATATACACACACACATACCCACACACTCACACACACACATGCACACATGCACACATGCCCACACATACCCACACATATACACAATACACATACAATGCACACACAAATTAAAAATCCTTTGGTGATGCATTTAAAAAATAAATGTGCAATGACAAGCAACTTGTAGATATTGACAATGACAGACTCATGCAAGAAGCCACAGTTGGACTCCAAAGAAGTTTATATGGTCTGTGGGTAGCCAGGGAAGACACCACAGAGAGACAAAGTGATCATTAGACTAAGCAGCCTTGAAGGGACCAAAAAAATTTAAAATACAGCAAGTTAAAAAAAAGTATGTGGTTAGAAAGCAGAAAATGATTAGGCTCAATTAGCCTATTGTCATAGCCCCCAAATTGGATAGTTCCCCGAGAAGCCTGGCTGAAGAGAAGAGGGAAAGCACAGTTGCTCACCAGTATTGAGAAAAAATTTCAATTTTCAAATGCTTAGAGGATGAAAGGCAGCTTTGGGGAAAACCTGTACTTGGTCTTAAGATTTGGGGTAATTTTGTAGGTATTTGTAGAGTTTCACTCATGGAGATGTAGAGCATTTGCATAATGGAGATGACCAGAATTTACCCCAGTGAGTTCTGGGTCCAAACTATTTAGCTATACTAATGCTGTGTAAATATTTCCAAAGGCCTTAGGTGTGTCCAGAGCTTCCCTGCTCACCTTTTTATTTTTATACATGTAAAAACTTTGTTATTAAAAATGTTGCAAAAACAAACAGAACAACCAGTCCGCATCGACATTAACCAAACTGATAGACCGTTCAACTCAGTGAGCTTCTGCAGAGTTAGAATAGCCATTTGCAGAGGATGCTCTGTGATTTCACATTGGGTTTTACACTTGGCTGTTGACCGTATCTGTATGACCTACCCACCACGGCAACCAAAAGCCTGTGAGGCAGTTAGAACTGGAAGTCGATTAATTGATGTCCTCCTTCATAGTCCATGCTCACTGCCTGCATTCCATCTTTCCTCATCCTCTAATATCTAATATTTCTTGGTCTCTTTTCTACATGCTATACTGCACATATATGTACATTGTTAGCTAGATTCTGCATGTGAGGGATATATGTGGCATATTTTTCTTTCTGATATTGTGTAATATCATTTAATGTTATACATTCTAGGTCCATTCATTTCCTTACAAATTTTGTGATTACATTTTTCTTTAGAGTTGAATAGTATTCACACACACACACACACACCCACACATGAATTTTGTGTGTCTCTTTGTATTCATGCACACAGACAGATAGACAGACAGACACACAAAATTTATGGTCCATTCATTAGTTGACGAACAACTAGGTTGGTTCCAACTCTTTGCTATAGTGAGTAAAGCAAATTAAACATGATTGCTTCTAAAGATAGCAGGGTTCTATTCCCAAGTCAAAGCAGAGGAAATGAGAAGTACCAACTGTTGTTAACCACCAAAAGACATACAGACACCCTGAGATCCTGTGGAATGGCATTGGGTACAAGACAAGGTTCTACAATATAATATTTAATTATATAATAAAGTTAAATTCATTGAATGCATTTGCCTGTTTACTGAAACACAACATGATCGAGTGTGGCAGAGTCTGGCAAACATTTCTGTGTGAGGAGCCAGACAGTGACTATTCCTGGTTTGCAATCCCCAGATCTGTGACTGGTCAGCTTTGCCATTGCATGTGGAAAGCAGTTGTGGGGATGCAAATGTGCGCAGCTGTGACACAATAAAACTTTATGTATGGACACTAAAACTTGAACTTTAGACAAGCTGTCTGTCATGAAGTGCATTCTGTTGATTCCCCCCCCCCCCCAGTCATTTAAAAATGCAAAAATCTTCTTAACTCAAGGAGAGTGCTTACAAGGGGAGGTGGGCTGGTCTGGAACTGACCCAGTTCACTAACAATTTAGCAGGAATTCTCTTATTGTAAGGGGAATTCTTCTGTCTCCACTATTACAACCAGACAGAAGAATTTAAAAGATATCTTTCAAATGGCAACCAATTAATAATATCCTGAATAGTTAAGCCAATACAGTGAGAGAAGGAAAATGGAAACAAATTAAAAAGCTTTCTTTCTGAACTATTTACTGATGATTTGTTGCATGGAAACATGGTGCATTTACATTTAAATGTAATAATATTGTGTGTGCTTGTGTGTGTGTGTGCATGTGCATGCAGGGCCACGTGTGCCAAAGCAAGTATGTGGGGGTGGGGTGGGGTCAGAGCACAACCCTTGAGTACCACTTCTCTCCTGACACCTTGTGGGACCCAGGATTGAACTCAGGGCATCAGGTCAGCATGCAATTACCTTTATCTCCTGAGCCTTCCTGTTGCCCCTAACCCTGACAATATCTTTTATTTTTTAAAAAGGAATCTCATTTCCTAAGTTCAGCTTCTAAAAATGCCTGGAAATGATTCTCAGTGTAGTTGCAATAATCACATCATCAGATGGTGCTCCACCTTCTGAGGGGAACCAATACATTTTGGAGAAACAGCAGGTCTGTATAGGAACCTGAGGTCGTACTTCTTGCCTCAGGAAAGGCAGCTGTGAGAGACTGCACGGCCATGCCACAAGGCCTTAAACCTCACCTGTATGTCACCATTGGCCAAAGGTGAAGTAATACAAGAGTCAATAAGGATTTACAGAGGATGACTATCAGCAATAAGGATGAAAAAAATGTGCTTAATTCCGTAAGCTCCTAATGATTCCAAGGGAAAAGACACTCTTATTGATTGTCTTTGAAGGCAGATAAATAACCACCTGATTACTGAGGGGATCAGATAAGCAGGTAAAGGCTCAGCATTAAGCCTGCCTGTGTGCATTATCTACTCCTTAAAGAACAACACTGCTTCTTAGAGACTCTCCCAGCCAAGTAAAGATGACACAGAGCTAGAATGTCACCACCTTTGATAACCATTATTAATATATTTAAATTAAAAACATTAAAAAGATTTTATTTGTGTGTGTGTGTATGTGTGTGTGTGTGTGTGGGAGAGAGAGAGAGAGAGAGAGAGAGAGAGAGAGAGAGAGAGAGAGAGACAGACAGACAGACAGACAGACAGAGAGACAGACAGAGAGAGAGACAGAGAGAGAGACAGAGAGACAGAGAGAGGCACCTGGAGGTCGTGAGCATCCAGATGTCGGGGCTGGGAGCTAAGCTGTGTCCTCTGGAAGAGCAGCAGCAGGCTCTCTTAACCTCTGAGCTACTTTTCTCCAGCCTTGTTTTCTTTTCTTTTTTTAATTTGGAAAACACAGTTTCTTTTCACAAAACAAATTCTTCATCTTATCACACATAGGCTTATTATTAGTATTGTTATTGCAGCTACTGGGTTTGTTTTTGTTATTTTAAATGATTTGTAAATAAAATTGTTCTCAGTTTTAATTACCAGTGTTGTACATACTGGAAGATATAATCTACAGAGACAAACCTTCTTAAAGTCCTGTGTGATCCTCGGGAGGCAGCAGAGCCTAGTAATGAACAACGGCTCTGAAAACCACTGTCCATTTGTTGAGGAGAATTCCAGGGGAATTTCAAAAGAAAAGAAGTCAAGACAGAAATAAACATACAAGTCTCTCTGTGTTCTATAAGCACTCCCTACCTCTGGGGGTCCTGGTGCTGAAGCAGAGAGAGAGAGAGAGAGAGAGAGAGAGAGAGAGAGAGAGAGAGAGAGAGAGAGAGATGTCTTCATGTTATCAAGTTCACTGTTTGATTCAAATTCAGATTGCTGCCGTTCACACCAACAGGCAGATGAGTCTTAAATAACTTCTCCTCAGAATTACATTTTCTAGCTAGTGTACAGAGCAGTGAGTTTCACCGTGACTTTTTCATGCATGTGTATTGTTGTACAATGCTTCCATTCATTGTGATCATCCTCTTCTGTCTGCCCTCCTCTCCCGCTGAGCATCCCTGATAGCCCTCTACATAGTGGAAATCCTTCCTCAAGTGTTCCCCCAGCTGGATGAGCTAAGTTTATTATTTATATTTATGTATCTGGTGTGAATGTGTCAGGTCTCCGGGTTTGGTGGCAAGCACTTTTACCCACTGAGCTATGCCCTGGGGTCAGTTTTGGAGGATGTTTGAACTTCCCCCACTCAGAAAAAGCAGTTTTCTTCACCAAGGTGAAGAGAACGCTGTGTGCAAAGGGCTGAGATCGCAGCCGGCAGCTTGGCATGTGTGCATCTTCCCACCAGTGGCTCCTCTTAACCGCCTCCTGCTCACTCTCATTTACTCTTTATTCTCAGGACATTGTTTTTTTTTTTTTTTTTAAAGATTTATTTATTAAATATACAGTGTTTTGCCTGCATATAAGCCTGCAGGCCAGAAGAGGGCACGGGATCTCATTATAGATGGTTGTGAGCCACCATGTGGTTGCTGGGAATTGAACTCAGGACCTCTGGAAGAGAGGACATTGTTTTTTTAAATCTCCAAATTATTTTCCCAGGCAGAGATAATGATTCTGTCATCTTGGCATGCCATTCCATGTATGTGCAGTGAAAAGGGGCTTGCAGGTGTCTCTGGAACCTAATGAGAAATGGAGCTGCGGTGGTGTTCGGAGAAAACGTATATGACATATTAATGTTCACAAAAAGGATATTTGTGGGATTATGTTTCTTACCATTCTTCATATGGGAAAAAATTTTAAAGCAACTTTCTAAAACATATCTCCATCAATCCCATGCCCAAACTGCAGCCTCTGTCTGTACTCCAGAGGCCTTTGAGCTTCCTGTGTCACGTGTACCAGTACATGACAAGTTTGCCGAGGCCCCTTGTTCTCCCCCCAGGCCCAGAAAGTGCATCCCCAGAAGAGGCTGTGACTATTGCTTTCCAACTGTTTCTTGCACCAAGCCTTCTATGTACAAATTTCAATAATGGAGTTCAAAATTAGTTAGCCAGAAGTTTCTAAGAGTTCTCTTCATGACGGAGGAAGTTGCTCAAAAGTTCAGTGCTGGGCTCCAGACATGGTACTTACTACAGTGAGTGGTGACATGCCTTCTTGGTGTAAAAATAACGGATAAGACTGGACACTGCATAGACTTGCTGTTGTTTCAGCTTTTAGTCAGGGATGAATGAAGTGCTTAAGGCAAAGTCTGGGGAGGAGAAGACCATGCTGGGTCCCCAGCAGTCTAAGGATGAGTTCTCCTAAACCAGGCTAAACACTGGGCTTTGCAAGCAAGAGGCAGTGACTACAAGAGAGCCAAGGAATTTGTTGAGACTCGCCTTAAGGCTTCTCACTGCTCTTGGGCTCCTAAGTTCAGATTATGGGGTGATGTTTCCACTCTGCTGTGTTTCACATTTAATGTGTCCACATGTGCACGCCTTCTTGGGTCAGTCTTTAAGACGCAGACAGTAAATGAATTCTTTGGATGATTTTCTAATAAATTCAGTAATGTATATGGGCACATTCTTTGAAATAGGCAAGTCTTCAAAACAGACTTAAGAAGATAAAAACTCACCAACTGATGCATTTATGTGGATGTGCAAATGGTCAAGGATTGCCAGGGCAAAGAGGATGATGTTGGCAAAGTTAAACCAACTTCATGCCTTAGGAAGAAGATGTAGTGACGAGAGCTGTACTGTGTTAGTGAGAGGAGAGGAAAATGGGTGGATGGAAGAGAACAGACTCAAGAAGCAGACTGCACAAACTGCACAAGTGCAGCCAGATTGGGTTTGCAACAAAAGTAAAAAAGGAGTTCAGTGGGAGAAGAGAGTTTTCAGTGAGAGGGAAAGACAATAAGAGACAATCACAATAAAAAGATGGCCATTTATTTGTTCTTTATATTATACAATATACATTAACTTGGTACGGGTTTATGAATGTAAAGGATTAGGCTGTACAGCTTTTTCTTTGTAAAGATCTATTTTTATTTTATGTATCTGAGCATTTACTAGAATGTGCATGTGTGTATGTGCACCGTGTGCATGTGTGTATGTGCACCATGTGCATGTGTGTATGTGCACCATGTGCATGTGTGGATGTGCACTGTGTGCATGTGTGTATGTGCACCAAGTGCCTGTGTGTGTGTGCACTGTGTGCATGTGTATATGTGCATCGTGTGCATGTCTGACGTCCTCAGAGGCAGAAAGGGTGTTAGATTTCCTGGGACTGGAGTTGCAGATGGTTGTGAACCATCAAGTAGATTCTGGGAGCCTCACTTCCGTCCTCTGCAAGAGCAGCAAGTGCTTATAACTGCTGGACCACCTCTCTAGCCCCCTGACTACACAGCTGTTTATGAGACAATAAGGAAATCTCTTTGTAGTCTTAGATTAGGAGAATTTTTCATAGGGCACAGAGACGAATGAACAGAGAAGTAAACCAACAGGCTTGATAAAAGAGCATTAAAAATGAACAGATAAAGTAATGTGTGGGAAAGAAGGCAGGCATTACAAACACATACGGGTACTTGCATCTAAAATGCACGCATGGAGGGGACTAATCAGTAATAAGACTGCCAATTCAAAGACTAGAAAAGTAATGTGAACAGATGCTCAGAATAGGAAGGCACACAGCAGGTTTATACATACATGAAAATACAGTTCGCACCTGCTAGTCAGCTTTATGTTACTCTTAACAGAATACCCGAGAAGCCATCCAATCGACTTAAAAGGAAGATAGATATATTTTGGCTCATGGTTTTTGGAAGTTTTGGTATGTATCAGGGCTTAAATAAGAGTGCTCTCCAAAGGCATCACTGACTTGGTCCTGTTTGTGGTGCTGTTGGGGAAGGTTGAGGAGGCGTGGCCTTGTTGGAGGGAGCATGTCACTGGAAGTGGACTTTGAAAGTTGAAAGAATCCCGCCACTTCTAGTTGGCCACCTCTGCTCCATGCTTGTGACTCAAGATGTGAGCTCTTGGCTTTTTGCTTTTGCCACCAGACTGTCCTGTCACAAGGGACTCTCAGCCCTCCAGAACTGTAAACCTAAACGAACTCTTTCTTCCTTAGCTTGCCTTGGTCATGGCATTCCACCATGTCAACAGAAAAGTAGCTGATAACAGCATGTGACAAACTGGCCTCATGGCTTTAGCTCACAGTACCAAAACATATCACTGAGGGAATGTGTGGTGGAGGGGGCCTGTTTACCTCATAGCAGATGCTAGGCAAGGTGAAAGAAGACGAAGCCAGTGTCCCACAAGTAACTTTAAGGGCACAATCCCCCATGACCCAAAGCTTCTCATTAGGCCCCGACTCTTAAAGGTTTCTGCCAGATCCCTATAGCACCCCGAATTGGGTGCCTTTGACAGGCTTCAGGAAACCCCTCAGTTCCACACAATGGTGGCATCCTTAGTCACCAGGGACATGGGGATTAAAATCCAATATGATACCACTACACACTGCCATCGCTTATCAGGAGAGTAAAAATATGATTTCATAAAAAGGAAAACACATGCCACATGTCTCTCCCCTGATCTAGCCGTTTCTTTCCTCGATACTTAAGGGAAATAAAAATATATAGCCACACAAGGGTTTGTAATGCATATTCAAACATTATTTGTAAAAGCATCACATGGGAAGCACCTGTGTACACACACACATGCACACACACACACACACTCATTGAAGATTATTTTCTATACACACATAGATAGTTCCAAAGTGAAAAAAGAATAAGCTGCATGTCTCATGTGGATGCGTTTCAGTATCACTGTCATGAGTGAATGAAGAAAGAGGCTTTTACTGTACGGTTCCTCTTGTGTCCAATGCTAGAAATGGAAAGCTGGTGTAATCATAGACAGTGCAGCAGCATCTGCCTGGTGACTGGAATCCACATCACTATGGATTGCATGGGCATCTGGCTTTGTTTGGAATTGCCTCGCCACATATTGCTGCTTAATGAACAAATGACCATATAAAGTAGAAATCTCTACGCTGAAATTTGGGTCCAGCCCCAGAAAGACAACATGGCCTCTGTGTATCTACTTGGCAGAACAGAGGGTGGCTATGGTGGCGTCCAAGTGAAATGAGTTATGAAAATCATTGCAATGATAAGGCCTGATGGAAATTTAATTTATTCTTATTGTTTGATATTAATGGCTCGGGAGGAGCCACAAAATTGGAATTTCATAGCTCATCAGTGAGCACAGCCATAGCTTTGTGTTAAAATTGGCTTTGAAGACTCACTCTCTCTTTCTCTCTTAGGTTCCACAGATTCTGATTCTAACATCAAGAGGCGAGGCCTAGATTTTTTTCTAACGCCACTGGTGATTCCATTGAGCACTGAAGGTTAGTAAAGATCGGGTAGATGGCTGTGCAGTGTGGTCACTGACAAGACCTCAGGCATGTCTAAACCAGTGTGTGCCATCATTGTCTCTTCCTAGTTTCCCCTAGACAGTCTCAATATATTCCTGTCACCTTGTCATGGTAACTAATTGTCACGCTTGGCTTTGTCAACTTGGCATAACTTAGACTCAGCGAGGAAGAGAATTTCAATGAGGGATTGCCAGCATTTGGTTAGCCTGTGGACAGGTCTTGGAGGATTGTCTTAATTAAGTTAATTGGTGTAGGAAGGAAGACCCAGTCCACTGTGAGTGTCACAATTCCCTACGAAGGGGGAGGAGTCCTGAATTACCTAAGAGAGGAGAAACCAAGCTGATCACAGGCAGGCGAGCAAGTTAGGAAGGATCAACTCATTTCTTTCTCCTCTTGACCGTGGATGCGATGTGACTGGCTGTTTGAAGTTCCCGGCTTAACCTCCTCACAATGGTGGGATAGAACCCAGAATTGTGAGCTGAAACAAATTCTCCTGTAAGTTGTTCTTTGTCAGGGTATTTTATAACAGCAACAGAACACTAACGGTGCTTCATTTCTTTCTCTGCCTGCGGTTGGTATCACAGCTGGATAGTAGGTTGCCATGACGATTGTTGACTGGTTAGGATCTACAAGGTATATAGCCTACATCCACTTCGAAGCCGACCAGCTGTGCGCTAGACTATCACATTGCTATAATAGAGGGAGACCATGACTCAAAGTGAAACAGGACCTGGTAGTGACTGCGTGGCCATTCTGTGCCAGGAACATTTCAAATGACGTTCCTATAACATCTTAATTAACTCTCCCATAGAAGGATACTAATAGCTTAGAATTTCAGAGTAGAAACAGGTATGTGGGGCTAAATTACCTGCCCCAAACCATGTAGACAGGTGTGAGTATGTACTCTGGCACCCTGGCATTCTTTCCTGTGTTCTGTTCATACAACAAAGTGCTAAGTCCATCCTTGGTTTTCCTCCTTTGAAGGAAGAAAGAAAAATCCCTTCCTTGGTCCTCTTTCTCTCCATCTGTGCCCTCTTCTCCCTCCAAGCAATACCCTGCCATGGAAAATTACCACTTTCCCACTTTTAACTTGGTAAAAATGCATTTAGCCTCCTGTGTTTGAATCACACCCTCTCTCTCCATACAGACTTCCTGACTCTAGAAGCTAAGCTTTCACACCTAGGCTGACCTTCTGTTTTCGCTTTTCCTTGTAGGATAATGAGCACCACGAGCCTAGGCGACCCTTCATCCACCTTATGGTGCCTCTAGGTGGGAAGAAGAACTCAACTCAAGCTTTCTGGGGCTTCCAGCTGAGTCTTAGTGGAATGTGAGTGTGATGCCAGAACCTGACAAACGACAACTCCAGTATACAGGAAGGACCCTGTCCAGACAGGAAATTCCTGCTGAAATGGTCACCACACACTAGAGGAAAGATGGGACACAGCCTACAGTTTGGTGCAGAACCTCCAACACTATGGATCGCTTGCTCAGCAGTTTCACTGCAGTTGCATCTAAGTTCATGCTTTAAGTCAGGTACCACTCGCCCGGCCCCCCCTCTCGGGATGAAACAGGGACGAGGCTGGGAGGAGTGGTGGGTAGGGAAACTTGGGGAAAAAGAACTGGCGTTGAATCTTCAAACATGACAGATGCCTTTCTAAATCCAGCTTTGGAGAGTCCATTACCTCAGCTTGAAAGAGTGGGTGCAGATGGGCGCCATCTACAGACAGGAGAGAAATGAAGGCTCTGGGAAGAGGGCGGAGCTTGGTCATGTAGTGGACTACATGACTCTATTTACTTTGTATTATGCATATGAGTGTTTGCCTGCATGTATGATGTATGTATGGGCTCTGTGTGCATGCAGAATCTGAGGACCTGAGCTTGCTTCCCCAGAACTCATATATAGACATGTAATCTTGACATGAGAAAGGTGGAAACATGCAGATCCCTGGGTCTTACCTGCCACCCAGCTAGCCTAAATGGTGAGTTCCAGGCCAAAGAGCAACCCTGTTCCAAAATATGAGGTGGACCCGTGCTTGGGAATGGCAGCTGATGTTGTTCTCTGGCTTCCACACAGTTGCACATACACTCCCCCACCCCCACACAAATGTATGTCAACAGAATGAGCTTCTGAAAACTCTAAAAGCCTCTGGCTCATCAAGACCCTTTTGCGAGGTAGAATTCACACGAGGAGAGAACCTAGCAACACTCTCACAGTCGTCAGTTCTCCCCGCAAGGCTCGAGAAGCTGGCCGACTCACTGAGCAGAGCTTCCTGAAGACTGGGCTCAGGAGCCTGGTGGTGCACGCCTGCAATCCCAGATGCTTAGGAAGTTCAAGACCTGCCTGGATAACTTAAAAAAGAAAAAGAAAATAAAGAAAAAAAAATACCCCAATGGTGTCTAGCGCGGGGCACATCTGTCAACTCTCCACATTGTTCCTCTAGCTAGGGATAAAACCTTGATGAGGCAAAGACTTCTGGAATGTTCTTCCTCTCCATTAGCCACACAGTGATAAAAATCATGCCTATCTGTATTTACAGGTCTTCTCAGGATGTTTGTGCAACAAAAGAGGCTGAGGAGTAAAGGAGGGCGTCTCAGCACACGGGCGAGAAGACATGGCTAAAGAAAGCAAACTGACACAGGATACTAGCGCCTCGGAAGAGCGGTCCCACTCTGTGCCTCGGAAGAGCGGTCCCACTCTGCTCCCTTGACTCCTTCTGGCTTGACTGGAGGAAGATTCTTCCCTGGTGATTTTATGCTAACTAGAGTAAAGGTTGCCTCTCTGGAAAGCTGTTTTAGGAAACATCATTCTGCCTTATTCACTTCCCGCCCTTCACTCCTAACCTTTTAAGGGAGGGACTGGGGATTCAGCTCTTGGTTTTCTGTGGGCAGGAAGGACACTCAGTTTGGTAGGACAGCAGCATAACCTAAAGTGAAAATGGCTCAGGGGGTCGGGAAAGGGCAGAATGAATACTATGGGGCACTGAGGAAGAGGTGGGTGTGCCACAGGCGCACAGACACATCCACCCTTGGCCCTCACCAGTAGATTCTGGCTCCACCTCTTCCTTTTCAGGCTCTGTATCTTACAGGAAGGACAGTTTTCTCTGCCATCGCCTCTTCCTCTCAGGCCCCACGCTCACACCAGACACGGAGCTGTGCATTTTGAACTGTCTTCTTTTCCTAAATTCCTACCCTGAGTACCTAACTTGACTGACAATTAGAACAGTCTACATGGTATACGCTGAGCTGTTTTAGCCTGTCACGAGGAATTGGTGCAGAGTGACCACAAAAACCCGGAGAGCGGGTCCTCTCCTGGCCTGCATGTGTCCATGTAGGCAGAGCACTGTATACATAATGATAAATCTTAAAAAAAAAAAAAAAAAAAAAAAGCCAGAGAGCATCCTCAGAAGATAACGCGACACGAGAAATCTCTAAAAGTGAGAGAATAAAGGAAATGTGTACGGGGTTGGGGCTTTAGCTCAGCGGTAGAGCGCTTGCCTAGCAAGCGCAAGGCCCTGGGTTTGGTCCTCAGCTCTGAAGAAAAAAAAAAAAAAAAAAAAAAAAAAAAAAAAAAGAAAGAAAGAAAGAAAATGTGTACCAACTTAATAACAGCTGAGGTTTTTACCCTAATAGTGAGCTCTGACTGGCACCTGCCCCACTCACCACTGTCCCCTTAGCATCTGCCATGGGGCAGAACAATATACACACCTGCCCAGCACACATTTGCTCAGCTTGCCTCTACCGTGCAACTTTAATGGCACTTCTGGTCTCACCGCCTGCCACACCTAAGACTGAATGTTACATCACAACCCATTCGAACTGCTACCAAAAGATGCCTCCTGCCTGCCATGGCTTTGACTATGTCATTTTTCTCTGCCTAGAAAAAAAGCCTTTGCTTCTGGATTCTGATCTACCAGATTCCAAGGCCCAGCATCTCTGCAGGTATCACCTAATTGTCCTAAACTCACCACAGCTCCTCCCAAAAAAACCTCTTCCGTGGAGGAGGAGTTAGAGTCCTGCTGTCTCAGCTCCCACCAGCCTGCACTCTGACAGGGAACCTCAGTGCTGCTTCCCAGCAGGCCTGTCATCTTGCCCTTGGGGGCTGAAAGAAAAGGGCTTTACAACCTTATTGGGCAGTGGGGAGGCTGAGGAACAATTGCTATAGTGGAAGTTTATAAAATCACAAAGACTTATATTCTTCTGCCAAGCATATAGCGCACGTGCAGTCAATTAAATGAAAGTATGTTCACTTTTATTTTTATACTGAGAAATGTGCTACAAGTGGAATGCGATCTATTGAAGGGAGAAGGGGGGATGGAGGGAGGGAGGGAGAGAATGAGGGAGGGAGAGAACAGGGAGGGGAGAGCAGGGAGGGGGAGGGAGGGAAAGAGGGAGAATGAATTATGGCTACTGGTTTAGTCTCAATACATTTAGACTAGTGCCACCTGCCCAGAGGGTGACAGCCAAGTGACAATCCTAGACATAGCTTATGCCTCCAATCTACCTGTTGTAGATGGTTAATGGAAGTTCCCTTAGATCACTTCTCCTTGTTCAGCACGGAGCTCCTGACTTTCGTCAGAGCTGTGGGAAGTTCTGTCCTCTGACAAAAGCTGCCTGTCCTGTTACTTCCTGCTGTTCCCTGAAGAGACTTCCACTGGCTCGTATCGTCTTCTTGCATGGCCAACTATTAATACTTAAATATGTTCAGAGGTCATATCAATAACACCATGATCTTGACCAATTGTGGTCGCCACCAAAGCAATTTTGCAAAGGGGCCACCGTGAGAACTCTATTAATTCAGGCAAACTTTACTTCAAACTAATTTCATGCTGCATGTCTAAATTCCCACTGAGTCAATCAAGACAGCCAGGGTTTTTGTTTTCCTTGCTCCATCTGAAGACTTGGTGACAGGAAACAAGCCCAAAGCAGCTGCTCTGCCTCACTAGGGAGAAAGGCAGCACGTGCTTTCTGAACGGAGGCATCTGCTGGAGTCTTCCAGCCATAGGCAACGGGACAAAAGGGTGGGGAGCGCTTTCACGGAACGCTCCAG
The DNA here is from genome assembly GCF_903995435.1 of Acomys russatus. NCBI lineage: Eukaryota > Metazoa > Chordata > Mammalia > Rodentia > Muridae > Acomys > Acomys russatus. The sequence continues at coordinate 9,507,563 of NC_067154.1, read as the reverse complement.
AACCCTCCGAAACACGCAAACCAGAAGGAATGCTCTGGGCCAGCTAGGTGGCTCGGAGGGTAAAGGCGCTTCTGCCTAGCTGGATAACCTGTGTTGTTCTCTGGGACTTGAATGGTGGACGGAGAGCACCAGTCCCCACAGGTTGCTCTCTCACTCACCCACACTTGTATACCATGGTACGCTAAAACAAATAAGGTGGTTCTTCATAGCACGCTAATGTGTTGTGGTATGGTGATAGCTTCTGGCATGTTCCAGTTTATAGCGTGCCCTGTGGTTTTGTTTGTAGAAAATTGACCATCCATAATAATGTTTATAGAGATTCTAGGGCAGCCGTTCTCAACTTATGGATCATTATCCCTTGGGGGGGGTGGTTAAAGAACCCTTTCAAGACCATCAGAAAATACAGATATTTACATAATGATTCATAATAGTGGTGAAGTTGAAACAAATATAATCTCAGAGTTGGGGGTCACCACAATTATACGGAACTGTATTAAAGGGTCACAACATTAGGAAGGTTGGGAACACTGCTCTAGAGGATCCCAGGAGTCACCTTTTGAGGTCCGTCCTTCTACCCTGGCATGCCCACCTCCATATAATCACATATGCTCTCCTGACTTTGTTCCTTGAATGACAGATTTTACAACTAATTTTAACAAGCATGTGTCCTATTCAAGTGAGAGAAGAGAATTGCTTTGATTTCAACTGCCATCAAGCGATTCATTGAAAAACCCCTAACACCCCCTCCCCAAAGAAAATTTGCTTGGTATGGCATTTTAATTTTTCATCCTCTCTCACCAATGTATTCAGCCAGTGTTCAGGGCTAATTAATACACAATCATGGGTTTAAAGGAACGTTTTGAATCCACACAGGCCATTCTACAGCAGGCACTGAGTTGATTGACAAGCTAGTTGCGTTTATTATCATTTTATGGGCTCTTAGGAAAGAAGCAACGACAGTGAGGTCTGGATGCTGCCCGGTGAGCTCACCCTCTGGATGTGAAAGACAAATCATTCTGGACACTAGTCTGCACTCGTTTATGGCCATCCACTAATACTCACTCAGTCAGAGTCCACCTTAAAATGCTTCTCAGCCTTTTGGTGAGAGTGTCTGGTGCTTGGAGTTCAACAACGAGGTTCCTTAAAAAGTTAGACATAGACCTATAACCATGATCTAGCTATACTACCCTTAGACATATAGGCAAAGCCCTACCATACAGACACTTGAGGGAGCGTGCTCATTGCTGCATCATGGACAAATAGCTAGGAAATGGAAACAGGCTAGCTGGCACAAACTGATGGATAGATAACGAAGGCATAACACATGTACACAGTGAGAATTTGTTTAGCCGTAAAGAAGAAAAAAAATGAAAGTATGAAATAGGTGGAACTGGAAAAGTTACACTAAGTGAAATAACCCAGATCTGGAAAGACAGATGCCAAACATTCTCCCTTAAATGTGGGCCACAGCTTCAGGTCTTTAGGTTTGTGGTGTAACTTAGAGCAAGTCATTTGGGGATGGAGAAAGAATCCGAGTAGCGTGGTCTTGAGAGACTGATGTTGTGATCCTTGGGTACCACAGATGTGTTTTGTTTGGCCAGCACAAACATTTTATGAATTGAATGTTTTAGTTTTCTTTCTTTCTTTCTTTCTTTCTTTCTTTCTTTCTTTCTTTCTTTCTTTCTTTCTGAGTCAAGGTTTTTCTGGGTAGCCCTGGCTGTCCTGGAACTAAATCTATAGACCAGGCTGGCCTCGAATTCAGAGATCTGATTGCCTCTGCCTCCTGAGTGCTGAGATTAAAGGCATGAACTATCATGCCCTGTACTTGTCAAATTTTAGTTAGTCCATTTCACATAGACTTTGAAACATGCTTATCCTAACAAGAAGAGGGTGTTGAATGATTCTTTTTTAAAAAATTATTACAATGCTCATGAAGTTGATTTTTCAGAATTTAAGAAGAGTTTTAAAATCTGAATTTCGCGATTAGGAGGCTTCATTCCTTAACATAAACTCTTCTGCAGTCGGATCACTAGCTATTTCAGAATGACTCATCCTTCCCCTTATCACTCAAGATCGTTTAGACACACGAGCCAATATGACAGAAAGTTTCATTATAAAATTCTTACCAAAACATACTAGATTAAATCACATGGGAGAAGACAAGGAAGTGGAAACCTTCCACTGGCCCTTCAAGATCATATTTCAGACTTCCAGTTTTGAAAAGAGAATGGTCTAGACATTTGAAAATCCTCTTGTGGCAGAGCATTTAATCAAGAGATACATTTTTGACAAGCTCCCTTTGGAGCCTGTGGTTAAATTGGAAAGAGGGACAAATAATTGTACAAGGACCAAGAGATAAGAGGGAACAAGAAGTAGAGGAAACATGGGCACCAAACTGGCTTGTGGAGGATGTGGTGTACTGACAAAGAAGAGACTCCTGACTAAGGAATAAGACCTGTCATCCACTCTCCCCTCCCCTCCCCTCCCCTCCCCTCCCTTCCTTTGGAGAAAGGGCATTCTTGCTAGTTCAGACTGAAACGATGGAACGAGTCGGCATTAGTGAAAAGACTGAGTCCAAAGACAGAGACCTAATCGAGTACCAGGGAACACCCACCCCTATGCCCTGCTCTCCTGCTGCTGCCTCACAAACACGGATCAGCAAGTGACAGTTGTTTTCTTAATCTGCTTTGTGCTACCCAAACACAATACTGGAGACTAAACTACTAAGATCGCAAACTTTTACAAAATAGTTCTGGGGCTGCAAAGTCCAAGGTCAAATGTCCGTGTGCTGTTAAAGGCTTCTTTATGCTTCGTCATCTTCTGGATGCCTTGAAGACAGGATGGCAAGGTGAGAGGGCAAGAGACAGTGCTCAGCCTCAAGTGCTTTGATAGTGACATCAATACACTCAAAAGGGTGGACCCTTCAGGATCCGATCACCTCCTGTTAGCTCCTACATCTCAACACTGTTACACCATACGTTTTGTAGGAAGACATTAAGCCACAGTGTTGGTTTACAGCTAGGGGAAAGGAAAGCATGAGACAAGAGGACCCGAGGAGAGACCTAAGCTGAAGATATAAGCACACACTTAACAAGCTCAGCAATGGCTCAGGGGTCAAAAAGATTGAGATAAAGTGTGAGGAAGACTAGAGTTAGGATCCCAGGAAGGCTTGTGCATTCTAAGTAGGTGGAGCAACAGCCTATGATCCCAGCCTTGGAAGCAGACACAGGAGGGGCTCTCAGAGCAGGCTAGCTATACCAGTGAGCTCTGGGGCTGATAGAGAGACCCGGCCTCCATGAATTGAGACAAAGGAATTGAGGATGATTCCTGACAGCAACACTGGGCCTCCAAAGGCTAGCGCACAAAAGTACTTATACACCAGCACACAATGTGCGACTGCAATGTACATATATGCGTATTCATGCAAGTACAACTTCTTCCCTCAACTCAAGAAAAAACAAAACCGATCGCTTTTGGTGTCCACTAGGAGAATGGAAGACAAGCTACAGACCGGGAGAAACACACTTGCAAATTATATGTCTAATAAACGGCTTGTATTCAGAAACTATAAGAACCCTCAAAACTCAACAGTAAGGTAACAACTCAGTAAAAACAGGGGCAAAGGATTTCTTTTTAAACTCACAGCTCACCAATAAATGACGATAGCAAATAAAGAGCTGGCTCCATCAGTGGTCATTAGAAAAATGGAAATTAAAACAATGAAATGCCATTATGCATGCGGTAGAATAGTTAAAAACAAAACAGTCTTCTCTTCACCGTGGTTTGAATGTGAATGTTCAGGTGTTGAGGTCTTGGCCTACAGCTGGATGATGCTATTTGGGAGGTTCATTTAAACTTCATTTAGATAGGGCATAGCTTGAGGACGTGGGTTACAATGGGTGTGTCCTTGAGGACTGGTATCTCATCTAAGTCTCTGTTTTCTGACTGTGGAGTGAACAGCCAGTGCTGTCACATGTGTCACCATGATGTGTTGCCACACCGAGAGCCCACTGAGGCCTGGAGGGCGACACCTCCGAGACAGTGAGAAAACACAAACCCCCATCCTCAGTGTGAAGTACATCAGGCATTACAGTGTGATGTGTCTGACTAACACACTCCTCCCAACACAAACCTCCAGACAAGGCTATCCGAACTGCTTATAGCTCAGGACGGTGCCATCACTCCAATGAAGTGAGAACTCACGATCATTCAAAGAACGGCAGCTTTATCAATAAGAACCCACAGCTGGGAGCATCACATGGTCTCTCTGGTGGGGAATGATGAGCCCTGTGGCCTATGCACACGGTGGAATGTGCCTCAGCTTCAAGGGGAAGGCTCCTCTATACAACCCTGACGGATCTCAAATATGGATGCCCGGCAAGAAAAGCCAAATGCGGAACATGGACGCCTCCGTGACTGCACTCCTGCGGCGTTCTTAGAAAGATAGCATTGCAGAGACAGGAAAGTCAGTGATGGCTGGGGGTCGGGGTGGGGGGGGGGGGGGTAGAGAGTCAGAGCAGGGAGGGAAGACTGGAGGGAGGGAGGAGAGAACCCAAGTACTCTGTAGCTGTCTGAAAAGGAGGGTGAAGAAACTCTCGTGGGTGACAAAGCATAATACCCATAGAACTTATAAAATAACAAATTATATTGGCTATAAATTATGTCTCCATATAATAATGCATAGTGGGAATTTGCTATATGAAAATCCCCAAGTGTTATTACTCTCTTTTGACATGATGAGCACCAGTTTGCATTTCTACATGTATCCTCTCATTCATTTATTTTTTGTAATTGTCCTGGGAAATGGGTATAATTATTATTTAAGGGAGAAAGGTTGGAAGAGAGATTTCATTCACTTATTTGTTTCTTTCTGTGTTTACTTAGGCTGTATAAAAAGTTTTTAAATGGAATCAGGAAGTGAGTTATAGAATAGGCGTCTCTGCGTTTCACTCCATCCTCACAGAATTACCTGCTTTAACAACACCCACAGAAGGGTTTTGTGAGAGCTCAGAAGCCCAGGAAGTTGGTTTCATGACTCTATTTCCCCGGCAGCAAAGACAATCTGTGGATAGGCATACCTGAGAGAGGAAGAACGGTTTTCCAACAGAACTGAGAGAGAGCCCTTCACCCCACAGAGACAAGCACGACATGCCGCCCCCCGCCCCTGCCCACAGCCCCGTAGGACACTGTGCAAGAGACCTGTTTCTCACTTTACCTTGAACACAGAGGGCGTCTTCACAGTTGGATAATCTAGCAGCAGAAAGGAACGAGGACGAGGGAAGGACTCACAGTAACTGGGGTGCAGAACTCACCTCACTTTCTATGGAGTGCCTGTGAGGGTCACAATGAAGCCTACCCACAAACTTCAAGTCTCACATCACTGTCCTCTTCAACTAATTCCCTGTCCCGCCGTCCTGTTCTCCCCCAGCACTCAGTGCTTCTTTCCCACATAGTTGGCAGCCATGTGTGCCGTCCTTCACCCCGACGAGGCTCATCTAGAATCAGCCAGACTGAAGTGCAGCAGAGCACTGGCCCCAGGGAAAAGAATAGGTTCACTGAGAGTTTCAGATATTCCCAGAGGATCAGTCAAAAATGGTGATGGGAACACATACAGTCAAATGCTCAAAGGCCAAAGACAAAAAGAAATGGGAGGGCTGCTCATTGCACAGAAGGCAGATGGTGGCAGGGTACTAACGGCTCAGTCAGTAGGACAGTGAAAGACAGAAGAGTGGTAATGATAGAGCCAAAGTGCAGAAATAAATAAATAAATAAATAAAGGAAGGAAGGAAGGAAGGAAAGAACAAAGGAAGGAAGGAAGAAGAAAGGAAACACCCTGCCAAGCAAGAAAACCGAGTTTTCCTTCAGAATTGAGAAATAGAAACATTTTCAGACGAGCAAAAGTTGTGTTTTTCACACCACACCTGCCTTACAGGAAATGTTGAGGGAGCCCCTCAAGTTGAAATGAAAGGACACTAATTGATGATAGGAAAAACAGGACAAATTGCTTAAAGGACAAACTTTTTAAACATAAATGAGAGTTGAAGTTCAGAATAATCTTATATTGTGAAAATAACATGTAAACAACCTTCCCTCTAGTATACAAGCTCAAAACACATTTTTTTTTCCCTCTGATACAGGGTTTTCCTATGTTACAGAGCCCTGGCTGTCCTAGACTCTCTGTGTAGCCTTGGCTGGCCTCGAACTCACAGAGATCTGTCTGCCTCCTGAGTGCAGAGATTAAAAGCATGTCCTACCACACTCAGCTAAGACATGTTTTTTTCCCCATTCTTTAATTTTATTAATTTATTCATATTACATCTAGATTGTTAGCCCTTCCCCTGTTTCCTCCCATTCTTCCCTCCCTCCTTTTTCTCTCCTTCTCCCCTCCCCTATGTCTGTGACTGAGGGAGACCTCCTCCCCCTATATATGCTCTTAGAATATCAAGTCTCTTCTTGGTAACTTGCTATCCTTCCTCTGAATGCCACCAGGTCTCCCCATCCAGGGGACATGGTCAGACTTGGATGGAAGACATATGTTTTTAAATGGCTATAGCCATCAAAACTTAAGGTGAACCTGGGTGTGGTGGTGAGTGCTTTATCCTCCCAGTGCTGGGAAGGCTGAAGCAGAAAGCCATGGGCTCTAGGCAGCCTCAGGCACACAGTGAGGCCCTGCACCAACTGAGCCACGAGTCAAACTCATAAATTCTTTTGAAATACAGTTGAGTTCATTTTATGTCTATTTTTACATGTTTATTTATTTGCTCTCTCTCTCTCTCTCCCTCTCTCCCTCCCTCCTCCCTCCCTCTCTCTCTCCCTCTCTGTTTATGCCACAGCACAGTGAAAGCCAGAGCACAACCTATAGAAGTTGGTTCTCTCCTCTCTTCTACCACGTGAGGCCTGGGTATTGAACACAGGTCGTTAGGCTTGGGGGGCAAGGGCCTTTACCTGCTTGAGCCATCTTTTATGGCATTGTGAGATCAGGTCTCATGTAGCTGAAGCAGAAAGCAGGATTTGAACTTGATATGTAGCTGAGGACTGCTCTGAACTCAAGATCTTCCTTCCTCAAGCCCTAAAGTGCTGGGATGACAGGCACCTATCACCGCTCCCAGCACTCTCCTGATGCCTATTATTTTGTTAAGGACTTTTGCATTATATTCACAAAGAACTGTCAGATTGTTGTTTCTACTTTTTTTTTCTCGAATGGCCTCCCGCTTTAATATCAGGGAAATATAATCTTCATGTGAACTTGTAAGGGATTCTACCTTCTAATTTCTGGAAGAAAGTGTCTATGATTGTTCTTAATTCTTCTATTGATTGAATTCTTTAGTGAAGCCATTTGATGCTGGCTATTTCTTTTCTGGCAGTTTTAAAGTTCAACTTTAAACTTGAGTTCAAGTTCCCAAATGGCTAATTGCAGGTCTGCTTAGCTCGTGTGTTCAAGAGAGTTATGGTATTTTCAAGACACCAGCCGCTTCATGTAAGTTCCCGAGCTGACATGAGCTGAGTTGCCGGCACTGGCTCTGTGCCTTTAATACCTGCAGAGCCCAGGAGAATAGCTCGTGTCACTAGTGAGTTTCTTCCTTAGACTTGTTGGATGTTTGTCAGTTTTATCTATCTTTTCAAAGACTTTGTCTTTTCTGTCATTGATTTGTCTCTTTTCAGTTTCAGTGATTTCTGCTTCTTTCCTTCTTTCTTTCTTTCTAAACTTGATTCTAGTTTGCTCTTCTTCTCCTACTCTTTTTTTGAAAAGGTTGCTTTTTAAAATTTCATGTGTGTGCATGTTTGCCCCATGAGCATGTGCACCATGTGTGTGCAAATATTCATAAATGTCAGAAGAGAGCATTGGAGCCCCTGGGACTGGAACAAGCAGCAGATGTGATGAGCTCAGGGGAGAGATGGAGGAGATGGGAAAAAAATCAGTGAATTGGAAGACTGCAATATCAATGATCCAACTGAAGCAGAGAAAACACTCGATTTCTTTTTAGGAGCAGAACCTAGCTTCAGGGACCAACACAACCACAGATAAAGGTCTAATGCTGTGTCACTAGAGCCCTGCAGTGAGATGAGAAATCAAACTAAGCCAAAAAAAAAAAAAAAAAAACAAACAAAAAAAAACAAAAAAAAACACACAAACCAAAAACAAACAAACAAACAAACAAACAAAAAACAGTCCAGAGAAGTAGCGGCAGAATTTCTTCAAATTTAACAAAAGAAAGGACCATACAGATTTGAGAACTTTGGTGAGGAACTGATGAGATAGCTGGATAGTTACAGTGATTGCTGTTCAAGCGTCAAGACCTACAGCTGGAGTCAGAGATGACCATGAGCTTCCAGGTGGGCACTGGGAACTGAACCTGGGTTCTCTGCACAACCAGCCAGTGCTGCCCTCTCCTCCCTCCCTCCCTCCCTCTCCTCCCTCCCTCCCTCTCCTCCCTCCCTCTCCTCTCTCCCTCCCTCCCTTTCTTCCCCCTCCCATAGTACCATTGGGGGATTGGTTCTAGGACTTAAATCCACTGGATACAAGAACACCAAAGTCTGTGAATGCTGAAATTCCTTGTATAAAAAGGTACAGCGTTTGTATAGACTCTGTGAACACTTTCTTCTCTTTCACAGCCTTTCTAGAGGATTTATAATACGTGATGTAAATGTTGCTGTAACTGGTCTGGAGAGATAGGTTAGTGGTTCAGAGCACTTGTTGCTTTTACAGAGACACTGGGTGCACTATCCAGTACCCATATGACAGCTCACAACCATCTATAACTCCAATTTCAGGGCCTTCAATGCCCGTGTCTGGCCTCTAAGGCACCAGACACTCATGGGGTGCACACACATGCATGCACACAAACGTTCATACACATAAAATTAAAAAAAAATCTTTAAAAGTAGGAGTGGTTATGCCATATTGTTTAAAGATTAATAATGGGGCTGGAGAGATGGCTTCGTGGTTAAGCCTTGTGCTACTCTTGCAGAGGACTTGAGTTCAATCCCCAGCAGCCATGTTGGGCAGCTCACAGCCACTTGTAGTATCAGCTCCAGGGTACTGGATGCCTCTGGTCTCCTGAGGTACCCGTACTCACATGTGTGTGCACCACGCCTGCCCCCATACACACTTAAAAACAAAACAAATCTTAAAAAGTAAGCATAAGAAAAAAAAAATAGTAACGACAAAACCCGGTTCGTGTTCTATAAGATGCGAATAAAACACCCTAGTCTAAACTACCCAGGGCACAGTGGCAGCAACCCACCCTCCCTGGCTGGGAGTGGAGAGGACTCGCTGACAGACATGGAGTCAAGGCTCCTCCGGTGTCTCCACTAAGGTCGTGGTGCAAGGGGGTGGAGAATGTTTTTACCAGGTGATGGGGATGGAAGTCCTACTCCCCAGACCAGGGTCAGGTACCTCATCCAAGCCTGGCAAGACAGGAAGTCTCGGCTGCGTATTCACCCTTTGTTGACACTGGTGGTGATTGGGGCTACGTTTTTTTTTTTCTTTGCTGCTTCTCTGAAGCAGAGAAATTATTGTATAAAATGCTATCATACTCCATCTGCTCCTGTCAAGGACACCTGGCTGAAGGAAGCAGCCTTGGCTCACAGTATTTTATTTTCACTGAACCCGAGTTTCTGCATTGCTGGCTTCTTTAGCTCCACATGAGATGACTGATGTACAAGGAAAAAGGAAAGCTTAGGGGACCACTTCTCCAGTCTCTAGGTCTGTACCCAGACTACCTTTCAGAATCTTGCCATGGTTACAGTACCAATAGTGCCTAGGGTTTTCCATTGTGCTTTTGGTGAGAGGGGCAGGTAAAAGGCCGTGTGCCCGTCTCTCAGAAGCAGAACTTGCCCAAAGCATTCAGTAAGCACCTCATGGCTGTTTCTCCATCCTGAGCACAGTGTGATACGACTCTTCAGGAAGGGGACACGGGTGCCCCACTAGTTGATATCCATCGTGCTCCTGTGTATGGTCTTTCCCTTAAGACCCAGAATCCTCATCCATAAGCTGTACTTGCTGCATGAACCATTTTGCTAAGTCTTGTGAGGGCTAAATGTGATTACATATACACATACACATTACACACACGCATACACATATACATGCACATGCACACATACGCATTACACATATATATACACATTACACATACACATTATGCATACACATTACATATACACCTACACACATACACATCACACATACAGATACACATACACATTACATACATTACACATAGACATTACACATTACACATATGTATTTACTATTTCATGCTGCTACTGAGAGCTTGAAATAAGGCTAGTATGTGGGGAAGTGAAGCTTTTCACTTACTCAGTTTTGGAGTCATTTTAAGTAAATTAGCCAGTGGCTTTTTTTTTTTATTGGGCAGACAGACTTACATTGCTGTAGAATAAGATTCCAACAAAGTCTGCAGGGTTGATGCAAAGCAAAGACCCAGATGGGAATGTGCTTTGTAAAGTTTGCCACATACAAGCTAAAGTGATTTTACAGTCCAGATAACAACTCAAGGATGTTTTGGGTACAGGAAAACCTTACCCCCAATGGTACTGAGATTCCTTCTGACAGGCATGGATAGAAAAGTGAGTGGAGAACAAAACAGGGCAAGGCATGGAAACATTTGCCATGATGCATGCTCACAAGGCCACATAGGAGCCACATAGGTTCATGCCTGCTTCCCATATTTTGTCAGATGTTGAGTTTTGCTTTATGCAGTAGCATGGGTGTTGGGGTGTGGGGTGAGGTGGCTGGGTACTGGCAGTGAGCTCTACTCATTTGGCAGAGAATCGATTTTGGAGGCAGGTGACCAAAGAGAATGTCCTCAGGCATGGCTCCCCTGGTGAGCCATGCCTTCAGAATGCTAAAGGAGCCAAGAGAAGTTACAATTTTATGTTGGTGAGTCCACAGACCCTCCTTAGGAAGGTGTGGTTTCCATGAAAAGAAAAAAAGAAAACCCTTTCTACACTCTTAAAAATGGGAATAAACAGGGTGTGTGTGTGTATGTGTGTGTGTGTGTGTGTGTGTGTGTGTGTGTGTGTGTGTGTGTGTGTGTGTGTGTCTGATCTCTCCATGCCTGAGGCCACCCACATCTATGCAGCACCCGGAAATTCACTCCTGCTTTTCTTTCAATAGAAGCTTGGGACTAGAAGGCCTGAGAGCCCATCATCTGCACCCACTGTTGGTAGGACTTTGTGACTTTGAGGGACCAAACCCTGCTGTTGTTTGATTTCTATTGCTATGATAAACACTATGACCAAAATCAACTTGTGGGGGAAAAAAAGATTTGTTTTATTGTACAGTTTATAGCCTATTGTGAAGGGAAGTTGAGGCAGGGACTCAAGGGAGGAATGTAGAGGCAAGAACTAAAGCAGAAGCCATGGAAAGATGTTCCTTACTGGTTGGGTCTCCTTGGCTCGCTTCCATTTCCGCAGACTCTTATACAACTCAGAGCCACCCACCTTGGCCCTGTCCACAGTGGTCTTCCCCCTCCCACATCGTGAGTCAAGAGGATGCATCATAGACTTGCTTATGGGCCAATCTGATGGGGGCAGTCTCTCAATTGAAGTTGCCTCTTTCTAGGTGGCTTGTGTCAAGTTGACAAAAGAAATCTAAGCAGGATAATACCTCCTGCTGATCATAGTTATAGCTGGAGAGGTGACAAGGAGCTGGAGGTATGATAACACGTCCAGCGCATGCTCCTCAGTTAAAAAAAAAGATGGTGAGGAACAGAAAGAGAAAGTTCACATCTTGGTCTTATACTGCTCTGAGCTCACTTAGAAGCAAGTGTTGGCCAGCTCTAGAAGATGCTGGAATGAATAGAACTGCCTCTGTCTCTCTGTCTCTCTGTCTCTCTCTGTCTCTGTCTTTGTCTCTGTCTCTCTGTCTCTCTCTGTCCCTCTGTCTCTCTCTGTCTCTCTCTCTCTCTTTCCCAGTCCATCCCATCTCTATCCTCTGCATCTGTGACACCATCTCTGGTTTGGATGTGGAAGGAAAGAGAAGAGTAGCATAAAGGAGGGAGGGAGCAGGAAGAGGAAAAGTCAGAGAAGATGCTTAATATCTTCCACTGCTCAGAAAGAGAAACACTCATACGATTGGCAGAGGCAGCATCTGCACAGAACCACAAACAAAGCAAGCAAGGATGGAGAGGCAAAGTGTCAGGTTCCAGGGAACTCAGGTGGATTTAACAGATGAAACAACGGTGGGTGGGAACACCAAGGAACTGAAGCCAAGGAGAACACTGGCCCCACTCTGGTTACTTCCCAGCTGGGAAACCTTGACCAAGGCAGCCTCTCTGAACTTGGTTTGCTCATCAGTGCACAGGAGGGCATGATGCCAGCATCTCAGAGTGTGGCTTAAGTGAGTTTGCAATGCGGACGTTCGAGGTAAGAATGTAATAGGAGAGAAAGCTTATTAGTTTGGATGAGAACCAGTCAATTTCAAGCAATTCTTTTGACATTATAACATGCTGTCTCTCCTCTTGCCTCCCACACCCCCTCCCATGCCAACTGCTCCCTTAAGCCCTCTAATTAGCTAAATAAAGAGTGCAGACAGGACCTATGTTAAAAAATGATTTCTAAGCCCAGTGAAATCCCCAGGGAAGCAAAGAAAACCACATGGCCAATTACTGTGGCATCACTTCATTTCCGTGGAGTGACTAATACCCAGAGACAGTCACTTAAACACTAATCACAGGAGAACAGGTAGAAATTATGTTAAATGAGCCCATCTTTAGTCCTGAAAGAAAAAATCAGTGATGCTCCCTGATCCGTGAGCATGCTTACTTCTTAATCATGGGCAGAAAGAGAAGAGGGTGGCTTCCATTTCTGATCAGATGTTAGATCCCAGTTGCACCAGGAGTTTGTCTTAAGGATAGATTTAAACATCTGCCATTGTAGCAGTGAGAGTGCTCCATGCTGTCTGCTTTTGGTTTTTCTGAATTCAAGAACTTGATAGAACAGTGATGACGACAATGGAAACTTCCACATCCCACCTTCACTTGGCTGTAATCCCAAGGCCTTGGCCTATGCATCTGTGTTCAGAGAGAGGGGGGGTTGTGGGGAGAGGTGGTGATGTGCCCCCACACACCTGTGAGTAGAAGTGCACAGGTACCTACATATGTGCGTGTGAGTACAAGTAGAGGCCAGAGGTCAACCACGATGCATTGCTTTGCTACAGCCCCAAAGGCAACAGGGATATGTGGCCAGTGGCCTGACACCTCTGAAACTGAAAGATAAAATAGGAGGTTTTCCCCTCCTCATTTTTAAGTTGTTGGTGATGAATATTCCATGATGGAAAGGTACCTGTAGCTATTCTCTCACCAAATACCAAGGGCTGGGGCTGTTTTAAGGAATGAGAAGGGTGAGTAGAAAAGGAGGACTTCATTTCCTCCCTTCAGAAGTGGTCGTGGGCATCCTGGGGGACCCTGTTCCCCAAAGCCTTACTGATCTGTCAACCACTGTTGTCGAAATATCCTAGTTCCTCCTTATGCCCCTCAGGCTTCTGTCAGCTCGTAACTTCATCCAGATTCTATTTATCGTGCATGACAATCCTTATTTAATAATCTTATGAGAAAGGCCCAGCCTTCTGCAGTAGTGACTTCTCTTTCTGCTGTAATCAAATAGCTAACAAAATCGTCTTAATGGAGGAAGGATCTGTTTTGGCTCACAGTTCAAGTGTGCACAGTCCATCATGGCATGGAAGGCATGACTGGAGGAGCTCAGGCAGCTGGCTACTTTGTACTTGCAGAAGCAGGGAGACAGACGAATCCTCATCTTTCTTTTTTCTATGTAGCCTGGGACCCCAGTGCATGGGGTAGTGTTGCCCACAGTCAGGCAAAGTTAAGTCGTTTAACTTAATCAAGAATTTTTTCCCCAGGCATGATTTGTTTCTTAGCTGATTCTAGATCTAGGCACCATACCTTCCACCCCTCCGGTGTTCTGCAAAGGATGTGACAGCACAGTGCTGGGCGATGTGGATTGCCTACGGAATGGCTACTTACAGCAGAAAGCTGGCCTCTGAGTGTGCTCACTGTGTTTGCCTGAGGGAGTGAACTCCATTTTTTAATTCTTCCAGTGTTGCAGACACTGCGCTGGGCTCTGGCCATTCCAGAAGCACATTCTGATCCATGAGGGCTTCCTTGCTCTCCCTGTGGCTGAGACCAACACCCACATAAGCTGACCTCCTTCTCCTTGTGGAGACAGTGACCATGGGCTGAGCTCCAGCTAAGCTACCACTTTCTGCCTGTCATGTCTCAGAGCAGATTGAATTTCCTTCTGTGGCTTTCCTCAGAACGTGCGTGTAACTCTACCACTCTCATTTTTCTCAAGGAGAATGACATAAGGAATGCTAAAGCAATTGACGAAGGTCATGAATAATCTCTTGAATCTATGTTTATGACTGACAGGTACATGTGTCATAGGAGGGACTCAGACTCCTCCTATCTGCGGCTATACCACTCTCTAATTGGCTTTGACTGATCAGCATCAAGGATGGCATGTGACTTTGTGGCTGCTACAGCTCTGGCTATTTTCACCTTCATGGGACCCTTCTGCCATGTAGAATACTAAGAACTTTATTTTATAGCTCTTATTGGTACAAAGATGACTTTAGTGTGCATCTGTATACCTTATTTGACATAAGGTTTGATTTTACTCTGATTTTAACAACACAAAATAGAGCATTTCTATGAGGGCTTGAAAATGTTGTGATATGGATCTGGAGGGGGGCGGGGGAGGGAGCTCAGTGAGTATGAGTGCTTGCTGTCCAGGTGTGAGGACCTCAGTTTGGATTTTGCCACCCATGTCAGAAGCCAAGTATGGCCACATATGCACCTACAACACCAACTCTCTGGGGGATGGAGCCAGGAGGATTGCTGGAGCTTACTGGCGGCCAGCTCAGCTCTAGGTTCAAGTAGAGACTGTCTCAAGTGAACAGGGCTGACAGTGATAGAGGAGGACACCTTACATCATCTCCTGGCAGAGAAAGACAGAGACAGAGAGAAATAGAGAGAAAGAGAGAGAGAGAGAGAGAGAGAGAGAGAGAGAGAGAGAGAGAGAGAGAGACAGAGAGACAGAGAGAGACAGAGAGACAGAGAGAGAGAGAGAGAGAAAGAGAGAGAGAAAGACAGACAGAGAGAGACACACACAGAGACAGAGAGACAAAGAAAAACACAGAGAGACACAGAGAGAGACAGAGAGAGACAGAGACAGAGACAGAGAGAGACAGAGAGAGACAGAGAGACAGAGACAGAGAGACAGAGAGAGAGACAGAGAGAGAGACAGAGAGACAGAGAGAGAGAGAGAGAGAAAGAGAGTGAGAAAGACAGACAGACAGAGAGAGACACACACAGAGACAGAGAGACAAAGAAAAACACAGAGAGACACAGAGAGAGACAGAGAGAGACAGAGACAGAGACAGAGAGAGACAGAGAGAGACAGAGAGACAGAGACAGAGAGACAGAGAGAGACAGAGAGAGAGGCAGAGAGAGAGAGAGAGAAAGAGAGTGAGAAAGACAGACAGACAGAGAGAGACACACACAGAGACAGAGAGACAAAGAAAAACACAGAGAGACACAGAGAGAGACAGAGAGACAGACCGAGAGAGATAGAGAGGGACAAAGACACAGAGAGACAGACATAGAGAGAGAGCATTATCTTTTGTTGATACATGCGCATCTAACTTATGCCTGTCATCTCCTGGTCTCACCCAGACTGACATCCTTAGCATCAGCACACGCAGCCTCGCTTTGATGCCTTCATTGACATTACCTGCCCCAGACAGATAACAAGGCGTGAGTCTTGGCTTGCTTTCCAAGCACACTGTCTTGTGCTCTGTCTAGAGCAAGGGTGCTGGGGATATGGACGACACAGCCATGCATGTTTGAACAAGTTTGTGACTCAGTGCCTGTGGGGTTAGGGAGCCATGGAGCCATGGGGAGCCAGCCTAGAGCACGAGTGGGGTCTATACATGTCCAAACCCCAGAAATCTCATCTTGGGATTGGCAGGAATGGGGACCAGTCCCTCCCCTGTTCCCCAAGCTTGCATGTCCTGGTGCATGTAGCCCTGTGCTCCCACCTTTGCCCCACTGAAGGAGGTCACTTAGCCAGGTAGCCAGGCAAAACTTCCCTTGCCCTTATAAGGTCATGCCCAGCAGCACCTGGAATTCCTCCTTATGCAAATGAGTCATTCCCAGAACCTGGCCCTGGCCAATGATGTACACTCACCTCAATAGCCCATACTAACCCCCCAAAGGTTCAAATAGCACACATTCCGCCAGTAAAATATGCTGTCTCACTGAAGCTGCTACCCAAGAGTCTGTTCTCCTAGGTGTTCACTGCTGCCTGAGATCTCTTCACTCTTGGCAGTTCCTGCCTTATTTCCCCTTCCAGGACCCACCACTTGTGATCCCAGGCCAATTACTACAGGTGGGGAAGTGAAGCCTGAATAACAAGTGTCTCCATCTACAGAATGGGGCATAAGAACACAATCCTCTCATGCTAGCATTAGCTGGGGCCATTGTACCCCTATGATTCAGCACAGAGGCAACTTGTAATTATGGGGTACTTAGCCTTTCTAAGAACTGCCACAGGCCAACAGACAGCAGGCTATAATTTCTGGGGCTCACTGTGGCTCACAGTTTTGGGTAGAGAGTGTTGAGGTTTTGTAAAAGTGTTTTGGAATAAGACAGGCATGGTTTGAGATCTCAGCTCTGTCACACACCAGCAAGGGGATGTGTGGGCCCCATATCATTCCTTCCTAGGTTATTTAGGCATCTATGACAGAGCAGCTCACAGTGTGTGGCTTATAAACAATAGACGTTCATGGTCCCGGAGGCTGCGAAGTCCAAGGTCAAGATGCTGGGAGAGTCAATGTCTGATGAGAGTCAATTTTCTGATCCTTATAGCTGTGTCCCCACAGGTGAGAGAAGGAAACAGCTCAGTGGGAACCCTTAATCTAAACCATCAGGGGCATGTCTTCATGACCTTATTACCTCCTAACGTTCTCAGACCTTGCTACCACCACACTGGTGACAAGGTTTCCTCATATGGATTTGGGGGTTCAAATATTCAGACCATAGCACTGAGACCCCCTCCTTCTCATCTGTGAAACTGTGTGATACCAACACAGCACTTCACACAAGGATCAAAAACCTGTCCCAGATACCCAACTCATATTCATTCATTCATTCATTCATTCATTCATTCTCTCATATTATGGGATACTGGTACCTAAACTAATCCTCTTCCTGGAAGAGGTCATGCCTATATCTTATGTCAGGCAATAATGCTTTAGCCCATATGTATTTCTCATTTCCAGAACAAGTTGGGGGCTGGTGGATGATTTGAGGATATAGGCTGGGGACTGGTGGGGAATTTGGTATAGATGTGAGGACCTAGGCTCAGGACAAGTAGGAATGTGAAGATATAGGCTTGATACAAAAGAAACTTAGGGCTGACTTTTTTTTCAGTGACACTGGCATATCCACAGTATGACAAAACTCTACTTGTTTATAGTGGGCCTGCAAAGCCCTTCTCTGTAAAGCC
This sequence comes from Acomys russatus, assembly GCF_903995435.1. Classification (NCBI taxonomy): domain Eukaryota; kingdom Metazoa; phylum Chordata; class Mammalia; order Rodentia; family Muridae; genus Acomys; species Acomys russatus. The sequence goes on along the minus strand of NC_067154.1, from coordinate 9,490,013 downwards.
ATGGCTTGGTGTCCCAGTTCTTTCAAGTTCTTGTGCTTCCTGAGCTGATCCTTAGTTGAGCTGAACAATGAAAACACACAACAAAGCAATGCCCATGACCACTTGCCAGGGCAAGTGATGATCAAACACAAGGGCACAATGCGTGCGAGGCCAGGACCTGGCTCAAGTCCTGTCTTTATCAGATGCCAGCACACACTCTCTTTCTGTGCCTCTTCCTTTACAGTGGGGACAATGACGGTCCCTGTCTTAGGGGGCTTCATGTACAAGGTGGTGCTTGACAAATGTTCTATGTCATCTATCATCTATCTATCTATCTATCTATCTATCTATCTATCTATCTATCTATCTACCTATCTATCTATCTCTTTGCAACAGTGTGACATCTCAGCCCTGCAAAGCCACACTAGATTGTGATTTCTGGCATCTCAGATGTTAACATGGTGGCTTCAACCTGTCACCTGAGCTGGGGTTGCGCCAATATCCACAATGACGAACACAGCATAGGCAGCTGGCCTGTCTTGACCACTAGTAACACCGGAGTCTGGATAAATCCTGCTCCGCAGCAGGATGGTGTGGAGACGGGGTTGACGAAAATATGACCACAGCCAAGGCAAATTCAAGTGTGAACTAGCATCGTCCATCACACAGAACTGCCCCCAGTTCAATGACAGTCTTTCTAAAAAGCAAGAAAATATAGATGTATGTATTCCTTAAACAATATAGCAAATGGGGCGACGAGGCAGTGGGCCAAGCCCTCGCCGCACAAACACAAAGACCTGAGCCTGGATCTTTAGAACTCATGTAAAACCTGGACATGGTGGCCTATGTGCAACTCCAGCACTGGGCATGGGTGAGGGTGGGAGTTGAGTCAGGGCAGAGCCAGGGACAGAGCATCACTGGGATTCCCTGGCCAGTCAGCTGGCTTAGCTGAATCCGTGAGTACTGGAATCAGTGAGAGACCATGTTTCAAAAAACACCGTTCAGACTGATACAGACATTCAATGAGGGCCTTTGCCCCCGTACACACCCACACACCCACACACACCCATAGACATCCATACCCACAACCCCCTGTACCCCTATCCCCACATACCCACCCTCCCACATCCCCACACCCATACCCACACACCCACACCCACCAACCCACACCCACACACCCCTACTCACATACCCACACATCCACACACCCACACACCAGCATCTGCGCACAATATCACAATAGTTTCCACTCACGTCTTATCACTAACAAATATTCCTTGGCACGAATGGGAAAAGGAGAGAGCCAGCAACAAATGACCAACAAGGAACGTGATAAGATGCTCAAAAAAGACATCAAAGAGGTGCAGCCAGATATCACATAATCTTTGATCCCAGACAGATCTGAAAACATGGTCCTCTTATTATTATAAAGATGAGTAGAGAAATAGTGATGGAATTCAGAGCAGCCTAAAAGTGAAGGAAGACCTGAGGGAAGGTGAAGACACACCAAGCAGAACCTAATTCATTTGGGGAATTATGGCTCCTTGTTTGTAAATGTTGAGAGAGAGAGAGAGAGAGAGAGAGAGAGAGAGAGAGAGAGAGAGAGAGAGAGAGAGAGAGAGAGAGAGAGAGAGAGAGAGAGAGAGACAGACAGACAGACAGACAGACACACACACACACACACACACACACACAGAGAGAGAGAGAGAGAGAGAGAGAGAGAGAGAGAGAGAGAGAGAGAGAGAGAGAGAGAGAGAGAGAGAGTATTAGAAGTAGATTGGGGTTTAGGGTGAAGGCATGTCCAATGCTAGAATGGTATGTGAGGGTGGCCATACCTAGAGTTTCTATTACAGTCAAGTGTGGGACATGTGGCAGATCCACTGAGGACACTTTCAGGCTTCTGAAGGCAAAGAACAGGGACTCTGTGACGGCAGTTCCCTTCCTAGGTCATTCTTATTTGCCCTCATCACAGTTTAAATGTTGTCACCTCCTGCCCTGCATGTCCCCTGTCAACTTCTGTCAGCCTGTTTCTGTGGGAAAGCACAGGCTGAGTAGATAGTGGACCTGGAGGGCACATTCCTCTCACACCTGCCATTGGCCTTGGTGGTAGACCTGGGCATCCTTGTTTCAAGGAAAAGTGAGGACATGGCTGCAAATGACAGTGTTCCTTAAACTCTTCCGAACAACTGGCTTGAGACACAGTTCTCCTTTGCCATCTCAAGACCTCCAAACAGTCACTGAAGCTTTTTCATGTTAGGCTATCACAAATTTGGACCCTTGAGAAGAGACCATAGAAGATGCTACTATGGGACCTGGGGGAGATGACTTAGTTGAAAAAGTGCTTGCTGTGAAAGCATGACGAACTGAGTTCAAAACGTAGAACCCCAGGAACCCACATTAACAAACAAACAAACAAACAAAATGTGCTGGTGTGTGATTGCAATCACAGCACAGGGGACACAGAAATGGTGGATGCCTGAGACTTGCTAGCCAACCTACCTCGCGTCAGGTTTAGTAAAAGACTGCCTCAAAAGATGGAAATAGTGCCCGAAAAGCAACGCTTAAGCTTGTTCTTGGGCCTTCACAGCCATGTACACGCCTACAGACACTCATGCACACTTATAAACACATACTTACATTCAACACATGTGCTCATATGCACGCTCGCGCGCGCACACACACACACACACACACACACACACACACACACACACACACACACACACACTCACAGATGATATCCTGGAGTCAGGAGATAGTCCTTTAATACAGAAAAAGAAGCATCAATACAAAAGAAGACCAAAGAGGATTTGGCTGGAGGGAGCACAGTTGGACCTTCTCACCAGTTGTTGCAACAAGAGTGAAGTGTGTATGTGTGTATTTAATGATACAGTGGTTTATCTAAGGGATGAACTAAGAAACGAGCCATTCTGTCCACAGTCATTTCTGTGGCCGAGACCCAGATGATTTTCCTACCCTAGACGACCCTAGAGGAACCATCCAAATTCACAGAGCTCTACTCCTGGATGCTGTGCAAACTCCTTTGCCACCTACCAGAGCAGGCCTGCATTGCCACAGCAGGGTCTCCAGTGGACCCAGGTTGGTGGTGGGGGTCTCTCTCTTACCCTTTGTTGTTTGTCTACTGATTTACATAAGATTGAATAACTTGTTGAAAGCATGAGATGTCATTCCATATAAGTGCCTTTGTTCACCCTGGCACGTGGTCACTCTCAGATTTCATAGTTTCTCATGGTTAAAGAAATATGCTTGAGAAAGGAATATGAGGTGCAGATGCTAGGGAACGGGGGAGGTTCAGGAGCCCCAGATTGTGGAGTTATAACCTAATCACATTTCCTTGGCAGCCATACAGAGTCCCCGAAGATCTGTCAAATTCCCATGGACCCTGAGAAGATTAAGATAACAGCACGCCCGACACAGCTAATGAGGAAGATCTAAAACAACCGGCAAAAAGAGATGGAGTTATGAAATGCTTGTTACGGATAATGACTGCCACAAATCAGCCTACGGGGGCAGCTTCATTTTACACCCTGATGAGGGGAGAGAAGATGCCAGGAAGGCCAAGGCAGGAACACAATGCTCAGGCCTCAAACGGGCTGGTTCTGAGCCCTTCTGAGCCTGGCTGGGAGCCAGCCCCTGACAACATGTCTTCACTGAGGATGACCAGTTTATGAAAGGTCTAGATGGGGCTCGGGTTATCCTTTAGCAGGTAAGCACACTTACGGTGAAGGCCGGCATGAGGACCTGAGTTTGAACTCCTGTAAAAACCTAACGGTGATTCTGTACATTTATAACTCCAGCACTGGTGTGTGTGTGTGTGTGTGTGTGTGTGTGTGTGTGTGTGTGTGTGTGTGTGTGTGTGTGTGTGGTGTGTTAGGGACCGATCACTGCGACTTGTTGATTACCAGCCCAGCTCGAGTGTTAGTGAGAGATCTTGTCTTAAGGGCATAAGACAGAATGTGATAGAGAGCAGGACACTTGACATCTTCCTCTGGCCTCTGCATCTACACACTTTACACACACACACACACACACACACACACACACACAGAGGAACGTGCATGAATGTATACATGCACACACAAAATGGCGTCAGACTGCGTAGGTTAGCGAAGGAGGCTGAGTTGGAGATTCACCTTTAATTAATGTATTGGTCTTGTCCCCAGTGTTATACCTGTGGGAAGCAAGGCAAGTAGAATGGGGTAGAAGAAAGAGCTGAGGTACAACACAGCCAGACAAAAGCCTTAGTCCATCTCTGGAGAGTGGGCATCCATACTGGGTAGTTTTATGCCAACTTGACACAAGCTATAGTTGTCTGAAAGGAGGGAACTCAATTGAGAGAGTGGATCCACAACATCTGGCTGTAGGACATTTTCTTAATTAGGGGTTGATGGGGGAGGGCCCAGCCCATTGTGAGCGTTGCTGCTGTGCTGGTGGCCCCTGGTTTTATAAGAAAGGCTGAGCAAGCCATGATGAGCAAGGCAGTAAGAAGCATCACTCCATGGCATCTGCATCCACCACTGCCTCCTACTGTTCAGGTACTATCTCAGGACCAGTGGTTTCCTCTGACCTTGTCACAGTGGCGTCAGGCAGGTGCTCAGCCTCCTGCCTGAGTGCATACCAGTTCCCGAGAACTCACTGCTTTCTATTTTTGAATGGAATGAAAATAGAACCAAGGGATAAATTTGATCTCCTTTTGACTTGTCTGGAGTACCTTGAATACGGATTCATCCTGGCACCAACAATAAAACACAAAGCAAAGACCCTAGGCGGACACCCCATTGCCTGCCTTAGGCAGAGAGTGACTCAGAGTACTGAGAAATGAAGGTACTTGCTCTGCCTCTGCCCTAAACAAGCAGCCCAGTGTGACTCAGGCTTTCCTCTTGAGACTAATTAAGATGCTATAAAAATGGAAGGGCCTCATCGCTAGACACTTTCTCTCCCAACTGTATCATCAAAGCAAATAGAAACAATACATTCAACCTGTGAGTCTTCCCGCGCCCCCCCCCCCCCCCCCACCCCAGCAAGATTTCTGTTCAGTGCAAAATTCTATTTTTATTAGCAAGTGCTGGGGGGAAAGATGAAGGTGAAGAGGAGGCTCTTTCAGAACTTCAAAATAACCTGTTGCTTTTGACATGGAAGGAAAACAGTTCAGAAGATTGTCATATTCCCACTGGGTATTTTCATCTAGTCTGGTGGTTGTGGTAGTGTCACCTTGATAGAATCTAGAACCACACAGGAGAGGAGCTTCAGCGCATGCCCGGGAGATGTTGTCTAAATAGGTAGTAAGACCCAGCCACCGTGGGTGGCACCATTCCCTGGCAGGGGATGCTGGACAGCATAAAATAGAGAAAGCAAGCTGAGCACTAACAAACATTCATTGCACTCCACAGTTTCCTGGCTGTGGGTGTATCATGGCCAGCATGCTTTAAGCTCCTGCTGCCCTGACTCCCCTATCATGATGGATTGTACCCAGAGCCATGAGCCAGAAACAGGTCCTTTCTCCCTTAAGCTGCCTTTGTTAGAGTATTTTATCACAGCAACAGGGAAAGAAATTAAGACAGAGCTATTCTGGAAGTAACAGCCAATGCAGCCCCTCAAGAGAAAGTCCAGTTATGAGTACTGGAAAGGAGAGAGACGGCTCATATACTAGGACAGCATTTATATACTTGGAGGACCTACAACGATTAGCTGGAAGTAATTAACAGTGTAGTAAGAAAGCAGGAACACACATACCTGGCTAAACAATAAATGCCTGAAACCTTGTGGCTTTATTTAGTAATACAAATAGAGGACAAGATTCCATTCACTTTAGTAGTAAAGACATAAAACACCTAGGGATACACTTAGCAGAGACACAGAGAATGAGTAACAAGGAAAGCCACACAAATGGACCGACTCACAGGAGATGATCCCATTCTTCAAAGGGACATGGCTATACTGTGAATATACCAGTTTTACCTGTTTGACCGTATTAGTGAATGGAATTCCAAACTATAGTTTATTGAACACCAGGCAAAAGCATTCTTAATTTCGCCTGGAGGGATGAGTATGGGTGAAAAGACAAAGGGAGATGAAGCAGGGAATGAATGCTGCCTGGTTAGATTTTAGAATGTATCTTAAAGTTGCATATGGGCATGCCAGATGGTTCCGTGGATACAAACGCTGGCTGCGGACACTGACGAGATGTGTTTGATCCCAGAGCACCCAAGGTGAAAGAAGAAAACAAGATCAAGAAAAAAATGGCCTCTGACCTCCATATACACCCCATGGCATGCATGCCCATTTGCACATTGTACACACACACACACACACACACACACACACACACACACACACAGACACACACACACATAAAATGAAGTTGTGTACATGTATAAACATTGGTGATAAAATGCAGGTCAGGCTAGCCAACGTTTCTGGGCACAGGAATCAGCACTCACTCACTCCTCAGGCAACTGTGGGTTGACATGGACATTATTTTGTACAGGGGCACCAGCCCAGGAAAGCTCCGTGCCTGAACTCCCTGGGCATTGTCTTAGATAAAGCAGTGCAACCTTACAATTTAGACCAGTGTCTATGGATGACACTGAGAGTGTCTGGAGCTCAGTGTACATCCTGTGGCTGGGTCTCCGTGACAACAAACATCTGGCAGAGGAGCAACCCGTCCAGATGGAACGCTGGATGTCTCCCACTTCCTGTGGCTTTCGTGCTATATAGGTGAAAGGCGCAGACCCCAGTTTTAATTTTTAATGTGTCTCCCAGACTTTTGGTGCCTCACATGATGGTAATGGTCACATCTTTTATGTGGAAAGCCAGAATTTTCAAATCCATCAGGCGCTCATTGTAAATGTAAGAGAAATCATTGCAAAAATGAAGTGAAGAGAAAAAAAAAAAAAAAAAAAAAAAAAAAAAAAAAAAAAAAAGAGGAGAAACAACAACAACAAAAAAGCAGCTGCTGGTTTTATTATGTTCAGCAGCTGACAGAACGTTTGTCTCCTGTTGCTATCAATGTCTGCAAACACACAGCTTTCTTAGGCGGCCCTTGCTGACTGTTGTGTAGCCCATCAGAGAAAGCCTAGCTTCCTTTGGAGTGGATGAACCTTTGTGCGCATGGTCTATGCAACACTGTCTTAAACTTTCATAATCCCCCCCGCGTTTATGGCATACAAGTGACTTCTCTTTTGGGGGTCCCCAATAATTCAACTCTGAGCCCCATGAGGAACTTGTTACAAACCCCACTTGTGGGTCCTTAGTGAGACACTTCATGGTGTACCCTGAATGGGCAGTGTCAAAACTGGAATGTGTTCTGTCATACTCTCCTTCATGGCCCCATGTTATACCTGCTCCTTAATAGAGTCAAGTGTGTGGCGACAGACTGGGTCCTCTGACCTCAGAGCAGTGAGCAGAACTGGCTGCTATGCTGGGCACATGGTCATAGACATCAGTATTACAAAGCCCCTTTTCTGGGGCCAATGCTGAGGGTCCCACAGGGCATCACTGTGTAAGAGGAAGTGACAAATGACCTACCAGACAGAAAGTATGTGTGTTTCAGAAACAGCAGAATATATGACATTATTGCTAAGTCACTAAAGACTTATTGAATGCTAAGAATACAGAGGTGGCAGGGTATGGTGTTGCATGCCGACAATCCTAGGGCTTGGAAGGCTAAAAGAGATGGATCAAGAGTTTAAGAGTAGCCTGGGCTATAATAGGGCCTTTTTTCAATAAAAACAAGGAGAGAGAGAGAGACAGACACACACACACACACACACACACACACACACACACACACACAGAGAGAGAGAGAGAGAGAGAGAGAGAGAGAGACAGAGACACAGACACAGACACAGAGAGAGACAGAGACAGAGACACACAGAGACAGACAGACACACACACACATATACAGAGAGACAGACAGAGGCACACAGAGAGAGACAGACAGACAGACACACACACACAGAGACAGACAGACAGACACACACACACACAGAGGGGGAGGGAGGGAGGGAGGGAGAGGGAGAGAGAGAGAGAGGAGAGAGAGAGAGAGAGAGAGAGAGAGAGAGAGAGAGAGAGAGAGAGAGAGAGAGAGAGAGAGAGAGAGAGAGAGAGCTATAACCAAAGCAAGTTTTGCAGATTTAGTATTTACAAGAGCGCAAGTGAGAACAAGCCAGCAGCTCTCCCATGCCAAGCTGCAAGCCACAAATAGATCCCAGAGCTTTCAAGCAAAACCCCAGTGGTTCTTCAGAAGGAGTGCTCCCCATGTGTCCTGCATCAGAGGCCAGCAGTAGTGTTTGTGTGTGTGGTGAGTCAGGGTTAGTGTTAAAGTCACACCGGGCCGTGCACAGTTAGATGAAGTTCCAAAGGGCAGAGGAGAAAACAGAGGCCCATAGCATACTGGGAGAGCCACACAGCTGGGAAGGGCTCTGACTTTAGACTCTGGAGGTCCTGGTTAGAATCCCGGCCCAACAACTTCCTAACTCATGAGCCTGTACCTGCTGTGCCAAAAAAATATTATTAGTAAAGGATGAGAAAATGAATTTGACTGACACAGAGGCACTGAGAAACAGTTGGCCATGAAAATTATAATAAAACTAATGTCATCGACTTCATCTTTCTCTGCTTACATACCTTGGCCCCAAGTTACTTTTGCCCCTATGAGCTTTGTCCGATGTGGGATGAAAACAGCTTCAGGAGGACAGATTTTATATGTAAAAACATCACCCACAAAGAGATGAAAGGAGAAGCAAGAAGGTTAATATTAAGGGCTCTAACAGGCATTGGAGGAGATGATCTGATGTCTACTGGAGCTGTGGTACCACCCAACAAAACCAGCTTGAATGGAGGAGACTGCTTTGTGCGGGCTGTTGACCTGCACTGGTAAGCTAGCATGTTTGCAGCAGGCGCTGTGGCTGGACATGTGATTCAGAAGGCTCGCAGCTTCAGTGGCTCCTCCCACACTGTGCATGGGTCTCTCTCTCTCTCTCTCTCTCTCTCTCTCTCTCTCTCTCTCTCTCTCTCTCTCTCTCTCTGTATAGTACTGTACTTTGTGTGTTGGGAGAGCAGGAGGGGGCACCAAATAGTCTCTTCTGTCTGTCCAGGAAGCCCCAAGGACATTGGTCTTTGCCTCCTCAGTGATGAGATTTTTTTTTTAACATGACTAACTGAGGCCCTCACAATCGTAAGGGCACACATTTTTGCCAACTGAGCCTTCTCCCCTGGGACCTTTAGTGACCTTGACATCTGCCTTTCTGCATTACTTTAGTTTTTACTGAAGTACCGCAGAAGGCAAGGGAATAGGCTCCGTCAATTTGTTGTGAGTGGGACACACAGTCAGGACTGTTCAGATTGGCCCCACACACCCTTTGGCTTGAGTTGTTCCAGTTGGCTGTCTACACCAATCACAAGACTCTTGCTTCTCCAAGCTGTGTATAGTTAAGCCAAGTAATTGAGTACAAATCAGGACAGGCAGTTAATCATACAGATGCTGCACACCATGGTTGGTTTTCTTCCCTTAAACATCAAAAAGCTGCTAGGATACTTCTTAAGTTTAAAGGACCACACATAAGCACCTTGGAAAACCAGCTCCTTGTTCCAGTGTGTATTCACATATTCAACAACATATGGGCCAAATGCAGGACTTGTCTGAATCTACATCCTAAGACAACAACTTAGACCTACTACTAAGGCCACCGTTGGAGTCTAGGTGACAGGCAGAAAACTCAAGCTGCTCATATTAAATAAACCACAGCTGGCCAGGTGCTCTCTGATGAAATACAACAAGACTTTGATTCTCTTTGATTTAATTCAATAAATATTTATCCAGCACTTACTACTGATGCCTAGTAGGCCTTGAGAATTCAAACATGATTAAGAAAAATCCAGGTTAGGCCAGTAGAATATCCTCCAGGGCTTAAGTGCTGAGGGCCTAAGCCAGCCCAGTGTTTCTGCTGATGTAGCACGGAAGCCTGGAGACCAGGAAGATTCCCAAGGGTAGAGCATGAGAAAGTCCAGGTAGTTTAAATGTTTGAACTCATGACCACTGTGGACTACATAACCACAAACAAACAAACAAACAAACAAACAAAATGGCAGATAAAATACTAGCACAAGGTGCTCTTCTATAGCCCTTGGGCTCAGGAAACCATCGACTCCCCCTCTGGACACACATCTCCACATATCAAAGGGCTACCTCCTCTCTGTCCTAAGCTGCCTATGTATCCTCCAACTGATCTCCTCAGAGCATTATGATTCGTAGCTCTACTCAGGGTCAGTTAGATATTAAAATCAAACTAATAAAGAGCTGTTATCATTAAAGGACAGGTCAAGTCCAATCACATATGAACACAGGTATCTAAAGCATGTGATATAAGGCTGGGGAGATGGCTCAGTCAATAAAGTATGTGACACATATGTACAAGGACCTGAGTTTGACTCTCAGAATCTATGTTTCTATGTTTTTTTTTTTTTAAAGCCAGATGTGTTGGTAAGCATAGTACCAATGTTCAGAAGGCAGAGCCAGGCAGATCCCAAGGACTCAGTGGTCAGCCAGCTTAACCTACTTGGTGAATTTCAGGCTAGAGAAGACCCTGTGTCAAAACACAAGGTGACCAGCACCTGAGAAACACCAGGAGGTTGACTTCTGGCTTCCATAGGCCCACACAGCCATGTCTGTACCGCCCACCAAGCACATAAAATAAGCATATGGGTCTGGGAGACAGCTCAGTTGACAAAACAGTTACCACACAAACAATAAGACCTGAGTCTGGATTCCCAGGACCCTCCTAGAGATCTTCATGTGGTGACCTGTGCTTTTAATCTAAGTGCTAAAGAGGCAATGACAAGAGGCTCCATGGGGCTTGTTGGCCAGCTTGTCTAGCTGAATCAGAGGGTCCCAGGACCAGTGAGGGACTCTGTCTCACAAACACAAGGTGGAGAGCAATTAAAACACCCAACATAAAAAAAAACCCCAAAAAACAAAACAAACAAAACAAACAACAACAAAAAAAGCCACAAACAAAAAACTTTTTAAAAGGAGGCTAGAGAGATGGCTCAGCAGTTAAGAGCACTGACTGCTCTTCCAGAGGTCCTGAGTTCAATTCCCAGCAACCACTTGGTGGCTCACACCATCTATAATGTGATCTGGTGCCCTCTTCTGGCCTGCAGGTGTACATGCAGACAGAGCACTGTATACATGATAAATAAATAAATGCATAAATAAATAAATCTTAAAAAATAAACACAGACAAGACACCCAACATCAACCTCTTCTCTCAACAACTACACACACACACACACACACACACACACACACACACACACACACACACACACACACCCTGCTAAATTGTCCTAGAAGGTGACAGGTTGTGAGCCTAGAGTGACATTCTGACCTCTTTTTACTATACCTGTGTGACCATCAGAGAGAGGCCTCTGCAGAGCTTGGACACAGGTCAACTGTGAAGGCAGAGTCTTTAAGAGTCTGGCATTCTCCAGGGGTTCAATGTGTTTCTTAAAGACCCCTAGTCCAGTCTGGGGTGGCTTCTCAAAAGAGGTGCATTAGGGTTCATTTTAAGAGATGGACCTGGTATGGTAAAAGGGGCAATGCATTTTTCTCAGTCCTTCCCAGAGACTAGAAATTAAAAGTAGGGAAGGCCTAGGGATGGATAGAAGGTCATGGGGTTGAGAAGAAAACACAAGCTGATCTCATGACTTCAGGTATGCTAAGCTGGCCAAGGTCAAGAGAGAGAGAACAGGCCCCCTTGGCACGACCTCATACCATGTGTTCTCCATATGAGACAGCTTTGCATGGAGCTGCCTGCTGACCTTGGCCCTCACTTCTGTCTGTGAGGCCCCCGGTGAATCACAGGAAGGCAACATGAAGTTTCTCAAGTTTGTGTTTGGCTTGTGCTGTCCAATCTCCATCCTGACCCTTGTGAAACACTGTTACCCAAGAACACTCAGAGGGGGTCAACGTTAGCAAACTAAGAGCCCGTTGGCTATAATTCCCTTCCAAGGGACACAGTTGGACTGTAGAGATGTTCCCAGCTCAGATGCAGATGTTAGGCTGACTTGAGAGGACAGTGATTATGCGTAGCACCAAGAACAGTGGCCAAGTGTGGGAAGGTGGTGACTGGGTGGGAGAAAGTATTGTGCACCGATGTGTTCTTTCTGGTGTGTGTCCCAGAAGACCCATTTGATATTGACACCTGACCTTTGACCTTTGACCCACACTCAGTTCTTGCCAATGGCTTCTACACAAACACCATGATTTAAATTGGCTTGGATAAGACAGTTACCATGAACACCCGGACTTGGGTTTGAATATTTACGATGAACACAGGGATGGTTTCTAAAATGCACTTCTTGGCATCAGGGGCCCCGGGGGCGGGGGGCATTTCTTTCTTATTCTGAACATTGGCACTCTCTCTTTCTTTTTAATATGCTGCCCTGAGGAATTTGGCAAAAGAAAACTTTTAAATCAGATTAGGAATATCACCTTCCCAGTTACATAGCTGAAACAGGAGGTCTTGATTTATTCAAACTATATTTGTTTGAAGACAAATTTAACTTTAAATGGAGAAACTGCTCAAAGGTCAAGCTTTGCTTTGGTTATTTTGGAAGAGTTGCTAAAGCACTCTTGTCCCCCGTGGAGGCCGGGTTGACACTGGGAGGTGTTACTTGTGTTATTCCCCCCGCACTCATTTTTTCTGCCTTTCAGTAACAAGGAAGAATTATGGCTGAAGAGAGCAAAAGGATCCTTATGTGGGCATGGGCACAGCTATGGACACGCCACTCACCGCGGCAGGAGCAGACCGGCCTCTCCAGCATGCTGGTCAGGAGGGCACAGAGTGCATTAAGGGCATGAAATTTGGCACTGAGAGATCCAGACTCCAGTTCTTTCTCTGCCGCACGCTTGTTGCGTGACCCTGACTGCGTTACTTCGTCACACAGTGCCACACTTTCTTTCTTGAAATGAGAATCGAGATGCCCATTGCTCTAAATGTCTTCAAGGGTTACGCGAGTGAATACACCCAGAGCATCGTGCATCACACGGCAGTTAACTCAGGCATAAGAGCACACCGATCAAAAGGGAGAATCCAGGGCAGCAAGAGTGACCTGATGCGCTGAGATTTTTTTTTTTTTAATCTTCCATTCCACCTGAGGCTCCCTTCATCTGCGATCCCAAGCTCCATCCTCTTCTCGGGCCCCCACCCTCTCATCCATCCAAATGTAAAGGTAGTCATTTCTGTGGCTACTGTGTCATACTGATTATGTCATCCTGACACTACCTAGGAGTGCACATGTGCATCTGTGAGGGAGTTTCTAGATTTGGATAACCAAGGCCAAAAGATCCACATTGTGTGTGTGTGTGTGTGTGTGTGTGTGTGTGTGTGTGTGTGTGTGTGTGTGTATGTGTGTGTCTATTCCAAGGAATTGGGGTCCTGGAGTGAATGAAAAGGAGAAAGCAAATATGAATGTTGGTCTCTCTCTGCTTCCTGGGAGCAGTATGGTGTGTTCCTGCCACCATGGCTTCTCCATTATGATAGCCTGTGACCTCAAACTGTTAGCCAAAGGAAATCCCTTCTTTCCTTAAGCTGCTGTCTTATGATAAAGCAGCACAACCAAAAGCACTTTGGGGAAGAGAGGGTTTGTTTCATCTTCTACGTCTTCGGCCACCATGGAGAAGAGGCAGGGCAAGAAGTCAAGTTAGGAACATGGAAGCAGGGCAGGAAGTCAGGGCAGGAACATGGAGGCAGGGATAGAAGCAGAGCCATGGAGGAACTCTGTTCCTGGGTTCCTCCTCATTGCTTGTTCAGCCCACTTTCTAAAAGAATCAAGGACCCTTCCAGGAGCTGCACTGTCCACAGTGAGCTAGACCCTCCTTCATCAATCATTAATCAAGACAATAGCCAACAGTCTTGCCTATAGGCCAATCTTTCAGAGACATTTTCCCAATAGCAAAACTCTTTCCAGGCCCTGAATGCTACACTGCCTGAGAAGTGGGGCTTTCCTGCCAGGCAGAACTTTTCCCCCATTCTGCACGGGGTCCGGTAGGTTACAAATAACCTCAGGTTACTGACACAGTGCTTCTATGGTTTTCTTTTTTCTCCTGGTTTTGTTGCCAAATTTGACTATTGTCTCTTCTTTTTCTTGTCAGGATTTTATGCTATCCTAAGTGTCCTATTTCCCTTCAACCTCGGATAATTTATGTGTTTTCTTTCCAGTTGCATCCATGTCCTAAAATTCACCTCTCAGCCCTCCTTGAGAAATGCCCAGTATCTTATATTCATGGTTTCCCCACTTGCATCAAGAGCATCGCCATGCTGGCTCTTGAGCTCTAAACCAGTCTTACTCAAGAGAACACTTGTGGGAGGTGGACTCTTTTCTCTCTGTGTTGTCCAATACGTGAGCCGCTAGCTCCGTGTAGAGATGGAAGACTTGAAATCTGGTGACTCTGACTTTTAACTTTATCTAATTCTAATTTAACTTGCACCCTGTGTCTGGGGACCATCTTATAGGGCAGCACAATTGCAAAGAATTTCACTTCTATACCATAATATCAAGTTGAATATTATCGAAACTCAAGGCCTTCTGGGGCCACCTGCTTGCCCATCACCTCTACCTACATGGCGCTCCACAGAGCCTTCCACATTTAATTGTTTATGAATTCCACCCCAATTCTCCCATGTGTGTGGCCTCTGGCTCCCACTGACCTGCCTTCAAGTGTCTCCACCCTCCTCCCCACCTTCTGTGTCTCCCTGTCGCACACCCGTCATTAAAATCTAATGAGCCAGCCCAAACCTCTCATCTCCGCACATGATTCTGCTTTTTGTTTTGTTTTTGTTTCTTTTCTGTTTGTTCTGGCTTTGGTTTTTTAAGACAGTATTGCTCTGTGTAGCCCTGGCTGTCCTGGACTCACCATGTATATTAGGCTGGCCTGAAGTCACAGAGATCCACCTGCCTCTGCCTCCTGAGTGCTGGGATAACAGGTGTGCACCACCACCCCCAGCTCTGCATATGCTTCTGAACTCACTCTAACCCTGTTTCACTGTGCTACTTAGCTGTCTCCGAACTCCCAGAAGCTCTTCACTTCTTCTTAGTTCAAGACTCAAATCCTCATCAGTTTTTCAAAAAGAAATTAAGGACAATGACTCACCAAATCAGATCTTACACCTTGATTTCTTCAGTCTATGAAATTTCTCTGTCTTTCTGTCTGTCTGTCTGTCTGTCTGTCTGTCTGTCTGTCTGTCTCTCTCTCTCTCTCTCACTCTCTCTCACTCTCTCTCTCTCTCACACACACACACACACACACACACGTGCATGCGCGCGCACACCACTGATTATCTCTCTAGGCCGTGATCACGCATTTCTTCCTCCTGCCTTGGCATTTCAGCCACCTTTTCCAAGCCCCCATTGCAAACTTCTTGCTTCCACGGGGTAGCCCTCCCTCCCTGCTATATATCTTATGTCTGAACTTCTAGACCATTCCTAATAAACGTGACTCTGTCATGGTGACTGGTGCTTGGTTTGTACAATCCATCCTTCAAAGTGGGCAGCAAGTCTTCTTCCAAGTCCCTCACGAGACTCAGCTCAGGCCCGAGGGCACAGGAAATGCCCAGTGCTTCATCAACACTTCCTGATTAATCAGTGAGTTCTGGGTTAGTGCTGGTCACGAAAACATTGGAGAACTCAGTGGACATTAGACCACAGAGTTAATCATTTGCTCTCTGCTCCCCCAATGCCCTGCTCCTCATGGCTTTCTCCAGCTTAAACTCATTTGTGTCCTTCACTTCATGCAGGGGGCAATAGGAGCTACTCAGGACAAGGGTGCAGTAGAAAGTGTAGATTTATGTTTTTTCTTCAAGTGACGGTCACAGTAAATACTTCATTTGCCAAAGAAAGTGGACAGGATATAGAAGAAAAACAGTGACAGAGCTGTAGTGTGATAGCATGGTAACATCAGGGAAATTATTTATCCTCTACAAGCCTCTGTTTATAGGAGCAGAAAACATGATGAAAAATTCTGCCCTCAAGTCTTCTTGGTAAATTATAGAGCTAGCAAAATAAGCTATGATAATGGACTAGTTATGGCCGAGGCAGTGCATACTCACCTCAGGGATGGCCTGGGAGTTTTGAACTGAAGGGAAAATCCGGAAGGGCAAAGCTCAGTCAAAGAAACTGGTTAAGGAAGAAATTTGGACACTGTAAGCTAAGCAGGAGAACTGTCTGGAAACGCAGTGGATCCCGGAGTGGCACAAATGTGCCTGACACCTTGGCCCACAGAGCTCTGTGATGCTGTCAATGTTAAGTTGCATAAAACAAGCATGACTATTAATTCTCTTGATGTTTTTACAGTTGGAGCCTGGAAACCATCAGTTTTCTGAGCACTGAGCGAAACTACCCATGACTCCTTTCTCCAAATCTTTGGAGTTAAATTAATTTTGGAACTTAGATTTTTATAAAGGTAAGGAGTTACATCCTATATATTATATAATATTTTTAGTGGCATATATGCTCAAATAAAATATGAACACCCATGAAAAATATCAGTTTAAAACCTACAAACAGATCTATGAGTTCAGACTAGATTCTCTGCCAAGTGATTTCTCATCAGATCAGGCTACGGCCCTCATTATTATTTTAATTATATCTATATAGAAGGTGCCTCTTAATAACTTAGAATGTATAGGCACCAAGTAATCATATCAGGAAAGTTAACATTTTCATCTCTTAGAACATTTAAAAATAATTTTCAGCATTACAACTTATTAATATTGAACTCTCTGTCTTGGTAGGTTCTGAAATCAGACATTCCAAAGAAAGTGTTTTTTCATACTACATTATACAATTTTGTATAAAGAGTAATGTTGAAAGCTCCCTTTAGCATCCAGAGATGTAAAAAGAATTAGGAAGCTGGAGAGATGGGTCAGCAGTTAAGAACACTGTCTGCTCTTACAGAGGTCCTGAGTTCAATTCCGGCAACCACATGGTGGCTCACAATCATCTATAATATGATACGATGCCCTCTTCTGACATAGAGGTGTTCATGCAAATATAGCACTCATATACAATAAATATGTAAAATCTTAAAAAAATCGAAGGTAGCAATTTCAAAACTTATCACAAAAGTACAAGAGTCAAAACAGTGTGTTCTTAGTGTAAAGATAGCACACTGTGGGATACAGAATGGGTTCCACAGAGTGGATAGGAGCCAGGAGATGGCTCAGTCAGTAAAGTGCCCGACAAACAAGCCTGAGGACCTGAGTTCTGGTCTCAGTCACTGATGTTAACAAAAAGGAAAAGAAAGCTGGGAGTGGTGCCTCATGTCTGTAAACAGTGCTGGCGGGCTGAGGCAGACACAGCCCTGACACTCACTGCCATCTGGCCTAAACAAAGGGGTGAGATGTGAGGTTAGTGAGACTGAGAGAGTATGGTGGAAAGCAGTGTGCATATTAATAGTCTGTTCACACACCATCGCTGTGCAGTTGGGAGGGAGCAGTCGCTTTGGCAATGGTGCTGAAACAACTGGATTTCTCCATACTGAAGAGTGAGGTGGAGTCTTGCCTCACACCCAATACAAAAATTACTTCACAGCCCATCAGTGACCTAACTGTGAGAGCTGAAGCTATGAAATTCTTAGAAGTAAACATAGAAATACATCTTTCTCATCTTGGAGTAGGCAGTGCTTCCGAAATATGGCAACCTAACACAAACAACACAAGAAAAGGCAGACGAATTGCATCGCATGAAAACTAAAGACAGACATGCATCAAAGGACATTATGAAGAAAATGGCACTGAGCAGTACATGCCTGAAACACTAGCAATAGGCATGCTGAGGCAGAACAATAGCGAGTTTGATATCAGCACAGGCTATGTATAGAGACTATCTAAAAAAAAAAAGAAAGAAAGAAAGAAAGAAAGAAAAAAAAAAAAGAAAGAAAGAAAGAAAGAAAGAAAGAAGGAAGGAAAAAAGAGATGAAGGAGGAAAGGAGAGGAAGGACAAAACAAAAAGAATAAAAGCATCTGAGAACTCCCAAAACTGATAAAGCTCTACCGTATTTTCCGGACTATAAGAAGCACCTGACCTTAAGACCCACCCGGTTTTCAGAGCCTTAAAACAAGAAAAACAGTAAAACAGCAATTGGACCACAAGGCGCACCTTAATTCCTTCCCACTTTGGGGGCGGGGGAAGTGAGCCTTATGGTCTGAAAAATACTGTAGTAACTGACACAAAGTATCTCCTGAGCCTCAGCGGCGGGTGGCACATACAGATGTTACTCCGGAGCAGATAAACAAATGCACTCTAAGCACAGGAGAAGCCTCCAGAAGCCTCCAGACATCGCGGGCTGTTAGGAAATGCTGAGCAACTGAGGACTACTGTATACTCAGTGTCAACGGGTGTAAGGATTACAGGCAAGGAAATAAGAAGTGGTGGCTGTGTTGGGGAAACTGGGGCCCTTGCGCCTCTGGTGGCTACAGAAACTGGGGCAGCTGCTGTGGGAACCGGGTTGGCAGACCCTCTGTAAACTAAACATAGAAGTCTCAGATGACTCAGCAATTCCACTTCCAGTTACATATCCAAGCAAACTGCAACAGACATTCAAAGACTGGCACATGGCAAATATTCAAAACTAGCCTAGAGGTAGAAACCATACAACTGCCTGTCAGTGGATGGGCAGATAAGTCAAATGCAGCATATCCACACATTGGAATATTATTAGCCTGTCACAAATGACACGTGTCACAACATGGGTGACTTTCAGAAGAGCAGGCTGGCAGGGGTGGGGGGGAGGCATATGAAAAGCCACACATTGTGTGATTCCTTATGGATGCAGTACTAATGACAGGGTCATCTTATAGATGAAGAAAGATGGATGACTGCGGAGGGGAAGGGAGGAATCACTGCTAGTGGGGGAGGTGGAGAAGAGCTACTTAGTGGTGATGGCTGCCTAACACTGGCAGCATATCTCAAAAGCTGCTGAATTGACACTTTAAAATGGTTAAAACAGCTGCACCACGTGAATGGCCACAATTTAACACACACACACACACACACACAATGATGAAAAGCATTTTTGTTTGTTTGTTTGGTTGGTTGTTTTCTTTTTGAGACATGCATAACCTTGGCTGTCCTGGACTCACTCTGTAGACCAGGCTGGTTTCAAACTCACAGAGATCCGCCTGCCTCTGCCTCCCTTAGTATTGGGATTACAGGCATGTGCCACCACACCCGGCTTGATGAAAAGACTTTTTAAGAACCTCCAGGAATCATCATTTGAGTTGTGGGATACACATTAGGCCATGGTGGCACACGCCCATCACCCTCACATTTGGGAAATGGGAACAGGAGGATCAGAAGTTCAAGGTGATTCTTCTCACAAGGAGGTGACGGCCAGCCTGGGGGAGCATGAAGTACGGTTCACAGTTTTTCTATTCCTAAGATCACCTTTTAGTAATTGGTCAGTGATAGTGAAATGATAAGAAAAGAGAAGACGACGCCATTGTGGACCGCAGGGTTACTTCTAAAACGGTTCTCATGACAAGGGACAGATCTACGTGGCCAGTTTGTGAATAGCAGGTTTCTAACTTGCAACTGGATGCCTGGCAGTAAGCTAAATGTGAATGACACATTAAAAAAAAAGTGAGTGTGCAAACTGTTCCCTTCTCAAACCCTTTTTGGGCAAAGGCTACTGCTCTGCTCTGAGGGCATTCCAGAATAAGGGCAGCCCAGCCCGTGAGCCCAGGTCAGCTTTGCCTCCTTCCCCCTGCTTTCCCTGTGGCAGTCCTCCACTCAGGGCCACAGACTGAGTCTGAAATTCGACACCTTTGGAGAAGAGCAAGCTGTGTTGTGGTCCTCTTGAGGGGGCTGCCAGCAGGAAAGGGGGGGTAGGGTGTTGCTTAGTTCTCAGGACTTTGGCTTCCAGTCCTCTGTCACCAGCAAGGCACCACTTATATCCAGTTTATAACTTGGATACGAGTTGCACAGAATTCTGAAACATGATTTGAAAGCTACCAGCCTAATACAAACCCTTCCTCCCTCGGATAAGAAAGCAGGATGCAGGATGCAGAAGATGGGCAGTGTCTTGTGGGTGAGAGCCTAGGGCTTGGCTTGGGAGCTGATGCCCTTGGCACCAACTCTGGGAAGGCAGCTACATAGGGCCAACAAGAAGGCGCTGTCTCCCAGTGTTGTAGCTTTTGTCCTGCAGTCTAAGAACTGAACTGATGCTGTTAAGTGACACGCACACACCACACGGTGCTCATGTTCCCCACTGGTGTGTGGAAGCCCCAGTCTTCAGTGTGGTGGAGTTTGGGCAAGTGGGAAGTAATTAGAATTCGGATGAGGTCAGAGATTCATGAGGGCACTGGTGTCCTTATAAGGAAAAAAGGGGCTAAGTCTCCTTTTGCCAAGTGAAGACACAGGGAAGGGGACTGTGAGTCTGGAAGCTGATCAGAACCCCCCCCTTACTCCCATCCCCCCAATCTCTACAGCCCCCCCTGAGCGTCCCCTCCACCTCCCCCCTCCCTGCCAGCCTGAGCCAAAACCGGGAGTCCTCACAGCGATTTAAGCCACTAATCCATGCCGCTCTGTTATAGCAGCCCCAGGCTGACAAAGACAACTTCCTGTACTACTACATAGAAGTACCCACAAGCAACTCAGAAGCAGAGGGAGGTCACCAGCCCTCGGAACATTTGACAAACTAGATAATGGGTAAAGGTGAAAATGAGAGAAATGAACCGTCGGCATACGCCTATTACACACTAACTCCATCTAGCATGTGACTTTATTGATCATCTACTAATTCTAAAAGCCTCAATTATGTCTAAAGCTAAAAATTACTGAGTTTACATCTTCTGACTAGAATGGAGTAAATTGGGATTAATTTTAAGAAACTAGGCAATAAAATACCAATCATTTTCAAATTAACCACTACCGCAAGGACTCCTTTGATGTCTACACAGAACAAAAGAAAAAAAAATTAGAAATACAGACCAAGCAGATGAGAAAACTAGAGAGTAAGACATTAGGGGAAGAAATGAGAATTTGCTTAGAGGAAGATGAATAGCTCTGATTACTTCTAATCTTCAGTAGAAAGAACCAAACTACATAAGCACTGTGGCCTAGCTAATACTGAAAAACAAAGCTGTGACTAGAAAAAAAAATGAGAGAAATTTCTAGAGACTAAATTAATTAATTGGAGAACAGATGAAAATAATAAACCCAGAACCTGAGTTTGTTGAAAGGGAACAAACAAACAAAAAAAGACCTTGATAAAAATCAACAATCTTCCAGTTTGTCACAGTAAACACAGGAAGAGGTTGCAGTGTCTAGCGAGGGAGACTTAAACAACGTCCTTGAGAGGAGGACATATTATAGACTGTCATACATACATCCCAGCTGAAGTGTTCAACTGCAAGGGGAAGGAAAATGAGAAATAAAATAAAAATGATCACACCTGACAATCAGAGTAGATCAGGACCCGTGGAAGGAACAGAAATGAGACTCAAAGAGTCACAGCCATAAAAGGAGTGGAGCCCAAGGGTTTTACAGGGCAAATCTTCCGAAGCTTCAGGGTACACATAATTCTTACACCAGTTCAACTGTTACTGATGGTCAAAAAAAATTCAAAGTGTCACAATTTGTTTTATAAAGCTGGTACCCAAGAAGAGACTTGATACCCTATGAGCCTATACAGGGGGAAGAGGTCCCCCTCAGTCACAGTCATAGGGGAAGGGAGTAAGGGGAAAATGGGAGGGAGGGAGGAATGGGAGAATACAAGGGATGGGATAACAATTGAGATGTATTATGAATAAATTAATAACTATATTTTTAAAAAAGCTGGTACCCAAAAGCGGTAAAGATGATAGACTGACTCCAGGAGGAAGCAGAAACACAAATCAGAAGTGGATACTTAGTGGCGCAGCTTCCTAGTCAAACAGCACCTAATCCGAGGATGTAAGATAGGACACTGGGATAAAATAAAATTGATTATGTCAATGTCCTGCTCCCCACCCCCCAAAAAAAGATTTAAAAATCCATGTTTGATGAAGCTATAGATCCAGCTCTGATGAGTCAGCATTCAGAAATGGAAATAAATTAAAATGCATTTTAAAGCTGGGCCCTGAGAGTTCTATAAACTACAGAAAGATCCTCCCTTGATTTGATGAAGTGTATTGATCCACCACCAATAGCCAGCATCACAGGTCTGTGTTTTTTTTTTTTTTTTTAATCAAAGTAGCTTTTCATGTCACTGTCACAAAGGGGGTTTGGGAGATGTATGATGGAATTAGAGTGACAGCAACAGGTCAAAGGTGAGCCCAGAAGCCAGCAACGCTAACAGCCTCGAGGTTCCTGGGGAAACTGGGCATCCAAAAGTGTGTGGCATAAATTTGAAAAGGAATATACACCCTGGAATCTTAAGCCAAAAGGTCTGAAACTGATCTAAGTCCTTACAAATATGTAAGGGGACTGTGAAGGAATAAATGAAAAGAAAGTATCACAGAGGCATAGTTAATGTGTCATCAACACTGGAGAGACAGAGGCATGAGAGAGAAATAAAATAGATTCAAGATCCCCTTTACTACGACAAACTGCATTTTCAAAGCATGAGAAGATCTGATGGATTATTCAATAAATCTGTGGAGACAGATCTCAAACCATTTTAAAATTAATACAGTTATGTGTCATCTACCAAAATATGAACAAAACAACTTCCAGATAGAATATACACAATGCTTTAAAAGAAATAGGCTATCTGACTCACACTGGGAAGTGTCTCTAAGTATCCCCGGAAGGACATGTTCCATGAAGAAACAGATTAAAATATTTGGCCGCATAACTGTGTTCTATGTCTACATGATTGAAAAAAAAAACAAAAAACAAAACAAAAATACAAGCCCCATAAAATGCAAATAAAAATGGTCGCTGAGTATAAGGGTTATACAAATACATCTCCATTCTTCTGTTAAGCCTGCTTTTGTCTTTCAGCAGGCCAGTAGCCATGGTTATTCTACAGAATCTGGGTGCCACCCTAGGAAGTAGGAGGCAAGATTCAAAGCTAAGTTCCATTTATTTGCCACAGGGAGAGGCCTCATCCCTGTCTACTATGTAGAGAAGGGAAGGAGATGGTGGGAAAAGGCCGGTGCTCACTTGTCCCGAGCTCCAGCCTCAGCACAGATGGAACAACCATTAAAATTGTCTGAAGACAAGAGAGGGCAGGGGAAGTTTCTTGAACTCTCATTCCCAGTGTGTGGGGAAGGCGGTCTATCGCTGAGGCCACGCAGCTGAACAGGGACAGAAAGTGAGCCTTGGGTAGCACGCGTGTGTAAGGAACCCGTAGGCTTCTCTTTACTGAGGCCGGAATGAAGAAAACATTACTGAGAATTTGACCTGGGAGATTATCAAAGGTGGGTGAGGGGGCTCTTGGGACAGAGTGACCCCTGCCCAATGGTAATAGAGCAAGTCGACCCTAGCCAGGGGCCAGTGGTGAGGACACGATATGGCTGGGTCACTAGGTGAGCAGTGCTCTGTGGGTATACAGCCTGAGGTTCCTCGGGTGTGAGAATCAGAGACTAGATAAATGAGGGCCAAGCACTGGGATAACTAACCAACCTCTCCTTACAGGACACACACACACACACACCAAACAAAAAACGACAATCTAATAGGACAAATAAATTTAGGGCCATAGTCTGTATACTGACACATCCTGTAATGGGGTCCATAAAGGCTTGCTCCCTAGACAGCACACTGGGGACCTCCAAGAGGTGCGGATTTAAGGAAGGTCCTAACATCACTGAGGGTGAGCTCCAAAGGATCTAGGGGATTCCTGTTCTCTCATTTCCTGGTTGATTTGCTGGTTCCTAGAGTCCAGTACATGCTCTGCCACACTGCCCATCATGGTGTTCTGTCTTTATCTGAAGCCCAAAGCAATGAAGCCACTAGACCTTGGACTGCAACCCACTGACCCATGCACCAAATAAACCCTTTTTTCTCTTTATAAGTTAATTGACTCAGACATTCTATTATAGTGATGGAGAGCTGGCTAACACAATCTCTTATTTCCTGTCTCCAACAACCCTGGAGTTCCACAAGAATCTGGTGTAGCAAGTATTTTCGAGGAAATTTCTGGAAGGCCAAGTGCTCTGCTCTGAGGGCTCATGTCCTCCCAACTGCATATGTTGACATCTCAACCTTCAGTGGAATGGGATCAGGAGGTAAGGGCTTTGGTATGGGATGAGAAAAAAAGGCCCCCAAAGCTCCATTCTTCCACCGTGAGAGCTAGAACAATGTATGAGCCAGAACATAGGGCCTCACTACAAACCCAGTGTGCTAGTGCCTTGATATTGGACCTACCAGCTTCAGAGCTGTGGTTAATAGGTTTCGGTTGTTTAGAAATAACCTGGTGTACAATGGCAGCATAGTGAAGCAAGGCACTGAGTCAGGTGAAAGAATCAAGGCAGGTAGGATTATAGAGAAATGATCAGATCTGAGGGAGCTAATTCGAGATGCTATTAAGTATGAGAGTGGCTCTCTCTCTCTCTCTCTCTCTCTCTCTCTCTCTCTCTCTCTCTCTCTCTGCATGTGTGTGCGTGTGTGCGCGCGCGCGCGCGCGCGCGCGCGCGTGTGTGTGTGTGTTGCTGTGGACATCTGAAAGATCAATTGTTTCTTTGGAAAATAACGTAGTTACATCTTCTCAGCCCATCTGAGTTCTGCAGAAGGCAGACAAGCCAGTATTTATGAGTGATTATCGTCTTCTGTGGATGAAAGACAAAAAAAGAAGCAGAAAAATGCCCTCAAAGCACAGACAAGCAATTTCATCAAAGGAAAAAAATGACTAATACAAATGTAGAAGGAAATGTTCAAACGGTGGAGAAATCTGCTATTAAAAATGGAAGGCTGCTAAACAAGTGTCAGACTGGCAAGCTAAATAGTAGGGTGGGAAGATGTTCTCTTCCCCACCTTGAAGCTCTGAGGTAAGGCAGTATGTTCCTTATGTGGTGCCTTTAGAGTCAGGCTTCCTCAGCCTACAGAGTCAGCTGTTGTTCAAAGCCCTGCAGGAGCCAAGGCCAATAGCTTCCAAGGCGCAGTACATCCTTCTGAATAAGACTGTATATCTTCAAGACAAACCAGTCTTGTGGTGGGAACCGAAGTTAATTTAAAGCCAACTGAGGATATATTATTTGTGATGATGCGACAGGTTGTCTTGTAAATTAGAGTTCAGAAGGTGCTGACCAAAGAGCAACCCCAGAGGCGCACAGAACCCTGATGCCCACCGCCCCTCTTTTTTCCGGGAAAGAACACGTGATACAGATCTTACCTAGCAGAAGATAGCTCAGCCTGTCCAACACAAAGGTCTCCCAATTGGTCTATCGACAACCTTAAGCTCATCAAGTCTTTGAGATGTTGAAATATGAACTTGTCATCTCTGTGCCCTGGTAGCCATTGGATTTAAAACAACTGGTAAAATGGCTCTCAAACCTTGCCTCATCTGGCACCTCTCTGCAGCTTCACCTCACACCGATTAACTCTGGCTACAATGACCGTCTGGAAAATCCCTGTGACATCCCTGCTGCATTCTTTGCGCATTCTGCTCCTTTTTTTTTTTTTTTTAAATGAGATAAGGTGTCATGTAGCCAAGGCTGGCCCTTGAACTCACTATATAGTGGGTAATGATCTCGAACTGCTGAACCTCCAGCCTCTACCTCAGAGTGCTGCAGTTCCAGGTGTGCACAACTATGCTTGGTTTACTCAGTGCCAGGGATGGAACCCAGGGCTTCGTGCATGCTGGGTAAGCACTCTATGAATGCAGCTGCATACCCAGATCCCCCATTCACTTGTAACTGCAAACAATCAACCAGTTATAGAGACCTTGGCTCAAAGGTTAGGTCATTCTGTGAGAGAATTTCAGCTCTTACTACCTAGGACCAACTTCATCCACTTATGGGTTTTAAAGATGCCATCTAGACCTACTTTCTAGCATTTTATACAGTTTGAGGTTGTTTGTGCATCTGTCTCACTCTGGGAATTGAAAAGCTGAAGGAAGAGAAAAAAAAGGACCTTGACTTTTGTGCAAAGGCCGGCTCGTGGGAAATTCTCAATGTAGGTGATATATAAAAGACAGAGCCTCTTTGACACATTCAGGACCAGTACTTTGCAAGTAGATGTCAACAGTTCCCCCGTGCCTGTATGTATTTATTCCTCCTGTACCAAGATACCGGTCTGCTTCTCTTTCCAGTGGACTCAGGCAGGTCTTGCTTTGATGGAGAAAAAGAGAGCAGTGATGCTGGGCCAGAGGTGGATGCAGGTCAATCCACAGAGGCCTAGCAGCTAATGCTCTTTCGTAGAGACAACAGTCCTGCTATGAGAAAATCGATTTCGAGCATTGGAGGAGGAGAGGCCACCATGAAGGCCAGCCAGTTCTGATCACTAGCCAAGCAGAGTTCTGACTTATGTCCACAGACTCACATGCGGGTAAAAATGGATGCTGCCTTTTGCCGCTATTTGGCGGTAGTTTGTGATGTAGCAGGAGCACCTGAAATATTGGTCCTTTATCTTAAACCCTACTCACTGTTAGATTGCCTTTACACTGCTGTCTCTAAGACTTTAACCCTTTCTGAAGTAATCAGGGGCCTGGTCCCAAGGTACCTGCTGGGAAGTAATGATTGACACCTGCTATCTGGGCACTTATGGAGGAACCAGTCATTACAGGACATTTAAAAGCCATTCCACACATCAGGGCTTTCTCCTTGCTGTATTTTCACTCATCCCTGTCTGAAGCTTTGCCACGTATTTAACTGTTCCGACTTCCAGGGTTTGGGCTGTCATTATCTCCAGTGGTTCTCTAACCACCTAAAGCATAACAGGTAGTCTATGAAATTTTATTGAATAAACAAGTCATTTTCTCTGCTCCCATCTGGAAAGCATCTCGCCAGCTCTTCCTTCACCTGAGCCTCCCAGCCTAGAACGCATTCTCCCTCGCTGCCAGTCCATGCCTCCCATCTTCTGGGAAGCACAATTCTCTAGTGTTCTTTCTCT
The DNA here is from genome assembly GCF_903995435.1 of Acomys russatus. Lineage (NCBI taxonomy): Eukaryota > Metazoa > Chordata > Mammalia > Rodentia > Muridae > Acomys > Acomys russatus. Next base: position 9,462,974 of record NC_067154.1, on the reverse strand, counting down.
GCCCTTATAAGTCAAATTCCAACCTAATTTATTGCCTCTGTTGGTGCAGAAGTCCAATGGTGTAGGTCCAACAGTAATGCCAAGCATTGTATCAAACTAGGGTACCATACGCAGAATTCAGACACATAACTATATGTTTGACGAATGTTGTCTTCTTCACTTCTTGTTTTTCCCTGCTTTCTCTCTCTTATACCCCCAGGGACATCCCTACCCGTGCCATGGCAATGCCCATACCCCCATGGCAACAGCTATATGTCAACACATCCGTAATGATTTGTAGCTCATATAAATTCTGATAGATCAGTGCTTGCCATGTGCTGTGAGCTAGGCACTACAGGGAAGCCTGGTTTGTATGCTCTCCTCTGTTGTATGAAAAGCAGAGCTGAGGTCTAAATCTCAGGCCTCAGGAAGTAGTAGGCAGCAGACGAAGGGTCAAGTACCAAAGATGATGTCATGCAGCTGCTGGCCTGTCCCTAGGGGACAGTCTCCACTCTTTTTTCTTTCCTCAGTTGAAGGCTGAGCTTTCCTAGTCTCTCCACTCATCCCCTGCCATCAACACTCACAGTTACAAGCTGTCTCTGCACCATCAGAATGTCTGATGGCAGTCTCCAGTGTGACCTCTCTCAGCTCAGTGGCTTCTGACTTTCAACCAAGCATTTGACTTGCAAAAGGGAAACAGGACAAGCAAGACATAGTTAGAGTCTCACCTTGGACACACTGCTTAACCCAGCATGCACCCCAGGCTTAGTGGGGGAAAAGCTTGAAAGAAAGGGGCATGTCATGGTAATGGCAGAGTGACAGAGCCTCCTCCTGGTCTCCAGTGGGGGGCTTTTGAAAGACAGGGTCTTTCATAGCCCAGGCTGTTCTCCTACTCACTGTGGTGAGTGTTATATAGTGGAGGGTGACCTTGAACTCTTGATCTTCCTACTACCTCCTGTCAAGTGCTGAGATTACCGGTGTGAGCCATCACACCTCAGTGGTGAGGAGCTTTTACTGGTAAAATGGAATCTGCTCATTTGATTTTCCTTAGACAGCCTGCATTTGGGTGCTTTAGTTCCCAGCTTGGGACACCCTCTTCTTTCCAGCCTCTTTTAATTCTAATCTTTTCACTCTTGAGTCGCCTAGTGCAGATTTTATGCCTTTTCTCTCGAGGGATTGATAACATAATGGCATATTTATTTTTCTCTTCATGCCTTGTGTGAAAAAAAGCACTTAAGGTTGCTAATTAAAACAAATAACATGCCACTGATTGTCTTAACCTGCTCCATCAGCGAAGCTTCCGCAGTGAATAGAACTGCTCTATTCCCCAGCACATGGTACTAATACTGTTTGAGCATTAGTCTTTCAGGCCCACGTCAACTACTCACTTTGTCTCTAACTAGCTTGTCAGGCCCTGGAAAGCAAAGGCTCACTGTGCACATCTTTCCATTCTTTCTGCTTTGGTATCTAGGACTTATCACCTGTCCAAATCTCCTGGGAGAAATACCTTCAAATTCCTTTGGTGTTCAGAAGAAATTGCCAACCACACATTGGTGAGTTTAGGGGTCCCCTGCCCCACTAAGCAGCCTTCTGAAACACTGTTAATTGTAGGTTTTCATTTTGCCTCTTGACTCTGTGTCTGTCTGTCTGTCTGTAAAATCACAAGTTCCTCTGTTATACTATCTTTACCCCGGCATTATCAACTCCTTGAGAGTGCAGAGCCCAGGAGAAGACTCTACCAAGTGTAGGGTATCCACCTGCCCTTCAGGACACCATGGCCTGGATAATCACACCCCATTTCTTTCAGAGCCCCAGTCACCATCATAACCCTGAGGCCCCAGGTATCCAACATCTCTGACTCTTTCCACCGCCTGCTCTGGAGGCCCTGCTCTGGAGGCCCTGCTCTGGAGGCCCTGATCTGACCCTGACCATCCCATTCTCCCAGTTGCTCACTCCTTAGCCTGCTCTCTAGAGCTCCCATCCATCCATCCTCAGCCACACACCCCCCCCCCGCGACCCTCAGCCGCTTAGCTTTGGAAGGGCACCTTTCCTGTTCTGTTTCATATTCATGACCATAAATTCCAAGTAGTCCCTTGGGACACCGCAGTGACTAAATTTTCATAATATACAGACTCTCATTCCTAAGATAGCTCATATCTTTGCTTTGTTTCTCAATGCACACATATCTTGTTCCTTCCCCCTCTCAGCCTCTTAGTCCTCTGGAGACATTGAAGTATTCCAAAGAGAGCTCTAATGCTCTCCTTCACTCCTTCTTGCTATGGCACTCACATGCCATGTCTTCCCTGTCATTTTCCTCCCCTTGGACACACCTCTCTGCTCTTTCCTATGCCACAGGATTCCATTTCATCTCCAGAAGTTTCTGACCACACCTGAAATCTCAGCTCTTGACAAGTGGTGGCAGGCAGACCAAGAAAGAGTTCAAGGTCACCCTCCACTCCACTCCACTAAAACCACAGTGAGTTGGAGAAGAGCCTGGGCTATGAGAGAACCTGACTTTCAAAAGTCTCCACTGGAAACCAGAAAGAGGCTCTGCCACTCCACCATTGCTATGACATGAACTGTTCCTGCTCTATTTCCTCTTTCCCATCAGAATATAAACATCATGGCCAATCTTCCAGTTTTGAGAATTGCCTCTGGATCTCTCAAGCAGCATGCTTTCCCAGCCCCTCTCAGCAAGACTCTTCCTAAAACTTGTCTATTCCTCATCCCACTTCATCTTGCATTCTTCCTCGAAGGTGCACAGTTGGGCTTTTGTGCCCAGCACTCCACAGATGCTATCAGCCTCACCTGACCACTGTCCATCACTAAGGACTACCTCGTCACCAAGGCCACTGCTGGTATCCAGTCCTCCTCTTGCTGTACTTGGGAACCGTGTGTGACACAATTGACTATTCTTGTTTTTGTTCTTCGTTTTGTTCTGTGTTAACCTTTTTTCCCCTCCTGCCTAAGGGACACCATTGTTTCCTAATTTTACTCCTACCTCCTGGGTCACATTCCTTCTCTCTTCTGTTGTCGGATTTTCTCCCTGCCTGACACCTCTGAGGCTTGGTTCTTCTCTGTCTTCTCTCTGGATGCCTTCTCTCTGGCAGACCTTCCTGTGCCTCTCCCTGTACACATTGGTGCATCACTCTTAGCCCATGCCTTCTCAAAGCTCCAACTTCACACACCTTCTGCCCACGTGGCAGCCACTCGCATGTCCATAGACATTCGCAGCAAAGGGGAAAACAGCACTCCAGTACCCCACTTTCTTCAGCCCTTCCCAGCTGTCTCACTCTCTATTTTTTTTTCAGTCTCTTTCAAATATGTCACGAATCACCCATTTATTCAGGTTCTGAAGCTAGAAATTATCCTTGATTTCTCTTCCCTATGTCCTAAGTTATCAGGTCTGCCTTCGAAGGAAGGGCTCCCCGTTTCCCCTCTTGCTTGTCATAGGCCATTCCCCCACTGAGCTCCCACAAGAATCATTACAAAATTTAAAGAGCCGCTCAATTGCTAAAACTCCTCCAGTGGCTTTCAATACCAAGTATGCAAATTTTACTCAGACCAAAAAGACCTCACATGACATGACCTCATCTGCCCTCAGCCTCCTTTTGCCTCTGCCTCTCGCCCTTGCTTAAGCAGGCCAGGCTCTCTCACCTCTGCATCCACTGTTCCCCTCTGCCAACCTGTTCTTCCCTCAGGATTCTACAAGCTTAGATCAGCCAGGCATTTGCTCTAATACTCCCTACACTGCACAGAACCTCCCAGACCATCAGTTCTGTGCCCTTAATGTCCTCTCTGCTGATTTTTTTCAATAGCTCTTATTAATCCTTAAACTTTTAAAAGGGTGCGTATTGGCACATGTTTATTTCATGGGGGAGGATTTTTCTGCCTTGTTCATTCTTAGTGGCTAAGACAAGGGTTCAGCAAGCACTTGTGGGGCGCGCGAGCAGGTGCAGCTATAGCAGTGTACCTTCCAGGAAGCAGAGAGAGGAGGATTGTGGGAAGGGAAGTAAGCAGAGAAGGTAAAGAGTGTTGGCTGCTTCCGAAAACTCAAAGCTCCAACATCCTTCCAGGAAGAGAGTTAAGAGCAGGGACAGGCAGGCACAAAGAATGCTGTGGTGGGTCAGCACCCCCAGCAGCCCTGTTCCATAGAAACTCTGCACCAGTAGCCATCATCTGTCCGCCTACTGTCTCCAAATGTAGCTCCTGGTCACAGCTGGTCACTGAGCACTTGAAAAGTGGTTAGTGGGACTGAGAGATGGAACTTGGGTATAATTGAATTTTAATTCACATTTAAACATCTGCATGTGGTGAGTGGCTATATCGTTAGAACTTGATGACAGTTGCTGGAAAGTCTGGCCAGCATCTGGGGCCCAGTTGGCACTCAAGAACTAGACCTAGTATTCTGACACAGAGTTGCAAAGTGTGGTGTTATAATTGATACTGGGGTCAAAGGATCTTTAGAGAGACTGTGTGATTATCGTTTTCGATGATTTTATGTTAGCGGCAACCAGCATGCAAGTCAATATTTTAGTTTACAAACCAAAAATAGCAAAGCAGTGCTTGAGTATCACATCGCAGGCCTCTCGGAGACCAGGGACTGCTCCCAGTGGCCTGGCTTGTTGATACTTATAGTGAGCTAATTAATTTTGACAACAGCTAATTCTGCATCTGTAAGAAATTGCATTTGCGACCTTACTGTGCTGTTTTCAAGCTGTCACGCACAACTTCCAGGATGATTTTGGATAGGAGTGGTGGCTGTTTTCAAACTGTACACCACCACAGGGACAGAGTATTTGCTTACTGGGATTGTTAATGGTAGGTTCTTTAAGGTTTTTATTTGGTTTGGACAGAAATAACTACTCCTGTTGTGAGCGTTTTAACATATTCTCTTCCATATTGAATCCAACAAACGAAATGAGCACAGACAGAGCCAAAGCAGACACTATAACACAACAGAGTGAGCCGGCTAATGCAATCCTATACTGTCCCACCTTTGCCCAGAATAATAATAGTGGGTATTGCCAAACTAAAGGGTCTTTCTTCACCACCCACAGCAAAACACAAACAGCAGTCTGCTCACTCTTAAGAGAGTGAGTGGATCTAAATTAAACAGGCTTAAAGGATTTAAGAAAAGTTGACATTCTCCTTAAAGACACCAATTAATCTGTAGCAGCCAGGAACCTTCCTTACTGCAGCTGACAAAGAAGTGCCCTAGGACCCAACGCAAAGGAAACTGGGATAGAAAGAGGGGGAAGCTCTCCTTCCCACCAGGGAGTCTTTCCTGTGCGCTTTGAATTGCAGACCCCTCTTCCACCCCAGACGGAGGATCTCCCAGTGAAGACTCCCCACTCCATAAATGTTAAGCTGTGGTGCTGAGAACACTCACCAATGGGCATCACTAGGAAGAAGGGCAGCCAGCAAAGGACAAAGCAACCCACCACGATGCCTAGAGTCTTGGCGGCTTTCTTCTCCCGGGAAAACTTGAGCAGCCGAACGGAGAAGTGAGTCTTATTCTTGGCACTGCTCACCCCGCTGCCTTCTGCTGGGACGTTTTTCCGGTGGATACGGAGCGTCACTTGCTCCGAGTCTGACTTGTCGGTCTTGAGGCCTGACTTGAGGCCTCGGCTTTCCCTCTTGGCTACCACATAGACTCGGCAGTACATAACCAGGATGATGGTCAGTGGCACGTAGAAAGAGCCCAGCGCGGAGAACAGCACATAACCCGGCTCCTCGTTGATCTGGCAGACGGTCTCATCCTCAGGAGGCGGCTGCCTCCAGCCGAACAAGGGTCCGATGGAGATGACCAAGGAAAGCGCCCAGACACAGAGCAGAGCCCTGACGCCCCTCCTCTGGGTGACAATGGTGGGGTAGCGCAGTGGGTAGCTCACACCAATGTATCGGTCAATGGAGATGATGCAGAGGCCCATGATGGACGCTGTGCAGCATAGGACGTCCACCGCTGCCCAGATGTTGCAGAAAACCCTGCCAAAAGCCCAGTAGCCTAGTATCTCAAAGATGGCAGAGAAGGGCAGCACGGTGGAAGTTAGGAGGAGGTCTGCTACAGCCAGGTTGACAATGTAGTAGTGAGTCACCGAGTGCAGATGCCGATGACAGGCCACTGAAAGGATCACTAAGATGTTCCCCAGCACTCCAAAAATGATGAGGCCCCCCAAGATCACCCCAAGCAGAATGGCCTTAGAAATGTTCACTGGTGCTGGTGGGTGGGTGCAGTTGGAGCCTTCGGAAGCATTTTCAGAGAGAAGCACCATGGTCTCAGGGAGTGGGGTGGCCAAGGTCCGGCTTTGCATGGCTACCCTTTGGTGGGGGGTGCGGAAGCAGGAGTGAGGAAGCCAAGTCAAAAAATTTCAGCTTGGGAGAATCCTGCCAGCTGGGTTGGGCTGGGGGAGGGAGTGAGCACACCTGTTGGAAACCACCCTGGGCAGCCCTGGGAACCCTCGGAGGGCTGCACTAAGGCACAGGGCATTGAAGGTGACATGGCCAGGGGCGTTCTGGGCTTCTGAGGGCACCTTCCCTACCAGAGCTTGCAGCGAGGTTCAAAGGGGCATGCTGGGAAAACAACCAGAAATTACAAAAATCTGCTCTTCTGTTCGGTCTGATCCATCCTGTGCATCCATATGTAAATTCGAAATTCGCAAGTCTATGGTCAGTCTTTGCTGAAATGGTAGCTAAGTGTGGCTCAGCTGTGGAAGCTCATGGCAGGGACCCTGGATATCTGGGCGCTGCAGCTGGCTGGCAGTTGCTCTCAGCTTGGCCACCCAACTATGGGTCGCTGCTAGCTTCAGCTTCTAGGCGTTCAGACGAGGTGACATGAGTCAGAAATATTTGCTGAGACCGAAGTGGCCCCCGGAGCTTCGTTTATCCGAATCCAACTGAAAAGAAAAAGCGCAAAGAAAAAGGCGGATCAGATCGTGAGCCAGGCGCCTTAGGCAGCCAGGCCCTGCTGAGCTCGCCCAATAACCAGACTCCTACTGGGAGCCCGCAGCTCTGCAGTCCGAGAGTGGCTTTGTGCGGGCCCTGACGTAGGCAACACGGGACAAGGGAGGGGACCTTATGCTCTGTCCCCTTCGCAGTCCTCCCTAGTCCCCTGGGAAGCTACCTTTTCGTGCTTCACCTCGCCTTGGCTAAGCTCAACATCCAAAGCAAAACCAAGCAAAATATGAAAACAACCTCCCCTCCTCAAATAATGACACCCAAACCCCAAGCTGCAGTAGCTGGAAGCTGCATTTCCAGAGACAGAATGGAGAAACACAACGCCCCCCCCCAAACACCTCCCCTTTCCTGCACCACCACACTAGCTCCACATGCTCCACTGAGGCAGTGGGTTGTAGCGCGGGGGCAAGCCGGTGGAATCTGGAAAATCCACCCGGTCGCCTTTGAACAGGTTGCACCACAGTCACCTGGAGAGGGCGGCCTGAGAGAGCGAACCTCAGAGAGCACGGAACCGCAGGGCCACGCGCACGCTCACTCCCGCGGAATTGGCGCTCGCTCGTGGGAGCAGAGCGCGCGTTGTCCATCAGCCAAGCCACCCTCCAGAAAGAGCCAGGTTCCCAGCACAGCCGATCCCTACGGCTAAACAGGGCGCTGGTGGATTCAAGCAGGATCTCCAAGGGGCGCCCGCCCTGGGGATTCTAGCCTTGAGCCACACCCGGGCTTCTGGGGACCTGGGTGGGAGCTCGGCCACTCCTCGGACCAGGCTTTGCCTAAGGGACTTTAATTAAAAAAAAAAAAAAAATCAAGCCGCGTGCCAGCAGTCGAGATGCCTGGGATTTTCTGGGTTAGAGGTCACGATCTACCTAAATAATACTATTTCTACAACTGCAAAAGTACCAGGAGTTGTGGGACAGGGGTACGGGATTTGAGACTGTGCACACTTTTGTCTTTTGGGTTGAGCCCCAAGGCAGGAAGAAGGTTGCTGTGAAAATGACAAGTTCAAGCCCTCACAGGTGTTACCCAAACCACGCCACCACTGCGGAACCAGCTTTCTCCCACCTGGGGGGTCTAGATAGGGATTAAAATGACACTTGTTAACTAGAAGGTAACTTGTTAACTAGAAGGTGATCCCCATGGCAAATCAGGGAAAGGTGTTTGCGGTGCCGCTATCAAAGCCGATCCCAAAGCAAGAGAGGCAGGGCTAAGTGGAGGTCCAACGCACCGGGCCCACTCCCCACCTGGCCCTGAGTGATGTCGGCACTGGCCACCGCAGCGCTACTCACCTGCTGCGCGGATGCGGAGGCCCCGGCACCAGGAGAAGCGGACCCAAGATCGTTGCAGCCTTAGCTCCTTCTCTGCAGGGAGAAGGGGCAGTTTCCAAAGACCGAGTCTCGGTCCTTCGCACCCGCTGACTCACCCCACCACTGCGGAGCAACTTAAACTCCGGGCTCGCGTCTGCTTCTCCTGGATCTTTAAAAATAACGATTGAAAACAGAGAGAGAGGGAAAAAAAAAGACAAATACAGCGAGCCAATAACTCCAAGATCATCGGTTTGATATTCAGTTCCTGGACACCAGAAAAGAGAGGCTAGGAACTTTGCGGCTTGGATTGACGTAGTACAGGCAGTAGCCCGGCCAGTACCGTAATCTCCAGCTGTTACCGTATTCCTCTGCAGCAACTCGCACAATCTCGTAAAACTCGGGGTTGCTATCCATCTCCCTGCCTAGAAAGCCTGCTCATTTCCCCCCTCTCCCTCCCTCTGTCTGTCTTCTGGCTCTCCTCCGTCTCTTTCCCTTCCCCCTTTCTCCCCTCCCTCCCTCCCTCCACTCTCAATCCCTCCCCCTCTTTCTTTCCCTTCCCTAGGTCTCCACCTGTCAATAGGCTAACATATACATTTAAAAACAAACAAACAAACTAACGCCTTTCCAAGTCTTTACTGAATAGATAATGTGTTCTCAGAAAATTCCCAAAAGTTACTTTGAGAAATTTAGTTCAACTCCTGGCCGGGTTTGTTTAAGTCTAGAATGTGTGTGTGTGTGTGTGTGTGTGTGTGTGTGTGTGTGTGTGTGTGTGTGTGTCTGGTGGTGGCAAATGTGCAAGAGGTGCCTGGCATTGTTTACAGATGTTTAAGAAGTACACAAACCCCGATAAGATTCCTTAGATTTGATTGCAGTAGTTCCAGGGAAAAAAATCTTTTAAAATATGATCCACTTTTCTTTTGGTTACACAGAGTTTTAAATTTTATATGGTCTCACCTGGTGGCACATGCTTTTAATCCTAGTACTCAGGGAGGCAGAGACAGGCAGATCTTTGTGAGTTTGAGGCCAGCCTGGTCTACAAAGGGAGCAAAGGGAGTCCAAGACAACTAAGGCTACACAGAGAAACCCTGTCTTAAAAAAAAAAAGTCTTAAGGCAGTCTCTCCCACAATGTAGTGTCTCCAAGAGCATTTGTTTCCAGTTCTCAAAAGAAAATGTATTCGGGGAGGAGAGTTTCCTCTCTTCTGTTTTTTAATAGTTTGGTGGAGAGCTCACACAATCAATTTTATTTATTTATCTCTTCCTGACAAATTTTATGCTCTGCTTAACTTAAGACTAAGCTAAGCCAAAAGCATTTCAGAATATTAAGAACAAACCAGAATTTTCCCGGCACGGCTCTCATTTCCTATGCCTCTCATTGCTATTGACTCAGACACAACACACTTTTTTTTTTTTTTTTTTTTGGATTTTTTTGTTTTGTTTTGTTTTGTTTTTGAGACAGGGCTTCTCTGTGTAGCCTTGGTTGGTCTGGACTCTCTTTGTAGACCAAGCTGGCCCGGAACTCGCACTTTTTAAAAGCACTTCCTAGAATCCCTTAAGACTGGTGATACAAAGTAACTTTAGGAGCACAGCGCAGCGCTGCAGCTGCATGTGGTAGGTACACTCTTTGCTTGCATGCCTGAGACCCCAGATTGGATCACTCAAGCCCTCTATTTTTGTTCCCTCTCCTAAGCAAAATTGTGTTAATATTATTCACACCTCCCCCCAAAAAGATATTTAGGGACTTTAAAAAAAAAATAGCAGTATGCCACAGAGTGCAGAGATGCAACTACGTGAGATCAGGGGGCCAATAACACTGAAGACTGGAACTTGGATATCTTTCTCCTTTGTACATAATATCTCCCCACCCATATGCTTAGAGATATAATGCTCACATTTATCACATTCGATTTGTTTTGACTTCAGTAGCATTTCAAGAGTATATGCATATATGGCTTGCTTCTTCAAAAACTGAATCTTGGAGTCTAGAAGAAGCCTACTGGATGCACAGACAAGAAATTTGGCTCTTTTAACCCTAGCCCCCTAGAGACCAAGTCACATGCTCTCTGAGATCCCTCCCCATTTGGAAGAGGCTGCTCTACACCCCCAGGACTTTCGCCCTTATTCAGGATTCTTCTTTGGGAATCTCGCCCCCTAGAGGGAAAGCCATTGCTTAGTTTTGTGTTCTCTTGGCCTACATCATGAACATTCATTCTCTTTTCCCAGTCTGTAGGCTGTCTGTCGTTTTGTTCTGTTGACAGTGTCCTTTGCCTTACAGAGGCTTTTCAGTTCCATGAGGTCCCATTTATTAATTGTTGATCTTAGAACCTGGGCTGTTGGTGTTCTGTTCAGGAAGTTGTCTCCTGTGCCAGTGAGCTCGAGGCTCTTCCCCACTTTTTCTTCTAATTGATTTAGTGTGTCTGGTTTTATGTTGAGGTCTTTAATCCACTTGGATCTGAGTTTTGTGCAGGGTGATAAATATGGATCTATTTGCACTTTTCTGCATGTAGACATCCAGTTAGTCCTGCACCATTTGTTGAAGATGCTGTCTTTTTTCCATTGTATGGTTTTAGCTTCTTTGTCAAAGATCAAGGGTCCGTAGGTATGTGGATTTATTTTTGTGTCTTTGATTTGATTCCATTGGTACACCAGTCTGTTTCTATGCCAGTACTAAGCAGTTTTTATTAATGTTTCTCTAGGGTATAGTTTGAGATAAAGGATGAAGATACCTCCAGAAGATCTTTTATTCTATAGGATTGTCTTAGCTATCTGGGTTTTTTGTGTTTTTTCATATGAAGTTGAGAATTGTTCTTTCAAAGTCTGTAAAGAATTGTGTTGGCATTTTGATGGGAATTGCTTTTGGTAAGATCGCCATTTTTACTATGTTAATCCTACTGATCCATTAGTAGGGAGGATTTTTCCATCTTTTCATATCTTCTTCAATTTCTTTCTTCAGAATCTTGAAGCTTTTTTTCATACAAGTCTTTGACTTGATTGGTTAGAGTTACACCAAGATATTTTGTTTTTGTTGTGGCTATTGTGAAGGGTGTTGTTTCCCTAATTTCATTCTCAGCCTGTGTCTTTTTATACAAGAGGGCTACTGATTGCTCTTGAGTTGATTTTGTATCCAGCCACTTTGCTGAAGGTGTTCATCAGCTGTAGGAGTTCCTTGTTAGAATTCTTGGGGTCACTTATGTATAATATCATCAGTGAATAGTGATACTTTGTCTTTTTCCTTTCCAATTTGTGTCCCCTTGATCTCCTTTAGTTGCCTGATTGCTCTCGCTAGAACCTCAAGTACGATATTGAAGGGATACAGAGAGTGGGCAGCCTTGTCTAGTCCCTGAATGAATCTTGTGAGTTTATTTCCTTCCTGCACATTTTGGTTTACTTGAAGTTGAAATATGCATCTAACCTAACATAGGCCAAGGATGCTGAACTTGAAGTTTTACATGGGAAAATGGTGATGGCAGAAGGAGCCAACAGGTCACACTGGGAAAAGCTGACCCAGGACAGTGGCTGCTCTTTTCTCCCTATGTCTGCAGGGGCCATGCAAATGTGTGTGAGCCTCTTAGCCCAGGCATTTTGAGAGCCACCTGTTGGCAGTATGCCTTTACAAGTACAAAACCATGATATTTGTCCAGAGAGGATGGAGAAAGGAGAAACTCAGGGTTCAGGCTCCCATCAGAAACGAGGCCTTAGTCCCATGGACCCTTTATACTGAGGAGAAGTCTGTGGCTACTGGGACTCAAGAGCTGCATGAACTAAACCCAGATATCCGAGGAGAGGCCCCCTTTGCTTCATTCTAAAGTGTTGTGTGACCAGGTGTGGGGGACGTGAAGAAAGGCAGTGGATGGTGAGGATCTGAGAAAGCTCATGCATAACACTTCTTGGCTCAATGATTGAAGGATAAACCAGATTCCGGTTGATAGATAGAAATGAGAAAAGCAGCTGGATAGAGCCGAGTCACAAGAGGTGTGTGTGTGTGTGTGTGTGTGTGTGTGTGTGTGTGTGTGTGTGTGTCCAAGCCTTCAATAAGATTGGAAGAGGCAGTTTGATTGGAGGACTGGCCAATCATCACACATCTGAGACCTTTGCCTCAGGATTGAGCTAATGATTAGTGAGAAAGTTAGAGAGCAAGATTTGGAGATTAAACAAAGAGGCCATCTATCAGTCAGCTTCTTAAAACAATGCACAATGAAATTAGGACTGTTTTCTGGGATTTATGATTTGAGTGGAAGAGCAGATGGTTTAATGTTAGCACCCACCACAGTGACCTGGCATTATCCATCAGTTCTCTTGAGGCTTAGGAAGTTAAAGCAAGAGGAAAATGAAAAACCATCGCTCAGAAGGCTGTGGATGAAGTAACAAATCACAATTCCCCAAAGGGGCATTCTGTTCCAATCCTTTGATAACCCATGAAAACCGCACAGTGCACCGACACTGCGGGAGGAAGCTTCTCAAGATCATAATTCTGTCTTTGCCATCAATTGCCCCAAACTACAGCAACCTGGGAAAATAACCTACTGCAAACAATGTGAGTCCACCTGAGATCCTCACCCCATAGACTGGCACAGTAGGAGGATGGAGTCCAGTCAGCCCTTAGCTGCTCAGGCAACTTTGCCCTTGTACAGGACATTTGACTAGAGTCGTGTCAATCAAGTGCTCTTGGTCCCTTGATCAAACAGTACCTCAAACCTGCTGAAACTGAGCATGTCTGATGCTCCATCAACCGCCCTCGCTTCACTCCCTTCCACTTCGTGGCTTGGCTCTTCCTAACTTCTCATTTCTCTTTTCCTGCTGCAGATATTTCTTCAGTAAGATACCTCTATGCCTAATACTGCGCTCTCGTCTGCTTCACTGGGCATCTGTGAGATGTCTCATTTCTTCTTGTCACAGACATTTAAAGAAACATGTCATAATTTGTTTACATGTTTGTTATCTCATAACCATCATGAAGTGTCACATGTATGTCTAGGTTACTAGACATACAAAGAACTGCATCTGCTTGTATTTTGTGCACATGTTACAGGACTTTATAAGACTTTCCCTCTGTGATGAGGAAGGGTGACCTCATGGAAGAACCTACCTCATCTTCTTGATGCTGAGGTCCCCTTCCGTGTTTAGGATTTATTTCAGGACTGAAATTAAGTCATGTGAGCCAGATGAGGAATGCCACTGATTTTAAAGGGTCTCTGAGAGACAGGGGAGAGAGTTCAGTCAGTAAAGTGCTTTCTATGCAAGCATGAAGATTTGAGTTTAACTCCCAGGACCTATGTGGAGAAACTGGGCATGGTGGCTCGCACTTGTAATCCCTTCATAGGAGAGGCAGAGACAGGAGCCTCTGCCCAGAGATAGGTGGCCAGTTAGCCAGCAAGCTCCAGGCCAGTGAGAGACCCCTTCTCAGCAAACATGGTGGACAGTGACTGAGGGCCATGTGAGGTTCATTGACCTCTGACCTCCACAAACACATGCATATACATAGTCACATAAGAGCATGCACACACATTGGTATAAGAGCACACATAAGTCTTAAAACTTTTTGGAAGTCTTTCTGAAATGAGGGGCCTCAGGGACAGCGGGTGGGGACAGATCCTTAGTTTCTTCTATCTTCACTTCAGCACAAAACATGACATCATTTGAAGACTTGAAACAGGGGGAGGCTTTTTATTCTTTTTATTGAAGGCTAAGCGCACACTCTGGATCAATACCCCAGACTTCTATCCAGTCTTGTTAATTTAACTGCCAATGATGCAGCGCATTTACCTTCTAGAAGTCCTGAGGCATAAATTGGTAGGATGGTCTTGTTCCTCATATCAGCAAAAATCAAGACAACAAATTTTGCTGCTTAAAAAAAAAAAAGTTCTGAAACTGTCTGTCTCTATCAATATTGCACTCAGTGAGAACAGTCAATGACCTCAACGGAGAGAGGACTTTAATAAGCTTAAGAGGGAGGAAGAATAGGACAGAGAAGTTTAAACGTCAGGCTGATCTGATTTTTGCATAAACTGTAATGAGGAAGCCCCCCACCCCCAAATCTATGGCTACTGTAAGCCTGAATGCACTCTTTCTTCTGTAGCTGCCTTTGTTGCTATCTTATCACAGTGATAGAAAAATCACCAAGGCAGTGAGTTACCTAATCAGCCGAGAAAAACAAAATAAAATGACATCCTGAAAACAGATAACCCTCAGTATCTATTTGCTGTTTTCAGCGACACGTGTGTTTCTAAACTATTAAGAAGAGTCGATTTCTAACGAAGTAAGTTAAACAGTATTTCAGACTAACATGTTTGGGGCTGATATTCATCGTAGAGATGACCACGTCAGAGACGCAAAACTTAAGTTAAAATAACCCATTTATCTTTAAAAGCCAGCTTCAAGGTTAGATTCTAATCTCTTCTCCTATAAAATTTGTCTCTTTGTCCCATCTCCAAAATTTCTGCAGCTAGCAGTGGTCTACAGTGAGAGCGGCAAGATGGATGGCTAATCAAGTTATTGATTATAATGAGTCAGCATGTGAGATTCTAAAGTGTCCAAAATGACGTTGACCTTGATTATATAAATGGTGAGTTCAGTCAGCTGGCCATTTCAGTGTGGGTCCGGATACCATCTGGGAGTAGATTGGACTCAGAAGGGCTTCACTGGACAAGGTTGGTGAAAGGCCTATTGGCCACACTTGAGGTTTTGGAAAATTGGGATTAGGAAAATAGATTTTTAACACTACATCAAAACCAGACCTTGTGATCTGGTTCAGCAGTGAAGGAACCTGCTGCCAAGCCTGATAACCGGAGTTTGATCCGTGGAACAAACAAAGAAGGAGAAAACCGACTCCTGAAATTTGCCCTCTGATCTCCACACACAGGCACACATGACACACACACAACAAATAACCATAAAAACCCAGAACTTGTTAAAAAAAAAAAAAACCAGAGATCTGAGCTGCACCAATATCCAACATTTCATTACAACAAAAGGAAGAAAGCAGTGGTGTTGATTTACAGTTTTAATTGGGAGAGGAAAATATTTGAAATAGTTAACAAACAAGATTATTTTTGGAACATGTGTATTCTCTTGCTTTCTGGACACGACTGTCTTGTGACACCGATGTCCATCGCTGTCTTCTTGAAGGCAGATGACTTCGCCTCTCGTCTGGCATTAGCAATTTCTTTGAACTTTATCTGCCTGGCTGGGATGCACCTGCGGTTTTGCAGTGGTTCTTTTTCAGCGTCTTGCATCTGTATGTTTAGTTTGCCTTTATTATTTATTCTTTCACAATTCCGTATGTATACGTATAATGTATCTGGACCTAATCCCTTCCTCCACTATCTTTTCTATTCTCTCTCATATCCTTTTAAGGCACACCAGTATTACACCAGTGGGTGCATCTTGCCTGGCAGGTTGCTTACTGCAGCTCTGGTCATTAGATTGTTGGGTGTATGTGTGTGTGTGTGTGTGCGTGTGTGTGTGTTTGTACGCTCAGAAGTGCATGTGTGGTTTTTCACTCTTAATGAGGAGAATTTTTGGGGACATTAAAACAGCCTGGAGAGTTCTCATGTCTTTGTGGCACACAGAAGACCCAGGGAGTAAAGGAATGAGAAGAGTCAAGTTTTAAAATGTCAAGTGTTTTCTCTAAAGCTATGGATGTTAAATGTTACATATAAATAATGATAAAGTGTATTGAAGATAAAAAAGACAAAGTGTAGAATTAGAAATGGATTCTAATACATATTTTATAAATGGTCTAATATTGTCATCAGTACACCTTTAGAGGGTTGTGAAAAGACTGTAGAGTCAGTTTTTGTTGGTGGCCACAGTTCAGTGATATCTAATGCTGCTTAATTCATAAATGTATTAGACAAGGAAGCACCATGGTTATAATTATTATTCATTTGCATATAATTTTTTTTCTTTACTGAGGTTTGTTGTGCTAATTATCAGCAAAGTCTAAATTTTTCTCTAGAAGTGAGTCCTCAGTCACTTTAATTTCAGGAGGGAAAAATCCTTGACGTTTATAATTGACTTCTCAAAATATTTTTTGCAAAAATAATTTTTTGTGGTATTTAATACATGAATGTGGAAAGTCAAGAAACCACAATTTTTCCCGCCACAAAAGTAGCTTCCCATGTAAACAAAATAGCAGTTTCTAAGAAAAGCTCATAGCTTCTTAATAATTTATGTTCAAACTGATATTTCCCTAGGATTTTCCCACACTCTATCACTGGAACCATATCCACACAAACTAATCCATGATGTCTTCTGAGAATTAATGTCTTCTTGGAGTTCAATGACATTCAGAGCCCCACAGCAAGGGTTTAAGTACAACTTTGGGTTTGTAAGGAATTTTTACATTCCTTCTTTAAGGCAAAGGACCAGGGCTTTAAGATAATTCTAACTATATAGACATTCACTGAGTGTTATAGACTTCGGGTCTGGTTAATTTTATTTATTTGCGTTTTAAAAATAATAAAGTTTCAAAAAAAAACTTTAAAGGCAAGGTAACTGGGAGCTGGAGAGCTAGCTCAGTGGGTAAGAGCACTGGCTGCTCTTGCAGAGGACCAGGGTTCCACTCCCAATACTTACATGGCAGCTCACAACCAGCTGCAACTCCAGTTCTGAAGGATCCAGCACCTTCTCCTCATCTCTAGGGCATTGCATGCAGGTGGCCCACATACCTACATGCAGGCAAAACACTCACGCATAAGATAAAAATAAATTTTAAAGTGATTAAGACAAGATAGCTTAAGCTTAGAGAAAGCAGGTCAGCTGAGGGTTGAATCACACAGCTGGACAGACAGGCTTTTCAAGACTAAACCAATAGCTCTTTTCAATATGAAAATGCACAAAATAAAATTAAAGTCATACCGTGTTGCATGCATCATCCGAAGGACAGAATAATACCATCTCCTGGCTGCTAACTTGACACCTTGCAGGAGTTAATAAACAATACTTCATGAGTAAAACATGATCCTCTAACTTATTTTTGAATGTTTGCATTTATTTATTTGTTTGTTTATGGTGTGTGTATGTGTGTGTGTGTGTGTGTGTGTGTGTGTGTCTGTGTGTGTGTGTATGTCTGTGTGAGCGCGTGTCACTGCACATGTGTGGAATCAGGAGACGATTTGTTTGAAGTTAATTCTCTCTCCTACCGTATGTTCCAGGGATTAAACTCGGGTGGCCAGGTTTGGTGGCAAGCACCTTTACCCACCAAGGCTCCTTGTTAGCCTGTTCAAGTTTTTATATGTAAAATGACAAGTTTCATCATAGTATTTTCAGACATGTGTGGCATTCTACCCTAGTGGGATATATTCCCCTCCCTCACTACACTCAGGCAAGCTTTCTACATGCCCTGAATCTTCTCCCCTGTGCCCCCATAGCCTTTTTTCATTTATCCCATGTTCAGTTATCTTCTCCTCCTTGAGTTCAAAGGTCCTTCTCCCCTCAGAATTCCCTTTCTAGTGTCATGACCCCTACCCATGCATGTACACACACACATTCACATCACAAATATAATTTAAGCTCTGCATCCCACAATGGGGAAAATCGTGGTATTTGTCTGTCTTATTTCACATAACACAATTATTCTAGTTCCATCTATTTTTCTGAAAAAAAAAAAACCCATGGTTTCTTCCCAGCTGTTTAAAGTCCACTGAGCCTACATTACCACAGTTTTGTAGCCCTGTGTTTGTCAGTGGTCATCTAGGCTGGTCCCCTCCCTGGCTACTGTTACTAGTGCAGCAGTTATTCTGAGTGCGCTGTGGAGTCTCCTTCTGGAGTCTCATGCAGTCTAATACGTGTACGGTTCTCCAATGAAGAATGGTTTACATGTTTTAAAAGTTTATTAAAAAAAAACAGGGAGAAATGCTCCCCCAACAAAGAATATGCAACTGAGATGTTTGAAAGCCACAAAGACTAAAATACTCCTGTCTTGGATTAGTCTTAGATTGGTTTTGCAGAATCTTGGTCTGTGGTGCTGTAGGTGGCAGGCACAGCAGGGGTGGGATACTTGTTTGCTGGCAAGTGTCCTTGTAGCTTGACATCTTTAGAGGGAGGATTGCCTGGGGTGTTTTCAGTGCAACAGTGAAGGCGATATGCAGAGAGAGGCACTGCTCACTGAAGATCTCTAGAGACCAGCGCAGCGTACAGTTCTGGATTGAGATTACCAAACCTCAGTAGACAGTGTCACTCGTTTGGGGTCTGCCTCCACCCTGGAATTCTTCAGGAGGCTCAGGCTTGCTATGCATTTACCCCCATGAGCCCTTTGACTCTGTGTATGAGCAAGCAATCATGGAGCTACTATATATTTTAAAATTTGCTAGCAGAGATCTGGAACGCCTGGTGCAGAGCAGGGTGCGTCAGGGTACCAGAGAGAAGAGTTCTCAGTAGTGAGTACAAAGGTAATCTGATTCACTGTGTTATGAGAGATGACGTAAAAGAGACAGGACTTAAATAGATTGCCCTTCATTCAAAATGCTCATCCGAGTTTGTTGCTTCTCTTATTTAACTATTTAGCATGAGAAAAAGCTTGCTAAGGATGCCTTTTTCAACAGACTTTATTTAATACCTGTTTTGAAAAGCACTATGAGAAATGTTAAGAGTGTGATGGTGAGATAGATGCCCGAGGACTTCAGAGACACACACACAATGACATCAGTATACTGTAGTAATGCCGAAGGGAAGGTTTGACACAGATGAGGTCATATTTCAAGCCTTGAGTATATAGCTGGATTGTGATACTTGTTGCTCTCGTATCTTGTTGGTGAAACAGTTTCCCACTATCAAAGTCTGGTCAGTGAAGGGGCACTAAATTCTCCAATCACTTACCAAGTACCTGTTGTCACTAGGCGAGCCCCAACTAGTCCATCTAAGAGAGTTTAATAAAAAAAAATGGTGACAGTCAACCCTCCAGTCTCCAGTAGAGAGTTGAATCAGGTATCTCACCACTGGCGAAAACCACCTCAGACAGGCAGCAGCAGAAATTAAACCTATGTGACATGTTGTAGAGGGCACAAGGTTCTTGTACCCGTAAGTGAGCACTGCAGAAACCAGGAATGTTAAACATGCAGGATTGTCTCTTCAAAAGAAGAGACGTACTACCCAGAAGACTGGCAATGGATTGGAAGTGGTTCATAGTCAGGTGAACTCTGCACTATCTATATAACTGGTGTGTGTGTGTGTGTGTGTGTGTGTGTGTGTGTGTGTGTGTGTGTGTGTGCATGTATAACTGGCTCCCCCATATTCTTACAACAGGACTGGAAATGATTGATAGCCTCTGTGACCTATATGTTGTCTGTGTGACTGAGACCACATCAGATCCTCCCCCAGGTCTTTAAGATGAGACTTGTATTCTAGCTATAGAATCCGTCTTAATGGAAGAGGTGACATATATTTTGAAAAGAGTTTCAATGTAACTATGCCTTGAGTTTTATTGTGCACACAAGATTGTGTTACTCCAGGAAATTTCCACCCCCAAAACTTCCCAGTGCCATAATCTAGACATTTGAACCATCACTGTCTGCTGAGCTGTGTTGAACCAGACTTCTTCCTCCCCTCACATGGGTTGACACTCTGACGGCCATGTCTGCTTGGTGACAGTCTATACAGTGTATAACCGGCAATTGGAGCAGATTTGGTACAGGGAAGTCTTTAGTACACGAATTTATATTGCTAACTGACAGGTCCTTGCAGGGCTCTGTCTTCAGTGCTTTGAGTCATGCAAATGTGATGTTCACCTGTTGCCATCACAGACGGGCTCTGCTCTCCACATCTCAGTTTGCTCATCAGCCTCAGACATCTCAGCTTCTACTCTGCATAAGAGCAAAGTCATTTTCCTCTCTACCATCAGCACATCTGCTCCTTGAATTTCATTTTCACCTGTGCCAGAGACTCCAGAGGGAGATTTCACTGCGGATGTAAACAGGTCTTCTGACCCCATTCACAGAACTCTCATGCTCTGGCATTAACTTTGGCCACCAAGGCATTTTGAGCCCTTGCAAGCTTCCTGCGGAGCTATGAGAATTGACAGTGAGGGAAGGGTTGGTGTCAGCCCAAATTCAGATAGAGCGATGTCCATCTTTCTCCTTTGAGACCTTTGGAGACGTAGGATTGTGCAAAGCACACACAGAGGGCTTTTCTGCTCTGCATCACCCAAAAGACATGCACAGGGCACTGCTTCTGGGTCATTGTATCCAGTCTCCAGAGGAACCAGAGGATTCTCTTTTGCAGCGAGAAAGGTCACCTGGAGCAAAGTCAGCTGGAAGAGCAAGAGGACTCAATTGGAAGAGGGGAAAGCAAAACTTACAGAAGATGATGCGGAGCTTTTGTGTTTGTGGGAAGAAATGCAGGCGTATGTAAGAAAGCACATCCCACATCCATGTCGAGCCACAAGCAGGGTACACAGTGGGGAAACGCAGTGACAGCTGCTACCGATGTAACAAACTTTCAGGTGTAGAAGATCTCAACCATAATGAACTCAGTGTTGCCAAGGTGAGGATTTCCTGTCCTTAGGTAGCATCTGACTCAGGACCACTCATTCCAGCTCGTTTTCAAGGCAGGTAAGTAAGTAAAGGATGACTCAGCAGTTGAGAGCAGTCAGAGCTCTTCCAGAGGACCAGAGTTCAGTTGCCAGCATCTACCTTGAGTGTCTCACAGTGCCAAGAGATCCCATGATGCCCTCTTCTGGCTTCCATGGGCATCTACACAAATGTGCACACACACTCACATGCATATAAATCATTCTACACAAATGTGCACACACACTCACACACATACAAATCATTCTACACAAATGTGCACACATATAAATCATTCTACACAAATGTGCACACACACTCACACGCATATAAATTGTCTTTAAAAAAACTTTATTTATCCAGAACCAAGTGACAGACAGTGGGGTAAAGCAAGAAAGCAGGAAGAGAGAATCACCCAGAAACCAACAGAGTGGGGCGCTGTGCCTTGCTGATGGAGTTGGCCTGGGATGAGTGATGCTTTCCTGAGTTCCGTGTTTTCCTGTTTGCCACGAACCCTCCAGGGATAGGCACCACACGTAGCTAGAAAGAAGCAAGAATCTAACGGCAGACATTAATTCTCTGTCCCTGGAGTCAGGCTTTGAGGTGTCAGAAGCCTAGTGCCATTTGGCGTCAGCTCTCTCTACTTCCTGTCATTGCTGTGACAAGGCACCCAAGAAAAACAAGGTGAGAAAGGTTTATCTGAGCTCACACTTTCATGGACTTTAGTTCAAGAAAGCAACTCTATTGCGTTCAGGGGACTTATCACTGTGTGAGGGTGGGGTAGATGAAAGCTGCTTACCCGGTAGCATTGGAAAGCAGAGAGGAATGACAGGACAGCCTTCAAAGCACACCACCTCGAAATTAAACCACCATGCCTGGTTCCCCTCCCTCCCTGTGATCTATTCAGATTTTGAATCCAGGGATGGATTAATCTCTCGACGAATAAATGCATAAACTGATGGCATTGTTGGGAGTGGTTAGAGACTTAGAGGACAAGGAACATTAAGGATGCCTCAGGAGTGTTTGTCCCATCTGTGGCCCTTCCTGTCAGAACCTCTCTGCTTCCTGGTAGCCATGGGGTGAGAGCACTTGGCCCCACTAGGATGCTCTGCCTTAATCAGGGAGCCAGTAAACCGTGGGCCGAAAGGTTTCAAACCAGAATAAATTTATTTCTTAAGTTGCTTTGTTAGGTACTCTGTCACGACAAAGAGGAATAGACAAACACCATCACTGAAGTCAAAATTTGTATTTACTGAGACTTCATGGCCCAGCACTGGCATCTTCTATCAGGGAAGATCTTCATGTTATAGAGAAACTAGGGCCACAAACATTTCATGATCACAGCGACACTAGAACGGTGACTCAGCTGTGCTAGTTTGCCAGAGAATCTTGGGGGACCTTGCTGTTTCTGCTTCCCACTGCGAAGACCAATGCCCAGATTTTCTTACGTGAGTCCTGGGGATTGAACTCAGGTCTTGTGCTTGAGGAGGACTGACTGATCTCTCTTTCCAGCTCATGGCTAGGAAAGACCTAGGTCTTTGTGATGTGATCCTTTGCCAGAGTAGCCATGTTGCTGGATTAAAATTTCTCTACAATCATGCAATTAATAGTACTTCTCTATTTAAATACATATATTGATACTGTTAAACCTCTAACGGAACCACCTCATGTATTTTCTCTTTGCTTTGGTGGTTGCTCAGTGGTTGCGTGTGTGTGTGTGTGTGTGTGTGTGTGTGTGTGTGTGTGTGTGTGTGTGTGTGTGTGTATAAGAATGTGGATGTGGCTCTGGTTTTTCCTTCCTCTCAAGCCTTCACTGGCACCTTGGTAGGGATTGAGAAAGATTCGATGTGTGTACTCATGTCATCTTGGAGTCTTATTGCTTTTGGATGTTTCCTGGGGGGGGCGGGTCTCACGCAGCTCACTCAGCAGCTAGCCAAGAACCAAACACATGCTTCCTTACATTTCCCGTGGCCCAAGCCGCGCATTATAAACAGTTACTTTTTACTAACACGGGATACATTGCATCCTAGTGCAATCTTCTCAATCTCCCTCCCCTCTGAATCCAGGCTTTAAATATCAATTTCTTTTTCTTTTTTTTTTCTTTTTTTTTTTTTTTGCTGGGGGGATTCTTGGAGCAGCAGATAAGAGAAGTTTTCTGTAATCCATTTAGTAAAATAATTGGGTTAATATGCCTGGATGTGCGGCATTATGGATAAAACCCACGCTTCACTGCCCCCTGCACTTGGTGAATTGCCTGGGAAGCTGATAGACCCCCCGGGTGAGAATAACAGCCTGTCTCCCTGGTCGCCCCTCCCCCACCACCATATTCAGCTTGTGCCCAAAGAACAAGACAATAATCCAGAGCCGCTTAAATCTCTTCTGAGATGTTTACAAGGCTTGGATGCTGGGAGCCGCAGTGAAAGTCAAGGCTAAGCCTGTGAATTATTTGAACATGTCATCTGTGAAGGTTGCGTCTGAGGATGTGAGCCCACTGACGATGGCTTGTCTTAGGAAGGACATTACTTTGAGAGTTACAGACTGTCTTCTCACCCTTTCTTTAAAGCCAAAACGTAATGTGTTTGTTTATTCGTGAGTTGGTGAGCGTGTGGTTGGTGTGTTTGTTGGGGTTAGAGGGCAGCTTGCAGGAGTCAGTTCTTTTCTTCTACCATGGAGGTTTATGGGGATTGAACTCAGGTCTTTAGGCTTGGCAGCAGGGTCCTGTACCCAAGGAGCCACCTCATTGGTTCTGGTCTTTTCTTATGAAGACTTTGATCCCTCTGTTAGGTCAGATCCCTTTAACTACCTCCTTATAGGCCCCATTGGGGCTTAGGCTTCAAATACTTGAATTTTAGGGACACTATTTACCAGATAGCAGGTAGACTGATGGGATGCATCATATGCGGAGAGAGTGCCATTGGGATTCCTTTGGTTCTTTAGGTGCTGTGTGCATCCCAGAATTCATTTCATATTTTAAGTTTTCAGACTCCTGAGTGAAAGACATACAGCCTTCTTCTACCCTTCCCATTCTGTCCAGGAAAGTCCACCTTGTTGCTTTCTTTTACCTTTCTTCATTGCACTCCTTGGGGTGTTGTGGATTGGTTTTGTTTACTGTCTCTTCCACTCATGTACACCAGCTAAAAACCAAGCATCGACTGGGGAGAGGCAGCTCCCAAGCCCAGATCATCACCTGGGATGAAACAGTTAAAAAAGAAAAGAAAAGAAAAGAAGAGAGGCTGAAAGAGAGGTTGAGCAAGTGTAGGTTTTCTGAAGGATGAGGGCGATCTCATTTACCATCTAACCGAAGAGCCTTATGGACACAGTGACTTCTGTGTACAAATGAGGAATGGCCCATCAAGAGTTGTCGTTGTGTGTGTTGGGTGGGTGGGGGGGTGGAGGTGCATTGCTCTGTACACCAAGGTGGCTGGTTCTAGGATGCAGTGGTAACAGCTGTCCTAACTCAACCCTTCTGTCCTTGATGCTACACACCGGAGAAACACAAGTGGCTTGGCCTAGGATTACAGAAACTGAGTTGGGCAGAAAGGATCTGGGAGGAATTGGGGCAGGGAGGAAACATGATTAAAATATATTGTATGAAAAGAAAACATTTTCTTAGTTTAAAAACAACCCTCCATACCTCTAGAATACGAGAGAATGTTTTCAAGTAATAAATCAGATATAGAGCATCTAAGTGAAATTTGTAATTCAATTCCTTAAAAGAAGAGAAGCAACCTGGCCTTGCATAGTCATGTTCATCTATTATATCAATACTTAGGAGGCCAAACAGGCCACACAGCTAGACCATGTCCAAAAAAAGAAAGAAGAAAGAAAGAAGAAAAGAAAACAAAGAAAGAAAAGACGTCCTAATCAAAGTGTGAAGAATTACTTAAATACTCAGATAAGTAAGCAGCCAAAACTGACTTGAAAAAAACACCTGTCAGTATCAAACTCCATGAGAAACTTCTTACCTGCCAGGATGGCTGGAAACTCCAGTTTATCATGAAGTTCAAACAGTTTTGTAGTTGAAGCGATTTGTGTCCAAAGCTTGCAACCCAGCGAGCACCTGGTGCACAAATCCTTAACTGCTCCGTCAAGACACAGCACAGCTCCAGTGATAGTGGACTCCTAGATCAGCAACTCCTGCCCTTTCTATACCCTCAGAGCGAGCCAACCAGCAGGGGGCTCGGCAGGCATATTCACAGAAACCTCTCTGTTGTTCTGTGTCACTTGGGACCCTTTTCAGTTTACTTATTATTCAATAGGCAGTCACTCTTGGCCTGAGTTACGTTTGGCACAAAAAAGCTTTGCTGGGTTTTATCTCCAGCATTGCATGAGACCAGATGTGGTGGTGCACAGCTGTAACCCCAGCACTTAGGAAGTAGAGGCAGGGCATCAGAAATTCAAGGTCATTCTCAGATATATGGTGAGTTAGATGCTAGTCTGGGCTACATAAGACTGGCTCAAAATAACTCCTCTTATTACTACCACCACCATCATCATCATCAACACCACCACCACCATCATCAACACCACCACCACCACCATCACCATCAACACCACCACCACCACCATCATCATCAACACCACCACCACCACCATCATCAACACCACCACCACCATCATCAACACCACCACCACCATCATCAACACCACCACCACCACCATCACCATCATCAACACCATCACCACCATCATCAACACACCACCACCACCATCACCATCAACAACCACCACCACCACCATCATCATCAACACCACCACCACCACCTCATCAACACACACCACACCACCATCAACACCACTACCATCATCAACACCACCACCACCACCATCATCAACACCACCACCACCACCATCATCAACACCACCACCACCACCATCACCATCAACACCACCACCACCACCATCATCATCAACACCACCACCACCACCATCATCAACACCACCACCATCATCAACACCACCACCACCATCATCAACACCACCACCACCACCATCATCATCAACACCACCACCACCACCATCATCAACACCACCACCACCACCATCATCAACACCACCACCACCATCATCAACACCACCACCACCACCATCACCATCATCAACACCACCACCACCATCATCAACACCACCACCACCATCACCATCAACACCACCACCACCACCATCATCATCAACACCACCACCACCACCATCATCAACACCACCACCACCACCATCAACACCACTACCATCATCAACACCACCACCACCACCATCATCAACACCACCACCACCACCATCATCAACACCACCACCACCACCATCACCATCAACACCACCACCACCACCATCATCATCAACACCACCACCACCACCATCATCAACACCACCACCATCATCAACACCACCACCACCATCATCAACACCACCACCACCATCATCAACACCACCACCACCACCACCATCAACACCACCACCACCACCACCACCATCATCACCACCACCACCACCACCACCACCACCACCACCACCACCACCACCATCATCAACACCACCACCACCACCACCACCAACACCAACACCAACCTAGCCATTGCTAAAGAAAACAACCATAGAGTCACTAGTTAATCCACTAAAAGCACTTCTAAAGATAGGCAGCAGAAGGCATGAAAGCAGGTGTCTATCTAAAAGTTGTGGAAGGATGTTCAAAAAAGCATTGGCTATAATAGCAAAAGGAGTAAGCAAACTCAAATGGGCATCAACTGATGGATTAATAGAACAGAGTCTCTCCATACATGGAATATCACTCACCTATAAAAACAGGTACAGCCAGATGGTGGTGCCGCACGCCATTAATCCTAGTACTTGGGAGGCTAAGGCACGCAGATCTCCAAGGCTGAAGCAAACTTGGTCTATGCAGAGCGAGTTCCAGGACAGCCAGGGGTACTGAGACAAATGCTGTCTCAAAAAACAGAACAAAACAACAACAACAACAACAACAACAACAACAACAACAACAACAAAAATCTCGTCTATGCAGAGCAAGTTCTAGGACAGCCAGGGATACTGAAAGAAACACTGTCTCAAAAAGCCAAAACAGGGGGGCCCGCTCAAACTAAGGCACCAGCCAAGGACAATACAGGCGGTAAACTTGAAACCCCTACCCAGATCTAGCCAATGGTCAGAACATTCTTCACAGTTGAGTGGAGAGTGGGATATGACTTTCTCACGTACTCTGGTGCCTCACATTTGACCATGTCCCCTGGAGGGGAAGACCTGGTGGCACTCAGAGGAAGGACAGCAGGTTACCAAGAAGAGACTGGATACCCTATGAGCATATACAGGGGGAGGTAATCCCCCTCAGGAACAGTCATAGGGGAGGGGAATAATGGAAAAATGGGAGGGAGGGAAGAATGGGAGGATACAAGGGATGGGATAACCATTGAGATGTAACAAGAATAAATTAATAAAAAAAATTTAAAAAAAAAGCCAAAACAGCAGCAACAACAAAAGAGTGCTGATACAAGGATGGACTTTGGAGAATTATGTTACACACATTTGAACACACATAATGAGGTTCTACAAGGCACCTCATTAGACAAGACAGTTTGTATGGCATGTGCAGAACAGATAATGGCTGTGGTTCAGGGTGGGAGAGTGTGAGCAAGGTGAAGCTGGTGAGTGATGGCTGATGGCTACTGGGTTTGTGTGTCTGGATGTATGTGTGGCTATGAACACGTTCCAAAACTGGCGTGATAGCTTTGTGACTCTGAAAATACTACAAGCACCGAGTAGGATGCTTTCTATGGTAGATGACATATTATGTGACTGAAAGTTCAACAAGTTGTTTTTAATGAGGGCCTGGGGTGATTTTAATGTTCAGCTAGAATCGAAATTTTCCATCTGGGACTGGAGAGAGGATTTTGCAGTTAATTGTTCTTATTGCTCTTGCAGAGGACCTATGATCTGTTTACAGCACCCGTGTTGGTTGGCTCACAACCACCTATAGTTCTAACCTCAAGGGATCCCATGTCTCTGGCCTCTGTGGACACCTGCACTCACATGTACATGTATGTACACATTGTAAAATAATAATAATAATAATAATAATAATAATAATAATGATAATAATAATAACAATAATAATAATAATAATAAAATATTTTGTTCTTTTAAAGAAAAGCTTTCTCTTCCTCCCTGCTGAGCTGGCTCTGGTAGCACCAAGTCCAGGATGTGAGTGCAGACAGACACTCTCAGCCTTTAGGCTGTAACCTTGAGAGGCCAGATCACTTTGGACATGAAATAGTCACAACTGAGGGTTATGCAGGCGTAGGGGCTGTATTCCTCTCTGCCTCATGCACCATGACAAGCTTGGTAGGTTCAGCATCAGGAGAAGGCTCCATCTGTCCAGGGACACTTCAGTCCAGGGAGAAAAATGGTGAGTGACGCTGGCTCCTCCTCCACACTGGGCACTGTACCCTACAGACTCAGCACAGGCTGGGAAAGGAATAGCCTGGTCTGCTTGCTACCGTCTGAAGTGGGCTATCCTTCGATGAAACTCTGATGCCATTTATGGACAGATCACAGAACTTGGAGGTGGGCCTATGGGAAGAAAGGGGGACAGAAAACGGGCCAACTTGCAGGTTTCTATTAAATTTAATGATGCTGACATGGTGTTAAATCTACAGGCAAAAAATCTATCTGGTGAGTAATGAGAAAATCAGTCACAGAATCTTAAATACAGATTAGTCTTCAAGGAGCAGTAAATCGAGGTTACATGTTCCTGATGATCGAGCAGGGGCACAGAAAGGCTGGCTGACCACCCTAGCACGTCTCGGGAACTTACAAAGCTGCCCAGGAGCCTCCTTCCATCTTGGGTAGTAACCGAAACCCCTACATAGCCGTGTGAAGCTGGAGTTTCAGGAAAACAGCACCAATAAGTTGGAAATGGGCGTTGTGTGTGCAGTCACCTCCAGGTGCCCATAGCAGATTCATTCTAAGATTCCCCAAAGGATAGAACCAAATCTACAGATTTGTTCATCTCTTGTATCTAATGGTGTCTTTCAGAATTTTAGACTCACCAAGATAAGAAAGATGTTTTCTTCAAGCTTGCCAAATACAAATAGCCAAAACATTATGGATGTAACATTTATATAATTCCTGATTATTTTATGGTTCTTCTTGCTGTATGTAGTTTATTGTATATATGTAATAATATAAATGTATATGTAAAAAAATTAAAAAACAAAAATCTATCTCCTACACACTCCTTTTTGCGTAGCTTAAATCATCTCTAGATTACTAACACAGTACAAAGACTATATTACATAAATAGCTGTTGTGGTTTGGGTAATAATTATTAATTCAGTGAATGAAACAATTTAATTATTTAGGGAATGATGACAGCAAAAGAGCTTGGGCCTTGTTTGGCACAGGAGCAGGGCTATCCCGGACACCTTTAATCTGTGGGTCTTTAAAGCCATGGATGTTGAAGGCAAGAAGTGCTGAATGCACATGAGTGGTTATAAGCGACTGGTTCCTTTGGTCTTAAGATCTGCTATAGGCGAGCTGCAGGCTGAGCTCAATGTGGCTCAAGTGTGAATTCCAAGTCCCAAGAACCAAGAGACTTGATTATATAAGTTCAAGCTTGGGTCTAAAGGTAAGAGAAGTTTACCACCTGTATTGTCCTTGGCTGGTGCCTTAGTTTGAGCGGGACCCCTGGGCCCAAATCTGCCTATCATAATGTTCTATTTGTAGGTTTCTAGGACCCTCTGGATCCTTCTACTTTGCTATTCTCCCATGCTTCTCTCATCTAGAGTCCCAATAGGATGTCCTCCCCTCTGTCCCAGTTTCCTGGTAAGTGAAGGCTTTCGTGGGACATGCCCCTTGGGCTAGTATGCAGATATAAGTAAGTATATACCATTTGACTCTTTCTGCTTCTGGGTTAACTCACTCACCCAGATCTAGCCAATGGACAGAACATTCTCCACAGTTGAGTGGAGAGTGGGGACTGACTTTCACACAAACTCTGGTGCCTCATATTTGACCATGTCTCCTGGAGGGGGAGACCTGGTGGCACTCAGAGGAAGGACAGCAGGCTACCAAGAAGAGACTTGATACCCTATGAGCATATACAGGGGGAGGAAATCCCCCTCAGTCACAGTCATAGGGGAGGGCAGTAAGGGGAAAATGGGAAGGAGGGAGGGAGGAATGGGAGGATATAAGGGATGGGATAACCATTGAGATGTAACAAGAATAAATTAATAAAAATTAAAAAAAAATAAAGGTAAGAGAAAAACCAGTACCCCTCAAAACAGATAGGCAACAGGAGTCTTGGCTTTCGTGTGTGTGTGTGTGTGTGTGTGTGTGTGTGTGTGTGTGTGTGTGAGAGAGAGAGAGAGAGAGAGAGAGAGAGAGAGAGAGAGAGGTGTGTGTGTGTGTGAATGGACTGCATGTGTGGGTGTGCAGTGTGTGTGAGTGTGTGGTATCTGAGTGGGCGCTGTGTGTGGTGTCTGTAGGTGTGTGATTTGTATATGTGTATGTGGTATGTGAGTATAGTATGTGTGAGTATGTGGTGTGTGTGTGTGGTGTGAGCATGTGGTATATGCGGGTATGTGATGTGTATGTACGGTGTGTATGTGATGTATATGTGTGTGTGTGAGTGTGATATATGTGTGTGGTGCAGATATATTGTGTGTATGTTATGTATGTGTGTATATGAGTGCATGTATGTTATGTATGTGTATCTATGTGTGTGAGTATATGTGTATGTGTGTGTATATTTGTGTGTGTGAGTGTGCGTGTATATATGTATGTGTGTGTGAGTGTGGTGAATACACGCATGCATGCATGGAGATAAGAGATTGCTTTCAAGCGTCTTTCTCATTTGCTTTCTACCATATTTTATGAGACAAGGTCTCTCGCTGAACCTGAAGTTTGGTTAGACTGGCTGGCCAGTGAGCCCCTTGGAATTCACCTGTGTCTCGCCTCTCAGTTACAGTACGCACTTTACCCCTAAGACCCCACCCCATTTCATCTTTTGTTCCATTTAGATCTTCAAGAGTTTGGAGGAGGCCCACGAGCATTGAGGAGGGCAACCTGTTTACCCAGCCCACTGATCTAATATTAACTACCCCCAGAAGCAGCCTCATGGACACACTCAGAATACTGTCTGGGCATCCTGTGGTTCTGACAAGGGAATTCACTAAATTATCCGTCACAATTCTTTAGGTTCTAATGAAATCTGCCTTTACGCAGGAGCACCATGTCAGTTCATGGTTGTAGCTTTGGGGTCTCAGCGTTGGCGTCTCCCTACATCCATGGTCGTGTGTCTGAAGAGGATCACTCATGGGGCAGAAAAAAAAAAAAAAGAAAGAAAGAAAGAAAGAAAGCAAAGGCCAGGAACGCATGGGGACACTGTGACACTGTGATGAAGGTCTCACAGTGGAAAGGTCACCATGGTTTATAGCAGATGGAGGGGGTTTCATGAACTGAAAGAAGCTTTGAAATGATTGCTCTTCTTCCAGAGACAGGAGAGGGCGTGGCCCTGCTGAGAAAGCAGGACCATCAAAGACCAGGGCACTGCTGTGAAGGAATGATGGAGCAAGAGGCAGAAACAACTTAAGCAACGCAGAGCATGCTGGGAATCAGAGAGAGGCAGAAAGACCAGGGGTCATCTGGGAGATTCTAAGGAAGACTTGAGACTTTCTGTAAATAATAGCAGAAAGCCACATCGCTGAGACAGGCATTCCCTCTGACAGGAACCTTCCAGAAAAAGCTGTCTGCTTTTTCAACTCAATTCTTAACTGTGAATGGATCCCACAGTTAATCACCTACGCAACTGTAATTCGATGTATCTTATTAAAATACAACAAGGGGAATGTGGGCCACTAATGACAAAAATTCTATTGTTTTTATTTTGTTCTTTGCTCTCCAGGTTTTGAGTGAATTTAAAAAGCATGCTGTTTTTATACATGGAAAATTGAGGCAGAGTATACAGTATGGAGGAACAGCTTAGACTTTCTACTCTTAAGCCCGAAGTGATAACTATAGCTTTAAAATTCACTTTTAATAGTCTGAAATAATATTGCTATTGGTCCTGGAACACAATTGACTGTGGGTATATTTCATTTACCTTTTTTTTTTTTTGTAGCCCAACGTTGCCGGGAGATGCTCTTTTAATCACTAAACAACTGCATTGTGCACCTGGCTTACGTTTAACCGGGTGTAACATCTCCCCAGCACCTGTGCAGAAAGCAGAGCCGAATAATTGCCATTTCTCATTCAGTGCCGGGAGCCAAGCAGAAAAATGTAAAAATCATTTTACCGTCCGCAGTTCTCAGATCTTCCCTATGGAAGGGACAGTCCTAGGTCGCCAGTTCCAAAGGGTCCTCAAACCTAGCCCAGCACCATCCCCAGCTATGCGAAAAGCAATGACCAAACAAACCCAGAGAAGCTGTGTCACCCATGGGTGGTGCTGTACTTTTATAGTTTCTGTAGGATGAGATGATTGCTCTCTGGTATTTGACGACCAGTTTGGGAATATCCGAGTGCTTCCACTTCACAAGACTGACGTCTATATTTCCAATAAGCCTGACTCATGCTGTTCCCCTTCCCCTGTGAATGTCAGTACAGACCCCTTTAAAGACCTGAGGAGGGGTTTGAAGTTTACTGCATGTATTGTCCTTGGCTGGTGCCATAGTTTGAGCAGGACCCCTGGGCCCAAGTCTGCCTATCATAATGTTCTTCTTGTAGGTTTCTAGGACCCTCTGGATCTTTCTACTTTGCCATTCTTCCATGCTTCTCTCATCTAGAGTCCCAATAGGATGTCCTCCCCTCTGTCCCACTTTCCTGGTAAGCGAAGACTTTCGTGGGACATGCCCCTTGGGCTAGTGTGCAGTAAACTTCAAACCCCTACCCAGATCTAGCCAATGGACAGGACATTCTCCACAGTTGAGTGGAGAGTGGGGTCTGACTTTCACAGGAACTCTGGTGCCCCATATTTGACCACGTCCCCTGAATGAGGAGACCTGGTGGCACTCAGAGGAAGGGTAGCAGGCTACCAAAAAGAGACTTGATACCCTATGAGCATATACAGGGGGAGGAAGTCCCCCTCAGTCACAGTCATAGGGGAGGGGAGTAAGGGGGAAATGGGAGGGAGGGAGGAATGGGAGGATACAAGGGATGGGATAATCATTGAGATGTAATAAGAATAAATTAATAAAATATATTTTTAAAAAAGACCTGAGGAGGACGGGGTGGGGTGGGCAGATTCTGGGAGACAACAGTGTTCCAAAGAGGACAGTTCATTTACTGGAATTCAGCTAGCTGTACACTGAAATTACCTACACTTTTTTTTAGTCTGCCCCATCCACCAGCCCCCTCTTTTCTTTCCCTTCCTTTTTTCTCCTCATTTTAAAGTTCTTACTTATTTTTAATTGACAACTGTTAATCATGTCTATTCATGGGAGACAAAGGGACGTTTTGATTTGTGTGTATCCTGTTAAAGGATTCAGTTCAAGGGCAATAGAACGCGCCTGATCGTGTCTGATCTTGGAAGCTAAGCAGGGTCGTGTTGCTGTGGGTTTTTCCTCCTCACCTGCCCTCAAGCTTCTGGAATAATGACACATGTGATTCAAAATATTATTTACAAATACCTAGGCCATATAACCAGGCTCTTCTCTGACTAGCTCATAACTTAAAATCACCCATTATACTAATTTGTATTCTGTCACTTGGCTGGTTACCTGAGCTCAGGCACCATGGGTCCACTCTCCCCATATCTTGCCAGCTGAATTTTACATGTCTAGCGCTATCTCAGAATTTTTTTCTGCCTCAAGGATGTTCCCCCTCCTGTTTTCTGCCTAAACTACAGGCCATCAGATTTATTATTGGCAGGTGCTATATCCATATAATACACAAGATATTCCTTTTACAGGGTCAGGCCTGGTTAGTTGTTGGATGGTAGGGTGCTGTAGGCTTGCTGGGTGTGGTGGTGCACACCCTCGATCCCAGCACTTGGGAGGCAGAGGCAGGAGGATCTATGAGTTCGAGGCCAGTGTGGGGCAGGGTGACACAGAGAAGCCCTTCCTTGAAAAAGAAGGAGAAAAAAAATCAGTTCAGCTGAGTAATATATCAATTATCTCATCAACTTTCTTATTTTTATCTCAGGGCTAGAGAACAGTTCAGGTGTTAGGAGAACTGGCCACTCTTGCAGAGGATGCAGGCTTGGTTTCTGGCGCCTACACCTAGTTCACAACCACCAGCGACTCCAGTTTCAGGGCATCCAGGCACCTTTTTCTGGCCTTAACAGGCACTGAGCACACACACACACACACACACACACACACACACACACACACACACACACACACACACAGACAGGAAAGCAAACACATACATAAAAATAAAAACAAATAAAAATAACCAAAAATATCTATTTTTTTTTTTTTTTACTGCAGGGCACTAGGTCCCTTGTGAATTTAGGTGCTCTTAAACTACACCTGTCACTTCCTTACCACCCTTCCTTCCTCTCTTGTTGTCTCTCTATGAGACATGCATTTTTGAGACACCATCTGTATGGTAGATGACAGAGTCTTTGCTTACGTGCGCTTGGCTTTTCTCACTAATGAAGCCTTGGCTTCGTGTCCCAAGGTTCGGTTTTAACCACCGTGGAGTGCAGCCTTGCCATCTAGACCTCTCGAAGGCCCCCAGATGGTTCTCATATACACCCCAGGCAGAGGCGATGGGGAAGCAGTCTGAAGTCCAAGTGGAGCCTTAGCTGCAAGTGTGTCAGAGGGATCACGTGATCTGCTTGAACCTTTTCTTCTTGTGTGTGAGAAGCGATGAGCAGCCTTCTCCTACAGGGCCACAGCAAGCATCAAATGAGATAATAGCCATGAAACTTCACTGAAATATAAAGGACTCATCAGCGGATAAGTGGATGATGAAAATGTGGTCATTGTTCACAATGAAATTTTACTCAGCTATAAAGAAAAAAGAAATTTGAGGGAGAGCGGGTAGAATTGAAAATACAGCATATTACGTGGCATAAACGCAGCTGGGAATAGCAAATGCCTTCTTTCATAGGCAGAGCCTGACTTCCACTCATATGTGAACATCTGTGTGTGAAGCCAGAACATGAGAAAGGAGACCACGAGATGGGAAGAAAAAAGTTTTGAGGGAGAAGGGTGCGAGGGTAATAGGACCAATGTGTTATGACTGGAAAAGGGCGGGCATGCTGGGAGCTGAGGATGGAAGAGTGCAGGGTGGGTGGGGTCAGAGAGAGGGAGAGAAGGCAGTATGTATGAAATATAAACTATGTATTCAGATGTCATAAGGAAATTTGTTACTTTGTATGCTAGGGCTGACAAGATAGCTCAGTTGGCAAAGGTGCTTGTCTTTAAGCCTGACAACTTGAGTTCAGTCCCCAGAAGGAAATAACCAACTCCCTTGAGTTGTCCTCTGACTGTCACATGCATAGTATGCATGTGAGCACACATGTGCACACACAGACAGATGTAATACAAAGAAAAAAAACAATTAAAAGTATATAAAGGACTATACAATTTTACATCCCTAGAGATATACTGGCATTATTTTTCCCTAAAGAAACATTTTAACAACTTATTTTTACAAGGAAACTATGCTTCCGTCACTTTAACAGAAAACAAATGTCCTACCGATGGCTAAGACTCATCTCCCTGGTAAGTTTCATACCAACAGGAGAATATTTAAATATTTTCAGGGAAGCAAATACAGACAGGATGTGCAATTATCCAAAATTTCCTTTTCAAAAAATAATTTCCATTAGTGCAAAAAGGAAGTAAGCACACTGGCTGAAGGATTTTTATCTTGACATACCTTGGATGTAGATTTTAAAAAGTATGTCACAGATAGACTACAGAAAATGAAACATTAAGTGTGAGGAATTCTCCAGAGGTCTGGTGAGTTCAGCAAATAGAAATTGGTGAAGATGAAGAGAGGTGGGCCATGAAGCTGACAGCGTGGATGGGACTTGAGACACGTATGGTAAGGTCTCTACAAAGAACTGATAAATGGACTCTGTGGTGATTTGAATAAAATTGGCCCCCATAGGCCCATAGGGAGTGACACTGTTAGGAGGGGTATATTGGAGTAAGTGTGGCCTTGTTGGAGGAATTTCGTCACTGGAGGTGGACTTTGAGACTTCAAATGCTCAAGCCCAGCTCAGGGTGACTCTTTATTCTTGCTGCCTGTCAATCAGGATGTGGAACTCTCAGCTACTTCTACAGTACTATGCCTGCCTGCACATCACCTTGCTCCCCACCATGATGATAATGGACTAAACCTCTGAACCTGCAAGTCAGCCCCAATTAAATGATTTCCTTTATAAGAGTGGCTATGGACATGGTGTCTCTTCAGAACAATAGGAACTCTAACTAAGACAAAACCCAAGGAAAGTAAAGAATTTCCAAAATGGGAATGAAGAAAAGGAAAGCATCATGTGAAGCGAATTTGGAACCAAGAGATGTTTTCCCATAAGATCCTGGAGTTTCTCAGAAAGCAGTAGGGATGATGCCTGGCATAAGGGCTGAAGCTGAGAAAATAGTCTCACTGTGGATGTGATCTTCCAGAAGGGGTGAAGAGAGGCAGCCTCAAAGGAAAGGTGCTTGGTGGGAAAGGGGCTCACGCATCTGTAATAAGAGGGAAGACAGAGGCAACAGTGCAGCTGTCTGCTGCTTATAAATTTGAGGACCCAATGACTATGAACCTGGTGTGTGAGGTGTGCTGCAGGACTGCCATGTGACGGCTGGGAGGAGGATGCGTCAGCAGAGGGCATGGGGAGTGTGGGGTGGGGAGGGGAGGTGGAAGTCTGCGCTGCTAGAGCAGTGGTTATCAACATGTGAATCACAACTCCTTTGGGGGTCACTTATCAGATAACCTGCATATCATATATTCACATCATAATTCATAACAGTAGCACAATTATAATTATGAAGTAGCAATAAAAATAATTTTATGGTTGGGGTCACTACACCATGAGGAAGTGTATTAAGGAACTGCAGCATTAGGAAGGTTGAGAACCACTGAATAGAGTATGGAAACCAGACATTATAAAATGAGAAAGGGTGCTCATGAATGTTTAATGTCCGTTAGTGGTAGTCATGAGAGTATGAGGTTAGCTAGTCCTTGAGAGGATCCATCAGAACAGGTGTGGGGAATGTGGATAGTTAGGTCCAAGCAAGATGATGATTTCAACCATGAAGGGTCATGAAGGAGTTACTATTTCAAAGGGTTTGCCTTCCAATAACATTTAATAATGATCATTTGTAGTGGAAGTTTTAGTTTCTTTAACAACTCAGTTATGTAATGTAAATATGTTTTTGCTTTAATTCCAAGTGTGGGATGCGGGACTGCCTTAGTTGATCCATAGCTGCCAATTGCTTCATGTGGCTCAGAGAGGGGCGTGGCCTTTGCTAGTTGGAGATGGTAATTTAGGACTTAGAGGGTACATCTGAGAGGAGACTGAGAGAGAGAGGAGAGTACATAGAGAGAGAGAGAGAGAGAGAGAGAGAGAGAGAGAGGAGAGAGAGAGAGAGAGGGAGAGAGAGAGAGAGAGAGAGGGAGAGAGTGAGAAGAGAGAGAGAGAGAGAGAGAGAGAGAGAGAGAGAGAGAGAGAGAGAGAGAGAGAGAGAGAAGGCAAGGGATTCAAGGAGACAGATGGAGAAGGAAGAAGGCTTCCTGTTTCTGCATTTGCTGTTTGCTGTTGCTGGACTGCTAGATATACTGAGATTGGTATTTTTATAAAGAACCCGATGACCCTTGCTGGAAGGAAGTAGCTAAGAGACCCATGCCTCCTTTCCTTCTAACCTTCTTGCTCTCCTACCTAGGGTTGAGAGGTTGGAAGGGAGGTAAAGGCTTAAGGATCCCCAAATAAGATAGAATTAACTGTAGCTCCCACAATTACTTGCTAGTGGGGAAGTGTGCAGAGTGGTCCCTTATAGAGTTTGCATGATGAATGTCCCCTGAAGGTCTGTGTACTAAAAAGCTGGGTCCCCAGGGTGGTGCTGTTGGGAGATGGAAGACTCTTCAGAAGGTGAGTACTAATGGAAGGTCCTTAGGCCATGTGGGTCCTGCCACCTAGGAAGAGTCATGGTACCGCTCTCTGCACTCACTTGCTTTCACTCTCTCTTGTTACAGTTTACTGCTCTCACCAGAGGCCAGAATCAATGATACCACATAGGGTGGGCTTGAATGATCATCCGAGACCCAAATTATATCTCCTTTTATTTCATAAACAGTTTGGGGCAGGTGCTTAGTATGTATGTATGTATGTATGCACGTATGTATTTATCTATTTTATATCTCCGGTGTAACCTTCTCCCTCTTCTCCTCCTAGTTCCCACCTTCCCTCTCCCATCCCCCCTCCCCTTTTCCTTGGAAAAGAAGAGCCCTGTTCCTATCCACCCCAGCTCATCAAGTAGCCTGAGGACTGAGCATTTCTTCTTCCTCTGTGGCCTTGTCAGGGAGAAGCGATTGAAAAGCATGCAACAGAGTTCATGTTAGAGACAGTGCCCATTCCCCTTTCTAGTGGATCCACATGAAGCCTGAGCTGCCCATTGGCTACATCTATGTAGGGGAGCTAGGTCAAGTCTATGCATGGTCCTTGGTTGGTGCTTCAGACTCTATAGGCCCTTCTGGGTCCTGGGTAGCTGGCTCTGTTGGTCTTCTTATAGAGATCTTGTCACCTCTAGGTCTTTTTATCCTTTACCCCACTTTTCCACTAGACTCCTTATGCTTCTCCCAATGTTTGGCTGTGAGTCTCAGCATCTTTTTTGAACTGCTGCTCAGAGGACAACTTTGATCGGCTCCTGTCTGCAAGCACAGCAGAGTCTTGTTAGTACCGTCCAGAGTTGGCTCTTTCCCATGAGGTGGGTCTTGGGTTGAACCAAGCATTTCTTTATTGTGCTGAAAATCTGACTGGCATACTATTGTAGAAACTCCTCTTTCCAGTGTCTCTTCTTTAAACCAGTGTAAAATATTTGTTGTTTCTCTAGCAAGAGATAGATTTGGGCTAGAGCCAACTGGATATGTTCAAAACAGGTACGGGTCTCCAATGTGCTCTAAATCATTAACACATGAAGGAGAATGGGGGCAGCCAGCTCAGAATTCCACACTGCATCCTATCTGCTGGTATTTGTTGGGATGGTGGCTGCCTAACAGATATGTCAGCAGCAGATCCTGCACATTTGACCGTGTTTGGAAAAACAGTGTTCAAAGACAGAAGTAAAGATCTTGAGATGAGATCATCCTTAAATCCTGTGACAGTGACCTTATAAAACAAAGCGAGGGGAGAACACACGGAGGAGGAGGTCACACGAGCACAGAGGGGAAGTTAGAATTCTATAGCCATAAACCAAGGGATACCTGGAGCAGCCAAAGGTGGCAGAGGTGGAGAAGAAATCTTCCTCGGAGCCTCTGAAAGGTGTGTGGCTCCATGGACACCCTGACCTTGGGCTCCTGGCTTCCATAGCAAAGGGAAAATGAGTTTCCGTTGTTTTAAGCCACCACATTTACAGTAATTTGTGAGAGCCTCTGTGCAGTCCACTAATATAACTGTCGATGTAAAAAGATGCTGCTTCCAAGAACATGAACAGTGTCCCCAATTAAAAAAGAAAGTAATAAAAATAGTAAATCTTGCCTGCTCTTGTCCTGGCGGGTTGAGTTGCTTCATGGAACACATTCGGCCACTTGTAAGACCACACGCCAATCCTTAGTCAATCAGTTGACACTGTCTAATGACATCATCGGAGCCATTGAATTCTGACCTGACTCGTGATACGTCAAGGGTCTGTTCTCCAGCAAGTAGATGACTCATTTTCTCAGTGCTAAAAAAAAATAATAATAATAATAATAAAATTCCATCTGAGAACTGTTTTTTCATAAAAATGTAGTGAAAGTACATAAACCAGAAATCCTCAAAAGAGAGAACAATGAGGGAAGGAAAAGGTATGTCTTATGCTTTTTTTTTTTTTTTAGTGGAGAAGAATTAGCCAATACTGTTGTTCTTGCTCTACAATGGGTGGGTACTGCTGACACAGATTCTCACCTCAGTCTCAAGGAGAAGTTGAAGTGGAGCAACATTTGACATTTGGTTGCTTCAGGTGGTAGATGTCAATGTGCTAGCTGAAGGCAGAATAGATTAGAGCAGCACTGTCATCATGCAATGAAAAGAAGCTGTGCTTGCCTGGCCCTACCATCAGCATGAATACTCTACCCCATGGCCTGGAGGCTGAGAGCCATGTAAATAGGACCAGAGTACGAGTCCCAGGCATCTCCACTTTTCTGCTCTGGGTATCAGAACATGAAAATCTGAACATCAAAGTGCCAGGTATGCTGTACGTGTGTGTGTGTGTGTGTGTGTGTGTGTGTGTGTGTGTGTGTGTATGTGTAGAAATATGTTGATGATATGTGTGTAAGGGTGGGTGTGTGATTGTGCGTGGAGGAGGCTTCTTTATCCTGCTGTCTTCCTTGGTCAACCATCTCCACTTATGTTTTGTATCAAGGTCTCTCACTGAACCTGAAACTCAGATTCAGTTATACTGGCTGCCCAGCAAGCCCCAGGGATTCTCCTGTCTCTGCCTCCACTACTCTGGAACTACTTGAATATATGGATCTGAATTGGGTCTTTGTGTTTGCATGACAAGCTCTTTATTGGCTGGTCCATGCTTCTGGCCCTCCAAAGTATGTACAACTTTGATATTGACAACCCTACATTAGATGGCCCAAAGTGCAACGAGGGGTGGGGGGCATTTCTGCCTTACCTTTAAACTTGTAAGGAATCTCACTGAAGAGCTGAGTGTTCAAGTCAAAGACTTGTATGGCAAGAACTTCAAGTTTCTGAAGAAAGAAATTGAAGAAGACATCAGAAGATGGAAAGATCTCTCAGGCTCATGGATCCATAGGATTAACAAAGTGAAAATGGCCATCTTATCAAAAGCAATCTACAAATTCAATTCAATCCCCATCAAAATACCAACACAACTTTTACATACTTTGAAAGAACAATTCAAAACTTTATATGGAAAAACATAAAACCCAGGATAGCTAAAACAATCTTATACAATAAAAGAACTTCTGGGGGGGTTATCTCCATCCCTTACTTAAAGGTATACTACAGAACAATAGTAAAACAAAAACAAACAACCTGCATAGTACTGGCATAGAAACAGACTAGTGGATCAATGGAAGACCCAGAAATAAACCCACACACCTACAGACACTTGGGTTTTTTTTAAACAAAGAAACCAAAATCATACAATGAAAAAAAGATAGTATCTTCAACAAACAGTGCTGGTCTAACTGAATGTCAACATGCAGAAAAATGCAAATATATCTATATTTATGACCATGCACAAAACACAAGTCCAAGTGGATCAAAGGCCTCAACATAGAAGAGAAAGAGGAGGAAAAGCCTTGAACTCATTGGCACAGGAGACAACTTCCTGAACACTAATAGCTCAGGCTCTAGGATCAATAATTAATAAATGGGACCTCTTGAAATTAAAAATCTTCTCTAAGGCAAAGGAAACAGTCAACAGAACACAATGGCAGTCTACAGATTGGGAAAAGATCTTCACTGATCCTACATCCTACAAAGTGCTAATATCCAAAATATATAAAGAACTCAAAAATTAAACACCAACACACAAAATAACCCAGTTAAAAAATGGGGTATGGAGCTAAATAGAGAATCTCAATGAAGGAATCAAGAACATCAAAGAAACACTTAAATAAATACTCAACATCTTAGTCATCAGAGAAATTAAAATAAAAACAACTCTGAGATTCTGTCTTACACCTGTCAGGATGGCTAAGATTAAAAACTTAATTGATAGCACATGCAGGTGAGGATATGGAGAAAGGGGAACACTTCTCCATCTCCAACCACTGGGGAAATCAATCTGGTGGTTTCTCAGAAAATTGGGAATAGCTCTATCTCAAGATCCAGCTATACCACCCAAAAGATGCTCCACCATACAAAAACATTTGCTCAACTAAGTTCCTTTATCAATAATAGCCAGAAACTTGAAACAACCTAGATGTCCCTCAACCAAAGAATGAATAAAGAAACTGTGGTACATTTACACAATGGAATACTACTCAGACATACAAGGAAATCTTGAAAACTGCCCACAATGGATGGATCTAGATGGATCTAGAATAGATCATCCTGAGTGAGGAAACTCAGACCCAGAAAGACACATATGGTATGTACTCACTTATAAATGGATATAATCCTATCTATAGCCGTATAATACAGGATTACATATTACAATGTACAGACCTAAGGAAGATAAGTGACAAGGAGGATCCAATGACGATGCTTAAATCTCATTTAGAAGGGAAAATAGAATAGACAGAAGTAGTGGTTGAAGAGAGGGAACAAGGTAAGAGAGGAAGTTCAGCGGGAATCTGAGGGTGGAGATCAGACCTGGGGAGAGCAAGATGTAGGGCAGGAGTACAGAAGGCCTGTGGAGGCATCTCTGTGACAATCTGGAGACCTAAATCAGGGTAGGCTTCTGGGAGGATATGAAGGGGACTCTAGCAAAGACTTCTAGTAGCAGTGGCTATAAAGCCTGTAGAGGACTCGCCCTTACTAGATAAGACTCCTAAGAAAGGGAGGGGAATACCAACCCACCCTCAAAAACTTTGACCCAAAATTTGCCCTGCCTACAAGATGTGCAGGGATAAAGATAGAGCAGAGATTGAGGGAATGTCCAACCAACGTCTGCCCCAACCCATGACCTACCTCATGGGAAAGAGCCAACCCCTCACACAATTAGCAATACTCTGCTATGCTTGCAGACAGGAGCCTATCAAAGTTATCCTCTGAAAGGCTCTACCCAGTAGCGCTTTGAAACAGATGCTGAGACTTACAGCCAAACATGGGGTGAAACATAGGAAATCTTGTGTAAAAGTTGGGGGGAAATAGAAAAAGACCTGGAGGAGACAGGAGCTCCACAAGAAGACCAACAGAGCCCACTACCCAGGGCACAGAGGGGCTTGCTGAGACGAAGCACCAACCAAAGACCATACATGGACTGGACTCCTGCACAGATGTAGCCGATAGGCAGCTCAGGCTTCATGTGGATCCTGTAGCAATGGGAGCAGGTGCTGTCTCTGACATGGACTGTGTTACTAGATTTTTGATCACTTCTCCCTGGCGGGACTGTCTTGCCAGGCCACAGGGGAAAGGACATGCTCAGTCCTGATGCAACTTGATAAGCTGGGGTGGATGGGAAGGAGGGGGTTCCTTTTCTGAGGAATAGGGGAGGGGTGGAGGAGAGGAAAGAAGGGTGGGGCTGAGAAGAGAGGAGGGATGGGGATATGACTGGGTTGTAAAGTGAATAAACAAATCAAGAAAAAACAAAAGAAAACAAACAAACAAACAAACAAAAGAGCTGAGAGTTTATTGGCTGGAACTATCCAGCTGGAAGTAGGAACAGAAGGACCTGTGGCCTGGGCTGAGGTAGTCAAGGCCGTGAGAGAGGGAAACATCTGGGCTGATGGCCACACGGAAATGTGGTGGGCTCATTTGGAAGCCCAAGAAAACAGAGCTGGGAGGATCTGTAAATCGCATAACTTTGGGCTGGTGAGAGGGATCTTGTCTGAGTTTGGATTGGCGGAAGTCATGTAAAAGCCAGACATGGTAGTCAGTCTGCAAGCCTAGCGCTCCTACAGGAGCATGGGAAGTGGAGACAAGAATATCCCCTATATTTCACTGGACAGCCAGGTTGGTGTACTGAATTGGGGGATCCTATCTCAAACAAGATGGAAGTGAGGCTCAGCACCTGAACTTGTCCTCTGACTTCCACACATATGAGCATGCCCCAATAACACACACAAACTACAAAGCAAACAAACAAGCTAGCTCTGATTGCAACATAAATAATTATATACTTAATAAATCTGAATTCTGTGTAAGCGCCCATTATACTATATTATTTAGGAATTAGTAACAAAATCGGATTAATAAAAGGAAAAACATAGATTGGAAACACAGAGATCTGAAGAACTGACTGTGTTTTCCACTCCTATCTCCAATCTCTTTCACCTAACTTACTGGCTGCGGCCATGACAGGGACCCGAGACCTCCACAGCACAAAGTATAGGAAACAAAATATCTATTTCCAAGTATCCAAAAACCTGCTCATGGAAAAATGGCAAGTTTGTCTCATGGCTTAATAGCCTTGAATGGCTAACCCGAACTTAGGGTCAATGGTACCAGGCTGGCATTTCAACTTCTGTTGGAGCTTGTCAGCTGACAATGTGTCAATAAAAAAAAAAAAAAAAAAAAAAAAAATCAAAACCGTTTCCTTCCCAGCAACACAAAACAAGAAAGCAGGTTTATTTCATCCATAGTGGAACAATGGACATTATCTAGTTATGTGATCAACAGAGGATGAGCGAGTCTAGAAGGCTGAGTGTTCTGCTTGGCACAAACAGCAAGTACCTCTGGGTCACCAACGAAAACACCCGGATTCCAGCCATCACTGAGCAGTTTCTGGGCAGTGCATATTGGGCAAGTGGCTAAGCCAATCCAGAGCCTGTGATCTAGGGAGGTAGCAGGGAAGGAAGAGAGGAAGATGAGGGTTAGTGTGTGTTATTCTGTGAGACAAAACTGAGTTCAAATAGACCCAGATTTCTGTGCATTTAAGGGGTGGAGTTGAAAATGAA
This sequence comes from Acomys russatus, assembly GCF_903995435.1. Lineage (NCBI taxonomy): Eukaryota > Metazoa > Chordata > Mammalia > Rodentia > Muridae > Acomys > Acomys russatus. The sequence continues at coordinate 9,418,533 of NC_067154.1, read as the reverse complement.
AAGATCCATCCCGATTGGCTCACGAGGTAGCGTTTTTTCTTCCCACTTTGCTATAGAGTATGTGACACATTTATTACTTATTCTCAACATTTTTATTATATTATTAAAAATTAGCCCCTTGAAAATTGGCCAGTGAAGTTAGTGCCTTGCAAGTATGGATATCTGAGATCAATGCTCCATCATCCACCCACATAAAGAGAAAGAAACCAAACAAAAGAGCAAAAATCGAAATAAAATAAAGACAATCCCAGCGCTAAGAAACAGGTGGATCCTGGACTGGATGACCAGCCAGAGTGTTAGCATGGTGAGCTCCAGGCCTAAGAGAGACACTGTCTCAAATGCACATCCCAACACAAGGTGCAGCTGAGGTTGTTCTCTGGCCTCCATACTCATGTGCATGTGCGCACACACACACACACACACACACACACACACACACACACACACACACACACACGAATACATGGATTTTTCAACCATATCCGCCACCTTGGTATTCTGGGTACTTCCACACACATTTTGACCCTTCACCATCAGGGAAGGAACCTATGACTTCCAGTTGACAAGACCAACTTGTGTTCTTCCTCCAAGGAAGCTACCATTTGTGCAGGAATCAGGAAGGCAGCCACACATGCACACACATGTATGTTCCAATATAGTCATTCTCTGGGCTTAATAAAATCAACTCCGTGACCCAAGAAAGCATTAGCACCGAGTCTTCCTGGGTTAGGAACAGACCACAGACAACACATTTTCAAGAGCTAAAGCATATTAGAAGCAGCAGAGTCCCTGAGAAGATACCGTCATCTGGTCCTCTCTCCCTCTTCCTTTGCGTTCTCTGCTAGTGTGCTTGGGGCTGCATGCTTTCTTCAGATATACACAAATAAGAGCTGGCCTCCATCATGGTCACTAAAAATGGCATCCCTTCCTTTGAGAACTACTGTTGATGTATTTCTACCTTGTGGGTCCAGATGTTGGTATTAGTAATTTATTTAACGTTCATGATAAATCGTCCAAAGAAGGGTACCACTTTGATCTGATTTTACAGAGAAGTGACTAATGGCTGATCAGCTCTCCTGGCCTACACCTGTGCTCTTAGCCACCAGGCTGGGCTTCTGTCGTCCTGCCTTTTTGAGGGCCTTGTTCATGAGGACTCTTGAACACCCTCTTCCTTCGAGCCCTCTTCCCATACATTTTCTTTTGGAGAAATTTTCAGAAAGTTGATTGATTTTTTTTTCAAAACCCTGTACAGTGAGTGGAATTGAATTCAGAATCTGATCCCAACTCTTATTATGTTTAATGACATCACACAACTGGATATAGCTAAAGTTTTCAACTTAGGAAAGATTGGCTCTGAAGCAAAATAGCTGGCACTATTTTACTTTTTTTCAGAAATACATTCCAGATGGATTTAAGACTTAAATCTTGTGAAGGAAACCATAAAAGTACTGGGGGGAAGTTTGGGTGAATATTTATGTAATCTTGGGGAAACAAAGATTCTGACTTTAGGGCCATTTTTAGAATGGCCCTAAAGTCAGAAAGATGGATACATTAGATTTTATAAATATAAAAAAAAGGCAGTCTGTGAAAACACTATAAATAAAAAAGAAAGTTGTCCAGTGAGGGCAAGCAACTCTCTTTTTGTTGACTAATTCACTTATTCCTTCCCAAAAAAAGGGGTCATGGGGTAAAATCGAGTTAAAAGCAGACAATATTCCACCCTTTCTTTCTGTTTATGTGTGCATTTTACATGACTACATGGGCCGGCTGCACATACACACATGTGTATGTGCATGTGGAGGCCAGATGTTGCTGTTCAGCATCTTCTTCAACTGTCTTTTGCTCTATAGATAAGGCTTGGTCTCTCACTTGAACCCAGAGCTCCTGATACAGACAGGCTGCCCAGCCATTTTGCTCCAGGGACCGCCTGTCTCTGTCTCCCTTGTGCTGAGATAACCCTCTGGCCTCTACAACCACCCACCGTGGGTGCTGCAGATCTGAACTCTGGACTTCATATTTGTGCATTAAGTGCTTTACACACTGATCCATGTCTCCTAAGCACTCCTTTGCAGAGCGTTGTAGTACAAAAGAGTCAGTACTGAGTGAAGACTATCCAACAATTACATAAAGCGACAGGGGATAGTTTCATGACAACAGAGATCAGGTGAGCCTAACTGTCAGGAAAGCGGGTAAACTAATGTTGAAGAAGTTAGATTAGCTCAGAAAAAGCCTGTAAGATACATCCCAAGAGAGAATATTTTTCCTTTTGGAGAAGGAGAGCTGAGTTCATCTAATGAATGAGGAGAAAGCAAGTGCAAGCTGGACTGTAGCTCAGTTGACTGAATGCTTGCCTCTAAACATGAACCCTGGGCTGGATTCCAGAGCTGCATAAGACAAGTGGAGCAGTACATGTCTCTAATCTTTGGCTACATAGCAAATCTGAAAACAGAGTGGGATACATGGAACTTTCTCTCAGAGAGAGAAAGGAGGGAAAGGGGGAGGGAGAAAAGGAGAAAGGCAGGAAAGGAACTGATACAGAGGCCGTGGAGAAGAGCTGCTTACTGGTCTACTCTCTATGGTTTGCCCAGCCTGCTTTCTTGTACCAACCAAGACCACCTGCCCACAGGTGGCACCACCCCCTGTTGGCAAAGATCTCCCACATCAATCATTAATTAAGATTTTTCTCTTCCAAAATGACTCTAGATTGTGTCTAGTTGACAAAACAAAAACAAACAAACAACAAACAAAAACTGGTGAGTACAGTCCCCTTGATTAGTACTGGGTAGAGGCTGTACAAGATGGGCAATTTAGGACAGACAGAGGACTAAGACTTTGACCGTGAGCATACTTGAGGTATCCTTCTGCAGGTATCCATTAACATCCAAGTGGGGATGTTCTTTTTTTTTTTTTTTCATTCAAATACATTTTATATAGGATAAGTCAAATGGTTTGCTGTCAGTAATTTTAGGCAGTATTGAGTATTAGGGATGTTCAAAAAGTATTTGTTCACCAATGTTCAGAGTAAGGAGTACTTCCGTATGAGCCAGGAGTCATGGTTCATGGTGTGATGAGGCCCCCATCATGGACAAAAACATACAGGGAAGAAGGGTTGAAGGGGAAAGATGGTCGACGGTGGACTTCTAAAGAACACTGGTATTTAACGGCCAAGTAAAAGTTGTGCCTACAAAAGCAACTATGAAGGTTGGGCCCCAGGGAAGGCCAGGAGGGAGTGGCACCATGGAGACAGGTGGCTTAGTCCTCTTTTTGCTACTGTAGGAGGTATTGCCCACAGCTGGGTAATTTATAAACAGATGTTTATTAAGCTCATAGTTTCAGAGGCTGAGGAACTGCATCTAGTGAGGGTCTGTTGTTGTGTCACTCCATAGCAGGAGGGAAAAAGGACAGGTGCTAGGGGCCCAGCAGGGGCAAAGATTTTGTACCCACCTTTTCTCAGGAACCATCTTCATTAATATCTAACCAGTTTCACAACACTAACATTTATCCATCTCTTAGCGGTCCCTCCTCTCAGTACTGTTGCGTTGAGAATTAAGTTTCCAGCACATGGACTTTGAGAGACACATTAAAACCACAACACCAAGAAAGCAGGTGTTTAGAAAGGGACACATCACAGTGTCATGTTTTTACAGATCAAAGAAAGACTGAAAATGGTTTTACTTTTCTTCGTGGATGCACATAAGAGGTCTCTATACCTGCTGTAAAGGGGACTTTGAGTTGCCAGTGCGCATTTTCCTACATGTTCCTGCATTTTTCACCAAGGACACCTAGGTGGTTTGGAAGTTTCTCATTCTTGGGTTCCTAAAGGGGTAGTGGCCACATATCCAACCCCCTTGGTGCTGCCTTGCCGTAAGCTATTTTTAAATGCCCTGATTCTTTATAAGATAAATGTGCCTTATTGCTAGGAATTGCGTTTGGCCCCAACTGACAGAAACGAACATGGACTTAAGGACAGAGTCTTATTTTAGTTTTCCTCTTGTAAAGCAGGCCTGGAGACAGGCAGTCTAGGGCTGATCTTGTCGGGCATTTGCACTCATCACACTCCTTGATTTGAGTTGCTTTGTCCTCAGCACCTGGCTTCTGCATTCAAGGTCTACTGGAGCTCAAGTGGAGGCTGGACCTGCAGCAACCACCTGCACACTCTCTGTGAGAATCAGCGAGGGAAGGTGGGCCAAGGATGGCCTTGCTTGTAATTTTAAAAAATGGTTTGTGTCTTATATTTTGTTTGTTTGGTTTTTTTTTTTAGTGTACAAAGTAACAGGTGTACTTCTGGAATGTTCACCCATACTTTGGTTACTATGCCCCCCCCATCTCCTTGCCTCCCACTCCCTCATCCCAGCTGTACCTTCTGCCTCCTACTAATCCCTTTACACTTTCATATGGCATGTACATTACCCTTCCTGCTCCCTTCATCAAACACCCCCAAGGGCTCTTTGTGGTGTCCTCCCCTCTATATATGCTCACCTTCACACACACACACACACACACACACACACACACACACAATCGGAAGCTGGAATCTGCAAATAAAGACTGTGCAGCATTTGTCTTTCCAAGCCTGGCTCATCTCACTCAAAGTGATGCTTTCTAGTTCCATTTGTTTTCTTTCAAATTTCACAACTTCATTTTTCTTTTAGGGCTAAATTATGCTGTGTGTCTGTAGCACCCTGTTTTAATATCCACTGTTTCCATTTCCTTGCTGTTTATGAAAAGACCAGCATTGATCAGGTTATCTCCTTGGTAGATACTGAGTCCTTTCAGTAAGTGCCCTGGAGCAGTATATCTCTGTCTATGGAATCTCTAGTTTTAGCTGTTGAGAGACGTCCACCCTGAGTCCCATGGTAGCTATGGAAGCTTACACCCCCCCCCCCCTTCTCACATCTTTGCCAGCATTTTTTTGTTGTTTGTTTTCTTGATGACTGCCATTTTAACTGGAATGAAAGTAGGTTTAATTTTCAGTTTCCTGATCAGCCTCACTTCTTAAGGAGCCACTCCAGAAACCTTGCATAATAACGGCTGCAGTGATGAGGCACCGAAGAGAACTTACCCCCCCCCATAAGGGAGGTTGGGTCACACATCTGTTAGCTGTGTCTATGATTGTACCAAGAGACTGGGATCCTCTTAGAAATGCTAAAAAAAAAAATGGGATATTCAGTTAGCAGTCTCTTTCACTGGCATGTTCAAACTGTTCAGAGTCAAGCAATCTTTTTAAAAAACCATCCAAAAGAAATCTTGCTTGTGTATCCATGCATTCCCAATGCTGTATTTCAGCCCTCCTTCTCCACACCCCCTCCCCCAGCCACTCTACTTTCCTCTCCCATCCCCAAGGCGCTGGGGAATAGGATTAGAATCCTAGACCTTCCCAGGGTTTGAAAACCACTGGCTAAGATAATTTCCCAAGTGTCCTCACATTTTTAAAAAGTGATTCCTTAATTTCTCTAAGTGGCCAGTGATAGCTAAAAGACCATGTTCCTCAGCGACTATAATATGATGCCTTTTTAAAATTGTGAAACAAAAATAGGTGTCAAGAAGGGATGCCTGCATATAACTCGAGCGTATGTAGATGTTGTTATTATTTAAAAGGTTCCATATTATCCTCCATAATGGCTAAACAAAATTTCATTCCCACAAGCATATTATAGGTTTTCCCTCCCTTGACATCCTCATGACTATTTGTCATTTTTAAAAGTTGTTTTGATAACAATTGTCCATTATCATGCTAGGGTTTGATATTGTATTGTGGCTCTAGTTTACAATTCCCTGATGACTAACAATGTTGTATGCTCTTTCATACACTTGGAAATCTTTGTTTCTTTCCTTATAAATGATCCTTTCAAGTCACTTAACTGTGATGCATGTAATGGTTAGGCTTTTGTGTATCTGTGCATTCTAAGGTTGATATTTTGTTGAATGCTGAATTTGTATTGTCTCACATCAGAAGGCTGTCTCATCACTATTCAGCTTTTTCTGTATGAAGTCTTCTTAGCTCATATAATCTTATTCATCCATTTTAACACGTGTTTTCTATGTTTTTGAGGTCATAAAATATATCACTTATACAAAAAGAAGAAGAAGAAGAAGAAGAAGAAGAAAGAAGAAGAAAGAGAAGAAGAGAAGAAGAACAAAAAAAAAGAAGAAGAAGAAGAAGAAGAAGAAGAAGAAGAAGAAGAAGAGATGCCTGCACTGAATGGTCTCAATCTGAGACTGCACCCATGGGACAGCACAGCAGCTTCCTCCACAGAGTTGCCAAGGTCCAAGCCAATAAAGAGGTTCTAAATTGGGGTTGAATAGATAGTTGAAGAAGTTCACTTGCTTTTTGGTTTCCTCTCCAAATGCATGAAGCGAGTAGTGCTCGAGAAAGCTAATTGTTCTAAATTTATTCGGTTGTTTTGATTCTGTTGTGTTTTCTGAGTGACTTGTAAGTACGTATTGTTCCTCACAGTGCTCGGCTCAAAAGAAAGCCCTCATCCACACTCTAACTTTAGAATTTACAGAAAGAACATGGGTGTTGGGAACAAGTGTTCTTGTCCTTAAGTATTGCTTCTGATACTTAGCTGTGAAAATGAAAGAAAATCTGGATTTTTTTTTCCCTTTAAAACTGTCTTTATCCTTGTGATAAAATTAGACTAGTGTTTGACATGACCATGATTTGGTCAACTAACGATTAGCTTGTATTACTTAATTACCTAAATAGGCTGCAGCACCACTTTTAAGATATTGGAAGTAAACCTTGTATTATAATTTAGTTGGATGGATAGAATACCTCATATTAGAGTAGAAATATATACAGTAGAAACACACACACATGTGCGTGTGAAGAATAATCTTAGATTCGGATTCTATACCAACGTATCAAAATTACACTTATTTTTCATCAATATACAAAATTCTATACCATTGAGTTAAAAATAACCTTATTTGTGAGTAACAATGTCCTAGGTCTGACAGATACATGTGATTATATAGATACATAAGGTAAAATAGTTAAATAATGTCTTCAAAAGCCTCAGAGATATACAGAATATGGCATTTAACGATGTTTTTATTATTCTAAAGTTATTTTTGACAGCAAGGCAAGTTAACTCCTGGCAACACCCAGCCTACCTCAAAGAATATGATGAGCATCAAAGAGCCTTCTTATGGAGATGGCTTCAAATGTGGCAGACAAGCCACTTGGCAAAATGTCCTCGTTTCTGCCACAGACAGAATTCTGCCTAAAAATGGGCAAGTTTAGATGCGGGCAGAGTCGATGGGCAAACTCCGCCAAGACAGGGTAAGCAAGTCCTCAATAGTCCCTGTCTTGCAAATATGTCTGTCAGATATATTGGTCCAGAAGGCTGAAGATGATGCTCCAACGTTATAGAGAGTTTGGGTGACTGTTCAGGCAGTAAATTGTCTCAGTCATTCTTTCATTTTGGAAGCTGCTAACCTGCACTTCCGGTTCACTCAGGTAATTAAGTTTTATTTCTTCTCAAGTCTCTGACAAGGTTGAATACCAGACAGTTTAGTCTTACAATTAAGCTTAGTTGGTTAGGGGTTAAGATGTTTTTAGATCGAGATGCATGTTTTAAGTTATTAGAGGTGAGATATGACAGATATTGATATTCATAATCTTAGACTCAACAAGATAGGAAAGATGTTTACTTCAAGTTTGACAAATACAAATAGCCAAATCACTATGAATGTGACATTTATATAATTCCTGATTGTGTCATGGTTCTTCCTGCTATATGTAGTTTATTTTATTTATGTGTAAAAATATAAGCATATTTGTTTAAAAAACATAATAAAAAAAGTCTATCAAGCCAACAAGGATATCTATCTGCTTGACTTTTCGAGTGGAAAGAAATAGTAGAGTAGAAAAGCTGCACAAATGACAGTTTCCTTGGAGGAAGAATGCCAGCTAGTCTTGTCAACTGGAAGGGCTAGGCTCTTTCTCTGATGGTGAGGGGTCAGAGAGAGCCCGGTGTGTGGAGGGACTCAGAACACGAAGGTGGCAAGTATGGTTGAGGAATCCATACAGAGGAATCAGGGAGGCAGCCATTATGAAATTCAGGGTACAATTTTCAGACCCACTCTTTGGTATCTACCACCTGTGTGTGTTCATAAGTGTGTGCACATGCATGCACCATGGTTAGCACTAGGAAACATCAACAGAGGTGAGAGCGCAAAGGAGAATTTGTTTTCCAGAATTGTTCTGAGGTTGTCACTCTAAATTTCTTGGTTTTGGAAAGTGAGATTTGTCTGATTCCGGATTATTCTTGGCTCTCACATGGAAACATAGGCCTAGCCAAAGGCTAAATTATGAAGCTTTCAAGTATGACTCTGGCAAGCCTCCTCCTTCCAGCGCCTTCCTGACTCCAGAGTGATGAGGAGAAGGGGGGAAACATGGAGGTAATGACCAAAAAAAAAAAAAAAAAAAAAAAAAAAAAAAAAAATTGAAGGGCAAAAGCTCCTACCTTGAGAAATGCCTTACTGAGGGGAAATGGCTGCCTATTCTCTCCTCCGGAGCCTGCAGCTGATGGAAGCACTTTGCTCAGACTCCACCCAGCCAGAGCCCACAAAAGCTGTGCGAAATGTCAAGAGAGCTCTGCTGAGGAAGTTCTAAGATGCACTTTCTTTTGGGGACAGTGCATGCCTGCATCCTCCATCCTCGTCAACCGTGGGTGGTGAGCGTTCTACATGATTCAGCAGGCTCCAGTTTCCAGCTCAGCATCAGAGACTGGAAACCCAATTCTTGTTTGCCAGTATTCAGTGCCTGGTTTGATAACTCTCTGTACTTGGGTATCTGTCCTGGTCTCATGATCTGCCTTGCAGTTCCTCTTAATCACTATCATGAACTTCGGGGAGTTGTGCTGAGCCCTTGTCACTGGGGACTGAAGATGGATCCCTTTTCTAGGGACATTTTCATCTTTCCCTCACCTAGGTATTTGTACATTATTTGTTTATTCATTTACTTTTCTCCACATGTGTATATTTGTGCTATTGGATACATGTGGAAGTCAGAAAGGGGAGTCAGTTCTGTCTACCCTGTGAGTTCCAGTGCCAGGCTTGCTGGCGAGGGCCTTCTCCCTTTGAGCCATCTCCTTGGCCCCTCCTCCAGGGATTCTAGCTGAATTTTTATCTCAGATGCTTCCTTTTAGTGGAGGCTTGTAGCTTTTGAGTGCCTAATCCATCCTCTGTATGAAGTTGAGCATACTACAATTGCTGTAGTCAGAAATGATTTGAGGGAGTCTATGAGCTCAGTCATAGACACGCCACTGTCCTTTAGATGCACATGTTTTGCTAAAACTCATACATTGGAATTTAACTCCTAAGTGATCACACTAAGATGAAGGCATTCAGGAAATGACTGCGTGTGCTTTTAAGCCCCTCAATGGCCAGACTAGAGCTCTTACAAAGGTGTTGGTGTTTTCTGCTAGGACACAGGTTTGTCCCTTCTAGAGGAGGCGAAGATCGGGTATTATTTTGAAAGCAGGAATGAAACCTTCCTCAGACAACCAAACTGATGCCTCCATTAACTCGCCTCACTCATGGGGACAGACAGCAGCTTCCATCCCAGAGTTACCAATGTCCAAACCAGGAAAGATGGCTTAAATCACGGCTGCATTGTTTAATTCTATTTGGTACAGTGTCAGCTATGGCTTGATCTTGGAAAAACACATGTTCTGTGGTTTATAATACTCAGATTGTATTTTGTTAGGTTAGTGACAGTGGGTTACCACTTTGAGAACCAAGTGTACAGTGGAATCCAGGCTTTCTCACATCAGCCAAGTCCACCAGCATGGCTAAGGACAGCCTGTTCCAGGGTGGAGACCCTGAAGGGCAGCACTCATTGTCATACTGAGTGCATCTGAGCCAAGTGATTGTGTGTTGAGAGGTTGGCACGGGGACTCTCAGAGGGCCCTCGCTGGATTTGATTGTATTTTGTTGAATCTCATTATGTAGCCTCTTGCCTCAGCTCCTGAGTGCTGGAGTCATAGACATGTGCCACCGTGTTTACCCCAGGGTGCTAATTTAAAGTCCCATCTCATACTTGTGTGTTATCTCCACTATTCTCAATTTTTCTTTTATTTAATTGACCTTCAACACATCCCCCCGTTTCCCCTCCTCCCTGGCTGTAACTTTCTATATAGAACAGGCTGCTCTCCAACTCTTAGGTGATGCTCCCGCCTCTGCCTCCGGACTGCCAGGATTATAGGTCCACACCTCTACTCCTGGATCCCTGAATCTTTTTTCACACTATTATAAGTTTTGGAATTTTAAATATGTATTTGTGCCTATGATAGAGAAAATTTCTTTTGACTTTTTTTTTTTTCTTCTCTTGATTGGGTTAAGTGGATTTAGTCTAGTTTAATTAATTTAGGAAATGCCTTTAAAAATAATTTTATGCTTGTGATATTTTCCTCCGTGTACAGAGAACATCTCTCAAGCTGTATTGTTTATCCTATTTGATACAGTGCCAGTTGTGCCGTGCTGGGTGTCTAACGCCATTTGAAAAGGAAACATCAGGGATGAGAGAACATCCATGGTGGAAGAAAGAAAGACGGAAAACAGCCCAGCTGTACTAAAAACAAATAAAATGTCTCGGTGAGTAGATTGGTGGTGAAAGAGTGGAGCCTGTGAGATCGTAGTTGAAAAGAACAGCCTAAGCCGGGCGTGGTGGCGCATGCCTTTAATCCCAGCACTCGGGAGGCAGAGGCAGGCGGATCGCTGTGAGTTCGAGGCCAGCCTGGTCCACAAAGTGAGTCCAGGATGGCCATGGCTACACAGAGAAACCCTGTCTCAAAAAACCAAAAAAAAAAAAAAAAAAAAAAAAAAAAAAAAAAAAAAAAAAAGAAAAGAACAGCCTATAAAGACTGCTCATGTTGGTAAACTTGCTTAACATGAAAATATAGATGGTGCACTCTTGTCCACTGCACACAGCATATGGTGGTAGCCATGTCCATCATGAATGGGGCAGAATCTTGTAGACAAGGAAAGAAAGGGTGATAAAAATAATCCATGTGGTAACTGATTAGTTTTGCTTAAGTATTTTGTTGTCGTTGTTGTTTTTGAGACAGGATTTCTCTGTGTGGCCTTGGCTGGCCTGAACTTGCTTTGTAGACCAGGCTGGCCTCGAACTCACATTGACCTACCTGCCTCTGCCTCCCGAGTGCTGGGATTAAAGGTGTGCGCCGCCACCTCCTGACATCCATTGGTTTTATAAACACACTATTGCATTGTGACCTCTCCTAGGGAGGTCTGTGTCTGTTCACACCACAGACTCCACCTATGAAAGAGCAAAGGCATGATTTGCCACGTCCAGCTTTGTCAACTGATGAGCGTAGTAGGGCTACTTGCAGGAGTGTGAATAAGGGCTCACTTACCGGAACACAGGTGACTCAAAGGCAGCTGCATTGCCAGAAGGCTCGGGGCAGGATAAGTGACGATGCTCACTGGCAGAGCAGGCAGGCAGCACCAGGAGAGATGCACAGCACCCAGCACCTGTTTTACCTTAAGTCACCTTGGGGAGGGGCCATGGGAATCTTTTAAGTTTCCTGAGCTTCCTGAGCCTAATGAGCTTCTTCCGTCCCTCCATCCCACCCTCCCTCCTCCCTCTCTACTCTCCTCCCTCCTCCCTCCTTTCCCTCCAAGAAGTGTTTCAACACCAAGGAACCAACTACAGCACAAGTATTGACTCATGTTCAGCTTAATGCAGACACAGATGGGCAGATATAGATTATGGCTATGAGTGCAAACCTGATTTAGTAGACAGACATATTTTCTTGCAGGATCAGCTGCGGGGGAACAAGAAGCAATGGTACCTCTGTGCACGTGAGCTCACCTTGTACCCAGGTCTTTGTTCCTGTTCTGAGGTCCGTTTAAATCCAACATAACTCAAACACCAGGTCAATGCAGATGATAAAAATATATTGTAACCAAGCCAGTACCGATCGATCAGGGCCAAAGAACAGACTTGGGAGCTGAACTGGGACCCTGAAGGGACGTTGTACAGCATATTTAAAGAATGAAACCATAAAAAGAGGGAAAGTGGGTTAGGCTGTAGCATTGTCCAATCATATTTTGACATAAGGGGTTAAACAGGGGAGTTGCCAGCAATCAGAATAGAGGAGGTTCCTGGGCCTGAGAACAGGAACCAAGCTGACCCTGCCAGCAAGACAAGATGCCCTTGAAATGGCTGGACTCAGACAGTTGTCTCCCAAGTTGTCCCTGAGATGCCTGGACTCAGACAACTGTCTCCTTAAAGGCCGTCCCTGCAATGTCTGAACTCAGACAACTGTTTCCTTACAATAAAGGCTGTTCAGCTATGGGGATGTCCCCAGTTTCCCTAGGGCCTGGGACTTTGAACTTAGTTTCTCCCTATGATTAAATGGAATCTGAAAATGAAATTGTAGTACTTTAGAGTAAGTTTCTTTCACTTGTTTCCAACAGTTTCATTTTTTTTTTTTTTTTGACCAAAGAAATACAGGCTCTCTGGAGAAACAGTCAGTTTGGGAACTGAAGAAAGAAATATATAAGAAGAGCCACACAAAAGGAAGTGGTAGTTATATTTTTAAGCTCTGCAACAATGGAAATAAGCCAAAAGAATGGAATAATCTAGAACAATTTGAAAAACAAAACAATTAGTGCTAGGCTCTAACCCAAAGACCAAAATAATATCTATGAGTCCATGCTGATCTAAATAGAGAACTGAGGAAAACAACTAAGTATGTGGAAGAACATTCAAACGCTTTATGCATAAATACAAATAATTTGCATAGCTAACCTGCCCTTTGAAGAGTGAGAATGTTGCTCTCTTTCATTAAGCACAGGCTCTGCACAGTGACTTCTTTTTAAGGTGCATGTATAGATGGAGGGAAAAAGTTACTTGGTGGTAGAAAAATTTATAAATGTGACCTCAGTGAATTTTGATATCCTTAGTTATAAATCAAGTCAACACCATGATCTCCTGAGAGAATGTGCTGAAAACAACTGTTACCTCTGTGCTTTTCCTCCCCACATACACATCATCCTGGCTTAGCCTTGAGGACAAGCCACAGACTCAACCCGGGTTTGCCTCTCTTCTTTAGATCACTAACTAGCAGCCCTCAATACCACCAAGGACTTCGGAAGCAAGGGAAGTCTTAGGCACTCACAGTCAAGGCCAGCCTAGGGCCGTGGTTCTCAACCTTCCTAATGTTTTGGTCCTATTATACAGTACCTCATGTTGTGGTAAACCCCCAACTGTAAAATTATCTCATGGCTATTTCATAACTATGATTTTGCTACTGTTGTGAATCATAATATAAATATCTGATACGCAAGCTAGCTGATATGCGACCCTTGTGAAAGACACCGAGAACCACTGGCCTAAGGATACAGGGCTACTGAAACTCTTGCATCCTCGTGTGGCAGTGGGGGTCCTGGAACAGAAATCAGACTTGGTAAACCCTCAGCAGAAAGTGTGGGTAGTAGTTAGCAAACTCTCAGGACGGGGCCACAAACTGTGGCAAATGCACCCACTCTCGATAAAAGCTGGGGGTAGGCAGTTGGGGGTCGTCCCACAACATTTTTGCATGCTCCTGCACATCCGATGACTTCTAAAAAGATCATCTAGGAATTTGATCATGATTTCTAACATCATTAGCTCTATCATCATTTGCCTCAGTTTTCTTTCTTTTTTTTTTTTAAACCTAGAATTTTGATTTATTTAATTTCTTTATAAAAGGTACCTGATGGTATTTAAATTTTCATTCCATGTGCTCTACATTTTTCAAGCATTTTATCCAGTGTCCACTTAGGGTCAAAAGGAGGGGACAGGAATCGAATGTACCCTTCTGCTTGAAAAAACAAAAACTGCTTGGGGCTGGAAAGGGAATTTATACCCAACAATAGTTTCTAAGATGGTGGACCTATGGACAGTGGTTTCTAAGATGTTGGGAACAGCTGAGTGAGCCTATGGTAGCTTGAGCTCACTGTGCTGTGAGAGCATTAACCAACCAAAGACTCAGCCAGCTAAAGAGCAGGTTAAAGGAAGCAGGTCGAGTTTGTAGGGCAGAGACAAGGAGAGCAGAAGCTGACACAGAGATCTCTGGAGACTTCTAAAGCATCCACACCACCCTCTCACGCCAATGTTCAGCTTTGTAAGGAGAAGGGAAATAGTTGATGTTGGAAGAAGAAAATTCAAGGAACTGGAAAAGTGCCTGGGGGCCCACAATGTTCTGAAGGTTTTCCCATTGCCCAGGTCACAAGTGAGAACTTTGTCATAAGCAGGCAGTGGGGTGGAGCACCCATAAGGGTCTTGGTTCATTAGTGAGAACTCAGTTCACACTAGACAAGATGCTTCTCCAATCATGTTGGGCACAGCAATGTGAGAAAAGGCCAAAGTGTTAGCTGAGAACTTGACTGTGTTCTAGAACAAAGCTCAAAATTCTTCACATGAATGAATTCAGCGTACCCCAAGGTAACAGTCACAGTACCTGGCTTCTGCCCAGACAGGGCCAGGTACACAAAAAGAGAGGGAAATGCAACCTCTAATGAGAAGACTACTCAAAGCCAAATTGGAGTGGACACAGATGGGAAATCAACAGGGACAACAAATCAGGCATTATAATTGAAGGTTATGTGGCCCTAACTGCTACTTTAAAAGTTGTGTCAGAAATTTCACAGCTAAAGTATGGCCAGCTTTGGGATCTGTTTTACCTATTACATCCATTTTAAATGTATTTGCTTATGGTGAGGTAGTGGGGAGTGGCATGGGTGTGGAGGTCAGAGGACAACTTTCAGGAATCAGTTCTCTCCTTCCACCTTGGTGAGGCAGAGTTTTTCTTGTTTATGCCATGCTGCTACCAGGCTACCCAGGCCCAAAACTTCTGGGAAATTCTCCTGATTCTGCCTCCCATCTCCAGTGGGGGAGCTCGGTGATCTACTCCTGCAGGGATAAGGGTCCCGGATGATAAGGTGTTGGGGAGGAGGACCAGGGATGAGGAATAAAGAAGATGGATAGTTGGTGCAGGGAGGTCTTGCACAAGCTGATGATTTGTGTCAAGTAGATTCATTAAGAAGTTCAGCATCCTCTACACTATTTGCAGGGGGAGAATGGGCCAAGCTCATCAGAGAGCTAAGCCAGACAACGTTGGCCAAGAGAACACGGGATAGCCCAGACACAGTTGCCTTAGCAATGATTAACCATCATCCTTCAAGGGAGAAAGCTGGGTTTCCAGGAATGGGAACCCTAACTTCCTTCAAGGCCCAGGCCCTAGCCCCAGCCCACACCTTGCCGAGTCTATCTCTGAGCAAAGACACAGAACTTGGTTCCCTTTGTCCTATCCTCAAAGCTCTGAAAAAGCCTTGGATCAGCCTGGCTCTCAGCAGCTGGGATTACAGATGCACACAACCACATCCAGCTTTTTTGAAAAAAAAATGTTGGATACAAAGATGGAAGTCTCAAGTTAGCAGGCTTGTGTGGAGAGTGCTTTTACCTCCTGAGCCATCTCCAAAGCCCATCACATCTATTTGAAACAGATACTATTCACTGATACTTACGCATTCACTAATAATCTGATTTTACTTGTAAAGAAGTCCATTTTCTCATGTTTACTTCCGCTATGTATTTTGTATGAGAGCAGAAGCTGTCAAGCCTGCACATCAGTCTCCCATCATTGTCCTCTGAGTTCTTGGTTTTAGATACACAAATGAATGCACTAAATGTTCACTATTACCTTTTTTTTTTTTTCAGATTCTCTACTGTGTCCTTGTAGGATAGAGCACCAATTCTGGTAGATTAAGTACTTATGGGTAATATTTTGCTTAGTGAGGACACTGAAAGATTACACCAGTTGTGGAAAGTAAGAGCTAACTACCTTGAGATTGTCTTGTACTTTGGGTCCCTAAGTATATAATAATATGATAAAATATAACAGAATAAGTGTAAGTCAAAGTCTAACTTAAGAATACATATATATTGTGGAGGAGAATAGCTGGAAAGATTGCCCAGTGGTTAAGATCACTTGCAGCTCTTGCAGAGGACCTGGGCTCACTTCCTAGCATCCATGTCTGGCAGCTTACAATCATATGTAACTCCAATTCTAAGCAATATGACACTGTCTTTTTGCCTTCCTAGTCACTTATATGCATGTGAGCATTCATAAACACACACACACACACTTGCATTCATATATACGTACACACATATACATACATACATACGTGCATACATACATACAAAATATTTGTAGAAGATTATGTAACACATGGTCTTCAGCCAATCACCATACTTCTGTCAGTCACAGACAGCATTGGTGAAACTACGAGGCAGATGCCCGAATGCTGCCAATCTAATGCCCTCTGCTTCACTTCTCTGACCAGCCTGTGGGAGTTCACCTGCTTCAGCTGAAGACTTGAGCCCTCGCATTTACTCTTGTTCTCAGTCTGCCTGACTCATAAGTCATTCTTTGCTCAAATAAGCACCATTCGATTTAATTTATCTGAAACAGTTTTCTTTTTACAAGCTGTTTTAGGCTGCCTTAGTCAGTTTTCCATCACCCTGACTAACACCAGAGGAAAACAAGTTAAAAAGGAAGAAAAGACTTATTCTGTCATAGTGTCAAGGAGTTCAGCCTGTGGGTGGTGGACTCTGTTGTTTAAGGCCTTGGCATGAGACAGAGTATCACAGTATGGGGTATACATCAGACCCATGCTGCTCACTTCATGACACCTAGGAAGTAGAGAAAGAGCACACCATCACCCCAATATCGGCTTCATTCCCAATAACCTACTTCTATGAGGCCCCCCTTTATGAGCTGTGGTCAACCTTGAATACTTGAGCATTGGGAGGCATTTAAAGTCCAAGCCCTAACTGTGTGTGTTGTGTTGCTGTTCATCTTGAGTAACTTATAATGAACAGAAAAGTGCCAGCTCATGGTTCTTGAGGCTGAAGTCTAAGGTCGAGAGCTGGCATCTGATAAGGACTTTCTTGAGACCTCATCCCATGGCGGAAGGTGGAAGGACAAGAGAAGGCAAGAGGGACAACAGATCAGATTCTCTTTGTCCCTTTGTAGGAAGCATTCTCACATTGATCCCACACCCAAGGTCATGGCATTCATCCAGTCAGGAGGGCAAAAGCTTCAGGGCTATTCCTTTCCCATGAGCCCCCATTTCCAACCCTGTTGCATTGTGGATTATGTTTCCAGCATGTGTTATGGGGGACACATTCACGGCATAGCACAGCTGGATGTACGGAAGTTGACTCCTCTTTCTCTGCTCACTGCTGCTCACTGTTATTGTACTTTACATATTTTCTTGGAGAAGTTGTATGCCAGCCCAATTTTCTTTTAAATGATAGCCTGGACTGTAATCTGCAGTTGTAAGGTGAATTGACCTTTTCTTCCCTTTTGATCAGGGTATTGTATCAGAGCAGAAAAGATTTAGAAATGTATGTGTGTGTATATATATATACACACAATATATATATTTTGTACATATTATGTACCTTTTATTTCTGAACAAATTTTAAGTTTACAGTCTTAAGTGTTAATTCTAGCTTATGAAATTCTTTTCTTCAAAAACTCCAACTATAAAGTTCCATGATATGGAACCCATACCTGGTACTGTTAAAGGGACCAAGAATCTGTGACTAGATTGGTCCAAGGCTGTAGGGTAGAACCCAACATTATCATTCTGATAAACGGACAGAGCATTAAAAGAGTTCCTAATGACTTGTTGCTACATCCATAGATGAGAGCATCCCAACCCTTCTTTCAGCACATGCCAATCAACACTGAGACCACCAACTGGTCAACACGCAGCACATAAGACCTCAAGGCCATCAGGTGCACCCTAAATGGGGCGTACATACCACACTCATTGCAATAAGGCTTGGAGAGCTTCGTGGAAGAGAGGACATAAAGATTGTTTGAACCAGGATGGAGGACGACTTCAAGGAAACAGGGTTTGCTGGCTTCAACGGGCCAAGTTGCACGCAGCGATTGTGACAGCACACACTGGGCCTGCACAAGATCCAGCCAGACAAAAGTCCCAGCATGAATGGTGGGGGAAAATAGGCAGATCCCACCTCTAGCTGATGAGCTATTTGTATTTGATAATTTCTGAAAGAGTGAGAGTTGGCTGTCTTTAATGATGTGGTCCTGGTAGGCTGGCCACATACTGAGGCGGGTCCCACTCTTAAGACTAGCTGGGCAACACAAACTGGACTCCATTGGGGAAAAAAAGAGAGAAAACTCAAAGTTGGGTAGGAATGGAGGGAGGGTGGAAAGATAGCTTTAGGAGGGACTAAGAGATGGAGGTGAATATGTTCAAAGTATATTGTATGAAATTCTCAAATAATTAGTAAAAACCATTGTTAAAAACTCCAAACATACACATTGAGCCTTCTTTTCTGTTTTCTTTTCAACCACTTTCTGTTTACTCCTTTTTCCCCCTTTGTCTTATTTTTAGCCCTTGAGTTTTTTAAACTTGCTTTCTCTATTATATTTTTATTTGACTCTATTCCATCCACAACTGATTCATTTCTATTTCTGAGTCAGTGTGCCGCTCTTCCTCTCATCCGCGCACTGATCTTGATTGGATCTTGTTCCATTTCTTTCTGAGTCTTGTACATCTGTGCTCTTAATTTTTTTTTGATTATGATGGCAAGTAAGGACTTAAAAATAATCTCCCCAATTGCTTGATGGAAGATATTCACTCATTTTGGGGTGATGTGTGCCCTCTCTTCCCTGTATTTCCTGTCATTGGGGGAGGGAGGCGAGTTTCATTGTCTTTCTTCTCTCCCTCTCTGTACACAGTAGGTCTGAGCTTTCCTATCCCAGGTACGTGGCAGTACACGTGGCACGTCTCCATCCTTGGGTGATGCCTGCCAAAGAAAAGGAGAAACAGTGGTGCTCTGTCTCTGCCGGATGCTCCGCCTCCTGCCTTCCCCTCCCACCCTCTGCCTTGTCTTTCTTACCTTTCCTTACCAATCTCTCCTAACAAGCCTTCTCTGTGTCCCCCTTTCCTGGGCGCGCAATGCACCTCTCTCTACTGCTCCCCTCGCGTTTAGGCTTCCGGTTATCCGTGCTTTTTTTGTTGGGTCAGAGAGGCGGGGAGGGGGGTGTTGACTGTGTTTTTCTCCATCCTTCTGGCGTGCTCTCCTAAGCCCCCCCCCGCCCCCAGCCCTGCTCTGCTTGGGGCAGCTGCTGCAGCTCCAGCTGTCTATAAGTTTGGGGGTCTCAGAAGCGATTTGCCCCTGATAATAAATACTGTCTGTCTCAGTGATGCTGGAGGCATGGGCTGCTGGTGGAGTTATTTCCAGTGCCCACTGATCTCGGGAATTTGAGCAACGTAGGTGCAGAGATATCTGGTCTAAGCCTTTGCATCTGCCGGGCTTCATCAGTGATCACATCAGGTCACTCCCTCAAAAGGAACATCTGCAGACCCGTTCTCATTTCCTCCCTCCATCCCTTTCCATACCCACTATATCCGAAACCATTTCCTTAGCCTGGGCTGAGTGGGTACCACATTTGAGGATCTAGGTCCCAGGCAGCTTTTTGCTGGGCATCTGATGCCTTTCACTGTGAGGGGAATTTGGAAGGAGGGCCACATTGCCTCTGCAGTCTTTTCCCAGAGCCTAAACCAGTGGTCTTGTGTGGACTGTTGGGGGTGGAGTTAGCTGCTGACAGGGCTGCCAGGCACTTCTGTAGACACTTTGAATGTCAGCTCATTTGCTCCCTCAAGCCACTCTGATACCACTCAGGAGCCCACTGCTGAGAGAAGGGTCAAGCCTGGTTTGTTTATTCCAAATGCATCTCTCCCACCTGGACTTTATGATGAATGACCCTTTCAACACTGTGAGGGGTATTTACTCTGGGTCTGAAAACTGACCGATCCTTTTTATGTAGCATGCCCAAACACAACTATGTCTTAACCAATGATGGACCATGTGTGCAACAGTAGGCCTTTAAGATTATGTTTCCCATTATTATTGAAGCCATTTCAGTGTGTCAGTTTCTGTTATGTTTGCACAGTGGTGAGATTTATCAGGACATATCTTTACTATTAGACAATATGTGACTCTGTCTCTATGCCTCTGCCTCTCTCTGTGTGTCTGTGTCTCTGTCTGCATGTGTGTGCTGTTTGACCTAAATAGACTATATGTTCCATAAATCTTTACCTCTCTCTTTTATAGTCTATGTAGAGTTGAAGAATTCATTTATTTGTTTTTTTCCTCCTCCACTGAGCAAACAAACAAACAAACAAACAAGAAAGACAACCAAACCTCCTGTAAAGCCAAAGGACCAAATTGCTTTCTGCAGCGTGCTTGCAGCCAGTTGAGCTGGGAGAAAGCTGACTTTGTGGGGAGAAGACAGTGTTGGTATTCTGAGTGAGCCAAGTGCTTTGGAAAGGACACTGAATACCGGTTCATTTAATCCTGACATTTATCTTTGTATGGGTATTAGATCGGATGCCTTCTAGATTTCGCTTGTCTTTAAGAGCCACTAATCCCAGTAGCCTCATGGTCACCTGCAGTGTGTACAGGGTCACCCACATATAGATCCTTGCTTGCCATCATAGGCAGCCTTGTGCTGATGAGCGTGAGCTTGTGGCTTAGATTCTATATGATGCGATACTTAGAATGAAGATGAATCGAGACCTTTATGAGTCTGGATTGTCGAAGATGCTGATGGGGTTTCCTTGACAAGTATGACAATGCTAATTACTTATTGGCACAGCTTGCCACCTAATGAGATGACAGTGCCCTGATGCAGCGGGTCTGTGAGAAATTGTTAACCATGAGCTCTTATGATTTAGATGCCGCCTGCTGAGTCACGTTCTCCTAATGGCATGAATCAGCTCTCATCTGAACTCCTCTGCACCTTCCCCCACCTAATTTCCTTGCTGATCACTTCCTTAGTGCAACTTAAAGACTAAAGATTAGAGGTGTTTTAACTGGAGAATTGCTGAGTGACTCGGCAACTGATTGTTGAGGGGTGTGCCAAGAGTCATCGGAAATATAACTTCCCTCAGATTTGCAGGAAGGGACTCAGTGACACGAGTGTCCTCTGCCATGACGATGGAGCGCATGCACGCTAGATCTTTAAATAGGCACCCTATCTTCAAAGCCTTGACTCAAAATCCAGGAGTCTGAACTTTATTGTATTAAGCCTGCCTTGAAATCCAGTTTCAGTTTGGTTGATTTATTGCTCAATTAAGAATATTGAAAAGTGGCCACTTCTCCTCTCCTATTTTATAGGAATAATGTTAGTGACGGCTGTAGACAGATAATATGCCCTAAATATTATTGCATTTCTGTATTTTAGAAGCATTGGCCATCTATCCTCTTCAGAGGATAGATATTAAGTTGTCAGGAAGAAAAGCAAGCAGCTTTAGAGATAATAAAGCCTTAGAGATGTTCGCATCCCACTGTGCTGATGAGGAAGAGACAGTTGACTGTATTAGTATTCAGGTCACAGAGATTTTCGGTTACTTTTTTTTAAAAGTGTATCTTAGATTGCAAGTCAGATCATCTGTAAGCAGTCATAATTCTGTCTCCCCCATTTTTACTTTGGTTGGCCTACACTGAACTGATATTTCAGGATGATGATAAATGTTACTGTTGTCCATGTTTTATCCTTCACTTTGACTAGGCAGACTCTCCATACCAAACAGGATATTGGCCAGCACTAGGTTTGAAAACTTCTCTCCTACATGTATACACTGAAAATGTAATCCTAGATCGAACAGGGTTGATAGGCACCAGTAAAAGGTAAATGTTCCACGAGACCAAAGACCTTACATATGAGCTGATGTGGCATCATGGGAGTTGGCTTGTTATAAAGCAGTTTTTTCTTGCGTGCCTCTCTTCCTTCCACCACACTCACTCTTAGACTCCAGAGCCAGAAGCCACATAAATTATAGTATATAAATTCCCCAGGCTTGAGTATTCTCTTATAGCAATACTGTAAAGATGATAGAACACAGATGATGACAGCCATCAATGCGAAACTACTGTTCATTATGTGAAAAAAGACATTTGTTCCAGTTTTGTAAAGAAAGACATAGAAATGAGACTAGATACTGAGTTTGTTCAGAGAGATTTTCTATAGCAGTGGAGGCTGTGGTTGGTACGGCGTGTCCTCCAAAGGTTCATGCTCTGAGAGCTTGGTCCCCAGTGAAGCCATGTTGAGACAGTGAGACTTGTAAGAGATAGGATATGGTGAAGGTAACTGAGTCCTCCTCCTAGCTTTGTAGCCAGTCATAGGAAGGCTCCAGATGAAGATGGCACCTAAAATTTGGGAGTCTTGATGGGGGCGTAGAACTCAATCTATAGGCAACTTTCTGTGCTAGCTCCAGGTAGCTGGTGTCATAGTTGAACTGAGACAATTGATTTTCAGCTGGTGTTCAGAGAGTTACAGAAACAGTTGTTGGTATTTTATATTTGTCACTCAGAGGCTCAAAGGCTAATTTTGTGTAGGTGGGTTTGGGGAGAGGCTGTGATCAGCCTTCTTAAGAGCACACTATATTTTGTCTCCTTCAGTCAGTTGGTACAGAGAGTGGGGCTTTCTGACCTAACGTATCTGAGCCAAATGCATCTCTCTGAGGCCAATGGAAAAGGAGGTAGTTTTACCAGGAGGAAGAGAAAGGAGTCTGCACAGGTACAAACATCTGGAACAGAAGGAGCTTCGAGCCTGTCATTGATGACCTCAGTGAGCTTGACTGATTTTTCACTTGTTGGTGTATTTGTAGTTTTGGTCCCCTCCCCCCATCTCTGCCTTTTGTTTTCTAGAGTAAATTATATTTTCACATTTTCCTTATACTTTGGAAATAAAAATGTTTCAATTTTATTCCACAAGAGAAGACATTTATCTTTTAACTTGTTTGCTCTATTCTCCCCCAACCTTGCTCTTAACAGTGTTATAATTTATATATAGCTGTCATTTGATTCCTCCTACCAAGATGTAAGAGTTTTTACTTCTCACATTTCTTGTTGTTTTGAGAGAACGATGAGGTCTTGGGTTTTAGATTCTGGATCATTACCATAAGAACATATAAAAATGTATTTTTTAAGTAGTATGCTCAACAACAATAAAAATCTAATTCAAATTCAAAAATGGGCAAAGGCATTGAATAAATGTTCTCTGAAGACGTTATGTAAGTTGACAATAAACACGAAAAGATGCTTGTGACATTATCCAATAGGGAAAAGCTAAACAAAGCCGCAATGAGGTGTTTCACAAGCATTAAGATGGCTCTTACCAAAAAAAAAAAAAAAAAAAAAAAATTATAACAGAACAAGAGGAGACTAACAAGTGTTAGCAAGTGTGTGGAGAAATTGGGGCCCTGGTGCACTGCTGGTGATTGGGCAGTTCCCCAAAAGGTTAAACATAGAATCGAAGGACTCAGCAACTCTGCCACAGGTCTACTCTCTAAAGAACTCAAAGTGAGGACTCAGGTACATGTAGACTATGTTTGTAACAATGCTATCCCTAAGGGCCCAAAGAGAGGCAGACAGTAAGGGAGAGGTGCTTTTCTTCCAGTCAAGAAGAGAGACTCAGGAAGAATTCAGCATCAGCCAGATCTTGCCCTCTGGCCCTGAGAATGACAAGAGGATAAATTTTTGTGTTTTAGCCACCCCACAGTCACTTGGTTAGGGTAGTCCTCAGTGACTGACCCTGTTATACAAATCACATACATATTTGTGACCATCCAGACGGTCTCAATCTACTACGCAAGACCCTGTGTCTTTGTCACCCTCAAAGCTAAGATGGGACTCCAATAACAAGGTGGAGTTGGAAAACTAAAAACAGGAGAATGCCTTCGGACTCTACATTCTCCCATTATTTGTAAACATGAAATCCTCCTGTTTGTTTATTTATTTATTTATTTTTACTGTACTGACATTCAGGAAGACCTAGAATAAGAAGCTGAGGGCTGTGAGGACCCACTCCGGATGGAAATGGTGACTTCACACTGAGGGTGTAACTCCTCCACAGAGGGCTGAAAGAACCAAATCCCACGAGTCTTGTTTTAGGGGCTCTGTCTGAAGCCACAGCTGTCCACACAGTTAACCAATGTTTTGGAGTTTGGCTTGAATGCCTCTGTTCAGGCTCCAGTTGCAGCTCAGTGGAAGAGCATGCACCCAGCATGTGCAAAGCTCCGAGGCTGTCCCACAGGGCCACAAAATTAAATCAAAATAAAGAGGGTTGGGCATCATGCTGCATGAAGTCCGATCCAAAGCAGACGAAGAATATTTTTTTCCTCTTTTTTTTTTTTTTTTTTTAATCTTCCATCAATCTTCCTCCCATCACACCCTCTAATTCTCAGCCATGTTAACTGTGGTTTGGGTAGGGTCACAGAGGGATAAGGGAGCAGAATGCTCACTAAGAGGGGAAATGGTGGCGGGGTGAAGCTGTGTGGAGCCCAGGGAGCCCTCTGCCTTAGCGCACCCACTATGATAGAGCACCCCTGCACGGAGCACCCATCTTCATGAGAGCACTCCTGCACAGGAGCACCGCCCCTCATTAGAGTACCTCTCCCTGCCAAGCATGGCTGAAAATGCTTCTTCTGCTACTTTGCCTATTGCATCCCATGGTGAAGCTGCTCTAAATTGAAAATGAGGTTTTTTTTTCTGGAAGAAAAACCAAGACTGGGGACAGGATGGAGTTCCAGAGGCAGTCCCGAGACTCCGGGAGTAGGTCCTGGGCCCGTCTCTGGCCTCCTCACTGACCCCTGGCCTGTCCAGTCACTTTGTAGACACTTTCTCTAATAAAGCCTGCTTTTTTCCTGCCACACACTCTCTCTTTCCCTCTTTTGTAGTCCCCTTTGCTGGTGCTTGGCTTCCTCCCTGCAGCAAGGGGTTCTCCCAGGGAGGGTAGTTCCTGTTACAGGGAAAGCACATCTCTCAGGGCAGAGCAGCGGTGGTGCCAGGGCCACCTACAACTGCCATGACTCTGGCTGTTTTAGTTGCAGAAGGAATTTGAGGTTCTGCCAGGTGCTGCAGGAAGCCTGAGACCTGCTTTATTCTTTCAGCCTCTGCAGCAACAGAGCAGGAAGGCTCTGCAGTCATGCCCACGTCACATAGGGCCTGCAGCACAGGCTGAGTCACTCAGGAGTGACCCTCAGACAGATTCGTTGTTGTCCTCGTGAGGGGGTGAGGGGAAAAGTGGAATATTTTAACTAAAGTGAAACCCAGTGTCATTTAACTGATTTCTGAATGAATTGGGGCATCTGTGGGAAGAAATCAGGAGGAAGAATTTTGGGAGAAAATAAAACAACAATTCATTTTTATCCATCAGTATTAATAATCCCGCCTCACTATCTAATCCTCTGTCCTTGGGTATTTTTCATGTCGGCATAAGTCACCTGTGTAAATGGTGGTTTTAATATTAAACCTTATAGGTCTGAGGCGATTTTGTTAATTCAGAATTGTCAGGTATTCAGTTTGTTTCTGGTTCAGGGGGTGTTATAAACATCACTGCTGTTAATGTTCTTGTAATCAACATGAGGCATTTTCCATGAGCATTTTTTTTCATAGTAAATTCCTAGAGGGATTACGGTGCAGCTCAGTGGAAAGGCACACACTAAGGCTCATCCCGCTCGCCAAAGACAGACCAGTTTTCCACTGGTTACAAGAAAGAGCCAAAGGGCAGAGGTAGTGCCCATAGGCAGCCCCCCTGCGCCCCCTCCCTCCTGTCCCCCCTTCCCCCGCCTCCTTCCCACCCCCCCCATGTTTGAAGCAGCCTGACCTTGACTTTGCCAGAGGACTTACAGGCCCTTATTTCAAGGGCTATGTTTAGAATTCTCTTCTCCCTGTGAAGCAGAGGAGGCCAATCTCTGCCCCGATAGGTTTAGAGATGCACAGCTGTACAACGATCTCAGGAAGACGATGGATGTTTGACCCTGAGTGGGGATTCTATGTGACCGTAGCCAAGATGAACTCTTTGATAGCTTCACAACCTGAAGCAGGAAGTTATCTACAGAAAGTGCTTTCTCATGCTAGTTTTAAATTCAGGAGCCATACTTCTAAAATGCAACAGAGAGGAAAGAACCACTTCAGGTTACATTAATGCTACAAGAGACTCTATGCCAGGCACACAGGGAACCACCCTTGGAGTAAAAAAAAAAAAAAAAAAAAAAAAAAAAAAAAAAAAAAAAAAAAAAAAACTATATATATATATATATATATATATATATATATAAACAAAAGGCAAATAAACAAACAAAACCTGTTCCTTTCTTCCTTCGAGTCATCTGGATGCTAAGTGTCCCTGAACTGATGAGAACCAATTGATTGTATCTGCACCTGGAAAATTCACTGTTGTTCTGACTCCCAGGCTGGCCTTTTAAGCATTGTAGAAAACTCATCTGTCCATTTTACTATTCATGGAGGTATTTAAATCATATTGCACCTGCTCAGAGCTGGGAGAGATGGGAACTGGATATTAACTTTCCTCAAGGAAAAATAGTGATGAGCAACTGAGAGAATCCCCCCCCCCTTAGCTACTTGGAGCCCAAGATAGAGACCAGGGGCACAACCACAGGAGGAAAGGGGATGGGTGCTCCACACAGGTGGTGAGGAGGTGGGTCCTTCTCACATGGGCAGATGTCTTGATTAAATTTTTTCCAATCCTCTTCAGTGAGACTACTACACACACACACACACACACACACACACACACGAGAGAGAGAGAGAGAGAGAGAGAGAGAGAGAGAGAGAGAGAGAGAGAGAGAGAGAAGAGAGAGAGAGAGAGAGGAGAGAGAGGGAGAGAGGGAGGGAGGCAGGGAGAGAGAGAGAGAGAGGGAGGCAGGGGAGAGGGAGAGAGAGAGGCAGGGAGGGAAGGAGGGGAGAGGGGGAGAGGGAGAGAGAGAGAGGGAGGGAGGGAGAGAGGGAGAGGGAGAGAGAGAGAGGGAGGGAGGGAGAGAAGGAGAGAGAGGGGAGGGAGGGAGGGGGAGAGGGAGAGAGAGAGGGAGGGAGGGAGGGGGAGAGGGAGAGAGAGAGGGAGGGAGGGAGGGAGGGAGAGAGAGACTGAGAATGGGATGTTTCCTAACTGTCCCCCAGAATTATAGGCGGAGGACAGTGGAAAGCTTGTGTCCAGATAAGGCATCAGTTCACAGGGGCTGCAGAGGCAAGATTGGCTGAAGTTAGGTTCCATTTGTCGTGTCTTCCTTCCTGGAGACCCACAATGCACCTGTTTATGGAAAGACTGGAACGTTCTAGCAGGGAGGAGCACCATTCCTCTCGTTTCTCGGAACTTTTAAGGAATTGGTATTTAGTGAGATGTGTGTTAGGAAGTAAGGTTCTCTGCCTCACCTGCTTTGCTGAGCAGGAGACTAGAGTTCACCTTAGCACCTCCTTGGCCAGGCTCATGACAAAGCTGCTGTCTTGAGCTCCTTCATGCTGAACTCTGAAACCATCATGGAAGATATTAGCTCTCTTTTGACTCAATTTTTTGATTTTATTCCAGTAATGCCGACGCAGTCTCCTCACAGTTCTTGAGCTCCTATCGTATACCTCACATGTTTTTCTGCCTTGGTAGATTTTGCTAATGATTCTTTTTTCTGTTCTTAGAATATTTGGAGATTTGCAAATGTAACTTTGGGTCACAACCTTTAAGTCAATTTATGATAAGAAATATCTTTTCAGGAGAGGATAAAAACACTTTCCAAGCCAGTGTGAGACAGTAGCCCTTTGCGTCATGTCCTCAGCATGGTCTGATGTTCTCAGGACCATGGACTTTGCGAAGCCACCTATTCCAAAGGATGGTGGGGTCCTCAGGCCTGTTCATTGCCTGCCTCACTCATGCATTTCCTATCTGCAGGTTCAGTCTTGTGCTATGGGCCCCCCAATCTGTGCTGCACATCCGAACTCCTTGAGAAACAAACAAAAATCCAAATAAACAAAAACCAAAAACTAAGCTAAAATCAAGCAAAGTAGTGGCAAATCCAGAAAGTGGCATCCAGCTGTGACTCTCTAAACTACCCCCTCTTAGAAGTCGAGGGTGAGTATTATATTTTTTAAATTTGAAGGTCCTCTAGGGGGTTTCTATGGGAGGGTGACATTTTAGTGCAGAGGGCCACTGGGTTAGAAGATCATGCTGACATTTTTCTGGCAGAGAGTTGAAGCCCTGAGTGTGAGGTAGATTCACTGTGCATTTCTCAAGCTCTACAGATTGCACATATATGGTGATATAGCGCGCGCGCGTGCGCATACACACACACACACACACACACACACACACACACACACACACACACACACGGCCGGAGGGGGGCAAGTTGAGGGAAGCAACTGTCCTTCTCACAAGTGAGCATGAAAGGACTTTAGAAGCCTGGACATGGGACAGACTGGTCCTTCCAGGCTGGGATAGGATAATGCTTCACTTGGGATCCAGCTGGGAGGCCTGGTTCACACTGGGCTATACCTGGTGGGCAGCTGAATTCACCGAGTTAGGCACGGCAGAGCACCATGCTCCTGGAAAACCGCTGCTCTGTTCTGCTCCGGCTTGCCTTAGAATGCTACATCATCTGCAGGTTCTGTGGTTGTTTTTAGGGACACAGGCAAGGAAAGGAGTATGAGCTGAGTCGCCAAGGCCACCTGGGGACAATGCTAATGAGCAGTGGCTTATGGAAGTCAACATCTAGTCCACCCACTTTTGCCCCATTCTTATGTTCAGATCTATTATTCTTCGGCCTCTTCACCATTCCGCTTGCACTTTCTACCCCTCCACTCAATAAACCCCAAAGACCTCTATGCAGAGACAGTCTCCCCAGTCTTGAGCTCTTCTGACCTGGGTTATTGTCTTGTGCCTCAGTTTCCCTGGGTAGCAGACTCATGTGCTGTGTTACTTCTGTGAATTGGGCGTGGTTTAACAAATCGTCTATACTGTGTGGGGAGCTGGGTCCCAGCGTGGGCATGGTAGGGAGTGGCACCTTTAAGGAGTGGAGTCTAGTTGTAGGATAACGGATGTTTGTTTAGGCCAAGGGAGTAATTGTCAGGGACTATAGAACCTCTACCTCTTCCTGGCTTCCTGTTTGAAGGTGTGATCTTTTCCTCCTCACACAAATTCCCATAATCCACCACAGGGATTATATTATGATCATGTAAAAGGAACTAACATTCTTCCATCATGCCCTGCATGTCCCACAGAGACCCCCTGATAAGGTGGGAAGGAAGGGGGCCCTTCTCTGAATTCTATACCGAGCTGGCTGTGCTCGGTATGGGCCTACTCACCGTTATACTGGTGTCCCCTCAGAGACTACAATACTTGCACGTTTCTGATCGTTACAAATGGCTTTGAATGAACAAATGATCAAGATTATCCTCATTGAAAAAGAAACTGCAGAAATAAATAAAAATGCTACTGGACTTAAAGACAGACGACCAGGACTCTATCTCTGAGATCACAATTAGCTAAACTCTCTGAAAATGCATTACTTTAAGCTGTGTGCTAAATGAGATAGCTGAGGTTGGAAGCAGTGAGTACCCTGTGTATAGAAAGAGACTTTACTCAGCATTATTTCTGTCCCTCTGTGTGCCTTTGCCTCTTATGTGAGTCATAAGCTGTCATAGCATCAAAATCTAAAGCCAGAGAAAGACCGTGCCCCACCCATGTGGGAAGTACAGGCTTGACAGCTCCAGATGAGGCTCTGAAGGAAAACTACCCTGCCATCTTTTTGCATCAGCTCTCCTTACTTGGTGTGCCTTCCATCAAGCCAGCTGGACTTTATGCTCTGAGAAGGAGGCCATGTGAAAATCTTATTTAGAGCAAGTTCCAAGAGACCTGATGCTTTTACTTTAGGAGGGGTACCAAAGTTAACGGGAGCCATGATGGAGATATTCCAGCTGTTAGTCATGTCTTGGGGAGGAAATCCTACCAGTTCTGATGCATAGACATCTCTTTTTAAGCACAGACATGTTGAGGTTTGGATTGATACCCACATTTTATAGGTAAAAGAATCACCTCATGGATGTGAATTCAGTGTTTTCAAAGGCTATAAATCCAAAGAACTCAGGTTTGACTCGAAATGTATTCTTGCTTCCTCTGTTCCAAATCATCTCACACTTCAGACCACCAGAGAAGCAAATGAATTTCAAATTCTTTTCACTTTCTTAGCATTTGAGTTGTCAAGAAATCAGGTCATGCTAGAGTCATAAAAAGTTCCTGTAAAGACACTGGGGTTGCGCAGAGAATAAGTACATGACTATGGGCCAGGGATCTGGGAGGGGTTTCTTCTAATTTAGACTATTTGATATTAACCTGTGTTTGTAGGGCATTAGCCCAACTTTCATGAGCCCACTTCCTCATCTACAAATTGGAGATCGACACACTACTGACCTTTCCAGATTGTGTCAGAATTATGAATTCCAAGCTTTAACATACTACCAGTTACCATAATTGTTTGAAAGTGGGTATTTGACTCAGCATTGTTGATGTATTAGGAAGTGATTTGAGCATGCACTGAATTCTGCAGTGGCTTTTGTATAATTAGAGAAATTTCTATGAGAAATGCTAGATGAACAGAAAACTGTGTTCATCTAGGTGGAGCTAGATGCAAAACAAAAAATATAGTATGTGCACTGCACGCATACAACACACACACAGACACACACACAGACACACACACACAGACACACACACAGACACACACACCAGCTCCTGTCTTCTGCAGTCCATTGTGTGTTGAAGATCCCCTTTCTTATTTCAGATAACTCTCTCTCCATCTTTTTATAAACTGCTGCCTTCTGGAACCTGATTCCTACCACAAACAAGCGTCGGGGCATGTTAAAAGTGAGGGGCCAGATGATTTTATTACCCACCTAGTGTCTCACTGATGAAGCTTTTGAATACTGAGTCTTAGTACTATGTTTTTCCTGAGGCTTTAAATCTCATGGCTTTGCATAGTGAGATTTTTTTTAACTATACAAATATCATGAGCTGACAGAACTGGATGTACCGAGGACTGTGCTGTGTGTGCAATAAAACTCTCAATAAATTATAGCTATTATTGTGCTTACCAGAGTCCTTTGGGGCAGGCATTTCATCGGCTGCCTTTCATGTGGAACTATGAGGAACGTCAACAGAATGGAGAACACAGGAATTTAGTAGTCACTGAGCCTCAATTACTAGACGTTCTTCTTTGCTTTTATTGTCAAGTTGGCCCAACCATGAGTTACCTGAGAAGAGGAAACTTTAATTGTATGATTGTCTCAGTCAGATAGATTTGTTGTCATATCGTGACAGGGTGTCTTGATTGATGATTGATATGAGAAGCCCCAGTCTACTGGGCATGTGGGCCTGGCCTGTGGAAGGAAGCTAGCTGGGCATGCACCATTGAGCAAGACAGTAGTTGCATTTCTCTGTGACTCTGCTTTATGTTTCTGCCCTGACTTCCCTCAATGACAGAGTATGAATTACAAGTATAAAGTCAAATGAACCCTTTCCTCCCCCAGGTGGTTTTTGGACATGATTTTTTTTTTAAATCACAGCAACAGAAAGCAAATAAGGACATGAGGTGGCTGGCATCAGACTGGCTGGACACAAAATTAGGTGAAAGACCACAGGTGGTGTCCTCCTACACCTGAAGGTCTACCTAAGAAGAACGCATTGAAGGAGAAAGCCGAGTCAGGGTTTGCTGGTGTGCTCCGTAGCCAGGGTACTACAGTGACGATGCAGCATGGGGAAAGTGTCCTGGAGCGTGTGGTATGGAGACCAAGTTCTAAAGGGTGAGGTGTTTTCCCAGAGAGACCCTGGAGTTGAAAGACATTGCAAATAGTGGGAGCTGCCGAGGCAAAGGCTGAGGACAGCACTCTCACTCTGGAGGAAGCTCCTGCCCTTGCTTTGGGTGAGGCAGAACACTGAAGTGGGTTAGGAAGCATCGAGCCACATCTGCTCAGGGCTTGCACTTTGTTCTGAAGACATTTGGGACTCGGGAGCTTCTGAGGTGGGGATTCAAGCAGCCACCACTGCCTTTAAAAGCTCCTTCTGAATGGGAAGGAAGAAGCCAACGACTGGGTTTCAGGAGGCCATTGTACTGGTGAGGACAGGAAATGACGTTGTGCAGGCTGAGAGGAGTGTAGTGTGAAAAGGATGCTTGCGAAGTGGAAGGAACAGGATGCAGGTTGGGGGCGGGGGAGCGAGAAGAAAGGACCCGAGATGCCTCTCAGGTCCAGCCTGGAGCAATGAGAGAAAGTGAGTTGGAAAGAGAAAACCGTGCTTGGAGGGACAGACAGGGTCCCAGCACAGCGTGTTGCTCACACAGTAAGGGTGGACTGAAGTCCGTGGGCAACGCGGAGTCACAGGCTCGGTGTAGCTCTGGTGCTCAGCTGTGGCAACCAACTACAGATGGAGTCAAAACTCAGTGGACTTTTAAATTCAATTACACTTGGGAATTACACATGACTTTGTGGCCTCTAAGAAACCGTCTAGTAGAATCAAAACCAAGATCCTGGAACCTAGGATCATTTGTGAGCAGGAGCGCTTGTTTTTCCCTGGCCCATCCAAAGTCACGCTGAGAAAATTCTTGCTAAGTGTAAATAACCCCGAATACAAAGGTAAATGTTAGCATAACCACATAAACAGTGAAAAGAAAGAATATTCAGGCCAAGGGACCTTCTGGACCTCCCTGAACCCCAAATATTTTTTATAGAGGCTATAGACTAGATAAAAACAGCCAGAGTGAGGTCTGTCCAACCTTACTCATAACCGGGACAACTTGATAAGGAACCAAAGCTGGGGCCCCCTTGGATTCCCTGAATGGTAATAAAACCCACCGGCGTGGGGAGAAAACCCCACTTTTCTACTTTCTATCTTAGTGAGCATCAAAGACTAAGGGGCTGAGGAACGCTGGTCTGTCACTTCTTAAAGGCATTGTAGTTCTGTGATTTTATTCCTGACTGGGATCAATTATGAGCTGAGCTGGCTTCTGTTTTGGTTTTCAGCCAAACTCAGTAATGAAGAGTGGAGTACAGCATTCGTGTGTGTGCATGTGGCCATCCAGTGTGTGGGTTTGGATACACCATGTGCGTGAAGATGAAACAAACGCTGGATTTCTGGGCAGGGTGGTCACCAAGCAGCGTCTTGTTTATTGGCTTCACTAGTGGAACATGCCCTGGCACCTATGTCAACAAGCTGCTTTTCTATCTAAAGGCCTTCAGAAGTAAGATTCGCTTTATAAAAAAAAAAATGACAATGGCCAAATGAAAGCATATTCAAGCTCACTTGCTGTCAGAAGAGCATGGCCTGAAAGCAGTCTTCTTTTTCACTGTTGTTTTCGGGTGAGTGGACAGAGACTAGACGCTTGCAAATTCCTCCATGCATGGCATGGGGGTGTCCTAGTGAACAATAGTTCTAGTACAGCCCAAGCATGCAAAAAGAGAAACTGCGGGGTTGTTTATGTACATGCTAGGAGGTTTGTATCTCAGTAAAGCTGCCAACAGCTTGCTTCTCACAAATATCCCTGTGTGTAAAGAGTATACAAAAATATTGTCATGGGGGTTCCTTTTTATTTGTAGGCTTCAAGTGTAAGAAATGCATCTATTTCTTTCACTTTGGTTTATAAGCAAGCGAGGCAAGGGTCAAACATTGCAAACTGCAGGAAGATGGAGCAAGAGACAGGGAACCAGGCTGCAGAGAGAGAGAGAGAGAGAGCAGAAGTGTGCTTCTCAGCCACCGAACTCCAGAGCATCGGGCAGCAAGCAGGGCCAGAGGCAGAGTGGACAGAAGGAGGGCTGGACTGTGGGCTTCCCAGAGTTTGAATGTTAAGAGACCCAGGGATTCTTATATCATCAGAAGTCCAGCAAAGGACAGAAAAGATCATGGTTCCTTGTTCTGTGTTCTTCTCTCATAAAGGCAACTCAAGCAGGTGTGTGTGTGTGTGTGTGTGTGTGTGTGTGTGTGTGTGTGTGTGTGTGTCTGTGTGTCTCTGTGTGTGTGTGTGTGTGTGTCTGTGTCTGTGTGCAAACACAGGTGTGGGTGCATGTGGTATAGGGCATGTAAGTGGTAGGAGGGTGCAAGAGCGGGAGATAAGGAATGACGAGATTTAAGTGTCAAAAGATACACAGAAAGGAACTGTGCGCAGAAGGTAGTGAGCTGTTCCCTAGACGGTGACCTTTTATCTTCCGGATGAAGAGGACTGTGTAGTATATAATGAACAAAAAGTTGGTGTCATTAGTCACAATACTCAGGGGAAAAAAAATCACACATAAAAAAGCAAGAATTTGTAGGGCGTGGTGGCACACGCCTTTAATCCCAGCACTTGGGAGGCAGAGGCAGACAGATCTCTGTGAGCTTGAGGACAGCATGGTCTACAGAGCTAGTTCCAGGACAGCCAAGGATAACGCAGAGAAACTCTGTCTCAAAAAAACAAAATAGCAAAAACCCAAAACATAAACAAACAAACAAAACCCAAAGAATTCAACAAGCAGAATGTGTTCCATCATTGTTAGTTACCATAATGCCAATTTCAACAGGTTTTGCTTATTTACATTGTCTTATTTCTATCAAAAAGTAATTTCTGGGGATAGAGAGACAGCTTCATAGCTAAGAGCATATCCTGCCCTTGCCGAGGACTGCAGCTCAGGTCCCAATGACCAAATCAGTTGGTTCACAGCTACCGGTGATTCCAGCTGCAGGGACTTCAGCCCCACCAGAAGCTGAAGGCAAAGACCCAGGAATGCCTTGGAGGGTCGCCGGTGTTGGCCCAGCAGAGCCGAAGAATCTGGAATCTGATGCTGTTTTGTTAGAATTACCATTGCTGTGATACAACACTGTGACCAAA
Source organism: Acomys russatus (assembly GCF_903995435.1). NCBI lineage: Eukaryota > Metazoa > Chordata > Mammalia > Rodentia > Muridae > Acomys > Acomys russatus. The sequence continues at coordinate 9,383,766 of NC_067154.1, read as the reverse complement.
AAACAACTTGGGGAGAAAGGGTTTGTCTCACTCACAGTTCCGTATAAGAGTGCATCATCAAAAGCAGTGAGGGCAGGAACTCATGTAGGACAGGAGCCTGGAGTCAGGGGCTAATGCAGAAGCCGTGGAGGGGTGCTACTTACTGGCTTGCTCCCCTCGGCTTTCTTATAGAACCAAGAACCCAGGGATGGCCCCACCCACAATGGGCTGTGTTCTCCTTGATCAATCACTAATTAAGAAAGTGCTCTACAGGCTTGCCTACAGCATGATCTTACAGAGACATTTTCTCCATCAAGGGTTACTCCTCTCAGATGACTACAGCTTGTGTCAAAGTTCACATAGAACTAACTAGCACACGTCCTGAGGCAGTGGTGGCAGCAGAAGCAACATCTGCTCTGGCAAGACAAAGCTTTATCCACAGCAGGCTTCTTCCCTCTTCCCTCTTCCTCTTGTTGCTCCTTCCCTGCTCCCAGCTTATCAAGTGATTCCATCCACATTAACGGCAGGACTTTCTCCCTAGTGCACTGGCCAATATGAGTCCTTAGTTTTAGCTTTCAACCTCTTGAACCGAATAGTTACTGTTTCCTTTGGTTATCCAACTCCAAGGTGGCCATTATGTCACTATTTGACCTCTGGTGGAGTAAACCAACCCCTTTTATAATTAAATAGTCATTCCTTTTATTCTGTATCACTGGATATATATTGTGAAGGAGGTATATCAAAATAGACATACAATTCTGACACATAACAAAATAAAAGTCATACAAGATTAAACTGAAGTCTCTAGAAATGGCCTATAACACAAGGACAGTACTCAGTTCAGGAAAGGAGAGCAGATTGGGATGGCGATGGGCAGTGTCTCTCTGCCTAGCTGCCCTTAATTTTTTAAGCCATATATTTGTTTGGTCAGGATTTCTGTATTCACATTTGTTGTACAATAAAAATGTTTTAAAAAGTCAACAGTACTTGTTAAAATATGTGAGATCTTACTGGTCTTTGAAAATAAGATTTTTGAATGGCTGCCCAAATTTTTCCTTCTCTGTGTTATTTGTATTCATGGAATGTACTCTTACTTGTTTCAGAGGCAATTTTTTAAAATTACCCTGTGGTTAATAAGAAAGCTGCATAAAGAAACACTCCACTAGACCTAAGAAATATCTGTGCAGAATTCGCCTCCTCAGCAGAATTTGGTGTCTTCTTCCTTGGTAGTGTTATCACCAACCACACTGAAAATGCTCAGATGTGGAATTATTCAGGTTTTATAGCAAGGAGGCAGTAAACCAAAGACAGCCCAGGAGTTTCAACAGTGCCTCTGACAATCTGAGCTTTGTGCCTGCAACAGAAAACATCCCCAATTCTCTACCACTAGACTGCAAGAGAATTCTCTGAACGTGCAATCAATCTGCTCTTACCAAAACCCAAATGATGTGCTCTCTTTTGCAGGTGCACCTGCATTCCTACTCTTATGCCTTTAGAGTTTTATTATAACAACCCTGAAAGAGCTCACCTGCACACATGCCCAGGAAAAAAAATTCTGAAAGCTTCTATGCAGAAAAAGTAGATAATTTACAAGTAGGCAAAAATCATCCTCATCTCTGTTTTTCTCCTGATGCAGAAAAGACACTAGGAAGGAACAAAATAATTGCACAGGATTTTAAGAGGCAGAGATGTGACCCCCAAAATTCACAGCCATCACAGTTCTTTCACGTCTTAAATTAGCAAAGAATCCTCAGAAATGCAAGAGCTTCTTAGGAAATGCAACTGTGAGGCAAACCCTTAGATCGTATGGCATTTCTAGCCACTATGTAAAGCAGTGCTATCTGAGTGAGGACCCTGTTATATACCAGGGCTGGGTAAGGATCACTAAAGCCCTTTAAAAACAGGTGGAATCCAAATCTGATGAGTCTGACTGTCTCAGTACAAATGTCAACAGCACTTTCAGGGACTGTCATGAGAACACGATGATGTAAGGGCCACCGCTCACCCCTGTGGTTCCCCCAATTCATGTACTGCAGCACATGCACACCTAAATTCTTTCTCGAGTTTCTTGCCTGTCAGCATAAAATCCACGGATGACCATCCTTTGTTCTGTCTCCCCCGCACTGGGAAAGTCGCAGTACCTGAAACTCACCAAAATGTGTGGCACCGTCCAAATCAGGGCTAACCAGCAGCAGTCTGCTACATCATGAAAGACTGAGAGGGGCACATAGGGGTTTGGGGGTCTGATTTTAAAAGTGCACTCATATTTTAAACTCTCATAATTAGACAAAACAGGTTAAAGGATAGTTTTTAAAAGAAAGCACCAAATGATATAAAAATAATATACAGTGTCATAAGCACTAGAGAAAAACAAGGCTTCTCTCATTTAGAGTCCCAATAGGATGTCCTCCCCTCTGTCCCAGTTTCCTGGTTAGTGAAGGCTTTCGTGGGACATGCCCCTTGGGCTAGTATGCAGATATAAATGAGTATACACCATTTGAGTCTTTCTGCTTCTGGGTTAACTCACTCATTATGATCATTTCTAGCTCAATCCATTTATCCACAAATTTTGGGAATTCCTTGTTTTTAATAGCTGAGTAGTATTCCATAGTGTATATGTACCACAGTTTCTTTATCCACTCTTCTACTGATGGACACTTAGGCTGTTTCCATGTTCTGGCTATTACAAATAAGGCTGCTATGAACATGGTTGAGCAAATTTTCTTGTTGTGTGCTGGAGCATCTTCTGGGTATATTCCAAGGAGTGGAATAGCTGGGTCTTGAGGAAGCCCTATTCCAAGTTTTCTGAGATAGCATCAGATAGATTTCCAAAGTGGCTGTACTAGTTTGCATTCCCACCAGCAATGAAGGAGTGTTCCTCTCCCCCCACATCCTCGCCAGCATATGGACATCCTATTGGGACTCTAAATGAGAGAAGCATGGGAGAATAGCAAAGTCAAAGGATCCAGAGGGTCTTAGAAACCTACAAGTAGAACATTATGATAGGCAGATTTGGGCCCAGGGGTCCCACTCAAACTAAGGCACCAGCCAAGGACAATACAGTCGGTAAACTTTAAACACCTACCCAGATCTAGCCAATGGTCAGAACATTCTCCACAGTTGAGTGGAGAGTGGGATATGACTTTATCACGTACTCTGGTGCCTCACATTTGACCATGTCCCCTGGAGGGGGAGACCTGGTGGCACTCAGAGGAAGGACAGCAGGTTACCAAGAAGAGACTTGATACCCTATGAGCATATACAGGGAGAGGTAATCCCCCTCAGGAACAGTCATAGGGGAGGGGAATAATGGGAAAATGGGGGGGGGGGGAGGGAAGAATGGGAGGATACAAGGGATGGGATAACCATTGAGATGTAACAAGAATAAATTAATTTTAAAAAATTTAAAAAAAAGAAAAGAAAAACAAGGCAACAGAATGGCCCCCATCAGAGATCTCCAATTTTAAATAGCATAAATACCAATAACAAATGTTACAATAAAAAAATTCCTGTTGAGACAAGGTTTCTCTGTGTAGCCCTGACTGTCCTGGAACTCGCTCTGTTGACCACGATGGCATTGAACTCACAGACATCTGCTTACTTCTTCCTTCCAAGTGCTGGGATTAAAGGTGTGTGTTACCAAGACCTAAAATAAAGAAATTAAAACACTACTAAAGTATAATAAAGCTAAATCAAGAGTAAAATAAATTCAAATATGCATTTCATGTTTATGTGTGCAATTTTTTTCTTTAGAAATTTACCAAAAACAAATTAGTAAAAAAGTAGTGCATTTTCTTTAATTTGATTTTTTTTAATAGAGTCATTATTCTAACTCTAACATCATTTACAGAGACTTCCTTCCTCAACTTCTTGTGTGATGGGATTACATGTTACAGTAGCTGGTCCCTGCTAAGTTCTTTCAGGTTACGTCATAGCAAGTGGGTGTGACGTCGTCCTGGTGGGGCCACATAGAAGAGGGGCAGGTTACATGAGAGCAGCAAGCAGAGGACACATGGGCCAGGACTCCTTCTATAATGACTGACTCTCATGGAACTTACTAGAGAAAGGCGGTGATCTTTTCTGAGGTCACCCCATATGACCTCCCACTAAGTTGTCCCTTTTACAGACTCCCTTCCTCAACAGCACCACACTGGGAAGTAAACTTGAAAAAAATAAGCAAAGGAAGTGTTTTGTTGCACACTCAAATTGTGATTTGGACACGTGGTCAAGGGTGACCTCAGGAGAAATTTGGGAAGCTGGGAGGAGAAAGCACTAAGGACTGGGGGGGGGGGGTGGGTGGGGGGGGAATTTACTCAGATCTTGTTTACTTTTCGAAGACATTTGGGCTTGGTTGACAGGAGATTGCAGAGTGGCTGGCTCCACAGTAGTCAGCAAGTTGTCTCAAGCAGAAGGGGAACTAGTGAGGGACTTAGCTTAGTAACACAAATAAGCTAACCAGTTGTCAACAAATGAAAGCCAGGGAAAGAAGGTGCAGTCTGTTTTAGCTTAGTAACTTCTCCATCATATAAGCCTGGTTTTTGTTTTGTTTGTTTGTTTGTTTGTTCTATTTTGTTATTTGTTTTTTTTTTTTGTTTTTTGTTTTGGCGAGAGGCACATGTATACTGAATATGAAGGAGCTTTAAAGGTCCACTATCTAAGAGTAAGTGTACGTGTGTGTGTGTGTAGTGTGTGTGTAGTGTGTGGTGTGTATGTGGTGTCTGTGTGGTATATGTGTGTGGTGTGTGGTGTATATGTGTGTGGTGTGTGTGTGTGTATAGTGTGTGTGTGGTGTGTATGTGGTGTCTGTGTGGTATATGTGTGTGGTGTATGGTGTATATGTGTGGTGTGTGTGTGTGTGTGTATAGTGTGTGTGTGGTGTGTATGTGGTGTCTGTGTGGTATATGTGTGTGGTGCGTGGTGTATGTGGTGTGTATATGTGGTGTGTGTGTGTGTGTGTGTGTGTGTGTGTGTATAGTGTGTGTGTGGTGTGTATGTGGTGTCTGTGTGGTATATGTGTGTGGTGCGTGGTGTATGTGGTGTGTATATGTGGGGTGTGTGTGTGTGTGTGTGTGTGTGTGTGTGTGTGTGTGTGTGTGTAAAAGACCTTCTACAAGTGGATGTGCTATTTCTTTTCCATTACTGCACTATCCTTTCAGGGTAAGATGGAACGACCAAAAAGAACATTATGCTAAGAGAAATAAGCCAACCATCACATCCTGCCTGGTGTCACTTACATAAGATGTGACCTCACAGAAACAGAAGAGAATGGTGGTTGCCACTGGGTGAGAAGTGTGGGTGGAGGGTTACTGTCCATGTGAATAGTTATATGTATGTCATCTGAGTGACACAGAGAGCTGCTGGGCAGTGTGTTACCCATAGCCAACAGTCTGACAGCACTATCTTTAAAATATGTAAATGAGATCTTGGAATGAATTTTCCTACCATAAAAACAAAACGAAACAACAACAAACCAGGTCAGAACCAAAACCTATAAAAAAGGAGAAAGTTTGCAGGCAGTGCATATATTGTGGCTTTTAAGTGTACATGTTAAATATGTGCAATTGAGAAAAAGAAATGGGGGGATGCAATGTCCCTTCTCCTTACACTAATCTTCATTTAAATGGGAAATGATTAGAAAAAGTAAAATAACTGAGAGGTAAGACTTAAAGACAAAAGTACTACTGTAACGGAAAGCATAAATTAAAATCAAGTGTTGATAATGAAAACGAAGTAGAAAATAAATTGGCCTCAAATTTGAAGGAAGTTTTAAAGGCATGCACAGTTTGAAAGGGATTAAAATAATAGCTTTGCTGGTACCAGGGTAAAAGGAAAAGTACAGTCAATCCATAAGGATATCAAGAGCCCACCAAGGTAATGAAAAACTGAGCAAGCAGAGTTAAGAAAAGAAACTTGACCCAGTTCCAGCCTCTGGCCCACAGCTCTACCCACTTTCCTGAGGAGACCACATGGGTCACCAGGAATATCCATCCTCTAGCACAAGGCTCTACCCACCTTCTCAAAAAGACCTACTGGGCCTCAGGATCATCCTGCTGTAACTGCCTTCCTGAGGATTCCAGTGGGCACTAGGAACACCCAGCCAAATCAGGGATAACCAGGTGGCTAGAGGACAGCATAAGAACACAATCAAGACCCAGGGCAACACGGCACCATCATAACCAAGCTGTCCCACTACAACAAGTCCTGAATATCCTAACATCACTGAAACAGAAGAAAATGACCATAAATCTATTTTTGTGGAGATGATAGAGACCTTTAAAGAGGAAATGAGTAAATGCCTTAAAGAAATACAGGAAAATAAAATCAAATAGGTAAAAGAAATGAACAAAACCATTCAAGACCTTAAATTGGAAATAGAAACAATAAAGAAAATACAAATTGAGGGAATCCTGAAGATAGGAAATTTAGGAAAGAAAACAGGGACTGCAGAGGTAAGCATCAACAGCAAAATACAAGAAATGGAGGAGAGAATCTCAGGTGTAGAAGATACATGGAAGAAATTGATGCATTGGTCAAAGAAAATGTTACATCTAAGAAATTCATGAAACAAAACAGAACACCATGAAAAGACAAAATCTAAGAATAAGAGGAATAGAAGAAACAGAAGATTCCTGGCTCCATGGACCAGAAAATATTTTCACCAAAAATTATAAAAGAAAATTTCCCCAACCTAAAGAAAGAGATGCCTATAAACATACAAGAAGCTTATAGAATACCAAGTAGACTAGACCATAAAAGAAAATCCTACTGCTAAATAATAATCAAAATGCTAAGTGTACAGAAAAAAGAAAGAATGTTAAAAGCTACAAGGGAAAAAAGTCAAGTAACTTATGAAGGTAGATCTATCAGAATCACTTCTCAACAGACTATGAAAGCCAGAAGAGCCTGCTCATGTTATACAGACACTAAGAGATGACAGATGTCAGCTCAGACTAATATACCCAGCAAAACTTTCAATCAACATAATGGTGAAAACAAAATATTCCCTGACAAAACCAATTTTAAAAGTACCTGTACACAAATTCAGCCCAAGAGAAGATATTAGAAGGAAAACTCTAACACAAGGAGGTTAATCACACATACCTCCCCAAAACATCCCACAAGAAATAAATAGTTCCACTGCAGCAAAACCAAAAGAAGGGAAACAAAAAACCACACACACACACTCAACACAAACATGAAAATAACAAGAACTAACAATCATCAGTTATTAATATCTCTCAACATCAATGCACTCAATTCACCAATAAAAAGACACAGGCTAACAGTGGATGTGACAAGAGAACCCACCATACAAGAAACACACTTCAGCAACAAAGAAAGACATTACCTCAGAGTGAAGGGCTGTAAAAAGGTTTTCCAAGAAAATGGACCCAAGAAGCAAGTTAGAGTAGCCATTCTAATATCTAATAAAGTAGACTTTCAACCAAAACTAATAAAAAGAGATGGGAAAAGGTCATTTCATACTCATCAAAGAAAAAATCCACCAAGATTACATCTGAATTCTGAATAGCCAACCAAAGACTGGCCTTAGTTGAGACCCATGCCATGGGAGAGAACCAATCCCTGACACTAGTAATGTTACTCTGCTATGCTTGTAGACAGGAGCCTATTATAACTCCTCTGAGAGGCTCCACCTAGAATCTGATGGAAACAGATGAAGAGGCATATAGGCAAACATTACAAAGCTTGGGGAGTCAGATGGAAGAGTTAGGGGAACGATTGAAGGAGCTGGAGCACTCCACAAGAAGACCTAAAAAGTCAACTAACCTGGGCCTATGGATCTCACAGAGTCTGAACCACTAACCAAAGAGCATATATGGACTGGTCATAGGCCCCATGCACATATGTAGCAGATGTGCAGTTTGGTCTTCATGTGGGTCCCCCAGCCACTGGAGTGAAGGCCCTCTCTAAATCTGAGGTCTGCCTTTGGATCCCATTTCCCTAACTGGGCTGTCTTGTCTGGCTTCAGTGGGAAGGGACGTGCCTGCATCCTTAATGTGCCAGGGTGGGTTGGTACCCATGGGGGACCTCCCCTTTCTCTAGGGAGAAGGAGAGGAAAGAATTGGAGGAATGAGTATGGGGGGGGGGCTGGTAGGAAATATGGGGATGCATTCATGATATAAACTGAATAAATAAATAAATATAAAAACAGTAGAGTTAAGGCATTATGTAAAATAAACTACATTTTAAGGGGTAAAATAAAAGACTGAAAATATTTTAAATTGCCTAGCCCAAATCTCACTACTTAAAGGATTTGTAGTGTCCTATGGGAAATGTCAGCAGATGGACCATGGACTGAGCTATGTCTTGGTCACGCTTCTGGATGCCAAGGATGAGGGAGGAGGTCTTACACACATCTGGTGGAAAAGGGTAAGTCATGCTTAGGGAATGAAAAAGAAATAAAGGCTGATTGACAAACCGTACCAAAGGCAGAGGATCCTAGGGCAGCTGAAAGGTTTGGGCAAAGTACTACTCTGAGATGTCACACTGAGCCAAGTACTCCTTCAAGAGACTGACAGCCTCTTCAGAAGGCGGCTTTAAGAAGCTAAGCACTTATAACCCCGACAGAAACGAAGACCACAGGAAGACACTAACCACTGATACATGATTCCAAATTAAGCACTCAGAAGTATAAATGTTGGGGTAAGAAAGGGGGTGTGTGTTATAGCATTACATTTAGAATTACAGATAAATTTCTGTGGTATAATTGTGATTACCAGGCAGAGTTCTAAATGTCATCTATAAAAATGATGCATAGTTTGTTAGTGAGAAGAGGAAATGGCTCAGTGAGCATGTCTTTGCTCTCGGCTTCTTCCAAAGGACCATGTGTCTCCATTTGACTAATTGTTATCTGTCTCACCTTGTATATTTTCTTCATCTCACTAGCTAGAACTTGCCTGTTTACAATCTGACTCCCCCCACTCACCCCCAAAACCCCAACCATTTAATTGTAAGTTCTGTGACACAGAGGATCCTTCTGTCTTGTCACCACTGTTTCTCCAATGTGCAGGCAGGTCTGCCATATAGTAGGGGCTTACATTAACTACTTTACTTTTTGCTGTGGCCTGTACATATTTTTGAACTGTGAAATCCTCCCTATAAAATATAGAACTATGGAAGACTTTCTATCAAATGGCTTTAAAATAAAAGGACTGACTTAAAGCAGCTTTAACCATTGCCATACTATGCCAAAAGAAATAGTGTTCACATTGGTGGCCCTCATTAAAATCATTCATCTCAAAATAGAAACACCTGGATATGAGAAGGAGGCTTGCAGGAAAGAGGGGGTTGGTAGAGATGAGAGATAAGTGGGAGGAAGGAGCAAGAAGAATCAGAATGTATTCTCTACGTGGATGGAAATGTCAAAAGTCAAATCTCATACAGAAAAAGAAATAGTCCCTGCACACCCACTCACAGCTCATGAACATGGTCATTTTTCCCCCTTAACCCAGCCACTATTGTATATGACTACAGTTCTTTATTTCTGCCAACATGACTAATGGAAGCTGTTATAGTAATTTTATTTATTAGTGAGGCTGGACGTCTTTTTATACTATCTAACGTTGTTTGGATTTCTTCATCTATGAACTGACTTCTTGTGCTTTGTCTGGTTTTGACTGCTGCACTTTGTCACACAGCAAGTAGTCAACATTGTGATGATTCATCTCCATTGTCAACTTGGCTGGGCTTAGGATCACTTAGGAGACACATCTCTGAGTATGTTGGGTGTTTCCAGAAAAAGCTTAACTGGGAAAGGAAGTCCCACCTCAGACATCACGTGCCCATTGAATGGTGTCTTGGACTGAACCAAAATGAAGAAGGGAATGGAAAAGGCCAGTGGGACACCAGCACACATCTCTCTGCTTCCTGACTACAGAGGCAGCGTGATCAGCATCCCGACTTCTGCCCTCATGCCTTCTTCACCATGATGGAGTGGACCTTCAAGTCCTGAGCTTAATTCAGCCTTTCTTCCCTTCAGTTGCTTTTTGTCTAGCACTCAGCCACAGCAAAAATGAAAGTAATTAATTTAGTGTAGCATGTCTTGAAACAGAAAGGACTAAAAATAAGTAAATGCTATGGATGGAATAATTAGTCTTAATGATCAACACTGGAAAGAAGATGAAGGAAAACACTCTCGTTAATGCTAATGTAAACATACCTTAATGAGAGTTAAGAGAACCATCAAGTACTGGGGAGTGTAAACCTTTTAACACAGAAATTCTACTTAAAGAGATGTGTTTTATGAAACACTTTCAGGAGAATGTGTGATTGTAACTACTCATTATGTAGATGCAGTGGTAAAAATTATAGGATGAACTATATTCATTATGTTTTGATGCTTTTATTTTAATTTTAATGTAATCAAATATATTAATCTTTCCCATGGTAATTTGCTTTTTATGCCTTAGTGGAGAAATCTAATGGTTTGACTTCATTAAAAATAGTCCATTTTATTAGACCACTTTTAGAGATTTAAAGTTGTGTATTTTAATGATTGATGGGTTTCTAAACCACTTGGCATTTACTCTGAAGCATCAAATGAGGTGCAATCTTAGGTACAATCTTTTCTACAAGGAAGACGGTGGTCTCTCTGACTCATCCTTGGCAAGCCCTTCGAATTTATAGCATGCTTTGGAGCCACAAGCCGTTAAATTTTGTGCTTGGATCAGCTTTTTAATTTTCTGTTTTCACACTGACTTTCAGGATGGCATTCTAAGAAAAGAATGAGTGGCCCAGAGGGTGAGTTTGCAATGCTTCCCTCCTCAAGGAGAAGCATTCAACAGAGATACCAACCCTGTCAATAACGTGAAATGTGAGGCTTACTATCCCTTTGAATTCAAATATTCACTTGAAGATTTGGTCAATGCGTCAGAGCTGGTCCACTAGCTAGAACAACTCAAAATAATTCTTTCTTTTTACAAATGGCCATGCATTTCAGCTCTGTTACCAAGAGTCTATGTGTTGGAGCACAGGGCTAGCAAGGCTTTGAATGGGTCCACACTGAGGGAATCACTATTTCCCTGTTCATCACTTAATTTTCTGTGGTGAGTAATATTTCATAAAAATATGTCGTGAAGAGTTCTAAAACAAAGGGAAACAACTGTGATGGTTTAGAAGCTCAAAGACAAATTTGGTAAGTTTTATGATCTTTTTAATAATAGAGAAAATTTAGAACCTTGGAACAGTACATAAAAATACCAAAGAAGGAATGGAAAAATACTCCTTTTTAGTGATTTTTTTGGCATTTTCAGAAAGACAGATGCAACTGGAAATTGTCCCAAGTGAATTAAGCAATCTCAGGGAGATAAATATCATATTTTCTCTCATTTATGGGACCTAGACTTTACAAATTCATAAAATCACATATGGAGAGATGGTATAAGAGAGAGGTATAAAGGTAAGGGGGATCTAATGTGAGTGGGATGGATGAGAGAGAAGAGGATGATAGGGAAGAATAAGAGGGGAAGGTGGCAGGGAAGGGGACATATGCTCAGGGTACACTATATACTTGTATGAAAATGACCTTATATAGCCCAATATGAAACAGTAACATTCAAATATCGTTTCTTCCCACTTTATCTCTTGTACTCATCACATCCTCGGGTCAATTAGAGTAAAAAGATGGCCACTAATTGACACGTCTTCCATGCACAGGAGCATCATCACAAGCTCAACTCCCTGCATTATTATCATCACTTTTGGAAATTACTTATACTGTTGGTGTTTTAATCATAACTGAGCTTAACTCTCTCAAATGAGAAAATGTATGTGTAGAGTCAGCACACTTTCAAATTATCCATAGTCATTAAAAATCACACAAGATGGAATAATGTCTAATTCTGCCCAGTGTTTGAACATGCATACTTGAGCTGAGAGAGCAAGACCTTAAAAATCCAGAAAATGCCTTTAAAGAATCATCAAAACTTTTAAACCAAAAGAAACATTCTTAGTTAATTTGGCATAAATTTCAAACAAAAATTCTCTCTCCTGTGGCATTGTAAAAGGGAAATAAAGCAAGAAAATGTTATCTTTAGAAAGGATGGAGATACTGGCTAAAGATGCAAAATCAAACCAAAGTCTTTATGTATGTGCCCTTCAAAAATAGAAAATGACAAGACTTTATTTGTGATGAACGGGATAAGCCTACACAATGAGTGAGGGTAGATGAGGAGACCATTAGGACAATGTTTTCGAAGCTGGAAAGCAGAAAAAGAAATGATGATTGACTAATTAGACTTGACAACACTGAATGCCAAGTTAACAAGAGAAGTGGGGAACCAATCCAGTGTGTACTGCAAAATCCCTTCCTCTTGGGACAGCATGTCCTCTGGGGTGTGAGCAGTATTCCAAATTAGGAGAAACGTTTGAAAGTCTATTTAAGGATCACTTAAAGCCTTCTACACTCCATCAGAAAATTGGAGATTTATTTTCCAAAAAGAGCATCCTGGGAGCCCGTGCAATAGGCAGCAGGAGGCAGGAAGCAGAGCACGTATGGGTGTTGGCATGGTTGAGTTCTAGATCTCTGCCTCAGCACAGTTATCAGGATACTGGAAGTGAAGACTGTACCACCAGGTAGGATGCTATTAGATTGTCTTCTGGGAAACTCTGGCCCAGGATCTTCCAGATGAAACTAAAAACTAGACAAAAGGAAACGTAGAGAGTAACCGCAGGAATTTCACAGTAAAAGTCAGGGCCAAGTCTCTCCACAGAGAAACACTCACAGCCTCTATGTGCACTAAAGTTTTGACTTTTTTTTCTTTTTATAAATATTTACACTTTATTACTAAGCCTTTGGGGAAAGACCCTGATAAGAATGCTAGAAATAAAAATATATCAGAAAAAAATCTATTTACACTTAATAAGTATGAAAGTAAACAAAACTTCAAAGTCATTAATGTATTTGTAGACATGAAAAAATGACACTGAATCTACAAAACAAATATTAGACACTGTACATAGATGATGGCTCCATGGACAGATAAATAGATGAGGAAAATCATAGATGATTAAGTGTAAGTGATAGATGATAATTTATATATAGATAGGAATTAATACATAGATATAGATGATAGAGTTTATGATAGCTGTTTGATTGCTAAATATGTAGATGGCAGATAGATAAATGATGGATAATTTACAGATGGACAATAGATGATAGATAGACAGATAAATAAGGTAAATGATAGATGATTAATAGTTGTTAGGTAGATGACAGATATAGATGATGGAAAGACAGATTGATAGATGATAAATATTCAGAAAGAAAGGCTTTCCATAAGCCTGAAAAGGGAATTTGGAAGCAGATTTGAAGAGACACATCTATAATTTGTGATAGACAGAAGAAAATGCAGAGGTGGAAAAACACAGAGATAGGAAAACTTAAGGCAGAACGTTGGCATAGGAAGTCCTAATATCTGAGTAGTGGATGTTTTAGAATGAAAGAATAGTTGAAAACTAATTTGGAAGATGTGAAGAGAGCAATAGCTCCCAGAGGGAAACTACATGAATTTGCAAGGTGTAATACAGTGAGCATTTAGAATAGTCATCAAAACTCAAAAGCCGTATCCCCGTGGAATATCGAAGATGAAATCCAAAAGCTTACAGAGGAGATGGGAAAATAAACAAAATGGCTTGAAGATCTCAGACCCTCCACGGGTTCTTTAGTCAGGTGTTCTCTGTGCCCCGGCGACGTCCCAGCTGGAGCAGAGTTCCTTCCCTGCCTCACTGACCACAGGTGGGTCAGAGTTCCCGAAGATTCTGCTTCTCAGAAGGAGGCCGTGTTGCCAGGAGTAGCCTTAACAGCTGCTGTGAAAGCAGCTGGGGGCGGTGCTGAAAGGGTTCTGCACATTGTCAGAAGGAAGGGGACAGGTATGGGTGAGCAATGGGTTAAACAATATGTGCAAATATGAACAAGCCATATGGGAACCTACTACTTTGTAAACCAATTCAAATAACCACATTTGTATTAGAAAAACAGTAGAACCCAAGGCAGTCTAAGTTTTGCTATCCACAGTGGCTTTGACTTTGGTTGAGGGTTGTCAAGTGATTTAGAGGTGACAAATGGGTAGACACCCCTCTCGCCATGCTGTGTGTGTGTGTGTGTGTGTGTGTGTGTGTGTGTGTGTATGTATGAGAAAGAGAGAGAGAGAGAGAGAGAGAGAGAGAGAGAGAGAGAGAGAGAGAGAGAGAGAGAGAGAGAAGACAACCTCTAGTGTTGCTCTTCAGGATCTATCCACCTATAAAATTTTATTTTTCATTTATTTATGTATTTATTATTTGTTTATTTTAATTAATATATAATTACATGATATCTCCTCCATTCCCCTCCTAAATTCATGGCCTACTTTTTTAGTTATTACCATTATATACATAAATTATGTGTGTATACACATATTAAATATATTATATATAATAAGTTATATATATGTATACACATATTAAATATATATATATGTGTATATATATATATATATATATCCTTTTTAAGTCCAGTTAGTGCTCCTTGTATGTATACGATTTCAGGACTGACTACTGGGGTGGACAAACTCTCCCTCTCTCAGCAGTCATTTTTTTTAAGTCAGGATATCTTACTGAAGTCAAAGCTTTCTGAGACCGAGAACCTCCTGTTGTAACTCCCCACACTGAGGTTACAAGAATGTGCCACTTACACACTTCTGGGGATTGAATTCAACCCACATGTCTGCACAGAAGGCACTTTGCCAAAAGAGTTAGCTCCCCAGCTGCACAAACCAGTGAGTAAATTTCAGTGGCCTCAGCTGACTCCAGACCCAAGTGGCACCATGTCACCACTAGACAGTCCTACCCTTTGAGCCAGACCAACGTTGCTGTCCAGCCCTCTGTTGTTAGTTTCTCCCTCCACATTGTCTTTCCACTAAGGTTTCAGATTTACTATTAACTGTTTGTAGCCAGAGAATTATGGTCTGTTCTAATGATGCTCATGACTTCACAGCTAACTATAAAGTTTCTTTGGGTAATACTGGAAGCGTGTTGACATGTCTGTCCTTGGCCAGTATGTGCTCAGCATCCTTTCTAAGCTTCCTTCCTTCCTTCCTTCCCTCCCTCCCTCCTCCTCTTTTTCCTTCTCCTTCTCTTTCTCCTCCTTCTTTCTCCTACTCCTCTTTTGTTTTTGTTTTGTTGTTGTTGTTTGGTTTTTTGAGACAGGGTTTGTCCAAGTAGCTCTGGCTGTCCTGGAACTTGCTCTGTAGACCAGGCTAACCTTGAAATCAGAGCTCTGCCTGCCTGAGCCTCATGAGTGCTGGAATTAAAGGCATGTGCCATTACACCTGTTCCTTTCTAACTTTTCAAATGAACAAAACTGCTAGCTGTCCTCCAAATTTCATGGGACCAATCTACATGATGCTTGAAGCTGTCTGTCAGTGAAAACTGTTTGGGGGAAAAGTTGGGGGTTGTTTTTTTTGTTTTTTTGTTTTTGTTTTTGTTTTTTTTTTTTAACCATTCCCAGAACATTGCCAATCTTTGTCATTTCAAAGGTAGCTCATAAAATAAGAGTTTTTCTGGGTCTGGGTTAACTCATTCAGGATGATCATTTCTAGTTCCATCCATTTGCCCACAAATTTCAAACTTTCTTTGTTTTTAATAGCTGAGTAGTATTCCATAGTGTAAATGTCCCACAGTTTCTTCATCCAGTATTGAACTGAGGGACATCTAGGTTGTTTCCAGATTCTGGTTATTACAAATAAAGCTGCTATGAACATAGTTGAGCAAATGTCCTTGTTGTGTGGTGGAACATCTTTTGGGTATATGCCAAGGAGTGGAATCGCTGGGTCTTGAGGTAGCCCTATTCCCAAATTTCTGAGAAAGTGCCAGATTGATTTCCAGAGAAGACAAACATGATATATACTCAATTATAGCTGGATATCAGCCCAGCATGGATGTCCTCCGAGAGTCTTCACTCCATGGGGATGGGGACAGATGTTGGGACTCGCTGTTGGACTCCGGATGAGAGTGGTGTGGAAGAATGGGGAGATAGAAGGACCCACAGGTTCCAAGAACCCCACAAGAAGATCATCAAGGATGGCAGATCTAAACCCAGGGGGACCTGCACAAACTGCTGTACCAATCAAGGACAATGCATGCAGTAAACCTAGACCCTCCTATTCAGATATAGCCAATGGACAGCTCATTCTCCATGGTTGTGGGGAGAGCCTCTGACATGAACTCTGGTGCCCCTTATTTGACCACTTCTCCTTGTTGGGGAGGCCTGGTGGCACTCAGAGGAAGGGAAGCAGGCTATCTGGATGAGAATGTGGTCATATGGTGGGGGATGAGGTCTCCTGTCACAGGTCTAGGGGAGGGGAATAGAGTGAAAGAAGGAGGGAGCGGGGCAGGGGGAACGGGAAGATACAAGTGAGGGGATAACAATTGGGATGTAATCTGAGGAAATTATTTAAAAAAATAAAATAAGAGCTTTTATTCTGATGGCATTAGCATGTAAATAGTGGCTTTTAAGAAAAGAAGATGGTTGCATAAAAAATTATGTGCACTTTCAACAGTTACACATTGAAAGGAACTCATGAGGCTGTCAACTGTTTGATGACTTGCTTCAGAATGTCACATACAGTCTTGACTATTCCAGAACATGCCATTAGATGGAAAATAGTTTCTAGGTTTTCCTTAACTGTATGCCACAAAGTAGCTCAACTATTTGCAGAACATGAGCCTCTTCAATAGGATGAAGTCTGCAGCGTTCGGCAGCTTTGAAAGATGTGTCAAGAACGCCAAGGAACTCAAGGTTTGGGCCTTTGTCTTCCTTCATGCTGTCACATGAGCAGTTCAAGTGCAAGGCGCGGGAAGCATCATGCAAGAGGATGCAGAAAGAACGTAAAAAGAGAGCTGGAAGATGGGGGGGGGGGGAGTGCTGTGCGGTGCTATTCTCTGGACACGGCACAGCCATTGCACTTATGAGCTCACTACAGCTACAGCTACGACCTGCACAAGACTGGTGCAAATTCGAGCCATTAAGATCAGCTGACACTCACCCTATCAGCAAGCAGGATGAATAAAATGAAGGCAGTATAAATTGGGCTCCTGGGGCTTTCCCCAAAAGGAGAAGGTATGCCAGGAGCAGCAGGACAGGTTGGGGTTGCCTCTTGAGAGGTGAAGGGAGAATTCGAGGTGGATAGAGATATATTATATATACGTGGGAAATTGTCAGTAAATAAATACGAGATGTTCTAAAAAGACAGTAAAAATGTGAGCACAGGGGGCTGGAGAGATGGCTCAGAGGTTAAGAGCGCTGTCTGCTCTTCCAGAGGTCCTGAGTTCAATTCCCAGCAACCACATGGTGGCTCACAACCATCTATAATGTGATCTGATGCCCTCTTCTGGCCTGCAGCTGTTCATGTTGGCAGAGCACTGTAGATTAATAAATCTTATAAAAAAAATGTGAGCACACCTATAGGAGCCATTAAACTTCTTCGTTGTTGGTACTCCGATTTAAATTTGGTCTGTAAATATGAATAATAAACTAAACTAATTTATAGTGATTCAGTTATCAGTTTGAAAGTTTGGAGTTTTAAATTGCTCAGTATTGCACAGAAACAAATATTGAGGTATAGGGTGACGTATTCAGCGATGGTCCTTTAGATTATAGAGTCACTGAAAAGTCCCTATCAGCTTACGACGTCTGAGTGGCCTTTCTTTGTGACACGCCTGTCACCCATGGTGGCGGTGATAGGGGCACAAGCATGCTCACTGTGTTGTCAACCATATCAAATGTAAAGCAATGTGGTTACGGAAAGCCTGGCAGACGAAGAGTGACAATAAATGACTCTGTTATTGGTTTATCTCTTGCTGTGTTACAGGGTTTATGGTTAATGTGAGCAGTTTCTACTTGTTATAGTGTTTACTGTGAAAGAGTGTGTCTCTATGGCAGCTGCGACCATGTGTCTCCTGTTTGCTAGGTCTCTTGGCTGCATACAAAGGCCATATCCTGTGTTTACACTGGGTTTTCTCAGCTCCCACAGTACTCTGTTATGGTCCCATAATAATGAAAATTGACTGGCAATGCAGTTCTAAGGCCATTTTTCCATTGTTCAGTGGCAGTATTATCATAAAATTTATGTTAATTCGATGTGTGATATTAAATACATTGTTATTCCAAGCAAATAAAATACAGAAAACTTTTAAGTGTATCCAAAATTGTAATTTAGTACACATGCAGATTACAGGAATAGTTGAGAGTCCAAATCACTGTTAAAATTCAACTACTATCAATCAGATAGAGTTGTTTGGTTGTATTTTAGGTATCTTTCATGGTTTCCTTTAAAAGATGCTTTATAAAATTGTTTTAATTTTTAAGTGTGTGTGTGTGTGTGTGCGCGCGCATGCGCGCGCTCTCAAGCACATACATGCTCTAACCTGTATGTACAACATATGTGGCCAGGAAACAGTGTCAGATGCCCAGAATTAGAGCAACAGGTGTCTGTGAACCATGCAGTGTGAGTCTTGGGAAATGATCCAAGTTCTCTGCAAGAGCATCAGGTGTTCTTAGCCACGGAGCCATCTCTCCAGCACTTGAAAAAGCTACCTTGAAATGCGTGGTATTTTCACAGAATAACAACATACTGGTGATACTTTTGTCATACATTACACATGCACATCAAAGCTTTGTAAACCAGAGAGCACGTGAGAAAGGAGTGCAGGGAGAAGGCAAATGTGAAGTCACTCTTTGTTTCTTCTGCACAGCAGTACACTGGGTGTGCTCTGTATGCTTGGAGCAATCTGCCAGCACTCATACACTGCTTCTAGGAGAGCACTTCAACAATTATCTCAGTCATGAGATATTTAACTTTGTTTGGTCTGCACTTTGGTGGATTTTTAGCGACACATCTGTCAACAAATAATTATAAATAGGAACAAGTCAAAGTCAGCATGAAGTGTCTGAGTCTTCAATCAGGACACTAGGGGCAGCTTCCTGTTTCTTGGCCAGATGGCTGGTAGATACAAAGTCTCTAGGGATGTGTCCATGTGGTCACACAAGCATGCCTGGAGAGGCGGGACCATGTGTTCAATCAACAAGTG
The DNA here is from genome assembly GCF_903995435.1 of Acomys russatus. Taxonomy (NCBI): domain Eukaryota; kingdom Metazoa; phylum Chordata; class Mammalia; order Rodentia; family Muridae; genus Acomys; species Acomys russatus. The sequence goes on along the minus strand of NC_067154.1, from coordinate 9,364,701 downwards.
TAGTTGCTCATGTAATTTTTGGATCAGAATTGGCATATCTGTGCTTGGGAATCCATGCTACAGCTGCAGTGCCAGATGGTACTACTTATGCTCCCTGTGGTCGGAAATGTTTGCTGGTCTACAAGAACGAGACTTAGAGGGCGTGGGTGAACTGGAAAGAGAAGTCTTGGGCTTGTGAAAGTAAAGAAATAACATTCCCCAAATACTCCGAAATAAGGGATTCTGACAGTACACAAGCTAACCCGGCAGAGTGAGGCTAGTTCTTAGCCAGGGTTCTACAATTGCTCTGATGGATGCATCTTGGAAAATGACCAACTTTCTTGGTTATAAGCCAGTATGGAAGAAGAGAGTAGAGTGTCCGTGTACACTGTCCAAGACAGAAGTAAAAGGTTTTCCAACTTGACATTGGAACGGAAACTTCTCCACTGACATATTTGAGTAGAGAAATTGTTGGCTCTGTTTTTGAACAATTAGACTTTATTATACAACCCAGCTATCCCGTATAGGAGGGGAAAGGGGTTAAATGGAAAGAAGAATAAACCTTCCGGCTGTTAGTTCCATGGGATGGATCCCTAGGTGTCTCTGGGCCTGCACACTGATCCTCTCCTCGACCTGCATCCTCGTAGTTCTAACCTGCAGCCCTCTCCTCTCCTCTCCACCTGCTCTCTCTCTCTAGGGCTGCAATCACTGGTCTCTCCTCCTGATCCCTCCTCCCATCGATGTTTGATTAGAAACCCAGTAGTCCAGCTGGAGTCCCAGGTCTGTTTCCTGAATTCCGGACCTAAGATGGCTCCACTCAGACTAACGCAATGTCAATCTCAGTGGGTCCATGGTGTTTCCAAGGGGCAAAGCCTGGGGCAAAACCCACCATCCTTCCACACATCCCCCTTTCTTTTAAAAAATAATTAAGAACTATATACACAAACATACATATATACAGAATCATCAGGTATCAAATACATAACCCAGTCCTTTTATATTTATTAACCTTGGAGAAAGTATTCCACTATCCTATCAAAGAGAGTCCTTTCCTATTGTCTAAAGTTTTCTAAAGTCTCTTCATTAGAAATTGCAATTACCAATCAATAAATGTGTCTTTAATTCTTTAAAGTAAAGCTTATAGTAACATTGTGGCTGTCTAGTCTTCAATCTCATCAGAGACCCAAGAAGGAAATTCTATTTAATGTAAAGGAAGTACAGGCGGACAACTTCCGTATGTGGATAGGACAGAGAGAGCTGACCGCTTGGACAGTCACCGGGTTCTCTCCATCATTGGGGCAATCAGTCTTTAGCCTTATTGGTCCAAAAACATCCAACAAATTACTTTGTGAAGCAGGAATTTTGATGGTCTGGTTCACCTTAGTCTCTGCAAAACTGGACAATCAACTCTTAGCATCACTCTGGATCATAGCAGACAATCAGTCTGTCATCAGTAGTAGAGATAAGAGCAGTTCTTCAGTCCAGTGGCCATTCTTCCACCCTAGTCTCTTGATTCCCTCATCTTCATTGATGTAAACTGTAGATGCTGCTGGGAGCAGATGTCTCTCTCTGTCAGAAAAGCCCATTATTGTTAAATGCCATATTCTGTGGATCTCTGAAGAGTTTGAAGACCATCTCTCTATCCATTCTTACAGTTACCAATCTATTCCTTTAAAGACATATACAAGAAACTAAATAAACCTGCTCTATGGCCAAGTATATTAGTATCTGGTAAGATTTATAGGTAACTAAATACCAACTTTTATCTTCCTGAACAGGATATTAATAGTTAGTTTTCGTAAGACATTACCTTTTTGAATGAGTTGCACATGAATAATACATTAAATAAACATTAAACAAAATTATCTTAAGTTTCTACTAACATACAATATATAAGATTTTATCAACATATAGCATACAATACATAAGGCAAAAGTTGAATAACGATAACAATATAAGTTTTTATCAATGTGAAGCAAAAGTTGAATAAAATAGTCTTAAATTTCCATCAATCTACAATACCAATGTAAGATATCTGAGGCTAGTAGATTCAATAATCTACCTTTTCTTCTATAAATCTGATGGATGCATCTTGGAAAATGACCAACTTTTCCAACTTGACATTGGAATGGAAACTTCTCCACTGACGTATTTGAGTAGACAAATACCAAATATGAGAAAACACTTCAGAGTCTTCCAAAGCCTCCCTGATCTTGATCTTGATGACATCACATTTAATCTTAGGTCTACATTATTTTCTACTTGATGTAACTGCTTTTCTAAATTACTTCCTTATCTTATTTTATGGGCATGGCCATTTTGACAGCATGTGTCTATGCACTGTGTGTGTGCAGCGCCCACAGAGGTGAGAAAAGGGTAACTGATACTTGAAACAGGAAGTATGTATGGTTGTGAGCCATCATGTGGATCCTGGGAACCGAACCTGAGTCCTCCACAAGAGCATCAAATGCTTTTAACTGATGAGCCATTTGTCTAGCTCTTGTTGTTATTGTTTTAAAATATACTGACTTTGTCCATCTAAAGACAAAAGTGATCTCCTATTCCTATAGTGGCAGTGGTGACAGCTCCAGCCTTTTGCTTGGACCCTCTCCTGGCCTCACCAAACAGCAAACACTGAGATGTGCTTTCCTCTGCTATAAGGATTCTTTGAAGATTAGGATTTTTTATCATTCAGAATTTCATAAATGCATATAATGTGTTGTGATCAAATCTGCCCTCACTCCCACCCCTTCAGTTCTTTTTCTACCCTCTCCTCCCTCCCCAGTTTTTCCTCCCAACTCCGTGGGTTCTTTCTTTGATCTATTGGGTAGTAATCCATCACACATCCCACGCACGAGTGTGGGGCCATCTGTGGGAGCATAGTCAGCCTCTCAAGGACCACACCTTTGAAGAAAACTGACTCTCCTTCCTCTAGCAGCCATAGGTTGCCAATCACCACTCAGGTAGGGATGGTTCTATATAAAATTAGGATTTTAAGCATTAATCAAGAAGGTCAAAATGGGCTGAATGTCACAGGCATTCTCTTTTCTTACCAGAGGCTGCTCAACAGTGACTTTCTTATCTAAACTTAGCAGTAGGCCTTCATTCTAATGCATCTTTTAAGGGATAAAAATAACTTTAATTAGCCTCTATTTAACATATATTTTTGCTTTAATGCATTACTGAGGAGTACATATCCCTGTAATATATATTCATGTTTAATATTTTAATGCCTATTTCCATATACTTAGCTTCCTGTATAATCCTTCTGATAATTTTTACTCATTTAAAAATCATTCTGAACCTTGAAAATTAAAATTTTAAGTTACTATATGATTCAGAAATTCCACTTATAAAAATGATGTAGCCAAATACCCAAAGAAGAAATGAAAGCAGTTTCTCAAATAGGTATCTGTGCACATCTGCACCTGGTAGCATTGTTCACGCTTGCCAAAAGGTGGAGATAAGCCAAGCTTCTACTGTAAGGTGAGCAGATAAATAAAATACATTGTATACACACCACAGGGATACCGTTTGCTCATAGAAAGAAATGAATTTTGACTTGCGTTACAGTGTGAGTAAACCTTAAGAGCTTTGTGAGTTTAAATAATGAACCAGTCACAAAAAGTTGCAGATTGTGTGATTCCACTGACACTTTCAAATTCATTATCTCTTAAGATTAACATTTGTCAGCTAAAAACAAAATTGCGTTAAAAAATTAAGTAGAATGGTGACTTTCGAGGACAAGGGTTACAGAGGAGAAGGGCATGGTGTGCTTGCTGTGTACAGACCTCTATTTCAGAAGACTAAAAGAGCTTTATGAATGCCTGGAGAGGGTGGCCATACAATTAAGAGGGTGGCACTGCCCTGTAGGTGTGATAATTTCAGCTGAAAATACTTTTAATTTTTTGAGAATTTCATATGTGAGTACTGTATTTGCATCATTCCCACCTCTCCTCTTCCACTCGAACTCCTTCTGTCTTATCCCACTTCCTCTGAAATTCATAACCTCTTTAAAAATTATTATTGTATTAAAGACACACAAATTACATAGAGGACACACACACACACACACACACACACACACACACATATGTATATATACTCCTACTGAGTACATTTAATGTTGCTCCTATGTGTATGTGTTTAGGACTGACCACTGGAGATTGGATAATCTATCAGGGAGTGTTAATGCCCGGCTGCTGCTCTGAAGAGGTCCAGGGTAGGGTCTCTGGGGCTGGATGCAGATGCCCTTCCAGTTTGCTTCATCTTTTGGGTGGCCTGAGCTGATGGCTTAGGCAACTGATCAGGACTGAAAGAGGAAATAGAAAAGGGAGCCCAGGGTTTCTTCTCTAGGGACTGGCTATACTGTGGCCAAGGAGGAGAACTTAAACTGACCACAATTTTCCAATGGCTGAGGCTGTAAAAGTGGCTTCTGGCTACCAAGATGAGACCTGATAGAGAGCATATAACCATAGAGTCGGGGAGGAGGCCTCCCTTGGTCACCGACCTAGGGGAGGGGACTAGGGTGAAAGCTTGAAAGAGGAAGAAATGGGTGGGCACAAGTGAGGGGAAAACAAGTGAGACGTAATCTGAAGAAATTAATTAAATAATTTTTTAAAAAGCAGCTTCTGGCTAGAAACTGCACAGGGGTTATAAAGGGAGGCTCTTTGATCTGTAGATAGGCCTCTTTGCAGAGGTCTCCAGTAAGCTAATGTAAACTTACGTTTGCTAGCCATAGAAGCCTGGTGTTAAAGTCTTGAGCCCGCTAACTTACTTGCGAATCTACAGGAAAATAAGAAATAAGAGAGAGAGATAGAAAATAAACCACTCACATGCATATACATTCAAGAGAAAAGGTGGATGAAGTCAGGCATCTTAACTTCAACTGAAGTTAAATTTCCCAATTTCAACACCGTTTTTTGTTGGTGACCGTACATATACTTCTAAGGAAGGGGTATTACCTCATAGTCAAAAGAAAGGCAATTAATCACAAAAATAGATGAATTCGAAAATACAACAGGTTACATGTTTTAAATATAAACATTTCTTATCTAAGTATCCATTACATAAGTTCACAGTGAGTTCAGAGTGACAAGGCCTAAAAGTTACAAGACTTATCAATTAGGACTGACCTAACGACACATTTCTTAGTTTATAATGAGTTCAGGACAATAATTTTATCTTTCTTTCATTCTAAGAAACAGTAAATTCAGACATCTCTAGGTAGCTTCATCCCAACTTGGGTTCATGGAAAGTTCAAACCAACTTGCCTATATTTATGGTAAAATACCAGGATTTGTGGTGCCATTTGGAGTGGAGGCTTATCTGAAGACACAAATCTGCTACAAGACTATCCTTAGTGAGGCATCTGAAGGTTCACAGAGGTATTTATTGCAGCCATAAACTTTCTAAAATTGTTTTAGAAGATCTAAAACAATTCAACTTTTAAAACTATTTGAATCAAATCTGGAATTCCATAATCAGCGATTAATTCATCTGAATAACAAACAGTACATCTTCAACAAGATCCTGTAGGAAGTTTGCTCAATCAAAGCTGATCAATACCCAGAGAATAACAGTTCACACAATGCCAGATGTTTTTTCTTTTTGGTTTTTTGAGACAGAGTTTCTCTGTGTAATCTTGGCTGTCTAGGACTCACTTTGTAGACTGGGCTGGGCATGAATGTAGTTCTGGCTGTTCTGGACTCGCTTTGTACACTCACAGTGATCCACCTGCCTCTGCCTCCCTGGGTGCTAGGATTAAAGGCATGCACCACCATGCCTGTTTTTAATGCCAGATTTTAGAGAGATGTAACAAAGCACAATTGACAGGGTAGTCAGAGGTTGGAAGCAATTCTGGGGTACATCAGGATACAGACATTGCAAATACAGGATAACCTCCAGAGACATCTCATGCCTACTGGACTTCCCCAAATCAATGGCTCCTGACAGCATGTCAGAGGTTGGAAGCAGTTTTGAGGGTGCACCATGGTACAGACCTTACAAATACCAGATCACCTCCTAGACTGCCCAAAAACCCAGTGAGCTCCCTTAACAGGGTGGCTCTTGGCAAGGGAGCTCATCCCTAGAAAAAACTGATTCTTCTTCTCTTCGTCTCCATTAACTGCCCATAGCTATCTCTTCATCTAGAGGTAGGCCCTTGTGAGACTTCCTCCAGCCACCTTGTCATGTCAGCTGGTATTTTCATTGTGCGGGTCTCATTTAGGCAGCCATGTTGCGAATTCGTAAGCGTAGCATCCATGTTTACTACTTTTATACCTACAAACGTCTTCTTCTTGTATAAATTAGGGAGTCTTCAGCCAGACACTTCTGTGTCTGCTCTGCTCCTGCTCTGTCCACGTGGGATCCAGACGTTTGGGCAGAGGGAGCTTGCCTGACCTTCTGTGGACTTCCCTACCATCTCCAAGTCTCAGTCTCATGGTTTCTCTTGCTTGGTACACAAGACACAAAAGATATGGTTTTCAGAAAGAGCCTTTGCCTTTGCCATATACATGTGTAGACTAGGCTGCGTCCTGAGCTAAGGGCCCTGGGAGGAAGACTGATTCAGGCTGCTCTCACTCTTCTCCTTCCACTGTTTTCTTTACTCTATAATCTCCTCATCTCTGTTTCTTCCCCCCAGGGATGTCAGGAAAACAGTTCAACTCTTAGTTCATTCTAAGCATGGACTTTATTTACTCTTAAAGAGAAGTTTGAGATAGGGACACTAGATTCAGGACACTTCTCAAATGCTTGCCTGCTGCCTTCCGGGGAGACTGGGGAGAAAAACTTCGGCTTTTTCCTTTACAAACATGGGGTTCATAGACAGGGAATTCGCAAAGCATCACAACATGACAAGTTTATGCTCCTTCTTGCCAACAGTCTGCGCATGAGTTAAGCTAAGCAGCATGGCTATTCAGACATAGTCACTAAGAAAACAAGACCCACATAGAGCTAGTCTTCCTGGCTCAGGCATGATGGACAATGCAGATGGAGTGTTGCTTGTCTTGTGTGTTTCACCACATTGAAGAGGCCTGAGAAAATAACCTCCTGGATACAATTTGACTTGTTGAGCCCAAGGATGTCAGAGCATCCTGTTGTGGGGCAAGGAAAGGCACACCTCAAGTCGTGCTGGACATTTCCTGATTATCCAGGATGCTTTGTCCTCTGCATCCTCTTCTTGAGACTTGTAAGCAAGATGGAGATAAAAACAAACTCAGTCAAGGCCATAGGGAACCTGTATTCTTACAATTGATCCTAAGGTTTTGCAGTTGTATAAACCAAAGAGGATTTCATGATCATTTTACCATTATTTTCTTTGTAGGTACACCAGTGTCTCTTAAAAGTCCGTGAGAAACATTTTAAGGTGCTTTTAATGCAAACAGATGCTTATATAAACTGTTGGTTTATGAACCAACATTTCTTAGGTGTGACAGAATTGGCACCCACTTGTAGTTTGGAGACAATGATGATGGAAGCCCAAGGAGACCTGAAGGGCCTTTGAGGAAGCAACTGAACTGGATGGAGACAAAGCTCAGCAAGACAGTGGGTGGCCCAGACGAGGGGCGCTGTCCATGGTTCAAGATTCCTCAGACATTTGGAGTATTGGCGTATGAAATGTTCATGAAATCTTCCTGTTTTCTCCTCATTCTCACTCCAAAGAGCCCGCTGACTAGTCATCCACAGATAAAATCAATCTCTTCTGTGTGTTCAGCTGATTGTGAATTCTAGCAAGCCTCTGGCAGGAGCCTTGACTTTGATTGTTGGCTACCTGGGCTGTGTGTCTGCAGTAAAGATAAATGGCTCTTCCACCACAGCCACAGACGTCCGAGAAAGTCTTGTGTTCTGAATACAACATGAACTGACAAACTAAAACTTTAACTTTTTTTTTTTTAACACTTTTCACGTCAGGAGCAGCCATCACACTCCATAGTCCTCATATGCTATTCCGCTGAGGGCATGCTGACTGGACAACCCCAAAATATTTATTCAATCCATTGGACACAAACAATGGAACATCTCATAGCTACATCAAGGAGGATGGCAAGTTGTTCAATGGTACCAGGGGCTGCTGGGATCTGAAAATGCATCAGAGAGCAATTTAAGTCCTATTGCAGATGAACCTCTCTACTAGAGCTCTGGGAGAACCACCATGGAGCACAGCATCTCACCATGGAGCACAGCACCTCACCATGGAGCACAACACCTCACCATGGAGCACAGAACCTCACCACGGAGCACAGCACCTCACCACGGAGCACAGCACCTCACCACAGAGCACAGCACCTCACCACAGAGCACAGCACCTCACCACAGAGCACAGCACCTCACCACAGAGCACAGCACCTCAGCTTTCATATTGATATTGAGAGAAGGGTGATCCCATCAGGTCCTGCCTCCTGTCGCTTTTCAACCAAGACCCACCACACTTTCAGGAATGCTCATCTTTGGAGCATAAGTGAGAATAAGGAGACGAAAAAAAGGCAAAAAGGAGAAGGAAGAAAGATGGGGAAGGAGGGAGAGAGAGGGGGGAGAGGAGGCCTGCTAACTTGTTCTACTTACAGTCCCTGTTCCTACATCAGGGTTCTCAGAAACTGCACACCAAAACTTCTACCTCCCAGCTCTAGGCTGGGTGTTCTCTCCTTAACTGGGTCCTGCCTATTGGCTTTCAAACACTGCGGATTCTCCGACTCCACTCCTGGATCCCACACCAGGAAGCCGATGAGAGTCTTCAGGATGTATTTCAGCAGGAAAGGAGGGCTGGGCAAGAGGAGGACTGGAGGGGGTGGACAGGCAGGCGAGGGAGGGAACATCTACTCGGTTCTGACAAGATTATTCATGTAATCACACCCTGTGGAGAATTAGAACTTGGGCAAAGTATTTTTAAGTACATTAACTATTCCCCCACTCAAGGGGAGGGATGCAAACAGTAATCTGAAGATGGGCCCCTCTGAACTGTGACCTCAGTCACTGAACCTGAAATATTTTGTTATTCTTGGCTTTTGTAAACAACCAGTAATTAAAGATTCTTGGTGGAATGTATACTTACTTTGAAAAAGACATAAGCAAATCATTGGTAAGCCTTGAATTTGTAAGTTTTGTTGAGGCTGGTTTTTCAAGGGATCTGGATGGTGCTACTCACATGGCTTTCCTCATCACCTCTGAGTGTTGGTCCATGTTCTAGTCTATCCCTACCAGGTCTTCACTGATCATGCAAAAGCAAATAAGGTATGTCCCAGGGAAATCCAGAAGTGTTCAGGAGACTTGGAGACACTGACAACCTTCTTCATTTGCATCAGGTGTCCTGCTGTCTAGCTTAAGTCCACCTGCTGTCCATCTTAAGGTCTAACCTCTCCCATCCTGCCTAGGCTCCACCCTTCCCTCAGATATTAGAAATCCACAAAACACTGACTTCCCTAGTGAAGTTGTCTAGAGGACGCAGCCCTGGGTTTATTATATATTCGCCTCCTGTTCCCTGTGCACTGCAATCGTCTCTGTAGATTCACTACGTACAAAAGAACAGAAGCATGAGCAAAGGTCTGGTCTGTGACTTTCCAGTTATCTGTGTCTCAGTCAGATGACTACTATATCAGAATATCATAGGCATGTGCTTTCTCACGCTTCTGGAGTTTAGAATTACAAGTCTAGGCATTGACTAGTTCATTGTCCGTGGAGGACTCTCCTCTTGGGTTGCAAGTGGCCACACTCTTGCTGTGTCCTCCAAGGAGGAAGTGAACTTCCCAAATACCCCTCTAATGCAATCACATTGGGGATCTGGGCTTTAACTTGAAACTAGTGGAGACATAAATATCTAATCTACAGCATTCAATAAAGACACTCACCCCATCAAGAATTGTGTGGGAAGTTGTAGTTTTGGTTGTCATGGAGATTGGAATAACATTGACATTTAGTAGAGATGTTAGAAGCTCTGTAATACACAACCCAATGACATTTCCCCCACATGTGCTCTCTCTCTGTCTCTCTCTGTCTCTGTCTCTCTCTGCCTCTCCCTCCCCCCTTTCTCTCAACTTAGCTTTCCATGTTGTAATTAAATATCTGAGATATTTGTATTATAAAGAGAAAGTGTTGGCTTTCGCTAACATGTTCGGAGACTTCAGTCTAATATTGGGCTGTCCAGTTGCAATGGGCCCCAGGTAGACAGGCAGATGCCAATGAGAGAGAGCACACACTGGGGAGAAACCAGTTGCATTGTGAGCTAGCGAAAAAAAAAAAAACAAAAAAAACAAAGAGTTGGAGTGAATGGCCCATCCCCAGTGTCCTGAGACCTCACATCTAGAAGATTTCAGGAGACCAAGTCGTGAACACATGGATTCTGGGTGAATGTTTAAGACCCAAGGTTAACACACAGAGATCTATGTGGATTTTCCAAATGGATAGCCACAGGCCTGTGCATAATCATCTGAGCCCACAACTACTGTTGGACTGTCTCAACCTGCCAGATTCCAAATAATAACATAGAGAGTTATGATTATTTATTATAGCTTAGGCATCATTGCTTAGGCGTGCTCCCAACTAGCTCACATAACTTAAATAACCCTGTCTATACTAGTCCACATTTCCCTCGTGGTCCATCCCTTCTCCTCAGTCCCAGTGTGCCTGATTTCCCAGAACTTCTTTCCCAGGATTCCTATCTCTGCCTTGATGCCCCACCTTTTCTCTCCTGCCCTGCTATAGGCTGTCAGCTTTTTATTAAACCAATCAGAAGGTGATGGAGGTGAGTGTTTATCAACTATCATGCAGGCACTGAGCAATCACAATAATAACAATAATACCAAAGCCTGGACAGTGCTGAGCTCTCTGCTGACACAGAAATCAGCACGTGAATAATATAAAGGCAGTCTTCACACAGTGCACAAAAAGATTATCCCAACATAGGACACGCTTCTGCTGTGCTCAGAAAGGAAAAATGTGTCTTATGCATGTAATTATCAGATTATGGAAGTGGAGGCATGTGGGCTCTTTTTCACAGCTTATTGTATTTAACATGTTCCATCTCATTTGCATTCATAGAATTTCTATGGGCCTGTGAGTCACGTTACCTAGAGTGCTTGGTCTCAACAACTACCCTTTGAAATACATGTTTTATAATTAATTACAAATTATACTATTCTCATTTTAAACTTGAGATATTTTATTTCTATCTTACAATTTTGTCCTGATATCAATTATCTTACTTATGAATTTCACAGTTAGTAGTCATTATGAAATATATTTTAATAAAAGGTTTTGATTTACGGATGATCCATTATTTATATGACCATCTAGACCAATCCCTGATTGATGAATACTGGATTAATTTCAATGTGTAATAAATAATATGTAATTTATATTTATGCTTATAAAAATTCCAAGATGCATATATATATATGAAATCTTATATCTTCATGTGCTTATATTTTTATTAATTACATTAAAACCCCAGGGAATTTTTGTGCAAAAGCCTATCTTCTTTTTTTTTTAAATCTATCTTCTAACAACAATGGAATACATATTCATCCTGAGTTGACACTTCTGGTAGATAATAAGCTGGCTTCAGAAGTGGTTGTCTACTCTGGACAATGCATGTGACTTCTCTAGGGATGCCCATAGAAGGGTTAGACCACACAATTACCGCAGTTGCAGAGTCGTAAAGTCCAAGTATCAGCACAAAGGGATCCATTAGAAGCCTTCTCTCTTGACTTGTAAGTGCCACACATTCTGTATATGCTCGAGATCTCATGTGCATAGCTGTGGTGCAGGTGCCGGGGGTGGGGAGAAAGTGTGAGAATGAGAGTGAGTCCCTATAGTCTCAGCATGTTCAGCCACTGAGGCTGTTTTATCAGAGCTCTACCCTCATGAACCCATTTAACCTCGATTGCCTCCTAAAGGCCTTATTTCCAAGTACAGTCACAGTGAGGGGTAGTGTTTTGGTCTTCAAATAGGTATAATTCACTCCATGACACAAGGCATGTCTTTTACAGTGGGCTGGGGTCATCATCACTCATCCATTCTCCCCTTAACAATGACCAGTGTCCTTTGTTAGTCCTTATCACTTAGGGCGGCTAAGAGTGTGGCTCAGTCAGCACAGTGATTGCCTAGCATGCATGAGGCCTTTGGCTCAATTCCCAGGATTCAGAGACTGGACATGGTGCAAGCACATCTGTAATTCCAGCACTCAGAGCATGGATGAAGATGAGAAGTTCACGGTCATCCATAGCTGTGTAGGGAGTTTGAAACCAGTATGGAATCCAGCAAACCTTGTCTCAAAAATAAACAAGCAAAGGAGGTTTAACTGTGATTATGATGTGCCTAGTTTGGATCTACAATGTTCCCTGAAGGTTTCCCTGTTTAGGGCTTTGTCTTCAGCATGACACTACTGTTGGCTTCATCTTTTCCAAGCCTATCTTATTTGGGGTTCTTTAATTCTTATACCCTCCTTCCAACCCACCTACCCTAGCCAGGAGAGAAAGGAGATTTATGGGAACAGGAGAAGAAGACGTCTTTGGATTTAGTTCCTGGGAGTCATTCCCCTGGTGTAGTCGAAAAGATTTCAGCAGACAAGCAATTCCTCCAGAGTTGCCCCTGGAACCTGGAGCAGTAGCTGGAACCCGGAGCCTTGAAGTGTTCTCTGGAGTGGCCCTCTCTAGGAGCATCTCAAAGTGGAGCGATGAACAGCCAAACAATACCAAGACCCAAAATGCCCCAGCCTCATGTTGTGGGACACACACACACACACACACACACACACACACACACACACACACACACACACACACACATCCTCTCAGAGTCTGTACTAGGATGTGTTTCAGCTGGCAGAAACCGAGCCCCTCCCTCCAACGAAGTGGTTCAAATTCTAAGTGGATAAACGTCACCTGCTCTCTCACAAGTCTGTTCCCCATCCCACACTTGGGATCAAAACAAAAACCTGTTTATATCCACTACACACTCCTGGGAGATGACAAAGTCTTTGAGATGTGATGCCAAGTGAGAAAGGTCTGGTCATGGGGACCTGCCCTTAGAAGGGATGTGGGACCTCAGTCTCTTTCTCTCCTTTTTGTTTCAAGGCATGAGGGGGCAGGGTTTGCTCCATCACACTTTCCTAGTCAAGAAAGCAGTGTGGACTAATACTCCTAAAAACAGTAAACCAAAACTAACCTTTTTTCTTCATAACTGGACAGCCATAGATGTTAGCGACAGTACTGAAAAAATTACCAATACACTATCTCTCTTTTTTAAAAAAAGATTTATTTATTGTTATTTACAAGGATGTATATGTGTATGTGTGTATGAACACATGTGTGCATGTGCTTACAGAGGTCAGAAGATGTCAGACAGCTTGGAGGTACAGACACCTAACAAAGCTGATGCGAAGTAAACACAGCCCTCTGAAAGAGCAGGCAGTGTTCGGAACTGCTGAGCCATCTCTCCAGCCCCATAGGGCATTATCTCTATGAAATGGGAAAGCAAATTTAGGACACACAGGGAGGGTCATGAGTTCCCAGCACAGTGGGTGATCATATATACTTTTCTGAAAGTATACTCTGAGGTGTTTATTTACCAACAGAAGGTGACCTTGCTGAATAATGAAACTGGAGATCCATGACCAAGCAATGAGAATTGTCCTTAGTACGTATTACATAACTGAGTCACCCACTTGGCTCTGAGTGTACTCAGGTCTGGGTCCCCTCCTCTACTTCCCTTTGGCTCCTGGTGTGTCTGTCCCCACTGAAGTGACACTGCCATTTCTTGCATGCCTCATGAATATGAACACGAATATGAACCTGCAGACCCTACTGGACACAAAGCATGCTTTAGTTTTTTTGGTTTTTTTTTCCTCCTGCTCTCAGGAATGTCTTCAGGGCTGTGGAGCTGCTACCCCTCGGGGAACAGATTACTACACTCCGTTTCTTAGTGCATTGCAGAACCACCACTTGATCTGTTTTCCAGTCGCATAGCTGCACTGCAGTGGGAAGGATGGAGGCCAAGTCCCCTGTGCTGCTGAGAGCTGAACCCAGCCAGCTCAGCTGGCCACCCTGCCCAGCCCTCCGGGCTCAGAAGGGAGCCAGGATGTTTGCATGTGCCCGTTTCCTTTCCTAAGCTGCAGTTCCCTGCTCGCTGGAGTAACAGGCAATGAATTCGCAATGGGATCAAGCAGTTCTGAGGGCTCCTGTCTTGATCATCATCAGCAGGCTCTGTAAAGACACTAGAAAGAGAAAGAGAGCAGCATGTGGCAGTCAGCTTCCTGCAGAAGAACTTCCAGATATTTCTGTGTCCAGTAGAGTTGAAAATTTCCAGTGACTGTCACCCATTTTTCCCCCAAGATGAACAAAAAGGTTACAGCCTGTGAAACACAGTCAGTGACAGATTGAAAAACGGGAACAAACTGGTTGCCTATTTGCCAAGTCCTGGATTTCTTTTTCATTCTTGACACGAAGCACATAACAAATAGCCTTTCTGAGTTTGAACTGTTTAATGGTGAATGCCATGGCATTCCAGTGGGCCCTAGGCCAGGCTTTGTTCTGAGGGAGACATGTTCCTTTGATGGTGTCATTTAGCTTTGATAACTGCCTCCAAATCACACCCTTCAAGTGTGAGAGCATTTGTCACCAGCCAGGGGCAGAGGGGTGGCATCCTGAACTGCGAGGCGGAGTCCCTGCTTTTTCTCGCCATGTTCATAAAGCCTTTAGGCTCTGTGACCATCATCACCTCAAGTTGAAGCAGCTGCAAAGCCCTCATAGAGTACTTGGCGAGGCACGTTAGCTCGTCTTATAATCCAGGGAAAACAGAAGCTGTGGGAGCTTAGTAACGGGCTGTGATTTCTGCACATGGCAAGAGAACTTCACCCCAGTGTGTTCTCTCTTCATCCGCTACCTCAAATAGCCACTGAGGGGACAATGGCTAGCTTCCCCTCACCCCAAGCCTATGCTTTGGCATTCCATCCCTTTAAATACCACATTAGAGAGTTGAATTATGTCGAATAGCATTTTACATTGACACAATTGGGCGCCACATTTACTGGGACAAAGGTCAGCCACTATGAAGCAATCTTAACAGGTCAGGCAAGGAAAGCCCTTTAACCCAAACCTTTAGCCCATTTTTTTTTGTTTGTTTTTGAGAACACAAGATGTGTTGTGTATATATACAGAATCATGTGTAAATTCTTCTTATTCTTTCTTTTTGTTAGCATATGTGAATCATATAACACAAAAAGATTCACAAAGACATTTGTATATCTGTGCATAAGTGTTTCCCTCTCACCTCTTCTCATAGCCTAATAACATTCTTCCTGCTTTCATGTTTTGAAGGCTTGTTTTTAGATTTCCATAAAATAAAAAATATACTTGTCTGAATTTGGATTTTTCACTGAACAGAGATATCCAGATCCTCTCTTTTTCCTGCAACTGACAGGAAAAAACAGAGAGAGAGAGAGAGAGAGAGAGAGAGAGAGAGAGAGAGAGAGAGAGAGAGAGAGAGAGAGAGTCTATGTCCTAGTGAGCTTCAGTTGTCAACTTGTCACAGCCTAGAGTCACATGAAAAGAAAACCTCAGTGGAGGGACTGCCCAGCTCAGCTTTGCCTGTGGGTATGTCTAAGGAGATGCACTCCTTGTCAGCGCAGGAGGGCACAACCCACTGTAGGCAGCACCAGCCCTAGGTAAGTGGTCCCAGGCTCTGTAAGAAAGCTAAGTAAGAATAGAAAGCAAACCTGGAACATCAGTCTCTGTGGTTTCTGCTCAAAGTTCTTGCTCAGATATCCCTCAGTGATGGAGTGTGTCCTGGAAGTGTAAGCCAAACAAAGCCGTCACCCCTGTGAGCTGCTTTTAGTCAGACTATGGTCACAGCAATAGAAAGAAAACTAGATTTTTGTGTACGTATGTATTCATGCTTATGTACTTGTGTGTGTGCTTGAATGCACATGTGTATGTGCATATCCATGTGTGCATGCATGTGTGTATGCACATGTGCATACATGTGTGTATTTCCTTTATTCATGTATATCTTAACGAGCACCTAGGTTGATAACTTGATGTCATGAACAGTGCCTCTACTGACATTGAATCTTTTTGCTCCAGACCTTAGAACAGCATACCTGAATGCTAAGGAAATTACATGTTTAGCTTTGAAGAACTTGCATTCTGATTTCTATCATGGAAATACAATAGCCCACTTGCCCAAAAAAAAAGTGCAAGCAATGGTGTGGGCAATAGTTGAAGATGTCACCAGAGCTTACCAGCTCTTTTCTATGTGGCCACCTTGCTTTACTTTACCTGGTGACAATAGTCTCTATGCTACTGGCATTCTCTTTTGGCCTCTGTGATACTGCCCTGGCAACCAGGGCGTGCAGCTTATGGTCAGAGCCAGCTGTAAATATTCTGGGGTGCCCTGTTCATCAGGACTGAGTCTCTGCCTGCTATCTTCAGATATGTGGCCTTGTGGTGGAGGGTGTGCTATGTGATGCAATAATCCCCACTCGGCTGTAAGCGCAGACTATGTCTGTTTCCCACCCCATAACTTGCCAAACTTAGTTCTCATACACAGCCATGTGTAGCCTCTTGTTCCTTGAGGGTTTTCATGTTTTGTTTCTCTGATAGATGGTCCCCATCATTAACACTGCCTCAGGCCCCCTTCCTCCAACATAAGGCATCCCATTTACTGATGCGGTCTTTCATTTGTAGCTTCCTTCCCTCTTCAGGCTGCTCTCCCTGGATCATGCTTGACACTTTCTAGCAGTTCCTAGACATGGGACCGCAGGAGTACCCCTAATGCTGCAGGCTCTGTCAGGAGTCTCTCAGAATGCCTTTCTGACCCTATGCTGAAACCAAAGGACAAAGAGATAACTTTCCCTGAGCCTGTATGTCAGGTGGTTCTAGGACTCCTGTCTGCTTTGCCTGCAAATATGACTCCTGCTGTCTGAAACCCAGCATCTCTATCTATCCATCTATGACCCACGTCTCTCGTCTATGTATCTATCTATCATCTCTGTTATATATGCCTATCATCTCTATATCATCTATTTGTGTCATTTATGTATCATCTAACCTATCTACCTATCATCTCTACCTGTCCAAGTCCTGTCTATAATTTTCATGTTTCTCTATTATCTATATCTGTCTATCACTTATATGTATTATTTATATTAACATCTCTATCTATATACTGCCTATTTATGTGTCATCAATCTGTCATTTCTATCATCTTTCTATCTATCACCTATCTATCTACTTACTTTTCTTTGTTCCGTGTTTATTACTGCCACATCAGAGCCTTCCTACAGTCACCCATCTCAAAGCTGCTCTCCAGCTGTTTTAGTTCTGTCCCTTGGAAATACTAGTGATTGTTGGCTGCCTCTCCTACAAGTCTTATCTCTCATCCACAGTTGTATCCTTCTACAAACCACTGAGTAATGCCTGCATGTCCTTTGCAGGCACATGGTTCATTCTGCAGCTTGTCAGAGCGAGGACAGGACTAGAAAGAAGATCGCTGTGAGTTCAAGGCCAGCCTCGTCTATAAAGCGAGTCTAGGATAGCCAGGGCTGTTACACAGAGAAACCATGTCTCAGAAAACCAAACCAAACCAAAAAGAAAAAAGAAAGAAAGAAAGAAAAGAAAAGAAAAGAAAAGAAAAGAAAAAAGATATAAGATTCTGGATTCTACATGGGCAGTAAATGAATATTGTTTTAGATCAGCTTTGCTTTTCTTTTGTCAGTCTTTCCACTCAGCAGGCAAAAGATGAGGAGAAGCTCAACTTAAGAGAAACACTGGGTGAAAGGTTGTGGTTCTTGCATAATAATAACCAAAAAATGTTTCTCAACTAATAAGATTGAGCTTACACTGGCCTCAAGCCTATTCACTTTTTTAAGCAACAAGACTACTAAGAGACTCAGAGTACAATAAACTCTTTTATTTGTAGGTTGGGATCTTAATAGTACATGCATATAGATATTTATTTTTCTTGGTGAATAACCTTAATTACTTGCGTCAAGAAGGTCAAGTTAGATCCTCTGCAGTAGTGAGAGCTGGTTATCTTAAAGAAGAAATGCTGATGAGGTCATGTCAAGCTGGCATTCATGCTTTGCTCTGACAACAACCACCACACAGGACGTGAAGCATCTGCATTCTACTTATATTGCCAGGTGATAAGAAATGTGTGAAAGAACAAAATCTCTGTTGGGATGAGACAATACTCTTAGATTCTAATATCAAGGGTGTGTGTGCCAGAGAACACCTCTGAGATTATTCTTTTTTTTTCCTAGAAATTGTTATATGGAAATGTTCATTTAGTAGTCAAGTGGTGTACACCTTAAATCCCAGCACTCAAGAAGGAAAAGCCAGGCAGAGTGCTGTGAGTTTGAGCCCAGCCTGGTCTACAAAGTACATGCAGGACAGCTAAGGCTACACAGAAAAACCTTGTCTCAAAAAACCAAACTAAGGGGCTGGAGAGATGGCTCAGAGGTTAAGAGCACTCACTGACTACTCTTCCAAAGGTCCTGAGTTCAATTCCCAGCAACCATTTGGTGGCTCACAACCATCTATAATGAGATCTGGTGTCCTCTTCTCACATGCAGGTGTACATGCAGGCAGAGCACTGTATACATAATAAATAAATAAATCTTTTTTAAAAAAACCAAACCAAACCAAACAAAAATGTTCATTTAGTCTCACGGCCACATTGGACTTCAGGCAATGTCATCAGTGGCAAGCCCATGTTCTGGATTGTATTTGTTTTATTTTCGTGTGTGTGTGTGTGTGTGTGTGTGTGTGTGTGTGTGTGTGTGTGTGTGTGTTATGTGCATGTGTATACAGGCGCACACATCCATGAATATGCATGGAAAACCAGAGGAGGGCACAGGGTCCTTCTCCACCACTTTCCACCTTACTCCTTTGAGACAGGGTCTCTCACTGAACTTGGAACTGTACTGGCAGCCAACAAGGCCCAGCTTCTCCTATCTCAGCCCTTCATAACACCACAGCTATGCCGGGCTTCCTACTTGGGAGCTAGGGATCTCTTTCAAGGCTTCATGCTAACATTCCTACCCACAGAGCCATCTCTCCAGATCCTCAAGTTCTGATGTCAAGAAAGGCATTCTATAGTCATCACAACGTCGTTACACATTGAGATAGAGGAGAAGGCAAATAGAATATTTGTTAAGGAAAAAGAGTCATTCCCATCATGCCACTTATGAAGAGGAGCAGGTAGCAGAGGGAAACTCAAAAGGAGACGAGCAGATGAAATATTTTGAAAATAGAGGGGAACACAAAGATAAACGTTACCGAAAATTCATCTCACGATGGCAACTTCAGGTGTCTGTGGTCCCCCTTCCTTGTCTCTGGGTGTTTTGAATTTTTTGCTCTACAAAAAAAAAAAAAAAACAAAACAAAAAACAAAAACAAAAAACCCTTTGTGTTTTTAATGGATTTCCATAAAATTACTTTTGTTTTGTGGTTGTTTCAGAAGCAATATATAAGGCTTGGGGAGGGGAAAAAAAAAAGCACCATAATAAAAACAATCCATTTTCCAAACACACGTTTGGAAATGCCCACGTTTAACATTTGAAGTTTATATTGATTTTCTGTCCTAGGTATTAAGTGACATTTGGAGCAAAAAGAAAATGAAGTTCAAAAGGTTCAGACTGGGAAGTGAGCATAGGCGATGTATGCGATTACAAAAACGATTTTTCTTCTCAACTCTCAACACTAGGCACAGGGACATCTTTGGGATGAGATGTTGGCAGTGCTCCTTACGGGGTGCTGCCCCTCACAGGTAGGGAGTGCTGCACTCCATAATGCATGGCTTAATCACGAAAGACTATTAACACAAATGTCAATCGCAAGCAGCAAGTTACCCACAACGGTCTGACTTGGATGTATGTTGGAGGCAGCTATGACCTTCCTTCCCCATTGGGCGCAATGCACTTGTTAGGGCGGTTCACAAAATGCAGGGTAGCACTTTTATCAACCTACTGGATTAATAAGGGTTGTTATAGAGGACACAGGTAAACGGCTGGATGAAAACATCCAGGAAATGAGGTCCAGAAGGGTCCCCAAGCCCAGGAGTTCCTATACCATGGGATTGGGGTACACAGTCCTTCGATTCTGTGGGTGTGTTAGCCTTCTAGAAGCTCCACAAACCCGGCACTTCAGAGGTTGTCACAGTGGCTTCTTCATGGCGGATTAACTCAATCCCCAGTCCTCTCATTCCCAATGACTGGCAAGGGGGTCAGAAGTTCCCAAGCTTCTAACCACATGGTCCTTCCTGTGATTGTTCCTTGTCCAGGAGCCCTCGGGGACCACGCATTGGAGCAAAGGTCACTTCCAGAACTCCTGTAGCATAGGGAGTGACAAGGTTTCAGGCATTCCACCAGGAAGCACATGGATATTACCCACTACTGTATCATAGCTGTGTAAGGACAAAGCCGTGTCCTTTCCTGGCAATTCGGTAAACCTTTCAACACTTGAAAAATGTTTATGTTCATTTTATGTGTGTGGGTGTTTTACTTGCACGTGTAAGCTCCATGCGAGTGCAGTACCCACAGAGGTCAGAAGAAGACATCAAAACCCCTGAAACTGAGTTACACATAGTTGGGAGCTGCCATGTGGGTGCTGGGAATCAAACCTAGATCTTTTGCAAAAGCAGCAAGTGCTCTTATCTGCTGAGATATTTCTCCAGCTCTTCAACTTCTTTTTCAATCATGAAAAAATACATTCTTCAAAGAAATGAAATTGTTTTGTATTGTTACTATTTGTAACTTTCGCTTTAACCTAAAAAGACATGATGACTACTTTGTGTTATTAAATATTCTCTTAAAATTGATTCTTAATGGCCTACTTTGCTCTATTTAGTCATTCCCTGTCACTGGGCATTAAGTTGATGTCATTTGTGCCCTCTAACAAAGAGTGTTAACAGAAGGGAATAATCTTTGTGGTAAATGTATGGTAATTTTCATCTATAGGTTCACAGGTAACTCACAGAGGTGACATGTCTGCAGGAGAAGTGTAGGCTTTACTATCCAACCTACCTGTGTGTGGTATTCTTACAGATGATGAAAATGCCAAGACTAGAGGGTATGTATCTGGAGTGCCTGGTTAGAAGCCTTGGGTTAGATGCCCAGAACCTCAGAAAATATGAAAAACAAAAAACCAACCAACCAAACAAACAAAAATACCACAAAACCTAAAGTGACTATAAAAACACAAATTATTTGTCATTGGGAAATTTGCTGCCCTTGACTTAACACACATTATGTGAGAGACATTATTTTCATAGCTTTATGTGTGCCTTGGTGTCCTAATAAGCTCATAATGGTGAAGGCTTTGATATTTTTAAAATCTACTTTGTTTGGGGTTATTTAATGCCTCTACCTCTCTTCCACCCCACCTACTTTAGATGGAAGAGAAAGGTTAATAGGAACAGGAAAGGAAGACCTTTTTAGACTCACTGCCTTGGGGTGATTCCACTCCTTGTCATCATGATTCCAGCAAAAGTGACCCCAACCACAGCAGCCAGAGTCTCAAAGCATTCTCCGGAGCGCTTCTCCCTGGAGCATATCTCTGTAGGAAGAGCATCTCAAAACTAAGGGATGTAAAACCAAGACGCCAAGAAATGTGAAGCAATGCAAAAGTGATTGATCTTTGTACTTTGGGCTATTTTTATACCCTTCCATAGTCTGTATAGGATGTTTTTTAACCATCAAAGGCCATGTTCCCACACAAAGCAGTTTCCTTTCTAGTAGACACACATCACATGCCCTCACACGAGGGCATCTGTTTACATCTACTACAAAAACATGGTTTCTATGGATATAGTAATATTGCCTGGCATAACATCAACAATTAATAAATGGGACTTCATGAGGCTGAGAAGCTTCTGTAAGGCAGTAGACACTGTCAACAGAACAAAGCGACAGCCTACAGACTGGGAAAAGATCTTCACCAACCCTACATCTGACAAAAGTCTAATATCTAAAATATATAAAGAACTCAAGAAATTAAACACCACCAAACCAAATAACCCAATTGAGAAATGGGGCTCAGAACTAAACAGAGAATTCTCAACAAAGGAATATCAAATGGCTGAGAAACACTTAAAGAAATGCTCGTCCTCATTAGTCTTCAGAGAAATGCAAATCAAAATGACACTGAGATTCCATCTTACACCCATCAGAATGGCTAAGATCAAAAACTCAAGTGACACCACCTGCTGGCAAGGATGTGGAGAGAGAGGAACACTCCTTCATTGCTGGTGGGAATGCAAATTAGTACAACCACTTTGGAAATCTATCTGGCACTTTCTCAGAAAAATGGGAATAGGGCTTCCTCAAGACCCAGCTAATTCCACTCCTTGGAATATACCCAGAAAATGCTCTACCACACAACAAGGACATATGCTCAACCATGTTCAATAGCTGTCTTATTCATAATAGCCAGAACATGGAAATAGCCTAAGTGTCCCTCAGTAGAAGAATGGATAAAGAAACTGTGGTACATTTACACTATGGAAATACTCAGCTATTAAAAACAAGGAAATTCCTAAATTTGTGGACAAATGGATTAAGCTAGAAATTATCATAATGAGTGAGTTCACCCAGAAGCAAAAAGAGACAAATGGTATATACTCACTTATATCGAGACACTAATCCAAGGGGTATGTCCCATGAAAAACTTTACTTACCAGGAAAGTGGGTCAGAGGAGAGGTCATCCTATTGGGACTTTAGGTGAGAGAAGCATGGGAGAATGGGGAAATAGGAGGATCCAGAGGGTCCTAGAAATCTACAAGAAGAACATTATGACGGGCAGATCTGGGTCCTGGGGTCCTGCTCAAATTATGGCACCAGCCAAGGAAAATATAGGCAGTAAACTTCGAACCCCTACCCAGACCTAGCCAATGGGCAGGACACTCTCTACCGTTGAGTGGAGAGTGAGATCTGACTTTCACACGAACTCTGGTGCCCCATTTCTGACCCCGTCCCCTGGATGGAGAGGCCTGATGGCACTCAGAGGAAGGATAGCAGGTTACCAAGAAAAGACTCAATACCCTAAGAGCATAAAAAGGGGGAAGAGGTCCCCCTCAGTCACAGACATAGGGGAGCATAGGGGAGGGGAGTAGGGGGGAAGGGGAAGGGAGGGAGGAATGGGAGGATACAAGGGATGGGCTAACTATTAAGATGTAATATGAATAAATTAATAAAATAAAAGCATGGTTTCTAAATACAATTTGATTGAATTTACATTTGTGTGCATGTGTGTGTGTCTATGTGAGAGAAACAAAAAAGAGAGACAGACAGACAGACAGACACACACACACACACACACACAGAGAGAGAGAGAGAGAGAGAGAGAGAGAGAGAGAGAGAGAACTCATGCCTCTAAGCTCTGTCCATCTGTGCCATCAGAGGACAACTTGCTGAAGTCAGTTCTATTCTTTCACCAGGTGGATTCCAATGAGTAAACTTAAGTTATCAGGTTTGGTAGCAAGTGCCTTTTCCAATGAACCATGTTGCTAGCCCGACCATTATCTTTCTATAAGGCTAGTCCTATTTGGATGTGTTGGGAAGGAGCTGGCTCCTCTTACCTGTTTCTGCTCATGTAAATCTTGCCTAAAGAAGCATGATTACTTCAATATTTTTTTCACACCCAGCACTTCCCAGTTCTAATGTAGAAGCATCTCTGCTGTAGTAATTTTCATGGTCATGTCAAACCAGGCAATTAGAGTGGCAATGCTTTTTACGGTGTCTAAATGGTCAGTGTGCTCAAAGACCGCTTTCATTCCCAAATTAGTTCTTAATGGTCCAAATTTTTCTAAGAACAGCACAAATACTGGGCTGTTCATGTTATTGAATTCCTTGTGCCTTGGAGAATCAATGTTTATAGGAAAGAGTTCTCTGAGCTGAAGGAAATACAGGCAGAAAAGTGCTGAGTTTTTCCCAATTTACTTCTTTATAGTTTCATTCAATGTTATTATGTACTCTGCTTGCAGTTTATTGTCTTGAAAGGGTTTTTTTGTTGTTGTTTCTGTTGTTGTTGTTGTTGCTAGAATCACATCTTGCTTTGATATGTTACCATAACACGAATAGCTAGGTGCATTTAAACCTTTAGAATTAATCTACCCACTATGATGAAAGATGAGTGATAAGGGACAAAATTCACACTATGAAAAGAAAATATAGAACTCAGAAGTGGTTAGGAAGTGGCTTAGATGGTAAAGCTTGTCTTCTATGCACCTGTTATCCCAGAACTGGGGTGGCAGGGACAAGAAGGTCCCAGGATCTTGTTTGTCAGGAAACATGGCTGAATAACTATGCTCTAAGTTCAGGAAGAGGCCACCTTGCAAAAATTAAGGGGAAAGATACTGAAGAAGACATCAAACATTGACCTCTGGCCTTCATGTGTACACATGAACATGAACATGAGCACACACATACACACACACACACACACACACACACACACACACACACGCACACACACGAGAGAGAGAGAGAGAGAGAGAGAGAGAGAGAGAGAGAGAGAGAGAGAGAGAGAGAGAGAGCGCCTTGTTATGGTTTCTGTATTTTTAATCACTTATTTGGTTTAATTCTGAGACTATATTATTGGATGCAATCTCTTCTAAGCCTTGAAATTATATTCCATGGAGGGAAGTAAGATTTATGTTACACGTGTGATGTAGAAAATCAGTTTCTATCCCTTCATTCGTCTGTGGTTAGCTGCAGAAGTGAAATTAGTCAGTATCTGTGACTGGTCAGCTACATTAGATTGAAGGAACTCTTATGCAGATGCCTGGTGGCCCATTCTCATCTGCTCTTCTTAATCTCCACAGTGATGTTATCAAGGAAACATTTCTATGGCCATTTGGGGTTAAGAATGTTGGGATTTGCAAAGGTTTGTCCGGATAGTCAGACTGAATTATATCCAATTGGTACAAAGCTGCAAGCCTAGCTCGGGTCTTTCAGATGATAAAGCTTTTCCTTGATATCTCTCCTCCCTCCGCTTGATAACATTTGAATAATTGAGAGCATCATGGATGTTAGATACAGCAATGGGGATGAATATCAAAGACTTATGCTAAGCAAAAGAAGCCAGGCACAGAAGTGTGCATTCTGTCAGAGTCCGCGCATATGCATCCAAACGCTACAGGCCAAAGCAAGCTGCAGCTGACAGCTGCAAAAAGGCATGTCTGACAGCACAGGACATCTCTGCAAGGCCAGTGAGGGGATTGTCCATGCGGGCTGGAGAGGATGCTGTACATCTTGTTACGTGGTGGTCCTCAAGGGACAAAGCTCATAGTACTGAAAGCTTAAACTCTCCTCTGTACCTCGTGTTGACATGTTTCAATTCACAGTCGGGGGAGTGTTAACCTCTAAATGACTCAAAATGTAGTTTCCAACAACTGGTTTCCTGGAGTGCTGTGAAATGAATCCATGGGCGTTTTTTTTTTTTTTTTTTTTTTTTTACTTTGCAATAGAAAGCAGAAAATAACGTGTTTAATGCCAACACTGTCTTTAACTACAACTTGGCCTCTGGTTTAGGTGGAGTGAAGAGAGTCAAGAGAAATTTGAGCTAGTAGGTGCCATGCCCCAGGGTCCCTGCTTTCTGCAAAAGAAGGTGCTACTTATCTATTTTATTTTTTTCTAAGACAAGGCCTTGTTATGTAGCCCTGGCTGACCTGGAACTTCCTGTGAGGTCAGGTTGGCCTTGAATTTAGAGATCCTCCTGCCTCTGCTAGGACTGAAGGTGCGCACCACTGCCTGGCTTTGGTGATGATTACATAAACAATAGCAAACATTTACTGTTTCCTAAGCACCAGTCACAGGGTTAATACTTTACTATCCTTTCTGTTCACACTTACTGCAGTGCCGCGAGATGAGAGCTGTAGTCACACCCCCTGACAGCCCCTTGTGATGGTGAAGATTGGTTGAACCTGGGATCAATTATGAGACAAGCATCTAGGCAAGACGGTGCCATTACATCTCAGAAGGATTACGTGAGGGGGCAAGACCTTCCCCCATTGGTGGCACCTTCTGGCAGTGGCCCAGATCTCAAGAGGTCCAATAAAAAGCTCCTTACCGTTCACTTCTGCCTCTTACCGTGAGTGCATCTCCATTGGCTCCCCTGCCACTGACGTCAAAGGCCAGCTTCTTCATGCCCCCTAACCTGGATCAGTGTCGCTCCAGGAAGCCTCCAGGCATGCAGTTCTAGACTGGGTCTGCTGAAGCATCTTGCTTTGGACCGACTGCTTACCGGGTTTTCAGCCTCTCCAGGGTATGGGATAGCCAATCCTGGACTACGCAGCTTCTGCCACCATGCAGGCCAATCCAACAAGTTCGTGTGTGTGTGTGTGTGTGTGTGTGTGTATGCATATGTATATGTATGTATATGTGTCTGTGTATGTATGTATGTATGTATGTATGTATGTATGTATGTATGTATGTATATGTGTGGTGGGAGCTTTCTCCCATAGCCCAGAACACCTGCCCAGGGAGTGGCTCCACCCACCATGGGATGGGTCCTCCTATATCAGTTAACAATCAAGATGATCCCATACAGACCATTATGATTTCGGAAATTCTCTAATCAAGGCCCTTCCTCTCAGGTGACTCTGGATTGTGTCATGTTGACAATTAAATCTAACTTGGACAAGGAAAAAAATCTGAACAGCAAACATGGTGACATCTCACACTGCTCACTGAGGATAAGGCCTAAGAAGGAAATGCAAAGTTCTCTGGAGGCAGACCGTTAGTTGACACTAATGGTTAAGATTACACATAGTGACAGTTCCTTTAGCACACGCGATGCTCAGAATTCAGACATAGAAGGAAATTAGTCAGACATCCTCAGTTGATACAAATTCCAAATATAGATGTCCTTCCACAGTGTGTGTCAGTATGAGATAATCTTCCGAATTTGAAAACTTACAAATTGTGTTAGTCAGCTTTGGGCTACTGTAACAGAATATGCCTGTGATAATGAACTTGAAAGAAGGAAAGGTTTATGTTGGTGCACTTTCAGAGGCATCACCTCACATCCTGTCACCTTGGTTCTGTGGTAGCACAGTGTATCATGGGAGAGTGCAGAGTGGAGGAAACCTCTTTACCTCATGACAGCTGGGAAAGAAAGAGAGCAGACGGGGCTAAGATCTCAATGGACCTGTCAGTGGCATACCCTTCAATGATCTAGCAACCCTTCCATAAAGCTTTCCTCTAGAAGCTCCCACCGCCTTCTGAATGTCCTGTATATTAATAATCAAGCTTTTACCACATTGGCCTTAAGGGGCACATGTCCCTTATCTAAACCATAACACAAGTTATGAAAACATCACGAATTTTAAAATGGAATCACAACCATCTGCTTGACCCCCTCAGTGTTTGGGGACCAGGAGCCTAGCTAGCTCCATGTCAGAAAGGTGTAAATTAAGCATCTGGAAATCCAATAGTGCTGAGTCCCATCGCCTTCATTATGCTCAGTCTTCATCCAGATTGTTCCACTTGGCTCTTCATTGGCCTTTCGATCTTCACCTGCAAAACTGCAGTCTCCAGCTATCTTAATGAAGTTATTACACACCTTTATGCCTATATAGAGCTTTGCACTTCCTGCACATTGTCTATTCACGAAGCCGCTTCTCCAATAGCTCTGCCAAGGAGTCTGTAAGCTTCTCCACTAAGGCAGCTGCCTGCTTGAGAATGATGTCATTACCCTTGACAAAAGCTCAGCTTTCTCGTTTACAAAAGCATTGTAAGCTCAAATTTATTATTATTTTTTTACTACAGCAAAAGAAAAGAAGGAGGAAGAAGAAAGGGGAGAAAGAAGGAGAGAGGGAGAGAGAGAGAGGAAGAGAGAGAGAGAGAGAGAGAGAGAGAGAGAGAGAGAGAGAGAGAGAGAGAGAGAGAGAGAGAGAGAGAGAGAATATGTTCTGGTATCCCCCAGAGATCACTGCTGAAACCTCTAGGGAAAATTTATCAACTTGGTGTTATCTTTTTTGTCTCCAGAATCTTCTTTTTGGTTTTGATGTCCTTAAATTTCCTTACTATTTAGAAAGCATGCTTTTTCTTACCTTTTCTGTTGATACTTTCTAAATCCCTTCACCTTGTAGTTTTTCTCCTCTCTCTAATTATAAGAAATTTACAATCAATAGTTCTTGTAATAATTTCTTACCTCCATTTATTGTATTTGTTTCTAAAGACTCCTCTACCCTTCCTTTGCCCTAATATTTTTTCATACTGCAATTTTTTAAATGTAGCTCTGTTATTTGTTCTGGAGAATTATTTTGGAGGTTTTCCCGTTTTTTCAGTTCACCAGTGGCTGTATCTATTCTTTTATTCTACAGTTGCTCGTTGTAGTGATAATCTGTAATTGCTGCTTCTTCATAATTCTGTGTTCCTGCTCTAAACTGCCAATAATCTCTGGTAGTGTGTATTCCTGTAAACTAATAAGTATTGACTTAGTAATGGTAAACACCTTGTGTTGGATCTCTACTTAAATTTTAGAGGTCCACTGTACTTCTCTTTTTCTGTCTGTTCCCCCAGGATGTGAGCGCCTTCAGGTAGCTTCTGTTTTACTCTCTTCTCCATCACAGCTAAGGAATTTTGCCTCTCCCTCACCTCCGTTGATGTGGCTTCTGGCCTTCATCTGGCCTCCAGTCACCCCGCCTCTACCCTTTTCCTATGACCCCAGGAGTTTCTCACCACCTGTCTAAACTCACTTATTTTCACCTCTGGAAATTTTCCAAGTTGAAATCTGGAAGGGAGTTACACCCTGTCTTTTATTGCAATTTAGCCAATCAACTGCCATACAATCCATGCTTTCCTTTTTAAAAAGTTTTAGTGTGTGTGTGTGTGTGTGTGTGTGTGTGTGTGTGTGTGTGTGTGTATGCCTGAGTGTATGTCCACAGATCACATGCATGCAGGAGGCTGCAGAGGTTTTTAAGGCATAGATCCCCTAGAACTGGACTCACAGACAGTTGTGAGCTGCCATGTGGGTGCTGGGAATTGAACCCAGGTCCTGTAAAAGAGCAGCCAATGCTTTTAACCACTGAACCATCTCTCCTGCTGACCTTGTTATTTCCCCCCTTTCCAGGTCATCTCTACTAGCTACCTTTTGGGGAGTACCTTTATCTTACATGCATCTATCTAGAAGCAGTATTTATTTGTATTTTAAATTTTCACTAACAGTATTATACCGTATTGCTATTAAAAGATGTTTCGTAAATTTGTTATATTTAAATCCTTTCAAATCTAAAACAGAAAACAGAACAAAATGAGCTGTAGACTTTGAACCTTTTCCAAATCTACTTTATTTGAGGTTCTTTAATGCTTACACCTCCCTTCCAACCCATCTACCCAAGATAGGAGAGAAAAGAGGCTAATGGGAACAGGAGAGGTAGAACTTTTTAGACTCAGTTCCTGGGAGCTATTCACTGGCATAGTCAGCAGGATTTCAGCAGACCAGCAATTCCACCAAAGTTGCTGCTAGAACCTGGACCAGCAGCTGGGACCAGCCCTGACGCATCCTCTGACTCAGTTCTCTCTAGGAGCATCTTGAAGTGAAGCGATGAACAGCCAAACAATACCAAGACCCAAAAGCCCCAGTCTCCCGTTTTGGGACCAAAACAAAAATATGTGTACAGCCACTACAGTGCAGTATTATTTTTAATCCAAAGAAACATTTAATAAAAGAAAAGTACCCACTAAAACTTAAAGAAAATAGAGAATGCAGACAGGGTCGAACAAAGGTTCCTCATTTGTGAATTAATCATTGCGATGGTTACAAGGTCATTAAACCTATTTATTTTTGGAAAAAGATCAGAGTCTTCAGAAGAATCACACTTGACTCATGGGTCACTAGAGGCATTATCTACTTAAAGGCAAAGTAAACCAATCCACTGTCTTGTGTTCCAGTTGGCATGAGGAACTGGCCTGCGTTTTGACCAAGGGGTTTTGTAATATGTGAGTGCGTGGGCCAGGGCCTTTTAAGGCTTGGAGTAGGAGCCAAGGGCAAAACAAAGCAAAAGATATCCAGGAGCTGATCTAATATGCTTTGTTTTGGTGATTAGATTAAGGCACCCTGCGCTGTAATAGGCATGCATCTGCGGCGAAACTTGGCTGTCCACACACTGTGAAATGATTTTAAGAGGCGCAGACATGATTTTAAATCAGAAGAAGCAAGGCTTGCTTGTTTATTGGGCAAAGCATTAGGTGTTTAGGTTGACCCGAATGCTTAAACAACTGGTGGGCTTATTGCCAATGTTTGGAGGGCCTTGGAAGTAACCTATGTCTGGTTGAGATTACCGAGTAAGATCACTCTGCAAGAAAACATTGCCTTCCAGAAGTGTCTACAGCTATGTTGTCTTTTGGCATCTAAAGAATTCTGTGTGCAGGTAATCGTCTGTCCCAGGAATTCCACATCATCAGATTCAAACAACCTCAGGTGGAAAATATTTTCAATAGCAAATGTAGTTATATAGACAGGCATCTTAATGAACGATGTATTTGCTTTTATTTTCTGTAGCGATATTTTGCCTGCATGTATGTATGTGCTCAGCATGCATGCCTGGTGTCCTCAGAGGCCAGAGACGAGGTGAGATCACCTGGAATGGGAGTCACTAATGGTTGTGAGCCACAGTGTGGGTGCTGGGAACTGAACCGTCTTAGGTCCTTTCCAAGATCAACTACCTCTCCAGCCCCAATACAGACATTTTTCTTGTCATTATTCCTGGAACCGTATCTCCTGGCCCCCATTATGCAGCCTTTAAATGTTATATCATCAGAGTTGTTCCGAAATGATGTTTAAAATCTACAGATGCATTGCATAGCTACATATAGATTCTCTGCAATTTTGTACAAGGGAGTTTTGAAAGTCTGGTCATCAGGGGGCATGGCACTTGGTATGCTGTGGGTACAGAAGAATAATGCTACTTGTGGGAAAGTTACATTTTAAAGTCTCCTTTACATTGTTGCAGAAGAAAACATACTTCAAATATAGTGGGAAACATCTAAAACCATCAAATCATTTTCTGCTTTAGGAGAAAGCCTTGACTATTCTTATGTTTATGCCATGGGTAAATTCAGAACGGACAGAGTTTTTTGGGTTTCATTTTGTTTTCAGAATGAGCAGTTTTGTTCTTCTATTCTTCCAGCTGTAAGATTCTCAGTTTGTGAATATGCTTTGCATGTATTTACTGACCATGTACTATGTGCCGGGAGCAAGTGGAAACTCTTGGGACACTGCCCGGACAAGCCCTGGAGCCTGTAGTGCTTACAATTGAGGGTTAAGCACCACACAAGGAATCAATACCCATTTTAAGCTATGTGTCATGTATTAAAAGTACAAGATGCAAAAAAAAAAAAAACCCCAAAAAAACAAAAAAACAAAAACCCATTCACCCCAGAGGCAATGGTTGAAGATCTACTGTGCAGGGTAAGGGGAAGTCAGCAAGGGAGGGCAAAGTATATTTAAAGGTACACATAGATGGTCTCTGAGGTGGACAGTAAGTTGGAACACTTGAGAGCTAAAGCCAACCAACCAATCAACATCAAGCAAACAAACAAAACCAAAATGGTTAGAGCCTAGAAAACAAGAAAGAAATGCAAGTCTCATGAGGCTATGGAGAAGATTAGCACACAGGGCCATTGTGGGCCACAGGATGGTCTTTGAATTCTACACTAAGGGATGCAGGTGAGTGATGATGTCATGAAAAACAGAAACCCTGCCATCCATGGACTAGGTGAGACATCTGGAGGCCACAGGAGTGACGGGCAGGCCGGCTCCTGCTAGGGAAAAGGAAAGTGGACGGCTTTACCATTGATGGGAGCTGGCACTGTCTGGTGAGTCAATGAAGGCTCCTCTAGCACCTGTCACAGGACTGGCTGTGAACATTCGGCCATAGAAACAGCTATTAAGAGCTGTGCAGACAGTAGTAAAGGCTAGTGGCTGAGGCTTTCAAAAGGGAAGCAAAGTGGAGGAAGAGGACAGTGGGCTTCGCTGGGATTCTGCTCCGGCTGGAAGTGGAGCCAAGAAGGGCTGCAGCTAACTTTCTATATGAGCATAGTCATTATCAGGCATGGGCGACACCAGCAAGCATAGAACACCGTCCACTGAGGCCCTCTCAGGATGGCAGACACCAGGACCCTGGACCGAGTGGTGCATGGACCCAGTGCCTGGCTCATCCTCAGGGTCTCTTTGTTGCCTTGGGAATGGACTAACAGCTGGTGCTTCTCTTTCCCAGCATGTACCTCACATGGTGTACTGGTTGACATGGAAATGCTTAAAATGAGCATCTCTGCATCAAGAGTGTGAAGGTTGATATCTCAGGCTGAGGGACCGAAAGAAACAAGTTGGAGGAAAGATTGAAATCTTGGCAGGAAACCATCATAGAACCTTCTCTTCCCCCAGAAGCTCCGTGTCACTATTTAAGGGATGAAATGTAGCTCTCTGTTCATCACGAGCAGCAATGAAAGTCTGCTCAAGTCCTTGGAATTAGTTTCTACTCCTGGGTGGCTAACTGTGGCCCCTACCTCTTTGTCATTCAGGCCACTCTGCTTCATCCACAGGCCTTCAAGCACACTCCTGATGTGAGGCCTTCACCCTGCAGCTTTGTTGTCCCTCACACACGCACACACCAAGTCCCTGGGAATGGACTTGATGACACGCACTTTCTTTAGGTCTCTACCTACCCATCTTCTTTTGAAGGAGACCTTTCTCAACCTTCAATGGCATGCACGCTGTCTCTCTCTGGAAGTTGTGACTCCTTTCTCTGCTTTTCTCCTCATAGCAGCTACAGGTGCCACATACACTGGTTTTTACTATTTATTTGTTTGTCTTCTTCCACCAAAATACAAACTCTAATGAATGAATGAAAATTTTAAGCAGAATCTAAGATTTATGTATGTTTGTGACTATTACAAAATGTTTTTATATTAAAAATATGTTTTAAGTTTTATTTATTTGTTTACTTGACAGCCTGATCTCAGCCTCCTCTTTCCTTTCTTCCTAGTCTCTTCCTCATGCCCCCTTCCTCCTATCCTCCTTTTCCTTATTCTCAGAGAAGGGGAGGTTCCTAAGGGGTACCAAGCCACATTGGTACCTTAAGTCACAGCAGGACTAAGGGCATCTTCTCCCAATGAGGCCAGACAAGGCAGCCTCACTAGAAGAAAAGGATCCAAAGGCAGGCAACAGAGTCAGAGACAACCTCTGCTCCTGTTGTTAGAGACCCACGTGATGACCATGCTGCACATCTACATATGTGTAGGGAATCTAGGTCTAGCCTGTGCTAGCTCTTTGGTGGGTAGCTCAGTCTATGTGAGCCCCAGTGAGCCCAGGTTAGTTTATCTTGTACCCTTCTTGTGGTGTCCTTGTCCCTTCTGCCTCCCTCAATCCTTCCTCCCACTCTTCCACACCCCTAGCTTGGCCCATTGTTTGTCTGTGGTCTCTGCATCTATTTCCATCAGCTGCTGGATGAAGCTTCTCAGAAGACAGTTGTGCTAGGCTACTGCCTGAAAGCATAGCAGAGTATCATTAATAGTGTCAAAGGTTGGCTCTCTTCTGTGGGGTGGGTCTCAGGTTGGGCCAATCATTGATTTGCCATTTCCTCAATCTTGGCTCCATCTTTATCCCTACAGTTATTGTAGGCAAGACAAATTGTGAGTGGAAGGTTTTGTGGGTGGGTTGATGTCACCCTTTCTCCACTGAAAGCCCCACCTGGTTACAGCAACTTCAAGTTTCATACCCCTTCCCCACTATTAGGGATCTCAGGTAGAGTCACCACCATATACATCCCTTGTCTGAGAGATGCTCTCCCACCAATTCTCACTCTTTCTTTCTGTCTTCCCCATCCCAGACCCCCCTTTTTCACCACCTCTCCCCAGACCTGATGCCGGCCCTTGTTACCCTCCCCACCCCCCACCCCACAGCTCCCTGCTTTTGTCTACTTCAGATGTCTATTTTGTTTCCTCTTTGTGAGATTCAAGCATCCTCCCTTGGGCCTTCCTTGGCTTCTTTGGGTCTGTGTGTTTTAGCATGGTTATCCTGTTCATTATGGTTAATGTCCACTTGTGAGTACATACCATGCATGTCTTTCTGGGTTACGTCACTCAGGATAATCTTTTCTAGTTCCATCCATTTGCCAGCAAATCACTTGATTTCCCTGTTTTTAATAGCTGAGTAGTATTCTAGTATACAAACGTACCACATTTTCTCTATCCATTCTTCATTTCAGGGACATCTAGATTGCTTCTAGTTTCTGGCTATTATGAATAAAGCTGCAATGAACATATTTGAGCAAGTATTCTTGTGGTATGGTGGAGTATCTTTTGGGTTTATGCTCAGGAGTGGTATAGCTGGGTCTTGAGGTAGATCTATTCCCAATTTTCTGAGAAAGCACCAGATTGATTTCTACAGAAGTTGTAAAAGCTTTTACTCCCACCAACAAAGGAAGAGTGTTCCCCTTGCTCCACATCCTTGCCAGTGTGTGCTATCACTTGAGTTTTTTATCTTAGCCATTCTCACTGGTGTAGGATGGAAGAAATCTCAGAGTCATTTTGATTTGCATTTCCCTAATGACTGAGGGCACTAAACACTTCTTTAAGTGCTTCTTGGCCATTAGAGATTCCTCTGTTGAGAATTATGTTTAGCTGTGTACCCATTTTTTGATTGGCTTATTTGTTTTTGTTGGTGTTCAATTTTTTGAATTTTTATGTAATTTAGATAGTATCCCTCTGTTCAATGTAGGGCTGGTGAAGATCTTTTCCCATTCTGTAGGACGCCATTTTGTTCTATTGACAGTGTCCTTTGTTTTACGGAAGCTTTTCAGTTTCATGAGGTGCCATTTATTAATTGTTCATCTTAGAGCCAGAGCTACTGGTGTTCTATTCAAGAAGTTGTGTCCTGTGTCAATGAGTTCAAGGCTCTTTCCCACTTTTCTCTTCTAATAGATTTAGTGTACCCAGTTTTATGCTGAGGTCTTTGATCCACTTGGACTTAAGTTTTGTGCAGGGTAATAAATATGTATCTATTCCCATTATTCCATATGCAGACAGACATCCAGTTAGGCCAGCACGCTTTGTTGAAGATGCTTTCTTTTATCCAATGCATGGTTTTGGCTTCTTTGTCAAAAGTCAGGTATCAATAGGTGTATGGCTTATTTCTGGGTCTTCGATTTGATTCCATTGATCAACCTGTTTGGTTTTTATAGTGAAGCTGATGGTTTCTCTTTCAAGGACTGTAAGTTTTGATGGGAATTGCATTGAATCTGAGGATTGCTTTTGATAGGATGGCCATTTTTACTATGTTAATCCTAAATGATTCATGATCATGGGAGATATTTCCATATTCTTCAGTTTCTTTCTTCAAAACCATGAGGTTCTTTCACTTGCTTGGTAAGAGCTACAACAAGATAGTTTATATTATTTTTGGCTATTGTGAAGGGTATTGTTGTACTTCTTTCTTTCTTAGCTTGTATAAAGGAGATATACTCATTTTTTTTAAGTTAATTTTGTATCCAGCCTCTTTGCTGAAGGTGTTCATCAGCTGTAAAAGTTCTATGGCAAAATTTTGGGGCCACTTATACATACTATTATATCATCTGTAAATAGCAATACTTTGACTTCTTCATTTCCAATTTGTATCTTCTTGATCTCCTTTAGTTGTCTTATTGCTTTAGCTAGGACCTCAAGTACTTTATCGAATAGATATGAAGACATCAGGGAACCTTGTCTTGTCCCTGATTTCAGTGTAATTACTTAAAGTTTCTCTCTATTTAATTTGATGTGGGCTATTGGATTGCTGTATATTGACTTTTATTTATTTATTTATTTATTTTTATTTTGACTTTTATTGTGTTTAGATATGGGCCTTGTATCCCTGGTCTCTTCCAAGACTTTTAACATGAAGGGGTATTTGATTTTGCTAAAGGATTTTTTTCAGCATCTAATGAGATGATCACGTGCTTTTTTGTTGGTTTGTTTATATGGTAGATTACATTAATGGGATTATGTATGTTGAACCATCCCTGAATCCCTGGGATGAAACCTACTTGATAATGATGGATGATGTTTTTGATGTGTTCTTGGATTCAGTTTGCATTTTATTGAGTATTTTTTGCATCAATATTCATAAGGGAAATTGGTCTGAAATTCTCTTTTTTTGTTGAGTCTTTGTGTGGTTTAGGTATCAGGGTGACTGTGGCCTCACAGAATGAGCTTAGCATTGATCTTTTTGTTTCTATTTTCTGGAATACTGTGAAGAGTATTGGTATTAACTCTTTTTTGAAAGTCTGGTAGAAGTCTGTCGTGAACAGTCTTGCCCAGGGCTTTTTTTGGTTGGGATATTTTAATGACTGCTTCTATTTCCCTAGGGGTTACAGGTCTATTTAAATTGTTTCTCTGGTCTTGATTTCATGCGAGTAAGTAGTATCAATCAAGAAAATTGTCCATTTCACTTAGATTCTCCAATTATGTGGCACACATGTTTTTGAAGAAAGACCTAATGATTTTTTGGATTTCCTCAGTGTCATTATATACCCCCTTTCATTTCTGATTTTGTTAATTTGGTACTCTCTCTTTGTGTCCTTTAGTTAGTTTGGCTATGAATTTGTCTATCGTGTTGATTTTTCTCAGAGAACCAGCTCTTGGTTTACTCGATACTTTGTATTTTATTCTTTGTTGATTTCACCCCTGAGTTTGATTATTTCCTACCGTATACTCTTCTTTAGTGTGATTGCTTCTTTTTGTTCTAGAACTTTCAGGTGTGCTGTTAAGTTGCTCATATGAGACCTCTCCAGTTTCTTTATGAAGGCACTAAGTACTATGAACTTTGCTCTTAGCACTGCCTTGTGTGGGCTGTGTGTGTGTGTGTGTGTGTATACTATGTTTATATAGATGCCCATAGGAGTCAGGAGAAGGTGTCAGGTGGCCTGAAGCTGGCGTTCTAGGTGGTTGTGAGCCACCTACCTAGCTCCTGATAATTCATTTCTTGGGATATGTTTTTAAGATTTCTAATTACTCATTTTCTACTGTATCAAATAGGGTTGAGAGATCTTATTTGTCCAAGTTTTTGCAAACTTTGAAGCAGTTGCTGAAGAAAAACTTTTGCTGATTTGGTCAGGTGGTGGGGAGATTTCTCACGGTGGCTTCAATTCCCGTTTCTTTGTTCACGTGGTTTAGAACTACGCTCGTGGTTAAGACGGCCTTCTCCTTTGTGAAGCGGCCTGTTAAGCACAGGCCCAGGGTTCAAATACAGTGTTCTGCCTTTCCCTAGAAACTCATGGAAGCTTTCTATGAAGGACACTCATTTATGTATATTAAGAAAGGTATTCTCCTTGTAGAAATTGTAGCTTTTTCTAAGTTTATCCTTTTATCTCTGATCATTATGAATACTGACATGAAGAAAATTTAAAAATTATTATCAAATTTCAGTGGAAGATATAACTATTGGAATTGTGAGTAATTTCTTTTGTTTGCTTTTATTCTCCTTATTGATCAACAAAAAAAAAAAAAAAAACCCACACATACTTTCTTCACAGAACTTGGGAAAGAGATTAATGACACTACAAACATTATGCTTCAAAAAGTAAATGCTGCGGAGCCTGAGATGGCTTACTAGACAAATGGCTTACTAGACAAAGAAGTTACCTGTCACGAATTCTGAAGACCTGAGTTCAAGCCCTGGAATCCACAGGATAGAAGGAGAGAACCAATTCCTGCAAGTTGTCTTTTGAACTTGCAAGATATACTCCCACATAAAAAAAAATTAAAATAAAAAATTAACTTAAATGCTGTAGATTAGTTGTGTTCAGAATAAATTTGGCAGGTTTTGGTGTTTTTCTGATTAAACATTAAGCAGCGAAGGCAAATACCCAGGCACTCACCTGCAGAAATGCAAATAAAAAAAAAATTAGAGCCTCACTAAGCAAGAGGGAAGAGTTACCACAGTGAGAGAAAAAGTGGAAATTTTGATGGAGAATAAGACAAACTTTGAGCCTCTTCTAGGTCCTGCTATTCAAGCAAGAGACAAAACACAGTATAAAATTAATGAAGAGAAGAAAACCCAAAGATTTTCCGAGCTCTGAGACAATGTCAGCACATGAGTCAGTTCCATATTCCAGGTATATATGTTGGGAAATATCATTCAAATGGGTTGCTAGACAGGGACTACCAACACCCAAAGTTGAATACAAACCCATCTTTAAAAATGCTTAAATAATTATTCACCAGACAATAATCTGGAAAAATTTGATTGAAGAATGACCCCTCTGAAAGCACCAGAGCCAAGCTGGTTTATAGATGACATTTTTCAAATGCCAAGGGACAGATAAATCATTGTCATGTTACTGAGACCACTTGAGGGTAGAAAGGAGAGTGATTTGTTTGGTTGTTTCTCTCTCTCTCTCTCTCTCTCTCTCTCTCTCTCTCTCTCTCTCTCTCTCTCTCTCGTGTGTGTGTGTATTTTTGGTTGGTTGGTTTTGTTTCTCCAAGACAGGGTTTCTCTGTGTAGCCTTGGTTGTCCTGGACTTTCTTTGTAGACCAGGCTGGCCTCAAACTCACAGAAATCTTCCTCTGACTCCCAGAGTGTTGGGATTACAGGCATGTGCCACCGCCCCAGCCCCTCAAAAATGGTTTTTAAAAATTAAAACTACTCTGGCTGAGCCTCCTAGCAGTGAGGGTTATGGAGACTGAAGACACCAGCTTCTAGTCAGGCAGGACTTATAGTGGTGAGAGGGGAACACCAATCCACCTACAAAACCTTTGACCCAAAATTCATCCTGCCTACAAGATATACAGAGATAAAGATAGAATAGAGAGAGAGGTAATGTCCAACCAATGTCTGGCCCAACCTAAGGTCCACCCCATGGGGAAGAGCCAACCCTGGAAACTCTGCTATGTTTAAAGACAGGAACCTAGCACAACCATCCTCTGAGAGGCTCTACCCAGCAGTTGATAGAAATAGATGCTGAGACTCACAGCCAAACATTAGACAGGGCTCAGGGAGTCTTGTGGAAGAATTGAGGGAAGGATAGAAGGACCCAGAGGAGACAAGAATATCACAAGAAGACCAAGAGAGTCAACTAACCTAGACCCATGGGGCCATTCAGAGATGGAAGCACCAGCCAAAGAGCATGCATGGACTAGACCTAGGCCTCCTACACATATGTAACTGATGGGCAGCTTTATCTTCATGTGGGTTCCCTAGTAAGTTGAGCAGGTGCTGTCTATGACATGGACTCTGTTGCCTGATTTTGATCACTTTACCCTAATGAGGCTGCCTTACCTGGTCTCAGTGGATGGGGATGAGCTCAGTCCTGAGGTGACTTGATGTTCTGGAGTATCTTGGAGGGAAGGGCTCCCCTTTTCTGATAAGAAAGGGAAGTGGATAGGGGAAGAGGGTGGGACAAAGGGACTGGGAGGAGAGGAAGGAGGGGTTAAGATCAGAATGTAAAGTGAATATATAAATTAAAAATAAACAAATAAATCTATAGCCAATCTCGTTTATGAAGACAAGTACATAGAGAGCAACAAAGACATTAACAAGCTAAATTCTGAGAATACTAAGTAAACACTTCTTTGGATGAATTCAAGGGAAACACTAGCTAGGAATTCTAGGAAAGCTCAAGACAAATAAATAAGTCAACACATTTGATTATACCCACACGACTATACAGATCAATCAGTCATTCTAGGAGTGTGGAAACAGCACCTGGTAGAAGACAATAGTGCTAGAGGAAATCAAGAAAGAAGCACTTCAAGAAATTACAGGATGCAAAGGTCTGCCTAGAAGTAATGAAATGTCAAATGGGTAGAATAACAAATATGAAATTGCCACCTGGAGAACAAGGGAAGAGTCCTGTTGTGTTTCTTATGATTGGATTTGTATTTAATGTCACCCACAAGACTAACCAAAGCAACAACACTGAAATAAGTGCTTGTCACACATGCATGAGGACCTCAGTTCAATACACGGCACCCACATAAAAGCCAGGCATGATGGTGCGTGTTTGTAATCCAAGCGATGGGAAGACATAAACAGGAGGATCTCTAGGACCTGCTGACCAGTCAGCCAGCATGACCTGAATACAGCAAGCCTCAGGCCCCAGTGTCCTAAAAAAAAAGGGGAGGGGAAGGAAGGAAGGAAAAAGGGAAAGAGTAAGAAAGAAAGAGAAAGAAAGGAAGGAAGGGGAAGGAAGGAAGGAAGGAAGGAAGAAAGGAAGGAAGGAAGGAAGGAAGAAGGTAGAGCCAGGCACAGCAATGGACTCCTTTAATCCCAGCACTCCAGAAGCAGAGGCAGGTAGATCTCTGTATTTGAGGGCAGCCTGATCTACATAGCAAGTCCCATAACAGCCCAGAGCTACACAGTGACACTCTGTCTCAAAACCAAAACCAAAACACTTACTCTAAAGCCATAGAAACCAAGACAAAGAACCTTGGTGGTCAAACCAATGCGACAAGCTAGAGCCCCCAAAACATTTCATATAAGTAGGACTAGCTGAGCTGCAATTAGAAATGGATATTTTTTTAAATGGACCTTTCAGAAGATAGTGCCAGAATAACTGACCATGTATGGAAAAAGGAAAGGGAAAAAAGTGGAAAAAAGGAAGGAAGCCCCGCAACAATGCATTTAGACAATGATTCCAGAAACTTTACAAAAACGAGCCCCAAATAACAAATCATAAGTAAAAACTCAAACCTGGGGATTTCTAGAAGACAACAGAGAAGACAAACTAGGTGATGGAAGGTTTGGCAGTGAGTTTTTGCGATCCGTTCTGTCGTATCTGTTACATTTGAGGATCTAGTGGCTGATTGAAGAAGATATGGGGCCACTAGGGGAAGCTACACACAAACATCTTTATCAGGAAGATTTTTAGATGGGGTTGCTTGCCCACCCAGGGGGAAACAGTCCAGAGGCTTGGTAACATGGCCACCATGCAGAAGGGGGATGCGGGAGTAGGTGATGGAGATGCTTGCGGGAGGTCTGACTAGGAGAAGCCCCTTAGCAAAAGGTCACTGGACCAGAGAGCATCACAGGGCAGCAGCGGTTGGCTTCCTCTTGGTAATGGTTTGCAGAGGCGGTCTGTGGCTTGGCAGGGTGTGTGAAGTCAGTAAGTGCTTACAAAATGCTCCTTTGTGCTGCAGGTAAAGCAACCAAGTGCCTAAGAATTTGAGCTTAGTGCCTGCGGGCTTCAGGCTAACAGTTCCTAGCCAGATGAGAGAAGCAGTGTGGGACATTTCAAATAAAGATGCAAGGGCCACTGTTGGGTTTTTTTTCTTTTTTAATCAACGAATCATCAGAAACTCAAGACATGGGGCGGGGGTGGGAAACATTTGACAATTGGATCTTAATACAATGTCTGCTTTGCAGGAGACACTGTCAAAAGATGGAAGAGGAAAACCCACAAACTGTGAGGGACTATACTGTATGCAAACAGAAAAACAAAAACAAAACAAAACTAAACTAAAACAAAAACAAACAAACAAAAAACCAGTCTTAAAGCTCTCTGTGCTATCCAGCCAATTATCTGTGATTATAAAAGCCCTCTCAAAAGGAAGGCTTATTAAATAAGAAAAACGTATAGTGCAATTGTGAGTGACTGTGGGAAGAAAATGATAGGCATGGCCGACAGGGCTCTTAAGGGTGCAGCCGAGAAAACATGTGCTTCCAAACCATGGGATCTGTACCATGTTAGCAACAATGAAATACAAAAGACACTGGCTGAGACCCCTGGCAAAAGCCTGTGGTCCTAGCTACCCAGCAGGTAAGAGGATCACAAATGTCATGCTCTCTTGGGCTACAGAGTTTAAGCCAGCCAATGCAACTTAGTAAAAACCTGTAAAAAGAAGCTTGGACATATAGCTCAGTGGTAGACTATCTGCCTAGCACATCCTTGATTCACTGCTCAGTAACGGAAGGGAACAAGAGAAGAAAGCAGGCAGGCAGCCAAGCAGGCAGGCAAGGACACCCAAAATCCTGGCAACAGGAAAGACCAACTTTGGGGTTTGTTAAATTCTTGAGTTTTTACTCTCCCCTGTGTCTTTTGACAATGATTTCTGTCTCTCTGTTACTGCAGTTCAGAAACATAAGGATCTGTATCAGGGTAAGGGCAAGCATGCAAGATGGCACCATCGCCAAAAAGGCATGGATGAGGCAAAGATCACAACAGGAACTAAGTGACCAGTCCTTCTCGGAGCTACCTGCCCTCCTCTGTCTTCATCGTCACATTTAGGAAAGTGGGCCAGCACACATAGACCTCATGGAGGAGAGGCAGAGAGAGAGAGAGAGAGAGAGAGAGAGAGAGAGAGAGAGAGAGAGAGCTGATGTAAGCAAGGAATAATAACAAAACTAGGGCATCCATTGGTAAGATTAAATATTATGACTTGGATGGACCAGAATTAGGAGTAGAATTATCAATAATCCAAAGGAAGAGTGATAAATACTGGAGAGAGGTAAGATAAATCAGACAGGTACAAGTTTTCTTTTTTAACTAGAAACCCAAAATATTGAGATTAGAAATACTGGAATAAGTCTTTCATCTTAGCATTGGGTATATTTCTTATTAGATGCAGTCAAAAAATAAATTAGTAAATTGGAGATTCTAGTAAAAAAAATCTCCCAAAAAAGTCCTGGGGAGGAGTAAAAATATTGAAAATATAGCTCAAAAGTTAAATATCTTGGAGATAAGAAATACAAGTGTCAGTATGCATATAATGGGTGTTCCTGAAGGAGAGAAAAATAACAATAATAAAGACTGTCCTAGAACTTTATAACTTCATGGAGGCTCAAAAGGACTGCAAAATGAAATAGTTTTTTTTTAAAAAAACAAACAAACAAACAACCCACAATTTGGGCTATTGTGGTGATGTTTAAAAACAGAAGATGTAAGCGGCTAGACGTGTAACCCCATAGGTAGACCCTTGCCCCTGTGTTTCATCTCTAGCATTAAAAAAATGGGGAAAGTAGAAAGAAAACGCTACAGCCATGGAACCAGGAAGGTCAGCTTCTCCGCTGGGGAAGACACAGTCTAATATAAGCCATCTTGTCTAAAGCATGGGTTCTCAGAAGGGCTTGAGGTAGGTTTTTTTGTATTCAGATAAACCATTGTTTACATGTGAGGAAATTCTAAAAACATCATGAGTGCTTTTGAAAATACTTAAGAAAACATTTAAGAAAAATACTTAAGAAAAAGACACTCAATTCATTGTGTATATGCATCTTTTATTAATGAAAAATATTATCAGCAAGTACTAAACAGCTAAAATACCCAATAACTAAAATTATTAGTGATCATATGATAAAAAGAAAATAGTCTATAATGAACTTTTGGATATATGGTCAAAATAGAAAAGTCGGTTTTCCCAAGAAATTTTATAAATAATGCCTCAGCCAAATTTGCTTGTTTAGAAAACATCTAAAACTTATTTAGAAAACCTAAGCATTCATTAGCAAGCCAGGACATTCCCAGAAAATAAAATGTATATATAGAAAGTATTTTCCTTTACTATGACATTATAATTGCTGAAATAGTGTGGGAAAGGACGGCTTGTCCGTGGATTGTACTGGAACATCTAATTAACCATATGTAGAACAGAGTAGCTGTGTCCCTACGGAAAAACATGTTTGTTGTAGTTTGGCAGGCAAATAGACAAATACATTTTGTTAAAAACAATAAGCAAAAACTCAAAACTACTTCTACGAATTGGATGAAGGCTACCAGAGATGGCATGGGGCTCATGAATAGGCAAAGAGATGCCCTGCTCAACAGAGCTATATTTTCATGCAGAGTTAGGGGGAGAAGAGGTGTTTAAAGAAGGAAATGCTTTCTATTTACTTTTCTGT
This sequence comes from Acomys russatus, assembly GCF_903995435.1. Classification (NCBI taxonomy): domain Eukaryota; kingdom Metazoa; phylum Chordata; class Mammalia; order Rodentia; family Muridae; genus Acomys; species Acomys russatus. The sequence goes on along the minus strand of NC_067154.1, from coordinate 9,320,913 downwards.
TGCTGTGAGAAAACACTCTGATCAAAAACAACTTGGGGGAGGAAAAGGGGTCTTCGTAGCTCATACTTCTCTGAGGGAAGTTAGGGCAAGAGTTGAAGCCAGAAACATGGAGGCAGGAACTGAAGCAGAGACTTTGAAGGGACACTGCTTACTGGCTTACTCACTCTGTCTGCTCATTTTCATCCCAGGCCCACCTACATAGGAATGGTACCACCCACAGTGCACTGGACCCACCTCCGTCAACTAGCAATCAAGAAAATGCCCCACACTCGTGACCACAGACTGTCACGGAAGCAACTCCTCAGGTGAGGGTCCCTCTTCTCAGGAGTGTCAAGATGATAACAAAAATTAACACAGACAGCAGATTCTATTTTTGGCTCACAATCTGAAGTGACAGTCTATCTGGGCTGTAGGGTGTAGCAGCAGGAATCTGAGTTAGCTGATCACACTGTATCCAACGCTGATCTCATCTCCTGTTCTCCTTTTTAGGCAGCCCAGGACCCAAGATGATGGAACGGTGCTACCCACATTTAGGGTGGGTCCTCCCACTTCAAATCATTTAATCTAGAAACTCCCAGATGTATCCAGAGATTTGCCTTCGAGGTGTTTATTGATCCCGTCAAATTGACAATATTAAATATCTCGAAATAGCTAACAGCAAACTCTAAATACTCTCACCATGAGAAAATGAAAATGATGGATGCTCTAATTAATCTGATCAATCAGTCTACATCATATGCATTCATCAACATGCCACGTTGTCATCATTAAATATATTTAATTATTGCCCATTAAAAATTCAAAAGTTAAAATGTTTTAAATTGTGAACGTTTTGTTACCGTTGGCCATTGTATACATGCCAGGAACGTTTATATCACACAACCCACTAAAGTCCTTTTATTCCACGGTGTTTTACAATGCTACCTTTGAGACACTGATGTCTAGCACAATGTACAACCCCAAATAAAATTTTAGCTGACGCCGAGATCCCTACATCCCAGTGGTGGCCCTGCTCCTCTGACCTCAGGCCGGCACAGGAAACTGCCTCTCATAGGCAGACTCGTGCCTGTGATTGCCAGTGAAGACATTTTAGAGGATTTCATTTGCTGATGGAATCAAGAGAGGACCTAATGTCATTAGATGTCCAGCTTATACAATTTTCTTGATGAGTGAGATTCTTCACCCTGGAGCATGCTGTCAAGATGAGAAAGCTTACAGAAGGGAAACTTCAGAGGAGAGAAATTCATTCCCATTTTACTAAAGTGATGGCGCAGCTTGCACTGGTGTTTTTTTTTTAAATATGTAAATTTATTATGGGTGTAATTGGAAGAGCGGGGACTTGGCTTCCGGTGGGTTCAAGAATAGACTCTAGTCTTCTTCGGTATCACCCGCATGAACTTCTCGGCTTTGCCCTCCTCTCTGTTAACGACAGTTGTTCCTTGTGCTTCAAGGATGATTATAAACTGTCAACACTTGTCTGTTTGGGAAGTCACCCACCACCCAGTCGAGTGTTAAGTGTTCCTCCTCGCCGTAGGAATCTTTCATCTAACAGGCTGTATTCCAGGTGCCAGGTGGGATTGGTCCCCCCGGCGCTGCAATTTCTTCAGGGAGTTCTCTCAGTTAGCCACAGATTTCCCAGGGGCCCAGCAACAGTGTGGCACGTCACAAGTATGTGGTCTGTGTTCACAGATAGATGCCTTCGTCACCTAACTAAAATCCTTCAAACTGCCACCTCCGTGAGAAAGCTAGGTTGTGTTTCCTTCTTCGGCTGAATTTCCGGACCCTGGCCTTCTTCAGTTCCATGATTTAGATTGCAGATGGCATATCTTGGAATACATGGCTTCAAAAAAGAAATCTCTTAATGGAAATTACAATCCATGTTTCAAAGCCCTTCCCACTACGGAACAGTGTTAGAAAAAAGCTGTCTGTGCCAGGGCAATTTAAAGATATACAGTCCCCACTCTTAAAACAAAACCAAAAAACAAACAAACAAATGGAAAGATTTACAGTCAACCAAATTCAGGGTCATATATAAGCCTGTGTTACAAAGGCCAGTTCTTATGAAGCTGGATGAAAACACTAGCTATGGTCACACAGACCGAGGTCCCTTTCCAGAGGCCTGCCTCAACTTACCATTAAGACTGAAAATGATTACCATGGATCTCCTCCTTGAGGGGACAAGTAACAAGACATGACATTTGGGAACCTCAGCCAGAAGGTCAGAAAGAGAGACTCGTTCTCCTGGCTTCCAAAGCATGGAGCCGCTGGCCCACGGAGTTAAAGACATACCAGGTGTGTGCCCCTTGTGGATTTGGGATATTGCCCAGGGCAAGGTGCAGGCACACACGGATCACATTATCCAGTCTCTGAGTATGTTCAAGGAGCCATCAGAGTTGCCATGGGAACAGGAGGGCCGTGGGAAACAGGATCGGGAAGCTTCCTTGGCCCAGCTAGAGCATGCATGTTACTGGGCTTTGGTCCCCAGCAGGTGTGATGGGTTCCCAGGGGTCCCTGAGAGCCCCAGGTACTCTGTGGAATAGTGGTCGTAGCAGCCTTGAGCACACGTCCCTTCCCATGTCCTGCTAGGGACTTGTTGACAAGTATTTGGCTTTGGCTGGGCCCTGTGGAGCCGTGCGGTCTCCTGTTGGCTTCTTGGCTGCTGCTATTTTTGGGCTTTCCACAGCACGTTTCCCTGCTGTTAAATGCACAGAGCAAAGGGGAGAGACCCAGAAAGCAAGAGAAAAAAAAAAAAAAAAAAAAAGGCAGCAAGCAAAGCAGCCTCTGGGAAGGAGTCCCGTGGCTAATATTTCTGAATCATTTTGGAATCATAGCACCGCAGCGGCAACGGGAACTTAGATAACTCCTACCAGCTTCATTTGAGAGACCAGGGAGGTCTATGGCTCATAAAAGGTCACACAAGCACTTGGCAGTACCCATGAGCAGGGGTTGAGAGGCCTCAGGTGAGTGACTGCAATGAAATGTCCTTTCTGCTCTCCCTACAGGTCACAAAGTATAAATGGTGTTTTCTATCTGTCCAAAGTTAAAGAACATTCTATAAATGTGTATTTATTTTACAGTTGTTCTCTGACCTCAGCATTTAAGCCACCGCATATGAGTACACACACGCGATGATGTTAATAATAAATAAACAAAAATACATAATAAAATGTTTCTATTTATTTATTAATTTTTTTAAAGACAGGATTTCTTTATATAGCCTTTACTGTCCTAGAACTAGCTTTGCAGACAAGGCTGGCTTCAAACTCAGAGATCTTCCTACTTCAAGGTGTGGGCCACTACCTTCTAGCAAAATGCTTCTTTTTAAGAATTTATATTAGGTGGCTCAATGGTGCAATGGATAGTGCATTAAACTTCCAAAAACTTATGCTGTTATTCATTGCTTTGTCTTTTTCATATAGATATACATATCAACTATCCAGCAATTTAAAGGAAATTAAAAATTATCCATCCTTTCATTCTTAGTATCGACCCAGCAGTTCACATTTTTTCTAGGAATGAACCCTGCTGTTTTATTTACTATATTAAATATTACATGTAAAAACTATGTATACATTAACTATTATATCAAGATTAAAATCATATGAGGTTTTTTTTTTTTTTTTTTGGTTTTGTTTGTTTGTTTGCTTTGGTTTTTTTGGGACAGGGTTTCCCTGTGTAGCCTTGGCTGTCTTGGACTCTCTTTGTAGACCAGGCTGGCCTCGAACTCACAGTGATCCACCTGCATCTGCCTCCCGAGTGCTGGGTAAATCATATGTTAATACAAACTAAAATGTGCTATACAATAAACTTATATATACTATATGTAGTGAAGGATTATGTGTATGTGTTTTATGATATACTTACAATTTTATTATATAACACAATATATGTTTTAATAGATAATTTTAAAGTGAAGCATCTGGGATCAGAGAGGTAGTTCAAGCCAAGAGTATTTGCTGTACAGGACTCAGGTTCTTAGCACCCACATCAGGTGACTCACAACTGCCTATAACTCCAGTTCTAGGGGAGCCCTCTCCTGGCCTTCCATATGTACCTGTGCATACATGGTACACATAAATACCAGTAGGCACACATACATTTTTTAAAAATCTAAAATAAGCAGACCTTCCTGAAGTAAATACATGGCATCCATATGTGTAGTCAACATGCAATCTATACAAGCATACATGTTAGTAACATTGACACAGAGTCCATTACACCCATAACATGACATCATGCCCCAGGTTTATCAGGTCAGCTCTTAACAAAAATGCATTTTTGGCGAGAATCTCTGGTAAGATTCAAGCATGGAACAGAACAGAAGCCAGAAAGAATATATGAATAATTTCTGGCTCTTAGTGTTTTCTGACTTGTCTTCCTAAAGAAAGCCAGATCTTTCCTAGTGTTCACAAAAGCAACCATTTCCAATCCTTAAATGATTTAATGAAATCAGGAATTTGACAAGTTGTTTGCATAAAGACCCAGAAATACCCAATAGGTCCTGCAGTGCCAAAGGCGGCACAGAATTTAAAATGAGTCCTCCTCAAGAGACATGAAGTAAGACAATTTTAGGTTACCACCAGAAAATGCATGCTAACTATGAAAGAATACAGAGATAAATTCTCATTATTTTCCTGAGAGAGGGAGAGAAAGAGAGAGAATCCGATGTTGCACACTTCAGGGCTGTTTTGTTTTGTTTTACAAGGAAGGAGCCAAGATACTGGTTTAGTTTATATCTCTACAGCTTTTAGACCAGAAAAGAACAAATTGCAGCTGTATGATAACAGCCACCATCAACGGAGAAAATTCCAGAAGGCTCATTGGTTTAGCTATCCCAATGGCCCACCGTCACAGCCCTGTGAGTGCAAATGATGACATTTTAACACCAAGGTCCTAATGCCACTGGCCTTGAACCCTCACTTAGGCAGGGAATATCTCTGCCAACCTAAGTGTCTCATGGGACACTCTCCTTGGAGCTTCTAGAAGATTCCACTGGCTTTGCTGTGCCTTATGGTTCCATAGCTGCCTTAGCACCTATCTTCTGTCACAGATTCCTTGAAGAAGCAACATGTTTGTTTGGATGGCTGGGAAAGTCTCTTGATGCAGCCCATGAATCTTTGATGAGCTTAGAGTCATTGAAGCAGAAGGGAAAGGAGAAGGTGCCAGGTCCGGGCAGAACATGGAAGCCTCAGAGCCGGAGGCTGGAGTGTCACCAACTCTGAAGGCAAACAGCCTTCCCTTACCACTCCTGGATTAGGTAGACTGGCTATACACCATACCTTAGTTTGCATCTCAGGCCTGGGCTCTCCCCTTTAGACCAGCAATATTAGACATGGTATTCAGTACAACGGGTCTCCTTTGTGAGTTTTTACTTGCTTTGGCTTCACTTACCTGCAGCTTATGTGAGTTATTTGTCTCCATTGTTTCAAGAGTGAGATACTGCACTCCCATAATGTTTCCTAAAGTCTGTTTTGCTCTCAGTTATCGTTAATCTCTTTATAGTCTCTATAGGATTTGATACTCTTGGAAAGTACAGGTACCCACTAGGATCTTGAATGTCCTCAGGGATATGAAACACAAGGGTAAATTTGGTGTCATTTCTGTCTTGAATAGGCCTCTCCCCCAACACTTAACACACTGCCAAGCACAAATTAGGAGACATAATGTTTATGCAACCGATGGGCTGTTTCCCTAGTGACAAGCCCCTAAGCGCCACCTCCCTGCATGCTGGCTCCTAACAACAATATGATTAATCAGAGCTCTCTCCAGGAGCTGCCAAGTGGCTCCTTCTACTGGAGGCATTTACTTCTTTACACCCCATTAAACTCTTAGAGCAAAGGTACCTTCACTTTCTCTGCCTTTACCAGAACTGTTTCGGTTAAGCAACTTGCCTGAGGTCATCAAGGAAGTGAGCATCAGACTTAGGCCCCTGAACACCAGCAGGCTCATCACCTACCTAGGGTCCTCACTTTCCACTAACCCTTCCTCCAGGAGGAAGTGCTAAGGTGTGAAAGGGCAAGTCATCCTTTTACAACCGCAGGGACCTTCACAGACACAAGTAAGAAGCTCAAAGCCAACTCGACATAATAAGAGTAATAAGGTGTTAGAGTCTCCTGGTTGGTGGAGGATGCTTCCCCCAAGATGCTCCATTGGTGCCTGGATCCCCAGGTGGCACCAAATCCTGTGCTGTATAGATGTGGTCAGGACTAACCTACTGCTGAGCAACGGTGAGACGGTAGCAATGAGTAGAGCTAGAACAACCAGAATAGCACTGTAATAAAATTATAAAAACATCGTCTCTCATAACACACCATAATAAAGCTGCAGGAGCATCAGCCTCAGAACATTTTGCAGGGTTAGTGTGTTTGTGAGCTGTGGATAAATAAAATCACATAAAGTAAAACTGTTTCAAAAATCTCTTCCCTTTTCTTCTCTCCCCCCCCCTTCTCTTTTCTTCTCTGCTCCTCCTGTCCCTTCCTTCTTGTCCTCTTCCCTCCCCTCCCTTACCTCTCCCGCCTCTCATCTTCCTTTCCCTCCTTCTTCCTTCTCCCTTTCTTCCATGTTTTATAAAACACACTCCCTCACACCATCAGGCCTATGCCAGACCCCTAGTGCTAAAGGCTAAGAATTTCTCCCTGAATCAGAATCTATTAGGGAAAAAAAAGACAGCCCCACAGCATTAACCATTAACCTAAATATGTAAGGCCCTGTGGGAGCATCTGGTGGACCTCAATGCAGAGAAATGCTAGATGGGAAAAAAAAAACACCAGAGGCCTGAAGGATTGGGAAAAGAATGTCTGAGCCTAAGTCGAGAGTTGAGAGCGTCTCCTGGCTCCCGGCGCTGCGGGCTGGCCACTGCAGCTCACGGGATAAACAGTGAATATCTGTTTCTAAGGGATGCCTAGGAAGAAAATCTAAAAGCGCGAGGTTTCAAGACAGTCACATTAGGCTTCTCTGAGAGGAAGGGACAAAGAAGCAGAGGCCTGGAGGGCAGAGACGTGGGCACTTGGCCGTGCCAGTCATCATTCCCTCGGGTGGGAGTCTGCAAGGGCAAATGAAAGGTTCTATCTTGGTCTGCTGTGTGTTTTGTGCAGGGGTTTATATTTTAAGAAAGGCCGTATGGTATGTATAAAATGAGTCTGTCAGCAGAATTGGATATGCTGGGAGCGACCAGCCTTAACCAGGGGTCACACTGAAGCCTGGGAAACCCTCTTGTGAAGGAAAGAAGAGCACCCCAGTTCTCATGGCCCTTTCTTACTAGGAGTGGAATGTCACACTGTAAGGTCTTTGAAGTCTGAAAGCCTAGGAATGGCTCCTGATGGATGGAATGACCCTGGGGCGAAAGGGGGGCATCTAAACCTTCTGAAAGCCTACCCTTATGTGCAATGCAAACTGTCAGAGCACCCCTTCTGCAGGTTGCTGTGGGCAACCACCTGAGATATGCCTGAAATCATACTTTTAATCCACGGCGGACTAGCTCCCCTCCATAGTGGTGATAGTGAGAGTGATAGCAGCGGTGATGGTGGTAGTGGTGCTGGTGCTGGTGGTGCAGGGGGTGTTGATGAAGGTGTTGGTGATGGTGAGGGTGGTGGTGATGGTGGAATTCATGGTGAAGATGGTGCTAACGCTGATGGTGATGGTACTAGTGCTGCTGCTGGCGGGAGTGGTGGTGGTAATGGTGAAGATGGTGATGGTGTCGGTGGTGATGGTGGTGGTATTGGTGGTAATGATATTGGTGCTGATGCTGGTGATTGTGTAGGCTCATGTATATGGAAGGAAAAGTGAATAGTTCTTTACTACTTTTTAACCAAGATACCATCTCCATTTGACTAAATAAGCATCGTAATTCCTTCCTGCTGACAAGATAATTAATGTCCCAGATATAAATATATTCCTGAATGCCACTATCTATCAAAATTCCAGGCCATATTTGTGTGAGCTAATTAGTAATATGTCAATTTAAAAGCTTTAGTGACAAGGCCCAATTCCTTCTCATTAATAAAGTTAGCCACTACAGGTATGTAGTTCTTTAAAACTATGTGTGTATGTAGGGAGGGAGGGGTACACATGAGTACAGTGTCCAGGCAAGGCCCGAAAGGGACTTTAGAGCCTCTGGAGCTAGAGCTGCAGGCTCCTGCGAGGCCCTGGTGTGGGTGTTGGGAACTGAATCCAGACGCTCTGCAGAAACAGCAAGTGCTGAGCCGGGGAGCGTGCCCTGGAGAAAGTCCTCACGGAACCCACTGGTCACTTCACTTGTGACATCAAGGCACTCCTGCTGCTTTCTGTCTTGGAAGCACGTGTAAAGCGTTGGTAGGAACTTTACGTCTGAAATCTCTTGAGCCCAGATGATGACAACAGGAAAGGAAAACTAGGAAGACACCAACTTTTTTTTTTAAGTGAAACTGCAAAGAAAGCAGAATTTCCAAAGACTTCTGGTCTCATGCAAGGACTAGAGAGCTTCTTAGTGAGGACATGCTATTAGCATTCTCTTCCCATCTGACACTCGCTCAGCATGACTTGGCACGGACCGAGCATCCCGTCACCATTTATCTGGGAGCTACATAATGCTCCTGACTCAAAAGTCAAGCAGAAAGCCTATTTCTGCTCCATCATAAATCAAAACCATCCCACCCATCTCAGTTAGGACTTGCGCCCAAACCTAAGAACTGCACACAGAAGAGCATATGAATCACTCTCAGGCTGCACAGGCATCTTTGCAAAGGATGTGGAGTCAGTTCCCAGAGGCACAGCCTTCCTTAGTCAACAGAACCTCCCTGAGGCCCACTCCTTGGAGGAGCTGCTCGGAATGTCTGCCTGCCTGCAGTAGGGGGTGAGGAAGCAAGTTGACTATGGCTTATGTGGGTCCTTGAGGTTTGGCAGTAGGAAGCCTGTGAAAGTGGACTAAAGTCCTCCCCTTTTGTGGAATGGCCATGAATACCTGAAACTTTTTTACAAACACCCTCCTAGGTGCCCCCCCAGAGGTGTGTTTCATCTCGTCAAGTTGAGAAGATAACAGGCTGACTGACTTGTTTCACCTGCTCAAAGTCAAAATCCACAAAGTATCTTTGCAGACCATAATATTTTCCTCAGTGCCATGGTTCGGTTTTCAAGTGTCCTCTATAAGCCTCATGTGTTGTTCCTCAAGGCCGTGTTCAGAGGTAGGGCCTTGGGGCTCATGAGAACACTGACCTAGTCCATTGGTGGACCCCTCACTCAGTGGAGGTGTGGAACCTGGAAGACGAGGCCTATTTAGAGGAAGAGAGTCACTGGGGACAGGCCTTTGGCAGAACTATTTTATTCCTTGCCTGGTTTGGTATGCCTCCTTCTACTTCCTGGCTTCCCTAAGGGGGAACAACTATGAACCACTAAGCTTTTCTGACATTGTGTTCCTGCCTGGTTTCAGACCCACCGCCACGGAACTAGCTGACCATGGACTGAAACCTCCAAAACTGGGAGCTAAGTCAAATCTTTTCTCCTTGAAGTTGCCTTTCTTGGGGATCTTGTCACAGCAGTAGAACGCTAACATGCCCAACTTCATGTTTTCTGTAGCTATTTTTCTTCACGAGGCCACCAGTGTCCCTCTGTGTTTTCCTAACACCCTTACGTAAGACCCCACCCCCCACCCCAACCCCAACCCCACCCTGCAGCTCATCACACAATATGGTATGAACACTTTACTTGTCTCTACTGTTCTCTAGATAAGAACTCCTTGGACTGGGAAGAGACAGATTTGTGTCATATTACACATGTCATTCCCGTGCCTTGCATAGTCATCAACAATTCAGAAGTGTCCGATAAGCTCCTGTTGTGTCAGTCCACACTCAGGCTTTGTGTGTCAAAAGCATTTAAAACCAACATTTATCGATGTTCAAACTTCAATGGCGGTGGTGGTGGTTGGGGGGGCGTTAAAAGTACTTTCTTTTCACTCATGAATTCAAAGTGAATTGTGTAATTTGCATGAGCCAGCAACATTTTAAAGCAGGCCCTCAGTTTCTATTATATGCTTTTCTCCTTCAAGCTAATTTTGCTGTCAGAGAGGCATGGAGAGAGTGAAATGCTTTAATTATGCCTCCCTTGCAGCACTGCAAAACACGAGTCATGCTTTGAAGTGTGCTTTTTTATTCAGGTGTTTTCCCACTCCCTCCATGGCTTTGTGTTTCGAGCTACTGCTATTTTCTCTTTAAAAGTCAAGGCTTTTAGGCTGAGAAGGCAAGAAAGTATGCTATCCGCTTTTAGCATCACTGATTTGGGGTGAGCAGGTATGTATCCTGCTATGCCAGGCTACCCACCATTCCAGGAGCAAACACGGAGCATGGAAGGGCAGACTAAGATGTTGTTCTCAGTGAGCTGTGTTCCAGTTCAAAGGAATGAATTCGAGCATATCAAGAAATGGCCTGTTTGGTTGTGAGCCTAGCCTTTAATGGCTGAGCCATCTCTCCAGCCCAGGGCCCCATATTTGACCACATCCTCTTGGTGGGGAGGCCTGATGGCACTCAAAGAAAGAATAAGCAAGCTACCAAGATGAGACTTGAACGTCTATGAACATATAGTAGGGGAGGAGGCCCCCCTCAGTCATAGACGTAGGGGAGGGGAATAGGGTGAAAGAGGGAGGGAGGGAGGAACAGGAGGATACCAGTGATAGGCTAATAATTGAGTTGTAATCTGAATAAATTAATTAAATAAAAATAAAAATAAAAATAAAAAGAAATGGCCTGTGTTGTAAACAGAAGAAAATGGGAGTGTAGTGAGGAGGCTTGCCTTGGGCCACTCCAGAACAGATGGTGAGGTAAATACAGTCTAAAGAGGCTGGGCTTAACATTAAGAGAGAGCATGCCACAGCACCAAGGGGACATGAATACAGAGGGATGAATCTCACTGGCTGGAAGCCAAGCTAGAAATGATTTTCATCCAAATGTCAGGAGGCCTCTTCTTCCTCTGCACTGCCCTCATGGCTGAAGGCTGCCTTGGGTCACCCTGAACCTGTTGGCTCCTGGCTCTACCTGCCTAAGTCTAGTTCTCAAGTCTGAAGCAAGTCTTGGTATCCCTAAAAACACAGTGACAAAGAGGACAGACTCCTTAGCAAAGGTAGCCAACATTTATGCCTTAGCAGGGACAAAGCATAGCATAAACTTTTATCTGCCCAAATGTTATCAATAGCTTTTGCAATCCTTTCCTGGCACCCTGATATGGGACCTAGTATTTTCTTCAATTGTATTCTTTCTTTCTTCCTTTCTTTCTTTCTTTCTTTCTTTCTTTCTTTCTTTCTTTCTTCTTTCTTGCTTTTGTCTATGTGAGTTTACACACACACACACACACACACACACACACACACACACACACACACACACACATACACATGCCCACATGACTAGAAAGACTTGGTTTTCTTAGAGGATCCTATTAAACTATTTATTTGTGGCTCATGATTTATGCAGAAGAGATATTAAAAAGGTCCCAGAAACTGGTGCCCTTTCCCCAACACATACATGCTGTACATATCTATATTAAATTAAACTGTTTACGGCCATTAGGTCTCACCGAGGGTTTTTCTCATAAATGAATTTTTTTTTTCTGGGAAGTCGCTGCTGGACTGTGGCCCCAAAGGCCCAGGGAGGTGACCTGAATTCTCTTTCCTCTCCCTCCTGGGCCCCATGGGGTTTTCTGTTTCTGAGCCTGCAGCTGTCCTGGCTAAGGAGCCCCACACTACAAAGCCTAGGGCATGCAGTGTCCTCCCTGGGGGAAACACAGGGCCACCAGAGCTTAGCATGACTAAGAGGTCAAGTTTTTGTTTCTCACCCCTAGGCCTCCTTAACAAAAGCCTTCCTCTATAAAATTTTGTTTTAAATTAAGAGTCCGTCACACTAAGAAGATACAAGGAGCCACGGGTGGTGCTTTCCCACGTTCTGGCGTGTGATCTTTGCAGCTGTCCCAGGCAGTTGATATGGCCCTCGTTTAATTGATGAGGAATCTATAGGGATCTTCGGCTCTGGACCAGGGTGCAGAAATACCTGTCACAGATGGCTCCCACATGGAAACGCCCTCCTGGTCTTACAGCGGGGCAACATGAAGGGCCTTGGCGTTGACTTGCAAGATGACCTCCCGGAGGTTCAAGGCCGGCTGTGGTTCCTGAGTTGACTGTTCGTGTGTTTACAAGCTCTGAAACTTCTGTGACTCGGTTTCCAGGAAATGTGTTAAGTTGTTGAAAATAGTCAGCAAATGGAGAGAGGGCAGAGGGCTTCAGATGACCATTGAGAAAGGCATGGAAGGAGAAGACAGATACAAGACAACTTCATGGCAACGAGGCTCCTGTTCCATTCTAGAGCCCGTGCTTACTTCTTCACACGGATGGGGTCTTGCCATTCTCCATCCCTGAGCCTTTACTTCCTCGGATTACACTGACTGCCTAGCAATCCAGGCAACTCCCAGTCTATGCAGAGACCAGAAACTGTCCTCAAAACAAGCAACAACTCAACAGACTGATATACGGGTATTAATATTTACGCTTACATATATCAATGCTGGAGATTAAAGCTTCCTGGGAACCCAAGCTTGATGCTCTTGGGCAACCCTCTGTGGTCACCCATGAACACACATGCAGGATTCTGCAACGTTAAAGGAACAACGAAACCACAGGAGGTGCTTTGCTAGGTGACATGTGCCACGTGCTGGACAAACCCTGCAACAGTTTACTTATAAGGTTATGTCCGTCGACGTGTCCTCATTGTGACAAAATAATTGAGATGAGGGAGGGAGGAAATAGCTGCGTTAGCTCAGGGCTGCTGGGATTTTAACCCATTGTTGTCTGGTTTTATGGCTTGAGCGGGGGTGGGGGGGGGGGGGGTGGAGGGGTGTCTGTGGTCAGGGAAAACCATGGCAGAAAAGACAGAGGAACTCTACTCAACTCAGGGAAGCAGAGAGACGGGGGAGGGACGGTGTCATAGCCTCGTATCTTATTGCTGAAGTGTTTATTGGGTTTGCAGTTCCAGGTTATAGTTCATCATTGTTGGGAAGGCGAGGCAGCAAGAACCTGAAGCACCCATTCACATCCACAGTCAAGAGCAGGGAGAGGACGAACACATGAATGCTTACGACTCAGGCCAGGACCCAAACACAGGGAATGGTACCACCCATAGTGGCTAATCACATTAAGTAATGTAATCGAAACAATCATCCTACAGCTGGACCCACAGGCCTACCTAGTCTAAACAAGTCTTCACTGAGGCTGCCTTCCCAGATGGACCTGTTCTCTGTCAATTTGAAAATGAAAGCTGGCCATCAGAGCCAGGGACAAGATGGCTCCTTTAGAAAAATACTCCCCAGTGACCTGCTTTCTCTAACTAGGTCTGCAGTGTTTAACATTGGTCAACAATTTGACAGGATCTAATATTAACAAGGATACAAGCTTCTAGGCAACTATCTCGATGAGGTTAGCTTCTGGAGACTCCTGTGAGGAGCAATCTTGATTAAGTTCAATAAGGGGAGACCCACCCAAAATATGAGCAGCACCACGCCTGCAGAATGAGGTCCTGCACACCGGCGTTCATCACTTTGATCCTTGATTATGGATGCAGCGTGCCCACCTGCCTCAGGCTCCTACCTCTGTGACCTCCCAAACACGCAACCAAAATAACCCTTTCCTTACGTTGCTTTTGTCAGACTGTTCTAGCACAGCAAAGGGGAAGGAAGCCAGCACAAAGCCCTTCCTCCCCACAGTTCATCTCTTCGCAGTAGCACCACCACCAGGGAACCACACTTCCAATTCACGACCTTGGGGGTACATTTTATATCCAAACCACAACATATGCTCAATCTCGAGCATATGAGTCATAAAACTCATGGCAGCAGTGAATAGAAGATTGGTTGCCAGAGACTGGAGGATGGCCAGAGGGGGGAATCCTGCTCAGTGGGAATATGGTTACTGTCCATGATGGCCAGAGGTAATAGTACAGTACAGTACACTTCAAAATGAGCTAAGAGGACATGCTGGGGGGTGGGGGTGGGGGGAAGACGTTAACTCTTTGGTCAGACATAAGGTACATGAAAGGGAAAGTTATGTCTATTACTTTGATTGTATTGATGGTATCACAGGCCCAAATATATGTCAAACGCATTAGAATTTTTACATTAAATGTGCAGTTTTATTGTGTGCATCAATACAGCTCAATATGTGATGTGATAATTTATATTTGGGGGAGAGTCTTTTCTAATTACCCACTCTAGCTCCCAAATAAATGACACAGATATATATTAAATTTATTAATAATCTTCAGGGTCAATATCTGGGCAGATATGCATTTATGCTAATCCCTCTACTCTAGAATTGCTGTTTCCCAGCCACAGACCCCAAGTTACTTGCCCTATCGGTCCCATCTGGGCTGTTTCTGTTCCATCAGGCCCATGTCCTCTCTCTACATCATCTTCGTCTTTCTTCTCTCTCCTTTCTTCTCATGCTCCCTACCTGAGACTCTCCCCCCAAGACCGGGAATGAAAGTTCCACCTACCTATCTCCACTGCTCAGAAATGGCTCCCTAGCTTTTTTATTAACCAATCAGAAATAACCGGGGAGCAAAGTTTACACAACATTGATCAGTGGGCATGAAACTGTCCCCGTCTGGACTGCAGCCAGATCTCAGGGCCCAGCGTTCAGCGCCGAGCACCAGATCAACCCCTAACAAAGAAATCTGATAAATTAACAGTATTTAGCAAAGACCAACCGAATAGCAAAATAAAAGCAGAGGATGCTGTCAAACTGCCCCACAGAACAATAAGCCCTTGCTTCTCTTCTTGTCCACCTTTCTGCTTCCTGCATTGTTAAGGGTGTGCTAGGTGATAGAAATTGGCTTCTGAAATGCTAGTGGCTGTCCTTTGGGCACTTTCCAACAGAAATGTCATGAAACAAGCCTGAGAAGTGTAACAGGACTGAGTTAAACTGCAGCTCTCCTGTGGCTGCTCTTCAGCCAGCCTATTTGTCCATAGCTCAAGGTCTCAGTCTGCCAATGGGCACCAAGGAGTCTTACCACCCAGGGAGGCTGTGAGCGTTAACTGAGAGGATACAGTGAAAGCATGAGACTCACCCCAGAGGCCAAGCAATGTGGAAAGCTTCCTATTCCTTCTCCTGTGCCCTGTGCACAAAAGTAGCCCCATGGGCCAACGTGAGACCAAACACTTAGTGCAGAATAAATGTCCCTCGCTCCTGCACTCTCCCCTAAGTCTGAGGAGACAACCCATTTCTTTAGACTGTCTGAGGGGAGAATGGCAAGGAAGCTTCTAAGAATGAGCCAGCTTTAGAGGCCTTAGCGATGAGGTTATCTCACATGGGCAGGAGTGCGGTAAAGGCAGGTGGCTGGCAAGCCCTTGCGCAGCCCAGAAACCTGCTTAAAGCATTCTTAGCCCTGCATAAGTGTGCCATCTGCCTGCCAAGAAACACCGTCCTCTCACCCACGCAGGAGAGGCAACTTTTGCTGAGACTGAAGGAACATCTCTCTCCAGAGGACCAAAACCACATGTCAAAACCAGTGCTCTCTGCTAGTGTTTATCCGTGACAGCTGCGACCATACCATACCTGTGGCTTACCTTTCATAACAGATGCCCTCTCTGTCTTCAGCTACAGAAATATTTCCAGAGCAGATGCCAGCAGTGTGTCACTGCCAAAGCTTCATGTTTGCAAAACTGTAAAGGAATGAGAAGAAAGCAGCCTCCCAGGAAGCCACAAAAGGAAGGGGTGTTTGGGCTCAATTTTTTTCTGAGGAGAGAAGGATGAGTTTCACAGAGGGAGGGGGGCCTCAGTTTGAGCCCTCCGTCACCATTTCAGTGTCTGGAAAGGATGAGGACATACTTCTCCATCAGTGGGCTTTGTTAACCAAGGTAGAGCATCTGCCCAAAGGGCTAATATTGGATTTAGAGGTAGTGTGTCCATCTGCAAGGCATCTTTGCTCTCTATTTGAAAGAATTCTTCTTCTACTTTCACCTGCACGCAGGGAGCCTTCTAAGTATGTTTGAATGTTGCTGAATAGCTGAGCTGTTTTAAATTATAGCTGTGCAGTATAAATCCTGGCTTCTTCTTTTTATTTAATTGGGGTAATGAAATCTGACCCCAAATCAATTGATACAGAATCTCTGGAGAGTCTGGGGTGAGTATGAGAGCTATCTGTCTGTAAAAGTGGAAGAACGGACTTACATTGTACAGCAGTCAGGCTCATTAGGGCCATTTTCAAAGTAGGATTTTCCAAATGAGCCAAGACATCTTACTGCTCTGGTTCAGTTCCATTGCTGTGATAAGATCCCTTGACAAAAAAAAAAAAAGTAGCTTAGTGGGAAATGGGTGTGTGTGAGGGGGGTGCTTCAGCTCACAATCCCAGAGTATCATGGAGAAGTGTGCTGTGGAGATTATCATGAAGTCAAGACAGGAACTTCAGTTGGCACCATCACACTGTCAGTCAAGGGCAGAGAAAAAGTAAGGCATGATACCCAAGGCTTCTGCCTAGGGAGTGGCACGGTCCTTGATGCTAACCAAGGGTGTTTGTTGACCACCTCAAGCATAAAGGCTTGGAGTTAAGTGTTCTGTGTATACACTTGCAGCAGGGATTCAGTCATTTTTTTATGTGTCTAACATTTTAATCTATTGTAGCCAATATCTTTAGCTGCCTGAAGAACAGAGGACTTTAGAATTTCCTTCTCAAGTCTCCACCCCACCCCATCCTCAGGGTTCTTCAGACGTTCAATATAAAATATGCTAATATTTGGTGTTTTCTTTTTTTTGGAAGTAAATCTTGTATTATAGCTGAGTTGTATGGGTACAATACATCATATTAGAGTAGAAATACATATAATGTGTGTGAAGAATAATCTTAAATTTGAATTCTATAGTAATGTATCAAAATTAAACTCTTTTTGCATCAATATACAAAATTCTATACCAATGAATTAAAAATAACCTTATTTGTAAGTAACAATTAAGGCCTTAAGTTGAGGAGTAGATTCAAAAATATATTTTTTTACTATAATCCCTTTATATTTCTATATCCCCCCATTTTTCTTTTCAACCCCTATCTCTATACCTACAAAAGAAAGATAAAGGAAAAGAGAGGCATGCCCTAATATTTGGTTTTATACCTTCATGGTCTTCATTGTCTTTATCATCTCATTATCACTGTTGTTTTTATCCTAGAGTTGATGTTCCTTATAGTTTGCTCACATGGTTATTCTTTGGCATTTATTTCTTCTTTAAAATTTTTAATTGAAAAAATTTAGAGAAGGTCCCATGTCTCCAGGCAAACCTTGAACCTGTTATAAAGCCAAGGATTAGACCTTCTAATCTCCTGCCTTGTGGGGTATGTGTGTACCGCTACACTCAGTTTTAGGCAGTATTAGAGATCAAACCCAGAGTTTAGTGTTTGTGAAGCAAGCATGTCAGCAATAAGGCCACACCCCAACCAGCATTTCTTAGTTATTTACTAAGAGTTGATTATCATTATAAATAGTATTTTGAGAGTTTGAGGTTATGGCTTGTTAGTGGTAAATACTTGGCACTGGCCTCTCCAAAACCCATCTTTCATTTTATGCATATTCTTCAAAGCATTGCCACCAGGTACAGAATTCAAAAATGATGGGTTTTTTTTTTTACAGTAATAGCTTATTTTACTGTTTTTATGGTCTATAAATCAAATTCAATTTCTAGAGATGATGTAAATTACATACACATATTTTACATATGTTACTGGATAATATTTTAATACAGTTCAAAATTATAAGCTGGGACACTTCACATACAATCACTTCAGGTCTGCTTATTGACCTTTTAGTGACCCTCACCTCACCAACTGACCTTCGAAAATGATCATTCCCAATATCTGGTATACTCACTGAAGCCAAAGCCAGCTTAGTGTGCAAGTATACAGAACACTGTAACCAAAGCCAGCCTAATGTGCAAGTACACAGAACACTGTAACCAAAGCCAGCCTAGTGTGCAGTACACAGAACATCTGTAACCAAAGCCAGCCTAGTGTGCAAGTACACAGAACATCTGTAACCAAAGCCAGCCTAGTGTGCAAGTACACAGAACATCTGTAACCAAAGCCAGCCTAGTGTGCAAGTACACAGAACATCTGTAATCCCAGAATTTGGAGAGGTTTCTAGCTGTAAGACTGTGCGCTTGAAGCCAGTCTGAATTGCATAGTTGAGACTCTATTTTTAAAAATCTAAACAAAAGTCCCTGCTATAACTCACATGCCCACAAGGTCTGCCATCCAGCTCTTGTCTACTTCATCTTCTGCTGTCTTCCTCAGTCACATCTCTCAAAGATCACTGAGAGTTTGGTGGGATCATGGTTCTAAGAATGACTTTTGTCTTTCTTCTATGATAATTTTGCATTTTTTTCTCTCTTGGTTTTGTTGATTTATTTATGCGTGTATGTATACAGAGCTCTACCTGCATATAAACCTGCAGGCCAGAAGAGGGCATAAGATCACATATAGATGGTTGTGAGCTGCCATGTGGTTGCTGGGGATTGAACTCAGGATCTCTGTAAGAGCATTCAGTGCTCTTATCTCCAACCTACCTTGTTGATATTTTTATCAAGTGATATCTGGTCATTCATTATGATGGTAACCTAAACTTATACTCCTTAGGATATTACATTGTAAATGCAGTTTACATCATTGCCAACCCGAACCCTTTATTGCTAAGTTGTATCCTGTTTATATCATTACTAGAGGGTGTAGGCTTGTTGCTGCTACTTAACAAATTCCTTCCATTAATCTGGAAACAAATATCTTATCTGCTTTCTGTGCTGTGACTTTTCTCATTCAGTTTCACTGTTGTGATTAAGTGACCACAATTGTTCAGTGGATCCTGAGTGGAATTAGCATTCTTAAGATTGCATCTCATGAATGAATCTTGACTTAGCAGCAAACATCATGTGGAAATTGTTTCCTTTTTGTTTATCTCTATGCAGTTCAAAGCTAATATTTCATTTGTTGCCATTAACTAACATTTAAAATGCGAATTTCAGAGTTTTCTATGAATGAAGCACATATGTTTAATGAAATGCATCTTAATCTGAAAACATTAAATAACGTGTGCATGGAGACCTTCTGGGGTGGGGAGAAGCAGGTGATGGCCTGTGTGGAAGAGCCCCCCTCCAGCCTAAGGTGAAGAGTGAAGATTGGAACGACAGCGGCCCACACAGACAAGGTCGCTAGAGAAGAGCAGTGCCCTAGCTTTGTTTCTGCTGTGATAAAAAAGACCCCGATAAGAAGCAATTTAGGAAAAAAAGATTTACTTGGCTCACAATTCTGTGGTAAATGCTGCAGGGAAGTCAGGCGGGAGCTGAAAGCATCACAGGCGCAAGCAGAACAGAGCGAACATAAATGCATGGGTCCTTACTTGACAGCTGGCTTGCTACTAGCATTCTCCTTTCTTTCTTTCTTTCTTTCTTTTTTTTTTTTTTTTTGGTTTTCTAGACAGGGTTTCTCTGTGTAGCCTTGACTGTTCTGGACTTGCTTTGTAGACCAGGCTGGCCTTGAACTCACAGCAATCCGCCTGCCTCTGCCTCCTGAGTGCTGGGATTAAAGGCGTGTGCCACCACGCCCTCTCTTATACCATCAGAACTCCATTTTAAGGAATGATGCGGCCTACACTAGGATGCATCCACACTATTGTTTTTCTTTGTTTGGTTTGGTTTCGTGTGGTGTGGTTTGGTTTTGGTCTTTTGAGACAGGGTCTCTCTGTGTCGCCTTGGCAGTCCTGGACTCTCTTTGTAGGCTGGGCTGGCCTTGAACGCATAGCAATCTGTCTGCCTCTGCCTCCCAAGTGCTGAGATTAAAGGTGTGCACCACCACTGCCCAGCCACACTATTCTTAAGTAAGAATTAACTCCCATTTTTATTATGATGATGTAGTCATCTTGGTATTTTTAAATTTCAAAACATTTGTAACTTGAAGATCAAAGCACTCAAGTTAGGGGAAAACGGAGTAACTTGAACTCACGAGGCCAGGACAGATGCAGGCCCATGCAATCCCCCGTGAGCAAACACCTCTCCTTTGACATTGGTTGAGCAATGTTTGGCATAAGGCTGGGGGTGGGGGGTGGGGAAATCTATGCTTATGAAATGCCATGTTCAGAACCCTTTTCCCACAACTGCTGCTTTGGAGTTTCTAACATGAAATTGCTCCCTGAACAAAACCTTATTCTCAAAGAGAGTAGCTGCACTGTTAAAAGTATGACTTTGAACAAAGGAGCATCCATTTGGAAAGCATTTCTCTATCCCACCGTGACCCTCCAGAGGAGGAAGGAGAAGACAATAGACAAAGGAAACCTTTATTGATGGAGTCTTTCTCAGCCCAACGCAAAGACTTTCTAAACGGTGGCAAAAACAACAATAGTCAACCACAACACTTCAGAATATCCGCCCACATGGATGAAACATACATTAATGAAAATAACAGAACATCTCCATTCAAAGCAAAGCAGCAACTTTGTTCAAGATAATCACTGTGTTGCTTCCTAAAGACTACAGACAACCGATTGCCATGATCCACTAACAAAAAAGGTAAGGATATTTTGAGATGAATCTGAAGGAAAGTGTTTGAACTTAGCTTATATTTGTTATTGTTCTTAAGATAACACGGAATCAAGAAGAGATATTTGAGGAGACTATGATCAAAGTTCATCCAGTTAGACTATTTGAGATGGACTGAGTCCCTCGCCCAACATGTACTGGGACTAGATGTATCCTAGTCCTAGTGTGACTACATTTGGAAGTAAAGTGTCGGTAGGCATAATCCAATTGTAATGAGATCACAATTCAGAGATACTGGTGCTTTTATAAGAAAGGGAAACAGGGACATGGGCTCAGAGAGAATGCCAGGTGACAGGAAGCAAATTGGAGTCACATGTCTATAAACAAAGGATTGCCAAGAATTGTGGTGACCGTCAGACTATAAGGAGAATAGTTCTTGGTTTGAGGATGGCACTCAGTTGGCAGAGTGTTTGCCTAGCATGTAAGGAGCCATTGATTGGATGCCTAGCACTGGATAAAACCAGCATGGTGGTGTATGCCTGCAACCCCACAGCTGGGAGCAGGAGGCAGGAGGATGCAGAAAGATTCTCCCCAGCCGTGCTAGTGCCTGTTTTGGATTGCAAGCAGGCCTCCAGATCTGAGAGATGGTACTTTACTCTTCCTTTGAGCTCCCCGGCTTATGGCTCTAGGAACTCTAGGGATTTATCTCCCTTGTCCATACGGCCCCTGGCTCCTGAGAGAAGAGCTTCATGGGAAAATCCAGAGCCAGGGCTTATGCCATGTGCTCGGCTGTGCTGGAAGGAGCTGGAGCTCATGTAAGTCTAGCTTGCTGCCCTTTCCTGAAGAGATGAGAATGATGGTGTCTGGGTGACCTTCATCCCTTCTGGGCACAGCTGAGCAGGGGGCAGAGATAATAGATGATGGAGAAGCCTGGGTCTGCAGCTATAGTACCAGTAGCAGCAACCTTGTTTTTGCTTGGTTGGTTGGTTGGTTTTGTTTTTTTCTCTGTCTAACCTTGGCTGTCCTGGACTAGCTTTGTAGACTAGGATGGCCTCGAACTCATGGAAATCCACCTGCCTCTGCCCCCCTTAGTGCTAGGACTATAGGTGTGTCATGCCTGGATGCAACCTTGTTCTTCAAATGAAAGTGAGTATTGTCCCAGAAGGTGAGAGAAGATGAAATAAGAGGTGGAGCCTGATCTGTGCCTGATACAGCCCATACTCCTGCCTTTCTGTTCTTCTTAGTGTTCCTCAGCCTTAAGCCTCTTACTATTCCCCTCATTGTTATATCTTTTATTCTTAATCAGATGCCTTTTCCTTCTCTTGGTGTTAAATACAAAACTAAATTTTATTTTTTCAAACTTTTATATAGTCCTTGCTAAGTAGTTCTACTTTAAAAATAATAATATAGAAGTTTCCAGAATAGTTTTAGGTGCATTGCAAACTTAAGCTGAAAGTAGAGTTCTCACTCATCGTGCAGCACATGTTCATGCACAGGGAATGTTCTCTGTGCAGCGTGCACCAGAGTATCACATTTTCAATAAGATCTTATTTACTTTTTATTTTGTGTGTATAACTGTTTGCCTGTGTGTATGTATGCACACCACATGCGTGTAGTACCTGCAGAAACCAGAGAGGGCACTAGATCACCAGGAACTTGAGTTATGGTCAGTTGTGAGAAGCTTCTAGAAATGGAACAAGGATCCTTTGCAAGAACAGCAAGTGTTCTTAATCCCATGAGGGCATCTCTCAAGGCCTCAGAGTGGCACATGTATTAAAACTCATGGACATATCATCATCTAAGGTCACTGGCTCAGTAGCATTCACTTTTGGCATTGCCTGCTGTGTTGGTCAATCTTAGATGTTGGCTTGACAGAAAATCAAATGACCATGACAATAGGCCTCTAGCATGTCTGTGAGGAATTTTCTAGACTAGGCAAACTGAGATGGGCAGTACCATTGCATGGGCTTGGGGTCCCCTACTGAATACAAAGGAGTCAGCCAGCTGAGCACCAGCATTTATCTCTCTGCTTCATAACTGAAGATGCAGTGTGACTGGGTACCTCACACTCATGCCACCATGAGTGGATGCTATGGTGGCATCCCCGCCATAATGGATGCACCACAAGTCACAACAAACCTCTCCTCCTCCTCCTCCTCCTCCTCTTCCTCATGTTGCTTTTGTCCGGTATTTTGTCAAAACAATGAGAAAAATGACTTGGCAACCCTGCTCTGTACACACCACACACATAGTCATTATGACAGAACCTCAGAGAAAAGCCCTCCTACCCACTCTACCTGTCCAACTCCCCTCCCTAGCTAATGGTAGAAAACAGCAATGTTTCCAGGATGTGAAATAGCAGGAACTCCACACTAATGTTGCCTCTTTAGACTGGCTATGTTCACTAGCAACATACAACGGTGTGTCCTCTGCGTGTTCCCCTGGTTCCATACTTTCCTTCTTTTTAGAATGGCATAATTGTGCATGTGAATCTATGTAGACTACAGCATATGTCATATGTATGGGAGATTATATGTAACCATGATATGTGAGTGGCATCCCATTCTCAAGCAATGTTATGAGCTGGAACACACTGCAGTTTCTTGGCCCTGGTGTGTTTTATTGGTATCCTTTATCCTGTTGTGTTTGTGACTCTGCCTCTGCCCACTAGGCAACCTTCTTTGCTCACCATCCAACCAGGTTCGTCATCTGCATTCAGTGCTCAGATGTACTCCCCATGGCTTGTTGCTTGGGCAAGGTATTTACTTAATCTCATTGTGTTTCCTTGTCCAAACCCCCAGTATCATCTCCTTTCCTCATAGTGCTGTATTATTGGATTGTTCTTCAGTATCTGCAAAGGACAACAGAGATCCTGGCTCCATCCATCTTACATGTCTTGCTGACAGACCTCTGTTTTCTCCTGAATACTAAATAATATCTCTCCAAGATTTCTAAAAATAGCTAGGCTCCTGCAATATTGTCACCTAGAAACAATTTATCCTAGTGTGTGTTACCATCAACAATGTGTGAACTTGAGAAAGGGATAAAGAGATCATTGTCATTTAAAATGTTAAAGGGCAAACAATGGTTTTGTTTTTGTTTTCCGAGACAGGGTTTCTTTATGTAGCCTTGGCCATCCTGCACTTGCTTTGTAGACAAGGCTGGCCTCCAACACACAGTGATCTGCCTGCCTCTACCTCCTGAGTTCTGGGATTAAAGGAGTGCACCACCACACCTGGCAGGGCAAATAGGATTTGGATGACATTTCTGTGTGAGAGAAACATTAACCAAAGAAAGGAATTTATTGAAAAGAAAGAGTTAATGAGCCTGAACATAAGCAAGAATTTTTCCAGACTTTTGCTGAACATCAGAAACTAATTGCAGCCTATTTCTATGGCTTGCAGACATGGCCCAGGTGTTCACATCAAATCAATAATGAGAAAATGTCATTTAGATCACATCACTGTCTCCCACTGGAGCTCTGACATCACTGGCTTCAGGAAGAAGAGCTGTCTGAGGCCGCTGCAGCTGAAAAGCCCCCTCAAAATATGTCTGAGTGAAGGAGTTCAACAGATTAACAACCCCAGAAAGTGTTTGTGAGAGGCATCTTGCTTGGAGACTACAGATCAACTCTATTGAAACGTCGGCAGAGAGGCATCTGCTCTGCACTTTGGAGACAAAAGGGAACTGAATCCTAATTGTCTAATTTCTGGAGATGGCTATTAAAAAAGCCTCTCCAGGGTGCAGAGTTCTGAGGATCTGGTGAATAAAGCTGTCTAGCCTCTAGAAGCAACGTATGATAGGGGTCTGGTAGGGTACTGGCATCTAAAAGCTCTTGTTGGTTCCTAGGAGCAGGATCCCAACTCTCCTCTGGAAGACTTGAAGGAATGGAAAACACACCTTGGTATTTGAAAGGCGGTTAGCTCTTCCCACAGAGAGGAGCCCCATCTGCCCCATGAAGCTGAGAGAGGGAGCATGCTAATGTGTAGAATATTGAGAGTTCAGCAGCATGAGAGGCGCGCCCCTTTGATAAACTGAGATAGAGGGAAGAGGAAGAGGATGGTAAGTGAGTATATTTAAAACTGAGATCGAACCAACTAGTTAGCAAGGGGTTCCTGCTTGGCCGGGGTGGACGTGTGGTGTGTTTAGAGGAGAGAGCATGCCAGTGTGATGATCTGGGATCAATCTTTGAAGGCGGGGATGGGAGCATTTAATGAACTTCTGTTATCAAAGGCGAGCATACCTTCCCAGGAATGAAATTTGTCATTTCAGAGGCTGCTGTGGAGGCTGAAGGTTTGAACTGAAGTTGATATTGAGTCATCCTATCTGAGCCAAACATATGGGGAGATGGAATGGCTTATAGTACGTGTGGAGAAATCTGAAGGGATTCAGGAAAATTTTTTTCTTCTCTAACTCTCAAACACTGGGTAGGGTCAGACAGCTCCACTCTGCCTCCTCTGGGTTTCTCACCAACTAGAGATTCATTCACGTCACGCCACGGGTGGTCTCCAGCTAAGACCAGACAAGTCTTCCTGAGAACATGGAACAGATGCCTGGCATCCCTGAGCCCTGTGCCCATTAGTTTGTGCATCTTTAATATTCTCTAGTGCCTAGCTAATGGAAGGTAAAGTGGGGTAGTAGAGGGTCTCCTGAGGCTACAGTGGGCCACCAAAGATAAACCTGTGTACGAGAAACATTGACTCAAGGCTAGTTGCATGGGCTTCTATGGCAGGAATTTTATTCCACAATTTGAGAATGAGATGACAAAGATGCATTGTTGGGACAGACAGGGCAGTGGGTGGGGCGGGGGGAGGGAGGCTAAGAGACCTCGGAAGAGGACTGTGCATGCAGACTGGTGGGTAGGTATCAGAAGCAAACTGCAGCCACTTACAACTTAGTCTATGGTTATCTAGACAAATCTAAACTATAGTAACCCCTGCTCTTCATTTGTAGTCTTACCAGTTTTCCTGAGACAAAGGTCAACTGTGATCTCAAGATACTAAGTGGAAATCCCAGAACTAATGCATGAATTTTACATGGTACACTATGAGCAGTGAGATGGCTCAGCAGGTAAAGGCACCTTGTAGGCTTTGAACTTTTCCAAGCCTACTTTATTTGGGGTTCTTTAATGCTTACCTCCATTCTAACCCACCTACCCTAGATAGGAGAGAAAAGAGATTAATAGGAACAGGAGAAGTAGACCTTTTTTAGAATTTGTTCCTTGGAGCTACTCCACTGGCGTAGATGACAGGATTCCAATAGACCAGTTAAACAGCAAAATGGGAATTCAGAGAAGGTGACTGCAACCGCAGCCACTGGGAACTGGAGCAGCAGCCAGAACCCAGAGCCTGGAAGTGTTCACTGGAGCGATTCTCTCTAGGAGTGTCTTGAAGGGGAGTGATGAACAGCCAAGACCAAAAAGCCCTGCCTCTTGTTTTGGGCTCATATATATCTCTTCTTTAAAAAAAAAAAAAAAAAAAAAAAAAAAGTTATTTATTTATTATGTATACAATGTTTTGCCTGCATGTACAACTGTAGGCCAGAAGAGGGCACCAGATCTCACTAAAGATGGTTGTGAGCCAACATGTGGTTGCTGGGAATTGAACGCAGGACCTTTGGAAGACCAGGCAGTGGCCTCAACCGCTGAACCATTTCTCCAGCCCATATATATCTTTTCTAAGAGTCCATACTAGGATGTTTATCAGTTGGCAAGAGGCAGTTTCACATCCCACACTTGGGATCAAAACAAAAACATATTTACATCCACTATAGCACCTGCTATCCCAGCCTGATGACCTGTGTGTGATTTCTGGAATCCGTGTGAAGGTGAAAAGAGAGAACCAACTTCACGAAGCTGTCCGATCTCCACGGGTGGGCATGGCATGCCTCTACATGCTAATAACAAATGAAACAAACATATTTTTTAATTTCAATTGCACACTACTCTTAACAGCATGAAAAAGCCCCATAGCATCCTATTCTGCCATGCTCAGGGTATGACTCACCCACTTGCTTGTCTGGTGTATCCATGCTGTATACACTACACGCCTGGTAGGCCTAATTGCTAGATTAGCTTGCTGCATCAGTGTTGTGTAGGGATCAGTAATAGCTGTGGTTTCCAAAGCCCACTGAAGGCCTTAGAATATTCCCATAAGAAATGAGGGACTACCATACGAGGTCTAAATTAGGCTGAAAAGAAGGATAAGATTTGGTATTCACAGTAATTATAGTAGTAGTATTCAGTGTCACGTAGCCCAGGCTGGCCTCCAGCTTACGAATGTACCTGAAAAAGATCTTCGACTTCTGACCTTCCTGCCTCCAATTTTCCATGTACTAGAAATATAGATATGTGCCACCATGTCTGACTTTATGCTGTATTAGGGACCAACCCAGAGCTTCATACAAACATACACTCTAAGCAGGCATTCTATACCAATTGAGCTGAATCTTTTAGGTAACGCCCCCCCCCCCTCTCCCTGGTTGGTGTTATGTCCACTTACACAAGCTAGAGATATACGGAAGAAGGGAACCTCAATTGAGAAGATGCCTCTATAAGATCTGGCTATAGAGGATTTTCTTAATTAATGATTGATGGCGGAGGGTCCAGCCCATTGTGGGTGGGGCCATCCCTGGGCTGGTGGTCCTGCATTCTATAAGAAAGCAGGCTGAGCAAGTCATGAGGAGCAAGCCAGTAAGCAGCATCCCTCCATGGCCTCTGCCTCAGCTCCCGCCTCCAGGTGCCTGCCCTGTGTGAGCTCTCTCCTGACTTCCCTCTGAGGTGGGAATGTGGAAGAATAAGCTAAAATAAGCCCTTTCCTCCTCAACTTGCTTTTATCATAGTGTTTTATCACCGCAATAGTGACCCTAAGACCCTCTCTAATTTGTTTTCACCATCTATTTTTTTAGCGTTATTAATCCACAACATTTATCCAGAACCTAATATATGTCGGATACTATCACAGCGGCTGTAATGTAGGGGTAAACAGAATGCTTTTCTGCCTTGTGGCAATTCACCAGTTACAGTACCGTCTGTATGTAAAAGATTTAAATAGGTTCCAGTCCTGAACCAGTGAATCAATTAAAGTAAGAAAGAAAAGGCTCAGAGACACTGAGTTGGAAAAGTGTTCACCATGCAAGCATGAAGATCTGAGTTCAAGCCCCAGAAACCGTGTAAATGGAATACTTGTCAGGATGCGGGGCAAAGAAAGCCAGAACTGTCTCCAGACAGCTTGAGGACGCCCCAGTGGAGCCCCAGCCTTGTAGTTCTATACATACTGGCTCTTAAGTTTCACCTTTATTTTCCCTAATGGTCACTGAGTTGGCAGTTATGCACTTGGAGTTATGCATGGTGGTGTGTGCCTATAATCCCAGCCATGGGAAATGAGACAGGTGCATCCCTGAGGTTCACTGGCCAGCCAGTCTACTTGGTGAGTTCCAGGCCAGTTAGAAACCCTGTCTCAGCACCTAAAGAACAGTAATCAAAGTTTCCAGATACATGCAGTCATACATAGTACATACAAACATACATACATACATACATGTACACTCCTATACACGTGCATGCGTACAAACAATGGCAACAAAAAAGAATGGAGGAGTAAAAGCATTTGTTTGAGAAAGGCCTCTGTTTTGACATCCATAATCGGCTCCCCCGTTTTTTAACACCTGTCATTTTCAACAACATGGAAGTCGGCTTCCTTCCTGGAGGCCCCATTGAGCTAGTGTCCTTTTCCCTATTCCAGACACTGCTGCTCCAGTCCTCTGGGCTGGATAGGCCACAGGAAAAGGCAGCTGAGCTTCACCCTGAGGGGCAACCACAGAAGACAGCGGTGAGGGGAAGGCAGAAGCCAATCTCACAGGGACAGTGAGATAACAAGGGTATGGGGTAAAGTGAGTGGGGGTCACTGAGCCCAGCTGGAGCCTTTTAAAGTTCTTAGTGGTGTATATTCATCATACAAAGCAACGAGTTTCAAGATGACTATTATTCAAGTATATCCTGTACTTTAACTGTTCCCAGAAGCTCACGGGCCATTCTAGCCCATTACCCTTCCTACCCCCCCCCCCCAAAAAAGTTTAATTGTCCTTGAACTTCTCTGTAAAGAGTTTGTGTTCTTTGAAGCCAAACATTTTATCTATCCTCAGATTCCTTTGTTCATTTTGTTTGTTTGTTTGGTTTTTGTTTGTTAGAGAGGGTCTTGCCATATAGCCCTACCTGGCCTGGAACTCACTACAAAGCACACACTGGCTTCATGCCACAGGTGATGCTCTTGCCTCTGTCTCCCAAGGGCACCATGCCCAGCCCCATGTTTGCCTACTTGAGACTTTATTTATTTTGATTCTTTCCTTATATTTGAAACCTCTGCCTTTGACTGAATGAGATCAATGAGAAGACAGGGATGGGTGAGGAGTATGACCTCAGAAGGCATGCGGGGGTGGGGGACGAGGGGGGTGGGGGAGGCCCGTGTGGCAGGGAGGGTAGAGGCAGGTATGGAGCAAGCAGGTCTGAGGCACTTGGCACAGCCTCCCAGGAAAGTGCAGTTTGAAATGCTCAGTAGCAGCAGCAGAAGCCAGGGATGTCTCTTCATCCTGGGACTTGGAGTGATTTAAATTTTCTTCTTAAGTCTTTCTGTCTTTTGAGGAAGCAGTCATTTTGAATCTAGAGATGAATTTTTTTTTTATCAAAAAGAGAAAAAAATCATATGCCAATCTACTTTCTGTTACTATGAATGAATACCATAGACTGAATAATTTATAAGGAATAAAGCTGCATTTGGCTCACAGTTCTGGGGTCTGAGAAGTCCCTTGAGCATGTTGCTGGCATCTGATGAAGGCCTTCTGACACATCACAGCATAGCAGATGTGGTTTCACAGAAAGAGGACTGACAGCTCAGGACTCTCTCTGTCATCTTATGTCACCACTAGTGCCACCTTCATGACTTCATCTATTACTGATTACTTCCTGTGGGCCTAATTCTTAATACTGTTGGGATTCAGACCTGGGACAAGCAACTGAGGTGCCTATTTAACATGACAAAGCAGATCTCACTTCTAGGTTCTCCCAGCATCCTTCAGTCCCTACCTAAACTTTCCAGACCAGGGGCTGGTCTTCCTCTTCCCTAGAGGCTCCTCACTTTAGAATCCAGGAATTTTTATTTTCTTTCTCTGCTTCTCTCTCTCTCTCTCTCTCTCTCTCTCTCTCTCTCTCTCTCTCTCTCTCTCTCTCTCTCTCTGTGTGTGTGTGTGTGTGAGTATGTGTGTGAGTGTGTGTGTGCATGCTCTTCCTCTATTTTTCTTCCCTCTCCCCTCTGTCTCCCTCTGCATGGTGACTTCCCTAGCCTTGGTCCAGTGACCCCACCCAAGAGCTGCCCCCAACAAACCTGTCTTTATACTTTAATTTGGCTTGAACTGGCTCATTTCATAGGTGGAGAATACCTATCAAATACTATTAATATTTAACTAAGTTTCAACCTGAATTTTAGAGGGACCAAGCACACCTTGCCCCCCCCCCAAGACTACAGCAAATTTTCCTAATACTTTTAGAAAAACAGAAGAAGCAAACAAAAGTAGTAAGTGCACTTTGTGTATTAAGTGAAATGTACAAGACTCTAAAGTAATAGAACTCACAAAATAATTTCATCTCATCAGGTGATTCCCGGTGCCTAGAACTTAGCCTGAGAAGGCAGCGGCTTGAACTGAGGCATGAGGAAAGGGTATAAGCCTGGTCTTGATCCAGGTCCTGTATACAGAGGCTGTGTACCAACTCACCCCACAGTCCTGTGCACAGCAGCCATCCTTGCCACCACCAGTTTCCCAAATGCTCACCCACTGGGACTGAATTATCTCCCCCAGAGATTCTCAGGTGGTTAAAATGCCCTGAGCCAGGACAGAATGATCCTTGGATATGAATATATATGGGCATCAGAAGTGCCTAAGACATGGCTACACAGGAAAGATCTAGCCATTGGAGATTGCTACACATTCGTGGCTAGTACCACATATAAAATCGTCTACATCAATTAGAAGTATCACAAATTTATTTGCTAATATTAAATATCTTACTTTTTGGATTAATCCAAAAAAAAAAATAAAGACTTACCCATGCTTAGAGGTAAGGAATGAGCCAAGTTATTTTTAAATTATATTTTTAAATCCATGCACCACTACAGTGCTAGCATTATAGTCAATGAGGAGAACAAATTAAATTTACAAAGAATAAGATAGACGCACATAGGTACAAGAATAAAAAGAAAACTAGCCTAGTAGATGGAGTTTCAGAATTTTCCCAGGTGTTGTACCATAGACTTCTGATCTCAGCCCTCTGAAGGCAGAAGCAAGTATATAATTTTGTGTTCAAGGCCAGTCTAGTCTCAAATTCCAAGCCAGTCAGGGCTACACAGTGAAACCCTGCCTCACAAAGAAAAGAAAAAGAAAAGAGAGGAAGCTTCCATACCTCCTCTCTCTACTGAAGATGGAGTCCCTAAGATCATTGGCTGTCTAGGTTAAGGATGGAGAATCTCTGTCTGTGGTGGAAAGCATACAAAAGGAAAGTCAGTGGCAACAGCTATGTCTTAGTTAGGGTTTCTATTGCTGTGAAGAGACACCATGACCAGGGCAACTCTCATAAAGGAAAACATTTAATTGAGGGCTGGCTTACAGTTCAGAGGTTTAGTCCTTTATCATCCTGGAGGGAAGCATGGCGGCACACAGGCAGACATGGTGCTAGAGAGGGAGTGGAGAGTTCTACATCTTGATTCACACACAGGCAGCAGGAAGAGACAGTGAGCCACCAGGCCTGGCTTAAGCTTCTAAGACCTCAAAGCCCTCCCCCAATGACACACTACTTCCAACAAGGCCATACCTACTCTAACAAGGCCATACCTCCAAGTAGTGCCACTTCCTATGTGTTTATAGGGGTCATTTTCATTTAAACCATCACAACCTGTAATCCCCATGCTTCGGTACATCCCAGGACCAGAATGATACCTCATCTCATCTATATGCAGCTGTGTACTCATTCAGAAGGGCTTTTGATGCGCTGTGACACCCCTTGAGTGCTCATGGGATTGTCAATGGAGGCATCCTGGCTGTCACTGTTATTTACTGCTAAATAAATACTAAAAATGGTGACAGGTCTGGATGCCACAGATCAAAGAAATATCATCATTGCCTGTGTCTGGTTCAGCCTGTGTTTTTCTAATGCCTGAGGTGGGAGCTCTGAGCCTTAGTAACAGTGTATCAATCAAGGTTCTCCAGAGAAACAGAGCCAACAAGAGTTAGGCAGATAGATGGACATGTGGTGGGTAATAGGCAGATGGATAGGTGGTAATGAGAGACAGATAATAGGCAGATAAGTAGAAATTTGTTATACAGAATTGGTTCCTATAACTATGGAAGCTGAGAGGGCTGGAAAGATGGCTCAGCCGTTCAGAGCACTAGCTGCTCTTCCAGAGGTCCTGAGTTCAATTCCCAGCAGCCACATGGTGGCTCACAACCATTTGTAAAGCAATCTGATTCGTTCCTCTGATGCACATGAAAACAGAGTACTCATACACATAAAAGAAATAAACTGTGGAAGCTGAGGAGTTCCACATTCTGCCGTATGTAAGGTAGAAACACGGAGAGGCGATGGTGTGGTTAGAGTTCAAGTCTAAAAGTCTGCAGAGCAGAAGAATGGATGGGGTTACCTATCACCCCAAGTTCAACGACTTAAGAACCAGAAGTCAGCAGTGTATGTTGCAGTTCAAGAACAAGAAAAGCTCAATACTTAACTCAAAGAGGGATGGAGGGACAGAGGGAAGGTGGTAGGGAGAGAAAGAAGACACCTGGGAGTGGGGCATCTTCCAATGTAAGTGCTAATCTTCTCTGGAAATGCTTTTGTAGATGTACTAAATCTTAGCCTGATAACTGTGAACACCTGTTAGTTAAGTCGACACCACAAACAAACCCTTCAGACAGTCTTAATGACCACGGGGCCCAGCGCTGGACACTTCCAGTTCTCAAGAGCACAGTGGGAGTTTAGATACTATATGTCTTCCAGAGAGAGAATTTGTGTCAAGATGGGGCCATCTGCCTGAAGACAAAACCCAGGCAGGCTAGCTGAGCTGAGAGTAAAGCAGGTCACCATAATGCATGCTAGAGAAAATAACAGTAAAGACTGGAGAGAGGGCTCAGTGGATAAAGGCTCCTGCCACCAATCCTGATGATGACCAGAGTTTAATGCCTGAGAATGCACCAACATATAACACATACACACACACAGTACATACATACACAGTAAACACACATACATACACTATACAAATACACACGCCACACACACACATACTCCATACATATACGCACCATACACACACACAATACACACACATACTCCGCACATATACGTGTCACACACACACACACACATGCACGCACGCGAGCACACACACACACCAGAGAGAGAGAGAGAGCACTCTACGAAGCTGTTATAGGCCAGAGTCTCTGCTGTGGCTTTGTGTTTTACATCAGCTCCAAAAGCAGCTTTTCAGGTAGATACTTAAACACAAGCTTGTTGAGGCAGAGGGTGGCTGTCAAGTGCTGAAGGTTTGACTCAAAACCACAGCACCAAGATTCTTTCCTTCTGAAGATGTGGGGCAACGAAAAAATGTTGGCGAAACAGGGAAATTTCAATAAATATGCCTTACCTTTTACATTTCCGCAGACTTAAGTCTGGCAGAAGACCAGGAAGAATCGCTCCCTTCTGATTTGATCTTGTAAGCATCTTAACTCAACAGGGATAGCCCACATGTCAGCTCTAAAGTCTGAAGATGTGAGGTGAGTGTCCAGGACCCAGGAGGACACTTTCCATTTCCACATTGTGTGTCCCAGATGGGAGGAATTGGCAGCACATCCTGTTAGCCAAACCCTTCCAGGCAGCCCAGCATCTCAGGGCCAGCAAAACCCAGCTCTTCCTGGCCAGAAGTTTCCCGGCTGACCTTGAGCTTGCTGTGATGGGGGGATTTACTCCATATGCTCCAGTTCCTCCCTGGGAGCTAGTCAATTGAAGCTTGCAGGGACAGCTAAGGCTGAGGAGCCTCCGATCCCAGCTGAAGAATTACTCCACATTTGTTCCCACACAGCACACAGTTACCAAGGCAAAAGCAAACAACAGTAGCCGCCCAGTCAGCTCCAGGGCAAGCGCCCGGTTCTCTCTTGGACATTTCTTGCTGCATCTAAATTTTACTCCACTGTTGTTGTGTTGGTTTTTTGCCTTTTGTTTATTCTGTCTTGTTTGCATTTGAAGTGCCAATTTCTATGCAATCATATTTTTTAAAATTAATTTGATTTTGTAGCATTACAATAAAAACACAGCCACTGAGGAAAAGTTATGAAAGGAGAAGAAAAGAAAACCTCACCATTCAGAGACTATCTTTTAATGGCTGTATTCACCAAGCTGCTGTGAATGCATTTAAAACTACTGAGCTGTCCACTTTCAAATGACAATGAGGCACATCTCATATTACATATAATTCCTATCACAATTCAAATATTCAAAAGCGCACCCTCCGTGTCTCTATCCCTTTAAAGAATAGCTGTATTCGAAATACCAACTTTACCTTAAAGAGGCAGGTCATTTGATCCTTCAGAAAGCCCCCTTGGAGGCTAGGACGGCAGCTTAGGTTAATAGCGCGCAGCTGACGCAACAAGAGTTCAATTCCCAGGATGCAAGTAAAAGCCAGGTGTGGCTGCTCACATTTGCTCCTAGTGCTGAGAAGGTGGAGACAGGTGCATTCCCTGGTGCTGGCTGGCTGGCCAGCCTCGCCTAACCAGAAAATTCCAGATCAATGAGAGACCCTGCTGCAAAAATCAAGGTGGATGGTACCTGAGGAATGACACCTGAGAGTGACATCTGGCACACATGCATGCACACTGCACACACACACACACACACACACACACACACACACTGTACATATACACACTGTACATATACACACTGTAAACACACAAACATACACCATACAAATACACACACACACACACACACACCATACACATATGATAATATGGCATAACAAACTTTCTAGAATTTGTCATTTATTTTGCTATTTGGCAATGCTCTTTCAGGCACTTTAATACACTCATATCTCCTGTCAGATAAGCGCATCTCAGCTCAGTTGGTTCACTTATTTTCCAGTTACTATCTCAGCTATTTTCACTGGAGCAGGAAAACAATGACATATCGTCTCCTCCAAGAGCGCAGAATTTTTAAAAATCTTGATCTATTTAGTTAGAGACCTCAGAGCAAGATGTGAAATATTTATAAGCACCTTTAAGTTTTGTTAGATTCTGTATAACATAAAATGAAACATCACTAAGGGTGCTCTGAAGGTAACGTGCCTCAGAAGGGAGCGTCTTCCTGAGTAAGAGCATTTGTTGTACAAGCCAAAGGACCTTAGTTCAAATCCCCAGCACAGTCACAAAAGGCTGGTTGTAGACTCATGTGTGCCTGTGGCCCCCAGAGTTGTGGTGAGCAGAGACAGGAGGGCTGTGTGGCCTCGCTGCCTGCCCTTAACTCTAGGTTCAGTGAGGGACATTGTCTCCAGGTAGTGAGGTAGTGATAGGTGCACCCTCACACAAGTGTTCACATAGAACACACACACACACACACACACACACACACACACACACACACACAGAGCGACAATGAGAAAAATCCATGCATGTTGCACTTTGAATGATGTGAACTCTTCAAACTGAAAAGTGTCGCCAGTGACTGGGAATGAGTGGCCTATGAGTGTGCCCTGCCAGTCCTCTGTGCTGGGGAATGTAGATTCTAAGGGAAAGTCAGACAATGACCATCTGTCATATGCTACAAACTAGGACTCAGTATCATTGTACATTAAGTGCTTAAACCTTAATTCCTTTGTTTTTAATTCTTTTAATAGGTTGTACTGTAAAAGTTCGTTTAGAGTTATATAAAATTTCAGAAATTATAATGAAGAATTCCTGTATCCCACTCATTACTTATTCACTATAATTAATAAACCAATATTGAACTATTATTAAATACATTAATTTTCTTAAAATATTTTAAACAAAATATCAAATACAAATATAAGAAGTTATTTTTGCTTATATCATAATAGGTTTCCATATTACTGTTAATATAATACATGAAAACTACAACTACCAGAATGCACTGCTGATATGACCTTCTGAGTCCTACCTTGACCTTTCTATATGTACTTTCAGTTTCTCTTACTGTTTTCACCAGCTCCTTACCTCCTTCTTCAACCACTGCAGTGTTCACTGGGATATTTCATCTTGGCCTGAACATAAGAGAGTGATGGCCTGGAAGTAGATGAGATGGGAAACAGGATCCTAAATTTTCTATCTGTCTTGTTTTAGCATTGCTCTGAGTCTTGGTCTCTGAACCAAGGAGCATTTGTTTTGGAGATGCAAGGCACTCCCATGTCTGTTTTGTGGAGCCAGTCCTGGGTCTTCCATGAGTTAGAATGCAGTAGATTGCTTTCAGTCATGTTCCACCTACTATATAATTAGTTACTATGTAATTTGTGTCATTCTCTTAGCATACTGGCATTGAGTTGTCAGTTCTCATTTGTAAGTGGCTTTGTTGTGACTTTGTGGTCATCTCAGGGAGGCGTTGAGGCTGATAACCAGGCATTGCTCAGTCCCAGAAGTCTCCTTGGCTTACTGTGGAAATTCCCCAGCTAGCTCTGTAGGAAATGAAGAGAGCCTACTGAGGTAGAGGTGCTGGGTAGCTGACAAGAAGAGTGGGCCATAACAGATGTGTTATAAGAGACAAAGCAAATAGAGTAGCCAAAATGATACCATACAAATAAAAGGTCAGCTTATCAGGTCTGCTGTAAAGATGAAGAACAGAGCCATTGGAAGCCTTAGCCAGAGGGAGCAGTGGGCTTCTCTGAGGTCTGGATCTGTTCTGGATGATTCTAAGGAGGTGTTATGTCTGTGTGGCTTCGATCTAGAGTGGCTTTTGTGTAGAAGATGGGGCATTTTGGTCAAGGGACATCTTAGTTGTTGTCAGAAGATGGGAACAGGTTGTAGATGAAGAAGTGGGATGTTTTATACAACTGAGAGTCATGGGTAAGATGAAACACTTCTGTTAGAGTTTTAACTCACAAAGCGGTAAAGATTTTTCCCAATGGCTGAAGACACCACACACTTCAGATACAGGATTTGGGGCAACCAATATTGATCTGAACTAGAGGCTTCCTCACTGAGCACTCACTCCCAGTTTCAGAAGAAGCCATGTAAGCTTCCAGTGAAGAAAGGCAGCCAATAGTTTTATCCAACAGTAACGTTGATGAACTTCAACAATGGCCAGAGTGATGTGATATCCCAGAAGGTGCAATAGTGGCACTTATAGCCGAGGGGGTAGCCACCCAATTGATTTTACCTCATGGACTTAAGGACATTTTCTATAGAGACAATGCATAGCGGACACTGTAAATCTAGCCAACTCCCTGTGGCTGGTAAGGCCATAAACTTAGAGGGACCCTTCCTGCTCTTATTTCTTATCAAAGAGTTAAATTGCAGAAAATAACTTACTGTGGAGTGCCCTCAACCAATTAATACAGTTACAATATAATCTTTAGGTTCAGAGATCACTGAAGAGGGGGTAAAAAGATTGTAATGGCTACAGAACAGGGCCACCTGCTATGAGATAGTATCTTCTAGAAGAAGAAGAGGAAAAGGAGGAGGAGGAGACATGAAGTAGGAGGGGTGTGGGAGGAGTTGGAGAAGGGACTGAAAATATAAAGATATCTTGTATGAAACTCTCTAAGAATTAATAAAATATTATGCTGGGTTTTTCCCCAATGAAACAAATAAATAAGCAGCTTTCAGCTTTCACCAGAAATTTCTGGACTCTGCACAATATGGTGTTGAAAAGACCAGAGTTTTGACAGAATCCAGCTGAGTTAGGGAAGCTGTTTCATGTTTCTACTGAGTATTGAGTTTGGAGAGGGAAGACCTCTCTCTATCTGCTTGTACAAAGGCATGCAAAAAGCATCTGGAAGGATGGAAACTTCTGGAAAGTGCAGAGACTGATGGTTTACATCTCCTTTTTCACACATTCCCATTTTTCATTGCTGGGCACGCCCTTTGTGTTTGATTTATGGCTTTTCCTTTGGTGGGAGGTAGAAATCCCCTAAGCTTATACAATGAGGAAGATAAGGGCCACAGAGGCCTCCTGAAACCTGGTGAGTCCATTCCTGTGCACTTAGCAAGGCACTGCAGCAATACTGACAGCCATGGTATCTCAGGTCAACATCACTCAAGCTCTAAACTGAATACGCTTCATCCCAACCTTCCCAGCTGCAGCATGGCCACATGAGGTTGAGGAGGACCTGGGGGATTCCTGTTGTTATTATCCATTGGAATAAGCGCTTTGTTGATTGATTCCAACCTGCTTACACACACACACACACACACACACACACACACACACACACACACACACACACACACACAAGCACATACCCTTCCTACTCCAGTCTCGGTGTCTCATACTCCCATATGCTAGTTTTTGCAGAGACTCATTTCTGTCTACCGTAAGGATCATCCCCTTTCAGGCTCCCACATACCAGGCTCCCTGTTGAGAGTGGGAACGACTGTTACATATAAGAGGAATTACCTAGAGATCAATTTGCTTCCTGATTACCTTGACTAACGGCCAATTTGCCTAAACGTTTGTTCTTAAACTTAGTTATCTTAAATCATTTTAAGAGCACATCTAAACTGATTAGGTACTTATAATAATTTTAATCAATTGCTTTAAGATTGCTTATACTTTTCCTGGAAATCGCTCACATAATATAGTTTTACGGACATCTATTTTTGCACGCATGGAGGCCCTTTCCCCAAAGATCTTAGGCTCTTGGAAATGTATGTCTAGGAGAATTTTTGCCACCTTTGTCCTTTTGCTTCTTGAAGACAAGTTCCTAATTTCTACCGTGTGCACCTGTGCACTTCATGTTTATTAATGAAATTAACACGTGTTCACAGTTCATTCTATTTTTAAAAAGTACTGACATTTTGACAAGAAGAATGATGATGGTGTAAATTAGATAAGCCAGAGCTTTTTTGAGCAACACATTTTTCTCCAGCCACCTGCTCGTTACAGTGTTGGTGGGTTCTGGTGGCTGAGGAGATAGCTCCCTGGTTAAGCACTAGCCATGCAAGCCAGGGTGTCATGGCCACCCTGGCTGCAATTCCAGGCTCAGAAAACAGACTAGGGGTGATCCCAGAGCTGGATATCTAAGCGAGTCATATTGGTAATTCTGGGTTTGATTGAGAGACCCTGCCTCGTTGACTAAGGTGAAAATGTGACCAAAACCAGTGCCCAACATCAACCTCAGGCTTGAATGCACATGCTCCCTCATTCACAGGTATGTGCCTACACATATGCAAGTGTGCATGTAACACACACACACACACACACACACAGTGAAAAAAAAGAAAAGTAATAATAATAGCAACAGCAGATCCTGAAAGGCAGAACAGACTTGCCAAGTGTGTGTGTCTCACAGGAAGCCTATGACGTCCTCCCAGTTTCCTGTGCCCTTTTACACAGTGTTGAAAGATTTGAAGACCTCCATGATGTTCCACCTTCCCTCTCTGCCTTCCTTTCACTCCCAAGTGCGGTTCCTGCGATACCTTCTACCCTTTCCACACAGCCCCTGCTGTTCATACGTATTTCCCTCATACGCTTTTCTAGCCCTTACATTACTCACATGCTGTTATTGAGGTTTGCTTTGGTTTGGTTTTGCTGTTTATCCTGTTGTACTCACTACACTAACAAGCCATGCTGTTTTCACATGACTGAATTTTGATAAGTGCAGATATTTGACAGCAAGAGTTTCCAGCTCATTTTCATCTGAAATAAAAGCTTGAACATTCCATGTGAATTTGTGGTTCCAATTTAATATAATATGTTGACTAACTCCTTGAGGATGTCATAGAGTCGTACACTGTGTTTTGATCATATTCGCTCCCCTTACTCCCTCAAATGCTTCAAGTTTCACTCCTCCCCTCTCAACTTCATGTTGATTTTATTTATTTATTTATTTGCTTGTTTGTTTGTTTGTTTTTCGAGACAGGTTCTCTCTGTGTTAGCCTTGGCTGTCCTGGACTCGCCTTGGATGTCCTGGACTCGGATTTTTTAAATAATTCACCAAGTCCAATTTGTGCTGTCTACATGTTCATGGATATCATCCATGGGAGCATAGGGTGCTTAACCTACCAGGGGCCACATTCTTTAAAAAAGATAGATAGATAGATAGATAGATAGATAGACACAGATAGATAGACTGTATATAATACATAGATCTCTCTCTCTCTCTCTCTCTCTCTCTCTCTCTCTCTCTCTCTCTCTCTCTCTCTCCCGCCCTCTCTCCCTCTCCCTCTCCCTCTCCGTCTCCCTCTCTGTAGTGGTTTGAATGAAAATGCCCCCCATAGGCACATAGGGAGTGACACTGTTAGAAGGTGTGGCCTTGAAGGAAGTGGTCACTGGGAGTGAGCTTTGAGGTCTCAGATGCTTAAACCCACATCCAGTGTGGCACTCTCCTCCTGCTGCCTGCCAATCCAGATGTAGAACTCTCAGCTCCTTCTCCAGCACCATGTCTGCCTGCATGCTGCCATGCTCCCTGACATGATAATGGACTAAATCTCTGAACTGTAAGTCATCCCCCAATTAAACGGTCTCCTTTATAAGAGTTGCTATGGTCATGGTGTCTCTTCGCAGCAAAAGGA
Source organism: Acomys russatus (assembly GCF_903995435.1). NCBI lineage: Eukaryota > Metazoa > Chordata > Mammalia > Rodentia > Muridae > Acomys > Acomys russatus. The sequence continues at coordinate 9,280,619 of NC_067154.1, read as the reverse complement.
ACCCTAACTAAGACACTCTCCCAAAAGCCATCCACTTTCGATAGCTTTCCAGTAGGGATGGAAGCCCATGAGCCTTTCTCACACCATGCAATGGTGACTGGCTGGATCTTGTGCTGGTCTTGTGCAGTCAGCCATGGCTGCTGTGAGCACAATGTTCCTCTTTTGTTAATAAAACACTATTTTGGTCTGTTACTTCCCAACCTCTGGCTCTTAAAATCTTTTTGTCCCCTCTTCCATGAAAGTCCCTGAGTCTTTGGGAGAAGAAGAAGGTGTGATACAAAATAGCTGATCACTCCACAGATAATTATTCTCTGTATTTTGGCCAACTGTGAAATTCTGCAGTAGCCACCATCCATGGTGGTAAACAGTGAGAGCTCTCAGATAAGGTCTGAGAGCCGAAGTAATCTATGTGTATAGAGATACTAATTTAGAGGACAGTTTGATACAGTCCAGTTAGCAAAATGATAGTAGTAGGTTCACCCTTGTGGCCTACGAACTCCCAACCGTTGGCTCTTGGCCAGAACTGCAGTACCAAGGATGAGTTCCGTCCTGTAGAGTGAGCCTTAGTTCTGACCAGAAAGCGCTTGGTTACCTACATAGCATTTGTTACACCACTGCAGCTATATGAATCTTGCCAAACTGGTAATTAGTAATAGCTCACAGGGTTCACACATGGATAAGGTTATTGATTACTCCCCACCTCCAGAAGCCTATGCAACACCTGTAGTGGATGTAAACATGTTTTTGTTTTGATCCCAAGTGTGAGATGTGAAACAGACTTGTGAAAGGTCACGTGGTGTTTGTCTATCAGAAAAGGAATGGCGTCTTAGAGGGACGTGGTCTTTGCCAACTGATAAACATCGTAATATGGACTCTGAGAGGATATATATAGCCTCTCATATATATATATATATATATATATATATATATATTTATATATATATGAGCCTCAAACAAGGGGGCTTGGCTTTTTGGTCTTGGCATCACTTCTTATCTTTTGCCTGTTCGTGACTCTGATTTGAGATGCTCCTAGACAGAAATGCTCCAGAGAATGCTTCAAAGTTCCAGGTTGCAGCTGCTGCTCAGGATTCTGGCTGTTGTGCTTGCAGTCACCTTTGCTGAATTGCTGTTTTGCTATTTAACAGGTCCTGACTATGAAGAGTGGAATCGCTTCAAGGATCTGAGTCTAAAATGGCCTACTTCTCCTGTTTCCATTAACCTCTCTTCTCTCCTACCTAGAGTAGGTAGGTTGGAAGGGAGGTACAAGCATTAAAGAACCCCAAATAAACACCTGACAGAATATGGAAGCTAGCCAAGAGGGAAGAAGCTTCCTGGTCAGTATCCACTCATTTTTTTTTCTATATTCTGCCACCAAAACAAGTGATATTTCAGTAATAGTCCTAACGTCAAGTAAAGCTGAGCAACTAAAAACAGCAATGGTGTGGATTGTTTAGTGGGGTCTCCAGGACACCCCTAACTGACATACTTAAGGAGAGATATCCTACAACTGGTATCTCTCCTCTCTTCAGGGAGCATTGTCCCCTATGTAGGATAACTCTGGGTGTCCACATTTTTGCTTTTTGAAATGCAAAGTGTTTCTTATACTAAAAAAAAAAAAAAAAAAAAATAAGATTTTCATCATCAGAGAGGGTTCCTCCAGCAGTTGATGGGAGCAGATGCAGAGACCCACAGCCAAGCATTAGGTACAGAGAAAGCTCAGATGGGAGATTTCCATTGAGTCCCTTCCTTGGAGCTTGAGGACGAGAGAGGAAGAGCTGTAGGAGCCAGAGGGGCTGAGGACACCAGGAGAACATGGCCCATGGAATCAAATAAGCAGGGCTCACATGTGCTCACAGAAACGGACGTGGCAGCCACGGAGCCTGCATGGGTCTGCACTAGATCCTCTGCAAATGTGTTATAGTTTGTTAGCTTGCTGTTGTTACGGGACTCCTAACAGCGGACTCTTTGCCTGCCTTTTGACCCCTTGTCCTCCTACGGTGTTGCCTCCTCCAGCCCTGATATGAGGGTCTATGCCTTGTCTTATTGTACCTTGTTATGTTGTGGTTAATATCCTTAAGAAGTCTGCTCTTTTCTGAAGGAAAACTGAGGAGAAGCAGATCTGGGGGAGAGGTGAGATGAAGAAGGGAATGCAAGGAGTGGAGAGAGGGGAGGCTGTGGCCAGGATGTATTGTATGAGACGAGTTAAAAAAAATACATAGGATGGATGAAATAAATTATCCCCACCCCCATTACCCCCCTCCCATAAAAAAAAGGAAAAGAAAAATTTGACCTTGGGGCTGTAAAAATATCCTCATTAAAAACCACATTTTCTTCAAGGACTTTAGCATTATATAATTTTTAAAGTCACAGCTGTGATGATGGTGAAAGACTGTCAAGTGGTGACTTGGTGTTGAGGGTGTGGCTTTCCATCACCCACTGTCTTGCAGTCCAGTTACTGCTGAGTACCTCAGGCTTGACAGATGCTCAGAACATAGCTCATTGTCGTTTAAATAGAAGGGCTGTGCTTCCCTTAGATAGTAGAATCTGTAAGAACTCAGAACAAAGCGGTTTATTGATTGGTTGGTTCCAGTCTGGCAGTGAAGGAGCAGGTCTGGCTGCTCAGAGCTACATCAGCTCTGATCTGGAGATAAAGGTTAATTAGACAAGAGCTTATCTTAGGCACTGGGGATGGCAGTTGTGAAGCCAAAGCTGTTTGAGGGGTGTGGGTTTGGAGTCCCCAGATGCCTGGAGCTAGTACAAAGACCTCAGACGAGATGCCTGCATCTGGAGGACACTTCTAAGGCTCTCTGACTCTGATTTTTTGGTCAGTATGCAGCCTCATTCAGCTGAGAAGGGAACCCAAGTTCACTTGGGAAGGCAACCCCAAGTCACTTTGCACAATCAAGTGTGCCCTTAACGTCTTTCATGCAGCAACATTCAGAACCAATTCTAGAGGGGATAAAACCAAATCCAATACCCTGAATTATATTTTTATGCTTGATATTGGAGTGATGATAACATGGTACAAATGGGAAGGGGTTTATTAGCAAGGCTTTAAATTACAAAACGTTTTGAGTGCATTCATTTTCTATGGCTGTGTAAACAGGTTATTACGAACCTGGCTTCATAAAACAACCCACATGTCTTCCCTCAGCACCTATACAGCGAAGAAACCCAACACTGGTGTCACCTCACTAAAATGACACAACATTGCGTATCCTCTTAACATCCTTTTGATTGCAGAAAGCCTCAGGACTAATACTCGCCCCCTAGGGTTTTGTGAGATTAATGATTACCTATATCTATCTCTTAGCATGCAGCTGGACAAACACCAGACTGATAAACACTGATTCCTATTAGTGAATAGTTTCTAAGGTCATGTTTCCCCTCTTGACATTCGCGGTGTTCCAGCAGTGTGCAGTCTTCGCAATTTGTTCTAAGAAAATGAACCGTGACTGGCACCTCCCGCAGTAATGGAGCCTTTGAGCTTTGGGAATTGCTCTGTGCTGAAACATAAATGCTCTGGGATCCGTTTTCCTTGTTTGTGCAGTTAAACGGTGCTTTGGAGAAAAGACAGCGGACTCCATAGACTCTTGTTAGCAGTAAAGACGAAGGTCAAGATCGTCAGGCAGACAGATCCGGCTGTCCCAGCCAGAAAGCTTGCCTCAACAGAGGATATTTCATAGCACGTGGTGAGATCATTTTTATCAGGCTTCTTCCCTGGCCCAAATGCAAGGTTACAGCTTTTCTGGCTAATTCTGTCTTTAGGATTGATGTACATGCCGCGCTTAGGGAATCTCTCAAACACCATCATGGCTGCCAAGCGCGTCCTTTCTGGAAATGACTGGCCCTGCACATCTGCCTCTGAAGCTGAGCATCAGTTGTCTTCAGGAGACAATGCTAAGGCCTGGTTATCTATCTACACTATGTCCTTGGAAATCCTGTCATGGCTATTGACCTCTGTGTCTGCGCTGGATCTCCTCGTTTCCCTGGAGGACAGGAAAGCAAGTCCTGCTCATCTGAACTCCTGCCCAACACAAGACGCTCAGCATGTGTTCAGTCCGGTCAGACGCTAATTCACACAGCATCTACGGCTTATCGTTTTGATACCCTGAGGTGCTTCTCGGCGACGTTATTTCCATTATAAACATTTTCAACTCATTAGCCGAACGTTACTTGCTGCCAGAGGGTCAGTGGCTAAGTTGGAACTGTGCTTTGGGATATGAGGACGGAGTGGGATGAGTGAAGAAGTGGTGTGAACTCACTATTTGCTCGAGCCTACAGCTCAAAACAAAAACAACAGCAAAACAAAACTGTTCGGAGAGCATCCCCCTCCCCGCCTCGCCCGACCTTCTGATGCTAGCTGTTGCTTTCAAATGCAAGTGTTCCCATATCAGCCAATTGATTTAGCCAAAATACTTGACCTGTGACCAAATGCGGATGTGGCTTATGGAGAAGGTTTCCAGGGTGTGTGCCTGTCACGGTTCATTTTCTTATATATATTTCCTGCTTGTATAATGTATACATGACGATGACTACGTTTCTCTAAGCATCTTGTAGTATAGTCAAAACAGAAAGCATCGTGGATGCTATCTATGGCAGCTTAAAGCAAAGAGCACTGCACACTTGCCTGCCTCTGTAGTCCTTAGCAACCTGGAGACGGTAGCAGTAGATTAACCGTAACCATTTTCAGTATTTTACAAAGACAAAATGATGAAAACTTTTGAAAATGAAATTTTTCTAGAATTATTCATTCCATTGGTGTGGCAACTTAACGGTACCTAGACTCCCGTATGGTTCCCAAAGGGGCTCAGAATCCATGAACTAGGCAGGAGAAAAGAAATACAATAAGATGCCTATACATGGTGCTGCGCAGCTTGCTGAAAGCTTAAAATTACTTTGATTAAAAAAAAAAAAAACCCTAACGCCAGCAAGATGTTTCCTCTTAAAATAGCCCAGAAAAAGAAATTAACTCCAACAGCAGCTCTCTTAGTTTGGGCTGGTATGCTAGGTGGCTCACAGGGAGCTGCCATGGTCAGTTCTAAACGCTTTCCATTTTGAATGGATAAAATGTCACACCGACACACACTCTGTTAAGTAGCTAAACTTTCAAAATGTGACCAGAAGAGGCGATTTTAGAAGGATAATCTGTGGCCGAAAGCATTAAAGCCGGTGCTTCCAGCAGATGGTCGCGAACAAGAGTCAACTCGCAGTTGTTAAATAAGTGGAGGAAGGGCTCAGCTTCCTCACCAGGCAGGAGAGGATTACAAAGGCCTAAGCCTAGCTCTCGGTCACAGATCCATCTGAGGCAAAAGCACTTGTCTAAACCAGATCCATGTCCTACACGGGGAAGCCCTCCACAGGAGACTGTAGGCTGGAACAGGAAGCGTGTCCTCTGCTTAGTTCAGCCTAAGAGAAGAGCTTCTTTCATTAGCAGAACGTCAGGTAAGACAGTTTTCTTTCAACCTCAGGGCGCATCTCTTTAACAAAGCGATGTCTGAGGAGTCTTTCCATTACCAGGGCTCTAAACAATCATCACTGGATCATGAAAAGGACCGCAAAGTGCCATTCCTGGTGCCCTAGAATCAGCCAGCAATGTCTATTGTCTTAGGAACCCACAGACTGACGCTGCCACAGGACAGCACGAGCTGTTACTAAGCTTCCTTCATATAAGCTAATAGAAGTTACGCTGCTGCCGTCTATGATATCGGACCGTCAACTTGATAGATCTGCAAGAAGCTAAGAGACATTCCTGTGAGGGCATTTCCAAGAAGGGCGGATGGGTGGCAGGGAGGTCGTCCCTGAGTTTGGGTGGTACCTTCTGACAGGCGGCCCAGATACAAAGAAATCAGAGGAGAAAGCAGAGTTGCCTGCCTGCCTGGATTCACTTCTTGCTGATGAGTGCATCAACCCTGCAGTTGCTGCTGCTGCTGCTGCTGCTGCTGCTGTCGCAGCTGCCATCCTTCATTGATGTCATAACTTCAAATTCTTCAGCCTTCCACTGTCAACTAAAGACCAATAACTCTCCAGGGATCTTCCAGATCTTGGGCATCAGTGTGGAACTGCTGAGATAGTTGAAGACTGAGCAGCTTCAAGGTTCTAAGCTTTTGACAGTGTGCAGGCAGCCATTGTTGGACAAGCCAGTCCTTACCATGAAGCCATTCTAGTGAAGGTCCCTTTATTTATTTATTTATTATTATTATTATTATTATTTGAAGGCCCTTTTATAATGAATATATGCTTTGTATATTGTTCTCCAGAGCTCCTAGCCTCTAGAGAATTCTGCCCACGGCAGCTCCCACTATCCCTGAGCCTCTAATAAAGAGCCGAGACCAATGCTGCACAGCTCTCTGTGCTCCAGTAAGAAGCTGATAATGCATTCATTAGGTTCTTGTCTCCATTTTCAATTCCTAATTAATGTGACAATGGCTGCACTCCCTGCTGGGGACACACAGGGAGCTGATTTGGAGGCTCTCAAACAATTCTAATCAACCATCATAACAAGCGCCATCTCCACACATTAAATGACATTTGCTATGAAGAGATATGGTAGATATGTGTGGCTTTGAACACCCTTTAAAAACTTCCTTGTGTGGTTTTTTTGTTGTTGTTGTTTTGTTCTTTTTTTGTTTTGTTTTGTTTTGTTTGCCTATCCTTTCCATGTGGAAAAGAACAAAATTAAATGTCATCGCATCAATTAACAATCATCTGGCAGGTCCATAGAAAATGGCATTTTCAAGAATGCCAGTCAGCTTCAGACCTCCTGCAAAGCTGTCCCCCCTAGTAGATCTCCCCTCCCTTTACTTCCTCCCCAGGAAGATGTTTATCGCTGCTAATTAGCTTCCTCCTTCAGTAACTGACTACGCACTGTGAATTCTGTAAGGAGTCTGTTCTTACTGAGTGAAAGAAGTCAAGGTAAAGAGTAAAGGCTACGCACAGAAAAGAAGGAACAATGTAGTCAGACGAAGACCTCGCTGCCATACCTGAGGTTTCTATAATTTTGGATCTCAAATGAAACAGCTCAGAGAAACCTTAGTAAGAGAGCATTTACCGCAATTTTCCCCCTCAAAACATGGTTTATAATCATCCCGTTGCAGCCTCATAGGTTCGGCAGAAATAAATTAATTCTTGACACAAACTGTCTCTCATGATGAAACCGGTGACTTTTAATGAACTGAATCCGGAGTTCTGCCTCAGAGGCATCTGGCCACTCCCTGTGAGGTCGCAGCCACCCTGACTGTTGTATTCTTCTCACACAGAGGTTTGTTGCAACATTCTCCCATAAGCACTATGTCAAGCGACTTGAAATGTATTAATTAATTCTTTCTGAGAATTTAAAAAAAAAATCAATTAGAAGCTGCAATAATCACATGATTGTGAGTCATGAGCTGTCCAGTCATTCATAATCATTTCAGCCAATAAATGTGCTAAGTGAGATGAAAGTGGACGGAGTTTCTCTGTGAGGCTTTTAGGGCAGCCACACTGCTTTCCTTCTGCCAAGAAGCTGTTCTGAAACTGAAAGTGGAAAAGTAATGCAGCAATGGGGATTAATGCAGTGTGTGTGTGTGTGTGTGTGTGTGTGTGTGTGTGTGTGTGTACATACATATGCATTGAACTGGTTATAAATACTTCAGTCAGTAATCTTTAAGAATTGGTGTTTTAATCATAAACTGGCACACCAGCTGCCACACACAGCATGTCACTTCTTCAAAAACCTCGAAGATAGAGCTAGAGAGATGGTTTGGCAGCTAGGAGCCCTTGCTGGCCTTGCAGAGGCCCCGAGTTCAGTTCCGAGCACCCACGCCGGGTGACTTGCAACCACCTGCAACTTCAGCTCCAGGAGCTACAGTTCCTGGTCTTAACTTGATACATAGCAGACAGTATGGTGACACTTAAAATATATCATCTGGGGTCCAGTGAGGTGGCTCAGGCGGGTAAAGGTGCTTCCCCCCTCCCCCATCCCAGTGACTTGAATACTTGAATGTGATCCACATGGTAGAGGAGAGAACCAATTCCCCCAAATTGTCCTCCACCCTCCACATGTGCAGTGAGTCACTTACACAGTTGCACTTAAACGACACCACACACACACACACATACACACACACACACAAACACACACACTGTTACTTAAATGTTGTTTTAAGCTATCTGGTTTACTGCTAGCAAGCTTCTATAAAAGAAGTATTGCCGAGAGGCACTCTCAGTCAAGCTACACTGGCAGAAGGGGTTCAGCAGCTTAGAAGAAGCAGGCCACCCTACTGTCTGGAAAGGCCACATCCCAGATTATCCAGTTGCCTGCAGGCTAAGCAGTGTGCTCCCCAGGCTCTGTCATGGTGATCCGTTGCCCATGATAGGGTAGGCCTTTGATGGGTAGCTGCCCTTGAGTTATTATGGCTCTTCTAAGTAGCACCTCACACCCGCCCATAATCCTGAAGCAACCCCAGTAAAATGTATTAGCTCACCAAGCTGTGCTTCTTCATCTCTTTGTTGGTCTTCTAACTGAGGGAAGTAGATACTTGTTCCTGTCGCTACAAGAATAGTGTCATAGCTGGGCACGGTGGCGCATACCTGTAATCCTAGCACTCGGGAGGCAGATCTTTGTGAGTTCGAGGCCAGCCTGGTCTACAAAGTGAGTCCAGGACAGCCAAGGCTACACAGAAAGACCCTGTCTCAAAAAAAAAGAAGGAAAAAAAAAAAAAAAAAAAAAAAAAAAAGAAAGAAAACCAAAACCAAAACAAAACAGAAGAATAATGTCACTAACACTTCTTCATCAAAGTAAGGGAAAGTGGTTTGACCTTCCAAGAAGATCCCATTTATAAGAAGTAGAAGCAAAATTGGAGCCCATTTTAATTTTATTTCCAAATATCACCCTCCATGCCACATGTATCCTGATATTGTTGGTCCCATACATAGGTTTAAAAAAAATTTCCCCAGTTACTTGTCTCTAAGAGAAGACAGCATCGTATACTTTAGAAAATATAGAGATCAAAAATGAAGAAAATAAAAATAATTCTGACATAAACATCCTAATATTTTGCCAATATTCTTCCAATTTCCTGTTTCAATGTCCACTGAACTAGAAAAATGGAGCCTCCATCTGCTTCAGACAGGACACTGAAAAAGAAAATACAATGGGATAACAATTTAGATGTAATATGAATAAATTAATAAAATATTTTTAAAAAGAAAGAGAAAATACAGTGCTGTGTGTCTGCTTAACCAGGTAAAGCAATTAATCGTGTGTAACTAAAATCTTAGCCAAATATTGAAGTTTTCAGGGGGCTGCTTGGAAGTGTGCTTGGTGCAAAGAGCAGGAGAGCGCAGAGTTCTTACATACAAGAAAATGCAAGCCTTTGTGGGTTTTGTTCCTGACAGAAAAGGGAGCAGAAAAGAGAGCAGGGTGGAGAGGTGGAACAGCCAAAGGGCTTTGAGAACGGGAATGATTCATTTTCTTTTAAGACTGGGAGTCTTTAATTTTTATTTTAAGTCATTTGTGCCTTGAGATGTGGTTCTCTGGCTCCCACGATGTGACACAGGAAGGCTTGAGTGACAGCAAGGGAAGGGGTCACAGGTCGTCTGAGCCTGTGACGGAACTGATGAGAAACTGCAGCAAAGCGTGGAACGTGGAATTTGTCTTAGAAAAGGCAGAAGTTGGGGCCACGGAAGACAGCTACCCGGAGATCCAGAGAAATTGACGTCATCAGATCTCAGTGGGACGCTCCATGAGAGGGCGGCCTGAGCTTCTCTCGGAGTTGCAAAAGGAGGAATAACACTGTTCCTTCTGTAAGAAGAATAAGCTGTGATTTGCTGCTCTGCCACTATTTCAGTCATTTGGTGCCTCTGAGACCCAGCAGTTACCCAAGCACTGCTAAGCAATAGTTGATACTACAAGGGCATAGCTACTTTTATTTAAAGGGGGGGGGGGCACGTCAACTTGAAAGGGTAAACTGTAATTTTTAAATTAAACTGACAATAATGTGCTTTTTAAGGCCATAGATCTATGAAGCTCCCTTCTAAGATCGATTAGAATCGAAATTAAAACGCCATCTATGGAGACTGTCGGGGGTTCTAAAGCACAGCCTACAGCCGCACAGTCTACTCCTGAGCACAGAATTCAGAGAAATCGGGATGTGCTAATATCCAAGGGCTAAGGCATCCCTTCAGACTTCCTTCTTGTCATTTGCCGGAAAGTTAGCCTTTCCCACTCCATTTCTGATGAGGGGAAATGAGGGGGCTGTGAAAATCCAAGTGTTCTGACTTACAGACAGACTTTGGTGTTGTGTGGGGGGGGGTGTCTATAGGAGACCAGCGAGAGCCTAAGGGCCAAGTGTGCAAGAACTGGGGCAGCGGTGTGCAGGAGGGACATCATGTGAGCTGGGCTTGGAGTCTGTCTACAGCAAGGGAGTCACCATTCCTGCGAGGAATACAAACCCTAATGCATTCGCATTCACAGTATATGGGCCTGTGAGCAGTTTTAAGAAATAACACATTTTGCAAGCAAAACATTTGCAGAAGTCGTTGGTGCTGGCATGTGATTTTTGTGCCCTGCTGTTAGAACCTTGTATGATTTGATTGCCACCAAATAATAACGCTGTGCATTCCAGTGCCTGCACGGGAACAGGTCTGACAATCTGAAAAAAAAAAAAAAAACTGGATGAGAAGCCAGGAAGGAAAATGTGCAAGGAAATTTACTTTGGGAAAAAAAATGACACAGGAAACATGCACATAAAAATCCCACTAAGGAGGAGGAAGTCCCCTTCTGTCACAGACCTAGGGGAGGGGAATAGGGTGAAAGAGGGAGGGAGGAAGGAACGCAAGGAGACAAGCAAGGGGATAACAATTGAGATGTAATCTGAATAAATTAATAAAAATATCCCACTTGGGTCACCAGGGACAATATTTACACAGTGACAATGTTGCATGTGATTCAGTCCAAGTCTAAGCAAGGCTCACAGAATGTCTGCTGTGAAAAGTGTGTGTGTGTGTGTGTGTGTCAGACAGACAGTCAGACAGACAGACAGAGACAGTCAGAGACAGAGACAGAAAATTTATAAGAAATTACAAAATAATATCAAAAAGACAGAAAATTGAGAAGTTAAAAAAATGGCCACCCATGTTTATAATATTTAAAACAAGCAGCAAGAGACAAAATAAATTCCATAGGTCCCTGTGGTGGTGATGGGGGAGTGCTTAGTAGGAGAGAGAAGTGTGAAAAGGCAAGGGCTTGTTATTGGAAACAAAACAGTGCCCTTTGACGTGTGTGTGTGTGTGTGTGTGTGTGTGTGTGTGTGTGTGTGTGTGTGTCTGTGTCTGTGTCTGTGTGTTTGTACACGAAGCAGGTGACACAACGCTATAGTCCCAACACTTGGGAGATGGAGGCAGAGGGATCAGAAGTTCAAAGACATCCTGAACTTGAAAGTGTAAGGCCAGCCTGATGTTTTTAAAACAAAGTCCCAATAATTCGATTTTACCAATAGAGACCCAGAATCCAGATGCTGGGGTGAAAGCCTACTAACTCAGAGAGTTAGAGAAAACACCCAGCTGACCTTCCTACTTAACTCACTTTCCAGAAGGAAAAAGCTCTTTCGCCTTCTCCACACTGTTTTAAATGTACTTCAACTCAGTGTCCCTCCTTTCTACTTCCTCTGTGTCTCTATCCACCCTCTGGACTTCCTCTCACTCTCTATTGTTTTCCCCTGTGATCACATCCTATCAGTCTGTCTGCTTGCTCTGCCTCTTGACCTAGAGGTAACTTTATTTAATCCTATTTACAGAAACCTCTTGGATTAAAGGTGTGTGCTGGGGCCGAGCCACACCACAAGTACTTGTCTACACCAAACAGAAAAGTTCTCAGATCAGAGATTGAGCCATACCACAATTAAAAACAGGTTTTTATAGTTTACAATCTCAGAGTTCATAATGGGATCAAATACCCTGGAACACACAACACTCCCACCTCCCCCCCCCAAAAAAAACCCCTTTTGATTAAAAAAAAAAGAATTTAAAAATAGTGGTAATAAGGGGACAGTGAAATGGCTTAACAGATAAAGGCGCATAGACTGGGAATGAGACGGCAGCCATCTTGGAGGACTGTTCACCAGATGAGAGAGATTCAAAGACCCTGAAGTGAGTACCACCTCTCCGGGGTGTCATTGCTTTTGTTGATATTAGTATTAGGGAGCACATGGTACAGAATATGTATGGAGGTCAGAGGACAATTTGGGGGAGTCAGTTCTTTCCCACCTTTTATTGTTCTGTTTTGAGACAGGGTTCCTCTGTGTAGCCCTGGTTGGCCTGGAATTCAGTGTGTAGATTGGGCATGTGCTGCTGCTACCTAGCTAGCTCCCGCCTTTATATATGCGCTAGGAATCCGATCCAGGCCTTTGGAGTTGTGCCACAAGGGTCTTCACCTTCTGACTCAGCTTGGCGGGCCACTTCGTACCTGTTTCTTCATCTTCACGTCTATAGTGCTGAGTGTTAGGTCTCACTGGTGGCTACTCAGGCCAGGCTCACCAACAGCAGCCTCTTTCTCTGTCTCCCCTCACAGCTACTACAGAAGAAAGGCAGGCAGCCTACTGCCACTGTGGCGTGCTATATTCCTCACCTCTGGGAAGAGTTATCAAACACTCCCGAGATCAGGGGCTCCATATGGCACACTACATATGACGTGCCCATGTTAATTAAAGGGCCCAACCTTCCTTTCTGCCTCCAATCCTGCTCCCCAATCTAAGACGACCTGACTGCATCCAAACTATGAGTTACCCATCAGCTACATGGCATGAGACCTCCCCCATTTCTCTGAAACCTCTAAGAGAGAACACACACACACACACACACACACACACACATATACACACACACACACACATATCGATAACTTTCTAATAAATCTCGTCTCCCAAAGGACAGTGTTCCTCTTAAACCTCAAAAGTTAAGATTTTCAGTGAGTTAGTGGAGGGTGACGTCTTCAGCACGCTCTTCCCACGTCCTCTCCCGGAAGTGTGATGTCACCAGTGTCTGTAGTTTCGAAGAGGAAGATTCTGTGAAATCCCACGGGAAGTAGGGGTACAGGAAGTCCTTAGAGAGAGGAGTACAAACAGCTAATGATGAGGAAAGACACCCCTGGGCATAGAAGAGTCTTTCTGAGGGAGCCATCAGTCTGAACTGCCCACCTACCATCCCTAGGCATGGAGAGGCATGACCACACACAGGTTCTGTAGTTGAGCTGGCCGACTCAGCATGATGGTTCTCTGCTGCTGAAAAAGTGAAAGACGTTAATCTCATCTTGGGGCCTGGGTATTTCACCTGTAAAGTGGAACAAACGGTGTCTGTGTTGCTGTGCAGTTGGTATATAAATGTTCAGAACGGCACCCAGCTAGCACACAGTAGGCGATCAAGGATTGGCCTTGGGCCTTATTCTACAATAGTTCCCAACGCCCTTTGGGAAGCCTTGGGCTATGTAGACCCAAAAGGACTGGGTGTCCTCCTTCTGGGGCACACTGGTCACCCATGGCCCTCACTCATTTGCCTGTGGCTATTGGTCCCTAGGAAGCAGGGAAATTGGAAATGCGACAGAACTGTGAGAAGTTGCCATTTTCCTTAACCATGAAACTACCTCGTGATGTGGAGCAACTTGGCGCAACTGTCCCAGGTGAAATGAAATTTTCTGTTCACATAAAAAAAAAAAAATTTAAAAAGACATGTGTACAAACATCTGTGGCAGCTTCTGCTAGTATTAATCCCAAACTGGAAATAACACAGGTGTGCCTGTCTTCCGGCGGGTTAAGTACTTAAGCCAAAATGCGACTAGTCTGAGTAGTCTCAACACAAAGGCAGTAATAAAGGAAACAAGAAATAAACCACGTGACTCGGGGCCAGGTGTGTACAGAAGCTGATCACGGGAGACTGCACACAGCATGGTTTTATTTACGCGCTGTATTGGCTGTCGTGTTGGTACAGACAGAATCACTGGTAAAAGCCACTCAGGGAAGAAAAGGGTATGCTGGCTCCGTTCCAGAACGCCCTCCATTCATGGCAGCCTGCACGAGGGACACGGATGGCCATGCTACTCGCAGTCAAGAAGCAGAGGAAGGTGAACGCCAGTGCTAGGCTCCACCTCTCCTTGTTGTTCAGGGTTAGACTCCAGCTCGTGGGCGGACGCTGCCCACATTCAAAGTGAGTCATCCCGCTTCAATTAACCCATCCCAGAAAATCCACCCAACCCTGCATGCCCAGAGGTTTGTTGCCATGGTGATCCTCCAACCCACCCCCACCCTTACCCCTGAATCGGGTTGATAGTCAAGACTAAGGTTCACGTGTGGGATCATTTAAAAGATAAAATTCTAGAAATGGAGAGCAAATTAGCAGGAGATTAAAGATAGGTGGGAGGTGGCCGGGAAGTTGTGTGTGATCCTAAAAGGGTAACTTCAGAGACCCCCAAGATGATGGGCATGTTAGGGCTCAACCAGTTCAGTACTGAACGTCGTTTGTAGGACATTATACTGGAGAAACCAGAAAGGGACACCGGGTCATTTTGTATTAATCATTGCAACTGCCTGCGGCTCTACAAAAGTCTCAAACTCTGAAGTTGAACTTCTAACCTCTCCCTCGTGGTTTTAATATTGTAGCAAGGCTGAACTGGCCCCACCTGATGCTGCTCCCTAGGCACAGGATTTCGTATTTAATTCCTTCTTCTCTGCTCAGATTCCATGAGGGGCCCTTTGAGTCACTTCCACGGTGTCGTAAGTGTCCTTGCTTCCATGTCTGTCTTTGATTGCTTTGTGTGCATGAGCGTGTTGCCTGCCTGTGTGGGTGTGAATCATATGTGTGCCTCCTGAGAAAGTGAAAAGAGGGACTCAAGTCTCCTGGAACTGGGGTTACGGACTGTTTTGAGCTGCCATGTGAGTGTTGGAACTCAAAGCCAGGTCCTCTGCAATAGAAAATGGCCTTTTTTTTTTTTCAATACACATTTTTTATTTAGTTGTCTTCATAAACTATATTTTGATTATGTATTTACCCCAACCCAAAAGTGTTCTTAAGTGCAGAATCATCTCGCCAGCCTAACGCATTTTGTTTTTAAGGTTAGTCTCATAAACAGCATGTAGATAATAATTTTAAATCCACTTCAATAATACTAAATCCATATTAAGATTTTTTTTGTCTGTCAACCTCAACAAAATGAATAATTAGAGTAAAATCTGCCATTTTATCCGGTTCGCAATTTTTGTCCTTTATCCCTTTGGGGTTTTCCTTCTCTTTTGGGGTACTCAATGACATTTATCATCTTATCTCCCCTCCTCTAGCCTATTAAATGTATATTCTTTTGATGTCTACCCTAGAGGAGATAATGTGTGTCTCTAATTTAATAGACTCATACATATTTTCACACTTATCCTTTCTCCGAATTAGAGGATCTTGGAACTTTGTCTCAATTTACTACAACCTTGCCTTTTTGAACTGTTAATATTGCATTTCATCTTGCATATAATTAAGGCCTGTAAGACATTATTAATTAGTCTTCTATCATAAATATTCCTTTATGAATACTTGCATACTAATTCTTTATTCCTCCTCAGTTTTCAAAACTGACTACTGAGAAATCATGAGAACAAAATATAGTTTCTCTTCCAGTGCAGCGTGTGCATGCGTGTGTGTGTGCGCGTGTGTGTGTGTGCATGCGTGTGTGTGTGTGCGCGTGTGTGTGCGCGTGTGTGTGGTGTATGCAGATGAGTATGTGAGTACACATGCCTGTACACATACATTCAGAGGCCAAAGCAAGGGCCCAGTTGTCTCTCTCTCTGCCTTGTTGCCTGGAGACAGGATATCTCACTGAACTGGATGCCTACAATGTTGTGCTGTCAGGAATGTGTAGACATGCGGGCATTTTAAGTAGACGTTAGGAATTAGAGCTCTGGTCCTCTGGTCCCTGGGTTTATGCACAATCATTGTTACCCACTGAGCCATCTTCTAGCTTGGAAAGACTCTGCCCAGTGTGGTCTCTAATGACATCATTGCGTTGGCTTTGGCTTTGATCATCTGAACTGTCCTCTTTTCCATATGATGTTCCCATCATGCTTTGCACCTATGCTCTTTTTACCAAATGACTATGGCATCATGTTTTTTTCTACCTCCCAAGTGTTTGCCTCTCACAATTTCAGTCTAGAGATGTTTTATATTAGCCAATTATCTACTTCTCAAATATGACTAATCTGCTTTAAACTCACAATTTAATTCCTAATTTCAGTTGTAGTATTTTTTAAGTTTCAACTTACAGGTCTTAGTTCTCTAGAAAAAATATCCCATTTCACTGCTTGAATGCATTAGTAATGGTCACTATAAATCCATGCCTAATTATTATAATACGTTTCTATTGCTGTGAAGAGACCCACGACCATGACAGCTCTTATAAAGGAAGACATTTAATTGGGGCTGGCTTACAGGCTCAGAGGTTTAGTCCATGGTCCTCACGGCAGGAAGCATGGCAGCACACAGGCAGACATGGCGCTGGAGGAACAGCCCAGAGCTCTACATCTGGATCTGCAGACAGCAGGAAGAGAGTGAGATACAGGGCCTGGCATGAGCATCTGAAACCTGAAAGCCACCTCTAGTGACACACTTCCTCTAACAAGGCCACGTCTACCCCTGCAAGGCCACATCTTCTAACAGTGCCATTCCTGTGAGCCTTGGGGGGCCATTTTCATTCATTCATTTCTGTGAGCTTGGTTGTGTTGCATTTTTAGCTCCCATTTTTTTCAGATGTACTGTTGTTTTTGCAGTGTTTGTTGTTGTCTTGAGGTTGGTGTGTGTGTGTGCCGAACACTGGTGGCTCTGGCTGATCTTTCTTTACTTGGAGGAACATCTCATCATCTTCTGACAGTCAGATGGAAAAAGAGAGATCACCTCCATCCAACCAGGTATTGGGATGATTCAAAGCTTCCTTGTGAGTTGGTCCTCTTCCTGTGTGTCACCTCCTCTAGAAAGCAGCTTCATCCTGTGGAGGCTCTGAATAGCCAGGACCTGTGTCTTCTAGAAGAAAAGCCCTGCTCCCTGCTGCCTCCTCTCCCTGGACCTTCATCTCAGCCTTACCCTGGACCTGCTCTCTGAGTGGTTTCCTGTTCTGGGTTTTCTTGCCCTTGTCAGAGTCTTTCTGTATCAGCTTATTCTTTATAATAACCCTGACCCCTCCCCTGCACCAGATCATTTAAATGATATACTTTTTAAATGACTGTTCCAATGGCTGAGTATAACTAACCTCCGATATATCTTTCTTTTAATGGAGAACTTCACTTTACTTTGTTAGATGGCACTGGGAGAATCATGTTCTGTGAGAGAGAAAGGGGGTGTGTTTGCGCTATCTCTACACTCTAGTGGTCTAGTCAGTTTTGTTTTGTTTTGTTTTTGCAGTGACTAAAGTTTAAGCAAATGATGAAAAGTTTGGCATCAGTAAACATCAATATTTCCAAAGGACTTGAAAGAATTCCTTAAGCGCTTGTTATTAAATAAAGTTATGAGTATGCTGTAGCCTTGATGCTTCCAACTCCTCATGGCTAGCTACCGACCAAAAATATTAAAGAGAAAATTTCAGAAGTAAACAATGCATACATTTTTTAACTGCACACTGTTCTAAGCAACACGATGAACTGCCAGGTCATCCCGCCTTCCTTGTCCAGGAAATACATCATCCTTTCTTCCAGTGTGTCCATCCTGTACACTCTAGCCTCCGACTGATCACTCACCGGGTAGACATCTCGGTTATCAAGTCAACTGTTGCTCTGTCTCTGTGCATTTAAGGAACCTGTGTTTTACTCAGTAATAGTCCAGAAACCTAAGAGTAAGAGGTGCTGGCAAGTCAGCAGTGCCACAGAGAGACCACTGGGAAGATAAAAAGTTATCTACTTCATAAAGACTAAAATAAAGGTGTGCGTGGAGGTTGCTAAGACCTTTGGTAAGAAAAAGGGGGAAATAGCACTAGTTTTGCTGTGGAGCTTTCAACTGAAAAAAAAAAAAAGAGTTAATGATCAAGGCAGAAATGCTTGGTGAGACGGAAAGGGCATTAGGTATGTAGTAAGAGGAGTGCACAGAACACCTGCTGAGGAAGTGCTCTGTTGGTGGAAGATTTACTGCACAAGTTCAGATCCCCAGCAACCACATACAAAGCTAGGCATTGTGATGGGCATCTGTAGTCCCAGTTCTGGGAACATAGAAACAGTAGTTCCCCAGAGCTTGCTGGCGAGGAGGCCTAGACAAGTTGGTGATTTCCAGGCCCAGAGAAAGAATTCTCTCAAAAAAAATGTGTATGTGGCACTTGAAGTATATATTTAAAAAAATTATATTGAACATATACTACAGAATGTATAGTATACACTTGTATATACTATTTATGCCCCATTGTTTTCATTTCTCTGTGGAGCCCTAATATCTGTCTGTGTTGACTAAGCCCATGAAACTGCCATCATTTTTTATGGGAAGTCTTTTTGCTTAAGTGGAAATAAAACAACAAGCCATTGGCTTACACATGAGGCAAACAGAATTCTAATTAATCTGAAAATATGCCCTCGATCTGTTGAATGGAGCTGTGATTCCCAAGATACCTTAGCAGTTTTCCAATCAACAGAGCAATGAAGAAAGGCATTGCACTGGTAGGAGAGGATCTTGCAAGGCAGAGTAACAGCTTCTCACTGACTAAATGGAGGGGAATTTAGACATGCCACAGTTGAAAACTTCACGCCCAAAGGTGGCCAGGATGTTTCCAAGGCGAGTGTATAATAAATGACAGAGACTAGACCCCATCCCAGGCTGTCCAAGCTGTCATCTCACTAGTCTTCCATTACAAGAAATGATGCTTGAAAGCAAAGAGCAGAAATTAGAAGCCATCACCTCTTATGCGCATGGGAAATATTAGTAAAAAGGCAAAACAAAACAAAATGCATGCCTAGTGACTAGCCTCGTGTGGGAACGTGGCCGCGGAGGGCCTTCCCACACGCTTACGTTCTCTTAAATGGAGACGTCAGCCTCTTTCCCAGGAATCTGTTCCTGGGGGATTTGGTTTGCTGAGTCTGTTTTGACATCATCATTTTCCAATAAGAAGTGCATAAAGAAAAACTCTGAAGGCCTCTCGGGACAACTGGAAAGCACTGGAGAGCATCGGGTAGCCTACAAATGGCAGCTCCTCGGCGCTGACAGACACTTGCTAGGCTAAGGAGCTTAGAACTGGTGGCACCTGTTGAGGTGTAAAGGACCAGGAAAGTTGTCCGCATCTTTCCTATTATTTTTTTAATCTGTTCATAAAATACAGTATCTTTGTTGTTTACCCAAGATCTCTAACTCTTAGCATGACTGCAGTTATTTATACCATTAAACATAAGAAAATTGTGATTGGTGTCCAATTTCAGCTACTGTCACACCCCTCAACTTCTTTAAATACATTCACAGACACTTTCATTTCAGTTAAGCTCTATACTTTTTTTTTTTTCTTTATAGCCTTGGCTGTCCTAGAACTTGCTCTGTAGACCAGGCTGGCGTCAAGCTCACAGAGATCCACCTGCCTCTGGCTCTACAGTGGCGAGATTAAAGGTGTGCGCCACCACCACCCAGCCACAAAAACTCTAATCTTAGATCTACACCAACAACTCCCACTGAAAGTTCAGGGGTGACTCAGAGCAAATCCATGCAGGACACAGCTGGGTCCCGAGGATCAGCTCAGCCTCAAAGCTGCCTTCAGCTCACACAGGACTCACTGTCCTGTCCTAGCAGAGTCTTATGTTAGAAGAGAGATGGGCTTCAGTCAGTGCCTCGGGCGTGCTGGGCTGATGCTGCCCTAAGACAGAGGCAAGGTATCACAGCCACAGCCATTCTCCACCAGCCAACACCCACTGACCCGTGCGATGAGTCTTCTCCCTGAATAACGCTGGCTGGGAAGTGCTGATACGGATCTAGGGTGCTATGCACCATTCCTCACAGTGCCTGGGACCTTCGCGACAGACCCTTCTTTCTTTTCATTTCTGCTTCTTCCTCTGCTTGTTTCCTCTCTTCTCTCATGGCGTTTCTTCTCCTTGGACTTCAGACTCCTTTTCTACTGCCCTAGTGTGCTTAGGATCTCTTCCTCCTCTCTCACGCCTTTGCACTTCTGCACAGACACGACCAAGCTAACCAACCACCTGTCCCCAAAATGCAAACATACAGTCGGAATGTGATACAGCCAATCCTGCAAGAGTTCCAGAAACTCCATGTCCAAGGTTTTGTAAGAACGACGATGTTGCAAAGGAGCAAAGGAAACTTGCTTAAATCAAAACCATTCGCAGCTGAAGAATATAAATAAAAGCATTTAGTACAAAGATCTCGTGTTTGCGTGGATTTAGAAATCTCGGCAGATATCTGGAACGTTGGTTTAGGACCAAACTAAATAAACTGCCAGTGGCCCTGACCTTTGGCAGAGCTCATGCCCTTAGCATTAGGGAGAGGGGTAGAATGCAGTGTGTGAACACCAGCTTCGCATAATGAAAGAAAGTTAGGGCTTTGTGTTTCACATGATGCCATTAAGAAAATGAAGAAAATTTCCTTTTGTCAGTCATATATCTGGAAAGAGCACTGGGCCAAAAAAATGTGTAAAGATGTCTGACAGCCTAGAAATTAAAAGACAATTCTATTAGAAAATAGACAATGGGCCTAAATATATAGTCTCCAAAAATACATACAAATGACCAAGTTTCATTTTAAAAGACGTTGAACATCATTAGTCATCAGGGAATGAAGATAAAAATCGAGACAATGCAACCAGGCATGGTATCACCCACCTTTAATCCCAGCACTCAGGAAGCAGAGGCCGGCTGGCCTCTGAGTTTGAGGCCAATCTAGGCTACAAATCAAGGTCCAGGGCAGCTGAGAGAGGAATAAGGAAGCAGCCAAGGAGATGCTCTTTCTGATAAAAGGTTCTTAATTCTATTGTGATGGTTACACAATAAAAGCTATTAACTTGGTCAAATATGAGGCACCAGAGTACGTGTGAAAGTCATACCCCACTCTCCGCTCAACTGTGGAGGATGTCCTGTCCATTGGCTAGACCTGGGTAGGGGTTTGAAGTTTATGGCCTGTATTGTCCTTGGCTGGTGCCATAGTTTGAGCGTACACGTACTCACACATACTCCAGTGCCTCATATTTGACCATGTCCCCTGGACGGGGAGACCTGGTGGCACTCAGAGGAAGGATAGCAGGCTACCAAGAAGAGACTTGATACCCTATGAGCATATAAAGGGGGAAGAAGTCCCCTTCAGTCACAGTCATGGGGAGGGCAGTAAGGGGAAAATGGGAGGGAGGGAGGAATGGGAGGATACAAGGGATGGGATAACCATTGAGATGTAACAAGAATAAATTAATAAAAAAAAAGAAAAAATTATTTTTAAAAAAGCTATTAACGTATAAGTGGATGGTTTGTATATATGCCTCTAGGGCTTCTCTGTCATTGTAACACTCTGGGGGTGGGGATGGGGGGACTGGTACTGGAATGTCTGGCTCCCCTGATGAAGGGAGTGTGCCGTCCTCCTTTTGGAAAAGAAGAATTCTGGACAACGTGTGACAACAAGGGCATTGGAGCGCCCCAGCATTCTGTCTAGCAGATTATTGCTCAAGAAGTCTCCTCTGCTGTCCTTTCTCTAAGCCAGGGAAGCACAAGCCCGCAAAATAAAAGGAGCTTTCCTTTAAAACCATTCTGCACGCTGCTTTCAAAACTGTGTAGGTACAGCGGCACTAAGCGGAGATCTCATACCCTTGAGGGGGTGCGTTAGTTAACGATCAGTGTGCTATTTAAATCTCTGAAATGCAATGTTTTCAAACAATCTGAACAGGATAGGCTCTGTGGAGTCTGTAAGAGTGTCAACAGTGTGGCACTGTTTCTACAGGCATTCAACTGGAAGTGTACTGACACTGTTAGAGTTTGAATATGAAAAACCACCCACACGTGCGGCGTGGTGCATCCTTGCCCCTCAGCTGGTGATGCTGTCTTTGAAAACCATGGCGCCTTTGGGACATGATGTCTCACCCCTGTGTGCAAGCCACTAAAGCAGGCCTCTGAGGGTCACAACACTGTCCCACATCTGCTTCCACTATCAGCTTCCTGAACCACCAAGATGGAAGGAGCCCCCACTGCCATGAAGGTATCTACCATGTCTTCTGCACCGTGACAGACTGAAAGCTTGAGTCAAAACAAACTTCTCTTTCCTTGGCTTGTTTCTCTTAGCTATTTTGTCACAGTGATGAGAAGAAAAAAAAAAAGTCATACAACGACCACAGGACAGAAAGAGAGATTAGAAGGAAGGATTTCAGCTTGCTGCCATCAGCACTCACTAACATTTCCCACATCATTGACCATGGAAAGTCAAAGGAATGAGTGACTTGATTAGACACTGGGCACGCACCAGAAACTACCCAGATGCAAATGGTTTCTTCTGTTGACTTCTAATCAATTCTCTGACTAGTCTCTACAGTAGCCTTTCCATCACTCACTGTATTAGCTACTTTTCTCATTGTGGTGGTCAAATACCTGGCACCTGAGCTGCTTCAGGGAGAAAGGACTCACTCCAGCTCACCACATGGAGGGAAGTAGAGGGGGCAGCATGCTAGTGGGGGTGACTCCCAGCTGTGGTTGAGGGGATATAAGGCTGCTTGCTCATATCTGGGCAGGCCAGAGCTCATTCTACACGTAGGCTGGTAGCTAATTCTCCCTCTTGGACCACAAGAGAGCTGAGCAGTCCACAATACATAGGTTCACGTGTGACCCTCAGAGAACTATTCAATATTGGCTTCTTCTAGCTCTCCCTCCACTGGACCAAGATCTTTGTGGAAGGTCGGTCTATCTACCCACTTAAGAGTCTGAAGAACTCCTCAGTCCTCTTAGACCCTGGGTGCGAGTTTGGAGACACAGAAGGCCCTCTCAGCTCAGGGTAGCCTGGTGACCTACATCATCTCTGCTGTTAGGAACATTTCAGCAACTCTAAATGCAAGAGCAGACACAAGTGAGGAAGAGAAGAGGGCAAAGGGAGATTCCACCTCCAACTAGCTCAACCCTCAGGGAGCCCCTATTCTTTCCAGAACTTCCCGTCAGACCCCTCCCCACTGTGGCCCAGCCAACCACTCACTCTCATTTGTTCCACACCAGGGTAGCATGACTAGATTTTTCCAGTCACTGGGGGTACATTATGTTTCCCCTCTTGGGACTCTCAAGTGACAATAAAGAGAAATAGTTTCTTTTGCAGACTTTGCCCCCACAAGGGAGATGCTTCAGAAAACACAGCAGTAAGTGCCCGGGGACAGTGAGCTTTGGAATGTTTCTTGGTACCCTCTGGACTGGTTGTGACTGGGATTTCATGGGCCCTTTACAGATCATCAAGCCAAGATAGGGGAGGTAGGGGTCAAGTCTAAATTTGGAGCATATGATCTGACTTTTGAAAGGCATTTGCACAGCAAAAACTGCCTTAATATTCTTTTTAAAATAATAGATCTATTAAAATAATTAGAGGCAGGAATTAAATGTTTTGATCCAATTTTGCATATCAGATTGAGCCGTAATTCCATCTCTCGCTCAGAAGAACCATCTTTGGCCTGAAAACTGTTTCATCTCAAGTTCTCTGGCTCAGGACCCCATGAAGTAATTTGCCACACCCTAGCTATAGAGAGCAAGAGATTGGGGGTTGGAGCAGTGGCTTCGTCGTAAGAGAGCTCACCACTTGTCTTAATTAGGTTTTTGTTGCTGTGAGAAACTCCAAGACCAAAATCAACCCAGCGAAGAAAGCATTTATTTGATTTACAATTCATGGTCAAGGGAAGCCAAGGCAGGAAGTCGAGCAAAGGCCATGGGAAAATGGCCTCTTACTACCTTGTTCTCCATGGCCTTTTTTTTTTTTTAAATCCACCCTAGGACTACCTGCCTAGGGGTAACATAGTGGGCTGTGCCCCTCCCACATCAATCATCAGTCAAGCAAATGCCCCACAGAACATGAACACATGCCAGTGTGATGGAGGCATTTCTCAATTGATTTCCCAGATAGCCCTATCTAGTGTTGAGATGACAAACGCTAACCAGCACACAGCTTTTCTAGAGGACCTAAATTTGGTTCTTGGCCACCACATTAGGCAGCTCACAACTGCATGTAACTCCAGCTCTCGGGGCGTCCAAGTCCTCTGGCCTCCACAAGCACCAAATGGGCTTTTGAAAGTAGAGCGATGGGCAGATGAGTCTTGAGCACCTTGCTGGTTAGGGTCTGTTCTGTTCTGTTTTGTTTTGTTTTGCTTTGCTTTGCTTTGCTTTGTTTTGTTTTGTTTTGTTTGTAAATGTTATATATTTTTTTTATTTGTCAATTTGACACAGAGTCATCTAGAGAAAGGAAACCTCAATTAGTAGATTTTCTACATCAGATTGCTCTATAGGTAAGTATGTGAGGGCCATATTCCTTTATTAATGATTGGCGTAGGAGGGTCTATCTTCCTGTGAGTGGTACTACATCTGGACAGGTAATACAGAGTATAGACATATAGTATATTGTAAACACACCTTACTATTCTGGGTCTTTCACTATGTCTCTATATAAATTCCCATTAGTGTATATGAATAGAACAATTATAAAATTGAACTTCTACCATCCTGCCTCCACCTCCCTAGAGCTGGGATTACAGGGATGTATTCCACATCTGGCTGATCCCACCTAACCCTTCCTGCCTGCTGGGCATGCTGAGCTATATCCCAGCAGAGCCAATGCTTTCTTATGAATAGGACTGGCTATTATCCATATTCTTATGCTAACTGCCCCTTTTCTGTGACTTTTATGTTTTTCGCAGTTTTCTGGAAGTTCTCTATTGCACTTAACCCCTAGATTGTAGTGCACGTCAGAACAAGAAATATATGGACAACCCATTTCCTTCTTGGTACTTTCCTGCTGTGCTACCCAAAAAGACCCAAAGATAGGCATGTTTAAATTGCACTGCTGTCGCCAAACCCCAAATGTCTGCGGTATAAAATGTCTGCTTTATTAAGTTCCAGTCTCTCGGCAGCTCTAAGAAGGGAATAATGCAATTACCTCAATAAGAAGTTAAGGAAACTAACGTGTAGACATATTAAATAATGCACCCAAGATTGCACAGGTAGTCAAAGAGGAAGCCACGACTCCACCTCTCTTCTGCCTTGTGTGAAATCCCACACTGCTCATTACTTGTAACCACCTGCATTTTCTGCTTCGTTACTATTTTAAATTTCATTTGATAGCCTCGGTGCTTTTTATACTTTTAAAATCATGTGACATCTCATTTCTCCAGCTACATTTTTGACTCTACAGGAAACTATTTTACATAAACACCTCCCAAGTTCTATCTTTAGACTCTTTGCAGAGTGTAGACATATACTGTACTGTAAGCACACCTCACTATTCTGGCTCTTTCACTAAGTCTAGATATAAATTCCCATTGGAGTATATGTATCATCAGGATATGGCCTGTGTATGTATATAAAACGGTGGATAGAACAAATAGCTTTAGAATTGTAGGGCTGGACAAATGGCTCAGTCAGTGAAGTGCTTGCTGCGTACACTTGAACTCAATTTCCAGAACCCATGGGTGCTGGCATCTCACTGCCCTGAGTTCTCCCCCATTGTCCCCTCTACTCCAACCACAGTGAACTGGAGCTTACGCAACACCTGAGAATGCATGGTTACGTCTATGGGAAACTGAATCAAGAAATGCTGTGGTCTCCATTTGATTCATTCAAGGACCAGAGGGGAGGGGTCATTAAGGGTAATCGCAGGAAAGGCAGAAAGGATCTCCAGCCATGATCCACCTCAGGAACTTTGCACTCATTTGTTTTTGCCTAGCATGCTGCTCCCTAAGGGGATTAGAATCCTCTCTTTTTTAAATAACTTTTTAAATTTATGGGTTGTTCTTGGTTTTTTAAAAATTACTTTCTGCATATGTGTCTTTGTGAAGGTGTTAGATTATGGGGCTACAAACAGTTGTCAGCTGCCATGTTGGTGCTGGGATTTGAACCCAGGTTCTCAGAAAGAGCAGTCAGTGCCCTTAACTGCTGGGCCATCTCTCCGGTTCCTTTAATCCTGTCTCCTTTGCCCTCTTCAGATCTGTCACAATCAGGGAGGTTTCCTCCAGCTTGTTGACTCACTGTAACTTCTCCCTGGTGACGGGCCTCCCTTTTTGCCTGATGGTGAATTATTTAATCTACTCTTTGAAAAGCTCATACATGTATACAGTGTGCTAGGAACGTGTCCACCTCCCTTCTCTCCCACTAGGTCCCCCTAGACTGCCCCCATTATCTCCCGACTTCACATCCTCATTTTGTAAGTGTGTGTGTGTGTGTGTGTGTGTATGTGTGTGTGTGTGTGTGTGTGTGTGAGAGAGAGAGAGAGAGAGAGAGAGAGAGAGAGAGAGAGAGAGAGAGAGAGAGAATGGGTATCCTCAAAGGGAAGAAGAGGGTATCAGATCCCCTGGAGCTGGAGCTATTGCCAGGTATAGGTGCTGGGAACTGAACTCAGGGCCTCTAGAAGAGCAGCCAGTGTTCTCAACCACTGAGCCATCTCTCCAGCCCCTCGTGCCCTCTTCTTCTTCTTCTTTTTTTTTTTTTTTTAATGTTGATTTTTTTTTAACCCTTGATTCCATCTATCACACTATGGTTTTTTATTGTGATCTTGTTTTTGTTTTGTCTTATTTATTGTCTTCCTTACTCCATTGGAATACAAATCCAAGGCCAGAGGCAGCAAGACCCGTTTTCTCCGTCTGTGTTGCGAAGAGAGTAACTGTATCGAGTTCCTGACACCTCACAGTCACTCAATGAAGTATTTGAAGTGGACATGTTGGTGAATGAGCCAACTGAATTATGTTAGAGGCACAAAGAGACGTTGATAGAAAATAACCCAATGAGTGCTGGCGAGGTGGCTCAGTGTCCAAGGGCACCTACTGTTCTTACAGAGGACCTAAGCTCACTTCCCGTTCTCCACATAAGAGCTCAGAACTGCCTGTAACTTCACTTCCGGGGAATCTAGAGTTTTCTTGCCCTCCACAGACAAACACTCACAGAGAGAGACACACAAGCACACACATACACATACATACACACAAATAAAAATAAGATAATTCTTAAATATAACACAATGATAAATTTAATATAGCTAGAAATAGAAACAGAGAGATTAAAGTGGCTAATATTATTTCTAAGACTAACTCAGAAGCCATCCTGCGTACCGAATCATTCAGTGGAAACTGTCTTTTCTGTCATTGTTTTTAGTCAACCATGGAAGAACTATAGCACGCAGTCACAGGTTAGACCACGGAAACATTCAATATATTTACAGAGATTTACAAATGTTTATATTAAGGATACTAAAGCTACTGTCATAAATGTTGTAATCTAAGAAAACATCAATAACTGATAGATAAGCACAAATATCCTCCCACAAAGAAAATATGGGACCGAAACTGCCGTTCTCAGTTATTTTTTAAAAAGTGGATGTGGTGGGTGACACTCATAGTCCCAGGCTGTCCCAGCAAAACCTAGTGCCAGAAAAATCAAATAGATAAATAAATAAATAAATACTGATAATAACAAAACTTATGAGCTTCAAGCAAACAAACAGGAAGGAGGAACTGAATGCTTACATTTTTATCATTAATAAGCGAAGAAGAAGAAAGGATTTCAAATATTTCTCTCTCTTTAAATTTTAATGAGATACAAATGAAATATGAAATATATACCACA
Organism: Acomys russatus; assembly: GCF_903995435.1. Taxonomy (NCBI): domain Eukaryota; kingdom Metazoa; phylum Chordata; class Mammalia; order Rodentia; family Muridae; genus Acomys; species Acomys russatus. Next base: position 9,252,873 of record NC_067154.1, on the reverse strand, counting down.
CAATAGATATGATATTTTGAGGTTTATTTTATAAGCATGGGGAGAGAAGGGACGGGGTACCCACAGAGAGAAAGAGAGATAAGGCGATAGAGACAGAGGAAGAGAGAAGAGGGAGAGCAATAGAGAGAGGGAGAGGGAGGAAGGGGAGGAAGAGGGAGAGGTAAGTGGGTTAGTCCTTTTATAATCCTCCTGTGCAGAGGCAGTAGCAGGTAGAAAATGGCATCACAGGCAGACTGGGGCAGAATCCTTCTCTCTCTCTCTCTCTCTCTCTCTCTCTCTCTCTCTCTCTCTCTCTCTCTCTCTCTCTCTCTCTCTCTCTCTGTCTCTCTCTCTGTCTCTCAGAATGTACGGAGTCAGCAGCAAGGGTCAGCAAAGCAGGTGAGTGGGATGGGTTTAAAGAGGCCATTGGTGCTGAAAGAGGTGGAGCCATCAGTAAACCCAAGTGCCAGCTCTTTGAAAACCAAGCATGGAAAGAAATTTCTGTCATGTCCATGTAACAAAAAAAGAGAACATGGCTGTGTTCGTAGTCACAAGTTGCTGTGACGTGCTCCCAGCTTCTACCAGGTAACATTTGCCAAGCATTTCCCACAGGCACACCTGGCTTCCTTGTTTCACTTGGTTCTCTGCATAGGACAATGACATTGCAGATACATAAGATGAAATGTACAGGACAAAGTGAGGTGGGGCAGGTGTCTTACTGGAAACACCCATCTCTCTCACCAAACTAACTAAACATATTTATGAATAAATGAGAGTTCATGATCTCATATATCAAAGATACATGATTTTCCAAAGTATTAGAAACAAGATAGAAACTAATAATTACATCAAATACAAAATATTCAAGTACACTAGCAAAACATTTATGAGAATTATTTGAAGAACCATAAAGCTTTATTGGGGTTTGCAAACTGACTTGAATAACCAGAGAAAAAAGCCAAATTGTTTCTAGATAAGATTATTCTGTGTGTCAAGATTTCAGTTTCTCCCAACTTGATTTATTTTATCTACTTTCAACAAACTACGAAAAATAATTTCCAAAGTTTTTTTTAATCCCTCTAGAAGAAAAACTTCGAGTTAGATTTAATAAATTTAAGCCTGAGAGAAATCCTTTTAGAATATTCTATTTTCATCTGAACCGTAAAAGTGGTGCCTACTAGAATAGCAGGAGAGCAAGGTTAGAAATATTGATTAATGGAAGAGAAAGGCAATCCAAGAACAGGTCTGTGGAACAAAAACACATCCTGTGTTCAAGTCATGTCAGACAGCTCACTGTGGGGAGAAGGGACTATTTGACTTTAGTATGAAGGCTGGTGAGAGGGCTCAGTGTGTAAGGACGCTTGCAATAAAAGCTAGAAAGCCTGAGCTCAAATGTGAGTGCCCATCTAAAAGCCGGGCATGGCTGCATAGATTGTAAACCCAGCACTAGAAATTGGGCTGCAGAGAGGCAAATCCCAGATGCTTCCTATCCAGTCACCCTAACAGGAACAGTGAACTTAGGGGTCCAGTGAGAGACCTTGCCTCAAAACAACAAGGAGAGGAATAGGGGAAGACATCCAACTTCCTTCGACATCCACAAGAGAATGTAAGGCATATCTACATGCACATACAGAGAGAGAGAGAGAGGGAGGGAGAGTATGAAAACAATTAGTCACCGTGGTATCACATGCCTTTAATTCCAGCACTTCGGAAGCAGAGGCAGGGGCATTTCTGTGAGTTTGAGTCCACCCTGGACTACAGAGTTAATTCTAGGACAGCCAGGGCTACACAGAGAAATCCTTTCTTGAAAACTCCAATACAAACAAGCAAGCAAGCAAGCAAGCAACAACAACTAATCAGGAATAACTTAAAACCAGAAGCCTACCTCAAACCACGCATGCAAATTAGCACTCTACAGATTATCTCCACACACAGTAATTAAATGTAGGGCAGGAATAGCAGGCGGAAGAATCAGAAGAAAGACTGGATAAGTATTTAGACAATTTTGTGGTAGCAGAAAAGCGTTTCCAATAGTATCTGAAAGGCAAAGACCCTAAAGGCAGGTGACAACTGACCCCACTGTGTGAGAATATTAAATATGTGTACCTGGAAACAACAAAGAAATAGAAAAAAGTGAGGTGAGTGCCTTCTAGATCTACTGCAAAAGTTAAAACTTCACAACATGAGAAAGAGAAAGATAATAAAAACAAAAGAACCAAGCCCAGGACCTAATCAGTAAGGAGTAACAGAGTTCTCAAAGGGACAAGATGCCAGAAATTGCATTTAATGCACTTAGCACTGATGATGATGATGATGATGGTGATGATGATAATAGTAATAGTAATAATAATAATAATAATAATAATAATAATAAATCTGAATAAAAGCAATGGAATTTGGTTCCTGGAATCTAGGCTTTTAAAAGTGAGAGTTCCCTAGCTGGCAAAGAAGTAAACAAGTTTGTTCAGCACAGGTGTGAACACCAAGAAAATTAGGCACAGAGGAACAAAGAAGATGGACGGAAAAGACAGTAATACCCATCATGCCTTGCAAGCAAGCCAGGAGCTTTGTGCTAATTGCATATGGAGCATTCTCTGATCTGCTAAGTAAAGTGGAAGTTTCTGGTTTCTTTGAAGACTCAGTTGTGTCACATGGTGTTTTGATGAAAGCTGTCTTGTGAGAGGCCAAGTGATGTTTTTCTGGACGATGTCTTGCGAGAGGACATGCGATGTGTGCGACACATGAGAGAGTGTGGGATGGTAGGAAGGTGTATAAGAAGACCCACAGACAGTAGGACAAGGCTTTTGGCATTTCTACACCATGCAACACTTTGCTGGTTTTCACTGCTCTTCACTTCGCAGAGAGAAACCTCCCTGAGAACGTTTAGAAGCCCTCCTGCTGAGTCTGGCCACTTCCATGGACTCGTGCCAGCCAGTTCAGCGGAGCCTTACAGTTTCTACTAGATCGCACTGCCTCTATGAACCAGATTCGTGTGCTGTTCGGTGCTCGCTATTGGACTGGACTGCTGCTATCCTCACAACGCAGAGGGGAATTGACTCAAGGAACTATGTCTAAACAGGCCGACTCCTTTTTCCTATTAACATTCTTTCTCCCCTTCCTCTGGTCAGTGGGTTAGAAGTGAGGTTGAAGGGTTTAGGAACCCTAAATAAACTAGGTTTTGAAAAATCTAAGCCTACATACAGACAAGGAAGTGCCTTTAATCCACCACTCTACAGGAACAACAGCTGCTGCCAAAGAAAGCAATCACTATGCTGCTTCTGAGAGGTGGTGTTTGCCCGATGCCAGGCAATGACCAAAACCAAGTGTACGGATAGACTCTTGGGGAAGCCAGGAGTCATTTGGAAAATGGCAGCTGAATGCTTAACTCTGGGCTGGAGAACGTGGAAGGTCTTAGAAGTGTGATGAGTCCTGGGAACTTTAAGAAAAAAAGAGCATGGAGAAGCCATGGTGATGATAATTCAGTGGGCACTGTGTGCCCAGAGGCAGAGACTGAACTCCCAAAGTCCCTGAGCTACAACGGGGTCACTGCCCGCAATGTGTTTTGGTAGAAGGAAGGAGCAAATTAAGTGTGTAAAGAGAGTCCCCTCCTTTCCCAGAGACCAAAGGAGCTAGTGATTCCAGCTCAAGACCGGACAGTAGAAGCAAGCAGAACTAGGTAACAGACGCAATGGTTTATCTGATCAATATTTAACTGGTGGTGACAGCAGGAACTGGGTGTCTTTCTGCAGAAGGAGCTGATTCACGACTGAGGTGAAGGACCTCAGCGTCACAGAGAACTGCTTAGGACAAGTGACACCAGAATACTACATGTGCCCAACTTCTTACTATCTGGATCCTCAAATTCTGTCAGACTTCAGTGCACTTGCAGCAGCTAATCAAATGGACGCCATCCCAGACCTCTTCCTGATTCATGTTAGGAGGTGCTTGTATAAAAGCTAAACACTACACTTAAAGCATAGGTTCTCAACCCAGGTGTCATGACCTTGGTGGTCAAATAATCCCTCTGCAGGGGTCACCTACGACCATCTGCATCTCAAATATTTACATTATGATTCATAATAGTAGAAAAATTATAGTTATGAAATAGGAATGAAATAATTTTATGGTTGGGAGTCATCACAACATGAGGAACCGTATTAAGGGGTCACAGCATTAGGAAGGTTGAGAACCATTGATCTAGAGGAATCTGTGTTATAAAACAAAAAAGAAAATGTTGTCACAAGACTAACAAATTAGATAAACTGTTGCAATGGCTGACTGTGTAGGTCATTGATTTTCATGTAGATTGTTAATTAAAGCTATTAAGTTGATCCACTAAGTAGTAAAAAGAGTAGTGCATTGATTATCAGTGACGTCTAAGACAAATTGTCATGGGTAATGAAAAGATTCTAAGTAGAAGGCAATTGCCAGCTTTTAAAATAGCTGGAGTCTTGATCGAAAGGAAGCTGTGAGTATAAAATTGACTGAAGGGGATTTAAGAAACTATGGACAAATGCCAATACAAATTCAGGCCACACAATAGATGCCAGACAAGTTAGTAACTGAGGGAGTGCTTGGAAGAAAGCAGGTGTGGTAGTATTTATTGTCAACTTGACAACCTGAAGTCACCAGGAACATAGACTTCTGGGTATGCTGTGGGAGATTATCTTAATTGCAGAAGTGAGGTGGGAAAGCACACCCACAATGAGTGGGGCCACTGCCCAACTGGACTCTGAGACTCAGCAAGAGTATGCTGAGCAGCAGCATGCTTGCATTCAGTCCTTGCTCTCAGCACTGGACCATGACAACGAACATGACTAGTGGACTCAAGCTCCTGCCACTTGACTTGCCTGCAGTGATAGACTGTGACCTGGAGGTGCGAGCTAAGACAGATCTTTATGCTCTTCCATAGTTTTGATGGGGCATTTTAGCACAGCAATGGGAAAGGGGACATAGATGGTAACCAAGACAGTGATTGCTGTGGAAGATTATGTATGTCAAAGCTGGACAGAAGGCCAGAGACCCCTCCCCTTTGACTAACTTTATGCACCCTGGAAGAAACAAACTACCTCCTCATCCTTGTTCTCCTCCTCCTTGATTTCCTACTCCTCCCCTTCCTCTTCCTCTTTTTCCTCTATTTCCTCTTCCTCTTCCTTCTTCTTTTGAGGAGAATCTGATCCTTCTACAAATATTGCTGCCTCCATCTGACTTTGCATTTGGCCAAAAAAAGGTTCCCTTATACCCTACAAATTGTCTAATATGAGGCAAGGCACCTCCAACCTCCATCTCCTCTTTGTGAGGTGGAGTCAGTAAAACCCACTAAGTAGGTTTTAAGGCTCAAACTTTATCAAGGGTTCTGATGAGTTATCTCTGCCAGTGAAACAAGCCAATTGAAGCCAGATTAAAAATATAAAAAGGGCACGTTAATTGGGGAATTGAGGCTCCCAGGTGAGTTCAGTAGCCTCAAGGGACAAAGGCAGAAGTCCTACCTTGACTATGGTGGGAGGGGTTTTTAAGGATTGCAGGTGAAGGAAGATGACTTGTCTGCCACCTGCTGGACTCAGAGAGCTATGGCTCCAGGTGAGGGGGTTGGGGCAGTCCTCAGGAATGCCAGGAACATGGAGGCTTCCTTTCTTCGAGGAAGCAGGGTTGGAGGAAGGAGTGGGAATTAAGGACCCTGTTGGGGAGGGGAGGGCAACCAGAGATGCCAACCGAACAGATTCAATAAGCACTAAAGTGGCTGACAAGGAGCTGGATATTTGGCCTTCATATGTTCCTGCTTCTGTCAGTGGCCCTAGCAATAAAATCCAACAGCTTTCTGGGATGTAGAGAGGAGCAAGTCACATGGAGTGAGTCTGGCGTATTTTAGACTCAAAACACTATGCAGACATAGCCAAGGGTCTTGACTGTCTGTGTTCCTAAAGCCATTGGCTGTAGGCTTTGAACTTTTTCAACCCTACTTGATCTGGGGTTCTTTAATGTTTATACCTCCCTTCCAACCCACTTACCTTAGATAGGAGAGAAAAGAGGTTAATGGGAACAGGAGAAGTAGACCTTTTTAGACTCAGTTCCTTAGAATGATTCCACCGGCCTAGTCAGCAGGATTCCAGCAGACCCGTTAAACGGCAAATCAGCAATTCAGCAAAGGTGGCTGCAAACAGCAGCAGCTGGAATCCAGAGTAGCAGCTGGAACCTCAAAGCCTTCACTGGAAGGGTTCTCTCTAGGAGCATCTCGAAGGGGAGCTATGAATAGCCAAACAATAGGAAATTGTGCCAAGACCAAAAATCCCAGCCTCTTGCTTTGGGCTGTTTATCAGTTGGCAAAGGCCGTGCCCCCACAAGAGACAGTTTCTGTTCTACGGAACAAACATCACCTGTTCTCTCATAAATCTGTTTCCAGTAGGAAAACACACAGCACACCCTCACACAAGTCTGTTTCATATTCCACACTTGAGATCAAAACAAAAAACATATTTACGTCCACTACAGTTGTCAGTGGCTACAAGGGCAATTTTTCTTTCCATAGTTTGAGAGGACCACACCTCCTTGTGACAGTAATGAGACCTTCTTTTTCACAATGAAATGCTGGTGAGGGTGACTCCCCTGGGAGACAAAGTATGCATAAGCAAATACTCAGTGCATCTTTATGTTTAAAAATGCTGCTTTTAATAAGCTCTAGTTTATGAATAATCACAAATTGGTTATTCATGGGAGGATGTTACCTCTCTGAAAAAAAAAAAAAAAAAAAAAAACACCAGCAGCAGATTAAATTTAAATCATCACCAACAAAATAATTCTATCCTAAGCTACAAATGACTTATTAATGCTGTGAACCATGTCTGGGTTGTGGCATCATTTCCCCCAATAAAAGTTATGGATGGAGATATTAGCGAAGAGTAATTTCAATCGGTGGTATCCGTGGATAGATAGCACAATTTGAAACCATTTCTTAGGAGTTCAGAAACAGCCATTAATACCCACTGAGTCTTGGCCACACACTCAGCCTCTGACAGGCTAGCTTAACATAGCTCAGTCCCTTGCTAGAGAGACCTATATAAACATGGGATTGCAGCTAAATCTGCACTTAATGAGTATCTATTAACGTCTTGGGGAGAAGATGAGGACCGACTACCCAAGAGTTAATGAACAGTCCAGTTAAATGGGTTCACAGGGCAAATGAGTGTGTGATGGTGAAACAGGACTTCTGTAGGCTTTCTGGGTTGCGTGCATTGAAGCCTCCAAGGGCATGAGCATACAATATTTCCCGGGCTTGTTAGATGAATGGAGCCTTTCTTCTTAGAGAATTTTAATGAAAACCACATTGAGAAATGTGGGGAATGGAGATAAACTGTAGAAAAAAACTGGAAACAAATCAACGTGAAATAAGATAAACATGGCTTACTTATGTGCATATGTATATATGCATATGTATGTGTTTTCCCTCAACAGCAGCAGGAGAATCACGTCCCATGCAGGTTGCACTATGCTCATGTATTGGCATGACCTCAGCATGCCAGCCATTACCATTAAAGGAAGCAACCTGATAGCTCACTGGCATCAGCGCTTGCAAAGCTATAAACATCCCAAGACCCCTCATCACCATGGCAACCTTATCCCTAATTACCAACTGTAACAGCTATGGTTGCAGAAGCCTCTTTTGTGCAAAATCTGTCCTTTTGCAGAACTTATGCTGCGGCTTCCAGAGTAAAAACAGCAGTAGCACCACCTGCTGGTCAGATCCCTGTACTGCGTGAGTTGCCCGTGGACTCCCAGGCCCAAAGTGTTTAAAAGCCAACCAACAGCAGGGTAAACAATTCTAATTTCCAGAAAAGAGGTGTTGGTGGGGACAGGGTGACTATGTGGAATTTTCACGAAAATAAATTTCCATTCTTTTCTTAATAAAACAAGGGTCACAGAAACAGTGACAAATCTTCAAAGCATGCTAGAACACTGAGAAGGGAAAGTTAAGAATTAGAATGTGAAAACACCAGTATGTTTTGTGTTAAGAAATGAGTTTGAGCCCATGTAGACTCCTGGCAGAGACGTGCTTTAAATGCACAAAATACTGTTGACTTGCTTTAAGATGACTGTGTAGGAGCTGGTGTGGGAGCCACACATGCCATCCCTGCACATTGGAGGCTGAGACAGGAGAAACTGGAAGCCAGAGAGGCTACATAGTGAGTTCCAGATAAGCCTGCGGTGTGGAGCAAGACCCTATTACATAAATTTAAGTGACAAAATGAGTGTTTAGAAGACTGGCAAGTGTGACTATAAAATATGATGACTTACCACACTGTCATAAACCAGCTTAGGGAAATTAGAATTCAGAGCCCAGAGCCCTCCTGAGGGGTGTGCCCATAAATTCCCCCGGCTGCTTATTCACTTGGGATAAAGCTCTGCCATCATTAGAAAAAGGATACTAGTAACACATCACATATTCTATTTATTTTGTTATTACTTTTTCATCCTGTTTTCCTCTGTTGTAAAAGCATTTCTGAGTTTGTACTACATGTCGGCTAAATTTGGTTTTCCAGTATTTGGTTCTCGTTCACGTCAGGATCCTGTGAGTTTTATTTTCCTTCTGTGCTCTAATGTCAGCACCTCTGTGTTTCTTTTTCCCCCTCCCAGCCCGTGCTGTGTCTGCTTTCTTATCCTTTAGGATGTCTTAGACTTGATCCACCGCTTCCTGAATTTACACAGTAGATACCATTGACAGTGGCTTTCTTTCTTTCTTTCTTTCTTTCTTTTGATCATTAATCACCATTTCTCTCAGCAGTAGCATTTGTGTGCCACAGAGTGTAATGAAAACTTTCTTTTATTTTTGGTGCTTTGATCTTTTTTTTTTTTTTTTTTTTTCATAATTCTTATTGGTTTGGGAGGATTGTTTGAGGGTTTAGGGGAACAAGGTCTCATTCCAGGTTACACAGGCTGACGTGGAACTTGTGATCCTCTGGCCCCGGCATTCTGGGATAACAGAGACACATGTGGTTGCACCGGGCCTCTGGGGAGGAGTGGGTGGGGCAGGTGGCTGCTGGCATCAGGCCTCTGTGCAGGTTTTTCCCTTTTTTACACTTCCTTGAACAAGGACAGTGTTTGTGCCCTGAGGTGGAAAATTCTCCTTCAACCCTTTCAGCACCCTTAAGTGGCTATCAGCTGCAAGACTCGAGGACAGCCATGAACCTGCCACACAGTGTTGCACAAAGCCTAGGTGGCAGAAAATGGGCAGGAGGATAAAAACAAAACAAAACAAAATCAAACCAAAAACCTGGAGAAACCCCAGCGGCAAAGCCTCCTGATAGATCAGAGGTGTGATGCAGCAACATCTCCCAGACCCTGGGCTGGTTTCAAAGGTTAGTGTTCCCAGAAGGCTACCTGAAGCCTTTTCCTTGATTTTGTTTGCTTGTTCAGGTTTTTTTGTTTTTGTTTTTGTTTTTTTTCTTTTGTTTTTGTTTTAGGTTTTTGGGGGTTGTTTGTTTGTTTGTTTGTTTGTTTGGGTTTTTTGTTTGTTTTTTGTTTCGTTTGTTACTAAAAAACCCCTGGAGCTTTCTGGCTCAACCTTTCTTTCTTTCTTTTCTTTTTCTTTTTCCTTTTTTTATTTTTATTTATTTTTTATTTTTTTAGACAAGGTTTCTTGGTATAGCCTTGGCTATCCGGGATTCACTTTGTAGACCAGGCTGGCCTCGAACTCACAGCGATCTGCCTGCCCTCTGCCTCCCAAGTGCTGGGATTAAAGGCATGTGCCACCATGCCCGGCTTGGCTCAACCTTTCTTAAACTGTGGGAGCTTGGGCCAATCATTCGCCTCCCAGGAAGCGAAGGGCACGTTGAGCTCCCAATGGGAGGCATCTAGGAACTGTGAAAGGAGCACAAGAAAGAGCAACCGCACAGCCCTCGAAGGTTTTCATGTGACCTTCATTTGCCTTTTTCATTAGTTTAATTAATTCAAATAGTTTTTGGCTTTGGTTTGGTTTGGTTTGGTTTGGTTGGGGTTTTTGGTTTGGTTTGGTTTAGTTTGGTTTTGGTTTTGTTGGGGTTTTTTGGGTTTTGTTTGTTTGTTTGTTTTTGGGTTAGGACGAGAAATGATTGGTCTCACTATGGGATCCTTAGAGTACTTTGATGTGTTAATCCTTGGCCTATTCCCTAGCCAACCCTATTTCTGATACTCTTCTCCCAGTCCTTCCTTCTTTCCTTCCCCCATCCTATTTCTTCTCTCATCTCCTTCTCAGCAATTCCCCCTTCCTCTTTCATGTCATAAATGTTCTGTTACCCTCTTCTTTCCTCCTCCTTAACCCTCCCTTGATATCATTTTTCTCCTCTCATGGTCCCCGGCCTAGTTTCATGAGCCATGCACACCCTTAAACTGAGACACACACGTAAAAATTATGAGAGAAAGCATGCAGTGTTTGTCTCTCTGGGTCTGAGATGCTCCTCCGCTTAGGATAATAATTTATAGCTGCATCTTTTATATTTAATAATTATGGCAGTAAGATACAAGGTAATAAAGTATAATAGGTAATAAGGAACCAGATGCCAGTTATTATGTTGTAGAGGAGTTTATTAAATGAGCATGGAGGGAGAAGGAAAGGGGAGGGGGTACCCCAGAAAAACTGAGACAGAGACAGAAGAAGAGAGAGGAGAGAGAGGAAGAGGAAGAGGAGAGAGAGAGGGGCCAGAGAGAGAGAGAGAGAGGAAGTAGAGAGAGGGCCATATGGATGGTTTGTCATTTTATATGGCCCTGGGCAGGGGCCACAGCCCCGTAGCAGGTAAGCAATGACATCATAGGTAGGCAGACTGAAGCAGAATCCTAACATCACATCTATTTGTGATAGAATAAAATTCTGTTGTGTGTGAACCATGTTTTCATTATCCGCTCCTCTCCTGATGGGCGGCCAGGCTAGTTCTGTGTCCTGACTGTTGTGAACGGTGCACTGAGGAATACAAACGAGCCTGCACCTCTGGTAGAATTCAGAGTCCTCCTGGGGACACTGCTTTGGACCCTAGAATCTACCAGAAGGGTCTATTGGAGCCACTTGACCTGCCCTGGCCTCCACAAGATAGGAAGGACAAGTGGAGCAACTGCCACCAAGGTCTTGGGTGACCATGATGACTCACCTGTGTCAACATACAAATAAAACTCTCACCTTGGATGAGATAGTTCATTCTGTGGCCAAATATGAGTGACCCCAGGTACAGAGATTTGGGTGACGTTGGATTCCATATTCCAATGTGGTAAACTATGAAGTTTTTAGAGCACCGGGACTAATAAAACTGGAGGCACCTCTCAAATGCATTGGTGGAAACGTTAGGTGGATAAGATAAAGCAAAACAGAGAAGTCTGTAATGGTCTAAAGTTAAAAGTTTGGGGACTGGAGAGATGGCTCAGTGGTTAAGAGCACTGGCTGCTCTTCCAGAGGACCCGGGTTCAATTCCCAGCACTCTCATGAAAGCTCATAACTGCCTGTAACTCCAGTTCCAGGGGATCTGACACCCTCACACAGACATACATGAAGGTGAAGCACCCATGCACATAAAATAAAAGTAAATAAATCACTCAAAAGAAGGTTTATACATTTCAAAGGTTTTATATGTTAGTCTCAAAGATGTTGGGTGAGACATAGAGATGGGCAAGGAATGGCTACTTATGGGTCTAAAAATATCCTAAGAAAGTTATAATTAGACACTGGACCTGCAACATTCCAACCCCTCCCTAGTCATTAGAGTTCTACTCAGCTAACTTGCCTTGTAGAAGCTTCACTGGAAGGCGGGGTTCTTCTACAACTTTCCTTCTCGTGTAGGGGAGGAGAGAGGCTAAGTGCCAGCCAACCCACCAGGAATATAGTGGGCATCTATTTGTCTTATCCTCAGGCACCTGGTATGAAATGCAGTTTGTAAATTATATAACTTGCATTTGTTTTTTTATAAATCATAAACCTCAAAATGCCACTTGTAACACTTCTAGAAACTCAATCAAGTATGCCATTTAATATCCATCACCGCTAAGCTATAGAAAAGATGGATAAATAGATCAAGGAAAGGTGTGAAATCTCATAACTATTACATTTAGAAGCAGTTTCTCCTTCCCTAGAGCAGGTGTAGTCCAGAATCTTAATTAACTTCTCAAATTCTATTCCTTCGAAACCTTATTTTTCTTTTTTAAAGATTTATTATTTGTACAGTCTTCTGCCTTATTTTTCTTTTTATTAAACTTATTCTTAAATTTCATACACGTGTACTGTATTTACATCATTCCTTCCTCCTCTTTCTTCCAACCCCTCCTAATATCATTCCCCTGCCCTCTCAAATCTATAGCCCCTTTTCTTTATTACACATACACACCCACACTCACTCACACTCATATATGCACACTCACACACATACATTCACTCACATACACACACACACACACACACACACACACACACACACACACACACCCCTCTGGTTCTGCTTCTCTCCTTCTCTTCTCTGCCTTGTGCTCATAAAATTCCCTGAGTCCTTCAGCAGCAGAGAAGCCCTTCAGCACTGTGTTTGTAAGTGGCTGTAGCAATGGAACCATTTGATGGGCTCAGGGATGGGCTAGCTTAGTTACCATTGATGATGTCCAGATTCCCTAACCTGATAATCAGGCTCCTTCCAACCAGCCAACACCGATGCGTATCTGCCAGCCACATGGTTCCCAGTATTCCACTTCTCCCTAACATCCTCTTTGCTGAGCCCATCAACCATCCAAGAACGCTGCCCAGGATCGACACATGTCATTGCCTCTGCAAAGTCCCATTGGCACATCCTTCTCTACTTACTGCTGGGCTGGTCTGCTTGTGTCACTTCAGCTCAAATGTCACCCCAGCCCTGAAGGTTAATGGTACCCTCCTCCACACCCTCTGCAAATAACAATAAGATGAGGTGACACACAATGGAGGAAGACTCAAGGTTGACTTTTTATTCACTCATACACATGAACACATACCTGTGCACACACAAGGACATATCAGAGGCATACACACACAAAGAAAGAGGCGGGGAAGAGGGAGACACAGAGAGAGATAGAGAGAGAGAGAGAGAGAGAGAGAGAGAGAGAGAGAGAGAGAGAGAGAGAGAGAGAGAGAGAGAGATAGAGAGAGGAGCAGAGATAGCGATAGAGAGACGAGAGATGAGAGAGAGAGAGAGCAGAGAGAGAGAGACAGAGACAGAGAGAGAGAGAGAGAAGAGAGAAGAGAGGAGGGAGAGAGAAGAGAGGAGGGAGAGAGAAGAGAGAGAGAGTGAAAGAGAGAGAAGAGAAGAAGAGAGAAAAGAAAGAGAGAGAAGATAGAGAGAAAGGGGAGAGAGAGAGAGAGAGAGAGAGAGAGAGAGAGAGAGAGAGAGAGAGAGAAAGAGAGAGAGAGAGAGGAGAGAAAAGAGAGAGAAGAGCGGAGAGGGAGAGAGAATATCTTTGATTTGCCATGCCCATGTTGACCCTTTTCTACTCAGCTCTCCCTCTCCACACATCTCCTTCCTTACACTATCAATACCCCACCTACACCAGAAGCCTGTGACCTCTCCAGAGCTGTTTATGCTTCCTGTCTTCATCCTTCTGTCCCCCTGTCCCCACTGGACACTCCTGTGCCTCACCCTACATGCTCTCTCCTGTGCCTTTTCTGCCCAGCTTCCCAGCTTCTGCTCATGGCCTCCTTCTCTTTGCACCTGATCTGGCCTTCTCTCAAAAGCACAGCGTCATCCCCCTCTCCCTCTTGGCCAGAACAAAAACCCTGGGTTCTATGACCCCTTCAGTTGTTCCTTCTGAAACCCATTGGAGAACCCTGTGGGGGTTAATCTTGACTGAGATCAATGGGGAGACACACTTCTGGGGTGTCTGTAATTCCAGAATCTATTACGTATGGGGAGAGGATCCTCTCTTAAAGCAAGAGGCATCTTCTGGAGACTCTCCTGCCTTCACTGCTTGCTGGTGAGTGAGTCCATCCTGAGGTGGTGGCTGCTCCTGCTATTCCTGTTGTCCTTCACCAACACCAGGCCAGCCCCTGTCACGGAAGCCAACCTAACAGATCCTACCATAATGTATATGCATGACTTTGACTCTGTTCCTCTAGAGGGCCCTGACTACTCCATACTCTATCTCTCTTTTAGGGTTGCTGTCACATTCCTTACACTGGGTGGCCTTTGATGCTGTGCACTTTGCTGCTGCTGCCTGGAGGACTACACTCCTCTCCCCTCCAGTCCCTCCCATTTCCTTCTTTCTTCTCCTCCTCTCCCCTCCCCTTCCCTCTCCCTGCATCTCCTCCCTCTCTTCCCTCTCTCCTCCCTTTGCCTTCCCTTCTCCCTTTCCCTTCCTGTCTCATCCTTTGCCTGCTGAACTTCCTGTATCTTTCCAACATCAGCTCAGGCTCATCCCTCTGGGAGACCTTTACTTCCACACCCCACTTCTCTCAGCTCCACTCCTTTCCCAAACAAATATTTTCATTATTCAATTATTGCAACATTTTAAGACTATTTAATGACTTTAACTCTATTAAAATAAATTTCTACTTTGTTCATACTTATAACCCTATATCTTTGCTCCATACCTAACTAGTCATCTTCCTTTAAATTTGAATAATAAACTTTTAAAAGTTTCTCACAAACTATACAAGGATCCATTCATATATTTTATAGACATCCACAAAAAAACATCTGTTGCTATATGTTTGTGTAAGTTGTGTGTTTGTAACATACTTAGCATTCTGATAAATGATTGTCCGTTCTCTTGGTATCAGAGCATTTCTTTCTTTGGTTGGTTGGTTGGTGAGTGGGTAGGTGGATGGGTTGGTTGGTTTTTGTTTGTTTGTTGAGACAGAGTTTCTCTGTGTAACGCTGGCTATCCTAGAACTCTTTGTAGACCAGGCTGTCCTCAAACTCAGATCCACTCGCTTTTGTACCACCACCGCCTGCCTGTCAGAGCACTTTTTAAGGATAGATCCTAAAAGCCAAATACATAGAGAGAGAAAAACTGAACAATGAGCATAGGACTTTAAGGCCATAATCTGTGATGCCAAATGGCTTGCCCAAAAGGCCAGTCCCACTTAGATTCACATGGGGTGAAAGTGGGCATCTCATATTGGGAGAAGTACGGGCTGACCAAGGGGCATCCATATGCAATGACTAGAACTGGGAGTATTTGTGAATCTTTATATACAAGTCATTATGGAGGCTCCTGGGCAGTTCTCTGAAGGAAAACCATGAAGGATACTTCTGCATCTGGGGCTCCATCTTGAGGAAGAGGAAGCAGACTTTGGGGACATTCTTGAAAGCAGTAGAAACCATCACCAGTTTGGGTTATCTATGGAGCACCTGTGCACTGGATGCTGCATTGTCTGTATACAGGACTCTTTAAATAGCCTCTGATTCCTTCAACAATCTACTTACCATTTCAAAATGTATGTTCAATCTCATGGGATTATGATATGTTTTCTATAGTTTCTAATATTGATTACTGGTTGTGTATTATAACAACTAGATACCATTTCAGAAATGACTTTGTTTTTTTTTTTATCCATTAAGACTGGTTTTGTGTTCTAAAATATTTCTACTGTAGAGTAAGCCATGTGAACTGCAGAGAAGAATGTAGTTGTTATATGGAATATTATGTGACTCTCATCTCTATTGAATCTACAGTGTAAATCAATTCTGATGTTTCTCTTGTTGGGTTTTGTCTGTGTGACCTATATATTCCTGACAGAGTGCTACCAAAGTCACCCACTATTATTGTATATGGGCCTCTCTGTCCCATTATGCTTAGTAGAGTTTACTTTTGGGGTGTGGCTACATTAACACTCATTGTGCATGCATCTCTAAGTGTAGTATCTTCTTGATATAGCATTCCCATTACCTGTGTGTAGAGATCTTCTTTGTCTTTTCTGACAATTTTTGAGAAGTCTGCTATGACAGAAATGAATGTAGCTGTGTCTGCTTGTTTGGGAGTTTCATTTGTTCATAATATCATCGTTCCACCCCTTTCTTTCAATCTGCATGCACATCTCTGATGGTGAGGTGTGTTTCTTGCAGGCAGCTGATTATTGGGTCTTATGCTCCATATGATAATGAAATCATGACTTCTAACTGAAGAAATAAGACTATTTACACTGAATGATACAATGATACACTGATCAAGTTATTTATTAATTTCTCTCATTTTGTTATTTCTCTAGCCAATTCTTTTCTAACTTTTATTTGCCTAGTTAGTGGGCTGACATTGGAATATATCTTTTCCTATTTTTTTTTTTTTTTTTTTTTTTTTTTTTTTAGTCATCTCCACCTCCTCTGTTTAAGACTCCTTTAATGTCTTCAGAGAGGTGGACTGAATGAATTACTGTGATATATGTTCCTTTTGGGAGGTGCTTATCCTTCAGTTCAACTCAAGAACAACTTTGCTAGATACAGAACTCATCCAGACATGGCAGTTATTTATTTTCAGAGCCTACAATAGATACATCCCCCCAGACTCTCCAGATCTTTAGAGTTTCTATAAAGAACTCTGCTGTTAGTCTGATGGGGTCACCTTTATAAGTGAGTTGGCATTTTCCATGGCTTTCAATAACCTTCCTTCATTATTTACTGTTGCCTTTTAAACTTCAATATGGCCACAATTACTTAGAATTATAAATGTCCTGTACACTACATCTTTCCTTAGATTTTGAGAATTTTCTTCTTTTATTTAACTGAATACGTTTGCTGTGTGTTTAGTGTAATTATGTCCCAGAAGTCTTGTCTGATCACTTTTTTTCTTCTCTTTTCTCTTTTTCCCTTTGGTTTTTCAAGACAGGCTGTCACTATGTAGCCTTGGCTGTCCTGGACTTTCTTTGTAGACCAGACTGGCCTTGAGCGCACAGAGATCCACCTGCCTCTGCCTACCTCAGTACTGGGATTACAGGCATGTACTGAATGCTCTTATTTATCAAGCTTGCTTTTGAACTCTGACTTCTCTGTGTCATGTGATCTATCTAGTTCGGTGTGGTTTCCAACTGAGTTTTTTTTTTTTTTAATTTGACTTATTGTACTTTTTATTGCGAAGATTTCTGTTTGATTCTTTTCCAAACTATCTCTTTTTATTAAACTTCTCATACATATATTATGCTGTCATCCTGAACTCATTTTAGCTTTGATTTTTTGTTGTTATTTTTTATATTTTGCTGGAATTCATTAGTTTTAGTTACTATCATTCTTCTGAGCTGAGCCTGGAGATACATGACAGTAATACTAGCACTCAGGGAGAGGCCACTGCTTCTTAGCAGATTGTGAATTTGTGGCCAGCATGGGCTGCTCAGTGAGAACCTACTATCTCCGTGATGAAGCCCATACATAGCAAGCACAAGGGCCTGCGTTCCACCCAAAGCTCTACACATAAAACAGAATAAATAAAAACACCATTCTTGAATTCTTTCTACAACCCTTAACCTACTTCAATGTCTTTGGAGTCAGTTGCTGAGGAACTCCCAACTTCGGGAGGAATCATTCCACCATGTTTTTAATGTGTCTTTTATGCTTATGTTTGGAAATACATACAATAGATTCCTGGTGAGTTGGCATCTTTTCTGCTTCTAAACAAGAGCCATTTTAGGCGCCAACCTTCTTTTGATGATGTGTCTTGAGATGCTGATATATTGAATATGTTGAGTGCACTTGGACTCCATAGTGCCTAGTTGCTGTGGTATGTCTTCACTAGGGGTCACTATGCTTCAACACTGTGCACTGTGTTGGTGCTTGAGCTCCCTGCTTTTTCTGTAGACTTCACAAGAGCTGAGGCATTTCTCCTAGATCGGGAAGATGTGCTGTAGGTGTGGCCTATGCTCTGCCCTTATTCCTCTAGTCCTGTCAATAATACACAAAATGAGGGGCTGTGGTCTCTTGTAAGTAGGGTATCTACTCCTTCCCGTGGTCCTCTCTGCTGTTGCTCTAGGGATGGGTGTCCAGCAGTGTGTCTCCACCCCACTCCTACCCATGCCTACTTGAAGCTGGTTTACTGCCTTAGGGGTTTAATCTCCCTCCCATATCTTTGGATTCCAATGTTTACTGACATTTGATCAGGGGAGGGCTGTGTACTGAGCAAGATACACTGATTCTTAGTGAAACTGTGAGAAAGCCTGTTCTCTTATATACAATAATTTAGGCTTGGCCTTAGATAATCATCAACAGGCTTCTAATTTATATTTTGGAGTTGAATGGAATGTCTCTTGGTGCTCATCTATCAGTCTAGACTCAAGTCATTCAAAGAAAGCCCTGTGCTCCTCCTCCTTCCTTCAACTAAAATTGCTGCTTCAGAATTGTGGAGTGTTTCCCATTGAAAGCCACTGACAGAAGACCTCAGAACCACATGTCCCTCTAAACCATCCCTCCATTGACTCCACCTCATCCTGCCACATTTGGCTTGTGTCCACTTTTATTGCATAATTGCTTCCTGGTGGCCTGGACTTGGGGGATGTTTCATGCTACACACATCAGTAGTGTGTTCCGTTTTTCCTGTCA
Organism: Acomys russatus; assembly: GCF_903995435.1. Lineage (NCBI taxonomy): Eukaryota > Metazoa > Chordata > Mammalia > Rodentia > Muridae > Acomys > Acomys russatus. The sequence continues at coordinate 9,234,403 of NC_067154.1, read as the reverse complement.
AAGGTTAAGGATTGGTGATGACACGGGCTGTCCTGAAGATGAACTTCAGTTCCTCCTGCATAATCCTGATCAGTCACCTCCAATGTTGGTGTATGTGCTCATGTGTGTTCAGGTATGTTGGGAGCCAGAGGTCAATGCCAGATGTCTTCTTCAGTTGCTCCGTAACTTACGTCTTGAGACAGAGTCTCAAACTCTGGTTAGACTGGCCAGCCAGCAAACCTCAGCAAGTCTCCTTGCAGCACTGCACCATGCCCAGTTTTTACATGGGTGCTGGGTATCCAAACTCTGGTCCTTATGTTTACATATCTAGCTACTGAGCCATCTACCCAGGCTGTCAGCCACCTCTGGTATCGGTCTTCTACATGGGGATTAAGAAAAGGTCTAGACAAATGAATCTGTCATGTGAGTCTTTCCTTATCTCTACTTCCCACGTATCTTTTGGTCACCTTGATGTTCTTAATCCCAGCCTACCCAAAGGCCCACTGGTGGGGACACAAAGATTCATAAACCTGGTCATGTCTAATAGGTGAGATTAGGCAACTAGTTATATGTATAACAAAGCATGCAAAACTAGAATCTCTGGCAGAGTAGAGGAACATAATATCTGAGCTGAGTTTAAAGGGACAGGTAGGAGCTAAGCAAGGAAAGAAGAACCCAAGTAAGGGACAAGCATGTGGAAGGACAAGACCTCAGAGTGAAGGGCAACTGTCTAAGCATGGGAGAGGGAGAGGGCAGAGGGAGCTAGCTCCTGGCCTTCGAGCCACCGAGGAAGATCAAGATGCGGATACAGTGAATTTGTAAAATGACATGCTCCAGGCTATTCTCTTGTCTCTATCTGCCCAGAAGAAGATCAATCCGATGTCTTGGCAACTGCCTTCCTTCCACACCGGCAATCATAGAAGCTTCCTGAAGCCTAGACAGCTGGACCCTGTCTCCAAGCTCATTCCAAAGCAGCTACTTTCAATGTTCTGATTGTCAACCTCAGGAAGAAATGTGTTCTGTGCTGTGCCCTGGAAATATAGCCTCAATATAAAAATTGACAACTTTCAGTAAAACGTACCTGAAAAATTAATTTTGGTGTGTTGTTTTCTGTTCTATTAGGATGGAAGGAAGGAAAGAAAAAGGAAAGGAAGGAAGGGGGAAGAAGAGAATAAGAAAATGAAGGAGGAAAAAGATACAAAAATCCAAAAATAAAAAGTAAAACACCAAAGTATTCTGACAGTGAAACCCTAACTGCTTGGAGCCTGACACAGTAATTTGTGGTGCCCTCTGCCCTGATCAAAGCCTAACTCCCAGGACCCTTGGCAAATGGTGCTTTAAAAATTACTGCTAACATGAAAGTGAGCTGCCTCCTCTTATCTATTCAATAGACCATTCAGAGATGGTCCACGAGAGGTGGCCAAGTAATTTCTTTTAACTACAAGAAAGGATCCCTTCCCTACAAAGATCTCTTCCTATAAGGATCCCTTCCCTATAAAGATCCCTATTCCTTGCTATAAGGATCTATTTCCTATAAGGATCTTTTCCTATAAGGATCCTTTTTCTATAGGGATCCCATCCTATAAGGATCCCTTGTTATAAAGATCCTTTTTCTATAAGGATCCCTTCTCTATAAGGATCCCTATTCCTTGCTATAAGGATCTATTTCCTATAAGGATCTTTTCCTATAAGGATCCTTTTTCTATAGGGATCCCATCCTATAAGGATCCCTTCCCTATAAAGGTCCCTTCCTATAGGGATCATTTCCTATAAGGATCCTTTCCTATAAGGATCCCTTGTTATAAGGATCCTTTTTCTATGGGGAATCCCTTCCCTATAAAGATCCCTTCCTATAACAATCGCTTTTCTATAGGGATCCCTTCCTATAAGGGGTGAATCTTTCTCTGAGAATTTGCTCACTGTGCATCTGTCTGCAGTGTTTATTTTTTATGGCAATTATGAGCAGAAAATACTTTTCGCCCATGCCCGTGGCTCTTCATTCCCAAGATGACATAAGGGAAAGAGGAAGAAGAAGACTGAGTAGGTTCACAAAGTTGGTCTTACCATCCAGTGAGTCACAAGTCAGCCTGAGAAGCCCTGACAGGGGACTTGCTGCCCAGTTTAGATGCAGCCGACAGTAATACTGTGATGGGGCTAAAAATACAGACTCTGGGAACAAGCTGCGAATTCAAGCCCTCTTCTCCCACTTACTATGTGTGGGAATTTGGGCAAGCTACTTATATTTTCTATGCCTCAATTTCTTGTCTGAATAATGGGATGACAGCAACAACTTTCTCCTACAGTTGTTACAAAGATTAAATGAGGTCTTGTATGTGTGAAAGTCTAGAAAATAGGCATCTAATAGTTGCTGTCTAAAAATATGAGCTTCCAGTAACATCATAACCACCATCACTACCATCAGCACCACCGCCATCACTACCATCAGCACCACCACCATCAGTACCATCACCACCACATCATCACTACTAGCTCCACCATCATTACCATCATCATCATCACCACCACCATCCTCACCATTATTACCATCACCACCACCATCAATCACCATCTCCACCATCATTAGCATCACCCATCATCACCACTATCACCACCACCATCCTCACAATCATCACTATCACCAGTGACATCACTATCACCATCATCACCACCAACATCACCACCACCACCACCACCACCACCACCTTTGTTCTTCCAGTTATTCTACCCTAAATTGAAGCTCACTTATAGCAGCACTGCCAGGAGACAATTAAGGCAACACAAAAGAGTTGGTCTGCAAAGCTGAGCAAAACCATACCGTGTTTAAGGGAGAGTGCAGAGATGGCTTAGGATCTGGTTTGTACAAACTCCACCCCACTGCTGCTTGCAAAGAGTCAGAGAGGCTGTCCTCTGCCACCTTGGTCCAGTGTCCTAGAGAACATGTCCCCTCTGCTTTCCTCTAATAAGCAGTACCTTTTCTTACTGAAGTCCTATGATCCGTCTGGACTCCCAAACCCTTGGTGAGGGTTTCCGCTGTGTCTGAAGGCTGCTGTTTCCCAGAAAATCACATATTAAAACTTCATCTCCCCAAATAAATAATACCAAGAGGTGGAGCATTTGGGGAAGGATTGAGTCAGAGGTCTCTCCCCTCACAGATGGGCTGTGTGGGGAGCCTTTTTTTTTTTTTTTTTTTTCTTTTTTCTTTTGGTTTTTCAAGACAGGGTTTCTCTGTGTAGCCTTGACTGTCCTAGACTCACTTTGTAGATCAGGCTGGCCTTGAACACACAGCAATCTACCTGCCTCTGCCTCCCAAGTGCTGGGATTAAAGGTGTGCAAGAGGGTGTGGCAGAAGGCACCATGAGTTTTCTTAGCAGATTGTAGCTTTTCACCAGAAAACTGGGTCTTAGCCTTCCCACTCTAAGCTGTAAATTCCTGTTGTTTATAGATTACCCTGTCTATTGTATTTTGTTATAGCAGCTGCACAGGCTAACAATTTCCTTCTTATGGTGAATTCACAGGACTGTGATAGGTTGTGAGGTTATAGATAGGAAAGTTGCCATTTCCTCTCTCCTTCTTTTGGTTCACTCCATCCACTAAGGGGCAGCCCGCAAAAAGAATTTAAAAGGAGAAAGAAAAGCAAACCTCTAATAACACCAACATCTAGCATGAAGTAGGCCACCTCACCCAGCACATCAGATACTTGGATGGAAAAAGTAAAAGACGTCTGCCATCAGATAGGTGGGAAGCCAAATTTCTAGAACAATCTACACATTTGCAAAGAACGGGTGCAGGAAATAAAAAAACTGGAGACTTGAAGTAAATGTTTCATTGGTCATGATGATCAAAAGATGACAATGAACACACATACACACACACACAGGCCATATCCCACCCACTGCAGGGCGGGTCTCACTCCATCCAGATGGGCGTGTCCTGCTGGCCCTGTAGCCGCCATCCCACCAGGGCTCTGCCCTTCACCCTGAACGTCTTCTGTCCCAGTTTCCATCTTCTCTCCACTCAGAACCTGGAGGCCGGATGTCCAGGCAGAGCCGTGAAAAAGCGGGGGCCTTGGACCAAGTCTGCAGTCGGTGGACAGTGTCACAATGTCCATGGCTCATCTCCACCTCCTTCTCCACACTCTCTCCTTCTGTCCCCTCTCCCACCCCATCATTGTTCCCCAGAAACAAATAGGATGGCTTCACTGGTCAATCTTTACATGTACAAACACCAAAAGCAGAGGAAACGCCCCTTGGCCACCCCCCTCCCCCCAAACCCCAGTGCTTGGAGAGCAGCCAGTGGCTGAGGCAGCTGGAACCAGGTTGCTGCTGGAGCTGTCCGGCTGTCCTGGAAACTTTCTTGGCCTCTGGGCTTTACCTTGAGGCCTCTTCCTTCAGCTCCTTATTTTTCCGCACCTCCTCTGCGTGCTTGTCCTGGAAAGAAAGGGAGGGACACAGGCAGGTCACACAAGACTGCCAGGGGAGGCCAAAGGTCAAGAGAATGGAACGCAAAGGATGGTCACCACAGCCAGAGCGGCACTATCAGCGAAGGTATCCTGAGAGGTGTGGAAGGAGGCAAGTAAGACGCGGGACACAGGCATGTGAGCCTACAAGTACACAGAGCCCACGGACTGGTGAGTCCCTGCATGCTCCGGGGGACCCACCTCACAGTGACTCCATGATGCCCTCGGCACTCTCTACCTCCCCTGGCACCTCTGGCACTTGGAATGGTCACTTGACTCAACTAAATATAAGGCGCCACTTGGGATAGGCAGTTTAGAAGAGGTGGGAAAAGAATCAGCCCATCAACAGCATCCCTGACACACCAGATGCATTCTCTCTCCCACCTCTTTAGCGGTGTCTTAAACCTCTGACTCTCAAGTCACATACTGACAGAGAACTGTTGAGCAAATGGTGCTTAACTCCAGACAATGGACTCCCTTACATGTGTTGGGAGACAACTTTCATTTGCTTCATAACATAATCTAGCCAAAAGTCTAGATCTGCCTTCCCACCCGCAGCCAGCTGTGCGAGCTGCAAAATTCAGCCAAAAGACAAGCTCTGCCTTCCAGGCCCCAGCCAGCTGTGTGGCTTTAATTGTCTTATCTAACCAGACCTCAAGTTCTTGGCTCTTTCCCAAGGGACTAGAATGAGAAGCTGGTTCACCTCTAAAACTCTGTGACAAGTGTCCACTCATGGGACCGTGTCATACCTGCCCTCCACTTCATTCCAGCTCCCTAGACAACTATTGTGGTCCTTGTAGCCAGGAACATTTATGTGTTTGCCTTGTTTGTGTTTTCCAGCCCCTACTCTGGTCCATGGTCCTGGACAGGTGTTTGATGATTCCCCACTACCAGATCCTGTTGTTCCCACATCTGGATGCCACAATCTGCATAATAGATTAACCTGAAATGGACCCACTGAGGCCACCTAGGTTTCTAAGACACATCTTCACCAAGTTTATCCCTCCATTGACCTCTGGCTTGAGAAACTTCCACAGGCTGAAAACAAGGAGCAATATGTCTGGTTCTCAAACTCTGCTGAGTATCACATGACCTGGAGTCCACACAGTCCTCAGACCTTGCCCTTAGAGAGCCAGGCAGAGGGTCTGGGCTGGCTTTTTTATGCCTAGGAAATTTGATCATGTCCCACACAAGAGCTAGCATAGACAGCATTATTGATGTTGATGGTGTCCCTGGTCTGTGGACAGAGAGGTGAGAAAACAAACAAACAAACAACAACAACAAAAACACATGCCTAGCTCTCAGCCTTGCCTCCTGCCTCCTCCAGTGAAATAATTATGAGTGGAGATCAAGGTCTCAAAGAAAACAAGTTTCCTCTCAAATGTCTGATCTGGAACCTTGATTCTTAGCATCTACTTGCTGTGCAGGGCTGTCACCCCAAATACAACCTCCACTTCTGTTTTCAAGTAAGTTGGCTGTGCAGAGCCCAAGGTTTCTGGCCTCTGCTTACTTCGCCTCCAGAACTCCCTTGCTGATGAAAGACTAGTGAGAATACTAGGATGTTCTCTCTGAGACAGACAAGAAAACAGTCATTTGGACAAGAGGCTAAGGCCACCTCTACTGCTTGTACGCTCTGTCGATCTCAGCGAATCATTTAACCTCCTCATCTGAGCTAAGCATGACATCTGTCCTGTTCACCTCTATAGGCATGTGATGACCATGTTATTATAAAGTACAAATGTTTTATGAAAAAAAAATGTACAAGTGCTCCACTACAACCTAGCTTTGTAATATGTTTTAGGTTTTGGGTCTGTAAGCCCATAACTCTCCCATCCAAACTACAGTTTCTTCAAAAATTTGCCTCGGCATCCGGGCTATGGCTCCATTGGCAGAATGCCTTCCTTGCATGCACAAAGCCCTCGGTTCAATGCCCAGAGAATCGCAAACAACAGGCTTGGTGGCACACGCCTGTAATCCCTGCACTTGGGGGCGAAGGCAAAAGGATCAGAATTGCAAGGCTATCCTCATCTACATAGCCAGTTTGAGGGCCAGCCTGGGATAAATGAGAACCAGCATCAGAAAGAAAAGGCAATCTTAAGTTTCTCTACAGTATCTCTCATTAAATGGAGAGGCCCAAAGTCACACTCTGATTTGTGTCCCTCCCCTAAGGCACTCAGTGGAGAAAGAAGCCTTGCTGTCCCTTGTGGAACTGAAACATCAGAGTATGGGGCTGCCACCTACTGGCCAGCCCCAGAGCCTGTGGAGCTCACATCCCTGGATGAAGCCAGATTCTTTCTAGTAACTGTGGCCAAGGGCCTGAGGTTCTCAATGGGTAGGCAGGAAGGAATAAGGACCACGCTGCTCACCATGGGACGAGGCCACCGATCGGTCCCTGGAGTCACCGCGCAGCAGGCGGCTCCTGGAAATAAAACACAGAGCTAAAGCTTCCCAGGAGCTGCAGGAGAAACTGAGGCAGCCTGGGACTCAGGGAATGAGGCCACCATGTCTTCCAAAGAATGACACGGAGGGCCAGCCCTGGTCTCTCACACCTCTCATATGCAGGTGACATTTGTATTATTGACAAAGATAAACTATTGGGAAAACCTACTACTCTCTGGCCCTTATGAGGAGCTCTAGGTGGAATCCTGTGTCCTGTTTTATTGGCAACTGAGCTTGTGGTGCCCCTGGCTCAGAGCCTTGATCACGTTAGCATCTTTCATTACTTCAAATCTGCCCATTCAAGGATGAAGCCAGAAATGTGCAGACATATGTCTCTCCTTAAACACATGCACTGGACAGGCTTTCTCCAGAAAACAAGGGTGTGATGAAGTTCCTGAGACAATGATAAATTTCAGTTGTAAAACTCTAGAAAATCCCCAGAGGCCACCCAAAGTTTGGTGTGAGCCTCTTGCCTATGACTTCCCAACTTAGGATGACAAGGACCCTGCCTGACAGAAACATTTCCATCCCTGCAGAGGCTGCTTCCTCCACTGTTATGTGTAGGTCACGTGCACTCGCCACAGAAGGAGCCTCCTGCCAATCCAGGACCACTACTTACCTTCTCTTGCAGCCGCTCCAACATGGCAGCCAGGTGGGCCTCACGGTTCTCCTTATTGGACTCCATCTTCTGGGCCAGCTTCTCTTTCGCCATCTTGATGAAGTTGTTGTTTTCCTCGATAGCTTTCTGGATCACCTCTCGCTCATGTTCTCGTTTCTCTGCAAGGTGCTTCAGGAGCTCAGCTTCCTGGTACTGGGGCAGCACAAGAAAAAGAAAGACCCTTGAGGGTGGCTCTCTACAGTGCCACACTCAGACGAGATGAATCCCTGATCCTGGTCCTTTGGCCCAGAATCAGGAAGCAATGACACTGGACCACCTGCAAAGCTCTCCGTCATCTTTGACTTTATTAGCCCCTTTCTAAATAGCTTCCGAATCTTTTTTTTTTTTTTCTCATTTTCCTCATTCATTCTTTTCATTTCCTCATTCACAAATACTAAGTGATCTTATATTAACTTCAAGGCCCTCACAGCTCCAGATACCTGGGAAGAGAAAAAATTAGCCTCGTAGAAATAAACATGCATATTAATAAAACCCAGACTGCGTGTGATAAACGGCTTGGAGGTAAAGGGAGGGGCCCAGAATTAAATGGAGAAAGTTTTTTTTTTCTTGAAAGATGGAGAAGTGTTCACTAAAATGGGATCTGAGTTGGGGCATGAGACTCAATGGTAAGCAAGGAAGCTGAATATAAAGCCATCTCTGAGAGGACTGTGACACCTTAGCCATCAACCACACTGTAAGCTCCCCCAGCACACATCCTCTGCCCTGTTTGTCTCCTTCAGGTGGTGCCTTAGTCCATGTCAGTAGTTCTCAACATGTGGCTTGCAACTCCTTTCAGGGGGTGGGGTACATATCAGGTATTCACATTACAATTCATAACAGTAGCAAAATTACAGTTATGAAGTAGCAGCAAAAATAATTTTATGGTTGGAGGGCCACCACAACATGAGGAACTGTATTAAAAGGTCTCAGTATTAGGAAGGTTGAGAACCTCTGGCCTGTGGCCAGCATAGACCAGTGTCTGTGTTGTCTAAATAGTCGTAGGTTCACTATGCCCTTACACGACTCAGGGACACCACCTCTCTCCTCTAGCTCCTTCCTCCTCCCACTGGGATGGAAGGAAAAAGTATGGGGCTGCACTAACCTTCCTCCGCTCTTCTGCTGCTTCTAGCTTCTTCTGGATCTCTTCTAATGATGGGTCTCGCCGTCGGGGGAGGGACGCATTAAACTCAGGGACCCCGTCGAAGGAGGGTGGCTTCAGGATGACTTCGAAGGACTGGCCTGAGGTACACTTGTTCAGCTCGATGACTTCCATGTCAGAAATGACGCACCAGTTCAGGTCCACCGTATCTGCTGTGAAGGACAGAGTTGGGGCTGCTTAGCTGCTGAGGAGTAGCTGGGGGGCCCCCAACAAGCATGCACACCTGCACACAGACACAGGAGTTCTGGGGGGGGGGGTCCCAAGGCACATCAAAGACTAGGGATCTGGTCAATCCTGAACACTGGACCCTAAGGTCAGTGGCTTTGTCAGAGTAAGGTTTGGGGATCCCTGGGCAAGGATCCCAGGGGCTGTGATTTGTGATAACAGCTGCAGCAACACCAGCTGTTGTTGTTCCTCACTGATGACATACATCAGTTCATTTCACCCGCTGCCCACCCCCAGCCCCTTTTGGCCCTGTCCCTCTGATGGCCTGTGGACCTCTCCCCTGGCTCCCGCCTACCCTGTTCTCTTCTTTCTCTCCAGTCAGCACTGGCTTTCCGCTGGCTTTGACCTTTCCTCCTACACTGTCTCCCACACCAGCCTAAATGGAAAAAACAATCTCAGGTCATCCAAACACCCATCTCTCTCATTGATAGACCAAACCCATCCCTTCCTTGCAAACAATTGAGGAGATGACTTATCTGTCCCCTGACCACCCCTCATGAGATCATGGCCATCCAGTACTCTCTGACAGGGTCTGGGAACTCTGGCAGTACTGCTGTCACCATCCAAGCCAGACATGTTCTTCCCAACTTGAGGCTGTCTGGGAGCATCTCTGTCTGTCCCTAGAAGCCCTGCTGAACACACCAAGATTTCTTTTCTGTTCTGTGTCTCCATGGACAGAATCTCAGAACCTCTGTCTGGCTTGTCCTTGCATCCTCTGTGGCATCAATGTATTCAAGGAATGTGTGAAAGGAGAATCTAAGAGCAAGTGCTCCAGGAGGGCCCAATCCAGACCCCATCCCCACAGCTGCCTGCCACCCCAGGCCACATCCCCTTGGCTCAGACACTTCAGGCTCTGGGAAAGAAGACACACCATGACAAGGACAGTTTTATGAGATGGGGACAATGGGGGGGCACCCACAAACACAGGACACAGAAGCCTCCACTCCTTCCTTTCCCAGACGAGCCCCCACTCACCTTCATATTTGTAGGATGATTTATTCAGGGAATCAGACAGGAAGCAGGAGCAGAACAGAGACACCAGTGGGAGCTCCTTCATCTTCTCTTTATAGGCTACAAGAGAATGAGCCAGTGAAGATAGGCCCACCAGTCCCAGAAAACAGCATTTCCATGAGTCAATCCAGGCTTTCTGGCTCCAAAGTACCCAAGCCTGAGCCACCTCAGGCTTGAAATTTGACCTTGATGACCCAATCCTTCTGTGAGTAGCAAATGCTAAGTACCCTCAAGTAAAGACCCTAAGTGCCAGTGCCCTGACCCTGGTCCTTAATCTCCATCTCTTACTCCCACCCAAAGATAAACCAGGGCTTTGATTCCAGGTTATAGGAAATCTATACTTCATTCTACTCAAAGCACTTGACATCACTGACTAAATGGAGAAAAGGCTAATAGAGGGGCTGCCTTGCTACTCTCCTTATAGTCCAGGCCCACTGTAGAGGAAGTCAGGCTGAGAGTCTTCTCAGACTCTCCCAGCACATGAATCAAACCAGGGAGTGGCTGGCCACAGAGAAAAAAATGTGCTCGTGACAATATTGAGTCTCTCTAGAGGTCACAGGTCATCATGGTGGCCCTGCTAGCCCTTCCCCCATTGCACTGTTTTGAGCACAATATAAAAGTCTCCCTCAATACAAAGCCCAGTGCTCATTTTCACTTATCAACTTGAAAGCATAGTTTCAACGCTATTATAAAGATGTTATTTTAAAATTTAAATGATACACTCATGACCAAATAGAAGGAAGTATTCAGTTATGATCCCACCTACCACTCAACAATGACTTTGCCTCTTTGGCTCTCCACCACTTTTTTCTGTAAGTCCACATGGGTAAGGAAAGAGGTATGAAGAGCTGGTAAAACTCTTGCCTTGCAATTACAAGTTCTGATCCTCAACACTCACATGTAAGAGCAACTGGAGAGGCAATAACAAGAAGACACCTGGCACTCAATAGCCAGTCAGCTTAGCCTTACCAATCTTCCTCAGACCAATAAAAGACCTTTTCTAAACAAGACAGATGGGTCCAGAGAAAAGATAACTGAGCTTGTGCTCTAGCCTCTACATGCATTTGCACACACATGTATGCTGGGCACATACATGTGTGTCACACATACACATGTACCTGAGTATACATAAACACAGAGAGAGAGAGAGAGAGAGAGAGAGATACAGACAGACAGACAGACAGACAGACAGAGACAGAGAAACAGAGAGACAGAGAAACAGAGAGACAGAGAGAAACATCTTGTGCTATGGTGTCCATCACAAACTGATGCATGTACCTACCTGCGAGGGTCATGTTGGCTGGAATCTTGTAGCTGAATTGACCGAAAGTCACAGGAAGTGTTTATCACCAGCTCAGAACCTGACCACAACCCTAAGAAAGAGAAAATATTTCACATTGACAGACTCTTGCTATAAAGATGGTCTTTTTAAGCGCCAAGGGAATCTTGGGGATACTGCATCTGCTTTGATCTACAGACCCTCTTCACTCCAATGTTCACTTCCCACTTTCCCTCCTCCACATCTGCCTAGGCAGATTCAGTTCACACACCAAGATCCTTTCACAACTGACTCGAGACCTCGGAGCATATAAATATGCGTTCCCCAAAATTCATTTCTTAGGTGTGTTTATCTGTCCCCTTACACAGTGTGGTAGCCTGGCTTGAGGTCAGGGTGAAAGTGAGAGGCAAGTTCTCAGTAGAAATTGTCTGGAAATGTTTGTAAATTAAATAGCTGTCTAAACTTCTTCACCCCAGATCTCCCTCCAGCCAATTCTGACATGAGGGGAGTAGGAGATGAGCAGAAGACATGAAACCCACTTTGAGATACCCTCCTACTTCTTCCTCCTCCAAGAACTACCAGCTTGGTTCCTTGACTCCACTGAAAATGACCCTGGACCATGAGAAGAAACACACACTGAGGTATCTCATCATAATACTTATGCTAGTGCAGACACACAGGCATGTGGAGGCAAGAATCTCTCCTTAGCAAGAAGCTGAAGGATCCAGGGGAGACCCTGAGATGAGCCTTAAAAGATGAGGCAAGGAGGGAATCTGCCAAGTGGGTTCTGCCTGGAAGGGGAGGACTGAGAAAGCTATGGCCACAGGGATTGTTCTTAAGGTGGCTGGAGCTAGACTTGAATATTGCAAGAGAGGAGAAGACAAGAAAGGAGATAGGAGCGTCAGGGAAGGAGCTCGTGTGAATATCTGGGAGATGAAAGGGGACAGGGCTCCCCTGAGAGATACTGATGAGTGCCTTTTTAAAGACCACTGGGTATTTGGCCACCTTTGATGCTCACTGTGCCAGTGGAGAGTGACATGAGCCAGGAGGGTAGTACCACTTCATTCTCAGGAGTCACAGCGATGTGAGATCCCCTTCCTCACTCTCTGAGGGGCATGGACCATGTAGAGAGGAGGTCCTGGGGGAGCAGTGGACCCAGTTCCAGCCTCAAAACTAGACTAGTGCAGAGTGAATGCCAGGTGCCATCTTACCCTGTCACTAGTCACGTTGCACACCTAAACCTTGTGCTTCCTGTCTTTATTCTGCACAGAGTTGCACTTGTGAAATAAGACACATTCCGCCTAGCATCCAGCATCCAGGAAACACCCTTCCTCTGCCCCCTGTATCAGGTTTACTCTTGCCAACCCTACAAGTCAGAATTATGGCCCTGTTTGTCAAGACTAGGGGAGAATAGGTGAGCACAGACTTGAAGCAAGACCCAGTTGCCATTAGAGGGCTCTGTCCTCCATTCTCGAGCCAAAGACTCTGCCAGGGCCTTCTTCTGCCAACACAATAGGCCTTTCTCCATGGTGTCAGGCTGGTCCTGATGGTGCCAGGGAGTCCCTGAATACTGAGACAGGCCTAGTGAGTGCCTGAGGACAAAGTCCTTGATCATGAGACCAGCATTCATTTAGGTCCAGAGTAATTGTTGAAAAACTTTGGCAGGGAAGACAGAGACCTAGGTCTCTTGAAATATGGGTCTGAAGTGGAGGTGGGGATGGGAAGAGAACACACACCTGAGAAGAAGAGGGATAGACAGGTGCAGCCATAGAGAGCGGGGCATCCCCAGCCTGGGCTGGAGTAACAAGACCCTATACACGTGAAACGCTTTCAACTTTCTCCCAGTTGGTCTTCATATGAGCCTGGCTTGTGCAGACAAGGCAAGCGCCGCCATCTTTGGATTCAGATGAAGAGCCTGAGGCTCAAAGGCATTCATCTACTTGCATAAGGTCACAAAGCTCTAATATGGTCAGCTTGTGTCCAGACTCAGATCTTCTGATTTACAAGCTCTTCTCTAGTGGCAAATGCAAGAGCAAGATGCCTGCTACTTGTCCCTTATGGTCCCAAGGATTCAAAAAACAAAACAAAACAAAAAAGCCAGTCCAGCCTGGAGGTGGGAGGAATTTTTTTTCAAATATGTATATAAGTACATATGGGAAAACCTGGGCTATGAGCCATGGGAACACAGAGAATGATGGAGAGCCAGAGAAGGAAAACCAGGGCAGGGAACAGAGGAGGTGACAGAGTAACAAGGAACTTGTCACACATCTCAGCACCATGAGGTTCAAGCCTGCACAGTGAAAACTTGTCATCACAGAACATTCACCTCATTACACACTCACCCCAAGTTTCACAGTTGCCTTTCGGAGGGGGTAGAAATGCTCTCCCGTAAGTGAAGATGTCAAGGCTCAGGAGGATGAGTGGCATTTCTAAGCCTGTTCAGGTACCCTGTGTTGAATACCCTAACATTGTGGATGTGGTTTTATGTAGAGAAAGGACCACTGCAGATGTGACTGATGGCTTCAAGATGGGAGCATCCGTGACTACCCAAATGGGGCTTATGAGTGACACATGTAAGGACAGACGCAGAAATCAAAATGATGCAGCCACAAGCCAAGGAATGCCTAGAGATACCAGAAGCTGGAGGATGCAATTAAGGATGCTCTGTAGAGTCTTCGAAGGAGTTGATTTTGAATTTGTATCCTCCTGCTATGTGGTGGGGTATGTGTCAGCCCCAATAATCTCAGCCTATGACAAACCCAAAGTTCAAATCCACGATGCTGCCACTGTATCTCAACAGCTAGATTTTGTACATTGACTAATTTGTTTCTCAATATAATCTGTGTTCTTGGACCCAGAGATACATGGGACCCTTCAAAACTCTCATATTGACATGTCATTTCTATCATACTCCAGACCCATGAGGCACTCTGAGAAAGGTTACAGAGGATACCACAGGCAACGCTTTCTTGAAAGCACAGCAATACAAAGCGGCTTCAAGCCCCTGGGGGTGGCAGTCACAGTAGGGAACCTGGCTTTCCCTGTTATTAGCTTGTGGCAGCAGCTACTCAAATGCACCTCCCTTGGCCCTCCTGTGGCATGGCTCTTGCTCAGTAGCTATAGTCATGGCATCATGACATGACAACACACAGCCTAGCAGTAGGTTCTGCTGGGTGCACTTAGGGTTGTGAAGAAGAGAAGTAGGGAGCGTTACAACACTGGTCAGAGCACAGAATGCTAGAGCTCATGGAGGCTGGAGGAAGAGGCAACAGAGGGGCGAGGCAGAGTCTACCTATCAGGAAGAGATGCTGCCCAAGACATCAGGCGGCTGAGCACCAGAAGAAGCCAGGCCCCACTCTGAGCATGCCCCAGGCCCATCCCAAGCCTCTCGGCATGCTTGCTGGTAAGGCTGAGAGGAATCCCAACCCTTGAGCAGCAGAGAGCTGACATTGCACACCAAGCTCTAAAGGTCAGTGGAGCGCAGTCACTCAACAGTCAACCACAGAAAGAACAAGGGCTAAGGATGATGGTTTCTGGGCTCTTGCTCAGAGCATGACACAGAGCATGGTTGGTCAAAAGTAAGACGCCCCTGACTGCTTAGTTTCCATACTGCAGGGACTGAGCCAGGGTAGCGGGTGGTGAGCAGATTCAAGTGTCTGCTGTTAAAATCAAGAAGACACCTTAACCTTTAATCCCAACAGTCAGAGGCAGAGGCAGGTGGAGCACTGTGAGTTTGAGGCCAGCCTGGCCTACAAAGCAAGTCCAGGATAGCCAAGGCTAACACAGAGAGATCCTGTCTCAAAAAAAAAAAAACAAACAAAAAAAAAAAAACAAAAAAAAAACCCAAAAAACAAACAAACAAAAAAAAAACCAAACCAAACCAAAAAAAAAAAAACCCAAAAAACAAACAAACAAAAAACCAAACCAAACCAAACCAAAAAAACAAAACAAAACAAAACAAAACAAAAAACCAAAACAAAAACAAAAAAGAAAGAAAGAAAAGAAAAGAAAAAAGAAGACAGCCTATCCCACGTTGGAGGGGGGGGGGGTATTATGCAATTTAGACTCCTTGTGCATAGAACCATGCATGACTTTGGAACTTGGCTGTGCTGAAGTGTGAACTATGCATATTTAGGAACAGAGAGTTTATATGATGGAGTTTATACCTATTCCATTTTCAAGTCATTATCCTCTTTTCAATGAAAACAGAGATAGATGGTGATGTTCCAGAAGAGTCGAAGCTATATCTCAACTTAATGTAGGATGATGAGGACATCAAAGTTCAGCGGAGTTGGCAGATTGTACTAAATCCCATTAGATGCCAACTGGGAGTTGACTCTGTGTGTGTTTCATGGGAAGTCGGCCTCTGTCTTTGGGATCTAGCACTTTTGCCAAGAAGCATATCTGGTGGTGCCAGCTTAGGCACAAGACTGAGAGGGCTGACTGGAAGCCATGGCAATGTTCAAAATATCAGAGACTTGTCTAGACTAAATCATACTCTGAAGTCACACCGAGCACTGCTGTCCTCATTTACAGACTGATCCTCACACAGTGTCAACATCTCAGTGGCTGTGTATGGAACCACAAATAATCACACAACAGAAAATTGCTGCTGGATTTAAAACACTAGCATATTTGATACAATATGTCTGTGACTGATATCACGCACCCAAGCAACCAGGCAACCAAGGATACAACCAGATACCACAAATGAAGCAAACTAGGTGGATGTGCTTGATAGTGAAGAGGCAGAGGCAAGGCTGCTGACTGGCGAGGACCTTCAAGCAGGAAAGAAAATGGCTAGATTGGGAAGATGGGGCCCTTCATATGCTATCAGAGACAAGATAAACAGGGCTCCCGTGAGCATATGAGACCTCCTTTTGGCAGCTAGATAAGGTCTGCCGTGTTTAGTGAGAAGTCAGGTAGGCCCAAGACATTGTAGTTCACATGACTACCCACATCTGTCCCACCCAAGATGTCAGTCCTGTTCTCACCGAGGACAAGAGATCCTGAGGTCACACAGTGAGCTGTTGGCACAGGAGAAACCAGAATTTAAGGTCCTGGGTTCCAGTGTGTGAGCTTTGTCCTGGGTCCTTTCCACCTTCTTGAATGGGACAGTAGCCTATGCCAGGTCTGCAGAGTCACCCTCAGTATAGAAATAGGTGCCTAGGAGGGATGCTGTTTTAGGATATTGTGGCAGGACCAAGGCGCTAAGCTTTCTAGGATCAGCTAGTGACCTGGAACCACAGCAGTGTGCTAAGTGCTCCAGCGAAATGTGGCCACTTACCCCCCCCCCCAAATGTGCCCAACCCTTGAATATCTCAAACTGGCCACACAACAGACAGAGTGGGCAAGTACTTTGTGGCTATGAGAAATGCCCAGCTCTGGCTACTGGGCTGTTTAGAAACCCACGTGGAGTATTTCTGAAGGATCAGCAGTTGATGCACGTCCGAGCGGTTTAAATAGAGCTGTCTCTGGCAAGGATTCTAGAAGACAAATATAGGGACTCTGGCACAGATTCAAGACGGGAACTTCGTGGGCAGGGGCATAATGAATTCTAGCCTAGCTCCTCTAACCACAAGAGTGCGGAGAGAGGCCATTTCAGGCTGACAGTGCTCTCTGCCCTGATGCTATGTGCAGCTCTAGTGACTTCAGTGTCACACATCTTCAGGCTAAAACCATGTATATTCCCACAGAGGAACAGCCGTGCTAATTCCCTGTTGTCCCAAGGCTCTGGTTGTTGGTGTGTGTTTTATTTGCCTTTAAAAATCAAAAGGAGATGATTTGTTTTTTTCACGAATGCGATTCTCATTCTTTCTACACTATTGTTGGATACTGAATGTTTTGTCAAACTCTTCCTTAGGTGCTGGAATAACCATGGAGAGTTTGATAGTTGGAGGGAAACTGAGAGAGGCAGGGCTTCTGGGAGTTGTGCTGGGGCTCTGCCTGCCTCTGCTGGGTCCACACAGAGCCAGGATCCTCAAGAAAGGGAGGGTGAGTGCAGTACCAAGGATGGGCAAGTAGGACACGGAGAGGGAACCTGGCAGACAAAACATGGTATGAGCTGCTAGCTTCAGGGACTGCCACTGCAGAATCACCCTTTGGGTGCTTTGCAGCGGCTCCAGCAGGAAGTGATTGACAGGTCCATGGTCAAGAACTCCTAGAGCGTACACAGCAGACATAAGCTTCAGGTGTGTGGGCAGGATGCTTGCCCTGCTAACAGCGGAACCCTGGAAACCTGAGTCTTCAAAGGCCTCGGAACTCAAACAACTGCATAGAAAGGCAAGGGTGGGGGGAGGGGGGACCTCAGCCGGAAAACCTACAGCCCCAAATAATGCACTGTGGTGGGGCATCTTGGGCTATTTTTGTTTCCAGTTCAATACAAGCAGAGGACTCACTGCCAGAAGCTAAGTTCAGGGCCGGAGCTTCCGTTCAGGCATGCTAGCGGGAATGCTAAGAGTGAGACCCAGACACAAGAGCAGGCCCTGGGGTCAAGGGCATCTGCAGTCCTCTGTGCATGGAGCAACATGACGGCCTCACGCCTAACAGCAGCACTGCAGATGGTTAATGCCATACATGGTGTACCACGTTTCCCAGCACATACATACACTCCCCTTCATCCACAGTGCCACAGGGCATTAGTTAGCATTACATGTCAGAAAGATTTATCACAGAGACTCCATCACTCCTGAAGTCTGCTACTTTATCCTATCAGCATTTCCCTCTAGGATTTCTCTCCCCTCCCAGTAAGTTTATTACATAGTTGTAATAGTTTCACCCTTCCTGATTTCTGCAATACAGATACCAGACACCCATTTACCTGGAGGAGCGGGGAGGAACAAGCAAACAAGCCAATACTCTCCCCTGCCATTTTTTTTAAAAGCATTTTCTTCCTTTCAGCACTTAGCCTTTTACATTCTAGTCCCATCGCCTTTTACATTCTAGTCCCATCAGGAAGAAGGAAGCCATAGAAATACACGCACCCACCCCCACACATATGTGCCTCCCACCCTGCCCCCTGCGCATGCGCCTTGCCTCCTCAGCCCTCTTGTCCAACAAAGTCAAACCCAATAATCTCCTCCATCCAGGACAGCTGTACGTCCCCTCCCGTGGGGTCCTACGGTCTGAAGTGGGTGATGGGCAGGCTGAGAATATGGATAGACCTGAAGCAGTGTGGCTGTGGCTCCAGCCCGGAAGTGTGTGGAACCAAGCACCCAGTTTGAGTGGATTATTTGGGGACTGGATCTTGAAGTCCTGGCCAAGTGGGACACAAAGACAGGATCTTTGCATTTCAGGGGGAAAGATGGTTGTCTTTGGTGATGACCTTGATTATTCAATCTTCAGGTGAACACTAAGCCACTAAACCTAGGATTTTGTGCGTGGTTGGCAGCATTCTACCACTGAGCCACATCCGTTAGTCTCCATCCCTCTCGCTTGTTTTAAATATCAACCAACCCAGTTCCCTCCTACAAAGCAAATGTGGTTTGCACGGATAATCATGTAGACCTTAGATTCCTTTCTTTTTTAAAAAAAATTATATTATTATTATAATTTACTCACATTACATCGCGATTATAATCCCTTCACTCTTTTTTTTTAATCCCCTCACTCTTAGCCTTCTGTTTCCACCCTTCCTCCCTTTTCCATTCTATCCCCCTCCCCCACCCTAGACCTCTGTGTAGCCATGGCTGTCCTAAACTCACTCTGTAGACCAGGCCGGCCTCAAACTCACCACCTGGCTTTTTTTTTTTTTCTTTCTTTTCACAAACTAAAATCTAAATATCCATTACCCATCCAAACAAAAGCGAGAGACACTCCCACTTCCCAGTTCCCTTCTTTCTTATCTGCAGAATATACATCCCAAGAGCCTCCTTGGCTGTCTGGAATCACAGACAATGCTGAACTCTCTGTACACTATGCCCCTTCTAAGTACATGTATACTTAGAATAAAGTAGAATCTATAGAGAAGGTACAATTAGAGACCAACAATGGTAAATATTAAATAAAACAATAATAGCATCACATTGGTAAAGTTACTTTAAACTCCTGAATTTTTTGTTTTTTTCCCCCTAAAAATTCCCATGTAGTGGATCTTGGGTAGCTGAGATGAAGGAAAGCAAAGGCACAAACAAGGAGGCAATTGTGGTACGCCTGTTCAGCAGTGCGCTGGGTGTGGCTGCTACAGAGCCAAACTTCTCTAGCTTTAGAAGTCCTTCAGAGCATGGTCTGTCCCTGCATAAACATCCTCTCTTCTGCTTCTACAAGACTGAGATTCCATTGTAACACTGGGTCACTTCACCAGTACCTGGGAGAGGGGGTGGGGCGCACACAGTTCACAACATGGATGAAACCAGAGACCCTCACACCAAGTGAAATAAGCCAGGAAACAATGTGTGATTCCGTTGCTATGAGGCACCTAGCCAAGCCACATTCAGAGGTGGAAAGCAGAGTGAAGGTTGCCAGGCTGGGGCAATGGCAATAAGGTGGATATTTAACAGGTCCAACTGCCTCAGACCTGCAAGGATAAAAAGGTTTCTAAACGTTGCATAGACAACAGTGTCCGCTTAAAAATATGAAAATGGTCATTTCCATCTTGGTCGCATTTTACTACAATTAAAAGATTTAAACTGAAGAAAATGTTCAGCCTAGTGAATTTTCCATGGGTGTGTGGGCTTGGGGCTAGAAGAGAGAAGCATGTCACCTAGGCCAATGACTCTCAACCATTTATTAACTGGAATCCACAATAAAGGCTACATTCTATGTCATGATCCAGTATATGAATGCCACAACATGACCATACATGTGTACTTGGCCAGCAATACATATATATGCAAATATACATCTAGGTAAAAACATAAAACAAAAAAAAGACACAAGAAACACTAGCCACATGAGGTGTGCTCTGTCTTTTTGTTTTTGCCTACTCTGTCCTGTCTAATTTTATTTTTTAAGTATCAGTTACATCCTACAAAGTTGATTTCATTGTCTACTACTTAGATTTCAGCCTGCAATTCAAAAGCCCTGGTCTGGATTAGCCCCCACAGTAATACAAAGATGCCTAGTAGCTCTGTGCTGGATGGTCATTCAGCTTCTCCAGAATGCCATCAGTGATGGAGATCACACAAGACAGCAGGCTCTTAGGCTCCCAGGTTACTTCCCAGTTGTTCCAGATGTGGCTGGGTGGGTGGAGCTGGGGAAAAGAAGAAGTCTGGGAGCAGCTGGCAGGATCTCGGCAGCTTGGGAAAGGACTAAAAAACACAGCCCTATCCACAAGGCAGGAGCAAGGTGGGCTGGAAGCAAGGGCGAGGAGGGGGCGCTGGCAGTCTGCAGCTGCCTTCTGGCTGTGCACTGACCTGCCTTGCCCCCACCTTTGCTTCTCTCCGTTCGCTATCATTATTTCCACATCTGGTGCATGATCTCATCTCCCAAACACCCATCAGAGGGAGAACTCTCCTCCCCCAAAGGGCTCCAGCCTTAGGGGAGACAGATTCCCCCACATTCCATCTCTACCCTTTATCCCTCCCATCTCCAGCAGGTCATCCCATCTGCCTCCCTCTTGGTGTTGGGGCATAGGGTATCCCTGCTTGGGGTCTTCAGTCAGAGTAACCCACCTATACTCTAAGGCATCCCCAAGAACTGTCCACGTTGAGGACAATGAGGCGCCTCCACACCTGACTGTTCCTGGGAGAAACAAAACAAAGAGCACTGCCACGTGAGGACACAGCTCTCTGCTGGACATCAAAGCTCTGGGTCCCTGGATGAGGGGGAAAAATGCTAAAACTCCTGCCTGAGGTGGAGGGCTGAGCATGAAAGGGTCTAGCTCTGACTGGCCAAGGATCAGAGAACCTGGGTGTGGCAGTCTTGCAAGCTTGCATCCTTTCTGCCTTAAGCCAGTTTCGGAGCCAGTTAGAATTAAGCTGACCTCAGGGCGGGGCGGGGCAAGCCAGAGGGGATGATCTCACTGTATCCTTAGGGCTGAGAGAGAAAAAGTAAGACTGCACAGAGCTAGAGAAGAAAGAAAAGACAGTGCCAAACAACAACAACGAAAAGAACAGATGAAAATGGTAATAATAATAATAATAATAATAATAATAATAATAATAATAATAATAATAATAATAATAAAAATAGAGCTTCTTCAGCTCAAAAGGGTCTTCAGTCAGAGTAGCCCCAGAGAAAGCTGAGCTCCAGCAAACCTTCCTCTCCCCAAAGCAAAGCATCTTTCTTTATGCAGAAGTGGCTCAGCTTGAACTTCCAACATGTCCTTCTCATCCAGAACAAAAATGATGCCCGAGCCCACCCTCAGCCCTCTTCAAACGCCGTCATTTTTCCTCACCCTACCTCCCCCCCAGGATTTGACAAAGTTTAATCGACTGAGTGAGACCAAAGGCAACACAATAGACACCAGGTCCCTCGTTTCTTCCTCCTCTGTGGCTGCTGTTTTGTTTCTTTCCTTTGTTGGAAAAACCCTCCCTCCGGTTGTCCGCATCTCAGTTCTACTTACCTGCAGTCCGGTTTCCAAAGCGAGCCGTTCTCTTCTCACTCCTTCAATTAGTGGTACCCTGGGCTTCTCTCAACATCAGCACCACTGCTGGGCTCTCGCCATGACATCACCTCCGAGCTCCCTGATTGGCTGGCAGTGGGTTGCTTGGCAATTGGACAGTCTCCTCTGGTGGAGCAGGGATTGCCTGAGTGAGTAACTCTTAGCAGGCTGTGGAGTAGAAGATGATGTCAGACAAAGAACCTGCTCCCCTCTCCCACACCCAGGTGCCCGTGGGGCTGGGGAAGCAGAGAGGCTGAGAGTGGCCAGGAGGCAAGAGAGGGTGTGGTACAGCGAGGTGGAGGTGCAAGCTAAGGGAGGAACGAATGACTCAAAAAAAATTTTTAGCTCTTCAAATCTGGGAGAGGGGAAATATGGAACCTAGTAAAGCAATAGAAAGAGCAGATGAACCCAAAAATAGCTCCCTGAGGACTTGGTGCCAGTCCCCCAGCTCCATCAGAAAAGCTGGCACATGTGAAGGATGGTTTAGATGGCAGGGGGGAGCTGCTGTGGAAAGCCCAGGTCCAGGAGCTGGTGAGGGCTCCAGGCTCCCAGGCATCCCCGGAATGCAGGGTTTCCCTCTGGCCTCCCTCAAAAAAACATGCTGCTCCACCTCTCTTGCAGAATCTACCTAGCACTAAAGTGTTTTCACAGTCCGCTTAGCCAGCCTGGGCCAATCAGAGGGAGCCACAGGTAGGAAATTGAACTGGAGAAAATTTCACCAGGGGCATTCCTAACTGTGGTGGATTCCTGGGGGCGGGGTGGGGGACAGAGATGGATCACTGATGGTAGCTCTCCTTGGGGACTGAGGGGAACCCTCTACAGACTCATCTGCTGTTCATACATTGCTTGTCAGCTGCGGACAGCAGGTGCAGTGGAAAGGACAAATGCCCTCTGGAGCAAGCCACTCCCTCCAAGCGCCTCTCTCTCCTCTCTCTCTCTCTCCTCTCTCTCTCTCTCTTTCTCTCTCTCTCTCTCTCTCTCTCTCTCTCTCTCTCTCTCTCTCTCTCTTCTCCCACCCCCCAAGTTCCTTTCCACCCAGCCTCACATCACTCCCTTTTCTTAAAAGGATGTAATATTTTCTTGTAAAATGGGCAAAATGTAAAGTTTACTCTTTCAGCTGCTCACGGGACACAGCCCAGTGGCATTCCACAGCCACTGCGTATCTTCAGATCTCTTCTGTCCCTAACTTTCATCCCTAACCTCAAGCCATAAATCCACCTTCTCCCCCAACCCCTGTCTCCCAACAGCTCCATAAAGATGCCTGTCCTCTGCGCCTAGTGTAAGCGAATCATAAATATCTATACACGCCCCCCTACCCGCGCCTGTGTCAGACTTCCCTCATGCATGTTTTACTATCTTTGAGACTCGTCTTTTCTAATGAAGGCTTGTTCAGTATTGATTAGCACTGGGTGGGGGGGAGGGGTCCTTATCCTCTACAAACCATAAGATGGGAACACACAAAATCACTTTGAATTCAGCCCAGACTTCAGAGGGGGATTTTTTCCCCTTCTTTTTGATCGTTATTGTTTGAGACATGGTCTTGCTATGTTGCCCTGGCTAGCCTATAAATTACTATGTAGACCAGGCTGGCCTTTAACTCATCAAGATCCACCTGCTTCTCCCCCCTCTTATAAGTACGGGGATGAGAGGCATGTGCTACCACACCCAGTGTTGGGGTGAGTTTTTAACAGCAATAGCCTTCATGAATATCCGAAGTGGTGGCCACTATACGCAGCCCACGTCTTGTGTCCACTGCTTTAAAGACTATCTCAGAGACTAAGCAGAGACTCTGGCCCTGGCATTCACCCCTCACCTGCCTCCCACAACCACAATACATGGGTTGGTGGCCCAGCTCCCCGTTATTCTGCAAGTGTCTCATGGACAGACATGTGCAAATCCCCAACTTCACATCAGAAGGAGAAGCCAACCTTATGCTACTCGGGAGTGGCAGAGGCAAGAAGGTCTTTGCCTGCCTTTTGGTTTCAGAACACATCTGGCTGCTCTTTCAAACATCCTCCTCAGCAGGGTAACCAGGGAGGGATGCCTTTCTGACTGCCTGCCTCCTCGGACCCTCAAGCTTCCAGCTCGGACTCAGAGGCGTCCCTTTAGCATACCAGACTGGGGTCCACATTTAAGCAAAGCGCAAAACGTGCCTGCGCGGGTGTGGCTATGGAGAGATCCCTCGCCGCCTCCCCGAGTCTGCCCTTCCCAGCCTGAGGAGTCTGGAACTCCACACACAGATTGGTTAGCTCCGGAAAGGGAGGGAGGGAGAGCAAAGAGAGTGGGTTGCCATGACGATGGCAGCCAATCAGATGTCTGCTGCTACTAAGAGAGGGAAGGGTAGTCTGAGGAGCCCTGCCTGTGAAAAAGGGTGGAGTAGGAGCAAAGGATAAGCGGAAAAGAGACAGGCCTTTGCTACCCAAGGCAGAGGACAGGGCTGGAGAAGGGAAATAGGAGGAGAGCTATTCTTTCTCTAGAATTATGTGGCTATTGCTTGAGTAACAGGCTATGATCACCACACACACACACACACGGGGGGGGGGGGTGGACAGTAACTCTGTAAGGGCCTTACACCGATTATAACAAAGACACTTCAAAAAGTGCACCTGTTAGGGTGTAAATTTGAGGCACACAAAATAGGGAATCAGAAAGGGAGAGAAAGGTAAGCCAGGTAGAGGCACAGTCAGGAGTATTAGTGGATGGCTGAGTCCCATGATTTCCCTGAGGTAATATAGAAGGATATACAAGTGAAAAGGCACAATTATTGCAGGAAAGTCACCCAAGCATCAAGTCCAAAGAAAGCCAAGCCTGGGCCTGCAGAGATGGCTCAGAGGTTAAGAGCACTGACTGCTCTTCCAGAGGTCCTAAGTTCAATTCCCAGCAACCACAGGGTGGCTCACAACCCTCTAGATTGTGCTCTGATGCCCTCTTCTGGCCCGCAGGTGTACATGCAGGCAGAGTACTGTATAAATAATAAATAAATAAATCTTTAAAAAGAAAGAAAGGGCTGGGGAGATGGTTCAGCCGTTAAAAGCTAGGCTCACAACCAAAATTATAGAAAGAAAGAAAGAAAGAAAGAAAGAAAGAAAGAAAGAAAGAAAGAAAGAAAGAAAGAAAGAAAGAAAGAAAAGAAAAGAAAAGAAAGCCAAGGCCACAAAAGAGATCAGCAAGGCTAGGGAGTTCACAGTGTGAGACTGAGTCTGGAGACAGATGCAGACGGCTGGGTGGAGACCTTGCCTCCTCACACCTCTCAGGCAGATGGCAATAGCCTATCGCTACACCTGCCAAGCCAGTTTCAGAGTGAGCCAAGGGGATAGTGACCAGCACTCAAATGTGGCATCTGGGGCCCAGTCCAGAGGTTATGGGGCCCATGATGTATAGACCTGCACCATGGCCTCTGCAGTGCCACCTGTCATAGCTCAGACTGGATGCTCAGGCCTCAGATTTCCACCTGCTGCCTGGCTGCACCATGGAGACCCAAGTCATTTATTTCTAATTAGGAATCCCAGGGCAGGTGCCTCTTAGTGACCTGACTCACAGCGCTTGGTGTAGAGGAAGTGTGCCGAGTTGCCTCTGCCTGCATCTGGGGTAAGCCTACTAAAAGACAGCCAACCTCTGGAGCGTCACAGAAACTCAGACCCCTTTCGGCCCTCAGGAAATATGATCTTAGCCTGACACAAGAATTCAATAAATCCGATAACCTTGTGTCCACTTGGCTTGAACCAACGCGGTTTCTAAAACCCTACATTGGAAGCGGGTGGTACTTTTCTTCCCTTGCTTAAGAGGAGGCTGGGGTCTGAGAGTTTCTTTATGCAGACTTTGTGGAACTGAATGTTGTCAGTGAATTTCTCAGTATGAATAACAACATATATGTATGATGTCATTGTTAAATATGAACGCTTCTCTCACTGCAAGAGTATCTGCTCTGACTCATGAGCCGCTGTGACACTTTAAATTCTCTTCCAGGCAGCAGACACACAAATATATTCACCTCATTCGCCTCTAAACCCTGTCATCGGGTGGTGGAAGCCACCGATTGGTGGTAACTATTGGGTTTGTAGACTAAGTCTTGAGAGCAGTTCATGTTTATAACAAAAGCAGATTGTGTTTATAAAAGCTGTTCTTTTCAAGGAAGCGAAGACCTGCCTGTTGCTGAGAACAGCACCTGGCCTCAGCAAATGTCAGTTCTTAGGACTGTCCTTATACACAGCACACACGAATGAGTGCAGGTGTCCATGGGGCCTGGAAGAAAGTGTTGGATTCCTTTGGAGCTGGAATTAGAGATGGTTGTGAGTTGCGGGGTGTGGGTGTTAGGAATCAGACTATGGTACTCTGTAACAGCAAACATCTTAGCTATTAAGCAATCATGACAAGATTGTGGAAGTGGAAAAGAGATTGGCAGGTAGCAGCGGGTAGGGATGGTGGAGGTGGGAAAATAAACATTTATGGAGTCCAGAAACTTACATCTTGGCCATGGTACGCATCTCTGAAAGCTGGCACAGACGGGAAATGGCAGGAGCTGTACACACTTACACCTTAGAGCAATGTCAGGTTCCTGGTTCCGACACTGTGCTGCAGAAATGTAAGTTGTAGTTATTGGAACTGAGTGGGGGGAAGGAGGGGGGCTCTCTGTGCTTTCTCTGAAAATTCTTCTGAATCTGTGTTTCAGAATTAAAGGTTACTAAAGAAAAAAAGAAAAAAAGAGAGAAAAGGAAAAGAAAATGAGTCAGGACTGTTTCATAGAACCAGCCGAGGGATCCACTCCAGAAATCAGTCAGGGACTGGCATGTGGCTCAGTGGGTTGAAGATTCATGAGGCCTGGCTGTCACTCTCAGGACTGCATACATCAGGCATGAAGGTGGCATAGGGCTGTAATTCCAGCTAGCTGTCAGGAGGTGGAGGCAGGAGAATCAGAAGTTCAAGGCCATCCTTAGCTACGTAGAATGTTTGAAGTCAGCCTGGGCTATATGAGGTTCTATGTCAAGGAAAGAAGAAGGGAGGGACAGAGGGTTGCAGGGAGGGAGAGAGGGAGGGAAGGAGGGAGGGAGGGAGGGAAATAATAGACCACTCCCTCCTTCTCTCTCTCCCTCCAAGCCCCCAGGCTACTTTCTGCAGGTCCCTGCTGCCTGATGCTCTAGGCTGCTGTGGCATTGACATTCTCAGTGTTGGACCACAGAAAGGAATCCCCTAGCTATGTCTAGAATCCAATTTAAACTCAGGAAAACAAGTCAAGCAGCTCTGCCCCCTACCTCCATGACATGTTTCTTCAAACATGTCTCCCCAGACAGAGTCCTAACTGGCAGCCAAGTGCACAAACATCTAAGGCATGGGCACAGTGAGGGGGTGGGGTGGGCATTTCTCATTCATGCCACCATGAGAGGTGATCCCAGTCAAGAGCCAGTCTCCTCCAGTCTGACCCAGTCTTTAAGGAAATGGTAATGACCCAGAACCTGGGTCCCATCTGTCGCTGAACAGTGGAGAAACACGTAGGAACCTGAAGCCGAGTTAACATGAATGGGTCCTACATGAGTTGGTCCAGCTCAACACCCGACAGAGCCGAGCACATAGTGATGAGTTCTACTGCATCTGGACCTGCTTCCTTGGTTAGTCAGTAGCATCATTCAGGGCTAATGCAAGGATAACTCCTTGTCCATAGCCCTCCCAGGCCATCCTGGGAAGACTTAGGGGAGCTACTGGTTGAGTCCATAGGAGCCCTTCTGAGGGGAGCTGGCAGCCTCCAGGCTTGGGCCTGCATCTTGCCCGTGGCCATCAGCCTACCTCCTTGGTATTGATATGAGTGGATTTTTTTTTTCAATCCTGTTCTCCAGGCTGACATTTTCCTCATAGCACAATGCTTAGAAAAATCTTATTTGACAGTCCATCAATTTAACTTAGGGAACCCACCTTAGCTCAAAGGTACTTATCTCTCCACAGCTGTTTAAGCTGAGCTTGTGGGTCTCAGCTATTTTGAAAGAAGCTGGAGGTCTGGGTCCGTGTCCGCCTAATGCGTTTTGCCCTAGAGCTGCAGTGGAGAAGGTCTGTGTCAGTCCCGTTAGTGATGTGGAGCTTGCCAAGCTGACTTGAAGTGTGCTTCTTGTCTGAGTGGCCGGAGGTATCCATCCCCCCTCACCCAGCACCAAAGATAAACTGGATAGGACCTGGGAAGGCACAGGTTTCCCCAGCTCCCCTGGCCCTGCCCCTATGTCCCTGTTCCAATTGCCAGAACCTCACTGTTTCATAAGTGGTGTGCCAATTTTAGTTCTCGATGTAGGTTGCTGCAGGGTGTCACTGCTTGCCGCAGCTCAGCCGGTCCTGTGATTAACTTCCAGAAGAGACTCTGAGTGGTCCCCCATCCTATACCTCCAGCAGGAGGGGCAGCGGGAGCAGACTTGCATAACCGACCTGATTTTCCTATCCACTTTAGCCTGTCAGCCTCAGCCTGGATACCTCTCCTGCGCACCTTACCAGAGCCCCCAGGGAAGACCCCAGTAGAGCCTGGCTTCTCTGACTTCAGCTGCAGAGTAGCCTAAGTTCTAAACCCAGCAGACTCCATTACACCAGCTATCGCCAGCCGAGTGCCATTGGCGGACATCTTCTGTTGCCCCGATAGAGGAATCCCATTGTCCCCACACCCCTGACATTGGTCAGCTGAGGTTATGTGCAACTGCGTCTCCTGATGGCAAGCTGCATCTCATTTGGAGTTCATTCAGCTGGAGACGAACCTGAAGCTGCCCCCAAACCACTGGAAACTAAAGCAAGGAATTCATTAAGTTTAGAACAGAACCTGGAAATCTACCCCTCCCCTCCGTTCCTCAGCCTCTGGTTTATGTAACTCCTCCCACATTCTTCATTTGCCCCCATCCTGTAATTGCATTTAAGTGGCCATTTCCTTCCATTTTTATGTCAGGTAGCCCTCCCTCCCCGCACCGCCCCCCCCCTCGTGCTTAGCACACCCATCCCATGTTTCTTACAGACAGCGTTTTCCCTATCCCAATTACAAAATTTCCAGGCAAGAGAACCTGCCCAGCTCAGTTTAGGACAAGTATATGTTTTGGCAACCGAACGTGTGGCTCTGCAGCGATCAGGGATAGAGGTGTGTACAATGAAGAGCTACCACATTCCCATGTGCACTTTCCATCAGGGTTAGCAACTTATGATAAAACAGTGCAATGCTCATTAACAAAATGTCATTGAACAGAAGAAGGTCATTGCTGGTGGCACAGCACTTGCCTTTAGCTGGACCAAACAAAGCAACGCAGGTGGACAGATGATTAGTGGCTTTAGTACGTCTGCTGGCTAAAGAGAGTTGCTCCTGGCCCACTGCAGAGTCTCCAGGGGATGACACCCCGAGAAATGTCATATCTGGCAACTTACATGTGGTTGGGGGTGAGACGTGGTGGGGCCTCCTCACCCATCCAATACTATGTGTTGTATGCTTCCCTTTGAGGGGAACATTCTGGAACTCATGAGCTGGAGTCATTTCTGGGGTTATCTTGATGCACCCCTTCCCTGACTTGCTCAAAACTTCAGAGAGACCAGTGGGTGAGAGTCCTCCCTGTCAGGTACATACATTCTAGGGCTCATGAGCTGCATGCATCCCAAGATAGCTGTGAATGCTGCCCCATACATTCGTAGATGATATCACATTGTAATGTCAAAAGGCTGGATACCACTGATAGAGTAAAGGGTTACACACAGTAGAGACTCAGAAGAACATGAAGTAGACTGCTGATAAGGGTACAGGAGAAATGCAGACAACCCTCACAGTAGTTGCTGAAGAGCCACTTGGATTCTTTTCCATCCTCCTGTGAAGTTTAGGGTCTGTCCCACTCTGTTTAGAGGGGCCAAAACCAGTTTAGAGCAACGATGCCAACCCCAAGCATGATGGTCTTAAAAATGCATTTACTTATGGAAAACCAGTTAGTATCTTAAACACAAAGGGAATTAGAAATGTCCACATTCAAAAAGCTAGTGCGTTTTCATAAGTTAGCAAAATAAGTAAAGGCATTAACAGAAAACCAGAGACAGGTGCGCTGGAGCT
Source organism: Acomys russatus (assembly GCF_903995435.1). Lineage (NCBI taxonomy): Eukaryota > Metazoa > Chordata > Mammalia > Rodentia > Muridae > Acomys > Acomys russatus. The sequence goes on along the minus strand of NC_067154.1, from coordinate 9,204,613 downwards.
GTGATGAAGAGAAGAGACGCGTAGATTATGAGTCAGTGAGACTATGATCAAAAAGGTCATGCATCATCAGTGTGTTAATGCTGTTTTCAATTAAAAATGGAATTGTAGAATATGATTCCATTTCTGTGAATGTCTAGGACGGCAGTTTTTAACCTGTAGTCATGACCCTTTTGAGATCATCAGAAAACACAGATGTTTACGTTATGATTCATAACAGTAGCAAAATTATAGTTATGGGGTAGTAATAAAAATAATTTTATGGTTGGGTGTCACTACAATAGGAGGAGCTATATTAAAGGTTAGGTCAGCATTGGGAAGGTTGAGAGCCGTAGAACCCTGCTTTTAGGTCTAAGTCTGGTGTGTCCAGATAGCCTCTGAGCTCAGTATACAGCAACAGACTCCCTTTCTCAGTGGGGTTCTCTCTTTACCTGATCTGGGGAACCCCAGATTTTGTAAGAAGCATCACATAGTCCTCAAAGAAGATTACAGGTCTGACCTTTTCCTGATAGAACCTGTTCAGCAAGCACCCAGGGATTCCTGGAAATACCCCACCCTATTAAGGAGATCCTAGCTTTCAGCAAATGACCTTTAATAGTACCTGGAAGTTCTTCCCTCGCCCATAGGATAACTAAGTACTGTGTTCTTCTTTTGGTGATAGGACCCCATGCTATCACATGTAAATGATGTGCTGTACCACATTATATGTAAATCAAGTATCCTGGCACCTCTAGCCCCAACAAATAAGACACATTTGTCCTCAAATTCCCCCACACTGCCCAGGGTCAATAAATCCCTGATTCATGAAAATAAGGGTTGGCTATCATGCCCTCTGACTCCATGCCTCTACCATGACCATCTGAGCTTCATCATTTATTTTGAGGAAGATTCACCAGTGGATGTCCAGGGCTTGGCTGCCGGCAAAGGCAGTCAAGGCAACCATGTCAGACCTGCCTTGGCAGCAGCTGAAGCCCACTCCATCACCTTTAGCTCAGTGCTGACTGCCGGTGAAGCATCCTCCAGGCCTGCATCTTACTGAACCTACCCACTGGCTGCCACCTCTGCTGGGATTAGCACTGCAGCTTGCCAAAGGGCTGTAACACTTTTGGTATCATCAACAGACTTACGGAATGCCTGGGTTTCCACTGCCATCTGATTCTGGCAATTTCATTCTAAAAGAGCTAAACTATAACACTCTGTGGAAAACTCTTTCCACACCCTGGCCTAGCACCCTACAGTGCTCTAGCCATTCCCTAGAGAAATGGGACCTTTGATCTTGAGGTCTGTGCTTTCTCCTCTAGAGGAAGGACTGCCCTCAGAAGTGGAACCCAGGTCACTGCCACACGCCAGATGATGGATTCCATCAGTAGTGGTGAGAAGGCGATGAGGGATCACTGGACTTGAGTAAGAGGTGAATGGAAGCCTGAGATGAGTGAGTGGGACTAAAAGAGAGAGGGGACATTAGAGGGGTGCATAGGGATGATAGAAATGGGCACAAATATTGATTGTGGAAGGAAGTATTTGTGTTGTCAAAACTTACCAAATTCACAAGCAGAATTAATTATTGATAAGCTCTATGATTTTGAAATAACCAAACACTAGGAGCTAGTACAACATGTCTATATTTATATGTCTATATTTTTATATACATCTATGTCTAAGATTAAAATGATAGTGTTTCCCCAAAGCAATGAAGGTATTGGCAGATACTATCACATCATCCTGGAATGAGATGTGGACTCTTCTTTCCCTACCAAAGGGAACCAGTAGAGCCAGGGTTAAAAGAGAATGCACCATGTGGCTCTGGGTGTTTCAAGGCAAGGATGAGGTACTGCAGTCAATTGGGGGAAAGTGTTGAGATTAGAATGATCGGGGAAGTAATTACAGAGAGCGATATTTGTAGTGTTGAAGATGACAGTTAGTCTTAAGGGTTCACACCAAGAAAATAAATATTGTACCTGAAGCAATGGATTAGCTAATTAATCTGATTGTGGTTGTCACTTGATGATGTATTACAGTGAGAATTTTGGTTTCTTTAAACACCCAGTTATGTTATATGAATATGTTTTTGTTTTAATCCCAGGTGTGGGATATGTGGCTGCTTCAGTTTGACCACAGCCACTATGATTGTCTCATGTTCTAGGAGGGGTATGCATTTTGCCTCTGGAGAGGGTACGAATGGGAGAGCCCTGAGAGGGCTTATGGCAGCTGCTGTTCTTCCTGCTGCTGGCTCCTGCTGTTGTATTTGTTGGATTGTTGGTTTGCTAGTTTGTTGGATTGCTGGATCGTCTGATGATGAAGATTAGACGTGCCCTTAGGAATCTGATGTCCCTGTTCAGCAAGAATTAGCCTAAAGAAGTCTAACCTTCTTTCTCACCTACCTAGTATTAGGGGTTTGAAATGGATTGGGGTAAAGAAAGGTGAGAGATATAAGAACCCAATAAAGTAGCCCAAAAAAGTACATCTACAAGTGGCACCCAAAGTGGAGCTTTGGATGAGGAGAAATATGGTTTCTAATGCCATAGAGGAGACAACAGGGTATGAAGGAGTGGATGCTCTGCTTCCTCTTTCTTGCTTTCCTAGTGTTTGGGGGGTTGAAAGGGATTAGGGTGGACAAAGGTGGTGGATAACAAAACCCAATAAAATAGTTAAAAATGTACACCTACAATGTGTAGATATCCATTCATCATACTGAGCGCTTTAAGATTATACAGATTTATCTTAGTGCCCAGGAGGCAGAAGCAAGCAGATCTCTGTGAGTTAGCGGCCAGTATGATCTACAAAGTGAATCCAGGACAGCTAAGGCTACACAGAGAAACCCTTTCTCGAAAAAAAAAAAAAAAGATTATACAGAATTATTTGCCAATTATACCTCAACCAAGGGGAGGACAATAAAAGAGGGCATGGACTGTCTTCTGGGTGAAGGGAGGTGCATGGATTCACCAGGTGGCTACAGAGGGAAAGTTGTCCCAGCCTACAGCAGCTATGCAAGATACCTTACTTAGTAGATAAGACTACCTTAGTATTGATGGGATGGTGTGTTGATAAGATCACCTTGTCCCTGGAGGAAAGCTGTGGCACATTTCATGGACTTACTTGCATCCAAACAACAGGTGACCTCAACATCCACAGCTCAACAATCAGTGTGTTCACCCAAGTGTCCTTCTGAATTTGAAGTCACAACTTTCACTGTCTCCAGCCCAGATGCATTTAGGTATCTAAAGCTGACTTAGAGGTCTTCAGCCTTCCCCCACCCTCCCCTCTACTTCCTGGCCCTTCTCCCTTGCAGTTTCCACACTGTGGGAGCTGAGGGGTGAGTGAATTTAGTCTTGCTGACCAGAGTCCCCTGGCAGTACCCATGCAAGCCCTCTTCTCTTGGAAACTCCGACCTTTTAGGCAAAGTTGAAGACAACTGCAGGCTGTATTTCACAGGCTATGTTTGATCCTTAGAGATTCTCTCTCTTCTGAAGCAGAGTTGTCAGGCCAGTCCACAGGGACCTCCCAGCTCCAGAAGTCACACAGAAGCTACTCCAGGGGGCTCATTAGTCATGGTGTCAGGGAAAGACATATTGCTGGCTACTATGCTTATGCATTCTCACAGTGGAAAGTAATAGGAGTTTGAGGTCTTGGGAGGGAAGGTGGGGTTCACAGAATGCATATATCACACCTCTGAACCCATCACCTTTGATCCGCAAGTTTTCATAGAATGGAGGGGTGAGCTGAGAAGTGCAGGAAAAGGGTTTCAGCTCCTGCTATGATTTGTGTCTGAAATACCCACAGATACACCAGCTGGTGGTGAGAGCATAGGAGGTCATGGGACCTTCAGAGCGTGGTGCCTACCTGTGATGGATGTTCTTGGTTGTCAATTTGACTACGTCTGGAATGAATTACAATCCAGAAAAGGAGGGCACACCTGTGAGAGATTTTCTGCTTGGTTTGAAGTGGATGAATCCACTTCCAGTCCAGACCTTTGAGGTGGGAAGACCCACCTTTAATCTAGACAACACCTTCTGCTGGAAGCCTATATAAAGACACTGAAAAAGGAAGCTTTCTCTTTTTGCCTTCTTCCTTGCATTCATCCCTTCACATTGGAGCCTACTTCTTTGAGATTCTGGCACATACTTGTGGGGTCCGTGGACCATGCCTGTAGAGGAACTGGCAAGGAACTGGCGAGAGAGAGCATGTTCCAATCCGGAAATATCAAACTTGAGATTTCCTCGTTTCCAATCTCATCCTGAGAATGGAAGGTGTAAGAAGCTCTCTCCCTTGTTCTGTGTCCTCCTCAGGAGCATGTGACATAACCCCAAGGTGGTTTCAGGTGGTCAGTCATGTGAGCTTGTCCCATGTTATTTTCCCCATATAAATAAAGCATAGCCAGCATCCTAGTCCCAGCCAATGAAATGCATTTACCCCCAAAACCCCTCCCCACTGTCCAAGGTTTATAAAGTTCCTGTTGACATGAAATGACATGTACCACCTCTCTCATCAAAGAGCATTCTGAGACTGGCTTGGGTCTGGTAGGGAAGAGGGCCTGATGCCATTTTGAACCTTCACCATTTCCCCCCAGGGCTGATCTGGAAAGTGGAGCACACCAATGCTCCTCTCTCTGCTCATGGCCTGGCCTTCCCCAGTCTGTGGGCCTGGCCTTTGTCTGGGGAGAGAAAGGGAGCATTATCCCTAGGGCAGGAGGCTGCAGGTGACATCGTGCATGATATCATCCTGGATGGCTAAGGCACTAGGGACTCCAAAGATGCTCTCACCTTCCAAGGGACACTGTGAGTAGGTACTCCAGGGGCCACAGCCAGTTTCAGGTCATCTGGTAATGAGCACCATGTCTGTGGAGTACGCTGTTATCACACTTTGCCCTCACAAGGAAAATGACTTCATGAGGGTAGGACCTGGGGAAAGAGGGGAAAATCTTCACTAGAATTCATTATAAAAATAGATGGGATTTAGATGGCAGAACTATATGGTGGAATCCATAAAGTCACACCATGCAACAGGTCTCACAGTGGAGGTTTATTAAGAGAGAGGACACAGAGGCTGCCTCTGGATGAGGGTTGTAGGAAGGGGCGGGGCATGCTCTCTTATAGGATGATTCAGTGCCTGCACAGAGAGAGAACACACAGCTCAGGTGATGGTGGTAGTGTGTTGCATCTTGCTGGCTGGTGATGATGTGTCCTGCTGGTGCCAAATCCCTGGAGCTGGCTGTGGAGGTGCCTGATCACTAACAAAAATTAGATCATGGCAGGCCACACCAGCCAACAGAACAGATTGGCGTCTAGCCCAATTGCCGTCTGATAGGTTTCATCAAGAGACTGATGGGAGCAGATGCAGAGACTCACAGCCAAACATTAGGTGGAGGTCAGGGAATCCTGAAGAAGAAGGGCAGGAAGGATTTTAGGATCCAGAAGGGCCAAGGACACCAGGAGAACACAGCCCACAGAATCAACTATTCAGGGCTCAAGGCTTAGAGACTGAAGTAGCCAGGGAGCCTGCATGGGTGTGCACTAGGTCCTCTGTGTATGTGTTATGCGTGTACAACTTGGTGTTCTAGTGGGACTCCTAACCGTGGGAGTAAGGGTGCCTCTGACTCTTTTGCCTACCCTTGGGACCCTTTTCCTCCTACTGGCTTGCCCCTTGTCCAGCCTCAATTTGAGGATTCATGTCTAGTCTTAATGTATCTTCTTGTTTTGCTGTGTTAAGTTGCTATACCTGGTTTTGGGGGGTTTTCGTTTTGTTTTTTGTTTTTTGTTTTCTGAAGGGAAATGGAAGATAAGTGGATCTAGGGTAGAGAGGAGCTGTGAGGGGGAAGGAAGTGTAGGGGGCTGGGAAAGTGTGGTGGGGATGTATTTTATGAGAGAAGAATAGACAGACAGACAGACAGACAGGCATGTAGACAGACAGATAGATGATCACAAGGTTCTGACAGCTGAGAAATCCTATGATCTGCAGTCTGCAAGCTAGATCAGTCTGTAGGGAGGTCTGAGAACCAGGAAGTGGGAGGGGTGGCCCCACTCTGAGTCAGTATGTAGAATTTTGGGAGTTATTGCTATAAATCCTAGGCCTGAGGCGGGGAAAGCTCCAATGTCCATGGACAGGAAAAAAATGGATGTCCTAACTCAAGGAGAGAAAAGGAATTCACCTTTCCTCGCCTTTGTATCCAAGCTGGCTTTTCAACACACTGACGAAAAGCAGGGCTTCTTCATTCAGTCAACACCGGATGCTCTGCTCACCCTATATACTGAGTCTACATCTATATCCTGTCAGCAGAGAGAACCTGCGCTCGCCAAGGATGCAGCGGTGTTTCCTGCTGCCCACACCCAAGCACAGCGCCAGTCCTTATGCCCGGGCTGACCTGCTCTGCCTCTCTAGCTCGCTCCTCTTTGAACGCCCAGTGCGCAATGTCATCTCCCCCCCGCCCCCCGCCAGAGACTCCTCTAGCTCAGTAAACAGTCATCTCACCTGTTTCTCAAAGCACATGAGGGCGGTGCCGAGAAACAGCAGCTTTTAAAATGGAACCCACAGGAAGTCGGGGTTCCTAAGTTATAAGACTCTCGGTGAGGAGGCTCTGCTGGGTGATGGAAGAGTACAGAACAAGACTTTGAGTAAGGGGCGTGGGGAAGGAGTCACTGTCGTACCCACTTTGCACAATTGTGAATTTGCAGCTTTGCCCATTTTCATAAAAATGTAAATTGTTCTTATTTATCTTAGGGTGGTGATGCAGTGCTTCAGAGATTAAGGCAGGTAGGTTTCCAGGAGTTCAAATCCAGCCTGGGCTACATAGTGAGACCCCTGTCTCAAAACCAGACGAACTATTACTTTTGCTTTCTGAAGTAGCATATATTTGTCACAGTGGTTTTTACTGAGACATGGATTTACAAAAATTAGAAGATTAAAGTCTTTCACAATTCCAGGTCTCAATGACCTGCCCACAAGCAGACAACAAGGGGTCACCAAAGAGAAAGCTGGCACAAGGTGTCCCCAGCCCCAGCTTGTTCCTGATAGGATAGAGGCACACAGAGAAATGACATCCTGGTGCATATGCAAAACTCCTAGTTGTGACTAAGAATCTGGCCCCTCCTCCCAGTCTTCTCATCCATCCCGTACTGGCTCTTGTGCATATTTGGGGGGGGAGGCAGGTACACACGCACGTGTGGGTGCGTGTGAGTGTACATGTGTTTGGAGGCTAGAGGACAACCTTGGGTGTCATTGTTTCTTTGAGACAGAGTCTCTCCTTTTATCAGGGATTTGCTGGGTAGGTTACAGTGGTTGGGAGCTCCAGGGATCTTCATCCACCTCCCCAGCACTAGGATTATAATACACTACAACAGATGCTGGGAATCCAATTGGGCTTCTTGGTACCATACATTCATGGTTGGTACTCTACTGAGCTGTCTTTCCAGTCTTAATGATGCTTTTTTGATATTAAAAAACAATATCTAAACTAAATCCAAGCCGGGCGGTGGTGGCACACTTGGGAGGCAGAGGCAAGCGAATCGCTGTGAGTTCGAGGCCAGCCTGGTCTACAAAGAGAGTCCAGGACAGCCAAGGCTACACAGAGAGAGAGAAAAAAAGAATATGAAAATAAAATAAATATGAAATAAGACGAAAGCCTGGTGAGTAGGGAAACACAAAGAAGCACATTATTTGTTCTTAGCTGTCTGGGTGCTGGAGAGTGTTATTTATGTTTTCCGATAAAAGTAAAGACAACGAGATCTTAAAGCCACAAAGAATATAAATACTGATTCCAAACAAGGAAAGCGACAAGTCGGGCTTGCCCGTGGGGCAAACCTGCTGGGTGTATGGTCTAAATTGAGGTTCTCTCTTCCAAAATGAGTCTCACTTGTGCCAAATTGACATAAGACTTTCCAGCACACTCTCTGGAAAAATCTGCAACAAACCGGGAGTAATGGTTCTTATTGTAGACTAAGCAGCTAAGGACAGGATCCAGGGGAACATCCCATGAGTCTCCTCTGGAACATTCTCTTTGTGCCCAAATGAGTACTACTAGTTTAAAAGTTTTTTTGATAAGGGAATCTTAATAAGCTCTTAACCAAAACCATAGTTACTTTAACAAAAAAATTAAGTAAAGCTTAAAATGGTAGCAAGAAACTAACGGGTTGACTAATAATCCTTTAAGATATTGTAAAGGTGGCCACAGAGTTAACAGCAAGGATGGCTGTGGTTCCTTCAATGTCCCAAGCACATGCTACACCCGCTGTGTGACACAAAGAAAAACAGGAGCAACTGTACCGACACAGGACATGGAAGCAGAGACCCAAGGGCAAAGACAGCCTAACAGACACCAATCCAGCCACTTAGGTGGACGTGAAAAAGAATCAGGTAAAGCACTCAGACTGAAATTAAAGGCCCAGACAGATGAGTAAACAACAGTCGCCCTGGCTGACATAAAAGTGGGCAAAGGGCAAAGCAATCCCGAGGAGCAGTAGGAGGTAAAACCATCCAAGACCCTGCCCAGAAAGGAAACGAAGAGCTAAAACTTAGTCATGGGCTGTCATGAGATTATCAAAGGCAGTCTCAAATTCGATTACAATGTGGAGACTCAGAGGTGCTCGCAAAATGTAAAATGTTGCAAAGTGATCTGGCAGCATGCACTTTCTTTCCTTTCCTTTTCGAGCCCCCCACCCCCACCCCTCCACCCCCTTACGCCTGGGATCTAACTTAGGAACTTGCTTATGCCAGGCAAGTGCTGGCTTCCCAGCTTGTGGCAACATGTATTTTCATCTTTGACAAGTTTGTCTTCTAGAAATTTATCTTGAAGGAGTAACTGGATAATGTGTCCTACAGTGCAGTCTATACACTTTATAACACTCAGCCTGACATTTAAAAAAATAAATAAATCGTCACACACGTGGCTCAATTCTTTGCAGAAAGTAACACTGACTCACTGAGGGCACTCATCTATAACCTGGGGAGGGGTGTGTTGGTTTTGCATCCACTAACTACTAGGCATCTAAAGAATGAGTACAAAGGGAATTTCTCACAGTAATTGTGAAGTAAGTATGGGAGCAAAAAAATCTGCGAGGCACCTCACACTTGGAGTTTAAATACAGGAAAAGACATGCTTAGCATGTTCCATTGTAGGCTGGGTCTATCAGGCACACCCTAGTCATCAGAGCTCTTGGAAAGGTGAGTCTAGGCCAGAGTGGGCTACACAGTAAGGTCTTGCCCCAAAAACAAACCAAACAAAAACCCACAAAGTAGAACAAAATGATTAGTAATATTACCCTAGATTATCCTTTCAACAATCTACTGAATAAGCATACACTTAGACCTTAACACACACACACACACACACACACACACACACACACACACACACACACTTACAAAACCTTCACCTTCTGCTGGTCTCCTTTGCAAGAAGAGTTAGTTAACTCCTAATTAATTCACCAGCCTGGGAGGAGCGCTGACTTCAGATTGGGTGATGATGACATCATGACAGTAGCTGTAGCCAATAATGGCGTCCCTGCTCACTAAGCCCTGATCCCTGGGTGAGGTCTCTGGGCCCCTCCTGTAGCTGTAAACGTGGCAGGGATGGCTCTGCGGGGAGTGGACACCCATGATACAGATCTGTTAGCTGTCCAGGTTCCGAGAGAGTTGATGGTGACCGGCGGCAGCCGCGCCCCACTCCTGGCTTCCTAGGACAGCTGATGGGTGGGGGTTGGGGGCTGCTTAGCGCGTTTTGTCAGGTACTTCTTTTGTTTTCTCTCCTAGCTTTGGAGCTCTGCAGTGGATCCGCCCCTATGCCTGGTGTTCAGGCTGTCCCCTCACAGCCTTAAAGCCCAGCTGTCTCAAGGCCACCTGCCACCGTCCAATCTCGCAGTCCCACACTCTGGTTTTCAATTCTCGTTATCTTTTTCTGGCCCAAAGTGTAATGATTTCTCAACTAAGAACACAAAGGCCAAGAGCAGTAGGGGAAAAGGAGAGAAGGCAAAAGTAAACAGTTCTTCCAACAGATCCAGGATATCTGTGTGTGGCGATGCCACAGAGAACCTCACCACTGGGTATGCTAAATATATAGATAATTAATTAAATCGAAAAGCATCTGGATTAAAAAAAAAAAAAGAACAAAACTCTATTATAACAACGTTGTCTATTCCCTTCAATCCCGATTTATTTGGTAGCCCACTGATTATAATTGTATATAACCAACTTCTCCTGACTTGAAATATTCTTCGTTTTTATTAAGTGGCCCCATAATATTCCAGCATAATTTAACTATCTTCTATTCTTTGATAATTCACTGCTTTTGACTCTTTCCTGTTTTAAATCTGTAACAAGCAAGAATAGATCCTTTGTACATAGCTAAATGTTTCCTTTGTTCCGATCATAGCAAAGTAATCATTTCCCTAAAATATTTTTGTTGACCTTTTTATATTGTTTCCAGTTAAATTAAGATCACTTTTTTGGTTCCAAAACCTCTAGGCATCTAGCACTAGTGCATTTGTTCTAATATGTTGCTTTAAACATGCCAGTGCGGCTTTGTAGTTGGTTTACAATTTAGGGTTTTTGTTTTGTTTTGGTTTTGGTTTTGGTTTTTCAAGACAGGGTTTCTCTGTGTAGCCTTGGCTGTCCTAGACTCACTTTGCAGACCAGGCTGGCCTCGAACTCACAGTGATCCACCTGCTTCTGCCTCCTGAATGCTGGGATTAAAGGTGTGTGCCACCATGCCTGGCCCTCAGCAAGGTATGGTGGAGCTCACCTGTGATACTAGCTTCTTTAAGAGATTAGCAGGGGGATCTGAAGTGCAAGGCCTGCCTGGGAAATCTGTGGAGACACTGACCCAAAATAAACAGCCCTCTGCAGTGCATGAGACCCTGAGGGTGTAGTTATTTGTTAGGTTGCTGCGATCAAACACCAACAGCGACTTAGAGAAGGCAGGTTTTCTTTCGGCTTGTGGTTCCAGAGGGAGAGTCCATAAAGGCTGGAAGGCATGGCAACAGGCCGGCCTGGTGGCAGGAAAAGGAAGCTTGCTGATCATATTGTCTGCACACAGGAAGCAGAGGGAGAAAGCAGGAAGTTGGGCAAGGCTATAAGCCCGCATAAACCCACAAAGCCTTCCTTCAGGCTAGCGAGGCTCCACCTCTGAAAGTTTCCATGTACTTTCCCAAGCAGTGCCACCAACATGGGGGAGGAGGGGTAGGCAGCGGTGTTTTTTATTTGAACCACCCCACTAGGTTTATTCCTTAGCAGCGAGCGTGCACACACACACACACACACACACACACACACACACACACACACAATTTTAAAAAGAAAACTTAAGATACTGTTAACTTTTAGTTGTTATTTTCATATAATCTGACTTCCATTGTATTTTGTGATTGATATTGCTGATAAAAAAAAAGGGAGGGGGTTGGCAGCTTTTAGAAAAAGCTGGTAATGATGATGTCATCCTATGAGCCTTCAGGACACTGAAATCATCAAGGTCCCTGAAAATGGTGACAACAAAGGTTAATGATGGGCAGTGCTGTTATTACACACAGTGGATTACAGAGGCGTCTCTGTTACCAGTGCCAACATCTAGAGGGAGTCGAATGCCAGTCAGGAACCCGCACATGGCTATTTAAAGGAGAACGGCAGAATCTCAGGCCATGGGTGTCATCAGAGTACCTGCAAGTGCAAGACATGAACAAAGGAGACGTGCGGTTCAGAGGACAGCATTGGTATTCACAAATGGAAGCCATTTGGCTCTCTTTCCCAGGCTTTAGGTAGCTGGCTGTCTTTAGGTGGTTCTAGACACTCTAAGGAATCACTACACCAGCAGGCCTGTAGTAGATGCCTGGGCTTGCCTTGTATGTTTTGATGTTTTTAAATAAAAACCAGCACACGCCTGCCTTTAATCCCAGCACTCGGGAGGCAGAGGCAGCTGGATCGCTGTGAGTTCAAGGTCAGCCTGGTCATGGGTTAAGAGCACTTACTGCTCTTGCAGAGAGAGGATCTAAGTTTGGTTCTCGGCACCCAACATGGGGGCTTACAACCTCCTGTAACTCCTGTTCCAAAGGATCTTGCCCTCCCTACCGCACCCCAGGCACTATGTGTACATGGCACACAGATATATGCAGGCACAAAAAAGATGCATAGAGATAATATAAAAATTAATCTTTCTTTTAAGAAATAGAATTCTGTCTTATCTCTTGGGCAGGGTCATACTGTAACCCAGGCTAGCTTGGAACTGGCAGTAATGTTCTTGCCTCAGCCTCCTGAGCACTGGGAGTCACTATACCTTGCTTAATTTTGAAAACTCTAGTTTAAAAAAAAAAAAATCTGTGTTGGCATTTTATTTTGTGACCCTGTATTTATTTTTGTCACAGTGTAGGGATATTTTTTCTATTTTTCCATATTTTTGGAAGCTGTGTCATTAAAGAAGAAAACCCAAAGGTGCCTTGCTTGGTTGGTTTTTTGTTTTGTTTGTTTGTTTGTTTTTGTTTTTGTGGCCCCGCCCCACACCGCCTTGTCTGCTGCTGTTTTGAGATGGATGTCTGTTCTGTACCTACCCCAGGCTGGCTCTTGAATTCAAGATCCTTCTTCAGTCTTCACACCTTGCCCAGCTTCCTGGTGTCCTATTATTCCCTTAAAATAATCTTTCACAGGCCAGGGACATGCACTTAGGTCTGAAGACATGTGAGTCCCAAAGGGCAGCAGGGGAGCACTGGCTCCTGCTGGGATTGTCCTCTGGCTTCCACATGTGTTGTGGCAGGCACACACATGCACCCACACCACCAGTAAATAAAGGTGCCTTTTTAAAATTCCAGATTCCAAGCTTTGACATTTATACTTGTTTTCCTGCTGTTTGCCCTCTGGTAAACCAGACTGGTTTGCGCTTGGCTTCGTTCTGTTCCTTTGTAAATAACTTTCGTTGTTATTATTCTTTTGCGATGCTATTCTAGATGTCGGTAGAATTTGTTTTGTGACCTGTAATTCAAAATATGTGCTTGGTCTGTTGGAATGTGATAAGCAACTTCAGTGTGTCACTTCAGTTCCAAGTTCTTTTCATTTTTTAAATTCCGTTTTGCCCCCGTTGCGGGTTCTAACTCAAACTCCCATTTCTGCTCTCCGTTGTCTCCTGTGTCTGGTTTCTTTGCCTCTCGCTGGCCTTCCACGGCTCTTCCTCAGTTTCCCCTAGTCGTGTGCCTGTCTGTTCTGGAGGTCCCTTCTGTGGGTGTCAGGGATGCAGGGACTCTTTCCTGCCTGATTTCACCAGGCTTCCTTCCTTTTGTAGCCGCCTGCCTTTTGTTCCCTCTGCTTCGGTTTATCGAGGATGCCCAAGCTGCCTCATTGCCTTTCCTGCCCCTTCCAAAAAGACAACAAAGGTCTCCCTTAGCTGAGGCTTCACTTCGCTGTAGCTAACAGAGGTAAGGCATTCTGAGAGAGGTGGTGACTAGGGCATCAAACAGCTTATGTTATTTAATTGCTCTAGCTTATTAGTTTTAAAGGCAGGGTAGCCTGCAGCAGTGACTAGGTCCTCGGGAGGAGGTATTGACCCCAGGATGTGCCATGCCTTTGTTTCCTGTGGGGATGCTTCACTTCCCTTCTTCTTAGGTCTCCCTGCTGCCACAGGCTATGACAGCTGAAAGGATACAGACTCAGATGCACCCCTACAAAAGGGATGAGGCGGAGCCAGCTCCCCATCCCTGACTCTTTCCTATGTACCTTCATGTTCTTCTGGGTCCGCATTGTTCCCAGACTGTCTGTTCTCCGAACGGAATTATGCAAATACCAGCCAGCCCAGTATCCATGGAAACCACAGCTCCCGCATTGCATTCTTCAGCATGTTCTCTGGCAGAAGAGACCCACCCAAGTGACAACTGCAAACAAGGACAAAACAAAACAAAACAAAACAAAAACAAAAACAAAAAAAAGGCAGGAAGGCTTTCCCAGGGCCTGGGTCATGGGTGTCTGTCAGTAGGACCCATTTTCTCAGCCCTTCTGTGTGGTTGGGGGGAAGGGAGTGGCAGGGCACAGCAGGGGAGACTGTAGACTTTGTGATCCCAGCATCCCTCATCACTAACCGCAGTCTCTTTGGGTCCTATCAGCCCCACACTGTGAAGACAGCCCCCTCTGTGGGCAGGTGTTATCACTCGCGCTCATGAGCCGTTGCAGAAATGACAGCACCATTTTATCCCGGGTGACCCACTGACTTTGCACACAGATTCCCAAGCTCTGCTGCCCTCTTTATTCATTTGCTGTGCTTGAAGGGCTGTACATAGTCTGTTCCCTCTGGGCTAGGAACAAAAACGCCAAGCCTCCAGTGAGTGAGTGCCACACCCAGATTCTTGAATCAGCTGTCCTTTCCACTTCAAAGACACGTGTTCTTGCTGGTGACTGGCTATGGATCCTAAGGCATTAGCGCTGGAAATTATCTGGTTAAAAAAAAAAAAAAGATACAAGTGTCCCAAGTTTGTCTGACCTTATCGCTGCGGCAAGGCTAGTCAGAGCCAGCAGCAGAGGGAAAGCAGCATACTTAGAGAAAGGAATTTGTTGAACACAGGAAAGGGAACAGGATTCCACTGTGAAGACGACAGAATGGCCCTTGGGTTTTGGATCCAGAGTCATGGCACCATTGTAGTGATTAAAAAATAAGACGCCAGGCAACATATATGATATGGAAAAGTTTATTATATAAGCATTGGGGGGGGGAGGAAGAAGGGAGCACCCCAGGGAGAGCTAGATGAAGAAAGAGACAGAGAGAGACAGCAAGAGAGGAAGAGATGAGAGAGAGGGAGAGAGAGAGAGAGAGAAAGAGAGAGAAGAGGAGGGCTTGTCCCTTTATGGACTCCTGGGCAGGGGCACTCCCAGTAGCAGGTAGGCAGTGATGTCATAGGTTGCTAGACAGACTGAGGCAGAATGCTAACAGCAGCCAAGTGAAATAATGGCAAACTCAACTGCTACACTGTGCACTAAACTCTTCAGTGTTGTACACATTTGCTCACCTTCAATTCCATTACCAGGAGCTGGGAAGATGGCTTGATTGGTAAAATGCTCACCACACAAGGATGTGAATCCATCTCCAGCACAGCTATAGAAAGCAAGGCAGGACGATGTGCTTTTAAGTTATGGGGCATGTTTAGGTGCACATGGAAGACACTCGTCAACAGAGCATGTGACATACACAGGATCTCTGGGATGATGAAGAGGGAAAGGAAAACTATGTGTTCTGCTCAGTTGTCACCTCCAGTTGCCCCACCCGCCACATGATTGGTAAGTCCCATTCCCTCTCTCCTAGCTTACTCCCACATTCCTGGCATTCCTGAGGGCTGCCCCTTCAACTAGAGCCACCAACTCCAGAAAGTGGCAGGCACATCACTTTCCTCCACCTACAATCCTTAAATGCCCACCATAGTCTGGGTGCAACTTCCTCTGGCCTTATCCCCTGAAGCTGCTGAATGCCCAGGAGCATCAGTTTCCAAGTAAACCTGCCCTTTTGAATACTTTTTAATCTGGCTTAGACTGGTTTATTTCATTGGCAGAGATAATCTGTCACCTTGGTGCCGAAATTGACCAATCCCAGAATACTGAATTGGGATGCCACTTCCATATTCTTGGGATTTGGCAAAATCTGGGAAGATGGGTGCTTCTGGCTCTGAAGTTGATCCCCCAGACACCTACTGGGTGTCTGCTGTGAAATCTACCTAAATTGCGATCATCTCAGAACTTGTGCCCCACATGCCTGGCATTACTGTTTGGTGGCCTGGTTACACTATACTTTAGATAATCAACTTGAGTGGCCGCCAGAGGGCGCTCTAGATGATAACATTTTCCATGACTTAAAATTTTTTGCTGGAGTATGAGCAAAAGGACTGAATTTCCTTATGTTCAGAGTTTTTGTGGGGGAACTGCACTCCTGCCCTTCCTTCTGTATCCAGCACTCGATGGCCCAAGTCTTGTTGGCCAGGGTTACAGTACCACCAAGAGCTATTTTATCTGGGGACCTGGATCCTGAGTCATCCACCATGACTTGCTCCCCCACTTCTTCCTCAATCCCAACCTGCTAGTCCCTCCTTCCCCAAGACATAGGCCAAGAACAGCCTCTCCCCCCCTTACCCACCCACCCTCCTTTCTCTCTCCTCCTACTTCCCCCCTTCTACGACCCCAGAACCCCCACCTCGGTCTCCATCCTCACAATGACCTGTTGTGCCTGAATTCTCCCTTGTGGCATGACACATTTGGTTCAAGCAGACCTCTGTTCTCCTTTGCCCTCTCCAGGAAGTAGCAGGAGCTGAGGGGCTTGTTGGAGTTCACGTTTCCTTCTCCCTACAGGTCCTCTCTTAGACTGAAAAGCGGCTAGGCTCCTTCTCTGCCAACCCTTCTGCCTATATTAAAGAGTCCCGCTACCTTTGCCAGGCCTATGCCCTAACCTGGCATGACCTCTATGTTATATTTCTACCCTCACTCCTGAGAATGCAAATGGGTTCAGGCAGCTGCCAGGCGGTATGCAGACCAGATCCACCCAGTGGATAATACAGTCCCCATGGGTAACACGGCAGTGCCAGTTACAGATCCCAACTGGAGTTACCAGCTGGCCGGGTCAGGATGGCCACCAGAGGAGGGACATCATGGTCCACTGCCTCCTTCAGGGTATGGAGTCGGTCTCAAATAAAGTTGGTAACTTTGATAAGCTATGAGAAATGATGCAGCAAACTAATGAAAATGCAGCCATTTTTTTCTAAACCAATTATAGGAGGCCATTGTCCATTCTATCCGCCTAGACCCAGCTTCCACAGCAGGAAGCCACAGTCCTTGCTACTCATTGTATTTCCCAGTCATGCCCAGATATTTGGGGGGGGGGGGGACTAAAAACGGTTGAAGATTGTCCCCAAAGCCCCAAACAGGAATTGGTAAAAATGGCATTTAAGGTGCCAAGTGTTCCTGACAGGCTTGCCTACAACAGAAAGCTAAGCTCTAGGCCTAGGTGTTTGCAGCTGTCCAGAGGCTAACTGCATTCCTATAGAGGGAACAAGGGAGTTTCACCAGGCCCCACCCTGGTGAAGTCAGCTCTGTCAGGAGCCTGTTTCAAATGCAGCCAAATAGGGCCCTAAGCCCACACCTACCCCGACCCTGGGCACCCCAGCTAGCCATAACATACCTAGTAGGGACCTGGCCACTGGAAATCAGAGTACCCCCACATAGGCTCACCCTCTGTGCCCAGCTACAGAGGCTCAGCACAAGTGCAAGCACCACAGACACTTCCAGCCTTCAAACCCCTCAGCCTGGCAGAGGACTGACAGACCCCAGACTGAGTGACCTCCCATCACGCTCACCGAACCCAGAGTAACAAAGAAGGTAGCGGGTAAGTCCGTGTCGTTCCTGATGGACAATGGGCCCTACCTTTTCTGTTCTAATCTCATACTCAGTTCCCACAATCCCTTCGACAACTTCTTTCATAAGGTTGGATGAACTCCTTCCTTTCCACCCAAGACCCCACCATTCCCATGCATTCTTTCAGGATGATTTTTTCCCCATACTCTTTTCTGGTCATGCCTGACTGTCCAGTTTCCCTGCTCAGCCACTTTGGGGCTATCCCCTCTCTGCACCCCATAATACATCCTGATTCTCATCTTCTCCTTTCACTAGTTCCCACCCCAGACTGCCCTGTCCTACCCTACTGGAGCCAGTAGACCCAAAACTGTGGGATACCTCCACACCAGCGATTGCTACCCACCATCAGCCAGTTCTCATGCACCTTAAATACCCCTCTTCCTGCCCCTCCAGACCCCAGTTTCCCATCTCTGAAACCCATCATCTCGGCCTTAAACCTATCATCACCCACCTTCTATCTCAGGGACCCCTAATTCCTACTGACTCAGCTGGCAACACTCTCATCCTCCCAATGTGAAGTCCTCTGGGCCTAATGCTTAGTACAAGGCCTCTGCCTCATTAACCGGGCAGTGATCCCTACTCACCTTGTAGTTACTAACCCTTACACTCTCCCCTCTTAACACTCTTTCTACAACCTCCCCCTTTACTGTCCTGGACCTAAAGAATGCCCTCTTTACTGTCCCCCTACACCCGGACTCATATTTTCTCCCATGGATAGTTCCCCCTCAGGGCTTCCAGGATATCCTCCATACTTTTTGTTGTTGTTGTTTGTTTGTTTGGACAGGCCCTGGCCCAGGATCTCTCCTCCTTAGATCTTAATCCTAGCACTTTTTTTTTTTTTTTAAGATTTATTAATTATTATGTATACGGTGCTCTGTCTGCATGTTCCCCTGCAGACCAGAAGAGGGTGTCAGGTCACATTATAGATGGTTGTGAGTCACCTCTGAGCCATCTCTCCAGCATCCCCCAGCACACTTCTTTATGTAGATGGCATCTTACTCCATATTCCTTTAATCCTAGCACTCAGGAGGCAGAGGCGGCGGGGGGGGGGGGGGGGGGGGGGTTGTCTCTGTGAGTTCGAGGTCAGCCTGGTTTACAAAGCAAGTCCAGCACGGCCAAGGCTACACAGAAAAACCCTCTCGGAAAAAAAAAACAACAAACAAAAATCCAGTCATAAATTAAAACAATAAATTCTGGCCCTATCTAATCATTAGGAAGAGTTTAGTTTTGATATTGTACCGAAGACCATATTCTGTTTAAGTTCCACCCTCCAGAAATACAAGGGAGGGGGGAAAAGGCCACTGTATATTCACGGATGACCCAGTAAGCGGTTCTCCTGCCACTTTGGTGTGCAGAAGCTCCACTGCCAAGACTGAGTGAACGTCACCCTACTGTTAGGAGCTGGGACGCTCTCCATTGCTACAGATGAGAGAGCTTGGGCAGGTTGGCGATGCCCCAAGAGACCCAGTCTCATCAGGTCACTGCTGGGCACTGATCAGGTTGCTGCCCAAATGAGCAGATTCCAAATGAGCAGTACCCCAAAAGTGTTTGCACCCTTGCCTTAAAAACTTATTGTCTGACCAATAAAACGCCAACACACCCAGGCAGGGCAAATGACGTAGGTGTGGCTAAGGTTGGCATGGTTTTGGGGGGGTGGGGGGGTGGGCAGAGAGGATCTAGGGGAAGGGAGCAGTCAGAGAAACCTAAAGAGGATCTTAGGAAGGAGATGAGACGGAAGGAGGCCACCATGGGTGACGTGGAGTAAGAAGCACGTGGCCAGCGTGGATGGAGGATTTCGCCCAGATGAAGAACATTAGCAAGTATTTGGGATTATGGATGGGAGGTACCTCGATAGAAGTTATCAGAAGCAGATGGCATGGGATTGGGACAGAGTTACAGGAGGTAGTTCAGGGTAGTAATATCTGCCCTGCCCCAGGTGAACCAAGGCTATTTTATAAGACAGCAGGTGTCTGTGTTTTTATCGATCGACCAAGGGTTAGAAAATACTGCCGTAGCCATGACAGCCTAATAATAAACATTAGGCCAAACCTTTAAGTTAGTAGGAACAGGTCACTGTCATGAAAATGGCCCTTTATGTACCAGGCAGCATATCTGAAGGGTACCCCAAGTTTTACCCTGCTAGAATCCTGTGTGTAAGAATTCAAAAACCTTGGTTGGGAAGGCAGGGGCCAGGCAATAGGACCTCCAACCGCACGCAGCACTGGAGAAATTCACTCAGGACTGGGTATGGAGCCACTCAGGGTGACCAAAAGGACATGGGAGGGCGGCTGCTTTAGCAACCACATAGGATGAGTTCGAAAGGGGAGACTAACCAGGTGTCATCTTCAGCAGTAATGAAGGTATGAAAAAGGACAGTAGGGTAGGAAAGCGTTGGAAAGAATTTACTCTTGGACAAGGGCCTGTCAACAGGACAACCGCCCCGTCCCTGGGCCAAAACTCAGGTCTTGCATTGTATGGATTTCAGGGCAATGCTCAAGATCTTGAGGATATACAAGAGGGAAAAAAGCAAATGTGCTGGACATCACTGCATGTTTGAACTTCCGCATTCCAGGGGGGCACCATTAAGATAGTACAATGGTGCTGGAGAGAAGGCTCAGCAGTTAAAGGAGTATTTGCTGTTCTCCCAAAAGAACCTAGTTCGTTTCCCAGCACCCGCATCAGGCAGCTCACAACCACCTGTAACTCTAGCTCCAGGGGACCTGGTGCCTTTTTCTGGCCTTTACAGGCATCCGTGTACACACACACACACACACACACACACACACACACGCACGCACACACACACACACACACACACACACACACACACACACACTACATTTAAAAAGATTAGTTATTTACACATCTGTATGGGGGTCGGTGCATATGTGCACACACATGCACACAGGTATCAGGTGTCAGATCCCCTAGAGCTGGAAATACCAGTGGTTGTGAGCCACCTGACAGAGGTGCTGGGAATTGAATTCAGGTCCTCTGGAAGAGCAGCCAGTGCTCTTAAGCTCTGAGCTATCTTTCTACTGCCTAGAAAAAAAAAAAAATGTTTTTAAGACAATAAAGAGACAAATCACTGAATTTGAGCAAAGTTTTTATAAGTCATTTATCTGACAAAGGAAATTTTATTTAGAATGCACAATGAACTCGTAAAACTTCATAACAAAAGGACAGACAACCCAAAGGGCAAAGGCTCTGAAGTCTCTGAAGCAGATACACAGCAAACATGAGATGAGAAGAGATGCTCCATCACTGGGAGTCAGAGATGGCAAATAAAGGCCAGATGAGACACACCCCATCCTCACCAGGATAGCTGTCAGAGGGCAGACAGTGCTGGCAAGAATGCACTACAACTCAGCCCTCACCTGCTGCCAGCGGGAGTGGAAAACAGTACAGCTCTTAGAAACAGCCTGGCAAGTCCCCAAAGGGTTTAAAAATAATTATCATATGACCTGGAAAACAAGACTCCGAGGTATATGAGAATCCAAAAAGACAGGGCCACACAAAAACTTGCACACAGACTTCATAGCAGCAGTACCCATAATAGCTAAAAAAAAAAAAAGCTGCAACAAGCCAAATGTCCACTAACTAACGAATTCAACGGTACACTCACTGCACACAATGAAATCTTACAATGGAAAGGGATCAAGTCGGGTACAAGTTACAATAGGAATTTGTGTTTACAAAAGCAGTGAAAGAAACATGGTAATTTGTGGGTTAAATAAAAATTTCCTAAAGGAATCTAGGTCATTGGAATTACCCTATTTAAAAAGAACTAAGATGGGAAAAAAAAATTTAAAGCTTATTATAACAGTAATTTTAGACAAAGTTTCTTACAGAGAAACTGAACACATCACACCAGGTGTGCCCTTTCACACCTTCTTGGAACTCACTGTGCCCACCCATCTGAAACAAGCTGGCTTGCCAACACTGTCCGAGCTCCCAGCCTGGCATGCACCAGTGTTTCTTCCGTGTCCCCACTTGTTAGATCATCAATGCATATGACCCATTTATAGGTGATTAGTGGGCGAGTGGCATGGTTTAAAACAACAGTCTTATGTAATGAGGGGTGCAGGCTGAAATTGGGATGCCAGGTCCCAGGTCAGGAACGTGCCCCTGATTATGATAATGCACCTGGGAAGGTATGTCTCCTTACAACTGCACTTGGGACCTGGTTAGCTGGCAATTAGATTCCATCTATAGACATGACTGAGAGAGAAAAGGGGGAGGGCACACAAAGGGTGAAACCTGGCAAAGAACATTGCCCAAACAAGTGGGCTGAAGGCAAGGCCAGCAAGGGCAGGACTCTCCCGTGCCCACCCAGGGTGTCAGTTTCCAATCTGGGGCCCCCCAGACCAACAGTTCTAACTGAAACACCATCCCCTCTGAGGCCTCTTTTCATATCTCCTTCTGTGGCTTCCAAGGACTACTGTCAATTCACAGACATTGAAAATGAGGCCCAGAAAGTGGGCAGAAACAGTTTAAAAACAAAAATGTTTTTTTAAAGTATCCTTGGATGGTTTCAGAGGAAACTGTCAAAGCACGAACTGACCAATCAGGGCTACTCCCATGCCATCAGAAAGCGTTGTCCCAGAATGAGCAGCAGACCTCAGGCTCCTGCCCCAGCCCAGCGTCAGCTGTCGTCTCACTGGCTGCACTCTGAGCTGTATTCCAGGTCACCCGCACCTTATGGAGTTCCCACAGTCAGTGCTGGACAAACTGGGGGGAAACTCCTGGGGCCTCAGACCAACTCTCTAGCTTGTCCTACTGGGGTGGGAAAGCCTGGGTGCAGGCTCTGCACCCTCCTATCTCAACCAATCCTGGGGCTACCCTGTGTGGCCTAATAAGGCCCTCTCCCTGGGAAACAAATGACAAACTGACTCAAACAAGAAGCCTCTCCTGATAGGCTGGCCTAAATCGTCTCTAAGAATAGTCACACCTACATTATAATGTCCACTCTACAAGAAAACATTATCACCAGCAATTCTAGGGCAAAGGGAATCAGGGAAACCCATATCCTGAATGTGCCATGACTCTAGTGGGAGCCAAGGCTCAGCCAAGCATCTCCTGGGTGGCTCTTAACCTGGGGGCAGAAAAAGGACCAAAACCAAAGCCAGAGAGAGGCACAGGAGCACCTGGAGCTACAGAAAAGACAAGACAGGATAAAAGGACGCTGCGTGAGCGTCAGTGGTGGGCTACAGAAAGAGACGCTGGGACAAAACAGGCCCACCGCCCAGTGTCCGGCCGACTCCGGCAGCTTAGAGGTCCAGCTCTTCCTTGATGGAGACACGCAGGTGGCAGATACGCATAGGCTCTGGGGGCCCATCGCCCCGAGAAGCTCCCAGGTAGAAGTAGGGCCTCACCTCCCCGAAGTGGGCATGGAAGGTGTACAGGTGGCAGTGGCGCTCAGAGTCATAGAAGGACAGCTCCCCTTCCTCACACTCCAGCTCCACACGGAGACGGCGCGGCATGGCCTGGACCAGAGGGGCTGTGGCCGTGTCTGAAGTCATGCAGTGGTCTCCATCCACACCCTGCGTGCGGCATAGGTACCAGAAGCCTGACCGCGTGTCATGGTAGCAGCTGTGTGAGTGGCCTTCGCCACCTACATCAGCCTGCGCCTGCGCCTGTGCATGGGCCTGCACCCGCACCACACCCACCCGCCAGCTCGGCAGGCCACCCACATCCACCTCCCAAGAGTGGGAGCCCTTCGAGAAAACTTGCGAGCCCAGGAGGCAGGGTGCCGAGGAGAAACGCTCTGGATTCTCCACCTGCACTCGGTAGCCATGGTTGATGACACTTGTGAGGTCATCAGCCACTTTGAGCCAGCCGGCAGCTGTGTTGGGATCCAAGCTGAAGGGCACTGGGGACAGAGAAAGAAGGAGAGAGTCAGCAAACTGGACACCCTTCTTCTGCTCGGCTGGCTGAGGTCCTACCTTATGCCAATGCGTGCCTGGACTGCTGGGGTAATATGGGTCAAACTTCATGGCTCCCCCCCCCCAAAAAAAAAGATATGTGTAAGTGCCAAGCTCCAATATCTCAGGAAGTAACCTTACTTGGGAATGGATTGGACACAGACACATGTGGGAGGCAAATGTCATGTGACCAACCAAGGCAGAGGCCAGTTAGACAGGCACAAGCCAAGGACACCCAAGCAATGCCAGCAAATACTAGAATCTAAGGGCCTTCTCATATATCTGAGGGGCATGGTTTTACGCATTTCTCGGCAATGAGGTTTTAGCCTCCAAAACTGTGGGAACAGGTTTTGGTCATTTAAGCCAATTTGTAGTCCTCTGTTACAGCAGCCAGGGGAGACGAACACAGGCAGAGACCAGGAAGTAGGAAGGGTCACACACTCCCAGAATACTTAAGAAGATAAAGTAACATTTCCCTGGGCCACTGCCATTTCTGGGTATAAAACTAGGACACACTGGCAGGAGAGAGTCGGGGTGACCTTGGGGAAGGAACCTGGAGTTGCGTCTTCTATCATAAGTGTTAGAAAGAGTGTGTTAGCCTCTCTCGAGTGGGGCCGCGCGGGGAGGACCAGAGGCCTTAGGCCTGCCTAGAAGGGGCTGCGGGGAGACCAGCTGGGCAGCTTGGCCGGGTCTCTGCAGCACAGGCCAGTCTCCATTTGCTGCGTGTCCTTACCAGATTCAACCGACCCCAGCATCTTCTTCCAGACGCGGTACTGCAGAGACTCCAGGTACTTGCAGGCATCCATAAGCAAGCCAGGCTGGAGAGGAGCTGGCTCCACGGTGCAGAAGAGTCTGGAAAAGGAAGAATGGGCATCAGATGGGGCTGGGGGCAGCGACCCCTGGCTGAGGTAACTACTAACAGACCCAAGCTTCCTGGCCAGCTACCCCAAGGCAAAGCTGCCTGGGGCCAGGAGCCCAGTGGGCAGCCACAGCCCTTCAGGATTCGGCAGAAGACTCAATCCTGAACAACTGAGAGACATGATGGGCGGGGCGGGGTGGGGTGGGGTGGGGGAAAGTTCTCCAACCTTAGCTGCCATCCTCACACATAGAAATCATACTCTTAGCCCACGAGCAGGAAGGCCTCACTAGTGCTCGAACTGAAAGAGCCGTGGTGCTACCTGGCCTATGCCGAGTGCCTGCAGACTCATCACAGCCCACAGGACACACCCTTCCTTAACCATCCTGGAGAGCCCAGCAAACACCCACCCACAGCAGCATATGCCAAGGCCCTCAGAGGCAGGAAGCCTGCTGATGCCTGAGAGACACGAGGCGTCATGTGCTTGGTGCTGTAAATTCCCATGGAGAGCACCGACCCTCTACGCTCTGAAACAACCCTGCCTCCATGCCAACCAGGACGGAAATGCCTTTAAAGAGCTCCCCTCGGTTGGTATCTACCTCTACCACTCCCTCTGGATCCATCCAGCTGCCTGTCTGGCCCTCCAACCACTGGAGGGTGTAGCCCTGGCTTTCTGTCTGCTCACCCCCTCCCCTCCATCAGCTTTGGTAACTTACCGGCGTTTTCGGCTCTTGTGTTTCTGGAGAAAAAAAAGAAAAAAAGAAAAAAAGCAGAGTCACAGACTAAGAGAATGCAGGGAATTTCCGAGCAACAGTTGTCAGATGCCCCACACTCACAGACAAGCAGACACGACATGTCCTTCAGCTGGCTCACACATCCCGTGTGGATCTCCCCTCATATTCAGTGTCACCCATGCCCAGGTGCCAGGGTGAGGATGCAGCAGTGGGAGACGGAACTGAGTGGGTGTGGGGAACAGCTGGGAGACCTTTGCACTATCTGTGTGATGGGAGACCACACTGGAACCTCCCCCAGACCCTTATCATAAGCTTGTTTTTCTTAGTCAATCCACAGAAAGGTGACATGTTCTATGAAAGGTGACATGTTCTGATGTAGTCACATCTGATCTTTACATAGCTTACTTTGTGCTTTACTGTGCACACGAGATTGAATTACCACCAGACAAGTTTTCACCAAGTTGTGCTGTGCTTAAATATGCCTAAAATAAAACACTCCGGGTCTGACTCCTGAATTTTTGAACTGACACCGGCTTACCAGACTACCTTTTTGGCTCTCTGCTGGCCTGATGCTTGCTGAGACCCCCACAACTTCTGAACCAAAATCATTCCTGAAAACAGTTGAGTACAGGACAAGAGTAACATGGTCAGTTTCTTAAGCAAGATCAGCAAGGAACCCAGCTTTTGGAACTTCTCAAGGGGCTTTTTTTTTTCTCTCTCCAAGAAGTATTGTGGGTACAAAAGACATCCTAGTCAAGGCTTCATGGGAGGCCACTGTCTGAGCATGGACATGCCCTTGTCCCTTTCCCACACCACTGTACATAGACTCTTTTCACAGACACTTATAATGCTGAGAGCAGAGACCACCTTGCCACTAGGACTAGCTTTCAAGCCATGGAAACTTCTCTGCAAAGAAGGACAAAACCAATAAAAGAAAGAAAATGAATCATGAATTCCATCCCCTCCACATATGTGTGTGTGTGTGTGTGTGTGTGTGTGTGTGTGTGTGTGTGTGTGTGTGTGTGTGCATGCACTCATGCATATGTGCTCATGGAGTCAGCCTCACCTTGGCTCACTCTCAGGTGCCATCTGCCTTTTTTTTTTCCCCCTTTGATACAGTGTCTTTCACTGCCTGGATCTCACCAAGCAGGGCAGGCTGGCTGGCCACTAAAGCCCCAGGGATCCACTTGTCTCTACTTCCCCAGCACTGGAATTACCAGAGGAAGCTACCACGCTCAGCTTGCTTTATGTGGGTTCTAGGAATCAGCTTGGATCCTCACACATGTAAACACTTTACTGAGCCATCGCTTCCACCTGGAATCATTCTTTCTTTAACAAGAAGGAGAGAAGGCAGAGTGGATCCTACCTCGTACCTTCCCTACTCAACAAAACAAGCAAAGACAAAGGATAAAGGGCTGGGCATGTGCCTCAGTAAGAGTACCAGTCCCACACATTACTAGCCCTAGGCTATGGACCCAGCACCACAGAGGGAGGGAGGAAAAGGAGAGAAAGAATACCAAGACAAAAAATGGGGCCAGCTAAATGGCTCAGCAGGTTAAGGTTTTTGCTGTCAAGCTAATGATGTCCTCAGTTTCATCTCTGGGATCCACATGGTAAAGACGGGTTGCCATGAACTCTGACTTCCATGCAGGCACTTTGCAATGTGTACACAGAGTGGTGGTTTGAATGAAAATGACCCCCATAGGCCCATAGGGAGGGGCAGTACTGGTGGTGTGGCCTTGTTGGTGGAAGTGTGTCACAGGCGGTGGGTTTTGAGGTTTCAGAAGCTCACGCCAGACCCAGTTGCTCACCCTCTCTCCCTGTTGGCCTGCAGATCCGGATGTAGAGCTCTCAGCTATCACTCCAGCACCATGTCTGACTGTGCGCTGCCATGCTTCCTACCACGATGGCAATGAACTAAACCTATGAACTGTTAAGCCAACCCCAATTAGATGTTTTCATTTATAAGAGTTGTTGTGGTCGGGCTAGAGAGCTGGCTCAGCAGTTAAGAGCACTGTCGGCTCCTCCAGAGGTCCTGAGATCAATTCCCAGCAACCACATGGTGGCTCACAACAATCTATAATGTGATCTGATGCCCTCTTCTGGCCTGCAGGTAGAGCACTGTATACATTAAAAAAAAAAAAAAAAGAGTTGTTGTGGTCATGGTGTCTCTTATAGCTACTAAGACACCCATCTACAATAAATAAATAAATAAAAGTACAATAAAATTTTAAAAGTTTAAGTTATTAAAAAATTTGACAATTTTACTTAGGGGGTAGAGAGACAACCAACCAACCAGCATCAAGAGTTAGTCAAGGGTGGTGGTGGGAGTGGAAGACAGTCCCAGCTGCCGAGCCGTGCTCTGGCACAAGCCATGCCAATGAGGTCCTCCAGCATCGCACGAAGACTGCTGAATGGAGCTGGTGGTCTGAGCTGCTGGCCCCTGACCCTGGTCCCACCCTCAGTCCAGATGCTGAGCCTCTTACCATGAGGAAGGTCATGTCATCTTCCTTCATCTCCATCTGCAGCCGCTCAATCTCACGAGCCAGCGCCTCGGTCTGCTCTGCCAGCTGCTTCATCTTCTCCTCAGCCAACAGGTGCTTCTTTCTGCTCTCCTCCTTCATGGCATCCAAGGTGGCCTGTTCCTCCACCCTCAGGAAATCTCGGAGCTTGTCAAATTCATCCCGGATGCGGCCTTCCAGCCAAGTCGTCTGTACCTGCACCCGCGGGGAGAAGCTAGCAAGGTCAGGTAGGGGTGTGTGTGTGTGTCAGTTCAGACTGCTTCTAGCTGGGGACCACTTTCAGCACAGCAGCTCAACACTCGAGGTGTGGCATGAGAGGAAGCCTAGAGACATAGCTCAGGGTACCTCTGCAGGTCCAGATTCAAAAGGGGACATAAACAGCTGTTTGATCATCTCAAAGCTGCAATCACTGGATATAAATGGCAGCCTCTCCCTATCCTCCTCCATCAGTGTTCTCCTTCATTTTAGGCTCCCCAATAGCAACGGAAGTCCTCCCTCACACCTCAGTCCTCCCAGACTTCCCACCTAGCCTAGCACTCACTCACCTCATTGTGCTTCGCAATGGCCTCGTAGGTGCGCCTCAGGGCCCAGAAGGCCTTGGCTTTCTCTCGTAGCACATGCTCCATGTTCTTACACTTGGCCTAACATGGGGAAGAGAGGCCAAGTTAGCACCGGAGGCCACGCAAGGGAATGAGCACACCGGCTCACGGCTGAAGCCCACTGTGACATCCAGCAGCCAACCAGGGAAGCTCCGGGTGCTGTGGGCACAGCGGGAAGCGGGTACAGCCCCGGCCTTGGGCTGTATGTTCCCACTTCGGTCCTCGAACCTAGTACTGAAAGTGACGCCTTGTGCAGGTGGGGAGCAAGGGTCAGGAGTTCTGGAGACCCATCTCTGCCCAATGGTCACAGTAGAGCCAAGAATTAGCCAGCTCCAGCTTACGGCTGCTCCTAGAAGCCCAGAGCTGTGGGGATATCGTCAAGATGGCATGGCTACCAGCTCTAAAGAAAAGGGCTGACAATGTGGATGGTTCCAGTCATTTCCCATGAGGCAAAAATATTCCAATGAGGTTTCACCTAAACATGCCTCCATACCCCACCTTCACTTTAATGGTTCTGGGATCACAGGAAACACCTTCATCAGCAAACTCCCGGGGGTTTTTTTGTTTGTTTTTTTGTTTTTGTTGTTGTTTGTTTTCTTTTCTGACACAGGCTCTCACTCCAGAGCACAGGTTGGCATGAACTCACTATGCAGCAAGCTGTTCTAGAACTCACGGTGGTCCTTCGCCAAGTGGTAAAATCATAGGCACAAGCAATCACACTCAGCTAGTCCTTCCTACGTGTTTCCTTTTGGGTGTACAGATGTATTCTGTGGCATGTGTGCACCCACATGTTCCTGAAGGCTGCGGGGGAGGGGGGGGCGGCTGTGCTAGGTAGAAGCCACCACAATCTCTCATTTTTCTTCTATTCTTGAGAGATAACTACAACACTTTTCCCCCTTCCTGTTCCTCCCACCAAAGCCTTCTGCCTGCTTTCAAATCCATAGCCTTTTTCGTTGTCATCACATGCATATATTTATATGTATATATGTATATTCCTAAATAACCCCGCTCAGTAGTTCTCTATGTAGGGTTGAGGCTTCATGTCTTTCTCTCATCCGTTTTAGAATGCCCACTGGCGTCACTCTGACACTCCTGAAAAGATGCAGACTCACAGCAAACTCACTGACCATCCTGCTTAATTTTCACAAATCAAATCACCTTATTCATACACACACGCCAGGAAGACGCTCAAACACTTGCCAGTGCCAGGGCTTTCTTTCTGAAGATCTTTATTTCATGCGTGTGGGTGTTCTGTCTGCATGTGTCTCTGTGAACTACATGCACGCCTGGTGGCCAGTGGCCAGAAGAGGATGTCAGATCCCTTGGAACTGGACTTAACAGACCGTTGTAGTGGCCATGTGGGTACTGGGCACCGGAACTCAGGTCCTCTGCAAGGGGCAGCCAATGCCCTTAACCACTGAGGCACCTCTCATCCCTTCGATGCTTTTAAATTGTTAATCGTTGCTGCTAAGCTGGAACTCCGAAGAATCCCTTTCTGAGTTTTAAGTTGGGTTCCTCCTGCCTTTTGTATCCAAGGCCCATTCATTTCTCTCCATTTTTATTCTTTTTCTCTACATCCCATAAGCATGTTATAGACACCAGAAAAATCTACCAGGAGCAATTCTAATATGAATTATAAGTGGCTACTGCCATTTATTGAGCACTGACTATACCAAAGCCTACACTAATCACCAAGCTGTGTGACGTTAGCTCTTGTCAGGTAAGTATAATACAGTCCAATTCAGCAAAGGACCCTGAAGTGCACAGGGGAAGGACCCTCCTCTCTTCAAGTGTGTGAACCTGAATTTGGATGGCTAAGCAGGCTGCTGATGGCAAGAAAATAAATGGAGAACTCTTGTCACAGATCTTTGCCAAGGACAAAGATTTAATTTCAACAATGTAAATAAAAACCTCCAAAAATAATCTCCCAGCTAGAGTTACATCAGCTTTAGTTTTACTGAGAGACACAGCTTGTCAATTTCCCGCGGTCACTGCTTGCACAAGGAACTTTGTGCGTGCACATAAGCAACAGCACAGCTTAGCCACGCGGCCAGGACAGTTTTTTCCCTGAAAAGAAATATGGGAGCAGGGAGATGAGTCAGCCAGTAAAGGGTGTGTCATGCAAGTAGGAGAACCTCAATTCTGATTCCCCAGCACCCACACACCCGCAACCTCAGGCCCAATTCATTGGAGCTCGATGGCCCGCAAACCCAGCTTAGCCAACGAGCTCCAGACACAGTGTGTCCAATGTTAAAATGTAAAGGGACGGAGAGCAAGCAAGGAAAGGCTGCCATCTACCTCGGCCCACCCCTAGCCCATTCACACATGTGCACATTGCACCCCCATCCACACACACAAAAGAAATCTGTACTCTTGGTTTTGGGAGGCTTTTTTGTTTGTTTTGGTTTGTTTTTTTGTGCTTTTTCGAGACAGGGTTTCTCTGTGTGGCCTTGGCTGTCCTAGACTTGCTTGTAGACCAGGCTGGCCTTGAACTCACAGAGATCCGCCTGCCTCTGCCTCCCGAGTGCTGGGATTAAAGGTGTGCACCGCCACGCCCGGCTGAAATCTGTACTCTTATCCAAACCTGGGAACACTGTACCTGAGGACTTCCTAAAAGCCCCCCTGAGTACACAGGTTCCTTCTCAAGCTCTGGTTTGATCAGCTATGACATGTTCCAAAATCTTGTCCGCCCTCCCAGCAGACCCCACGGCAATAGGACAGAGTCCCAGCTTGTTAGCATCCCCCTCAATGTCCCACGAATGGGTCTGGCCCGCAGCAGTGACAGAGAAACCAACCCTTGGGCCTTTATTATTTTGGCAGGGCTGTGACCCACAGCACAGTGCCTAAAAGGACAACTAAAGGGAAGAACCTTTTGTTTTTGCTAAGTTTTAAAAGTGTCCCTTGGGTCCATCCCAGGGGCGGGCAAGGAGCAGAGAAAGGGGATACAGGATACAGCCCCCAAGGACACTTCCCACAACTGCCTCCCTCCACCGAGTCCCTTCCTCCTAACTTCAAAAGGGGGCCTCCAAACAATGACCCTGTGAAAGGATTCATTCCCTGGCAGGGTCAGGGTCTCATTCTTGGAACACCTTCAGACACTCAAGCGGCTGGACGTTACCTCCACAGTCAGGATTAAGCACCACACAGCTTCAGGGTTTCAGGAGACTTTACATTTTGTTAATACTTGAGAGCATCTAGCACAGAGTAAATCTGCAAAGATTATTGCTGCTGGATTAACACATGGTGGCCAAGGGGCTCTTTCTAAGCACCCGCCTCTTGGATGCCTGAGGGTACCCTGCAACCAAGCTTGGTCTGACCATGTTACCACTCTGACCTAGTCTTCCCGTGCTGCCTGCTCCCTTAACAATGCACGCCAATATCCAACCACACAGAACCGTCTTCCCTAACTACTGCCTCACCAACTCCTCTGAAATGTCAACTTTCCGAAAACAGAGTGTTCTAGTTTGCTGTTGCCATGACGATCAAAACACAACTCAAGGAAGAATGAGTTTGTCACAGCTTGTATTTCCAGGTCACGCTCCATCACTGAGGGATGTCAGGGTAGGAAATTAACCAAGAACTAATGCAGAAACTATGGAAACCATGGAGATGTGCTGTTTTCTGGCTCACTCCAAGGCCCGTGTTCAGTTAGCTTTCTTATACTACCCAGGACCAATGTACCAGGCCCTGCCCACACGAACCACCAATCTGGGGAAAAAAAAAAAAAAAAAAAATCTCTCAGATTGGCTGGTCCATCCTGGGCCATCCCTCAGTTGAATTTCCCTCACGTGACCCTAGGCTGTGTCAAGATGAAATTAACTGGGACAGAGGAGCTGTCCTATAGACCTAAGCAGCCATAATACCTACAACAGAGTGCAGCATACAAAGGGGCCTTCAGGATATTTACTTCACAAATAAATAACTGAATGCCCCCCACCACCACTGCATCTGGCTGACCAGACAGCTGGTGCACTCCAGGGATCTTTCAGACCAGCCCACTCCCTGCTCTTTATGACTCATACTGAGCACCCACTGGCCTCACACAGCCATTCTAAAATGAAGAACAGGACTTGGGCCTCCTGGCTTCATCTGGTGTCTCAAGCTTTCTCTCTCCTAGAACCTTCTATATACTGTGGCATCTTCTTGCAAAACCCTCCCCTTAACGCCTCTACATCCTTCAGGTTTTTGCTATAACCTCCGAGAGTGAGAATTATTATCATCAATCTCATCTCACCAGTGCCCCCAGACCTCCCAGTACAAGGCACCCAGCAAGAAGAGAAGGTGGTCTCCAGGCCGGTGCTTCCTGTTCCCTGGCTCACAGGTCCCCAGGTGATGTGTACCCCCATTCTGGGGACACCACCTTTGCTTGTGGGGGGATGGGCGGGTGGAAGGGATTTAGAACCAAGACCTAAGCCTCTTGGCTGTCTACTTCAGCCATGCCAAACAGAGATCTAGCATTTCTCCTGGTAGAAGTTGGGACAGGCACCGTGTAGCTGGCATCTATCTGCTGCCCCACTCCACCCCACCCCATAAAGAACTGCAGCTGACTCGGTCTCAAAAAAGACATTTCACCAAGTGGAGAAAGGGTGTCTGAAGACCA
This sequence comes from Acomys russatus, assembly GCF_903995435.1. Taxonomy (NCBI): domain Eukaryota; kingdom Metazoa; phylum Chordata; class Mammalia; order Rodentia; family Muridae; genus Acomys; species Acomys russatus. Next base: position 9,172,035 of record NC_067154.1, on the reverse strand, counting down.
GCCCACTGAAGACGGGGCTCTTGCAGTACCTCCCCCTCATCCTGTGGGGCTGCCTGGCAGCCAACTTGGGCCCTCCCAATTGAGGTATCAGTAGCCAGAGAAACAAATTTAGCTGTTTCATGGTCCGTTAATAGCTTAAAACAAAACAAAACAAAACAAAACAAAAAAACAAACAAAAAACCCTCCAGAGTAAAATAGACATTTCAGAAACCCTTTTTAAAAAACAGTTGATATGTCCGTATGAATGCTTTGTAAAACAATGGAGATGCATTTCTAAGCGAGTAGGTCAGATTGTTTTAAAAAATGTCTGACCTTGTTTACTTGTTTACTTAAACAACAACAATTCCCCCTGTTTTAGAACACAGACTTTTCACTGGGCTTGGTTCCACAGGCCTGAAATCTCAGCCGCTCGCAAGGCCTGTGAGCCCAGGGAAGTGGAGAGAAAGTGCAAGGCCGGGCCTGGCTAATTTAGGAGCTTGGCTCAAAACGAAAACTAGGCTGGGGGTGCAGCTGCGTGGTAAAGTACTTGTCTGGAATGTATGAAGGCCTAACTTGATCTCCTGCAGCAGCGACACCCACCCTTCTCCACGCTGGTTTTGCTGTGTCAGCTGCTCTTGGTTTAATTATAGCCACTGGAACTCCAGATAATTTGGTTACTAAAAGAGTAATCGGAGTAAGGCAGAAGCAGGCCTGAGCTACAGGCCTTTCCTACGACTCTGTAAGCCCCCTAGGCTGGGGAAAGAAAGCTCAAGGCCTCACAACACTAGCTGGCCTTCTCCACTCCGGCATTGTTCAGACTCGCCAGGACCGCGCGGCGCGCGCGCGGGCCTGATGGTTGCTAGGCCTGGGAGGAGGAGGGGGAAGGGCGGTGCGCGCCGGGGGAGGGGGGTCCCCAGGGTGGGCTGGCGCGGCGCTTACCCTGAAGTCCTGCGCAGTGTCCTTGATGGGCTGCACTCGATGCTCCTGGTGCCGAGCGTCCGCCTGGCAGGCACAACACAGCAGCTCCTTGTCCTCCAGGCAGAAGAGCGTAAGAGGGGCACGGTGCGCGCGGCAGGGGCGAGGGGACCGGCGACCGGTCCAGCGCGCGCCCTCGGCCTCCTCGCGGAGCAGGGTCTCCACCAGGTTGTTGAGCGTGTGGTTGGTGCGCAGCTCCCCGGGCGCCGCTCGTTCTTTGCACACTGGGCACGAGGGCGTCGTCTGCACCTCCCAGCAGCCGCTCACACACCGGCGGCAGAAGTTGTGGCCACAGCGCAGCGTCACCGCGTCGCGGAACGGGTCGTAGCACACGGCGCACAGCAGCTCCTCTTTGAAGGAGCGCGATGGCCCCGGGGACACGGAGGGGCCCGGCTCCATTGCAGGAGCAGACGCCGCTGACACCACCACACTCGCCGCCTTCATGCCTAGTCCGCGGGCGTTGTCCCCGCTCATCGGAGCAGAGAGCGCTCGTGACTGCAACCAGTCGCGAATGCGCTTTGAGGGACCTCACCCGCCCACTTCCGATATGCGCGGGGTCTCCCGGAAGAGGTGTGGTCCCCGGTCTAGCCTATCTCCGAGGCAGTCCACGTAGGTCTTTCGCGGAGGGATCTTTCGTCCTGCCGCACTGTGAGATTTCCCTTGTGAAATGGGCAGCGAAGCCAAGGGCCGCCATCCTTAAGCAATTCCCGAAGTTCAAACACCCAGTATACAAAGGAGTGGACTTCTGTTTTTCCACCTCCTTATGTCCTTAAGTGGGATCCGAGCTCGGGTTCAAAGCAGTGGCTGTGTCATGCTGCACTAGAAATGGTTTCGCAAAACCCTCACCTAGGTCGTCCACTGACTGGTCAGCCGTACTGCAGCCTCGAGGTATCAGGAAGACTGACAAGTCCTGATTCCTGGCTTGTCGTTGGTTAAATGAGTTCCGTGTGTAAAATGATGCCCTCCGTTAAAAGGGCACGTGAGAGTGAAATAAATGTGGAAGCATGCTCGTGGTATCAGGCGACCTCCATTACAGCCAGGATGAGAAAGACGTGGTGAATATGCTTGTACTCTCAACAGGAGGATCAGCCTGGGTTACAAGGGGCACTTAAAAAAAAAAATCCACGCTGGATTCTTGCCAAAAATGGCAGGTCGAGTGTTCCCAGCTGCCCCTTTCCTGTTTTAGTGTGATATTTGTAGGCTTCCGCGGTTGAATATCTTTCGCGGGATGGGCTGCCAGCCCTGGCTTCAGTTGAAAAATGATACCAGTGTGTAGGTGGGTACTGTTCCCGCACGTTTTTTTTTTTTGTTGTTGTTGTTGTTTGTTTGTGTTTTTTTTTTTTTTTTTTTAAGCGGAGACCAGCCACCTTTTTCTGACGGTTCCCCCCCCCCCCAGATGTTTCTAAACATCCTTAAATAGCTAGAATAAGTAGAAGAGTAGAAACAATGTCTTCTCAGTTAAAGTCTGGCCAGCTGCTCCCCATTATCAAAGATTACAGTTCTCTGAACAGTTTCTCTCCTGTAGATAGTACACTGCCGTCTTTAATTTTCTCTGCTAGTGATTCCGATCCTTGCCCCGACCTAGAGTAAGGTGAAATGGCAGGTCCTTATAGCCCTAACCCATTTCTTCTCACACTCTGGAACAGTCCTTTCCTCCTGGGATTGACACCATTACCTCGTGTTTGTCTTCCGAGTGGCTGGTGTGCACTCATACCGCTCTCCTGGCCTCCCGCAGTCAGTCACCCAGGAGCAGGTTTTAGTTTGTTCCAGTACTCTTCTGTTTCGGTGTGGGGATGGAGCCCCCCCCCGCCACTCCCTCCCCCCCCCCCCCCGAGGATGGTGGGGAATGCTGTTCATCACAGACTACATTCCCCAGCTCTTGATTTGCTAAAACAAGACCTCACTCTCTGTGGCGTTTGTAATCCTCTGGCCTTAGCCTCTGAGTGGTAGGGTTATAGGGATTTGTTTCCCAGGATGCTTCTAAATGCGAAGGATCCTGTGCTTGCTGCCCCAGGGTGGCGGCGGCGGTGGGATGGGGATAACGAATAGACATCTACCTGCACTGTTGTATGTCCACAGGATAGGGTGGTTCTCAAGTCTGAGAGCCCCTGTTCTGTAGCCGCTCACCCAACAAGTTGTCAGCTGTTCAAAATTAACCAGAGAAGCAATACCGGAAAACACTTTAAGATGTAGCTGAAAACACTTTGATAGTCCTGAACTTCGAGTGCCTCCCTGGAAAATCTTGTTTCATTTTCTTGCAGTTATTTTGTTATTTTATTTATTGGGGGCGGGGGGCCCACATTCCCATGTCACAGCATTTGTGTAGAGTTCAGAGGACAACTTGTAGGTAGGAGCTGTTTCTCTCTTTCCAGTCTGTGGGCTCTAAGAATCCTTAGGCTTAGGCCAACGCCACCTACTGAGGCAACTCACCAGCTTTCATTTTCTTTCTTTCTTTTTAGTGTCCCTAAAGATACAGATTTTTATATATTTTCCTTTGGCCTATGGTGGGTTTATAGATAATAGGAAGGTTTTTTTTTAATCTTAATAAACAATAAACAATCAAAAAAGTTTTTATTGTTTTATTTCATATGTCTGTGTACCACCTGTGTGCCTCATGCCTGGAAGAGGGCATCAGATCCCCTGGTACTGGAATTACACATGATTATATGCTGTCATGTGGGTGCTGGGTGTCAACTCTCAGGCCATCTGGAAGAGCAGCCAGTGTTGTTAACTACTGAGCAATCTCCTCAGCCCCCAAATACTACCTGAGAACCAAAGGTAGAGGCCTCTCATTGCCCTAAGTGGACTTAAACTCGCAATCCATGGCTTGGGAAGCCAGTGCCTTGCCGTACCCGTTAGGCCTCTGGGGCAGATCTTCATCTTCTTCCAATGTGTTCTTTTATCTATAAGAGCCAGTTGTGTGGGTCATTTGTACCACCCTCTACTTTCCATTTGTCCTTATCTTTATTTTGTTGCATGTCCCCCACCCCCAACTCTGAGGAGAACCACAAATCAAAACAGAGACTCGTGAGTAATAATCGGAACTCGTGGTGTAGCCCTGGCTTGGCCTGAACTCACTGTAGACCAGGCTGGCCTGCAACGAACAGATATTCACCTGTCTCTGCCACCCAGGAGCTGGCATTAAAAGTGTGCACCACTACATCAAGCTAGCATAGGGGACTTAACTGCAACGCAAAAGCGAGCATGAAGCCTGTGAGGTCTGTAGTCCTTTTGGGACTACAAAGGGGCGTGGTTCCAAGTTGTGGAGTGAGCTGCGGTGTGATCTGGAGCATATGGCTTTACTTCCCGGCTTTCCTTTTTCTCCACTGTATTAAGAAAGAAGGAAATGGCTCTCAAAATTTCAGGAAGAGAATGCCTCACATGTACCTAGAGATCGAGGAAAATAACTCTTGTTAACAATAAGCCAATCTGGTACCAACTTCTGTCGCAGTTCTCATTAGAGGGGATATATTATTCTGAGGCACTTACTGAGTGTCATGTCCCCCATTCTAGCTAAGCTACTGACATAGTTATCCCTGCTTCTGTCTCCTCCCAGCATGAACACCAAGCCAGGCACCGCAGATTTCCAAACTCCGTGGAATCACAGAAAGCCTACAATTCTTAGTTAAATGCTGCACTAGATAAACAGTTTCTAGGTGCTAAGACAAAAGGCAGTGTTTGGGTCTGTTTCCTATTCCTATTGCTAGAATAGAGGTTCTGGAGGCAGGAATGTTCAGGAGTGGGGTCCCAACCTGCTGCAGCATGGTGAGACAGGGAACATCACAAGGCCAGACAGGCAAGTGTGGCAGCTCGGACCTCCCTTCCTCTTATAAAGCCACTGGCAGCGCTATGGTTGTGCCGGTTAATTTCGTCAACTTGACACAAGCTGGAGTCATTCAGAAAGAGGGAACCTGCACGGAGAAAACATCCCCCTAAGACTGTTCTGTGGGCAAGCCTGTGGGAGCATTTTCTTGACTGATGACTGACAGGAAAGGACCTAGCCCACTGTGGGCTGTGCCACCCAGAGCGGGTGGTCCTGGATTGTATAAAGAAGCAGTCTGAGCAAGCCATGGGGGAGCAAACAAGCAAGCAGCACCCCTCTGTGTGCCTTCTTCAGTTCCTGCCTCCAGGTTCCTACCCTGAGTTTCCCTGCCTTTGCTTCCCTCGATAGAAGTGGACTCAGGATGTGTAAGCCAAGCAAGTCCTTTCCTCACTGGGTTGTCTTTGGCTGCAGTCTTTATCACAGAAATAGAAAGTAAAACAAGGGCAGGGTGCCACCCCAGTGACCTCATTCTAAGAACCTCCTAAAAGGCCTCATTTCAAATAGCAACATGAATTTAGGGATTGAGTTTCCAAGGCATGAACTTTTGGGTGGTCACTGAAACCCTAGCAAAAAAGAATTCTCTCTCTCTCTCTCTCTCTCTCTCTCTCTCTCTCTCTCTCTCTCTCTCTCTCTCTCTCTCTCTGTTTGTTTAAGGCAGTGGACAAGAAATAAAGGCAAGGCTTGTCCTACTGCTATCTACAAGGAATCCACTTTACATACAAGTGTTTAAGTAGCACAGGTAAATAAAGAGAAAAGTAGACAAGTCTAATGCTAAGAGCTGGTATGGCTCTGTCGATATCAGGTGACAGAAAGTATTACGGGCAGATGAAGGTCAGTTCAGCAGGAAAGCCGCTGATACCATCTCTAGACACAGGCAACTAGAGCTGCATGCAGTCCCAGGAGAGTGTGTTCATCAGTTGCCAGGGAAACCTGTAAGGAAAGCAGAGTGGCCTGACGCTCTCAATGAAGAAGCCATATCTTAGACCTCCTCTAAAGCCGGGATAGGAGGGTGAAGGGTGCTTAGCTGTTCTGAATAGCACACGGAGGCTGTCGCTAACACGGAATGTGCAATGCAAGTGGCTAGGGACATAGCAAGAGTAGGGAGCCACCTGCCTCTGCATGGATTGGGCTGCAGACATATTTGATTCAGCCTCTCATGTGTATCTCCTATGACCTTTTAAAGTATAAACACACATAAGGCTCCCAAAGCTAGTTGTGAAGCTGGCCTCAATTGGCCTCAGAGTGTCTTTCTGGTCTTCCCTGTGGCTTCGGAAAGTGGCTCTGTGCCAGCATCACACTTTGTGCCTGCATAGAAATCAATCTTGAGAAAGGGCCCACGCACGTGCTAACAAACCTTTCTTAAAAACCTTTCCTGCAGGCTTCGTCAAGTCGTGTCGGTCTGTGAGGCATAGCAGCACTACAGGCCTAAAACTCAGAGCCAGGCAGATCTCTGCGAGTTGGAGGCCAGCCAGGACTGCAGAGTAAGACTCTCTCTCAAAAACGAAGAAATGAACAAAAAGCCCTCATTAGTCTATGATGGATCTGAGCCAACCAGAACTGACCCAGGTTGGGGTGTAGGGAACAGTCATCCAGGTACACCTCAGCTTCTGCTTTTTCTACAAAAAAAAAAAAAAAAAAAAAAAAAAAAAAAAGGAGGACATTTCACCACTGGACAGTTAAGTATAGATTCAGGAGGACTGTCCCCATTTACAAACTTAGGGATTTTACATAAAGATTTAGATTCCTACTGCTGCCTTTTGCATTAAAGATTTGCCATTGTATAATCCGCATAATGTAAAATGTGTTAATGATCTTGGGGGGGGGTACAGCTGGGCAGTGTTTGGTTTTTGTTGTTTTTCTTGCTGCTCTGTAAGCACTGTGCAGAACCCATTACCTATAAAGCGTTTCACCTACACATTAACCAAGTCCTCACACTCTGCTCCCTGGAAACCACCGCTGTGCTCCTGTCTCTATGTACTCGCCCATGCTCGCTGCCTTTTGTAAGTGGATACATACTGGATTTGCCTTTTCATTGTTGACTTGTTTTCAGCTACCCTGAAACATCACACACACACACACACACGCGCGCGCACACACACACACACACACACACACACAGATGGATGATGACAGAGCTGGGCACCCAGAAGAGCAGCCCCCAAGGACACCTCAAGGTCTATCCCTGCCGTTGTCCATTTTAATACAAAGTCCCATACACGCTCCGTTTATCCTCTTGCCCATCACTAAAAGCTGTGTTGCTTTCACTTTCTGGCTGCTCCCATCAATGCCACGGTGGAAACAAGTGTACAGAGGCATCTTTGAGGCGATGGTTTGCATTCTGTTGAGTATAGGCCCCAGAGTGGGATTACTAGCACCTATGCATTGCCCCTTATATTTCTGAGTGGCCACAATATTGTTTTCCCCTTCTTAAGAACAGCACAAAAGTGTTCTGATTACTCATATTCACCCCATGACGACACTTTTTACTTCCCAGGTTTCTTATGTCATCAAATGCATCTTAATGGCTATGGGGAGGGGTAGAGTTGTTTGGTTTTTCTAACCATCATTGATACTACCCATTTTTAAAAAACGAGTTTGTTACTATTTGGATATTTTCTTTGGAGAGAATTTTAACCTTTTGCTATTTTTTTTGGGGGGGGGGCGGACAACATCTGGTTTGCAGCTCAAGCTGGCCTTGAATTTACAGTGTGGCCTAAGATGACCTCACGCTCCTAATCCTCCTGCCTCGTAAGCGTTGGATTACAGGAACATTATCAGCACACCCAGTCTGCCCATTTTTTCAATCAGATCTTTGGGCCCTTAGCTGATGTATAAGAGTTCTTTTATATATTTTAGATTTTAGCCCCGTGTTATCAGGTTTATGATTTGCATATACTTCCTCCTGTTCTCTGGGCCATCGCTTTACTCCACCAATTGTGTCCTTTGGACAAATTTATTTTTTGACATGTGGATATTGAATTTCCTTAATGTTGCTTGTCAAGTAAGTGAGCCTTTCTCCCTTGTGTAGTTTTAGCACACTTGTTAGGACTCGTTTGATGGTCATGCACGGATTCATTTCTGGATGCCATCTTTATCCATCTGTCTCTATGCCAGGACTATCTAGTCTATGTGTTTGTAGTAAGTTTTAAAATCTGGAAGTATAAGGTTCAGACCTTGTTCTTTTAATGTTTATTTTGGCTATTTGAGATCCTTTGTGATTTTACATAACTAACCTTTAGGTTGGTTTTTAAAAATGTATGCATAAATGCTGCCAGGATTAAATCTTACCTGAATATTTGATATTGCATCTTCAGTGTTTTTCAAAGTTCAGCAATATTTCTGATATACGTATGCTATCGAAGCCGAGAACGCTGCTTCTCATGACTGCACAGAACAAAACGGCAGAAGTATGTTTAGGTCACTTCAGAATTTGCTGGAAATTCTGTCCTAGTCTCAGGCCAAGATTCATTTAATGATTTTCTCAACATGAAACTTGAGTCAATAGCCTAAACAGCAATTTAAAAACTCGAACATTCTGTCAATACTGTTGGGAACCCCTGCTGCTAAGGCTACTGTCCCCCAATGATGGGAAAGCCCTGAGTTCACCACCAAGTGGAGGTCTCCGTTTGTCAGTGGGGCTTCCACTTATCTGGAGAATGTCATTAGGTACCCAGGCCTCTAACCACACCTGAAATATGACCTTTGGCGCAGTTCCCTGCTGGCACTCTCCCACTCTCCCCCTGCTGCCCGTAGGTTAATTAGGTACTGTGTCCCCCTTCATTGGGTCGGACTGTGCTGCCAAATGTAAATCCTAGCCCCAACCAATAGTGTGCACCTACCCTGGGAACCCTCCACCCACCCCCAAGAACTATACAGCCTTTATTCACCCCAAATAAAGTTGAGTAGTCTTGCTGAAGCTGATCTCAGAAGGCTGTTTCCTTCCTTCACAGCCATTGGAGAGTGCTCATCATCCCACCATCTCTGCCCCCTTTGTCCTCCAGGGACAGTGGCCAAAGATCCTGCTGGAGAGTGCCCCCACAAGTACAATTCAACTATCGTATCTTCAAAAGAGAAGAAAACGATGTGCAATAGAAACACTACCATTCATGACCTACAGGAAAACACTACCATTCATGACCTGCAGAAAGCCCCACCTACCACACATAACCTAAAGAAAGCCCCACCTACCACTAATGACCTGCAGAAAGACCCACCTACCACTCATAACCTACAAAAAGCCCCACCTACCGCTCATGACCTACAGAAAGCCCCACCTACCATTCATGACCTGCAGAAAGCCCCACCTACCACGCATAACCTAAAGAAAACCCCACCTACCACTAATGACCTGCAGAAAGCCCCACCTACCACTCATAGCCTACAGAAAGCCCCACCTACCGCTCATGACCTAGCGTAACAACTGCCATCATGACCTATGATAATCTTGAACTTGCGCTGAGATGCTATAAGCACAGCCAATATGCATAGTGCAAAGTGCACATGTTGTGTGTTCAGAATCAAGGTGGCAATGAAGTCATATGATGAACTACAGTGCTTCTAGAAACATGCCTGATTCCTTACATGTTTAGTCTGAAGTTTTGGTCACTGATTATTATTGCTAAGTTTTCTGTGACCTCCCTCCCCCATATTTCATTAAGCCATGTCACATGGAGTCATGACCCACAGACTAAGAAGCTGAGCACCGGAAAACCCCAGGCATGCCTGTGGTTTCAAGTATCACTCCACAGTTTATCATTGACTCAGCCCAGTGAAATACATTGGTGGAGGCATCAAGTTGACGGGTTAAAGCCCAGCACGGAATTCTCAGCTATCAGCCTCATACACTGACAATATGCTTAGCCGTTTGCTTGGTGGGAACTAGCAGTCTGTTAAATGAATACATTCAAAAAAAGTTTCACCTGTTAATAACAAGCATGTTACATCAGACATGGAGAAAGGAAGACATGGGAGATCAGGGGCCTAAAGACAGCACACGATAAATTGTCATGAGGCTCTGGATCTGCAACATTCCAACCCCTCCACAGCCACTAAAGTTCTAGTCAGTCAATGGGCCTTATAGAAAGGAAGGTCACTATAAAGTGTGGTTCTTCTGAAGAAGAAAAGGGAAGCTCCTAACATGGGTCAGGCAGATCCTTGACAGGAGGCCTCTATCCAAGCCAGTCTTGGCATCAGCTTGAACAGCAGAAGAGACAAGAGACTCCAACTTGAACTGACCATCCCATTACAAACAAAAGAAAAACCTTTCCCTGAAGAGGAGATAAACATGTTTTTGTGTTGATCCCAAGTGTGGGATGAGGAACAGACTTGTGAGAGAACTCAAACCACTTCTTGTGGGAGCTTGGATGCTGCCAGCTGAAAACATCCTAGTAGAGACTCTGAGAGGAGACGTGTATATGAGCCCAAAACAAGAGGCTGCAGAGAAAGGACTTGGGATTGTTTTGGCTGTTGGTCCCTGCACTTGGAGAGACGCTCCTAGAGAGAACTGCTCCAGGGAAGGCTGCAAGGCTTTGGGCTCCGGCTGAGGCTCTGGGCCTCAGCTGCTGTTCCAGGTTCCAGCAACAACCTTGGTTGAATTGCTGGTTTGCTGAGATCCTGCTGACTACGCCAGGAGAATTGTTCCTTGCAACTGATATCCTTAAGGTTTCATTATTGTGTTCCTTAATATCCTTTTCCTATTGTTTGGGTTACTCGGGTTGTAAGTAAGGTACATACTGTTAGTGAGTTCATAATAAAGTATAATTGTTAACAAAATTGAGCTTACATTTTCCTCATTTTTTCTCTTTACTAAGTAGATTTTTGATATCTCTTATTTTTTTAAGCATGCATTTTTAGTTTCCCTCCTTATGTTGACTAATTTAATTTGCATAACTTTTATTATTATGAATCCTTGTTTCTCTTGCTCTTTTCCCTTCCTTGAGATAACTTGATTCTTCTTACTTCTCCCCTTTCCTGGTCTTTCCCTTTCCTTATTCCTGCTGTATTTTTACTAATACCTTAATTTTAAACCTCATCCCTCACTCTAAATTATTTTTTAAAGATTTATTTATTTGTACAGTATTCTGCCTGCATGTGTGCCTGTACACCAGAAGAAGGCATCAGATCTCACAGGTGGTTCTAAGCCACCATGTGGTTGCTGGGAATTGAACTCAGGACCTCTGGAAAAACAGACAGTACTTTTAACCTCTGAGCCATCTCTCAGGCCCTACTTTTACATTTTATTTTCTAAGGTTTTTGGTGATCGTTGGTATCTATTACAATCATCCTTCTAGGCCTTGGGGGGGTTGACATTATTCTTTTGCAGCATTTTCTCCTCCTTAAGCATCTACGTGGTCCTGAGAATGAGCCTCAGGGGGAGATTGTTTAGTCAGAAGACCTTCAAAATAAAACCAAACCCAAATAAAACCAGAAGACACCCATCTCAGTTGATATACAAATCACAACACAGAAACACAACCTGTAAAAGCAATGCAATAAACTCCTTGAAAAGATCATAGTTCCTTAAAAACTGTCTAAAGAGACTGAAATGATTAAAACAGATTTTAAAAAGGACCCTAAAGTCTAATTATAAGAGACCAGAAAGATGTCTCAGTGTTTAAAAGTTATACTGTTCTTGCTGAGGACCTGAGTTCAGTTCCCAGCACCCACAGCAGAGGGCTCATACCTACTTATAACTCTAGTTCCAGAGGATCTGATACCCCTCCACAGGCATTATATTTACTTATATGGACCACACACACATAAAGGTGTATATAATTTAAAAAGTTAAAGCATTTAAAAAAATCTAACTATAAAACAATCAACGCTTTCAAAGAAGATACAAACAAAGAGAGAATGAATTAACATTGTCAGTTAAAGCCTTTGATAAGAAAGTCAACAACACTGATGAAAACAAAACATTTGAAACATGTTGGGATTTTTAAAAATTCAATGAATCAAATTTTAAATGAACTGGAAATCCTCAATATATGAGATCAAGTAAAATAAAGTTACCAGGGATTGAAGACATAGTCAATGACTTATTAGAATAAAATATCAGTAAAGAAAAGATAGCAAGCATGATGCTACATTCAAGAACTCTGGCCATGATCAAATGTACCACCCCACAGGGATTGAAGATGGAGTCATAAATTGAAAGCATAAACTATTTATTTCATGAAAGTTTGTGATAAAGTCTAGGGAAGTATGTAAGTATACAAGCAAATGAGGCATTTAGGCATCCAAGTAGACATGACTAGAAAGAAGCCCTCCCTGACATGCTATAGATAAGATGCTGGGACTTAAGATCAGAGAGACAATATCATAAGATGCTAGAGAGAATGAAAAAGGCAAGTTCATCAGAGTATTTAACCTCTTAGCAGAAACCCTAAAAGCCAGGAAAGTATGGAATGATATACTTCAAGCGCTAAAGATAAACAACTGCCAACAAAAATCATTACCTCCAGAAAAGTGATCTTTAAAAATTGATGGAGCAATAAAGATTTCCCAAGATAAGCATAAAGTGAAGTAGTTTGTGACCACTGAGCCAAGATTTCAGAAGACACTTGAAAGAGTCCTATGCCCAGAAGAAGGAAAAAGAAAGAAGAAAAAATTTAAACAGAAGAATGCATGAAGGAGTAAGCTTTGTAGAGGAAGGGATGAGCCAACGAGAACTAGGAAAGAATAAACCACGCCCAATTCAGCAAGCCAGAAAATCCCTAGAATGAATATTGAAAAAGAGAAGAACAGTATTTGAACTAACTAGGAAAACTGCCAATAAAATTATAAGAATAAGAAAAGTTCTTCTTGGGCTGGAGAGATGGCTCAGTGGTTAAGAGCGCTGGCTACTCATCCAGAGGTCCTGAGTTCAATTCCCAGTAACCACATGGTGGCTCATAAGCATCTATAATGAAATCTGATGCCCTCTTATATCTGATGCTCTCTTCTGTCATGCAGTTATAGATGCAAACAGAGTGCTTATATACACAAATAAATAAAGAAATAAGAAATAAGAAATTTACTCTTAATAATAACCCTAACATAAATGATCTTAACCTCAATCAAAGGACACAGAGAAGCTGAGTGGACTAAAACAAGAGCCAACTGTTGGCTGTCTGCAAAAAAAAAAAAAAAAAACCCAAACAAACAAACAAACAAAAAAACTATATACCAAGTAAGAAGAAGCCAAAACCAAGCAGGAGTGAGTATGTCTGTATATCACCTAGTTCATTTCAAGCTAAAAATTAAACATTTGAAGAAGGTTACTGTGTATTAATGAGGAGAGTAGTCCTCCATCAAGAAGACATAAACATTGGCATACTTAATTTCATAAAATAAACACTATTCAACATAAAATAAGAGGTCTGTATGCAGTCATATGCATGGCTTCCTTCCCTACTCTTACCAGTTGATAAGTCTTCCAAACCAAAGATCACCAAGGACTCTTCAGAGTCAATCAAGTGGCCTTCAGCAACATCTTGATAATATTCCATGTAACACATTCTTCTCAGTATTCCATGGAGCTCCCTTTCAGATGGATCACATTTTGTGCCATAAAACCAGTTAACAAGTAAGAGAAAACATATGGCATCTCATCAGATTATAATGTAATATGAAAGAAATCAGTAGGAAAAACTACAGGAGCTATGTAAAGACATAAAGCAAGGACAATTCATTTTTGGTGTGGCTCATTGATCATGGAGGAAGTTAAAAAAAAAAAAAATCCTAGAATTGAATGAAACCAAAGCACAATTTGACAGAACTTTTGTGATGTGGGAAAGGTGGTTCCAAAATGGGGGTTTATAGCTCTGAGTGCGTAAATTTGGAAGAAAGTCTGAAAGAAGAGTCTAGAGAGGTGGCTTAGCAGTTAAAAGCACATACTGTGCTTGCAGGATATTGGGGTTCAGTTCCAATCACCTGTGTCACGTGGCTTGCAGTCCCCTGTAACGCTAGCCCCAGGAGAGTCCTACTTCTCTGGCTTCTTGAGACACCTGCATTCAGGAACACAGACCACACATACATATAACTCAAAATAGTAAATATAGATCTTAGAAACTATAAAGAAGACAAATAAATGATGCTGCACTTCCAGTTCTTAGAAAAATAAAAAAATAAATATAAAAAAAAAACAAAAAAAAAAAAACAAGCTAAACTCCAAATGAGCAGATGGAAAGAGTGATAAAGATAAGACAGAAACTAATGAAACAGTCACTAAAAGAGTAATACGAAGAATGAATGAAGCAAAGAGTTGTTTCCTTGAAGAGATAATATCAATGAAACCTTAGCCAAAGCAACACAAATTAATGAAATTAGAGCTGACAAGGGGCATAGCAGAGGATAACAATGAAATTTTTGAGAATCATTAACAGCACACTTTCAAAAACTATTCCAGAAAATAGAGAGGAAATGGTTAAGTTCATAGACATATTATGTCTACCAAAAATAAGGAGCCTACAAACAACCAGATCTATAGCAAGTAATGACACCGAGGTGCTGAAAAAGAGAGTCTGTTGCATTGGTTACTTTTATTGTCATTATGCAAAGGTGCAACTTGGGGGGCATTTAGATTGGGCTACATGCCCAAACTGCATGATGTCAGAGAAGCGATGCTGTAAGGGTGTGAGCTGGCTGGTGAAATGACAGCTCATTGGAATCAGAGAGAGATGAATGTTGGTACCCATCAGGCTCCCTTCTGTTTCTCTTTCCCTTTGTATTCCCTCTGGGCCCTATAGGATGCTGCCACTTGCATTTAGGGTAGGTTTTCCTTGGTTGCTGTCTTAGTTACTGTTCTGTTGCTTAGAAGAAACACCACGGCCGAGGTAATTTATAGAAGAAAACATTTAGCTGGAGCCTTGTTTATAAATTTAGAGGGTTAGTCCATGGTCATCATGCAGCAGGTGAACAGGCATGGTTCTGGACCAGAGCTGGGATCTGTATTCTAAGCTTCAAAGCTATGGGAGGGTGAGGGGCAGGCCCACTCCCAGTGACATACCTCCTCCAACAAGGCTATACTCCTAAGTGGGGACTACACATTCAAATACATAAGTCGGTGGGGGGCCGATCTCATTGAAACCATCACATTCAGTGAAACCTCTCTGGAAATACTATCACAGGCATGCGTAAAGGTGCATCCTCTGGGTAGTTATAAGCTCAGCCATGTTAACAAGGAGGATTAACCACAAGGGCTCCTGGTGAAGAAGAGCTGTAAGCCAAACATAGCTGATTGCTTACACTGATAATCCCAGCACTTGGAAGGCTGAAGCAGGAGAATGGCTGTGAGTTCAAGGCATGGGTTACATAGCGAATTCCAGATCAGCCTGGGCCTTAGAATGAGACCGGTTTTTAAAAGAGAGAGAGAGAGAGAGAGAGAGGGTAAGAGAGAGAGAGAGAGTGAGAGAGAGCGAGAGAGAGAGACAGAGAGAGCGAGAGAGAGACAGAGAGAGCGAGAGAGAGAGTGAGAGAGAGAGAGCAAGAGAGAGACAGAGAAAGACAGAGAGAGAGAGACAGAGACAGAGACAGAGAAAGACAGAGAGAGACAGAGAGAGCGAGAGAGAGACAGAGAGAGAGACAGAAAGACAGAGAGAGAGAGAGCAAGAGAGAGACAAAGAGAGAGACAGAGAGCCAGAGAGAGCCAGAGAGAGAGACAGAGACAGAGACAGAGAGAGACAGAGAGAGACAGAGAGCGAGAGAGAGGCAGAGACAGAGAGAGAGGCAGAGAAAGAGAAGAAGAAGGAGGAGGAGGAGGAAGAGGAGGGAGAGGAGGAAGGCAGGGGAGAGAAAGAAAAAAAAGGAGGGGAGGCCCAGAGAGAATCTACCAGACCTTTAATAACGATATAACATCAATGCCCCTTGAATTATTTCATAAACACAGAAAGAGAAAGCACTGTACCAAACTCAGTCTGTAAAGGCAGCATCTCCCTACGACCCAAACTGCAAAGGGAGGAAGCCCGAGAGCAGTAAGAAGAAAACTACAGACCAGCTTCCTTCCAGAAGAGCACAGATGCGAACATCCTCAAAATATGCGTGTAAACTGAATTCAACAACATACAAAAGACCACACAGAATAACTGAGTTGGCTCCATTTCATAGATGCAAGGATGGTCTGATATATGCAAATCACATACATGAATAGACCCAGGGACAGAAGTCATGTGATCTCATTAGACCCAGGGACAGAAGTCATGTGATCTCATTAGACCCAGGGACAGAAGTCATGTGATCCCATTAGACCCCAGGGACAGAAGTCATGTGATCTCATTAGACCCAGGGACAGAAGTCATGTGATCTCATTAGACCCAGGGACAGAAGTCATGTGATCCCATTAGACCCAGGGACAGAAGTCATGTGATCCCATTAGACCCAGGGACAGAAGTCATGTGATCCCATTAGACCCAGGGACAGAAGTCATGTGATCCCATTAGACCCAGGGACAGAAGTCATGTGATTCTCATTAGAAGCCAGGGACAGAAGTCATGTGATCCATTAGACCCAGGGACAGAAGTCATGTGATCCCATTAGACCAGGGACAGAGTCATGTGATTCCCATTAGACCCCGGGACAGAAGTCATGTGATCTCATTAGACCAGGGACAGACGTCATGTGATCTCATTAGCCCAGGGACGAAGTCATGTGATCTACATTAGACCCAGTAACAGAGTCATGGTGGATCCCATTAGACCCAGGGACAGAAGTCATGTGATCTCATTAGACCCAGGGCCAGAGTCATGGTGATCTCATTAGAAGAACCCAGGGACAGAAGTCCACGTGGATCTCATTAGACCAGGGAACATAAGTCATGTGGGATCTCATTAAGCCCAGGGACAGAAGTCCTGTGATCTCATTAGACCCAGGGACGAAGTCAATGGTGATCCCATTAGACCCAGGGACAGAAGTCATGTGATCCCATTAGACCAGGGACAGAAGTCATGTGATCCATTAGACCCAGGGACAGAAGTCATGTGATCCCATTAGACCCAGGGACAGAAGTCATGTGATCCCCTTAGACCCAGAAAAGGCCTTTCTCAAGCTCAAACTCTTTTTACAATAAAAAGTCTTGCAGAAAATGATTAAAGGAACATTCTTCGATACAATGAAGGTTATATATGAAGGCTATATAAATACACACACACACACACACACACACACACACACCTATCATCAATATTATACCAAGTGAGAAAATTTAAAAGGTTTCCTCTACCATAAGGAATGAACTAAGGTGTCTTCTCTCCACACTCTTATTAACACAAGCTTGCTCTAGAGCAATAAAGCAAGAGAAAGAAATATAGAGGTGATGTGGGGAACTGGGCACAGAGGAGGACAGAGGGCATGCAGAGAAGAGAAACCTCTGCCTGGGGCATCTCTGAGACAGGCTGGAGACCTGTGTCAGGGCAGGCTCCTGGGAGGATATGAGGGTGACTCTAGCTGAGATCTCTACTAGCAGCAGACATGAGGCTGAAGGCACCACTTTCTAACCAGACAGGACTCCTAGTAGATGGAGAGGAACACTAACCCACTCACAAAAACTTCAACTCAAAATTTACCTTACCTCCAAGATATGCAGGGATAAAGAAAGCACAGAGACAGAGGGAGTGTCCATCCGATGCCTGGCCACCCCTGAGACCTGCCCGATAGGAGAGTGCTAACTCCTGACACTATTAACTGCTATGCTTGCAGACAGGAGCCTAGCAGAGTTGTCTTCTGAGCGGCTCCACCCGGCAGTGGTTCAAAACAGATGCTCAGACTCACAGACATTGGGCAAAGTAAGGAGGTGCGGGGGGGGGGGGGGGGGGAAGGCTGTCTCTGATAAGGGCTTTCTTGCATGCTTTTTTTATCACTTTCCCCTGGTGGGGCTCCCTCACCAGGCCACCTTGGTAGAGGATGAGCTCAGTCCTGATGCAACTTCATGTGCTGGGATTGGGGGGCAGTGTTCCTGTTCTGAGGAGTAGGGGAGGGGGGATATGGGGAAGAACGAGGTAGGGTGAGACCAGGAGTAGAAGAGAGGAGGGAGGGGGCTACAACTGGGATGTAAAGTGAAGTAATTAATTAATTAATTTAAAAAGAAATACAGAGGCAATAAATATAAAATATTTAAATGTTATGTTCCTAGAGTTGGAAGGCCCTAAAGATTCTACTAGAAAACTTAGACGTATCATGCTCTTTTAGCGTGATAGCAGGACATAAAATCAACATACAAAATGGAATGGCTTTTCCAAATGCCAATAACAAAATCACTGAGGAAAAATTAGGGAAAAGAACTGTTTTTTTGGTTTTGGTTTGGTTTGGTTTGGATTTTTTGTTTTCCGAGACAGGGTTTCTCTGTGTAGCCTTGGCTGTCCTGGACTCACTTCGTAGACCAGGCTGGCCTCGAACTCACAGCGATCTGCCTGCCTCTGCCTCCCGAGTGCTGGGATTAAAGGTGTGCGCCACCATGCCTGGCTAAGAACTAATTTATCATAGCTTCAAAAAATAAATGCCTAAGAGCCAGGTGTCGTGGTGCATGCCTTTGATCCGGCAGAGGGGAGGCAGGGGCTCTGATTCTGTGGGTTTGAGGCCAGCCTGGTCTACATAGTCAGTTCCAGGATAGCCAGGGCTACATAGAGAGACCCTGTTTCAAAGACAAAACCAACCAATCAACCAAACAAACAAAACCCAAAACCCTACGAATAAATATAACCAAGGAAGTTTTGAAAGGTCTCTACAATAAAACCTTTAAGACACCAGTGAAAGAAACCGAGGAAGGCACTTGATGGAAAGATTTCTTAAGTTCCTGGATAGATGAGATAACTTTGTAAGAATGGGCATATTACCAAAAGCTAAGTACAAATGAACTGAAATTCCCATCAAAATGCCAATGACGTTCCTCATAGAACTAGAAAAAAAAAAATCCTGAAATTTCTATCGGAGCATAAAACACTCCGACTAGCAATAGAAATCCTTAGTGGCAAAGCAGTGCCAAAGGTATCAAAACACCTGATCTTTAGTGATATTACAGAGCCATAGTGATAAAAACCACACAGACACAAAGACCAATGGGACAGAAAAGAGGGCTCACGAACACTCACAGGTACAGCCAGCTGATTTTTGATGGAACTATGAAAACATACATTAGAGACACAACAAGGCCTGTAAATGGTGCTGGGAAAACCGGGTTCTCACCTGTAGAATAAAACCAGATGCTAAACGTCGCACAGAACTCAATTCAAATGGATCAAAGGCCTTAATGTCAGACCTGGACCTTTGAAAGTGCCAGAGAAACCCACAGGTAAAGCACTGTAAGATGTGGTCACAGCAAGGACTTTCTGAGCAGGACCATAAGATCACAGGGTCCTGTGTTCTTGTGATGTTTACCAATCCCAAGAATTGACGTTAAGAAACGTCTGGAGGACAGAGGAAACAATTGCTGGAGCAGAGCCAGAATGGGGGTGGGATGGGGACTACGTAAAGAACTGCACAATCTAAACACCATGAAAATAAACCAGCTGATCAATACATGGACTGATAAACAGGACAGGTAGTTCCCAAAAGAGGAAGTACAAAACAGTCAATGCGTACCTAAAAAGGTGTTCAGCACCCTTACATCTCAGGGAGATGCCAATGAAAACTGCCTTCAGACTCAATCTCACCCCAGTCAGAATCTCTACCATCATCAAGGAAAAAAAGGGCAGCAAGTGCGAAGGCTAGCTGGTTAACTCAGCCACCGTGGGTAAAAGTATGGAGGGTCCACCAAAAACTGAAGAGAACCTCTGTGTGATCCAGCCATGACTTTTGAGTAAATACCGGAAACAATGCAAGTTAGACACCACAGAGACACCCAGACATGCATGGTTGCTGGGCCTCTAGTCACAAAAGACCCAAGGTACAAAGTGAGCCTGGACGTCCATCAACAGATGAGTGAGAAAAGACAATGTGGTCACCTCTCTCCCTCCCTCCCTCCCTCCCTCCCTCTCTCCCTCCCTCCCCCTCCCTCCCTCTGTCCCTCACCCTCTCCTCATCATTCAGCCACAAAGAAGGGTAAAAATTATGTCATTTTCTGAAAACTAGGCTGGACATCATCATGATAAGCAAAATAAGCCAGGCTCAAAAAATATCAAATGTCTTTTTTTTCTATATGCAGAATCTTGATTTTTACAAATTATATAAATTGGGCCTGGTGGTGCGCGCCTGTTATTCTTCTTACTTGGCTAGAGGAAGTGAGACTGTCCGGGGCAGCAGTTCTCAGCCTGTGGATTGCGACCCCTTTGGGAGTTGAACGACCCTTTCACAGGGGTGAGAAAACACAAGCATTTACATTACAATTCATAACAGTAGCAAAATTACCGTTATGGAATAGCACCAAAATGATTTTATGGTGTTGGGGGTCACCACTACGTGAGGAACTGTGCTAGAGGCTTACAGCACTAGGAAGATTAAGAACCTACAGTCTAGGGCGAGAGTGGACACCAGCACAACAGGAAGACAGTGTGTAGTGAGTAACGCCAAAGTACATGATTCACATGTATGAAAAATGTATAATGAAACATACATCTCTTTAGAAATGTAGAAAGAAAAAAATCTGCTTAGAGAGGTTTGGAGGAAAAGAATACAGCACGTGGGCCGGGCGTGGTGGCGCATGCCTTTAATCCCAGCATTCGGGAGGCAGAGGCAGGTGAATCACTGTGAGTTCGAGGCCAGCCTGGTCTACAAAGTGAGTCCAGGACAGCCAAGGCTACACAGGGAAACCCTGTCTCGAAAAAAAGAAAGGAAGGAAGGAAGGAAGGAAGGAAGGAAGGAAGGAAGGAAGGAAGGAAGAACACAGCTCCTTAGGGCTTAACAGAGAGGAACTGAGCGAAGCTACGGCTGTAGTTCACATGTATGCCCACAGAGGGGCAGCACACACAAACCCAGCTTTTCTTCCACAGTCAGCCCTGCCGTCCTTCAGGTAGATCTCCCCTCAACACCTCAAGACCATCAGTCACCCACCCATTCCCAAGTCCAAAATTTCAGAAAGCTGCCCCCTGCTGACACCCTCAGCCACCCCGCTGCCGACACCCCTCTGACACTTTCTCTGCTCTGTGGTCATTTACCCCAGACCCTGCTTCCCTACACCCATCCGGTTTTACCCCTCCACCTGTCTTTTTCTCTCCAAGTACTAGAGGAAGAATTTCACCTGGCTACCTTTGACACCTCATTTCTACCAGTATCCCCTCCAAACTTGCATGTGAGTGCAGGAGTGGTTGACAAATGGGACAGTTCAGCATAAAAGAGAGGGTCCAGCTGGCCCAGCAGATGGTAGGTTATATTGTGGAGTTGGGACATTTGAGAGTGGGTGTCGCTGGCTTCAGATTAGGGTTTTCAGTAGACATGGAGTATACAGCTAAAATCTGCATTTTGTTACATCTTAAGAAACATGGACTTTGTAGCTTTAAATAATGATAATAATAATTTATAATAACATAATTATACTATTAATACTTTTTCTATAATATATTATCTTAGATAATATTTTATACATTTTATACAATAATATATAATTGTATATAAATATATATATTTTATATAGTACTACTGATGATGATGATGATGTTTTCAGGACAGGACTTTTCTATGTAACCTTGGCTGTGCTGGAATTCACTCTGTAGATCAGGCTGGCCTTGAACTCAGAGTTCTGCTTTCCTCTGCCTCCTGAGTGCTTAATTAATTAATTTAATTCTATTTTCTCTTAAGAAGCCATCATCACCACCCTGGAAGGTGAGTGGAAGGCTGATGTTCCCCTGGTGCAAGAGGCCTGTTGAATTTAGAAGTGTCATGGAGATTGTGGCTTCCGTTGGTAGCTGGGCAGCTTGACTGCACAGTTTCAGGATTGCTACCCTCAGAGACCTAATTGTGACTAGACCCCCCACCTTCACAGAATACAGGATAAAGATGCCTGGGGGAGGGTTTTCTGCTAAATCCAGCTCACTAACTCCACTTATGAGCAAGTCAGAATCTTTCTGGGGTGGAGAAGTGATGTCCCTAAGTGCCTTTGATTTGCCTCAAGTCTCATGCCTTGCTGACTCAGTAGAGAGGTGACCAGCTTCTTCAGAGGGACCCTGACACAAACTGGTGTAGGAAGAGGGTTTCTGAAGAAAACGGTGGGCGTGTCTTCTCTATTCTTTTCTGGGTTTTGTTTTGTTTTTTTGAGACACGACCTCCTGAAGCCTAGTCTCACCTTGAAGTCACCTTGTAGCCAAGGATAACATAGAATGTCTTATCCTCCTGAGAGTAAACTTTCAGAGGATTGGCATCACAGACACCCACAGCTACATTCAGTATTATGCCTTTGGTTCCTGGGATGAAAACTCAGGCTAGATAGAAACACACTCTACCATCCCTTCCCTGACTATTTTTGAGCTGTGCTCTGGTCCTGCGGGGTATGGGCTGAGAAAGCCAGTCCTAAGTGCTTCCAACCTTGTACCAGTCATATGGGGGCGGGGGTCTGCGTCCCTAATATTCATCTGCCCTAGGGTGGGGGCCACTTCAAGGTCTGAGGCCACTGGGCCACTGCTGAGAACTTGAGACAGGTCTGGTGACAAAGGCTGCAGATAAGGATGCGTGGAAGGAGAATCCAGGGGTGGTAGGAGTTGGGGTATCAGCCAATCGCGAGAGTTCTGGGGGGCACCCGAGGAACGTAGGGCCCTCAGGAAACGGGCTCTGGCCCCTGGGTCAGCGGGCAGCTCTGGGAATTGCAGGCGGCGTCTATTTCAGAG
The DNA here is from genome assembly GCF_903995435.1 of Acomys russatus. Taxonomy (NCBI): domain Eukaryota; kingdom Metazoa; phylum Chordata; class Mammalia; order Rodentia; family Muridae; genus Acomys; species Acomys russatus. Next base: position 9,149,535 of record NC_067154.1, on the reverse strand, counting down.
TTTATGGTAAGAGGCTGGAGCCTGCACACACAGACTCACACCCCACCCTTTAAGGAAGTAGGGAGGAGAGCAGCAGGGGTGTGGTTAACGACCGAGAGGAGGAGGGGGGAAACAACCTGTCAGCCTCTTACACCGCCTCAGCCGGCTCGGGCAGAGCCTTGCTTCCTACCTGCAGCGGCTGCACTTACCTGGCCCAGCCCGGAGTCCTGGCCGGAGTCCGCGCCTCGCCCGAGGGTGAGTCCTGCGTGTCGCCGCTACCCAGCGCCGGGGTAGGGGACCTGTCGCTCGCTCGCTCGCTCGCTCGATTTAGCTGGAAAGATGGAGGGGGGGAGGGGCTACAGCCCAGGTCTTTCGGGGGAACCTGGACCCGGCTGGGAATTCCTGGAAAGGGAGCCAAGAACCCAGAAAGTCGAAGTCGCGGAGCAGGTGCTCACCCCGGAGCTTTCCGCCTGGAGCTGGGAGAGACCGGATCTATTTTTGGAGTTCTTTTGAGACTAAAAGGTGTTCCCCTCGTTTGTCCTGTTTGCTTATTCAAACAAGAGAGGCCAGGGGCACGGTTGAAGAAGGCTCAACGAACCCCAAACACAACTGGGGCCTTTAGAACCCAACTTCAGCTCTAGTGCAGACCTCTCCGCCAAGGCATTGAGTGTCCTTCTCCTTGGCACCCTTCCTCATCCCAAGTGGTCACATTCCCACCCCTGCACTACCCCTATCCCCAGCCTCTGGGACTCCCCCCACCCACTTCGAATCCGGAGCTTTAAGCGAGGTTCCCAAGAGGAACCATAGCATAACGGCATAGTGTGTGTGTGTGTGTGTGTGTGTGTGTGTGTGTGTGTGTGTGTGTGTGTGTGTGTGCGCGCGCGCGCTGAAGTTCCAAAGTTCACACCAGCCGTATTGGCTCATTTTGAAGCTGCTTTCCCCATGCTACTCAAGGGTTAAGTTCTGGGCTGCTGTTCCTGCTGCCAGGCTGTGCGTGGGCAAAGCTTTGGGTGGGTGAACAGTGAGCATATGGGTGATGTTCTGAGGCCCATTGAGCCCTGCCACCTGCCCTCATCCTCAGCCTTATGATACCAGCAACTCCCATCACCTTTAAACTGGAAGCAAGATTTAGATGGGTTCCTTGAAGGAACCAACCTAGACCCTGGGGTTGGAGGGTGGCTTAGCAGGGAGGGCTTGAAAGCCAGCTAGTCTGAAAAACCTTTAACAGATCTCGAGCCAGTCTGGAGACCGCTGAGACAGTGTGTATGGTATGGATGGGCAGAGCAGGCAGCCCCTGTGGGCTCAGGTTGACAAGCCCTTGTCTTTCACAACTGCTACGGGTTGGGGGGGCGGGGGGGGGGTGTAAGAAGGATGCAGAGCAGGAAAAATAAAAGTGACTCATGACACTAGGGAGGAAGGAAGGAGTCACATCCATAAGAAAGACCTAACTTTGGCAGGACAGTCAGCTTTCACTCAACAGCCTCCTACCTGCACCCAGGTGCTGTTGTGAGGTGAGGGGAGATTAGGAGGAGCCTTTGGGTCCAGCTGGCCCGGGCCAAGCCAGGAGGGGCGGGGCTTCGGTGAGAAGTAACATAGTTCCACCAATACAGTGCCAGAGGGTGGGCAGGGCTGGTCAGGGCCAGTTCCTTAATCTTTCTAGCAGAAGCAGCTGTGAGAACTTAAGATCAGTAGGGGTTAACCAAGCAAGAGTGGCCAGAGCCAGAACTACAAATCCAAGGCTAAGAGCAGCAAGAGATATGGGGAACTCAGAGTAGCCAAGAAGCCGAGGGGGTGGGGGCGGTGGAGGCAGTGAGGGGGAGCTGCTACTTTAAGTGGAAGATGCTCCCCAAGGCCCAAGGAAGGTGTGCTCGGGCTGCCATGGCAACTCCTCTGGGAGCAAAGCTTAGAACCTTGAGCTGCTTGAAACTTCCCAGCGTGCTTCCACTCTGAGATGGAGGTGCCAGATTTAGCAAACGAAAACACGGGGCATTCAAATTTCAATTTTTAAATAAGCAAAATTGTCAGAGATCTTTTTCTCAGCCTAAGCATGTTTCATGCAGTGTTTGGGATATACCTAACACTCAGGTATTACTCACAGTTTACCTGAAACTTAATTGGATGTCTTGAGTGTGTCTGGGAAGTGGGGGTTGGTGCTCTTCTGAGAAGTCAAGACTGAGAACTAACTCCCTGAGAACGGGCTCAGGGCATATTTGTTTTGTGACAAATCCTGATAGATATGGTCGGAGGCTCATTCCATGACTGGTATTACTACTAAGAAAAGAAAGTCAGCTCCCCAGCCAGTTTATCCATCTACACAGGTGAGGGAGGGTCCAGAAACTGTAACTACAGCTAGGCTATTTGGTAGTACTTTGGAAAGAAACTAGACCAATGGTCCTAAAATTGGACCCATGTAAAGCTGTTGGGTTCTCCACCCTCAGAGCCTATTTGTCTAGGTTTAGGGTATGATCCCTGATAATATATGAAAATCCGCACTTAGGTGCTATGCCCAAAGGACTACATATTAACATTAAATAACACGTTAGTTCACAGTGACTAAAAGAACACCCACAAAGCGCTTGGGGTGTGTTCCTGTTTGCCTTTATTGAATACCTAGAGGTCTCAGGGGACCTGAGTTGGTTGGTTCCCGCTCCTGGTGAGAGAACTTAGCCTCTGGACAGAGGTGGGAGGGAGGGTGAGGCAAAGCTATTTCCTCAGAGTTCCATACCCATCCACTAGCCAGCTTCAAAGACAGGGGAGACAGACAGCTCTCTTCCTGGAGGGTGGTGGGGCAGGGGTGGAGATGGGGGTGGGGGAGAGGAGTGGGCTCCAACTCTAATTAACTGAAGAGAAATGTGAATAGATGGAAAGAAATCTGCACAAAACACCCACAAATGCACCGTAAAATTAGGTTTTCATTAGCCTTCATTTTTACAATAAGTTTCTTATTAGAAAACTCAAGCTGGGGCTAGAAGAAGGAAAGGCACGTTGTGAAACCCGGTTTGACTTTAATGAGAACATTCCTAAAGAGTTAGAGACCTCTTAAAAGGAGAGTTGGGGGGAAGAGTTTGTTACGGGGGAGGGAGGGAGGGGAGAGAGAGAGAGAGAGAGAGAGAGAGAGAGAGAGAGAGAGAGAGAGAGAGAGAGAGAAATATATATAAAGAGAATGGAAAGTGTGTCTCCCCTGTGGACTGATGGGTTATATTAAATGGTCCTTCTCTTCAGCGGTCAATCTCTGTCCCCTAACCCAGCCCATTTTGTTCCCAGTCCCATAGGGTGCCATTTGAGATAGAAATAATTAGAGATATTCTGTCAAAGAATCATTCAAGTGGTATGCTGTTCATATTCACACATCCAAGGTTGTGATAAGTCCTGCAGAAAAGGCAAGTGCGTCCACGGATTAGCCTAGCATTTCCTGAGTGTGGTGGCTATTGAAGCTCTTCCGGTGTTCAAGGGAAATAGGCATTTCATACACAGAGATCGTGGATGCAGGTATGGGGTGCAGGCCACACAGATCTATCAGAAGGCATCGTTCCCCTATAATTCTAACTGGGACGCATGCAGCTCACCCTAGAGTTAGCATGCCCAACTCAGAGTTCCTTAGGAAATGAGCTCCTGTGTGCGCAGTCCAGCCTCACCGTTCTTCAGGAATAGACATCCCCCTTACCCGTGGCTGCCTGGCTCTTCTTCTCACAGAACCCGGGAGAGCTCTAAGTCTGGCACTTAGCTCCATGCGGAGGTGACAGTAGTTCCACGTGGCCCAACACTGCTAGGACAAGTACAACTGCTAGAGAAGAGAGGGGAAGGGACAGAGGCTCCCCTGGGGAGGACCCTGATTAGCGGAATCCACAGTCCCTAGTTTTCTCACAGGCCAGGATCTCCTCATCTCAGACTACCTGGCCCGCCAGGGGAATGGGACCTCTGTTTGTTGGTTAACCCAGAGGCAGTGAGACCAAAGCTGGGATGGTTTGTGTTAAAAAAAAAAAAACAAAAACAAAAACAAAAAAAAAACAGTTTGGGTAATCATGTGATTCTCTTTCAGGTCCCAAGACAAGGGTGGAAGAGTGGGACCTTGGTAGACACACAGTTAAATAAATGGTCAGGAGGCCAGGATTAGAGTGACTCTAACTGGACCTTCTCTGTGACTTTTGGAAGGTCATTTGTCATTGCCTTCCTTATCTGTAAGATGGGGGTGGTAGCAGGGCCTTTGAGGGTGAGATGAGGTCATCTACCTTAGCCAGGACACAAATGAAATAGAGATGATGGCAGCCATCAGCCATAGCAGGACAGGAGAGCCCCAACTCTCACCCATCAAGCCCATGCTGTGCTGGGTCACCCCCACGCCGTGCTGGGTCACCCCCATGCTGTGCTGGGTTACAGTGTTAGTTTCTTCTGGGGGCGAGGAGCCAGGCCTTCAGAGCACCGGGGCTATAGACCAAGAAGTATGGACTATCATTTCAACATTAACATCCTGGGTTGGGGTGCACGTGTACCAATTTAATAACTGCTGCCACACGTAAATTGTAACAGACATGTAGTAGATACTCAGAAGCGTCAACTCTCCCACAGCTTAAAATTTATGACCTGCATCTGAACTCATAAGAAACTATGATGATGATGATGATGATATTTGATTGTATGGCACACATGTTTGTGGTGGGGAAGAGGAGATGGAGGGGTTGTGCAATTACACGTGCATGCATGGCTTAGGCATTATTTCCCAGAATGCCATCCATCTTGATCTTCCAGATGTGTCTGCCTTAGTTTCTTCTCCTGATGCCGTGATAAAATACTCTGACAAAAGCAACTTGAGGGAGAAAGTACAGTCAGTCATGGCAGAAAAGTCAAGGCAGCAGGAGCTTGAAGCCGTTGAGCACAGTCCATAAATGACTTCAGTCCATAAATGGTGCCACCCACAGTGAGGTCTTCCCACCTCGATTAGTGCAGTCAAGACCCTCCTCCACAGGTAAACCAGGTTCTGGATTCTGTTACTCTGATCTCTTACTTACTATTGACTTGATGATTCTTCTCAGCCAGTGGCTGGCTAGCAAGCCCCAGAGCTATGCCTGCTTAAGTCTCCCCAGTGCAAACAAGTTATCAGCTGTGCTGTTTCACCGGCCTGCTTTTGTTTTGTTTAAGTTTTTTTTTTTTTTTTTTTTTTTTTTTTTTTTTTTTGAGGTAGAGGTTATGTTAAGAAACCCATTTGGCCTCAAACGACCACTTCCCCTGACTCTCCCTCCTTTCTGAGTACTGAGATTTCAGAAATGTACTGCCATGCCCAGGCTTCTATTTCTTTTTTTTCTTTTTCTTTTCTTTCTCTCTCTCTCTCTCTCTCTTTTTTTTTTTTTTTTTTTTTTTTTTTTTTTTGGTATTGGGGAGGGAACTTGTGTCTCACAAATGGCAGACAGACATACTCCACCAATGAGTTCTGTCTCAGTTATTTTCTTCTCTATTCCTGAGGTCACAGACCACCTCTGACACAAGAAGAACCTTCCCCAGCTGACAACTCAGAGATGCATGAGACAAACACCCAACAGTTTTTACTCCAGCTGCCCGACTCCCAATCCAGTATGCTCTGGGCACAGCTCTTCTCTAGGAAAGATGATGCCCACTGATACCCATCAGGCCCTGGAGCTTGAAGGACCATTTGACCGTGTAGGCAGCAGAACATGGTGGCTATTCTTTCTAGGTCTTTTCATTTAGCGTGCAAAGCTCTGAGCTGTGTGAGGTGGTGGTGGGGGGAAGGGGCAGGCTTTTGAGTCACTCTGCTCTTTCTCAAGGTATAATTATTACTCACGGTGACAGTTTGATTAAGAGAGCAGACTCCAGGCTGCACAGTTTTGATGCGTTTCTAACCTAGATGCAACGGGCAGATTGATACAGTGTGGCGTTTGTTTTTTGAGAGCTAGATTGTCCAGACAGACTTAGGTGGTCTTACTGGTGGGCACCTCTCTGGGTTCTGGGTCTCGCCCACTTTTCCTTTTGCCCAGTGCTAAGGGGGCCAGGACTCTTATGAGGTATCCTGGCAAAGTGGTTAACATGAACAGGAGTCATGGCCAGGCCCCAGGAAAGTTAGGCTTGGCCTACAGCTCACTTAATGTTTTCTCCCTCCCCACTTCACTATAGTTCACTAACAGCCCCCCCAGCACCCCAGCCATACTTTCTTGATCCCCCCCCCCCAATGTGGCTGGCTCTCCTGTACCCATGGGCCTGCTGGGAATTTCTTCCCAGTTTGAATTTGGCTCTCCCACAGGGTTCCTTTCCTCAGCCTCAGCCAAGGTTCTGGCCACTTTGAAGCAGGCACACTGTGTCCTGGTTTCTAAAGTGGCTTTGTCCTCTTCCTGCTTCCTGCAGTTCCCAAAGCTGTTTGTTCTTCAGCAGTGTGTGGTGATGGCACACTTCACGTCAGTCTTCTCGGTTCACCTCCATACCTTCCTACTCGGGGAGTTGCCTCTCTGGTGCAGGCTCAATCCTGGCTCCCCAACATCCATGTGTATGAGCAACATCCAGTTCAGGACCTTCCTCAAATGACACAGATGTGAGCTCTGACTTTCAGAGCCATCAACTGAGGTAGCTGTGACAGAGTTCTAAGCCCAGATTCCTGAGCCTCAGGCTTAGTGCCATGGAGGCTCTGCCTAGACAGCGCTTCAGTCTGAGTGAGTAGAGAAAAGACCTGGGAGAATTGGAGTCTGGGCTCTTGAAGAAGAAGGGGCGCCACCTGTCTGACAGAATCCTTGAGAGAAATTGCCTGATGCCTGTTACCATGTCTCATAAAATATCACAGGCGTCACGCTAGGGAAAAGAGATGATTTGGGGTCGGGAACATAGGGCTTCAAGTCTTAACTAATTTCCTTTCTGCATGAGTTTACCAAACCTCAGGTTCTCACTTGTAACTCACTCCCCCACATTTTTGTCAAGTGTTTCTCTGCTTTTCCAGCCCTCCATATACTCTCACCTCCCCCAGTCTGAATGCTCCTATCTATCTCAGTAAGATCCCAGTCTGCAGGGCCTGTGTGGAGGATACCACACAGAGAGAAATATCTTTAACAGAAGACAGAGACTTACGGTGCCTTGAAAAAGGCACAGCATGCGTAAGACTAGAGGAGAGAGTCTACTTCTGGCTAGGCTGTGTCACAGAGCTTCCCAGGAAGGGAAACGGAAGATTCGTCTGTGGGAACTTAGAGGGCTGGTTGTGTCCAAAGGAAAGTGTAACTAGGAGCCTGGAGGTGGGTGGAAAGGCTGAGTTTGAGTCACTCGTTTTAGATGGAGGCAAAAAAGCAAGAGGCAGTACAGGTAAAGAGTGAGGTAACACCTGGACAGGGAAGCTGAAGGCTGTGGACATTGTTGGGGCAAAATAGGGGACTTTATTGGGAAGGGAGTTGTTGGAGGTGTTGAGTTGGTTAAAGTGGCTACCATCAGATTTGAGGAGCAGCATACAAATAGATGGGTTAGCAGAAAGCTTGAGTTTGCATGAGGAGTAGACTTTTTAAGAGTCCAGGCTGTAAGAGTTACAATAAACTGTGTGATACAGGCCAATCTCAGGGGTTGGGAGCAGTGTCCAGTGGAGTATCCAGACACCAGCTGAGGTTTCAATTTTCTTGGTGCTATAGTTGGGCTTTAGGTGAATTTGAAAGCTGGAAACAAGGCTTATGGGAACATTTGGGAGTGTGTAGGTTGTTTGCATTCTTCTTGTTCCTTTTTTGTTTGTTTATGTTGTGGATACACATGCTCACATACACACACTCTCTCATGCATGCAGACATGCGCGCATGCACACACACACACACACACACATGCACACATGTATACACTCATATGCACGTTCCTTTTAATGGGACTTGTTCTCTGGTCTCTGTTAACTACCAGCCTGTCTACAGTATCCCATGGTACTCTCTGAGCACATAAAGCATTTGGATCTGTAGATCTTTCTCCATCCACATCCCAGGGATTACCTGGATATGATCTCCTAGGACCTGGGCCATCCCCTTGCTGCAGCCTGTCACTTCCGAGTCTAGAAACACCCGCCTCTGGAGTGACTCACTGTACACTCAAGTCCTTTTCCTCTCACCAAAGCCTCTCCTCCCAGCATCCTATCTCCATGTCCTTGGTCTTCCAGCCCTCCTCCCCTTTCTCCATGCCCTCACCTTCCCCTGGCTAAATCCTGTCCATCTGTGAATCACACAGATTCTTTCTTCATGCCTCTCATTCCTCCCTTCCCCCTTTTATGGCCCCTACTTAGAGCCCAGGCCTTATCACCTAATATTACTTAGTAAAATAAAGACGTATTTTTTTCCTCCCATTCTTAGAAGCTCTCCAGGAAGGAATTCCAAACTCCTCAAATTTATTATTCAGGGCCCTCCTATTTTTAATTTGAGACTATTATTTAATTATTTTCTTACTTCCCTTTCTTCCCTCCAAAGCCTCTCATATACCCCTGCCCACTCTCCTTCAAATTCATGGCCTAATTTTTTGCAATTGTCATTACACGTATCTATGTATATGCATATGTTTCTAAGTATAACCTCAGCAGTCCATATAATGCTATATGCATGCACCCCAGCCTTAATCCAACTTAACTGGCCTTTCCTTGTACTTCCCAAGCAAAGCCCTCACCTCTGCTAACATGCCTTTGCCACTTGCACCCACTGATCTCCATTCCTGGTGTAGAACAGCAGTCCCATCCAGCTTTGCCAAACCAGGTCCTACCTGTTCCTGTTCCAAAGCCTGCTACATGACTTCCGTTGGGAACCTGTGCTCCCCATTGTAGCCTCCAGGCTCCTTGGCTGCCCAGATCTGCAGAATTTACTGACACATGGCTTCACATTCAATTCTTCCAAGGCAGTGAGGTTTCCTTTTTCAGTCCGTCATATGCGCTCAAATTCCATAGTCATGAGCCTCCACGTCCCCATCACTCCTTCCCCGCACACTCATGCCTGTCTGAACCTGGCTGCACAGACTAGCTCTTCCTCATTCCTGGCACTAGGCATCACAACAGCCCGTTGTAACACAGAAGACATGATGGAGCCTCTTGAATTCTTCAGGGCCCAGACCTCTTCCTTCCAGGAAGAGATTTCCCAAAGCCTAGAAAAGAACCATAGATCAAGACAAGGAGCCTTCAAATGCCTTTACCAATCCACTCCCGAGTCCCCCCAAAAATGCTTCAGAGGCTGCCTTATTTACCATCTCTTTCATCTTCTTGCTCTGTGTTCATCTGGGCCAGCATGAGGAAAGCCAGAGGATGGACAGTCAGGTAGCCGCAGGATAGAGTTGAAAGAGCACAGGAGGGATTGGAGATTTAGCTGAGTGGCAGAGCGCTGGAGCCCTGGGTTCAGTCCTCAGCTACTGGCGGGGGAAAAAAATACTGAAAGTGCACAGGAGAGAGACCCACAAGGCAGAGATTGGCAGGCGCCCCGGGGAACAGTGAGGACCATCAGTGAGCACAAGAGATAGGCTTGTGCCCAAGGTGAGGGTGAAGTCTAGGGTACAAGCCTATCTCTTGTGCTCCTGGACTCTGACCTTCTGGCTCCTGTGAGACCAAAACTCCTGATTGTTAACTGTTTATTTGCAGAGCAATCTGCCATCCCTAGTACGGACCTGACTCTATAGAAAGATCCCGTATGTGCATTTGTGCTGAGTACTCAACTGCTAACCTGTTTTCAACACCTAGAGGTGCCTGAAAGATTGGAGAGCCTTGCTCTGGGCTGGTGAGCTTGGGTTAGTGGTATACATAGTTGGGAGTTGTCCACATGAACTCTCTGAAAGGTGTGTGATTTTTCACCTCTGAGCTCACATGTGCTCATAGGAAGAGTTCATAGCTTTCACTTGATTCTCCGAGGAGCCCACAGCTCAGAAGATTAAGACACTGGGGCCGAGGAGATGGCTCAGTGGGCGAGAGTACTTGCTGGGCATGCACATGGGCCTGACTTTGAACCACTGGTACCTATGTAAAAAGCTAGACATGGCTGAAAGAGCCTGTAATCACAGCTCTGGGGTTGGGATAGAGACAGGTGAGTCATGGAGCTTGATAGTAAGCTAGTCTATCTGACATGAGAATTTCTGGTTCAGCGAGACCATGCCTTAAAGGAGTAAGATAAAGAGCACTGAAGGAGGGAATATGAAGCCTTCTTCTAGCCTCTCCATGGACCCTGCACACTGATATGCAAACACCATCCCTACGTACCACACATGAGCATACGTGCAGCCCCCAGATAATTTATAATAAAGATCAAGACAGATCCTTACTAGGTATCATTGTCAACTTTACGGAATTCTTATAAATGTGACTTCACGCCCGGGTTCTTGTTTAATTCAGGTGGGGAAACCCCAGGGAGGACATAGTACAATGTTCTGAGAGCCACTGCTACACTCCCAAGGACACAACATGGCACTAGCACATGGTTGACACTTGGGCTCTGGTTGTGTACAAATATGTGTCTAAGAATTCCCATTATCCCAGTGAGGAAGATCTTTTTAATAAAGCTAACTTGAACATATCAGAATTTAGGATAATATTCAATATTTTATTTTAGTGACACATTTTACATTAATACTATGTGAAATAGTAGGCTACCTTAAAAATACAGCTTTTCCATAGATCCCTCTTCCATCTCCTCAGTAGAGCCTTCTAAATCAGATGTGGCTTGTAAGTGTCATCACCCCACTGGCTAGAGAAGGTGGCTACTCCTTATTAACTCACAATGTGTTCATTTTTACAATAATGAGATTTGGGGACTATAATTATTAATACTACAAAGTGCACCCATTTCAACACACAATTCAACGTTTTATAAAATGTGTATTCACAGGCTTCTGTAGGCATCACTACTGCCAATCACAGACATGTTCGTCATTTCTGAAAGAAACCCTGAACCATTGGCCTTCATGCCCCACCATTCCCCTCGCGTGGCTAGTATGCTTTCTGCTTGTGTGGACTTCTAGACAGAATGCAAGTGGGGTCATGATTTTGCTTGTGATTTGCTTCCTTCTCGTAGCATAGTGTTTTGAAGGTCTGTGCATGTTGTCATATCTCTCAGTCCTTTGTTATGTTTTCACTGATGAATAACGTTCTACTCTATGGATATACTACATTTTAGAGAAAGGTTCTGAGAATGTCATACATGAGTACACTGCAGTGACATAATTTCTATTCATAACTCTCCAACTCCTTCTGAGTAACCCCGAGCCTTTGTCCTCTATAATGTACACACACACCACACACACACACACACACACACAGTAACACTCCAGCTGGTGTTGCCATATTTACATGGGCATAGGACTGATCTCATGTCTTGGGTATCAGGCCTCATCCCTGAAGAGAACTAACTTTCTCTCCATCAGAAGCCATTGGTTAACCTATAGCTCTTCAATGAAAGGTGGAGCCTATTGAACCCCCTCCCCCATCTATGTTGGCATGTCAACTAATATGATCTTGTGCAGACAACCGTATTGTATCCAGGAGACACTGTCTCACAGGAATTGTCCTTGTTTCCTGGGTCTTACAGTCTCTTCCATGATGTTCCCTGAGTCATTGGTATAGATGTTGTATAGATGTTCACACTCCATTGTCATGTGCTCCATGCCCGTTGACTAATTGTAGTTCTCTGCATAAGCCCCGCCTCCCCCCCACCCCCACCTCAAAGAAACTGCAAGACCCGTATTATCTATGGCTATAAGGGAAAACATCGAAAAGGCAACTGAATACTCTGTCAGTTTGGTAAAGTGGTATCAACAGGTTCACCTCTAGAGTCTATGATCTTTCGAACCATGGGCTCTTAACATTACCAGGTCTGAGTTCCTGCCAGTTAAGTAGGATAACACTAACTAGATGGCTGTTGGCTATCCCCAAGATAGTAGTACCACAATTGCACAGTTGGATGCATCTTGCCAGGCCAGACCCTATTACAACAGTGAGTCAGGGCTCCTCTTTCTCTGAATCTTGCTGGCCTTTGTTGTCGGTTGTTTTGTTTATATTAGCCATGAAATTTCAAAACAGTTCTGGGTTTTTCCATATTGCTAAGGATGTTGAATACTTTAAAAGATATTTTGTAGCCATCTTCATTTCTTCTTTTGAGAAGTCTTTGCTCAAATATGTGCTGATTTGAATAAGATAGCCCCCGTAGGCTCATATTTGAATGGATAGTTATCAGAGAGTAACACTATTTGAAAGGATTAGAAGGATTAGGACATGAGGTCTTGTTGAAGGAAATGTGTCACTGGGGGTGGGCTTTGAAGTTTCAAAAGTTCATGCCAATCTCTCTCTCTCTCTCTCTCTCTCTCTCTCTCTCTCTCTCTCTCTCTCTCTCTCTCTCTCTCTCTCTCTCTCTCCCTCTGCTTGTAGAACAGGATGTAGCTCTCAGTTACTTCTCCAGCACCACGCCTGCCTGTTGCCATGACCTCGGCCATGATGATAATGGATTAAGCTGTAAGCAAGTCCCCAGTCAAATGCTTTCTTGTATAAGAGTTGCCTTGGTCATGGTGTCTCTTCCCAGCAATAGAACACTGACTAAGATGAAAATCTGTAGCTCGTTTTTGTTTTAATGGGTCATTATTTTCTTGGGTTTTTTTTTCTGAGTTCTTTGAATGTTCTTGATATTAGTCCTCTATCAGATGCATAGCTGGCATAGGTTCTCTCCCACTCTGTACGTTTCCTGTTCACTCGATTGATAGTTTCCTTTGCTATACTAAACCTTTTTAATTTTACGGGGTCGCACAGTCAATTGTCAGCCTTGAGGCCTGAGTAAATTCAGAAAGCTTTTTTCCTACACTTATACCTTGTAGGGTACTGGGTGTGTTTTCTTCTAGCAGTCTAAGAATTTCAAGCTTACACTGATGTCTTTGATTAACCTGGAGTTGGTTTTCTAGAGAGTGGTACATGAGGGCCCGATTTTATGTTTCTACACATGCACATCCAGTTTTCCCAGCACGGCTTGTTGATGCTGTCATTCCTATGCTGTGTATTTCGACACTTTGTTAAATATAAGTTGACTATAATTGTGTGCACTTAAGGCTACATTTTGTTTTCCTATTCCTTACTTGATGGACACTTGTATTCTCTACTTTTCAACAAATATTAATAATGCTATTGTGAATATCATGTGCAAGTTTTTGTGTGGATATATGTTTTCATTTCTCTGAATTATATGCTTCAGAGAAGAGTTGGTGGGTCACATAGTAACTATGTTTAACACTTTAAAATATTTTATTACATTTATTTATGTGCATGCGTATGTGAATTCGCACTAGGGGATGCCGTATGTGTGGAGGTCAGAGAACAGCATATTGGAGTCAAGTCTCTCCATTCTGGGGTCGAACTCAGGTCACCTGGCTTGGCAGCATCATCTTTATCTGCTGAGACATCTTGCAAGCCCTACATTTAGCATTTTGAGTAGTTGCCAAACTTTTATACATAGACTCTGCATGGTTTTAGTTATCAACAGCAGAACATGGTGGTTCCTGTCTTTGGCGCTTTCAATCAAAATGCCCCCAAAGGCTCATAAACCTGAGTGCTTGGTTCTTAGTTGGTGGAATTGTTTGGGAAGGAGTAGGGGGTGTGGCCTTATTGGCGGATGTTTCATTGGTGTGTGTGTTGGGGTGGCTTTGAGGTTTCAATAGCTCACACCAGGCTCAGTCTCTCTCTGCTTCCTGCCTATGGATCAGGAAATCATCTCTCAGCTATTGTCTCAGAACCTGCCTGCTAACCATGCTCCTGTCGTGACTGTGATGGACTTATCTTCTGAAAGTGTAAACAAGCACCCAATTAAATGCTTTCTGTTATGTTGCCTTGGTCACAGTGTTTTGTCACAGCAAAAGGACAGTAATTAAAACTCTATTTCTCCATTTCTCTTGTCTGTACTTGTTACTTTTTGTAACCATCTTAGCAGAGGTGTCATATCTTAAGGCAAATTTCATTTTGATTTTTTTGATGACTAGTGATAGTTCATCTTTGCACATCCTTGTAGACACTCAAGATGTTTCCTTTGCAGAGACATTTATTTAAATCCTCTGGAAAGTATTCCTGAAAGTCCACAGTATAGCCATGCAATTCAATGCTCATTAAAAGGTGTCCTAAAACACTTAGATTATGAGATTTGCCTTTAACAAAAATTATTAAATATAAACCATTGCTTGAAAAAGAAATTTTAAGCATGCCCAGCTAGCAAAAACACTTAGGTAGCTTCAGACTCATAGTTTTTCCCAGTTGAATTTTGTTTGAAATATGGTAGTTTGGAGAGGAACTCATAATTTGAAAGATCTGTAAAGGGTTGGCTACTGAATTTTTCTTTTCTGATTTAGTTTGGGGGAAGTGAAACCTTCACCTTATAGTCATGCAAATGTGATATTTAAAAGTGGGTCAACAATGGATGGCAGGATGATGGAAAGATGGTGGGTGGATGGATGGATAAGCAGATATATGGAGAGATGAGAGGAGAGATGGGTGATGGATGTATAGGTGCACAGATGGCAAGGTGGATGAATGATGCATGGATTGATGGGTGGAGAGAAGGAAGGGTATCTCAATGGACTAATGAATGAATGAATGAATGAATGAGTGAATACCTGTGTGGAGACGTCTGGGTCACTGTCACTCTCAAGGACATGTCTCTTCTCTGGTGTCCAGGTGGGACAGGCTGTCCTGATAGCACGAGACCCATGGCTCTCCATCAGCTTCCATGGACAGAAAACACATGGCAAAAGACCTAGGGGAGGGGAATAGGGTGAAAGCAGGAAGGAGGGAGTAATGGGTGGCTGCAAGTGAAGAAAACACAATTGAGATGTAATCTGAATAAATTAATTAATTAAAAATTAAAAAAAAAAAGAAAGTACAAAAGGAAGCTGTGGCCAGATACAGGAAGAAGTGACAGGCATAGGCCAAAGCTGCACAGAGGACTTTTACTGCTTTAGGCTCTGGAGAAGGGAGAAGTAGCCGGTTCTCTGTGGATAGACCTTCATGGTAACAACATGAAGGCCTGTAAGATTCACCCAAGAGAGTACAGTGGGAAGTGGGTTCTGAGGGCAAGATGTAATAGGCAGCATTGTGGGCGGGGCTGGAGTATTTTTTTCTTTTCTCCCACCCTTGTGCTCCCTCCCTTTCTCTCTCTTTTCTTCCCTTCCCCTTCCTTTTCTTTCCCATCTCCCATCTTCCCTTCCCATCCTTTCTCTTCTCTCTAAACACAATATCACATAGCTCAGGCTGAATCTCACCTACTATGAGCTTCCAATCCTCCTCCCTCTACCTCCTGGTTGCTAGAATCACAACCATAAGCCACGATGCCCACTTTAGGTAGCACTGGTGAAAGAATCCTAGAGCAAGGCTTCGTGCATGCTAGGCAAATGCTCTACCAACCAAGCCCACACCCCAGTCCCGACTCTTTGCTTTGTTGATGGTGATCAGTGGCTTTGGAAAGAGGAGTTCAGATCTGTGTCAGCCAGGGATGGCTCCAGATTCATTCCATAAGGTCTTAATCTCTCTCCTCCCTCACTCCCTCCCAGCACCCCCGTGTGTGCGTGCGTGTGTGTGTGTGTGTGTGTGTGTGTGTGTGTGTGTGTAGGTGATTGTATTTACAGGGGAAGAGGTCACTGTGCTCATTGTGGGCCTGGCGCTGTGCTAAACATTGTGAGTGCAGAGGTGAGCAAGCCGCTACCCTCCAGACAAACCAACAATGCACACCACATGAAGTGCCAGAGACCTGTATATGTGTCACCCAGTCGTTAAGGCTACAATTACCGAGGGGAGGCTAAAAAGACACTCACAGGTAAAGTAGTCAAGGATAGGTCTTCAGGAGCAGATGAGAGCAAGCCAGAAGACTGTCTGGCATGGGGAATTGAACAGCTCACAGTCTAAGACTTGGCAGAACTGTGGTCTGAGCAATGCAACAGGGTGCAGAGAGGTCCCCTCTCATGGTGGATTGGCATTACATCTCAAGCAGCCAGAAGCCATTGACTATATAGGAACAGGACGTTCAGCTATACAGGTTTTTAAGTTGGGAAGGCAGTCAGTATTTTGTTTTTTGATAGGAGGATTCTTGGCCCTAGGCCAGAGTAACTCTAGTGCCAAGCACAGAGAGGCTCCAGCTGGGAGATTTGCAGACAGACATTCTGGGGTGTGGTCAAGGGCTATGCGCCAAGCTGTGCCACTGACGTACAGCAGGGCACTGTGTGAGCCCCTCCCACCAGGGACAGAGACCTCAATGCCTGCTATCCACTTGGGTACCCATCATTGGCACAGCTGCCCATACTACCGCTTGCTGCCAGAGAAGCTAGTGGCATGGAATGCCCCACAAGGGCTGCTCCGCAAGGAGCCCACTTCCTGCTTTCTTCTTCAGAACCAGGATAGGCTGTGGGGGAGTGGGACAGAGGGAACAGCCAGGTTGGCAAGAACCAACCTGCCTCCAGCGGAGTGCAGCAGGGCGAGACAGGGTTTATTCTACAGAGTGGGGAAACTCGCAAAGAGCATGCCTACCTGAAATGCATGGGTGGGCAGACAGATGTGTGGTTTTGTCCCACAGTTGCAACAGGCGGTTATGAAGGATCCCCTGAGCATCTGGGGGAATGCAGAATGAGAGGACTTTGGCACATGGAACGGGCTGGGCGCTGACAGAGGCTCACACCCCTTCTTTCATCCCCCCTCCCCCTCCCCCAGCCTCTCCTAGAGCACGTGGCCACTCCACTCTGCTTTGCCTGGCACATGTTTTCTTGAGACAAAATTACTTTTCACAAGTACATGCTTTGCTAAATGAAGCTGGGGAGAAGGCTTTGTTTTGTGCCCTCAGTTTCCCAATCATAATCCAGCAAATCTTAGGATCCCAGATGGTCAGATCTGGGAAGGCTTTGGAGTAAAGATCTTCAGAGACGTGCAGGGGCAGAGAAGGCCTCTGGCCCCTCTGGTGATGATGGGCAACAGAGAGACTCATGGAACATCACTGGCTGCTGCAACAGCTCAGCTCACACAGGGCTTCCCCAGGCCAAAGATGTGACTGCTCCGGTGGAGAATTAAGCATAAGCAAAGAATGTGTGAGGGCCCAGGGAAGCTAATGGTAGCAATGGTCATCTCACTGACCACATGGTGACCTTAGATCCCCTGGCATAGCATTGAGTCATGCTTCTTAAGGCCTCAGATTGTCCCAGAGACTCACTGAACCTCGGGTTCCTGGCTCCAGCCCCATTTTTTTTTTTTTTTTTTTGTGCTTGTCTGGGATATGGCCTATCATACTTCTGACAGGCTTGCAAGGAGATCAGTGGCCACACTCTGAAAGTCTCTGGAGTAAGGTACTACACAATGCCCAACAGTTCTTCAGTTGTGCTTCTTAAGGGTGCATTAGAACACCCTTACCCAAAAGCTTTGTGAGCATCCCTGTGTCTGTCTACCAGACAGGTGCTCCCTTTTCCCAAAATGGTTCTGATGAACCCTGTTTAAAATATCAATGTCATGTCATCAAAATGACCTTTCATCTGCTTGTGCTACATTGACCAGTAGCCTGGTTTGGCCAGGCTTTGCCCTTATCCCACCATACTGCCTTTTTCAAGACCACCTCTCTGTCACCCAAATTCTCTGTGCTGCTTGTCACACAGGCTTCTCCTTCTGCCTTATTGTCGTTTTTACTGCACATACAGCTTCCTCAATGAGCTCACAAATCCCAAGGGAGACAGGAAGTCTTGGTGGCTGTGTCCTACTTGATGGGTGACCAGGAGGCTGTGGCTGGTGTCCGCTGTAGTACAGGAAGGAACTAGAAACAAACCAATATCAATCTGAGTTGTTGTCCCTCCCCACACTCCCAGTCACCTGTGATGTGGAGATCTATCTAATAAGGCCTGGAAATAAGGGGGAAAGAGGGGACAGCTGCTGGACCCCACCAGAAGCTTGGCTGGCTGGGAGCTGGAGTCGGCGGATTCCTTAGCCTTGAAAATGGTTTGATTACCAGTCTTAGCCAGGGAACTGCCATGCCTGGAGCTGTATGTATCAGGAATGTTTTCTTCAGGCCAAGGGGGGAAAAAAGTGCCGCCTTTGGCAACTAAATCTCACTCAGGAATTTCATCTATGTTCGATCCCTCTTTGTTAATCTTTGTTAATTTTTAATTTCTTGGGTTCATTCCTTCATCTCTTCCCATTTACACTGATGTGGACACAGAGCTGAACCTTCGCTGGTGCCTTGCAGCTCCCTCCCCCCAGCTCCCTATTGGAGCTCCCCTCCCTGCAACCTTGTCCCTGAATCTTGCTCCATGCCTCAGTTAGTGTTAGCCCACACTAACAAAGCCCCTGGTATCCCTCAGGATCATGGTATCCTCGTGACCTGTGCATCCCAAAGAAACCCCAGGGACTCTGCAAGGTTCCAGACATGCCTCTTCTATGTTCTGCCCTTGGTGCCTTACTTATACCTGTCTAATGACAGTGTCACCCTGGAAGGGACCCACAGCTTCAGAAGGTGCCATAACGGAAGCCAGCTAAGCCTCTTGCCGGGCACTGCTGGTAACTACTCCCCTGTGTTTTATAAGTCATTACCTGTTACCATGCCCGCTGATTTGTAGAAAACGCATGAAGAAAGAACCCCCAGGCGCCATTTCTTTACAAGACAGTGGTAAGCATGCTTGCTCACCTCTCCACCCCAGACACCATGATCCTGATGGACACCAGAGGTTTTGTTAACAAGGGTTATGGCAAAGAGCAAGGCCTCAGAGACAGGGTTGGGGGAAGGGGCTCCAATAGGGAGTTTGGGGACAGCTGCAAGGCTGAAGCTGGTATATTCTATAATGTCTCCCATCATAGAGGAGAGAGGAGAGCTCGAGCCCTCATCTGCATACAGGCCAATTCTCCATTGTCAAGGACACAGGTCAAAAGCATGAAAACTCAGGCCTCTGTTTCTAGGTATGCCTCCTCTACTTTCCAGTCACGTGACCACAAATGCTTCGCAACCCCTGCCAGCTCATCCATGCCCAACACCGACAGCCAATGTTTTCCTTACTAGGCCATTGCAAAGCTTAAAAAGTGGCAGATACTCACATGGCTAATGCACTCTGTATGATGCGTTTGTATGTCGTACATAATCAATTGTTTAGTCATCCTGTGTATCAGGTGGAAACACAGAAGACACAGTGTGTATGTAACTGAAGGACCAGCTGCGCTCCGTCCCTTGTCAATCTGACTGCATTTATCCCAAATCCCAGCTCTGCAGCTCAGAGCCTCAGCATGGTCTCTGGCAGTTAGAGACGCACTTCCTGTGCTCCTTGCCACGTCCACGCTGCCACTTCTTCTCGGCTACGTCACTTCAAGACACACCAGAGGACTTAGTCCACCCACTGACCCCAAGATGTCACAGGCTGTAGGAAGCAACGAGGACTTTGCAGGCTGCACAGAGACATGGAGGGAGAAAGGAGAGGGGAGGCTAGAGGACGCAGCATTTGCTACCTCGCTGCTCTCCTCCCCTCCTTCTTCTCGTTCCCTTTGCAGAACAATTAAGACAACTCTAAGACACCTGCCCAGGCTCCCTGTGCCTCATCTTCCAGCAGCAGTCATAAAAGGGAACAATTTATAGCCCGATAGCTTCCTTCCTGGAAGGACAGCTGTTTCCATTCCCTCTTCATCCTTGACTCACGTCTAAATAAATATGTTAAATCTTTGAGGCAGGGTTGAAATCTGGGTGAACTTGAGGCAAGCACTGACTCAATGGGGAGCGACTGCCTGGTCAGTGCAGAGCTGGGATGGTGGTACTCTGGGATGGTGGTACTCTGGGATGGTGGTACTCTGGGATGGTGGTACTCTGGGATGGTGGCAAACTAAGCTGGGGGTGGGGTGAGGGGGGGTTAAGGCAGCTTGTAAAGAGGGAGTATTTGCATTTCACGGGTTACAAGCCCGGCGTTCTGGTGGTGGGACATGGCATGCTGTCTGTCTAGGATCGCTCCATTGATTTTTCTTGTCAACTAGGCAGACAGAAGGTAAATAGATTCTGTTATGTACAGGTGATTCCAGGCTTGGAAAAGAAACGGAGCCTTTGACACACCTGAAATTGTCATGGAGAAGTGTGTCAGGAAGGAGCTTATAATGACAACTGCCATAGGGAAGGCCAGGATCTCAGGGCCCTGAAGGCCACATGAGGAATACAGGAAGCAGGACATGCCACAGGTTACAAAGAAAGGCTGTGGTCTCCCAAGTCTTATTCATGTCTCCTTGCTTGACCAGGGAGCTGTTTCTTCACCCAAAATGCTCCTCGCCGCCTCTTGCTTGTATCAAGGATACCTGTTGATACCCTTGTCAGCTTGCCACCACCTCGTCTTCATGAGGCCATCTTAGATCTCCTCTCACCTGGGTCAGAGAACTGTCCTGTACCAACTCTAGAGGCCACACTACCAGAGTGATGACAAGCACTCTCCTCCCTCAGCCTCTGAGTGAGCCCTTAGACAGGCTTGCTTGTGTTTTAAAAATTCATTATCTGCCCTGACTGGTGACTTAGGCAATATCTGCTGTGGATTAAGCCCCCAAATATCTCATAAAACTCTGCTGAACATGTAGTTAAGTGCAGCTCACTGCCCCTCTAGGGGTGGGTGGGACATGACTCAGCTCTCAGTTTGGACACTCAGGACCATGGCATATGTTGGTATATTTGAGTGTTGGTGCTCTAGTGTTTTGTTTGTGGATGGGAAAGGGGTCAAGAAAGAGATTATATGGAACAATTCCAATAGAATTCTTTGCTTGCTTCCTGGTCCATGGTGGTGCGGGGGAAAGTAATAGTATCTTATCTAGAAAAAAAAAAAACAAAACAAAACAAAAACAAAAACAAAATGGGGGCCTAGGGCTGTCACCATGGAACAAAGATTTTGAGAGAACATGAGGCTTTCAGCTCTTGAGCACAAATTCTCTACTAACAGAGAATGCTTTCCTTTGCCTCAGCAACTGTTGGAAGTGTTTTTCCCAATGGCGCTCTCCATTATTGGCATCTCTTATTGCTAGATGGTTTATCCCCTTGCTAGGCTGAGCTCTCAGACACCTGGAGCTCAAACATCCAAGAAACATACAATGGCCCTCAATGACAGGGGGTCCCCCCTCCCCCAAATGTTCTCTAAGTGTAACACAGAGAGCCACTTCTCTTTCTCCTTCCATGGAGAGAGTCTACAAATGTGTGGCCTCTCTCACTCTCTATTTTTAAATTAAATTAAATTTTATCTTGTGTGCATTGGTGTGAGGGTGTCAGATCCCCTGGAACTGGAGTTACAGATGGTTGTGAGCTGCCATGTGGGTGCTAGGAATTGAACCTGGGTCCTTTGGAAGGGCAGACAGTGCTCTTAACCACTGAGCCATCTCTCCAGCCCTACTGGAAAAAGAATTCTGACTCTGTCTTGAAAGTCATGGCCAGCAGTAGACACAACACTGTATGTATGACATCAACCCCCTTCCCCTAAGACAGGGTCTCACTATGTAACCTTTGCCTGACTGGAACTCACTGTGTAGACAAGACTGGCCTCGAACTCAGATATCTCTCTCCTCCTGCCTCCCAAGTGCTGGGATTAAGAGGGTGCTCCATCATACCACCAAGATCACTCATTCCGTCGAAGCAAAACTGCCAGAGCCCACTTCTCTTCCCACTTTGCTTTCCAAACTCTTCCCCAGCATGCAGCTCTCCAGCATGCACAGCTCCTAGAACTTCAGCCTTGTGCATCATCCCAGTGCCGTCGTCGCCTAGTAACGATATGCTTAGCAACCAGTAGAGGAAGTGTGATCACACCTCCCAGCATTGTACATGGAGCACCACAGACAATACAAACAGCTCCCGATTTCTCTCTGCAGCTACAGGAAGGTAACTTTGAGAGGTGGCCAGCATTCTGCTCTTGAGATATGGTGCTCATCATCCAGGGACCCAAATTGGTTGTTGTTTGGCTTTTACTTGGCATTGGGTAATATCTTTGTGGGGGCGGGTGGGTAGGTAGGTGGTTCTTGAAGGGCCGGATCTCTCTGCTTGCACTTGTTCTCAAGATGCCTCTAATGCAGTCAGGGCAGCTTGCAGAATCCTCTCTGCTCCCACGCAACCCTCCCTGCACCAAGCCTGCGTCCCCTGCCCCCAGCCACCATGTTCTCCCACATCCTCTTCCATTTGGAGAGGACTCTCCACACCCTACCATTTGCCTGTCAGCTATTGCTCTCTCTCTGTACCTAGAGCAGTGGTTCTCAGCCTTGCTAATGCTGCTTGCAATCCTTTAGCACAGCTCCTCATGCTGTGGGGAGCCCCAACCATAACATGATTTTGTTGTTAGTTCATAACTGCCACTTTGCTACTTTTATGAATCATAATGCAAATATATGATATGCGAGATATCTGATATGTGACACAGACACACACTGCCCCAAGGGGGTCGTAACCCACAGGTTGAGAACCACTAGCCTGGAGTCTGTGCCTTTTAGATGCTCCTGTGCTGCTGAACACTCTTGGCTCCTCATGATCTGTATGTTCTGCCCCACCCCCATGTTCTTCCATTTATGTACATCCCAACCTTCAACATCTGGACCAGGCATCACACAAGATGGGCACAGGATAGACAGCTGCCTGTTCAGGTTCAGACTCTCTGGCTGGCTGTACCTTGGAATCCACTGCACCCAGGAGTCTCCAGTGAAGTTCTAGCAATCCAGCTTTCAGTCAGGACACCAAGGGACTACTTCCTTGTTCTCCCTTTAGCCCTGCTGTCTCTTAAGCTGTCTCTCAGCTTCTGGATGGAGTCTTGGGACTCAGGGTCCTACAGTTGGCCAAAAGAGCAGAGCTGAACTGCACCATTTGGTATGTGGGAAAACAGACTCAGTTCTCGACAGCCATGATGTTCCCTTCCTTCACGTCCAAAGTGGGCCCTTGAGTGCAGGCCTTGTCCTGAGCATAGAAGAACTGCACCAATGTTCCTTGTACATCTTGACCCTCTTTATAGACTTTTTGAGAGAAGAATTTTCTTGGACAAGTCTTGTTTTTTTTTTTTTTTTTTTTTTTTTTTGTTTTGTTTTTTTTGTTTTTTTTCCTGCAAGATGGAAAGCGATTCTTAGCTCTCAGAAGCTGAAACAGAGATGTGACCATTCTCTGATGACTTTGGCTGGAACATCAAATCCTCCTAAGACACTATATCTCAAAACTGTCAGAATAAACTCCAGCAACACTTTTACCTTTATTCCGTGGGGGTCCCATGATCGAGGTGGCGCCTAATTCAAACTTCAGTCTCAGAACATATTACAGGCCTCTTCTCAGCCTGTCTTGGGAACAACAGCAAAAAAGAAAAAGACAAAAACAAAAGCCAACCAAACAAAACCAAATGAGTCAGAACATGACCAGGGCCTGGTGGAGGTGCTGAGAGAGCAGTCCCTGAGGGAGGTGTTTGGGGTTATGTCACCTGTACTTCCATGGTAATTATGCATTGCGTGGTAGCTGAGTGAAAGGAGAATTTACAAATGGAAGCTTCTGGAAGCAAGAGGTGTTAAAGCACACTGCATAGGTGGTTTAGAGTAAGTAAAATAGAATTTAGGTGTTATTGAATCTTGAAAGTTGGGAGTCTCGCCAAGGATAAACAGACATTCCAGAGGCATGAGCACTTTCCCCCAACACCTACCCTTAGGCAATTGGGTTTATATATATATAAAAGAAGAGCTCAACAGAGAAGGCGGGAAATACAGAAGTCCTCAAGGCTCTGCCTTTGCTTTTCAAAGTCCTTCTTCATGGAGAGACACTACCAATCCCCCACCTCTCAATCCTGTGGCCCCCAATCTGGGAGCTAAGCAGGGCTTCTTGCTAACATGCCTGCTTTTTCATAAAACAAAACAAAAACCTTAGTCTCTAGAGGTTAGATATAGCGCAGAACTCAACCATGGATCGTGTTAGAGCTAGCTTTGAAAAGATGAAGGGTATTTGATGAGACTCTGTGGGAGGCAGATTTATCAACTTTCTGCCCAGACAGCTAGTAAGCAGTAACCAAAGGCAATCAACTCAGGAGAGCCTCTGGCAACCGCCCAATCTACTCACCGTTCCCAGATTAGGAAATAATTCCCAAGATGTGAGTGGAGGTTAACTGCGATTATAAAAATTATTTTCTTTTACACTGCAAATAAAAAATGCCCAAATAAGGCAATAGGGAAGCATTTGCTCAAGGCTCAGCTGTAACGTGGAGACAGTATCGGTCTGGATTCCCAAATGTGACTTCCTTAGCTCTGCTTCTACCAGTGAGACTCCAGGCAAGGTTGGAACCAAATCTCAAAAAGGATCTTTTACAGTCCCAGTGCAGTCTCTGCCATTTTAAACACTAAATTGCCCACACTTCACAAGTCACAGGATCGTTTCAGACACATTATCTTCTGAATAAAACATAGACATATTCTATGGGGGAAATGTTAATCATAAAATAGCGGTAGTAAGCCATTCTCTCAAAGCGCACCTGCTGCAATGGGGTTAAAACCACCCACCCAGGGATGATGGGAAAGTGGAATGTATGTTTGGTTTCTATAAGCCGCAGCCCACATAGCAGGCAGGGAAACAGTGCTAATCGGGTGCGTAAAAGCAGTTTGAATGCCATCCCCCGCACAGGCTCTCCTCTACAGCTTTTGTTCCCAGCGTCTCTTCAATAAATATGATTCAGTCTGATGTTCGGATTCCACTTCCTCTGGGCAGGGAACTGACTCTGTGCTGCTCTCCTAGGTGACTCAGGGGCCCATGGGCAGGGCTGCCTCTTCTTTGCCCAGCCAAGCAAGCTCCCTTCTGCCGCGGGCTCTCTGCTCTTCTTGGCTTCTCCAGCTTTGTGTACGTTCGCTGAAGAACTAGGGTGGCATCTCTCCTCTCCCCACTGTGCATAGATCTTGGTGAGCCGCCAAAGTACCTTTTCTACACCCACCTACCCCTGTGCATGAGGCATGGAAGGCCAATCGAGGGTCACAATGGATTCCGGTGAGAAATAAAAACAAAAACCAGGAGTTGGGGAGATGGCTCAGCGGTTAAGAGCCCAGCATCCACATGGCAGCTCACAACTGTCTATAACTCCGGTTCCAGAGGATCTGATTCTCTAATACAGACATACACGCAGTCAAAACACCAATGAACACAACGCAAAAAAGAAAATAAAATTAAAAAAGAAAAGAAAAGAAACTTCCAAAACCAAGATAAGTCTCCTAGCCTTTCTCCTCTTCTCCAGATGCCCAGCAAGGCAGACAAGCACTTAGGTTTTGCGGGGCAGGGGCGGGCAAGTGGGATAGTGAGAGGCCCCACACTTATAAACCTCTGTTTTGCCATAAGAGTCAGGCAGGGGCTGAGGCGGATGGATCTGTGAGCAAAGCGATTGTCTGTGAGCATGAGAAGCCGAGTTCAATCTCTAAGTATCCATGTAAAACAGCTGGGCTTGGTGGTATATACTTACCATCTGAGCACTGGGGAGGTGGAGACAGGCGGATTATTAGAGGCCACTGTTGAGGAAGCACACCTGCCCAGCAAGTTTCAAGCTAGGAAACCCTGTCTAAAGAAAAACAGGTGGATGGGACCTAGGGAGCAACACCTAGAGTTGCTCTCTCACTTGCACACATATACATACACATGGACATGCATGGACAGGCACACAGGTACACACACACACACACACACACACACACACACCGCATCAATTATAAGAGCAGCTTTGTCTACCTGGATGCATAGGTTTTTTTGGTTTTTTTGTTTTGTTTTTTTTTTTTTTTCAAAATCAAATGAGATGGGTTTTGTACCAAAACCAGTCACATTTTCTTTAAGAACAATCCAAGGCAATGACTGCAGAGTATGGGGTTTTCTCCCCCGGGCCAGCTGAGGATAGTCACCTCAAGGATGTAGAGAAGTGGAGAGATATGTGTTCACAAGACGGCCTGCTAGTCTAGTCTCAGAATGAATTAAGAGGGTTTAATTAAAAACATTGATTCAGCAAATTAAACATGTATTTATTTAAAAGGTTTATTTAGCGTTCAGTAGAAATTGACAGTACAGAATTTTCATTGATAGGGCCTGTGGTGGGGTTGAATAAGATATTCCCCCATAGTCTTGGGCATTTGGCCATTGTTTCCCGGGGGTGGTGCTGTTTGGGAGGTTTGGGAACCTCTTGTTGAAGGAAGTATGTCACTACAGAGCGTCTTTGAGAGCTTAAAGACAGAAGCCGCTTCTAGCTCACTGTCTGTGCTTTGCGCTTGGGGTTCAAGCTGTGAGCCCCAGCTTCCTGCTCTTGCTACCATGCCTTCGCTTTGCATCATGGACTCTATCCCTATGGAGCCGTAAGCCCAAATAAACACTTCGTTTTATAAGTTGCCTTGGTCATGGTGTTTTATCACAGCGATAGAAAAAATAGCCAATATAGGGCTATTAATTCTGGAGGCTGTGTGTCCTGAGAGGCTTTGGATAAGGTATAGGAGAAGGGAGTGACAATGACAAGCTGTGAGTCACTCTTGGCTTTGGGAAAAGGTCCACCCTGACCATGAGGGTGGCCCTATTTTCCAGGGCATTTCTGGTGCAGTACTTGTCAATCATAGACTTCTCTTCCATCTAATTTACTATCATGAGGTAGGAAGGGTTCAGCTTTCTAATCAACCCCTCACAAACAGACCTGTGTGGGGGAGAGAACACAGATACCCAAGCACTTTCATTCTCTCTCTGTCTCTCTGTCTCTGTCTGTCTCTCTGTCTGTCTCTGTCTCTATCTCTGTCTATCTCTGTCTCTCTGTCTCTGTCTCTTTGTCTTTGTCTCTGTCTCTCTGTCTCTGTCTCTGTCTCTGTCTCTCTCTCTCTCTCTCTCTCTCTCTCTCTCTCTCTCTCTCTCTCTCTCATGTGCACCCACAGATCCTTCAGTTGTCATGGAACATCCCTTGATCTACTGAATAATGGCAGACCAGTGCTTGACCAACTAGGGTGCATTCTCAGGGTTGTACTGAGAGGAATCTGTGAAAACATAGGATTTCCCATAGTTTAACAGTTGAGTGAACTTCTCAGCTGCTTCACCCAGGGCTCAGCCGCTAGGAGCTGTTTATCCAGGGAAGTCGAGTGTGCCAACTCTTACTGGACCCTCAGGAGGCTGTGGTTTCTGACCTTGATGCTCAGCTTGATTGAATTGAGAGTCACCTAGGAGATTAGTAAGGGGATGTCTGTGAGCACATTTCCAAAAGCATTACCTCATATGACTCTGAGCTAATCAAAGGCTTAACCCATTGATGAGTTTGAAGTGTAAATAGAAATTGGTAGGACAGTAGAAAGTGGGACCTAGTTGGAGGCCATGGGTTGCTGGACATTCTGAGGCAGTAGTGTGACTGAGACTCCTGGTTCTTTCCCTTTCCTTCCTGGATGCTATAGAGTGAGACACTTTCCTTCACTATGCCATTCCTTCCAGAGGTTTCTTCCTTGCCATGGATGTAAAGGTAATGGAGCCAAATGGCCATGGACTGATTCCTCTGAAGCTGTGAGCTGAAGTAAGTCTTTCTTCTTGGGTATTTTGAAACATCAACCAAGCACTGACTGAAAGTGGGGGGCCATAGCACCAATAAAAAAAAATCCTACTACAAAAGAAGAAAGGCACTGCATTCTTGCTTTTGTCAGGGTATCTTTTAGTTAAAAATTTATAAATAATAGAAACTCAAAAGGGGGTTTTCTGGTTACCATATTCAAGATGTAGGGAAGACTCAGGAAGAAGTTAGGTTCAAAGAAAAACCAGGGCCTTGAACATAGACACACACACACACACACACACACACACACACACACACACACACATGCACGCACACACGCACGCACACACGCACGCACACACGCACACACACGTCTGCCCTGTGTCTGCCTCTCATTCTGTGGCTCTTGTATGCATTGGCTGTACTTTTTCAAAAACAGTGTCTGCTGTGGCCCAACACATATAAGAAAACTCCTCCCCTTAAGCTAAAGTTTAGAAAGTGTTAGGTTTAGCGAGGATCAGGTGTCTACTTCTGAACGGACCCACAGCCAGGAGGGTGAAGTAGGAAGTTGGTTTCACTTAGTTCTATGTTCCATCCTGTGTATAGAGTAGGATGAGGAAGCTGAAGAGATGGTCCAAAAACAAAAAACAAAAACAAAAACAAAAACAAACAAACAAACAAACCAAAACAAAAAAAAACCCCAAAAAACCCCGAGCAGCCCCCATTTCACATATGAAAGGGACATTGGCAGGGGAGTTCCCATCAGGAAAGTGAGAAACATTCTCTGAAGGGGTGGGAGGAGACATGGCAGGCAAATGGAAGAAGTGAGCCCCTATTAGTATTTTTGCAAGCCCTGGTGGGTCACGTAGTGGTTTATGATCAGTGGACAACACATCTGTGTGGCTGTGGCAATGGCAATGAATTGTGGGAGATGACGTTATGGAAAGCACTTGGACATAGGTCATGTTATGATATTGCCGAGAGCTAAAACCCTGAGGAAAGAACAAGGTAGCAGGGTTGAGAGGCACACACCGGTAAGTCCTTTTTTACAGAGCTGTGCAGCCTGGCGCCCTCCTGTGCTGCCCCATAGCAGTCGCTGTAGGAAGAAGGCAGCAGAATTTGACTTCCCAGCCGCAGTGGCCTGCTGCTGGGTTGTTAAGAGCAAGGAATGCCTTTGCTCGCTGTTCTGTCTTCCTGGGCTTGAACCCAGGGTCATCGTTAGTGAGGCTCCTGCCATAGAACCAATCCTGGTTTTCAAAGATGATATTTATATTGCACAGCTTATGACCAAAACTGAAAAGCCACCTTGCCCTCCAGTCTTTGCATGGGCGACATTTTTAGACAGCTATTTTTGGTTCTGCCTTTTGAGTCTTTAGACTGTGCTTCGCTCTTGTTCAAAGAGAGTCTCTGTGCTGTCACACTCTGCTGATCGGTCTGTAATAATGGCTTCTCGATGCCAGAACCTGACCTCAGAATTTCTGGGTAGGTTGTTCTACATGGCAAAGGAAGAAGCTGTGCAAGTCGGGTAACGCTGAGGGTCCTCAAGGACATGAGCATTCTGGGCACGAGGGTCACGTGGGTTTCCTGCAACGGAAAGAGTGCTTATGTAAGGGAATAAAGACTGATGGCTAGAGTAAGAGAAGGCAAAGACGTGAGGAGGCAGCCATAGAGACAGAGATAGAGAGACAGCAGGGTTGGAGCAAGAGACAGCTATGCACTAAAGTATGCAAAGAGTCTCTAAACTCTGGAAAGGAAAATGTTCTTCCCTGGTCTGGTTAACACCTTACTTTTAGGACTTCTGACTCCAAGGGCTGTGACATAAGCACATGTTGTTCTAAGCCACTCAGTCCTGTGGTGATATCTCATAGCATCAGTAAGAAACGTCCCTCTCTCTCTACCTTCCTGGAAAGCAACTCAGCAGTATGGAGTAGGGCGTTGAAAAGAATTTTAACGCCTTCTCACTCAGTCGTTCCTACTTGTATACCACTTATGGATCAAGATGTTTTGTGTTACTGTGTAGGATACAAAACCTTGGGACTACCAACCTGAAGGCTGTGGGCGTGCTTCTCTGTTGCAACATAATTTGCAATATGATCCTTGTGCTGAGGGCCCTTCCATTAGGGCAGTGGCTCTCACTTCCTAAGCTGTGACCCTTTAATACAGTTCCTCATGTTGTGGCGACCCCCAACCGAAGGATTATTTTCGCCGCTACTTTATAACTATAATTTTGCCACAGTTATGAATCGTAATGTGAATATCTGTGTTTTCTGGTGATCTTTAGGCGACTCCTGTGGAAGAGTTGTTTGATTCCCCACAGGTTGAGAACCACTGCCCTACAGACTGTTGCTCTGAGCAGTATATTGTCAAGGTACGTGGGGATGGATGACGGCTAAGAGGTGGCTGTGGTGACAGGTCTGATCCACTGAGTCAGCAGACGCTCACTAACCAATGGCTGCATAACTAGGCCTGGGAAGGTGCCTGAGGTTGCTTACAGAGACGGTAATGGACACAGAGATCTCTCAGAAACACTGACCTTTCACTTAAGTGAGAACTGAAAGAAAAGACATTCCTTTCCTCATCTGCACACATATTAGTAACAGCACATGCAGACCCTGCTTGCACTCCCATAGCTCTCAAGGCTCTGTACTCCAAAGCAAACCAAGCACCCTTGAGTTATAGAGAATAGAGGGAACAGAAAGGCAACAGCCCAAAGATCCTCCAGTGGGTGACTGGCTCCCCCGTACAATGAAATACTACCCAGTCATAAAAATGACTGAGTCGTAGATATATGTCATAATGGAGGTGACTCAGCAGCATTGTGTGTAGTGTGAAAAACACGGTCAGTTTCAAAAGGTTTCATGCTGCGTGCTCTCAGTTAAATAACATTCTTTAAGGGGTAATTTCAGCCAGGCCTGTAAATTCAAGCCTTGGGAGACAGACAGTGGGGAGATCATGAGTCAAAGGTCAGCCTAGTATCCGTAGCTCCCTAACTAGCTTTTACAATCAGCTTGTATAGTGCATATAAACATGTGTCTGTTTTGATCCCAAGTGTGGGATAGGCATTGGATGTAAGCATGTTTTTGTTTTGATCCCAAGTGTGGGATGAGAAACAGACCTGTGAGAGAGCAGGTGATGTTTGGCTTGGTTTCTGCTGCCTGAAAAACATCCTGAGAGGAGATATATACATGAGCCCAAAACAAGAGGCAGGGGCTGTTTTGGGTCTTGGTATTGTTTGGCTGTTTATCACTCCACTTCAAGAGGCTCCTAGAGAGAACTGCTCCAGAGGACGCTTCAGGGCTCTGTGTTCCGGCTGCTGTACCAGGTCCCAGCAGCAAACTTTGGTAGAATTGCTGGTGTGCTGAAATCCTGTCAACTAAGCCAGGGGAATTGCTCCCAGGAACTGAATCCAGCAAAGTCTACTTCTCCTGTTACCATAAACCTCCTTTCTCTCCTGTCTAGGGTAGGTGGGTTGGAAGGGAGGTGTAAGCATTTAAAGAAGCCCGAATAAAGTAGGTTTGAAAAGGATGACGCCTACAAGCTTGACCCAGACTAGAGTCATCTGCAAAAAAAATCTCAATTGAGAGGCTGCCCAGTTGAGACTGGCTCATGAATAGGCACGGCTGTAAGGGTTGTCTTAATTATGAACTGATATTGGAGGGCCTGGCCCACTGTGGGTAGCACTGGCCTCTGGACAGGTGGTCCTCAGTTGTATAAGAAAGCTAGCTAAATATGAGCCCATGCAGCTGACAGCAGAGGGGACTGGAAGCTCATTTCCCTGGACATCTGCAGCGCGTTGGGCTACCTCGTGCCTGCCCCTGGGGTGTCACGCTCAACTAAACGAACAAGGAGATTCTGTGCTTTCGAGGCACTGTGGATGCTGTCACATGGTACGAATCTAGCTTTCTGCCTTACCGAGTCGTGATGAGAGAAGGGGCATAGCTAGGAAGCAGGCTAGAGAGAGAAGACTTCACTTGAGGGGAAATCTGAGCAAGGAGACAGATGGCTAAGATTCAGGTAACAAGACAGGTGTTTGGTGTAGATAGTTTTATGTCTTGATCGAGGAATACCAAGTGAGATTATAGCAGATGTTCTGAATTCTGACCTTAAAGTTACTTAGCATCTTTGGGGTTTGGTTTCTTTTCTGTAGGTTGGTAGCTCTCATAGCAACCAGGCTGACTAATTTCTTTTAATGTTCACTGTTTGTTTTGCATTTTATCTCTTATGTCTGGGTGTGTATACATTTTTGATCATAACTTATCAATAGGATTTTTCACTTTAACGTCACAGTTCCTCCACCCAACCTCAGAGGATCCCAAGGGATGGTGCAGCTAGCACTTAACATGATGCCTTAAACAGTACATGTTCTTTGGCCTCCGTTAGCTCACAGCATCCTTTCTCCTTGCTTTCTCCTGGAGGTTGCTCAGCCCACCTGAATTCCACCAAGGTGGCACAGGGCTCGGGGTATATATAGCTCAGGATAGACGATTCAGCTGGCTGAATGCTACAAAGCTCTGCAGTGCTCAGCCCAAATGAAGACATGGAGGAGAAAAAAACAATTCTTTTTGTATGTCTCTTAGTGTTTGTTTTATGGGTTTTTTTTTTGCGTGTGTATGTGTGCTATGTATGCATATATGTATGCATGTTCAAGGGTGAACATAGAAAGATCTGAAATCTGGTACTTACATGTGAATCTAAGTGTTTCAACTGCTGGACCATCTCCTTGGGCCTAACTTCTAGTATGTTTAGCATATTTCTTTTTTTTTTAATGTTTATTTATTACATGTATGAGTGTTTTGCCTGTGCATATGCACACTATAAGGCACAATGCCTACAAAGTTTATAAGAGGGCACCTGATCCCCTGGACACGGAAACCATGTGGGTGCTGAGCACTAAACCCAGGCCCTCTGTCAGAGCAACCAGTGCTCTTGAACCACTGAGCCGTTTGTCCAGCCCTTATTTAGCATATTTCTATTTCATGTTTATTTTATATTTTATGTTGTTTGTGTTTGCTTTGCCTGCACTGAGACCTTTTACTGAATCAATTGTGTCTGCTAGAATTCGAATACCTTTTTGTTTGTTTGGTTTTTGTTTTTCAAGACAGTGTCTCATTGTGAAGCCGTGGCTGTCCTGGGCCTGCTTTTGTAGATCAGGATGGCCTCGAACTCATAACGGTCTTTGTAACTTTGAGCATGTATTTGAATTAAGCCCAACATTCACTATTACGGTTTCTTCCCCAAAGCAGAAGGTGTTTATGACAAGCTGTTCCTAAAGCATGGTCAACTAGTGTTCCAGTGAGCCTTTTTAAAAAAAGCATCCTCACTCCCCTGTTTAGTCATTAAGATTATTATTTTGAACTTCTAGTGCTTTCTCTTCTATTCGAATAGCACAGATGCCCCTCCGGCTCCCTCAATCCTTCCTCCCACTCTTTCGCAAGACTCCCTGAGCTCTGCCTGTTATTGGGCTGCAGGTCTCTGCCTTAGTGGGAGAGGATATGCTTAGTCCTGCTGTGACTTGATGTGCCAGGGTGAGTTGGTACCCATGTGTGGGGAGGGAGAATGAGGAGAGAGGGGTGTGAGGGTGGGACTGGGAGAAGAGGAGGAGGGGCTTTGAACAGGCTGTAAAGCGACTAAATACATAAATTAATGAAGAAAAAAGAATACGAATACACTGTTATTATGTAGTCTGAGGGACTGCCTCCAGGCTTCGCATGCAAATGCTGCGTGCACTGTTGAGTCTCTTAGCCCCTCTTCTTCCTCACTTTTCTCCCCCTCTTCTTCTTTCTTGAGACAGGGCCTCACTGTGTACTTCTGCCTGCCCTGGAACTCACTGAGCAAGACTAGGCAGGCCTTGAACTCACAGATATCCACCTGCCTCTGCCTCCCAAATAGTGGGATTAAAGGTGTACGCCACCATGGCAAGCACACCCTTTGCTTTTTACAGTCCTAAATTTCTGTCGTTTGAGTTTTAGATTTTCTGTCTGATGATGTGTATCTGCGGCAGCTGCTCCTTAAGGCTCGCTTTTGCCTGTGTAGATAACTGCAAGCAAAGAGCAGGCATGACTCTGAGTTTTGATTGGAGTAGCAACCCCATGATGCTTTTAATCCCTCCCCGCCTACATTGCTGGGCTCGTTTCTGTTTTAATTATTTGGATTAGAATGGTCACAACACAGGCTTTGGCCCTTTTTTTTTTTTCATACCTGGACTCCAGCCAGAGGTCAGGCTAGTGAGAATGAGGGCGAGAAGGGTGTGAGGGTGGGATTGGGGGGAAAGGAGGGAGGGGGCTGCGGTCAGGATCCCTTAGCTCCTTAGGGATCTGGATGGGCAGGCTAGTACAGCTCTTTCCTCTCTGGATCCAAATCAGATGACATGACTCTGGGCCAGCATTGGTCACCACTCCTCCTCGGTGGGACTTCCTCTGGTTCTAGGGGGCCTCCCCAGCTGGTGTGTTAACTCTCTACTCTGAGTTTGAGTCCTTTGAGTTCTGATACCTGGAGGTTTCCACTCTCTACTCTGGTATAATGGAGACTTCTGGCATCATTTTTACCCAGCATTCCATGCAGGATGAGGAAAGGATGATCAAGTCTTTTTACTAGAGCCACCAAAGACCACATGTGGCTGTTCTTTTATGTGGGCAAATGCTCACGTTGTGAATCCAGGCAGTAGATGTCAAGGAACCCACTCCATCCCAGGGCTCCCTGCCCTCCCTGCTCTCCATACCCAGCAGGATACACAGGCCAGAGCCAAAGCCTCTAGGGAATGCACACCACTGGCAAAACTGCTAAAGAAGGCCCAGCCCTGTCAGAGGCCTATAGGACCTGAGCCTACGGCTCCTCAGTCAGGGAGCAAGACCTTAAGTTATAAAGGGGAGTCTCCCGGCACAATGCTCCGAAATGCAGTGAACTCCCCAGATACTGAGAAGGGGGTGCAGAAGAGGAGAGGAAAGGAGAGAGATAAGGGGAGGGGAGAAGGAAAAAGAAGAAAGAAGAAGGGGAGGAGGAAGAGGGGGAAGAGGAAGAGAAGGGGGAGAAATCTCCACAGAGCACTGCCCCCGATGTATTTGAATGAATGAGACGGAGTGTGAGGAATTAGAAATGCCTTTCTCCTGCCCTCTGGTCTATATTTGGGGATTTCCCTCCCACCGGAATGGCAGCCAGGAGGAAGGGTTTTGAGCTATCCACTAGATAAAGCTTGTTGGATCTAGCCAGGTATGGTGCCCATGCCTGTAATTCCAGCACTTGGGAGGCTGATGTGGGAAGATCAGAAGTTCGAGATTACTCTCAACTACATAGTGAGTTGAGTGAGTTGGAAGCCAGCTAGCCTGGGCTACAGAAGATTCCATCTTAAACAACAGCAGCAGCAGCAGCAGCAACAACAACCACCACCACAACAACAAAGACCTCATTGATCCAGAGAGTCCTGAACGGGTGTGTGTGGGGGAACACAGGCCTGGCTCACCTCAATCCCAAGATTGAGTCTGCTGAGTAGGGTCTCAAATGCCCCACGTGTTTTCATTGTGGCACTGGAAGGTTATACTGAGGACGCTGTCCGATAGTCTCCCTGTACTCCTAGGTGACACTGAGAAGTGCTAAGTAGACGCATGTTTCCAATGATACCAATGATACCAGTTGGGCTTCTGTGCCCCTTGAAGGGCACATGGATGTGAGTGAGTGTACACACAGAATCGTCTACAGCCTCGGTGATCTAAACACCCTACTTTGGAATTTTCTCATCCTTAAGTCCATTTTCGTCACAGCCTCAACTCAGGTTTTCAAGAACACACAGTCTTCATCTTCTGAAGGCACAGTCTGGGTCTCCACAATAATAAGAAGGGCAGCCCGAGTCACTTGAGACTTCTTTTTATTGATGCACGTTGCCGACAAGTCCTTGGCAGGCTGGTACAAATCCAATTCATCCTCTGGTGACTTTAACGACCCATTTGTCACTCTGAAGGCAGGACTAAGTTGAAGTCAGACCTCTGCCTGCACCTCCTGGGCCTACCTCTTCCCCTGGGCTAACTTGCTCCCTCTCTACTTCCGGGGTGTGACTCACAGGTAGCTCCTGTCAGCGGAGCAGGTGTGTGTCATTTCCTTACTCTGAGGAGAGCCAAGGTTGCACATTCTTCCTCCCCCACTAACACCCTTAGAGGACTGGGCTGCTTGCCACAGACATCCTTCATCAGCTGTTGGGGGAGGGAGGAGCTTCTTCCTCTCACTCCACCATGCCCATCCCCTCCCCCTTAGCAAACCAGTCCCCTATTTACATCTGTCCCCAACCTCTGGTCCCAATCCTTGGGTTTCTCTGCTACCTAGTGCCCCTCTTGCAGTAGCCTGGCCCTCACTGAAGAGACAAGGGGGCTGGTCTTCTGTCAACAGACATTCCCCGGAAGAAAGGGTGTTGATGAGCCGAGAGCCTTCCTTAGGAGATGTATAGAACCGCTGGTGGAAGTATAGTTCAGCTTGTGTCCCCATATCACTTTTCCCAGGATATTATCCTTTAAAAGCCTGAGGCGACAGACTCCTGAGACAACTGTGTGGCCAGAGCGGGTAGAGAATTCCCATGATATTGGCTTCCCGGTGGATAAGGCACCTGTTATGCTCAAGTGGAACACTGGGAAAATCCTGACCTCACTAATCAAATGTGCTCATGAGGGAAAGGTCTAGGGGAGGGCCAGCTCACTCTGTCAGGCTGTGGCACTCCTGTGGTCTTGGGTCTGATGTTGAGAGAGCCTCCTGAGCTAACAGAAAAGGCTCCTGGGAAGGAAAAGGCCCTGAAGACACCATTTTGTGAGATTCTCTTGAAGGAGTTGGCCCGTGTAGGTAGAGGGAGCCGAAGGAGCTGTAAGCTGTTCTTCAACCATGAGAGGGGTCAAGGTGCTGGAGATGGGCTTTGCTCTGCCTGTATCCTTAAGCCAGACACAGAAGTAACCGAACACGGAGTTGGGCCTTCTCTTTTCTTTTCCCTTTGCTTCCTCCTTCTCTCTCTCCCTCCCTCTTTCTTTCTTTCTTTCTTTCTTTCTTTCTTTCTTTTGTTTTTCTTTCCTTCCTCTATTCCCCCTCCATCCCTCCCCTCCCCCTCTATTTTCTTTCTTTGTGTGATGTTTGTATGTGCATGCATGCATGAGCGTGTGGGGAACGTACCTCACATCGGATGCCTTCTTCAGTTGCTGTCTACCTTACTCTTTGAGACAGCACCTCTCACTGAGTGCAGGTCTTACCAATTCAGCTATGTTGGCTGGCTGGTGAAGGCGAGGAACCCTCCCATCGCCTTCCCACAGTGCAGACATTACAAACACATGCTGCTATGCCCAGTTTTTACTTGGGTTCTGGTCTGGGGAGCTCACTGAGCTGGCTCTCTAGCTCTGCACTTGAACTCTTGAAAGACCTTTTTCATTCTTCAAGCAATGGCGCAAACCTCTTATCTCTAAAAAGAGTTCACGGAGAGGGTGGCTTGAGCTGGACTGGGCTGGGCCATTGCTCCTGGGACCCATACAGCTCTTTCTGAGATCCAGTGTGACTGGGATGGGAGTCTATCCTGGTCTCTCTCAACTATGCCTGCGTTTGTAGCCAATCCCTACTCTGCCCAGCACAGACCTTCTCCTTTGAGTGACAGAGGTTATTGTATTCCCGGGCCTGCATCTGGTAGTGGGCTATATGATGATTCTTGGGTGACGCCCCAGTATTCTTATGGGTCATTTTATCACACCCAAGTCTATGGTTTACAATTGTTCTCTCTAGCGCTACAGAGGAGGGAGTGAGGAAACAGACAGGCCTCTGCAGGGCTGATTAGAGAGCCTGGCCTTCTGCCCCCAACATGCCTGTGCATGCAGAGCACCCATTGATCGGGTGTCTGCGTCCTGCCAAAAGAGCCCTGGGGGCCTGGCTTTTCATATACCCCCACCCTACACACACCCAGCTTAGCTTTGCATTCTCACTACAACCCTGCAACATCTGCACTGTCATGTTTGTGTCACTGTGGGGGTAGGGTGGGGGGTGGGGGAAGCTGAGAACCAGAAAAGTTGGTAGTCTACGCGAGACACGGCTAAGAAGGGGTTAGAGTTGGAGCTTGCCCCAAAGTCCTTCTCTCCTTGGTATGAGGTGCCACCAAGAGCTGATTCAAGAAGGGCTCTGCATCTGCAGACGATGTCCTGGATTTGGACAGAGCTATTTAGTACCACACTCCTGGGCGAATGAAGCTCTTCTCCTTGTATCCCAGATCCTGTTCTGAATACAACCTTAGAAAAGCGGTGTTACATTCTTTGCTCAGCTTGCAAAAAGCCTGTAGGCTGGGGTTGGAGAAATAGCTCTGCTGGTAAAGGGCTCCTGGGCAAGCGTGAGAACCTCAGTTTGATCCCCAGAACTCATAGAAAAGAGCTGAGCTTGGCAAGGTGTACTTGCCATCCCAG
The DNA here is from genome assembly GCF_903995435.1 of Acomys russatus. Taxonomy (NCBI): domain Eukaryota; kingdom Metazoa; phylum Chordata; class Mammalia; order Rodentia; family Muridae; genus Acomys; species Acomys russatus. Next base: position 9,111,763 of record NC_067154.1, on the reverse strand, counting down.
CGCTGGGGAGGCAGAGACAGATGGATTCCTATGGTTTGCTGTCTGGCCAGCCTGGCCTGCTTGGAGAGCTCCAGACCAATGAGAGACTCTATCCCCCAAAACCAAACAAACAGGTGGATGGCTCCTGAGGAACAACAGCTAAGGTTGACCTCTGGCCGCTACGCACACATGTTGAACACATGTGCAAGCACTGCCACACACTCATGCACACACAAGAACTCATAGTCAGAAAAGGAGACATGACACATCTGAGGTGGCTTTGCACAAAGGAAGCAGAGATAAAAGATATGGGCTGGTGAGACTGCATTCTGTGCTGGAGGGGCCAAACAGAATGTTGCCACAAATTCTCCAGCTCTTGCGAAACAAGTGTTAGTGACTTTCTCTTTCTCTACTCTCCCATGATGGTCCCACGCCCAGACAGAGTCCAGCCCGAGCCTCTCCCGAGACTCCTGATTGCTCCCTTTGGCTGGTGTAGACTGCATCGATTCTTCCTCCAATTTGGCTCTGGATCCTTTGGATTCCGCCTTGGGATAACTCCTTCATCTACACCTTCTTTTTTATTTTGTTTTGTTTTTAGTTTTTCGAGACAAGGTCTCTCTGTGTAGCCTTGGCTGTCCTGGACTCACTCTGTAGACCAGGCTGGCCTCGAACTCACAGCGATCCGCTTGCCTCTGCCTCCTGAGTGCTGGGATTAAAGGCGTACGCCACCATCACCTGGCCATCCACACCTTCTTTATCTTTTGGGTTGCCTGTACCCTGGGTGAAGTTATGCTTGCCAAAACCAACAAACTGGCCATCAAGTTGTTGCCCTTAGGGTGTGTTCCTACCAATCTATCCCCTGACTAGCTATGGGTTCAGCTGCCTTGTAAACCTTGGGACTTCTTTTGAACCCTGTAATAGACCACAGATCTTCCTGCCATTTCACTAGTAACCCCATCTCTCGCCTCCAGGCCCCACCCTTCCCGTGGGATAAAACGAACTCCTTGGCTTGCCTTGCTCACTGTGTGTGATGGCATTTGTACCTCTCTTGCATAAGCCACACCGTGCCCTATGGCATTATCTAGCGTGTTTGTTCCTCTCTCTGCATAAGTTCCTCCCTGGACTGTAGCATTTGTATCCTCTCTCCCTTGTCCTCCTACTGCGTGGGCACTTAGGCTGTCTGTTAAGTTTATGGTAATCACAATCCTAGCAGTATATTCCCAGTTTAGCTGAGAAGGGCTGGAAACAGGGAGACCTATAACATGTAATTTAACCTTGGTATGTTGTCTATAGGATTTTTCTTTTTAAGCAAGAACAAAGACCTGCCCAAGCCTTGCTTCTTTTCTTAACAAGATAAATTGGTCATATGTTTTGCTGGGGTAAGAGTGTGGCATATCTAAGAATCTAAAATCCAAATCTATCATTTTTTTAGCTCTATGCTATTGAGTTACTTTAATCTCCTCACACCTCAGTTTCTCTGTATGCAATATGGCAGAGGCATGAAGAGGCAGGACCAACCTCTTCAGTTTGTTTTGAGAGTTAAAATTTCGTATGTGTGACTGAACCATTCAAAGTGTCCAAAAGGTTCTCATAATCCAAGGCTCAACACCCAACTGTGGCTGTTGTGCCTCCTAGAAGGCAAAATGTATACATCCAGGAAGACCCAAGATAATCCTGGCAGTGGAGACCTGTTGCTCAGAGCTTGTTGATAACTCGCCTTTCAGCCACATCAGCTGTCCTCAGAGGATGGAAATGGGGGATAAGCAGGGGCGTCACACTAGCAGTCCCCAGGAAGGATCCAGACTCTGCTTCTCTTCCATTTGTGGAATGTTGCCGTCCACACTGACACCTAAGGTGCCTTCAGTCAGTCCTGCCTCAGCTGCCTTCTTCCCCAGCCATGCCACAGTCCACCTCAGTTTCATGTTAAGTGGGGCAGATAACTCCATCTACTTCCTGTGAGTGACAGGAAGTCTGAAACTCAAAGAAATGAATCCTGGCTCTTTGATCTTGAGTAACACAAGTCACAGCCTACAAGATGCCAGGGTTTCCATCCTATGCCCAGACCTTAGAACTAGTTCAGTTCTCTGAGAAGAGCAGACTCAGCCTTCAGCACCTCAACCTCTTCAGTGACCTTGTTCCCCAGGAGGAGGATAAGGCTAACTGTCCAGGTCTTGGGTTTTGTGTCACCCTAGTCTGTCTCCTATGCACACAGCTATGTACACAGCAGCCATGGCCAGTCTCTAGACCAGAGGCTCGTTGCTCTTGTGATGGCTCTGTCTTTGTCTTACTAACTTGAATGGTTCGTTCTGACAGCCAGATCCTGTCTGGTACAAATCCTACCTGTCTCGTGTGACCTTAGGAGTCCTGCCAGCAAAGAGATGGTCAGACTCCCTGGGGCAGAGCACACTCTCATCCCTGTCATCCTGGAAGGTAGAACCATGACTACCTTGGATAAGAAAGAGGGAATGGCGTAGGATGCCCAGAACTGTCTCCTTCTGCAGGTTCTTTGGTATTCCTGCCCCTTGCAGAGGGCTGTTCCGAGCTGGAATCCTGCAAAAGCCTCCTCTATCATTAGAGGCATTTTTTTTTCAGCATGTCTATTTTGGAGCTACAGCTGGGTGCTTCTCAGAATAAATAGAGCCGTGATATGGGGATAAAAGGAGAATGAAATCTTACCATCTCTTTAGACTCCTGCATTCCCCCAGTGTTTTACAAGCCTCTATTCTCAAAGTCTTTCCCTGAGATCTGCTCCTCTACAACTCCTGCTTGGTGGCTCTCCTATAAGCACAGGCTCCTGTCACAGGCAATGCTGGGCATCCTGCTCTGGCCAAGTTCCAAACTACGTAGATTTAATGCCAAGTGTCACAAGAGTTCAAATGAAGGTTGAAGATCCCTTATCTAAAATGTTTGGGAATAGAAAGGCCCTAGATTTTGCAATATTTTTGATTTTGGAATATTTACACAGACATAATGAGATATCTTGAAGTCAGGTCCTATGTCATGCCTAAACATTTGTTTCACACACACAACTCATATATATAGCCTCAAGGTGTTTCATACAATGTTTTAGTGTGCCTACTAGGACACAGATGTGGAATTTTCCATCTGAGTGATGTGTTGTTTATCATTAGGCTTTGGGTTTCCAGTCTGGGGATATTCAATATAGTGGTTTGATAGGTAGGCATGGTTCCCATAGACTCATGTGATTGAAGGCTTAGCCATAAAGAGTGGCACTATTAGGAGGTGTGGCCTTGTTGGAGGAAGTGTGACACTGTGGGGGTGGGCTCTGAGATCATATATGCTCAAACTACATGCAGTGTGGCACACAGTCTTCTTCAGCTGTGTTTGGATCGAGATGCAGAGCTCTCAGCTCCTTCTCCAGCACCGTGTCTGCCTGCACACTGCCATGCTCCCCACCATGATGCTAATGGACTAAACCTCTGAAACTGTAAGCCAGCCCCAGGTCCATGTTTTCCTTTATAAGAGTTGCTGTGGTCCTGGGGTCTCTTCACAGCAATGGTACCCTAACTAAGACACTCAGCATGTGTTAAGGCCTTCTTGATAAAGGATACAAGAGCCCGTTGCCTCTTTCTTCTGAGATTACACAGCTAAGATGACATACCCTCTGGGGATTGCTGTGCTCTGGTTCCCGGGGCTCCTGGAGGTGAGGTAGATCCCTAACACTCTGAGCACACAGATTTTCTCCAGCCTTACACTGCCTTTATCCCAAAGCTGTGTTGTATTGAAACCCTTGGGAAGGAGCGAGTGCTGCAGGGGACAGGAAGCTAAATATGACTTGTTTGCTTGCACCAAGCAGATTTGGGTCACCCAATGAGTCTATGAACTGAGGTGGCCCCCGCAGTAAGGCACCCAGCCTGATGTTCTCTAAATACCTGTGGTGAGAAGCATAATTACTGAAGGGCAAATAAGTAGAATCATGTGTAGCCTCATTTGAGGCCAAGGTATTGAGTATCCCCTTGTGTGGCTCCCATATCAAGTGGGTTTGATGATGCGTGTGGATCATGCAAGCCCCTGGATCAGCTTTGACTACAAGCCCTTGCTTCCTCCTTTTTCCCTCTCTTGCTGAGTTGTGCTCAACTACATTTACCTTCTGTCTCTTAGCTGATGCCTGCCATGCAGCTCAGCCCATGGCGTCTTTAGGAGACATGTAGAGTGTAAGAGGATGATAATCTTGAGAGACGGAGACATGACATTAAAACCTCCTTCCTGCCCAAGGTCGGGAGTGGTCAGCCTCATCTGATCTGTGGTCTCACTTCTCAGCCTGGGAGTCAGTTCCATGGGGGCTTTTCTGCTACCTGGAAGCATCTCTGAGGAAAGACCTGGGGCGTGATGAGATGCCTGTGGTGACTTTTCTCTCTTGGGCTTGCTTATGTATTTGAAGATAGACCCATCCTTGGTTAGGTTCCAAATTAGTCTCTAGAAACCTCAGTGGGCAGCTAAGTGGCACAGCTGTCAGTATGGAGGGCTTACTGAGCTGTGAAGGGCAGCACTTGTACTTCCCACTAGTTGAGAGACTTGTAGGTGTAAATGCCAAGACCATATCCTGGAGACAGTCCTGACTCTTTCAGTCGTACTGTGAGGGTTGAGAAAGCAGATGTTGAACTCAACTGAACCTGGAAGTAGATCTCATTTCCTCTGTCTTAGTCCTGTGACTTCAGGCTGGTTTTGCAGTGTCTCTTAGAGTCCATGTCTCCTCTATCACAGGGGAGAGGGAACGTTAGCTCCAGCAATGAGTTGCTCATTCTTTAATTCACCTCAGCATGTATTGAGCCTATGCCATACCAAGCATGACCCAGGAGTGGCCATCGTCTGGGAAAGGCTGACATGGCATCTGTGCTAAGGTAGCCTGTGCATTCTGCTAGGGGATGCAATTACGTGTACTCTGCAGGAACGTTTGCGTGTGTTGCTTAACACCATAGAAAATGCTTGATGACGGCTACTTTTACATTCACCATTAGAAATCCAGCAAAAATAGACCACATCTTTAGAAAAAGTGTTTTCCTCTGGCAAAGCCTTCCACTCCTCTTGTGGAGATTTTATTAGTCAGGGTTTCCTGGCTGGAGGGGTGTGTGTGCAGGGGAGAGGCCACTAGGAAGTATAGAAAGAGATTTAGTGTGAGGAGTTAGACCACATGATTCGTGAGGCTGATATACCCCCAGCTCTGTAGTCAGTAAGCTGGAGGTCTAGAGGGGCTGGTGGATAAAGTCCTGTCTGAAAACTGGCTGGCTTAAGACCAAGGGAGAACCCACTCTTCAGTTTGGTTTAAAAGACAGAAAATCCAGCTGGCTGTGGTGGCACATTCCTTTAATCCCAGCACTTAGGAGACAGAGGCAGGCAGATTGCTGTGGGTTCAAGGCCAGCCTGGTCTACAAAGTGACTCCAGGACAGCCAAGACTAACAAATAGAGACCCTATCCTGAAAAACCAAAACCAAACCAAACCAAAAGTCAGAAAATCCTAAGTCCCATCTGATATCTTGGGTCTTGGCTCAGCTTAGAATCAGGAAGCCTGGCAGAAAGGACACACACACACACACACACACACACACACACACACACACACACACACACACACACACACACACGGCTGTCTCTTACCCTGGAGAGATACATTGTTTTGTTCTTCAGGTCCTCACTTTCTTGCAGGAGACGGATCTTGAAGAGGGTGGTCAGCTTTATACAGTCTACCATTCAAATGTCAAAACCATCAAGAAATGTACTGGGAGATCCACTTAGAATAAGGTTTAACTACATGTCTGATACCTCATGGCTGGCCCAGTCAAGCTGAAATTTTAAAAAATCATCATGAGAAACAATTATAAGGGAGGTAAGAGCTGAGAATGATTGTGCAGGATGATGGGAGACCTTCAGGCTATGATGGACAGCCTCCTAGGCCTGAAGGGGAAGGAATCCTGCCTGTGGTTCAGGTGGGGAATTTTACCACTCATCTTAGTGCTTGATTTAATACAAGGGACCTGCTTTCATCACCTTATGGATTGTTCATTTGTACCAGCATTTAAAATCTGATGTGTAATTTCTCATAAAAACCAAGAATTTGGTTATATGAGAGCAGATGTCTGTACATGGGAAATACATGTTGAATTTGAACCCAGGCTCCCTCCTTTAGTCTGTGGACCTGCTGCCTCTTGCCTTGGCCTCTGCTGGTGATACTCTGGCAGCCCTCTCAAGCTTCTCTGACCAGTTACTGTCTAAAGTGGCCCCACCCTACATACCACCAAGTCCTTCCCATAGCTCTTTGCTGGGTAAGGTTCTTGGCAAGGAAACTGTCCTCTCCATCTACAGGATACTCAAAGATCTGGAGGGACCTGGCTGTGGCCAAGCAGGAGGAAAAAGATCAGCGGTTCCCTCCTGCTTCCTATGTTTTGTAAACTTTGGCCAACAATTAGTGTCTTATATATTATTAATTAATTATTACTATTATTAAAACTCAAGAGAAACTACTAGAAGAGGTCAAAGGTCCTTTCTCCTTATTGTCTTTTAGGAGGTAAGGCCTGGAGAGATGAGCCTTGGCATAGAATCTTCTAGAACCACTTGAGTGGCAAAAATAATGTTGCTTCATTCCTGAGCACAGCAAGCAAAATAAACATGTGTAGGCCAGAGAAATAAACTCTCCAGAAAGCCTAGAATGTCTGCACACTGAAGAGGGATGGAAGCAATTCTGTATGTAGCTATCAGGCTGCCAGCCATGCCGAGGAAGGTTGTGCATGAAAAACTGTTCAAAGGTAGAAAGATCTGATGCCAAGGCAGTGAGGCCCTAGGTTGAGGGCCTCCAGGGGGTGCAGAGACCCTATTCTTAAACTCCAGGATCTGACTTGACATTGTAAATGCTTTTCACACACAGGCACCAAACCTTTTACACACCACCTAAGACTCAGGCCATAAGGGATTTGGAGCTCTAAAGAGGACTTGATTTAAGTCCAGAGGTTCAGAGAGCGGTGGGCCAGTTTTGAAGGTACCTGGGGTTTGTTTGAAACATGTGTGACAATTTACGTATGTACATAAATGCCTGTGATGAAGGAAGACATTTGTTCTCATAGATCCTTAAGAATAGGAGGTACCACAGGCCATGTAGTGCAAAGCAGAGAAGCACCTGGGTAGGGCAGGAGCCTTTCTTGTGATTTCCATGGGAGAAGCAGGTGAGCAAGCTCATGATTGGCTACTGTGAATAATTTCTGCAGATTCTAGAAAGTCAGGCCTTTCCTTGGTAGCATGGTCTTTAGCCCAAGGGTGAGAAGAGCAGATGAGGATCAGCCAGGGTCTGAGAGATCCTTAGAAGAGGTGGGGTTGTTTTACATGTGAAAAGCATGCTTCCTGCCGACATCTCAAAGCCCCAAGTATCCAAGCATCAAGTACAGGGACTAGAAACATGGCCATGAGAAGGCCATGTGAGCACTAAGGGCTGAAAAGGTCAAGTTCTCCAAGTGCCCCAGAAAAAAACATACCAGGCTGATTGACTTGTTTGGGATATTTGTTCTGACACAGAGGTGGGGTCTGAGTCCTTGTGGGGCAAAAGACAACCAAGGAGAATTTGTAATTAAGCTCCAGGGTTGCAATATTCCAAACACTCCACAGTGGTCGAAGCGTTCATCAGCCCCTGTAGACTCAGCCACTTTCCAAGAGTTTCGTTCATGCGTCCAAGGCTATCCTTTGCTACATAATAAATTAGAGGCTAGCCTGGGCTGTATAAAACTCTGTCTCAAAAAAATAAAATCATGGTTAATGGTAGATCAGAGCCTAGAACTCAAAGCTTTACCCTTGGGGTTGGATAAAGGTGGAGGGAGCAATCCCAGTGTCTCTGTCTGTAAGTGTCCTTAAACAGTAGGAGACCATGAGCTCAGAAATGCTTCCAGCATGGCACAGACAGTTCCCTAGACAAGAAGAAGATGGCAGGCTTAGTGAGGTCCCTGCCAGGCCTCCTGATTCTAAGCTGAGCCAAGACCCAAGATGTCAGAGCTGGGATGCTGCTTGGAAGGAGGAAACCTTAGTACAGTCCCGACTTTGGTCTGAAGCAAGCGTTGGGCAGCTAATTTTCCCTCTCTGGCATCAGTTTACTGATGGTCCCTCAGTTACACTCAAATAGCTGTGTCATCGTTTCTGTTAAAGACCCTTTAAGAAGTCTAGCAGGTGAAGGCTGGGGAGGTCTCAGAAACAGAGATTAGATTGACAACTCCACCCACTGTATGAAGAGAAAGAATTCAGAGACCAGACAAAGAAAGGAATTGGGGGGAAGGATTCATTACAGACTGAAAGTGTGAACTGAAATGGGGAGGGCAGGCCCCTTGTCCCCCAAAAGATGTAAACCCTGGGTTTCGGGACAGAGTCTGATGTGCAAACTTTAATGGAAAGAGGTTATTCATAAGGAGGGAAAAATATTCATGGGGAGGTATGACTAAAAACAAAGCATAGGTAGGAAACTCCAGGAATGGGTTGGGGATTTTTTTTTTTTTTTCTGAAGAGATCCACTCCTACTCTATGTCCTTTTATGGGACTTTTTGGATGTGTCACAGCATTAGGTGCATGATGGGAGCAGTGGATTCTGCAAGATGAAGCAGTGAATAACTGTTTGGTCGATGCCTGTTCCACTTGGCTTTGGATGCTCTTGTGTCTTTAACCTTTGAGAGGTCACATAATGTCCTGCTGTGTGACAGTCCTGAAGTTGTATCAACCTCTAGGTACACACACACACACACACACACACACACCATTGCTTCAAAATCCTTGGTTCTGATTGGAAGGTGAAGGAAGGATAGGCCGTGTGCTTTTAGTGACTTTTCCCAAGGATCATGCAAGTTCTGTAAAGCAGCACATAAGACGAGCTCTGAGACTCTTCTAGTGCTGAGTTCTATTGTGTTCTGATTTAGTCAGAGCTGGTCCAATTGGGCATCCCAGAGGCAGAGGAGGGCAAAAGAAGACAAGGAAATGAGCACCAGAAGTTATTAGCTGTTTAAGAGTTGAGGGCTGAAAGCTAGAACTCAGACACCCTGTCTCCTGGGGCTGAGATCTTTCTTCAGCCCCACAGGCTCCTCCCTCAGCAGACCCTCCCCTGCTCTCTCATGCCATGCACCTGTGCCGGAGAACCTCACCACACACAGTTTTCACAGTGTCCATTCAAGTTTGGCATAACGGTCTACCCGTATAACCGGCTTGTTGCCGGAGGGGCTGGGAGTTATGTGGTGAGTAGGGCAGCCTGTGTTCCAGATTCTTCCTTTGCTTGCCTGGCACTCAGCCATGCAATGAGACACTTGACAAGTGATGGCAACGTTGACAGCTGAGAATAGAACCCGGGAGTGGGAGGGGAATGTGCTCAGCCAGTGCTGTGGAGAGAAAGGAGTTGGGGTTGCCTTAGCAGAAGGATGAGCAGGGAACAGAATTCAGAATGGGCTCAGCATCTCACAGGAGCCAGTGGGGGAGCTCCAAGGCCATAGGGAAGGTTGTATAACCGTCAGAGACTGTTACGCTCTAAAATTCTAAGCATCCAAGAGCAAAACCCGGAGAGCAGGGAGCTGCCGGCCAGGTTTACATCAAGCAACTATGGGCAGGCCCCCCTGGCTTGGCCTTCCGGCTTTTTAAAGTTCCCGCTGGTCACACCTGGTTTTAACCTGGCTCATTTTGATTACCACAGAGTTGTTGAGATGGGAGGAAAATGTATGTGAATCCTAGGTGACCATGTGTGGAAGGACGTGTGGATACAACAGACCTTCACTACAGTGTTGTGTTGGAGCCATAGTCCACTGACTGCAAAGCCAGGGTGAAGCTCGTGGCTCCCCGCACTTCCAGAGGGGGAGCTAGTATCTGAAGGCAGAGGTAGGAAACCTTCAACGTGTCCTAGGGAAGACTGTCAACAAGCTAGATCCCTTATCACCAAGACATTTACAGAGATGCTTGCAGGAAGGATCTGTAATCATGACCATGTCCATGTCGGAGACATCTACCTGGTACTTTCAGAGAAAGAGTTCAGAGAGGAGACAAATGAAAGAGTTGGGAGGGTGTTTTCATTACAGCAGTGGCTTCAGCCTGTGGGGGACTGAACAACCTTTTCACAGGGGTCACCTAAGGCCATCAGAAAACACAGGTATGTACACTGTGATTCATAAGAGTAGCAAATTTATAGTGATGAAGTAGCAACAAAAATCATTTTATGGTGCGGGGGGCGGGGATCACCACAACATAAGGAACATAAAGGGTCGCAGCATTAGGAAGGTTGGGGATCCAGTGTGTTACAGTGAAAGTCTGCTCTAGGATGGGTGGGACATGCTTCCCAAGAAAGCAGCCTACTCTGGAGTTTTGGATAACCTGATGGGCATCTCTAACGGAGGAGAAATTATTCCTAGGAAGGAGAGGATTACTCGTGAATGAGAAATGGGCTATAAATATTAGTTTAGCTCATTTTTCACAACTGTTTCTGGGTCCTGTTGTTTCCTAATAGCCAGGATCTCAGCTTGGATCTTTGGAGGTTTTAATGTCTCTGACCTCAGTTTTACTTTCTTCAGAAAAACAGAGGAAGTTAAAAACAAAAAGCAAAACTGGCTGGGATTCCCAGCAGCAAACCCTCCCTCACTGTCAAGTTTCTTTTCCCAATTGCTTGTTTCCGGGCCCCTTACCAGCGTCCCCAGGACCTGTCGGCCTTCTCTGGAATAGGACATGTGACTGTATGTCCTCCTGTAGAAAGTCTTCCTGTTCCTTCATCATCATCTTTGCTCTCACTTTCTACCCCTTGGCAGCTGTCACGATTCCCCCTGCCATAAAGGGCTTTCCCTGTGGCAGTGATTTTAACGCTGAGGGTACACTTGGGAAAGCCTCTGGTCTAAACAAGGGAGCTTAACTCTCAGTTTCATCAAGCTGAAATCCTCATGGGGGAGGGGGTGTCTTGGGACTTCTGCAAAAGTCTTGGAAAGGAGTGATGCATTCAGTTTCTTGAGGAACTTGACTATTGTTTTAAAAGCACTGTGATTATTCAAACCCATGACATTGTTGGGAAATTCTTCTTCTTAGCTAATATGGGGTTTTATATGAAACAGGAGTGAGGGTCAGAGATGTTCTGGATGTCAACTAAATGCAGTTACAGAGTATAAAATCTTGCGTTGCGGGGGGCAGGTGTGAACTAGAAAGTTATCATCAAGAGAGAAGTGGAATGTGGTCCCTTTGGAGTCCCTGAGCCCCTGGCCAGGGTCGTAACCTCACATTTGCCTCCATGTAGGGTCATAACCGCAACTGCTTCCACGTGATCATGTCGGCCAGAGGAGGTGACCCCCTCCCCCTCCCCCCCACAGTCCTCTGCTAGGTTCTCTGTCCTTCCTGCCTCATGTCTGTGGTGAGCTGTAGAGAAGTGAGTTGCCTTTCTCTTTCTGACTTCCTGTACTCCTCTGAAACCTTAATGAAAGAGAGGTGATGGGCCTGTAGGCCAAATGCAGCCTCCGTTCCACACAGAGAAGCTGGAGTCACAGGTTGTAGAGGTAAAACCCAGGATTCTGTCTGTGTTTCTGCTAGCATGGCTGCACAGGGGTTGTGAAGAGCTTGGGAGGGGCTGGGCGTAGGGTCCAGGGCCTTCATTATGTTTATATGTGGGTCAATATAGCTTAAGAAGTAGCCACAACAATCCCGGAGAAGTGTCCACTGTTGAATCAATCCAGTACAGAATGGGAAAACTCCCACCTCAATTAACTGATTTCAATGCTTTATTTCTTCTCAGTTTACACTGTAGCTGTAAACATGGAAAGGCATTTGTGTCACAACTCTGTGTGACTTTGAGATCTTGCATTATTTTAACCGAGAAGGCCTATCTCATCTGCTTACCGGTTATTTTTTTTAGCACGAACAAGAGCTGATTCTGAACTATGTGCTGGTGGGATGGAAATACAATGAAAACACCATGGTTTTCTTATCATTTTCCCTTTCCTTTTTCTTCCTGCCTTCCCTTCTCTTCCCTCCCGTCCCCCTCCTCCCTCTCTCTTTCTTTCTTTCTTTCTTTCTTTCTTTCTTTCTTTCTTTCTTTCTTTCTTTCTGTTTTCAGATCAATTGCTGGTCTCTCCTCTCCCTCCTAACTCCCATTCACAGGGCTTTGCTGCTCATATTGTGGTCCCCTGGCAGGTAGATTCTTCTTCCTGCCTACCCCTGGCCACCTGGCTCTCCATTCCTATGCCTGGCTCTGGGCCCATGTAACCATCTTTTTTCATGGCTCCCTCACTACCTTCATGCTGTGGAGGTTCCCAGTTGGGTTTTGCCATGGTCTTTCATTTGAGCTTCTAATCAGGGAATGAAAAGTCCTGTAACAGCTGGAACAAGCACTCAGGAAGCTGCTGCAGGGCGAGCTCCTGTGGGAAGGGGCGGGACCACTCTGTGTTGGTATTTGGGTCCTTTCTACTTTGAGTTCTCCTAGCCAGAGTTTTAGAAGACCAGATTTCCCCCCAAATGTTCTGGGCTCTGAATAGCTGAAATTACCTGTTTCTTTTCTTGGTACCCATTTCCCTATACAAGGCTTGAGTAACAAGACACTGGAATAGAAAGCCATCAGGCCACTCAGAAGTGAGGCCCTGAGACACCCAGGGAGGCCTGAATTTATGAATTGTCACCCTCTGAGACCTGTCACAACTCAGCCTTGATGAATGCCACACTGGCAAGGGAGGCCTGTGGCCTGGGAACTGGGGGGTTCCAGGATCCCACTGGCTGGCGCACCATTTAGTTTTCTAAATTCAATTCTTATGAGGGAGAGAGGGGCCATGCCTGTGTCTCCCTGCCCTTCCTAGGAAGATGTTTGAATTAGCTAGGATGCCAAGGCTGGGCAACCAGGGAGATGTTGGGCGCAGGAGACAAAGTTGCAGTGGTACCAAATGAGTGACTTCCAGGGACCTAACAAGCTGTGACTAGCCCTGCATCTTGTCGCCTGATAGTTCCTGGGAGTCATCTCACTTGCTCTGTCCCCCGAATGGTAACCGTGTGAAGAGATGAATATGTCAGTTAGCTCTGCCATAATGCATCATACTTCACACCTTAAATATATAGTTTCAATTTAAATCTTAGAAAGAATCAAAGCTGCAGCACATGCCTTCAGTTCCAGCTAGGCAGAGAGGAAGCAAGACCGCATATGCCTGGGCATTTGAGGTCTGCCCGGACAACATAGCAACTCTGTCTCAAAGCAATTTTTAAAAAATGATCACTGGAAATTTACTGAAAAATATAGGTGGCTGGGCCCCACTCCCAAAGGCCTTAATTAAGGAGTGTAGGGTGCGGGCATGACAGACGTGCCCTAGTGGTACCCGTGTGCACATGGGCAGGGTGAAGAAGAAGGACCCAGGCACCATTTGAGGGTATATTACTGAGCAAATGGGAACTGATCTTACCATTAGAATACAGAGCCCCTGGGTATGTCTGGGGCCTCCTCACTGGAAGGCCAGATGCTTGCTTACTGCCATCTCTGTAGGGCCTGGTGGCAAAGAGCCAGGGTAGGAACCCCGTCCCATTTTGGTGCCTTCTCTCTACCTTCAAGAGATCTTTGGGCATTCATTGCTCAGTGTGTGTTTCCATGCATGAGACTGGTGTGTGTGTGTGTGTGTGTGTGTGTATGTGTGTGTGTGTGTGTGTATGTGTGTGTGTGTGTGTGTGTACATTAAAGGGGGGAGGTAAGAGTATTTTGGGGTTGTTATTAGGATATAGTGGGTTTGTCTTGTGGGCACACTGCTTGTGTTATTTTCAGAAATACCTCTTTCAGGAAGCATACAGGGGCAGAAGGAAGGGGTGAGTGAGTGCCCAGCATCTCAAAGCCGAAGAGCACAAAAGCCACAGCATGGCAAAGAACCCTGAGATATGATCAGACACTGATCTCCCAGGACATCGCTTAGAGTCCAGTCTGACTTTCCATCGTCCCAGGTCATTCCTGCTAGTTTGCATCAGTTGCCTGTCTCTACTGTTTACTCCAAACCCTAGTTTGGATTGGCTCTGGAAACGCTGTCTGCTGCCTAGCCTGGCTTTGTGCTAGGAAGACTGGCCACTCTGTGTGCTCTGTGGAGAATACAGACAGTCAGACTGTAAGGAAAGGGGCTCGAGGAAGAGGCACAGCTTTGGGCATGTGGGACAGACGGTACATATCTTTAAATACATTTAACCAATATAGCAACAAGAGAGCTTGAAATCGTGTAACCGCATGGGATTCTAAATGTGTGTGTGTGTGTGTGTGTGTGTGTGTGTGTGTGTGTGTTTTCATGCAGTTACAAATTCAGTATGCAAATTCCGTTCTCTGTGGCTTTAACATTTTTATGTACATCTTCTCATGTGCTACTACTCCTGTGTTTTCATCAGGGTTCATCACTATGTTATTGATGCAGCTGAAATTTCCTTCTGAGCCTTTTGTTCTGATTCTTGTCATTTCCCAGTGGTAAACAGTGCAGCAGTGAACATCCTCATACAAACAATCCGCTTCCCTTACCTTAGGCTCCTGAGGGGCCCAGGTTAGTTTCAATTGTCAACTAGACACAGCCTAAAAAGATCTGGGGGAGAGAATCTCATCTGAGGAATCACCTAGATCAGATTGGCCTGGGGCATTTCTGTGGGGATTGTTGTAATTATTAATTGATGTAGGAGGGCCCAGCACACTGTGGGCAGCACCATTCCCTAGGCAGGTGGTCCTGAGCTGTAGAAGAAGGCTAGCTGAGCATGAGCCTACCTGCCAGCCAGCAAGCAGCATCTTTGTTGGTTCCTGCCTGGCACGCTTGTCTTTGACGCTAGTTCCTTGTTTGGAGGTAATGCTATGTGGAATAGCAAGCACTGCCTTCAAGTCCCTGCCTTGACTTTCTGCAATGACAGACAGTGATGTAAAAGCGATAGAAATGAAACTAGAACATGAGATGTGTTTCTTGCATCAGGTTAGCAGGTGTGAGCTATCTAGTGTTTACAAAGCCTGCTCTCCAGAAAGCCAGTTCTGAGTAACTCACGACCCATCAATGTTAAGTTTCTTTGGTTCCCCCTGCCCCCCCTCCCCCCCCCCCCACCGCTCTGGGTTGCTTGGCTCTTTTAAGGAGTTTATAGCTGGTTTCTTAAAGTTTTTTCCATTAGCATGTGTAACCACCAGGGTTTCTGCATCTATTTTTAGTTTCCCAAGTCTTTCCACACACAGGTGGCATCCTGTTCTCTTGACAGGGCATCTGGATTGTTGTTTTATTCAAGTCACATAAGAATGAAGGCTGATTGCTGTAGTGTACAGATCGTGTTGTTTGATTTTTTTTTTTTTTTTTTTTTTTTTTTTTGTGCCTGTTTATACAAGGCAGAACTTTGGTGCAGACTGGATTTGTAGACTGGCAGATTGGAGGCTGGCAGGTGGTAGCTTGTTCTAGAAGATGTTTTTGTTGTTTTTAAAATGAAGAGGGTGATGTCTACACTGAAAGTCTTGTGTTTATACTTTATAGTTGTTTTGTTTTTAAGCACTTGGGTTTTCTTTTCATTACCATTATTTACAATTAAATATATGGGTCACATAAGACCTATTAAATAAAATTCTGTGCATTCATCTTCCACTCTGCTGAAAGCCTGTGTTCCTTTCAGGAATGCACAGCTGGCCACAGATGAGATTAAGGGGAGGAACGTTTGTTTAAGCAGCATTTTAGGAGCCATGTCAGAAAAGGCAATGTGCAACTGAGCTAGCCTTTGGCACACAGACACAGTCCAGAGCTGCAGACTCCATGGTGGAGTTTAGGCTGTGCATAGACTAAGTGGGCTGATTAAGAAGGGAGATTAAGGTCTCATCCAGCTGCTGCCTCTTATGGGAGATTCTAGGCTGCCTGGGTCAGTCAGTTTTCCTTATCCTCAAAGTGGGAGAGACACCTGCCTTTTGTGGGCATCAGCAAAGTACTGGAAGCACAGACATGGAAAAAGGGACCCATGCCGAATCTAGAAAGCTCCACATCTAAGTATTTACCAACCAAAGACTGAAAATACTTGAAAAAGATTCAATTTGTTCAGAACATTTTGCTGACTATCAATTTCTAAAGTAGTACAATAAAATAACCATTAGTGTATTAAGTGCATTAATTATCCTGTGTTAAGTACGGTCACCTAGAGAAACTTTACAGTCTACAGGAGGATGCGCGCACGTTAGGTGAAAGTGCCATGTCACTGATAGGAAAAGCTGGAACAATCTTAGATGCTGACATCTGCAAGGTCTTGGAATGAGTTCCTTGCAGACACTGAAGGAGGCCTGCATGTAACAAAGACCCTTCCTTGCTTCCTTAGCCACCATTTCAATCTTGGCTGAAGGAACAGGTCCGTCTTTTATGTGCAGCCCTCTAACCATTTGAAAAACGACACTGTGCCTTGTCTCTCTAACTCTTTTTTACTTCTGAGCCTCAGGGATCTAGACTCTTGTACCCTGTGTCAGGGGGGTCCCTCACCCTAGAACACCAACCCTCGAGCCCTATGATCCTTAGATATCCACATGTGTACAAAGCCCAGGGGAAATTTTAGGGCCTTTCTAGCTAGTGTATTACTTTCTGATAGGCACATCTTGACTAACAGTGGGTTACTATACAGTAAGCCCAAGTGTCTAAACCATGGAGCTGCTAAATCCAGTCTTCCCCATCCCACAAGGGCAAGACTTTACTTGTTTATCTGTGTGTGACAGGGCATTTTTATGTAGCACAGGCTAGCCCTAACTTGGTAGTCTGTTAAACTTGCATCTGTTTCCTGAGTGCTGATATTACAGCTGTGTGCTACTATGCCACCTTTTTTTTTTTTAATTTTTTAATCTGTAAGAAGGCTTTATCTTATGTCTCAAGTTAAACTTGCCTTGTCTCACAAGTCTGTGAAGATTTTGAGAGCCCTTGTGTGTATATGTTTGTGAGTGAACAGGCATGTGTGTGTGTGTGTGTGTGTGTGTGTGTGTGTGTGTGTGTGTGTTGACCACCTCAGTTATCATTTTCTATCTTCTACAGAATCTCTCATTGGTTGGAACTTACCAATAAGGCTAGAATGGCTGGTCTGCCTCACTACCTCCACAGCAATGGGATCATAACACCATGCCACCACCATCTCCAGATTGCTTTGTTTTCTTTTCTTTTTTCCTATTGGGTTCTGGGGAGTGAACTGGGATCCCCATGCATGCAAGGCAAGGACTATATTGACTGAGACATTTCCCCCCCAAGAATCCTTTTTTTTTTAGTCTGTCATTAATGTCATCTCTCTAAATTGCAACATGAAGCTTCTCATTCAATAACCATAAGCTCTCTATATGGAGTCCAAAGGCACGAACAGGGACAGACAGGACAGCTAGTCTCCCCTCACTAGATTCTTGTAGGCATCTGATCAGGGAGAGCTGTTTGAAAACTTGTGAATTTCCCTACTTATCATCTGGCCTGCTCATTAACCCCTCAAGAAGATGGGGTGAAAACTTAATCAAATGCCCAAACAAAGCTCAGATTGAGTACGGCTCCAGGCTTTGATACTCAAGCACCAATTTTGCATTCCACATGATTGGAAGTTGTGGGAGAGTTGAGTCTGGGCCGAAGGATGACCGAGTGTAGCTTCCGAGAGGGGTTTCAGCTCTGAGAGCAGCAAACACCTCTGAAGAAGGCACGTGGTTTGCACCGTGCTGCTGTGTGCCTGGCACTTTTCTCCCTAGCAGGATTGGGTAGGTGAACAAGGTGTGCGTAGGTGTCAAAGGTTAGAGATGGGCTGGAGGCCAGTAACCCTGAAAATTGTCCTCTTCGCCCCAGCTCTTCCACTATGCAGACAGGAGAAGGCTGGACTGCACTCTCACGAGCAGGTGGCCATTTCTCCTCAACTTGGCTTTCAAAGAGATCATACCAGTAGTTGAAACAGGCCGTGCTCGGAAATATTTACACCAGAGAAATTGGCACATGCATGAAGCGAGGCATCCTTGTGCAGTGCCCGTAGCCAAACACTCACCATGGTTTATTCTTTCTGCTCCTGCTGCCTCTGAGATCATACTGTGGGTCAACCTCTTACCAGGTTGTACTTATTAATAATAAAAAGCTTTCCCCCACCATACGAAGTTCAAATTTGTTAATAACATGTTGTCACTTTCTGCTCTTGCTTCTCAGTGATCCCTCTCCCACCTTTATCCCCAGCCAAGTATATCATTTCATATCCTGATCTTCTGTGTCATGCTTTCCAGAATCCCAAAACTCAGTGGGCAGGTCCTGCTCCGTGTTAAGCATCTCCCTTAAGGATACTTTGAGGTCCATATCATGCTGTGACTGGTGTGTGTGTGTGTGTGTGTGTGTGTGTGTGTGTAGGTGTGCTATACAATACACTAAGTTCTTTCTTTTGGATTATGAATCTCTGTTGGATAGAAATCCTCTTTTCTTGTCTGCTTGGCTACATATCACCATGCTCTGATATGGCTCCAGAGATACAGAGAAGTAGAGAGAAGGAAGAGAGAGCTAGAGGGGGGAGGGGAGGAGGAGAAAGAGAAGATGGGGAAAGAAGAGTGGAAAGAGGGAAGGAGAGGAAGAAGAAAAAACATCAACAAAATGTCATTCATGAACTGGCAAATAAGGAATAAAGGAATTGTGATTTTTTTGAAAATTCAAGAGGTGGGCTCTCTCTGACACAGATTCTGTTGCCTGCTTTTAGATCACTTTCCCCGAGCTGGGCTGCCTTGTCGGGCCTCAGGGGAAGGGGATGTGGTCAGTCCTGATGCCACTTGATGTGTCCAGGTGGGTCGGCAGCGGGGGCTCCCTTTTCTGAGGAAAAAAGGAGGAAGAAAATGGGGAAGAGAGTGAGACCAAGAGGAGAGGAGGGAGCGGGCTACACTAGGGATATAAAGTGAATAAAGAAATACATTTTTTAAAAAAACCCACAGTAATCTAAGGAGCCCTCTCGGGTTTGGAGGCACTTGAGAGAAAGGTAGCCTAGCTACATAAAAGGACACAAATAAAAAGAGATTTCTAAGGAGCCAGCAGTTTAGCTGTAGAATCAGGCTTGAAATATGGATTTTGTATATAGTTCAGATAATAAAATTACCTCACTGAGCTAGCAGGGTTTTTTATTTACTTACTTTTACTTTATGTGCATTAGTGTAAAGGTGTCAGATCTCTTGGAACTGGAGATACAGACAGGTGTGAGCTGCCATGTAGGTGCTGGGAATTGAATCCAGGTCCTTTGGAAGAACAGCCAATGTTCTTAACCACTGAGCCATCTCTCCAGGCTTGAGCTAGCAGATTTTTACCTCAAAAAAATTCATTGTCTTTATTGTTATTATTATTTTGGTGTTTGTGTGTCTTTGTGTACATGTGTGCAGGTGCATGTAATCATATGAGAACATGCATGTAGAAGCCAGAGGTCATTCTACAGGAACTATCCACCTTGATTTTTTTCAGACAGGGTCTCTCACTGGCTTCTGACCAGGCTAAGCTGTGAGCCCCAGGGTCTTCCTATATCTGCCTTCCCAGCGCTGTGAATTTTAAGTGTGTGCCTGGTGTTTGTGTGTGGCTGCTGGGGATTGAACTCAGATCCTCATGCTCCAACTGGGCTCTCTTCAACCCCTGCTTGGCTTAAGGGAAGGTCTCACTCCATATCTCAGGCTGACCAGGAACTCATGTTCTTCCCACTTCTGTGACTGGTGAGATGACAGGTGCCACCATGAGTGCTAGGGATTGTGGAAAGCAAAGGTCAACCAGGAGGGAGGTGACACTGGCCAGCAGCAAGAACCATGCCTTGAACTAATGGAGAAAACAGAGATTCCCTTAACAGGAAGGTAAAGCTCTGTGTCTCTGCTGCTCTTTGGAGAGCCAGTGAAGCCAGCTGACCTGTAGGGGGCAGGTGCTTATAACAGAAGGCTCCAAGTGGGTAATGGGGGTGGGGGTGGGGAGTAAAAACTGTGGTGGAGTCTCAAGTGCTTTTTTAAATTACACTGAATTATAGCTGGCAGTAATCACAACCTTCCTGGTCCATGCCTTTGCCTGGAAAGAAGGGAAGAGATTAACCAAATGACAGGCTGGGGGTCCTGAAGCTGTAGAATGCTGGCCCCACAGGAACCCGGGGGCTGAAAGGACCACACTAGTATGTACAGCGTGGAGCCTGGGGTACAGCTATGCCCAGGAGCTCAGGAATGGCTCCTCAAGACTGCAAGGTCATTACAATTAGTTAAGCGCCTGTGCCCAGCAGGCCCCAGATAGGAAAAGCCTGCCTTCCCCATTTTGTTGATGTGGAAACGGCCAGGGGAAGTGACTCAGAGACAGAGTGGAAACTAAGTGTGCCTCTCGTGACATTCTGACTTCTGCTGGTTTCGGTGGCTGGCGCTTGGACTGTCTCCCGTGGGCCTTCCTCCCATGGAATGTACTGCTCCTGTATTCTCAGGTCAGGCAGGGGGACTTGTGCGGGCAGAGCGGGAACTCGTGGTGGGGAGACTTTCTAGGTGGACAGACGGACACAGGAAAGGGATCTTGGTTATAAAGGCGGTCTTTGAGACAGAGAGGCAGAAAGGGCTGCGGAGGCCACCGCATGTAATGCTGAGCTAGGGTTTGAATATTGGCTCTTGCTATTAAATTAACTTTCCAGTTCTTTCTTTGGCTGACTCCCAGGCATTCATTTTTTTAAAAATGTGTCAAGGACTGTATTGCAATGTCTCTGATTCTTCAGAAAGATTCTGTAGATAGATAACATTAGCTTTGTGTCTCAATAGAGGACAGAGGGGCCTAAAAATGGCACCTGGTCCAGATGGCATAGCTGATAAGCTGCAGAGACTTCAGATCAAAATTGCCAAAAAGTGACTGCTGGCATTTCATAAAGGAATGGCCACGGTATATGCAGAGGACAGTGTGTAATGTGAGAATAAGTGGGTGTCTTTCAAATGGAATACAGTCAATGCTGGGGAATGGCTGCCAATGCCTGTAACCCCTAAACTCAAAAGGCCAAGCAGGAAACATTGGGAAGTCAAGGCTACACTGAGCCTGCACTCCCAGCATCTGAGAAGTTCGGCCAGGGGAATCAAAAGTCCAATGTCAGGAGCTATCCGATGGGTGCTATCAGGAGCTATCAGTGGGTAAGAAGACCACTTGCTACACAGGCATCTGGGCCTGAGTTTGACTCCTCAACACCCCTGTGAAAAGCTGAGCATGGTTTGACTATATCTGCGACCACAGCATTGAGGGGCAGAGACAAGCATCCCAAGAGCTCACTAGACAGCTAGCCTGGTTGATGTGCTAAGGTTTTGGTTTCGTGAGAGGCTTCACCTCAAGGCACTAAGGAACAGAATAAACGAAGACGTCTGATGTCCCACTCACCACTCTGTCCACATGTATCCGAATAGTTATGCGTACCTGCACACTCCTATGCAGGGAGCTCCCATATAGAGATGTGTGTACACATAGGCATAACACTAAAAAAGAAAAAAAAAAGAAGGAAAAAATTCAAGGTTACCTGCAGCTGCATAGCAACCTCAAGGCCAGCCTTGATACATGAAACTCTGTCTCAAAAAAAAAAAAAAAAAAAAAAAAAAAAAAAAAAAAAAAGAAAAAAAGAAAAAAAAAAAAAAAAAAAAAAAAGAAATAGAAAAAAAAAAAAAAACAACTCACTCAAACACAACAAAACCAAAATTGAATTCACTGAGCTACAGCATGCATTCTCTGCACAGTCCTTATAGTGGTAGACACACAAAAACCTTGTCAAGGCCACCATCTGTCTACCCACCATAATTTGGAAACTCTGATCCTCTCGACTCCCATCTCTAACCACAGAGCCAGTCAATGGCAGAGCCTTCATATTAAACCCTCACTGAAGGCAGCGGACGTTGGCACGGACCTGACAGCTTGGGTAACTGGTATTAGTCAGTGGCACAGCTGGCATGATGTCGGGAATATGAAAACTTGCCCACTTGACTCATCCAGATGTAGGTTTCAAACCCTCATCCCCAAGGCCACTGTGCCACATCGCTGTGATATCATGCACTGCGGATTTTGGTGTCGGGTGTCATGGTAGCCTCAAGTCTCTGCCACTTACTCGCTCTATGGCCTGGAAAAGCTAACCCCTGTAAGCCTCAGTTTCCTCTCGAAGTGCATGAGTTCCCATCTGCAGAGCTGTTCTGGGAAGTCAGACTATTGTGTAAACTCCCTGGTACGTAGTCTATGTCCCACAAGAGATAACACTGCCTGAGAGCATTTATCTGGCAAAGGACTTTCTTTTCCCTCCGTGATGATCCCTAGAACTTTCCTCAGGCTGGGAGCACAGAGCTTGATACGAGAGCCCAGTCATCTGAAGAGATTTAAACTCTGCTTCCATCCCGCCTCCTTTGGGCAGGCAGACAGAAGGCTTGCCATTCAGGAAGAGCATAATTGAGTTTCATCCAGATTATCAGGGGCTGAGACTAAATAGCCCCCTGGAGTACCTTTTTGAAAGTTTGGGCCAAGAAGTTCTTACAGCCAATCAAAATGTTTCCTGTTTTAATTTGGGCCCACTTCCTTGTGTTTGTTATTCTTTTCCTGTGGCCTGGGCAGTTCTGGGGGTTGTGAGGTACACCGAAGCCCAGGGCGGCTCAGAGCCAGGGTTTCGTTGGCACTATGGTATGGGCATGGGATGGACACTGCTTGGAGGGCCAGGGGCAGACTAGGACAGAGGTTGGAGTGCTCACCAGGGAGAGAGCCAAGAGGTCTGGAGAAAAGGGTAGGACATTGGCTTATAAACTGAGTGTCAGAGGACTTTGCAATCATGGAAAGCCAGAAACAGGTTAAGGCTACAGGTAAGACACCAAACAATCAGGAGGTGCAGGCAAGTTCCACCACCAGTAATAGGGGCCACTGGGTAGGTCATTGTCATCCTATCCTGACTTGGAATTCAGTGATATATATTGCTAGCTAGCTTGAAATCAGCCATGTTGGGGGTATATACACCAAAGAAGGTGGACAAGGCAGAAGGTGGATACTGTCCCCTGTAGAAAGGTACTGGCAGGATGACCAAAATGCGACAATGTGGTAGTCATATAAGATTCTGGAATATAAGCAAGTGATAGCCGTGGTGTGATTTCCCTTCGTGTCCTATTACTAATAATGGATGCTCATCGCTTCTCTCCCTTCGTACTCTCAGGTCTTTGAGGAGATAAACAGAGTGTTATTGTCCCCGTGTTATGGGTGGAGAAAAGGAGGCTAGGAAAAGTTAAGCTGTTTGTGCGGGATCTTGGAAATTTTTTAGTTTTTAAAGTTCTGGGACAGGGATGCAGGCAAAGTGAGCAGGAGAGACCAGAGAGTCTAGGGCGATTCTCAGACTGTGAGGATAGAAACTCTGCTTCAGAGCTGGGGTAACTTATTGCAGATTGCTGTCTGCAGAGGGGAGTCTGGGCAACGTTCGTGTGTTAATAGAGATAGGGGCACCGGCTTGTGGGCTGGGTCTTTGGACTCAAATCCTGAATTTTGTTCTCCTATATTTTCACTCTTAGTTCCTACAGGACTAGTGGAGACAAAGACTCCCAGGGAAGTCCAAGATGGTTTCTGGGCTGCTAAATGCTGTTTGGCACATTTATTATTGCAGAATTTATCTCACCCTTGGGGGCAGTACTGCCTTTGTGTGTGCAAGTGTGTGTGTGTGTGTGTGTGTGTGTGTGTGTGTGTGTGTGTGTGTGTGTGTGTTAAGATTTTTCTAGAATTTATAGTCATTCTACCAGTTTCTACTGCAAATGTCTTTTCCAAGGAACAAAATGCAGAACTGAGAGACCCGTATCAGGCTAAAGGTAAAAGCAGATTGTGGGTGACCAGAATGACTTTGCTAAAATACTTCTGTCAGAGCCCTGTGGGCCATGAGCCTGCTGGACCACGGGAAACTGCTAACGATAAGAAATCCGCATCCCCTGGGCTTACCAGCTGTGTCTGACTTGTCAGTTGCTGTGGGCTGATGTTGCTCAGGGGTAAGCCATTAGTATGGTCATGGTCAGGAGGGGGGACAGGATGTTCACTGTGCTAGACACTGCTTGGTCAGGTTGGGGCGTGGTAGGGTCCCAGGCTTACCAGATTGTGGTTTCTCTCTCTCTCTCTTTCTCACACACATGATACATGAACATTAATATATTTAATATATATTAATAATTATCAATATGTTTTATTTTTAACAGTAGCATTAGGCTTACACACAA
This sequence comes from Acomys russatus, assembly GCF_903995435.1. Classification (NCBI taxonomy): domain Eukaryota; kingdom Metazoa; phylum Chordata; class Mammalia; order Rodentia; family Muridae; genus Acomys; species Acomys russatus. Next base: position 9,087,680 of record NC_067154.1, on the reverse strand, counting down.
TTACAGGAAATACAAAGATTTCCCATAATACCACCCATCGCACATGCACAGCTTCTCCCATCACCAGTCCCACCTCAAAGTGGAACGTTTGTTACATCTGCTGAAGATCCGCGGATGCTTCCGTGGCCTTCTCCCTGGTTTAACATCAGAGTTTGTCCTTCGTGTGCCGCCTAGGAGATAGACAGACGCATGGAGATCCCTGCCCACCACTACAGAACCACAGTGAACACTTTCATTGCCCTAGCATCCTCTGAGCTGTCTGTTCATCCTTCCCCGTTTCCTCACACCGGCAACTGCTGGCCATAAAGCTATCTTTATGCTTTTGTTTTTCCACAACTGGAACTACCCAGGCTGCACACAGACTCTTCTCTTACTTAAAAATATTCATTTAGCTGTGTATGGGGCCCACTCCTTGCTCAGTGCCGAGGCAGGTCCATCTGTAGGAGTTTGAGGCCAGAGTGGCATTACGTAGTGAGACTCTATCTCAAAGAAAACACAAGATTATTTAGGGTTCTTCAATGTATTCATGGCTTGACAACTCTTCTCTTGTGTGTGTGTGTGTGTGTGTGTGTGTGTGTGTGTGTTTGCACATGTGTTCATGGATTTGAGGGTGGCATATCTGTGTGAGAGTGTGAGTGCACCAATGTGCATGCGCATATGGAGACTTGTGAACAGCCTTGGATCCTAACACTAAAGTATCATCCACATTCTTTGAAACAAGGTTTCATTGACCTGGAACTTACCAAGTACGGCTGGCCAGTAAGCCCCGGGAATCTTCCTGTCTCTGCCTTCCCAGGGAATGGGATGATTAAATGCATGCCACCATGCGCGGCTTTTAAAACAACAATGATGGCGACAACAGCATGGGTTCTGGGGAACTCAGATTGACATGCTTGCATGGCCAAGATCCCATTATGTGGGTACCAGTTTGCATATCCATCCATCTTGGCTGACTCCACATTTTGACAACCACAGATGAGACTGTCCCCACCTCCACAAGCAGGTGCTGGTGTAGCTGTTTAGTTCTCGGATTCTTTGGGTAAATACCAAGGGGCAGGATCCCTTGATGGTGTGGTAAGAACGTGTTTGCTTTTATAAGAGACTGCAAGACTGTCCCCCAACACTGGCTGTACACACAGGGTCCCCCACACTCTCATTGTAGTTTTCTCGCCCTCTTGGCCTTTTTAATTGAAAGCATAGAGAGCTATGGGACCATAGCAGCTCAGGCTCAGGAGCATCTGAAGGTCCATGACAGTTTGTCCTGGCCCCGTCTAGACACAGGCTTCAACCATCCGCTTTATCTTCCAGCAGCGATTACTTTCTCCACTCCTCTCATCAGTGACACACGTGACATAGGAGCATAGAATGTTCCCCAGTTTTCAGCATTGGCTACTGAATTTTACCAATGCATTAGGTCTATTTAAGTATTCTCCCATACTCTTCCTGGCATTGCAGGGGCATCTGGGGTATCTGGGATGTGGCTACTGAAGCTGTGGTCCTCTGGATAAGGATGCTACCTAGACTGAAGAGACACCTGATAGGATTACCAAAGACTCAGGCACACCCTGCTCTCTTCATTAAGGATGCTGGGCGGGGGGGGGGGGGTGGGGGGGGCAACCAGGAGAGCAGAGTCTGTTGTAAACTGAATGTGGGTTTAATCCTTTCCAGCTGTGAGTCCCTGCTGCCACCAGCACCAGCATGTCAGAGCTTCATTGCTGTGCCAGGTTCCCTGGTGGTCTCTTGAGCAGCTAACCATTGGTCTTCATTGTTAGAGCTCTAGCATTTCTGCTTTGATCGGTTCATATTTCTATAGCAAAGTACCAGAGGCAGGCTGGCTTCCAAGCAAAAAGCATTTGGAGGCTAAAAGGCAAGGTCAAGGTGGCAGCATGGTCAGGTTTGGGTAAGGCTCCCTTCCTAGGTACACATTGCTGACCTCTTGCTGTGGCGGAAAGATGGTGACAATGCTTTTAAAAAAAAGGACCCTAACCCCATTCAATGGGGCTCTACATCTCAATATCCCTACTCTCTCATGCCAGCAATTCCTTGGGGGTTAGAATCTGAGCATAGGAATATTAAAGCACTCAAGCGTTCAGGCCACTGCCAACAAGGCTGAGTCCCTGGGGTCAAGTGCCATGTATCACTCCAGTTGCTTGTTCGTACTCTTGTCTAGGACTATGCTATTTAGGGACAAAGCAACTCCCCTCCCGGTCCCCCCCCCCACCTTCTCAGTCCTAGAGCCTCTTCGATCCCCTCAGGCCTTGCCACTGCAGTGTTCCCAGCTGCCAGCTCTGCATCTTTGCCTAAGGGCTTTCTGACATCTCCCTTGTACAGAACTGATGGGAAATGCCGGGAACACTGAACATAAGAAACAGGATATAAATACTCCCAGATTCCACCCCCCTCCCTGAGTGAGCTAAGTTCCATCCAAGTCCCTTCAGTTCCTTCCAGTTCCCAGCCAGTTGAAACTGGGCTTGCCCAAGTATACCCTCGGTGCACTTCTCTTTTTGTCTGTCTTCCCTGCAATGACACATTGTCCTGGAGGTGCTTCCTGTAGACGTCCTTCAAACAACTTCTGGATTCCTTATAGATTAAGGAGAACTTAGATTGTTACCACAGCGGACACTAGGACCCAGGATATATAGAGATACAGATAGACATCTAGAACATACACATGTGTTCTCCTTCCTGTCAGTCTTGAGCCAAGATGTAGGTGCCCTGAGAGCTCTTGTCCTTCTGCTCTCCGTTTCTATTTGCCCTGACCTAAGGGGCAAACAGTAATTCTTTGGTCCCTTCTTAAAGCTCATCTCCTTTGTTGTTGTTGTTGTATGTTGATATGTACATGTTTGTGTGGGTATGTATACATATACATGTATTGTGTGTGTGCACATGCAGATAGAGGTCAGAGGTGAACTTTGAATGTCTCTCTCATTCATTCTCCATCTTATTCTTGGAGACAAGATCTCTTGTTGAACTGAGAGCTCGTGGATACAACTAAACTGGCCAGCAAGCTCCCGACTCTCTCCCATGGGCCCTGGTGCTGGGTTATAGGAGCACATCACCACACCTAAGTTTCATGAGGTTGCTGGGGATTTGAACTCAGGTCCTTGTGCTTGCAAGGTGCTACTTCATTGATTGAGCCATCTTCCCAACCACTACGTTATTATTTTGTTTTAAAGGAATAGTTGCTTAGAGTTGATTCCTATTCAAATCTTTTCTGGTACCTGGCTCAGCATAAATAAATAGCCATAGGCTGTGTTCTGCTTCTAAAATGCTTGACTCCATATTTGTATTGTAGCACTGCTAGCTCCATCATTTCCCCCTGACTCTGGTCTAGGAAATTCCCTGTAAAATCACACTCATGTGAGAAGGGACTTTTTTATCTATAAGAATAAGTTTAAGTACTAGCTTATTCTAGAACAAGCTGGATGATTTTTGTTTTGAGATAAGGTCTCACTCTGTAGCCCAGGCTGGCCTTCACATTGATGGCAATCCTCCTGTCTCAACTTCCCAGGTGCTGAAATGATAGGTATGGGCCATCATGCCCAACTTTAGGGTGATCATTAGAAAGATCTTTGGGCATTAAGAATATCCACTCCTCACCACAGACACACTCAACCGCAACACTGGGGCCAGGGCTTGGAAAGATATTGGTGACCCCAGTATGAGCCTCAGAGGATGTTGCCAATGCATAGTTACAACTTTTCTCAATTCTTTTGGTCGTTCCCTGCTTTATAATTTTATTTATGTATTTGCTATCGCGTGCGCGCGTGCGTGTGTGTGTGTGTGTGTGTGTGTGTGTGTGTGCCCACACACAGGTGCATATGCAGGCACCCATGTGGAGTACAGAATACTCTCTGGAGTAAGTTCTCTCCTGCCACATTGTGAGATTGAGGAAGAAGCTTGTGGGATGGTCAGGCTCCTCCCTGCTGAGCCATCTCAATGGCCCCATCCTTTGCTTTGGATCAGAAGGGAGAAAGGCCTTGATAATTCTGTTGGATGCAAAGGCTAGGTTAAGCACAGTGGGGATTCAGGGTGGGAATTACAGATTACAAGAATTCTTATAGTTTACTTCTGTGTCAAGCCAGGCTGTCCTCAGTACTGGCTGCACCATGTAGAAGCCCAGGCTTGCCCCATCTGTCCTGAAAAACAACTTATTAAATAGCAGGGGACTAGCCAAGGGGCGTTTCCTATGAGACCCAGGCCCCCACATGAGAACTCTAGCTAGTACTGAGGTTATGGGCAGTCCAGGCAAGCTAAATGACCTGGTCCTGATCTGGGGCACTTTGTTGTCTTCTTTGTCCATCCCTTGGAGCTACCTATTGCCAAGGTCTGTTTCTTCTCAGCCTTTGCTCTCCACTCCTGTTTCCCTCCTTCTGTTTGCCACCGTCTCACTCGTGGCTTTTTCTGCTCTGCTGTGTCAAGCTGCAGTTGCCTCCTCTCACAGCTGTTACGTGTGCTAAGTGTGGGCCTCTTGCCCGGGAGCCAGTGTCAGAGGAGAACAGGGAGGGAGATGGGTTTCTTAGAAGTCAGAGTTTGTGTGTTTGTGAGCTGAGCCTTGAGTCTGGACTTTACAGCTAGATGCTTTCGCAGCTGGCTCCTAGGTGCCACGGCCTCCTTAGTCGAGGAAGCCAGAGGCCTTTGCAGAGAGTTTTCAGGACTAAGAAAGCAGAGAAGGGCCTGTTGCATCAGTCATGGAGCTTGGGGCTGTGCCAGCCTGGCGGATGAGGCATGTGGCTTGCAGGAGCTCACTCTGTGGCTTTCTCTCTTTCTGTGGTTGTCTCTGCAGGACTGCGATGTACCGGTTCTAGCTGCTGTCTGAGAGGATGTCCGGGGTGTCTGAACCCCTGAGCCGAGTAAAAGTGGGCACTTTACGCCGGCCCGAGGGCCCCCCAGAGCCCATGGTGGTGGTGCCAGTAGACGTGGAGAAGGAAGACGTGCGCATCCTCAAGGTCTGTTTCTACGGCAACAGCTTCAACCCGGGGAAGAACTTCAAGCTGGTCAAATGCACAGTGCAGACGGAGATCCAGGTAAGTGTGGAGGACTGTTCCCCCACAGCTGGTCTTCCTGTCCTGCTACTTCCTGGACAGATGAGCAAACCTTGCTGGACCTAGCAACCTCTTCTAGCACTCTCTGAGCAGGGCGCAGGTTGGCATCAGGAGAGATATTTTCAGCCTGTTGTACCAGCCTCCTCCAGCTGTGCATGCTCTACTTTTCCAGGCAGGATTAGAATATACTGGCCTATTTTAACCTGCATTTATTGAACACTTGCTATGTGAATCCATATGGTCAGTCTCTCAACATACATGATACTGAATTCTCCCAGGAGTAGACACAATGAGGACATACCTATTCTCTTCCAGAACGCTCCTTCATGACGATGGGAGGGGAAGAGAAATTGACCCTCAGAAGATTGCTCTGGAGGGCTCATAATGTAAACAATGGACTCTGGATACGTTGGGGAAGTCTCCCCAAGTTCAAGGGAGCTAAGTTGGCTCTACATCCTGAGCCCTTCTAAAGTCCCCCAAATCAATGTCCACCTGCATCTCCTCTCATCGGTGCTGTGGTTGTCCCAGCTGCTGGGTCACTGTGCTGTCTTTCACAGCACACACCACAGTTCACACACCACAGCAGAATGTGTGGATGAGCAAGTTGGCATCCTTGCTATGGTTTGGTGGGTGCCTGTTTCCCGTAGCTGATCCAATTAGGGTCTTGCTTGCTCACTGCAAGGATTCTGATAAGAAAATGTGAGTGTGTGCAGAGAGTGAGACTCTGTCACCTCTCAGGATGCACCTCCCTCCCTCCTCTGCTGACTCCGAGTCTTCTGTAGGTGTCCAGCTTCTGTGCATAGCTGATGCCATCCACTGCTAGCCCAATGATTTCCAAGTTGCAGGGGCACAATACTGCCCAATTTTGATGACAAAGAATCTTTGGTTATTCCTGCTAGGATATGCTCTGTGGAGACACCCAGTGAGAGGACGGTAGTAGGAAAGTAAACTTTCCGTGAGGAGGAAATGGTGGAGAACGGCTGGAAGGCGGTCCCAGGCTTCAAATGTGGCACAAGCTATATTTGTAAGCATCCAAAGGAAAGATGGCCACAAGTAATGGAAAGTGTAGAACTCATCTTGGGAATCTGGAGTGAGGTGGGAGCTAGTCGTTCCTTCGTTGGTTTGGTTTCTAGACAGGGTCTCACTACATTGCCCAGGTCAGCTTCACTCTCCCTCTGTAGCCCAGATGAGGACTGTACCTCATCTTCCCAAGTGCTAGTATTGCATATATACAGGCTCCCCAACATAGTTCCGAAGCAGGGGGATCTTCCTGAAGTTGTGTGGTGGCTCTGAGCGCAAAATATACAACAGGCCTGTGGAGTGGGCAGTGGACCCAAGCTTAAGAATGAATGGCTCTGTGCTGGGCAAGGTGGTGCACACCTTTAATCCCAGCACTCGGGAGGCAGAGGCATGTGGATCACTGTAAGTTCGAGGCCAGCCTGGACTACAGAGCGAGTCCAAGACAGCCAAGGCTATACAGAAAAACCCTGTCTCAAAAAAAACCAAAACCAAACCAAAACAAAAGGCTCTGAGCGGCTGAAGACTTCTCTGCAGGGGCTCAGGGACAGAGTGGATAGTAAAAGAGTGAGGCAACACTCTTCTAGGAATTATGCCCAAACTTTCTGATTTTTCCTGCTTATAATATTTCCTACTGATGAAACATCACCTTCTAATGTCATTTTTGTTATTACAAGCTGTGACTTTAAAGCTACTTGGACTTCAGGCAAGGGAGGCTCCATCTGGGTTGCTTGTGTGGGCTTGGACCTGAATGTTTAACTGATCTGTGTGCAGATTTCTCCCAAGGGGACCCTACCCACCTGTTGCTTGGCTGTAGGGACAGGAGATAATAGGTGAGGAGTGCCCAGCACATAGTGGGTCCCAGGACCTGGAGCTGTTGGGTGTGTGATAGGGGAGGAGTGTCCAGCACATAGTGGGTCCCAGGAATTGGAGTTGTTGCTTATCTGCTCAGCTGTTGCCCTGAATAGTTATCTCTGAGAGCTGCTAGTTTTACAGAAGGAAAAAAAAAAAAACCAGTTTTTAAAAATTGATCCACATATATGTCTTATTTTCAAACTGAGACAATGACTACATCTGTATTTTAAAATAGCATACAAGGAGTATGCCCTGAGGTTGGAAATATGGCATGATTGATCACTTTGCAGGTATGCGCAGGTCCTGATTTCTATCTCTAGTATGGAAGGAAGGAAGGAAGGAAGGAAAGAAAGAAAGAAGAGAGGGAAGGAGGGAAAAAGAAGGAAAGAAAGGAGGGAGGGACAGAGGGAGGGAAGGAAGAGGAAAGAGGAGATAGAACCAGAGGGAAGGGAAAGGAAGGAGAGGCTTAGAGAGGAGATTTATGCTCCAAGAAGCTTAGGAAATGCTTGAAACAATGCCGAGGACCGGGCTGAGGCTCAGCGACAGGGCACTTGCCTGTCACGGAGAGGCCCTCTGTTCTATAGCTCAGCCCCGCTCTGAAAACCATGAACAGATTCTTTCGCAGCAGGATTTATGAGCTCCCTCAGTGGGCTGTTTTACCTAATGAATTCCTAAGTCACAGCCACAATGTGGTGGTTTTCATTTGCCTACAGGAGTTCTTCCCTTGTATGTAGGACCTGCCAGACAATTCTCTGGCAAGACTTCTAAGACATATTTCCCCCACCCCAACTCTGTAGCAGAGTGTGTGTGGGGGGACAGAGAGAGAGGAAGATCAGGGGGAGAAGGGCTGGTAGCTATTAATAGGAGGGAAATGTGGCCTTGGACTAATGTAGTGTCATTGGGAACAGAGATAAGTGAGTAGATCTGTGTATCAAGAAGGTAGAGTCAACAGAAACTGATGATTAATGAAACCTGGGGAGGGAACAGAAGGAAGGAGACAAGGATGACTCAGACCTTGGCTTGGGCAGCCTCATGGGTGCTGGCATCATCCCTGGGACAAGAAAGGAAGTGCCCCCTGGGACTTCAGCTTCACATGGGTTCTGTTTGAAGTAGTTTTGAACCACTCTTGGGGAGGAATTCGGGCCTGCAGCTTAGAAAGAAGGCAAATCATAAACAAGAGGATTTGGGTGCCAGTGTGCAATGGGTGTCAAGCCAGAGAACCATCATCTGTAAAGAGTGAGTAGAGCAAGATAAGGGTTCCAGGTAGGGTGACTAGGGAAGCCGGATTTTGAAGAGCTGGGAGAGGGGGGGTAGTTAAAAAAAAAAAAAAAAAAAAAAAAAAAAAAAAAAAAAAAAGATCAGCCAACAGAAGCAGGGGAGCCCAAGGCAGGGCTGGTTATCAGTGTGGGATGCTGAGGAAAGTCTTCAGATACAGCCAGAAATAGGCTCACAGTCTTCAGGACTATGTGTCATGGATGACATTTTGCTGGGCAGTTTCGGCCCAAGAGGCCTTTGGTATTGCTTGGCACATGAGAGAGGATTAACCAATATGGCGGAGCAGTTTTGCCCACAAAAGGAAGAAAGAGGGGAAGACAAAGTGACATAATTACCAGCAAAGGGAACATCATAAGGTCCTAAACTGGGAAGGCACATGGCAGGTTTGAGGCCATGAGTACCCCAAGACCAACAATTAAAGCCATGTTAATAACTTTGTTTAGACTCCATCTCAATGGAAACATTGGTATAATGTAAAATATTGAGTGATGTGAGGTTTTTTTTTTTTTTTAAAGGATGATGTAGGTTATAGCGTGGAGTTGGAGGGAGGCAAATATGCCGTAGGTAGAGGTCTGTGGAGAGATGGTAACAGTGTCAATTAGTATAGCCATGGATGTGATAATGCTGATGATGGCTCTTGTGCTGGTAGGAATGATGGTGGTGGTGGTGATCGTGCTGGTTATGATAGTGGTGGTGATGGAGGAGGTATTGAGGATGGTGGCAGTAGTGATGGTAGTGATGATGGTGATGATGCTGGTGGTGGTGACGGTGGGGGAGTGGTCTTAGTGGTGGCGGTGGTGATGATGCTGGTGGTGGTGATGTTGGGGTATTGCTCTTAGTGATGGCAGTGGCGGTGCTGGTGGTGGTGGTGATAGTAGTGGTGATGTTGGCAGTGATGATAGCGATGGTAAAAGATGGTGGTGGGGGCAGCAGTAACAGTCCTAATGATGGCAGTGACTGTGGTGGTGATGGTGGTGGTGATGGTGATGGTGGTGACAGGGGTAGTAGTGATGATGGTTCTGATAAAAGCTAACATTTAAAAAAAAAACCCTCCCACATACATGCTATCTCACTGACTTCTCAAAAGGCCCATCTGAAACTCATAGTGTTATTACCTCTACCTTCTATTTAAGGAAACTCGGCACAGAGGAGTTAAGCAAATTGTTAGCTAAGTGGTGGGTTTTGTTTTCAAACCCCGACAACCCACCTCCAGAGTGTACAATCTTAACCAATTCAGTCTGTGGAAAGAACTGACTGTGAGTCAGAGAATCCAGGAGCTGGAAGTGGATAGCCCTGAGAAGATGGGCTGGGAATGCAAGACGAAGGAGGAAGTATGAAGAAACGCAGCCTGATTCAGCTAGGCAGGACCCCATTGCCTAAGACGAATGCTGGGGGAACCTGGCTGGGGAGTGAGGCACCCTCCGCTCAGTTTTGTCTCCTTGAGTACATTTGAGATGCTTCATGTTTTTAAGGGGCAACACTGAAAATGCCGTTGGTAGGGGATTCTGGTAGAGAGATTGCCTTGGCTCAGACAGCCTCTGGTCAGCCCCTGGATGGTAGCTGAATAAAGTCCTGGCTGTGGATGAGATCATACAGAAAAGCAGCCTGAACGATTCCATTCCACAGATATTGTTGTATGGCTCCCATATTAAGCACCTGAATGGGACATCAGCATTCTTCAAATATGGTGTCATTCCCTGTTCTTGTAGGGCTTCCTGACCAAGGCTATGATATTGACTCGCACCTGTGAATGAATCTTTAAAACACAATGCAAATGCTCCCATAAAAAGAAATAGAATCCAGGAAAGCATGCAACACAGAGAAGGGGGTTGGTCCAGGCACGAAGGACCAGCTTTGTTCAATACCTATTTGAGAACATAGTCCCCGGGGTATGTAGGGATGGGGGCTCAGGCCCAGCATCCTTGCCTAAGATGCTCCTGAAGTTAGTGGATGCTTCCTAACCCCAAAATCTCTTCCCCATCACTTGGTCTTGACTTCATTGAATTTTTCTGTTTCACTCTATGTCCCTTTATCATTCCTCCGGTTCTCAAAATGCTATCATCCCTTTCAGACTTACCAAACGCATGTCCCTCTATAAGAACACTGCTGAAACTCCAGCCCCCTTTCTTAGGTGTGTGTGTGTGCGCGCGCGCGTGCATTGGAACAGAAGCAACAGGGACTTGCTCCAGGCAGCCCATGTTGGCGTGGCAGTTGCACAGCGTCCTTACTGCAGCAGACTGCCAATTTCAACTTTTTATCTTGACTCTCAACTTCTCTCTGTGTAAACGCAAATGACCCAGCGTGCTTTCTTTGGGGTGAAGCAAAGTTATGGCAAAGCAAGGCATGGCAGCATCTCTCTATGACCCCAGCTTTCTAGAGGCAGAGGCAGGAGGATGGTGAGTTCTAGGAGACCCTGTCTCCGGAACAGAACAGCTCTGAAAATAATCACTAGCCTTGGAGCCTAAGTCCTTGCAGGAAGCGGGTAGCTGCCAAAGAGACCAGCAGTGCCCAGGTGGAGCTTCTTGAATCCCTGTTTCCCTTGGCTTTGGTACTCATAGGAAATTGTATCTGTTGGGAGCGCTGACTCTCCATGACAGGTTGGGGCTTATGTCATTATATTTTCCTCTAACGTGCTAATTTGCTAGTCTGGGAAAGGGATTAAGACAACACCTTGCAAACAAGTAGGGGACGTCAGCAGACAGTGATGCCCGGTGCCTCCTTCATGTTTTCTTTCTGCCCTCTAATACCTCTTCCTTTTCTTTCTCCTCTTACCCTCATCCTCACTCGTTTGCAGGTAGGGTTACCATAGGGCCTGGGTTACATCCCACTTTGTATGCACTATTCAAGGATGCTTAGCAATACACTGCTAATGCTGGAGGATACGTCTAAGTGTCATGCTCCTATCCAGTCAGGACGCTGAAGGGTTAGCTCACACTGTTCTCCTCTGGCTGACTCATGCTGATCCATCCTGTGCAGGACTCTGCCCATCATTAGAACTTCTGCTTCATGTATGGGAAAGCATTAAGCAAGGGACAGACTTGCGCCTGTGATACAATGTATCTCAAGAGTTGCTCTCACTTTGTGATGATTCAATGTATCTCAAGAGTTGCCTGAGCCTAGCACCTCCTCCCTCCTAAGTCTGGTTTTTCAGCCCCTACTGTTTACAGATGTGTGGTAAAGATTTATTCTTACCAGGTGTAGTGGCTTATATCTGTAATCTCAGCATCTGGAAAGTGGAGGCAGGAGGATTTCTGGAAACATGAGACTACCCTGAGCCACAGAATAAGTTCTGGCCTAGCCAGGGATACATAGCAAAGCCCCTGTCTTAAAAGCAGACAGGGCTAGAGATATGGTTCAGCGGTTAAGAGCATTTCTTCTTGCAGAAGACCTAGATTCGATTTCCAGCACCTACATGGGGCCTCACAAGTCTGTCACACAACTTGTAGTGGATCTAATGCCCTCTTCTGGCCTCTGTGAGCATCAGCCACTCGTGTAGTACACATACACAGAGGCAAGCAAAACACTCAGACACATAAAAGTAAATCTTAAAAATCAAATAAACACAGGAAAGAAGGGAAGACTCCATCTTGGGTTTGTCCAGAGCTGAACCCTTCTGGAGCTTTCCCCCTACTCTTTCCAGATGCATCCCTTTCACCCGCCGTGGGCTCCCCAGGTTGCAGGCATCCTAGGGGTGCTTGCCTGGCAAGAAAGGAGGACGTGGTCCAGATCCCCAAATCACCCTGCTCCGCACCCACTCCTACTCAATACCATCACCTGTGAATCCCCACAAGCCTCCCAGAATCCCCAGAGGGAGAAGATTCAGGTCCTGTGACACATGGCCCTGCCCTATACTTATGAAGACACTCACCCCAAGGGCTTCATGTTTAGACCTGTCACCTAATTAGATACAGGGTATTGCGGGGTGAATGTTTTTGTACCCTTTAATTCATATGCTGAAGCTCTAATCCCTAATATGATAGATATAGAGGTAAGACCCTTTAGGAGATGCTAACACTGAATATTGATGTTTCCCCCAAAATACCTGTCTTGGAACCTAATAATATAAAATGACAACATGAAAAGGTGAGGCCTTTGGGAATGTGATTAAATCATAAATGGCATTAGAAGTGCTTAAGAAGAGGTTGAGCGCCCAGGGAGCTGGTTCAACAGTTAAGATTACATATTGCTCTTGCTGAAAACTGAAATTCGGTTCCCAGAATCCACATCAGGTGGCTCACAACTGCGTGCAACTCCAGTGTCAGGGTATCTGAAAACCTATTCTGGCCTCCATGGGCACTGTATTCATGTATACAGCTTCTCTTCTCTCATACACATAGTTAAAAATAAAAATTTAAACATCATTAATAAAAAAGACGATGTCAATGGGAAAAAAAAAACCCTGCCCACTCCCCTCTCCTGTGTGAGAACTGAGCAGAGGCCCCATCGGGAAACCCTTGCCAGATACCAGGTCAGGTAGAGCTTTGACCCTGGACTTTCCAGAACCATGGGCAGCATATTCTCACTGTTCATAACTGGCCAATTTACCTTGTGATGGAGGAAGGAATAGATTAACACCAGGGTTAGGCCAGCAGTTCCTTGGGGCTGGCAGGCAGTTGTCAGCCCACAGGCCAGGTTCTCTCTCACCTAGGCATTCGTCACTTCCCTCCTTCTGAGGCACAAAGACAATGCCTGAAGGATGGAGGTGATAGGAAGAAAGGGGGGATGGGCTCCCCATCTAGGAAAGCTATTCCTAAGAGAAGGCTCGGCCCATATCAGGCGAGCCCCCCTTGCCCCCCCACACACACACATGAGAACAGCCCAGAAACAAGCAGGAAGGTCTCAGTCAGGAAACCACAAACCAGCACCACACAGTGACATAAAAAGAGGCGCATTAATACACACTTCCTCTTTTCTTCACTCCTTCTCATTTCCTGTATGTGCCTCCAGCCCCTCACACATGCAGACACTCACTGTGGTGAGGACAAAGAAGACTGGAAGCCTCATGCATCTCTCTTCATTTATCTGGGTGCATAGACTCGGGACGTCTGCAAATGAGAAGTCAGGTGTCTGTGCCGTTGTTCTATTTTTGACCTGATGGCTTCATGGTTGAATATCCTCTTTAGAGCTTTTATCACTTCAGAATGAATGCTTTCAAAGTGATAAGTTATGCAAACTTTAGTATTTCACTCTGCAACCACTATTTGAAAAGCATCTGTTATATGAACCAAGGACTCGGAACACATATAGCTATATTGTCTTCGTTTCCTACCCCTGCCAGACACCAATGACTTCAACCAACAAGAGGAGCTCAGTCCTTGATATGCTGGGGTGGGTTGTGGGGTGGGGGTGGGGTATGTCCCTTTTCTAAGGACATGGGGAGGGAGGATGGGGGAAGAGGGTGGGAGGGAGGGATTGGGAGGATAAAGGGGGGGGGCGGCCACTATGTTCTGGATATAAAGTGAATTTATAAAATAAAAATAAATTGTAAAAGTAATTATAAAAATTAAACAAAAAACCAACAACAAAAATGTTTCATGACTCCAAGGCTAGAAGTCCCAAGTGCAGGTGTCAGGGCCTCACGTATTTGTTCCTCTCCTGCCTCTTCCAGCATCTGACGAGGACTCCTAGCCCTTCCGAGCACCTCTCCGCTCCACCTCTCTATTCACAGTGCCCTGTGTCTCATAGCTCCTGTAAAGACACCCTTGGTTAAGAGCCACACGGAAAGACTGTAAACTGAATCATTTAACTTAATTATATCTACATGGAGCCTCTTTAGAAATGTGATCTAAGGGTGAGAACACGGGCATGTCTTCCTGGGACACTCAATTCCCTAGTGGGCATCTGTTTGGATCGCTGGTATTATATATCAAGGCGTGTGCAGTGAGAGCACACAGATGTGCGGGGGTGAATGTATGTTCCATATACATATTACTTGACACCCAGCTGGGCTCAGGGAACTGACCCCATTTTCTCCATAGCCAAAGAGCCTGCCTGGCATGAGGTTTCCTGTGAGGCTGTCAGGATACATGGTGCCCTGTCATTTTTTAAAAGATTTGCCTTTATTTCTGTGTATGCATTTTCACCTCTGTGAATGTATGCTAGGTGTATGTGGGGACGGGGAATCTGCAGAAGACAGAAGAAAACATTGGATCCCTGGAGCTGGGGTTATAGGTGGCTATGAGCCACCTGGCAGCAGTGCTGGGAAGCTGACTCTGGTCCTGTGGAAGAGCTGGAAGTGCTCTGAACCATTGAGTCATTCCTCCAGGGTAACTTTATCACCTCTTAGGTGACCCCCTCCCATGCCCTAGCTTGTGATGCTGACTTCAGTGTGGTTTAAAGTCTCCCAGAACACTCTCCTGCTCACCTGCCTGCTCTCCATCTCACTGGGTGTCCAGAGCTTAGACAGGGACTCAAGGCCCGTCACCGTTTCTTGAAGCCCTTTTTCTAGAGACGAGTTAGGATTCCACTGTGTCGTTTTCACCATGACTGAGACATGAAGCTTGGGCTTCAGTGGGATGTGGCCATGGATGTGAAATGGCTACACACAACAAAGAATCCTTTTGCCCTGATCTAGTGAGTGTTACTACTGATGTAATAACACACCATGACCAAAAGCAAGTTGGGAAGGAAAGGGTTTATTTGCTTATACTTCCAGATCATAGTCCGTCATGTAGGAAGTCAAGGCAGGAACTTAAATCCAAGAGCTGATGCAGAGGCCATGGGGGGTTGCTGCTTACAGGCTTGCTCACTTTGGCTTGCTCAGTCTGCTTTTTTTTTTTCTTTTTTCTTTTCTTTCTTTCTTTTCTTTTCTTTTTCTTTTTTTTAATAGACTCCAGAAACACTAGCTCAGGAACAGCACCACTCATAATAGGTTGGGCCCCTCCCACATCAATCACTAATTTAGCCATGCCCTACAGGCTTGCCTGCAGCCTAATGTTATAGAAGCCTTACCTCAATGAAGGCTCCTTCCTCCCCAGTGACTCTAGCTTGTGTCAAGTTGACCTAAAACTAGTCAGTGCGTGCCCCGAAATGTCAACAGCACCCTGTTGAGACTCACTGATGCAGATTATTAAGCACTGTAGCAAATGGGGATTGTCTGGATCCATCCTCCATAGCAAATAATGGTCTTCAGCTGGTCATGCTGAAGGAAGGCATGTGACCCCCACCCCCAGGCCAACCTTCCAGTGAATTATAAAGTCATTGTTTTAAAGGGTGTCTAAGTAAGGGGAAACTTTTATTTTATTTTATTTTTAAAGAAATAGGTTGACGTGCTCGGTACTTTCCTGTCTGCCTTTTCTTATTCTTTTTTCCTCCTGAAGCTCATCTTAGCATTAAGAGCTCTTCTTTGTGGCATATTAACAAATCAGAATTTTGAATAGAAGAGGTCTATATTTAACAGGGTATTTTTATTTTTGAAGACAACCCTTATGCTCTAAGTCAATTAAAGATACGATTTTTGTTACTGTCTCAGCCTCCCCCCTTTTCTTTCTTTTTTTTTTTTTTTTTTGGTGTGTGTGTGTGTGTGTTCTACCTCCCATCTCCAAGTAGAACAAAAGAGAAAATGAAGACACTGGTGTATTGAGCTTGATACTCAGGCCCTAACACTCGTACAGGTCTTTGCTCTGAGCAGAAGGAAGTCATTTTTCTCTGCACTGTTTCTTTCAGAGGGTGGGTGTGGCCAGATCAGCTCTGCATGTGGCCCGATCACCCTAATTTTATTGTTTATAATCTTCCTTCTGTCCCCGCTAGCATCCACATCTGCTCATGCTACCTCTTCATTGTTTGTGATCCCCGTCGTGATAACCACCATCTATGGAGTAGCTAATGTGTACCAAGTATTGTCTGGACTCTTTCTGTACTTGGAATCAACATAAGGCAGGCCAGCCATAGTTAAACGCCACACGTCAAAACACATTAGTCTGTCATCTAAAAAGAACTAAAAGTAAGTTTAAACCTGCACTCTTGCCTCCTGGAGAGTTATCACTGGAAGATTCTTTTTGAGACAGGACACATTTTTTTTTGAATCCTCAACCAATCACTGATTAGAACTCAAAGATCCAAGATCAGACACAGGCAGGTGTTTTAGTCCTAATTTGTCAATGTCTTTATTAGATTCCTAGGAGTCTTCTAACAAAATACTGTACCTACAGAAATGTGTCATCTCAGAGTTCTGAGGTCTAAAAAGCCAAGGTCAAGCTGTTGATAGGGTCGTGTTTCCCCCTCCCCTGTGATGCCTGTGGGGGAAGTCTTCCTGGCCTCTTCTCCAGACATGGTGATTTGCCGTCGTCCTTGGTCTTCTTGGCTTATAGATCCTTCACTGGAATCTTGCTTTTCCACCTGTCATTCACATTCTGGTGTGCATCTCTGTCTCCATGACTTCATGTCCCCTTTTTAAGAACACCAGTCAGATGGGAATAGGGACTACCTAATGACCTCATTTCAATATGACTAATCTGAAGAGACTAGTTCTCAGTAAGGTTGCGGTGGAAAGGAAGCAGAGGCTGTGGCTTCAGCATGTCTTCTTAAAGAAACAAAATTCAATTCATAAAAATATGAATGTTGGACGTGCATTTGAAGTTCTTTAGACTCCGTTCCGTAGAGAGACCCAAAGCCCTGTCAATCCAGAGGAGCCAGGAATGGATTTCCAGGGGCCATCACAGTGCTGCCTCAGAATTCAGGGGAGGAACCAAAATTTCTACCAGCCCAGGGGACCAGGAACATGCAGGATAGAAGTCTGCATGGAATGACATTGACAAGGACTCGCTTAAAACATGGCAGGGAGGGCAGAACATGGAACCAAAAAAGGAACAGTTGGGACCAGGCTGCCTTTGTGGAGGATGGCGGGAGGACCTCAGCTAGGACATTGTTTTAGTATATTAGTTTGTTTGTTTTAATAACCTGGCCACAAATATGAAAAAGCTTGAACAAATGTAAGAAAAAATTAGGTATTTATGAACCTAGATGAGCCTGAGGACAGTGAAAACAGAGAGGTCACTTGAGGAAGTTCTGGAATGTAATGACTGTTGGGAAGTGGGTGGGCGGCGGGGTGTGGGGGGTGGGGGGAGAGGGAGAGGTTTGTTGCTCGGATGATCTTTGCGGGATGGTTTAATAACGGGAGGATTACGTCATTCTGCAATTTCAAAGTTGTGTGAGGGGAATGGGGAGATGAGTCAGTAGGCCAAGTGCTTGCCACACAAGCCAAAGAACTAGATCTCAGATTCCCAACACGCACATGAGAGCTGGTGGGTATGTTGGCCCACCTGTGATCCCAGTGCTCTGGGAGGCCATGACACAGCAACCCCAGGGCAAGCTGCCAAGCTAGACTTGCAAAATCAGTGCGTTCTGGGTTCAAGAGAGAGACCCTGCCTCAACACATGAGGTGGAGAGTACCTTTTGGAAGACACCTGGCATAAATCCTCTGACCCCCACATGTACCTACACACAGGTAGACATGCATACATACATGCACACATGCCACACACACACAAGCGAACATTAGAAGTGGATATGCACAAACTCTGACAGCTATGACGTCACTAGATGATGTCATCTCATGGGACTACTCTCCTAAATGTGGCCACCAGCAACTGAAAAGTCCTCATATGGTGCATGACCTTAAACCCTCTCGGGTGTGGGGACAAGTTATCTGGACACATTTCTTCTTTGTTTCTGACCTATAAGTGGATGAGTCAGAGATCAAGAAAACATGGAAAGGCCTTCTGAGGTCTTCCCACTACTCAATAATTAGAATAAATCAACATGAACTAAGAAGGAAGGAAAAGTCTAGGAATACAAACGTTTGCAAGAAAGTACCAGGAGTCTTTTAGAATCTAGACTGCAACCCACTGCAGCTAGAAAGCCTGCCGCTCAGCACTGGAAGCATGGGTATGGGAAAAGAGCAAGGTCTTCCTGGAGATAAAGGAGCTCTGGGCTTCTCTAAAGAGCCAGCACTTGTTAAAAACTCAACTTACATATGGCAGCAGAGCGAACAGGGAAACATCGTGTACTTTCATTTTTAAGGAGAGCTTTATTAATAGAGAAAGAAATATTGACTCGTTAATGGCAGCTGATGAAGTGGGGATTCAGCACCAACCCTGCTGCCCCTGTTGTGGGAGAGCTCAAGGAAGGCTGGACTGGAGGCAGCACAGGGCAGATGACCCTCTTCAGGAAGTCCTCCTCCCACCTGAACCTGCAGGGTCCTTCATGGCTGAGGGCTGTGTGCTCACTGGAGCCAAAGCACCATAGCTCTGCATAGTGTGCACATGGCAGATGGTGACTGATGTTCTAGAACCATCTGCAGCTTGATAGAGCAAGGAGAGATGACCACAGGGGACACTGTGGCCCAGGGAGCTTGTCATCCTGCCAGAAGATCTGTCTGGTCAGAGCCAGATTCACAGCCTAATTGTTTTTTGGTTTTTGGTGTTTTTTTAAGTATATACTGTATTTTTGGACCACATAATGCATTTTTCCTCCCAAAAATAGGGAGAGGGGGAAATAAGGGTGCACCTTATGATCCAATTGCTATTCTTACTGTTTTTCTTGTTTTACTGCTTTAAAAACTGGGTGCATCTTATGGTCATGTGCAACTTAATAGTCAGAAAAATATGGTATCTTTTTTTTTTTTTTTGAGACACATCATTTTCCTATTCCTTTTCCTCCTTCCAAACCCTCCTGATGACCCCACCTTGCTTGCTTTCAAATTCATGGCCTTTGTTTCTTTAACTGTTGCTACATGCATGTGTGTGTGCATGCATGTGCGTGTGCATGCATGTGTGTGTGCATGCATGTGCATGTGTATGCTTCTAAATATATAAGCACAGCCTGCTCAGTCTATATACTGTTACTTGTATGTGTGTTTTCAGTACTGACCACTTGTATTGGACAACCAATTAGAGTGCTCTTCCCTGGGAGGATACTGTTTCTGCTGCACTCAGTATCCATTAGTTGCCTGTAGGATTTTTTGGTTTTCTTTTGTCTACAGCTGAGGCCTCATGAGATTTCCCCCCTTTTATTTTATTATGTTTATTGGTATCATCTTTGTTCAGGTCATGTTTATGCAGCCATGCTGCTGAGACTTCATGAATGTAGCTCCTGACATTTCTAGGAGACACAATCTCAAAGAAATCCCCTGTTCCTCTGGCTCTTACAATCTTTTTGCCCCCCTCTCCCACAATGATCCCTGAGCCTTAGGTTCAGGACCTGCATTGTGGGTACATCACTTTGATTGGTTGTAGGCTTCTGTAATGGTCTCCATTTGTTTCCATGAGGAGGGGTGAAAGCTACACTTATCTGTAGGTTTCGAGTGTAGTTAGGGATGCTGAGGGTTTAGTAAAGTTTCGATTATAGAGTCTCCTCCAAGCTCCATGGCTTTCCTAGGCCCAGGGAACTGACTGGGTTTGTAGTACCAGGCATGACTGCCTCTTAGTGAGCTGATGTTAAATGCAGCTAGAGAGCTGTTGGGTACCACCAAGGGCTTGAGTGCCCTGAAGGTTATGGAGCCACACTGGGGGTTGTTGTGGTTCATAGCATCCGTTGACTAGGACTGTTGACTGTTTCCCTGCTTTGGAAGCTGGCATGGCACCTTCTGGTACCATAAAAACTCATGCTCAGGAGTACCAGCATTCAGTTCAGAGCCAGCTAGGGTCCTCTGGGGCCTGTTTCTAACATGTGAGATCACACCCTAGTGTGTGTGATACCATGTTGATGTTCTTCCTATGCCATTCTGTGCATCACATGCATTTCTCCTGGTCACGTATGAAGGGCGGACATAGCTTACAGTGAAGTTCCAACACAATGGATTGTAAAAAGAACTTCTCTTTGCCTGTTTCTATTGTTGTCTCAGAGGCTAACTGCCTCGTTCTTTCTGCTCACCTAGGCCTAGTCCTGCACAACCTAACCTAGGCCTAGAGTGTTTTCAGTCTCTGAGACTTACTGCTTAATAAGCTCACCCTTTCTTGTTCTTTCTGAGCTCTGGGCTGGTTGGTTCAACTCAGCTGTTCTGGCTCAAACTCCTCTCCCAGCTGACTTATTCAATCTGACTTTTATCTTGGCCTCTGAATTGCTCTGCTTGGCCTCAAACGAACTTCAGCAATCTGCTCTAATCTCCTGACTCCTCATTCTTTGGCTCATTCAGTCTCCATACAACCTCTCTCTGTAAAATTCTCCCTGTAAAACTACCTCCTCTCTCCTCCCTGCATTGTCTCTAAAGTAGCTTCCCTTTGCTCTCTCTTCTTGTGAGAGTTGGGCGTATCCTATTCTATCAAATCTTTCTCTGATTTGTCACTTTTTCTGCCACTCAATTAGACATCACTTTCAAATGTGGGTGCCTCCTTCTACAAACTAACTTTAATCTTAGACATTATGCTAAATGAAAGAAGTTGGTCAGGAAAAAAAAAGCCACACATAAATAATTCCATGCATATGAAATTGTAGAATAGGTAAAATATTCTTTGAAACTAAGGAATGGGGATGGGTGGCTAATGGAGGAGTGGGAGTTAGCCACAATGGTTGACCCAGGCAGAATTGTCTGAAGATGTGGAAAATGTATATCAGTCGGTATGCAGGTCACATGAGTGTATTTATGTGTCAGTAGTGTGTGTGTGTGTGTGTGTGTGTGTGTGTGAGAGAGAGAGAGAGAGAGAGAGAGAGAGAGAGAGAGAGAGACAGAGACAGAGACAGAGACAGAGACAGAGACAGAGACAGAGAGACAGAGAGAACACAAGTGCACATGCATATACATATCACCTTAAAGAAGAACTAGAAAGAACAATAGTGTATCTATTTGTTGCTGAAGCTGGCCTGTGTGTGCAAAGAGGCCTCTTACACTCCTAAGCTAATTTTGCATATCTTTGAGATGTTCATTTCAATATAGGTCACAGTTCCTGGCTATTCCAAAATGAGGTGCTAAGTTCATCGATTTCAGTTTGGTTAGGGGTAGGCTCTACATTTCAGTGCCAGAGGTGGGGACTGCAGGTGGGACTCAGTGGAGCTATGAAGGGTTCCGGGTAACATATCAGGGTGACCAAGTGGGCAGAGATGAGCAAGAGGTCCTTAACAGAAGTAGCTGAAGATAATGACAGAGCTTAGACCTCACGCTCTCATCCATGCCCTTCTCTGGAACTACTGTAGATGGCATCCTCTTCCAGCCTCCTCGGTTCTGATCTCCGAGCTGATGTTAGATTGCTGGCATGTGCTCTGGTCCCCATGCTTCCCTCCCACCTCCCTAATGCATCTCACAGAGCAGCAGTGAGCTTCTCTGATGGGCATTATCTTTCTTAGTAGGAAAGGGAGTTTATGGCTGAGGGTCTTCTAGTTCATAGCCCATGAAGTTCAAGAGAATTGGAAGGAGAAAGCTGGAACAAGACACATGAGTGTCCAGGCTGATGCATAATTGGACATTATTTTAAACCAGAATTACTTAAATATTAGTCTTGACTTTTCCTAGTAGAGAGAAAAAGAAACACACTTTCTTCTATTTCCAATAAAGGAATTAATTGTGTTTTGCTTGCTAAATTAGACAACTTCTTGGGAGGCATGTTTAAAAAAAAATCATAGGTCTAAACAACAAAGCATTCATCTTCTCCCTGGCCAGACTGTAGCCTCTAGGCTCGGGTAGGCTGATGTAGGCTGCGTATCTGCGCGTTTCCAACTCCTGGCTCACATG
Organism: Acomys russatus; assembly: GCF_903995435.1. NCBI lineage: Eukaryota > Metazoa > Chordata > Mammalia > Rodentia > Muridae > Acomys > Acomys russatus. The sequence continues at coordinate 9,065,825 of NC_067154.1, read as the reverse complement.
GGTCACTGTCTGTGAGGTTTTCAATCCACATCCAGGGAACTCTGCTGTTAGGAATGGGCTTAGCTCACTGGCCGGATGTGGGCCATGGGCTAGGCTAGTCAGGGCCTTCTGATGAGATTCCAGTCAGCCTTGCAGTTGATATTCATATTAATTGGGTTCTGCATCCAGGCCAAGAAGTGGGGTCACTAGGCTGTAGGCATGGGACTTGCTGAAACTGTGGGTAAAGGAACAAAGAGAACGCCCTCCCCCCCAAAAAAAAGCAGAACAAGGAGGTTAGTGCCTTCCTGTCAGATCTCCTGAGACCCTGCTTTTGCACCAGCAATGTGCCATTCTATCCTTTAAGGCTGTCTCCTCCAGCTCTGCCACGCCCTGAGTCAGCTTGGCAAAGCAAAACACTAGAGTCCAGAGGTCCAGGGCTCACAATGTCCACTTCGTCCTGGCATCAGTTTATTTACCAGGTCTAATGCAGTGGTGATAGCGGACTCAGTGAGGTCATGTGTGGAGAAGACCTAGCAGGGCCTGGCCTTGTTCTGCATCCTGCTGGCTAGACTAGAAACCATCCAGAAGGGGCTTGTCACGGGGCACATGCTCAGCTGGTATTCATTGTTTTGATCTGTACTCTCAGCCTCTGCATCTTGTCCTCACTTCTGCTGTGTCCTCCCACTTCTTCCGTGTCTGTCTCATTTTGCCAAATTGTTCATTCATTGGATAGAACACACTGTGTACCGAGGCTTATCGCTAACTGTGAGAGAGTCAGAAATAAATGATACCCGAGACAGATTGCTGCACAGGGTTAGGGGATGTGCATGGGGAGACTGCGAGAACCCAGCAGGGGAGCATCCCAGAATCTTAGCCTTCTCCTCTCCTCCCTAGGAGATCATCACCTCCATCCTGCTGAGTGGGCGAATAGGGCCCAACATCCAGCTGGCTGAATGCTATGGGCTGAGGCTGAAGCACATGAAATCAGATGAGATCCACTGGCTGCACCCACAGATGACAGTGGGCGAAGTGCAGGACAAGTACGAATGTCTACACGTGGAAGCTGAGTGGAGGTAGGAATGGCACCCTCCCTTCGAGCATCCCTAAGGCCCAGAAACTTCCAAAAACTTCGGGTGGCCTTTCTAGATGTAGTTGTCCCACAGCATCCTGAGGTCTAACCTGGGCTCGCGGCAAATGTCCGTTTCAGGACAGTATCTAGGGACAGTTCCGACCATATGCTGGCCATGGTATGGTGAAGCAGAACAGAGGATGGAAAGGAAGGAGAACCCAGGTCAGAGGTTGGTCCCCGAAATAAGGAAACTAGCATCTGTTGCCAGAAGCCTCATGGATAGCTGTTGCGTGCTGAGGGACAGAGTAGCTTTAGCCCTGTGGGTCCTGCTGCTTTCTTGGGAATCCAGCTTCCCTGTGGCAACCGGAGTCTGTCTTGTTGCAGGTATGACCTCCAAATCCGCTACCTGCCTGAAGACTTCATGGAGAGCCTGAAAGAGGACAGGACCACACTGCTCTACTTTTACCAACAGGTGAAAAGCACTTTAAATGCCGAGAAGAAGCATCCATTCTCTTCAGGGGTGATGGGAAGATAAAGGCCAGCCTTCTAGAAGGCTTGTCCCCGAGGCTGTTCCTTAAGCTCCCGGCTCCTCTCCAGCTTCTGTGTGGCCAGAAACCAGGGAGGCAGGAAAAGCCGGTTAGTGCCCAGGCACTGAGGTGTGGTTTCCAGCCTTCTTTGCCACTGGCCACCCTCATTCCCTGGGGTGCATGAATTTGTTCCCTCCTCTTTTCTACGTTTAGAGTAATGATGACATCTGCTCTAGAGAGCTGTCATGAGGACCAAGTGACGTCCATGGCAGAGAACTGGTGACTCGGCCTGAGGAAGAACCAATCACGATGTGTAGTTCTTGCCAGTTCCCACGGTGTAAATGCTCCTGTTGTAGCCTCTTTCAAGCCGTAAACATGGCATCCACCAGCTCACACAACTTTTTTGGGGGGGGGTTGTTGTTCTTGTTGTTTGGTTTTTTTGTTTGTTTGTTTGGAGTTTTTTTGTTTTTGTTTTTGTTTTTTTGTTTTTTGTTTTGGAGACAGGGTTTCTCTGCATAGCCTTGGCTGTCCTGGATTCACTTTGTAGACCAGGCCGGCCTCAAACTCACAGAGATTCGCCTGCCTCTGCCTCCTGAGTGCTGGAATTACAGCCATGTGCCATGGCACCCAGCTTACACAATTTAAAAACCATGCTAGCTGGCCCTCCTGAGCTGGCTGAGCCTCTCTCACTCTGTCAGACTACATCAGCAGCTGACACAGAACCTGCACAGGGGAAGTTCCAAAGCAGTGGGAACAGAGCAGGCACTGTCAACTTCTTTCTGGTCTTAACCTGCACTGTTCTTTCTGCTGGCCAGACATCAAGCCAGATAGTTCTTGGACTCTGAGTGACATTTATAATCACATATCAGCATGGGTTTGGATAAACTACTAACTCTTCCCCCAAGTATTCCTTCCTTCCTTCTTTCTTTCTTTCTTTGCTTCCTTCCTTCCTTCTTTCCTTTATCTCTCTTGATTACCACCCCCTTTCTCTCTCTCTCTCTCTCTCTCTCTCTCTCTCTCTCTCTCTCTCTCTCTCTCTCTCTCTCTTCTTTCTTATAATACTAATGGCTGAACCCAGGACATCACACCTACTAGGCAAGTACTCTTCCACTAAAACAAATCCTTAGCCATTTTTTTCCCCTGCAGTGTCTCATTTTTATTTTATTTTGGCTTTTCAGACAGGCTGCCCCACCTTCTCTCTCCGTGTGTGTGTGTGTGTGTGTGTGTGTGTGTGTGTGTGTGTGTGTGTTTGTGTGTGTGTGTTTGTGTGTGTCTGTCTGTCTGTCTGTCCGTCTGTGTCTGTGTCTGTCTCTCTCCATCTCTCTGTCTGTCTCTGTGTCTCTGTCTGTCTCTGTCTATCTGTCTGTCTCTCTCTCTTCTCTCTCTCTTCTCTTCTCTTCTTCTTCTTCTTCTTCTTCTTCTTCTTCTTCTTTTCTCTCTCTCTCTCTCTCTCTCTCTCTCTCTCTCTCTCTCTCTCTCTCTCTCTCTCTCTCTCTCTCACCCTGGCTGTCCTAGAGCTTGCTGTATAGATCAAGCTGGCCTGGAATTCACAAGGATCCATCTGCCACTGTCTCCCAAGGACTGGAACTAAAGGCATTTGCCACCGTGTTGGCTCCAAAACTGTCTCATTAAGTTGATTGAGCTGGCCTTGACAAACTGGAATAACTCATAGAGACCTTGAACCTGTAATCTTCCTGCTTCAACATCCAGAGTAGCTGAGATTACAGGCCTAACCCATCACGGCTTGCTTCAGTTTTTTTTTCTATCCAAAATGGCAGTGGGAGGGGGGAATGGAGACATCTGTCCATGATGGGATACTTTCTTTGTTGCTTTTCTATTGTTGTAAAGAGGCATCATGACCAAGGCTTATATTAGAAAGAGTTTATTGGGATTATAGTTTCGGAAGGTGAATCCAAAGCCATTGTGATGGGTAGTGTGGCAATAGTCAGGCAGGTGCAGTAGCTGAGAGTGTCTATCCTTATCTGCAGGTAAGAGGGAGAGGGGGAGACAGAGAGAGAGACAGAGAGAGAGACAGAGAGAGAGAGAGAGAGAGAGAGAGAGAGAGAGAGAGAGAGATGGAAAGAGACTAAGACAGAGAAACACTTTTGAAACATCAAAGCCTGCCTGCAGTGACACACCTCCTCCCACAAGGCCACACCTCCTGTTCCTTCCCAAGCAGTTCCTCCAACTGGGGACCACGCTTTCAAATTTATAAATCTATGGGGGCCATTCTCATTTAAACTACCAACCTGCACATGAGAGACATAGCCCGGAGACATCAGTTTGCTCCAGGAAGGAAAAAACGAGAGCGTGAGTCTGACCCTTGGCCTTTCTCCCACCAGCTCCGAAATGACTACATGCAACGCTATGCCAGCAAGGTCAGCGAAGGCATGGCTCTGCAGCTGGGATGTCTGGAACTCAGGTGGGTAATTTTGAGCCCTCTTCCAGGATGACATACTAGTGCTGGCTTTGGATTTGTTGGCTTGTCCCTCCTGTAGGAAGTGAAAGTGGGTATCTGAAAAACAGAAAGAGAAAGGGAGGAAGCTGACAACCAGGAGGACTCACCACCCAGTCTGCATGATAGACAAGAGAGAAAGGCAGCTCACATTCTACCTGGTCTCCTCCCCTCCCGTGGCTTGTCCAAGCTGCCTGTCCCTCCCACCTGCCTATCACTGTGGATGCCACTCAGGGATTCAGAAATGCTTCTAGAACTGTAGCCTGGGTCTAGGATCTCAAGGGTAGGGGTCTCAATCTGGGATGCTCATTGCTGCAGCCCAGGCTCTAAGAGGTAGGGACTCAATTGGTACACAAGCATCCAACAATGACTTCCAGTTCACAGTTTATGGAGGTGGCATGTATGCATAGTTAATTATAATTAGAGACAGAATGAGCATGCCTCAACCAGTCTTCTACAAGGAGACAATAACCACGAAGAAGAAAGTTTAACTGTTCTGGAAGGAAGTGAAAGATTTCAACTAACAGATAATGGGTGGGATTGGGGTAGGGAACTGGGCATTCCAGCCCCAGGGAACAGTGGGAGTAAGAGCCTTGGCTGGAGAACCACAGGGTTGAGATAATGGAAGCAATGACCATCCTGATGGCAGGCTGATGACATCATTAGACTGAGACAGAAGGACAGTCTAAGAAGCCAGGACTTACTTTTGGCTGTTGGGTCCCATTGCCATTTGGGACAGAAGAAGATCCTGTGGCTAAGCCTGTGCCCCTAGCCTGGTCTTGACCAAGGCCATGACACCTTCAGTTTGATGACTCATCTGCCACTCTACCTCCTTTCTTCTGCTCTACACCCTGATCAGTGTAAAAGTGGCTTCAACACCCAAGTGCACATCATGGTTAACTGGAGGCAGATACATTAGAGTCCCAATGCCATCCTTGGCCCTATGGGGCATAAGACCTGGGTGAGACCTTAGAAGATGAACTTTTAGCCAGCCTCCATGGTGGTTTAGATGCAGTTGGCCTCATCAGAATTACTGGAAGACTTTCAGGACCGTTGCCAAGTGTTACTTCTGTTTGGCCCAATGTGTCATTCTGGGGGATTTCTGATCTACCCGTGACACCCAAGTTGACTGAAAATAAAACTCTGCTGACACTTCCGTGGCACTGGGGCCTTAGAGAGAGGTTGAGGGGGCCCATGTTAGGGACTGTGCAACTGAAAGGTGAAGGTTCCATTTTGATTTAAGTATCTGAGATTGGTGGCCTGTTAAAGACTTGCGGCTGGCTGCCTTACAGTTAGTGGCAGTTGGTCTATTAGAGTCTAACATCTTGGATGCTCAGAGTTGGTGCACCAGGGAAGTCATGAAGCTTTTCACACATGCCTTTGTCTGTCTTCTGGGTCTGCTGGAGTTCTGGGACCTGCACCACATGCTACCTTCATCCTCTCAGAAACGAGACAATTCTGAAAAGTGGCTCTGTTGAGCTCTGTATTTGTGGGACTCATGCTAGACTGTTGTGTTATTTTGAGACTCCAGGAAGCCACCTGCCCCAGATCTGCTGGCAAATGACCTCATATTCTTATACCCTCTAGCCACCCCCAAACTGTTATTGGTTATGGCTCAAAGGCTAAGCATGGTACTCAAGCACTAAACAACAAGAGAGGTATCTGAACTGGCCTCTAAAGACAGTCATCAAGAGTACACAGTGTGATAAGTCTGTTCCCTGACCACCTTAGGGTTGTCCCCAAGCCCCCAACATCCTGCCACAGATGTCCTGAGCCTCAAAAGGAATCAAACTCCCACTCTCAGTGCTAGGGATATGCTGTTTCCGCGGATGTGTGGAAAACATCTGTGTTAACCTCATGGGCCTCCAGGCTCAGTAGTTTTCAAATGGAAATGGTAGAATGGCTTACATGGTGATTGAGTGAGTGGATTTTAAAATCAGATTACCACTATTTCTCATCAAGAGGAGGACATATTTCGGAAAATCAGACCATAAAGCAGAACCTTCTAGAACCAGGTTCTTTACTGAAAGCCATGGGCGATGGTGCCTCGCTCTACCAATATCAAGGACTGCGTAATCTGCCTACAGATAAATGACATCACCAGAAAAAATAACATATCCTTTCCCCGGCTTTATGAAGCACAATATATGCATAAGCCAGGAGACTAGTAAGACCAAACCTCAGGAGACCTGGTTCCTGTTGAGACGAATCAGACTGATTGGGAAGAACAGAGGGTCTGAAGTGGGGAGCCTGGACAGGAATCCTGAGTTTTCATTTGCTGTGCTGCTCTTGACAAGTTACTGAACATCTCTGTGCCTTCATTGCTCTATCTTTAACGTAAGGGCTGTTGGGAAGAGTGCGTTAGTTTATGTATTTAGGGCCCTTAGAAGAAGAACAAGGACAGAAGTGCTCTAGAATTAGTGGTTTATTCGTTGGATTTATGAGGGGGTCTGAGATCTGGAGTGTTCCAAAGAAAGGGAGAGAGACAAGGAGGACATCACAAGCCCTGACAGGCAGCTGAAGGGCGTCTCTGTACCAAGCAGGCAGGGCTCTATAGAGTCTTTTCTCGTTATGCTTAATTATATTTGTGGCACAGGATGTTGTTCGTGCTTGGCAAGCACTCTCGCGCTGAGGCAGGTCCCTCCTCCATTTATTCATTTGTATTGTTATTTAGAGAAGTTTTGGCTTCACATTAAAGTTTAGCCAAAGGCACAGAGATTTCTCCTGGATCCTGTGCTCTGCACACACACACACACACACACACACACACACACACACACACACACACACACACACCTTCCCCAGTTGTGTATGTCCTTCAAGATTGGTGCAATTCCTATGGTGGATGAATACCCACAGATGCACCAGTATTACCCAAAGTCCACAGCTCACATCAAGGCTCACCTCGGTGCCACACATTCTGTGAGTGTGGACAATGTGTCTAACTATTAAAATGCCATGCACAAGTTTCATTGCTTTGAGCATCTGTTGTTGTCCCTCCCTGGCCACCACCAATCTTTTTATTGTCGCCATGGTTTTGCCTTTTCCAGGGTATCACATAGTTGAAATGATAGTAATTGCTATTTATTTATTATTTATTGGGGGGTGCTTTATAGATGTCAAACACATAACTTCGTGTGAGTACCCTACTACATGAAATTCGTGGGCCATCTGCTAAAAGTTAGTCAGAAGGGCCAAATAACTTATCTTTTTTTGATAAGAAGCCAGGAATATTTTCCCACATCCAGTGCAACACAGGACTTTCAGTACCAAAGAATCAGTGAATGTGTCACCCAGGGTTTCTTAAGCAGAGACTGACACAATTAGGAATAGAGAAAAAATACTCACCTTACCTCACAAATTCCACAAGGAATTTGACCTTGTGGTTAACTTGTGAATGTTGGCAACAAATTAACAGTTTCCTTATTACTGCCAAGTGGCTTTTGCAAGTCTTTTAGTGGGGGGGGAGGGGCCGTGTGGGGCTGGAATGGATCTCTCATGAGTCTGCACCCGACCATAGACTGCTGCCATCTAGTGTTTGCTTCTCAGAATTGCAGGCTCAGCCTGGGGAGAACCAGCTTGTATTAGATAGAGGTAGTCCAAGCAGCGACAGCTTGGCTCAGCTAGGCAAAGGATGTTCCCTGTCAGCCAACCAGATAGAAAAATCTCAACACAGGGTCTCTGGAGAAATCAAAGTCTCTAATTGCCCTCCAGGACCTCTCAGTGATGTGTGGTGGCCTCAAAAGTTGGAAATACAGGGCTGAAGCACAGACTAGTTATTAGACACTTCAGCTCATGGCGTTTCTGTGACCATTTTGCAGGGCATGGAAGAAATGGGCCATCGGGGATAGAAAGAGTGTATTATAAACACAGAACCAGGAGACGGGAGATATCTGAGCCTCCTTTTCCTAATTCAATACCATTCCATTCACTATTTCCTGAAGCGTCCTAAAATTGCCACTGATTTGCCCTTCTACGTAGCAAAATGTCTCCATTTTAAATTTTCTTCCTTGTCATGGGGCCTCATGTAGCTCAAGTCACCCTCAGACTCACTACATATCTGAGGGTAACCTTGAACTCCTGATCTTTCTCCCTCTCCCTAATAAGTGCTGGGATTACAGGAGTGCAGTGCCCCCCATAACCAGCTTGAAATCTTTTTAAAGGTACCCTTTTGGGGGGTTGGTTTTTTGAGACACGGTTCCTCTGTGTAGCCCTGACTGTTCTAGAAGGTTTGTAGACCAGGCTGGCCTCGAACTCACAGTGATCTGCCTGCCTCTGCCTCCTGAGTGCTGGGATTAAAGGCGTGCGCCACCACGCTGGGCTCATTAAAAGTACCTTTAAAGTATTTTGCAAACATCATTCTTTACCACAGATCTCAAATCCCATTCATTCATTGATTCATTCACTCACTCACCCCACAAGGGCTGTGCACCTCAAGTGACCTGAAGAGACCCCCCTCCCATCTCTTCTGGGAAGACAGTCTTAGCTTCTCACAAGACTCACCCCCACTGACTGGCAGACTGATCTCATTGCCCCGATCTGCCTGGGGAAGGCTCCCTCCATTTCAAAGTTTTGGTTTTGGTTGAAGGATAGTGGCTGTATGCATTTATCGAAACACATAATTTCTTTATGGTAAGAACGTCCAAAATCCATCCCTGTTGCCTTTGAAATATGAAGTTGTTATTAGCTTCAGTTATCCCACAGTGCAGCAGAGTGCGGATCACCACTCTTCCTGATGAGCCAGCCCGAGAGTCTCTCCATCTTAAAGACTTTTCTACCCCCTTCCCTCATCTCATGCACCTTCCCACATCTGGATTGTGACATCTGCCAGACCCTTTGACTTTAGGCTGGTTCTGTTTACCCTGGAAAATTAAAACATTGATGATTTTGTGTCTTAGTTTTTTGTTTTTTGTTTTTGTTTTTGTTTTGTTTTGTTTTGTTTTTTTAATACTTTGAAATCTCAAAGCCTGCCTGCAGTGGCATACCTCATCCATCAAAGCCACGCCTCCTAATCCTTCCCAAAAGGCCACCAATTGGAGACCAAGCACCAAACATATGAGCCTCCGGGTCCACCACACTCCACTCTCTGGACCCCATAGGCTTGTGGTCATATCATGATGCAAAATGCACTGAGCCCAACTACAAAAGCCTCCATAATCTCTCAGTCTCAACACAGCTTAAAAGTCTAAAATCTTCCGATACTCGAGGCAATCTCTCAACTGTAACCACCTATAGAATTAAAAAAACAAGTTGCATACTTCCAGCATACAGTGGAACAGACTATATATACATTACTATTCCAAATGGAAGAAAGGGAACAGTAAGGAAATGTTGGACCAAAGCAAGACTCAATAGGCAATTCTATTCAGATTTTTCCACTGCATTTGTTTTTCCAAGTTTCAAATTAACAATCATCAAGAGGCAATCATTTCTATTGCTTTATAGTATAGTTGAGAGTATATTCAAAGCTACTGAGTCTTAAAAACTTAAGGATAGAGCAATCCATGTTGGATGCTTGGGGAGGAGGTGGTCTCTCTTGTGACTCATCCTATAGATGTTTTTTTACCCAGAGTATAGAAATACTTACTTGGAATCCTTAGTTCTTAAATGGCCTTATTTATACTTATCTTTTAACCCATCAAGAATAAACATTGTAGGAGGAGGAGAGATGCCTCAGGAGTTAAGAGTTCTTACTGTTTTATCAAAGGACTGAAATTCAGACCTCTGCACCTACCCTAAGCCCCTCGCAAAGACTCACAACTCTAGCTGCGAAGGATTTGGCACCCTCTTCTGTCCTCCATGGGCAGCAGTGTGTGCGCATGCGCACGTGAGCCCACACACAGACACGATAAAATAAAATATTCTAGAGAAACAAGGTGTAAACCTATAATGTGTCTATGTTCTGGTTAGCTAAGTTCACTGTTTCAGAATCCTGAGCGTGCAGCGTTAGTGCCGAAGTATCCCCAGTTATCTGTAACCATCTGAGTTAAGGGGACCCTGAGTGACTATAAGGTAAAAATCAAGATTAGGACAATGCCTACAATAGCTGATGATTGATTACTAGACACAGTGGACTTGGCAATATAGAGAGTCTGGTGTACCTGGGGGCATTGGCTATTTCATCTCCAATTAAAATCACAATTGCTACAAATAGGCTATTATTATAATTTATACTATTACACCATGAATTATTGTTTATAGTATAGTCCTTATTACTTTGTATAGTCATAATACAAAATATACAGTATTATATATACATATATATGACTTAAATATAGGAATTTTTATATCATCTGGCAGTAGGATTATTAATTGTTTTCATTTTCTCCTGTAAATGTTATTGCTCTTTGGGTCTTATCCCCCCTGGTGGCATCTGTATCTGGTAGAGAAAGATGCTTTCAGGCTAACACATGGACAGAAGGCGCCCTACTCTGAGGGATTCACCCTCCAACTATGGGCCCTCTTTGCCATGCCGTCTCTCCCTCTCTCCCCAGGAGATTCTTCAAGGACATGCCCCACAATGCACTGGACAAAAAGTCCAACTTTGAACTCCTGGAGTAAGTTCTATGTCAGGCATGGATTCCCCCCTTTCCCCCTCCCCCTTCCCCCCCTTTTCCCTTTCCCCTTTCCCCCTCCCCCTTTCCCCCTCCCCCTCCCTATCCCCCTCCCTCCCCCCCTCCCCCCTTCCCCCAGTGTCCTGTTGTCTTGTACACCTGTCCAACTCCCCAGCCAGGAGCCCCCAGGGCCCAGTTCCCCGGTCTCCAAGCCCTCTCACAACCTTTTGGTTGGTCAGAAGTCCAGTACATGTGTCAACTGCAGCCTACATTTTCCTTCTTTCAGAAAAGAAGTGGGTCTGGACCTGTTTTTCCCAAAGCAGATGCAAGAAAACTTGAAGGTGAGGGAAACAGAGAGCAAGGAGCCCAGTGAGCCCTGCTTGATATCCGCTCAGGACAAGAAGAAGATCTATTTCCTTAGACTGCGTGATTTAAGACAGCTGGTGTGCGTGGTAGGCCCTCCGGGCCTGGGATGATGCGCACCTGGCTCAAGACTGCCCTGGAGGCTTGATTGTTTCATGACCTGGGTTATGGGATTCCATGGCTCCTGCCTTCCCTCCCAGGGTTAGGGTGAGCATCTGTGGAAACAGCTGTGAGCTTTAGGAAAAACAGCTAAGCTTCTGTCGTGGTGGGGACCCCGCAACTCATGTTGCAGCAGCGGCGGGGGGGGGGGGGGGGGCTTCTTTCCACAAGATCCAAGGCAGGAACCTGAACTGACTCGGTCCTCCCCATCCGCCCTCCTAGCCTAAGCACTTCCGGAAGATGATCCAGCAGACGTTCCAGCAGTATGCATCACTCCGAGAGGAAGAGTGCGTCATGAAGTTCTTCAATACCCTGGCGGGCTTTGCCAACATCGACCAGGAGACCTATCGCTGCGAACTCATTGTAATGGCCTATTTTTCTTACCTTCACCCTGCCTGACCTCCAGGCCTCTGGGCTTATATCCCAGGCGGGCAATTTGGGAAAAAAGAGGGAGGTGGGAAGGGAGAGAAAAGTGATGGGAAGAGGTGAGCTGTATGGTGGAGTTTAGCACGGAAAGGTGTTTGCTCACCTTCATGAAGATCTCCTAAAGCTTCTGAATATGGCTGGGCACCATGGGAACCAATCCCCTTTCTCCTTTTATTCCAGCAAGGATGGAACATTACTGTGGACCTGGTCATTGGCCCTAAAGGCATCCGCCAGCTGACAAGTCAGGATACAAAGGTAGAGAGAGAGCCCAAGAGCGAGCCAGCAACCCAGCTCCAGCTCAGAGGTCTTGTCCTCCTCCCTGTCTCTCCTTCTGTGCCCCCATCAGCTCTTCTCCCCCATCTCCCCACTGCTCAGGGCAGAGACTTTATAAGGGCATGGCCTTGGTGTAGATTTGTTGAGAGGATCTGGGGAGAGCAGCGAGGGTCAGATAGTTCACTATTTGCCATGACACTGCTGCACAAAGTGGGGTTAGGAGTGATAGAAGGCTGTTGCTGCTCTTGTGGTGCATAAGGAAGAGCTTCTCCCTCGATGGCAAAATAAGGCAGTGACTCTCTGGGAACCAGGTCTAGTTCTGGCTCTACCCTCAACTTGACTTACGACCTTGACAAGGGTACCTTCCTCCCTTTTCTTCTGCGACCTGAGCATCATGGGCTCCCGATGGTCTCCCAGCATTATTCTCTCCATCTTCAGAAGAGACATTCCCCACTCCCCACCCTTCATCCTCACCCCCATCTTGACCAGTTTCCTCCGCAGATCCTGGAGTTAAATGTTCTTCAGTTCTCCCTGCCTCTTTCACAGCCCACCTGTCTGGCCGAGTTCAAACAGATCAAGTCCATCAGGTGCCTCCCACTAGAAGAGGGCCAGGCAGTCCTGCAGCTGGGCATCGAGGGTGCCCCCCAGGTGAGCATCTCTGGGAGACCTGGGAGCTTTGTGGTGAGATTTATTCAAGCCAGCATGCCCAAGTCCAGCAGGGACCAGGGTTCTCTGTTGACAGCTCTTGTTTAAAAAAGAAAAGAAAACTGTACCCATGACTGGCAAGATAAAGGAGCCTACCCCCGCCAATAATCTGAGTTCAACCCGCCCCCCCCCCCCGTAGTAGAAGGAGAGAAATGACTTGTGGGAATTGTCCTCTGACCTCCACATTCACATAGTGGCAACTCTGTGGCTTCTCTCCTTCATCTCCTATTTGGTATAGACCGAAATTAAATCCTACCCAGTCTTCACACAAAGTTCTGTGATAATAATAAGATTGGGGGGAAATTATTATTTTAATATCATAAAAGAAGTAGAAAAGGCTTTAGAGTAGGTAGAGGTGACTGGAAATAAGAAACATAGCCCATGTCCAATATTTGGCAAATAAGCAATGGCTTAGAAGTTGAGACCTGAGAGACATAGTTTTATGTGTGTTTGTAATTAGAAGTATGGGAGCAACCTCAGACCACCAAACATTTGTCTCTCTCCTCTAGCCAGCATGTGCTGAGCCCCCAAGCCTACCCACCTCTCACTTCTCAGTTTCTGCACGTACACAGCAAGCGCTTAAGAAATACAAGGTTCAGGGATGAGAATAAATGAGACTCAGACCTGGCCTTGCAACAAAGAGCACTGGATAGCCAGTGGGAGGGATAGCCAGTGTGCCCCCTGGTGGCTGTCTCTAACAGCAACCGCGCACACACAATACTTAGGAAAGGTGCGGCTGGAATCCCACAGAGGTGGGGCCAGGCCCTGCAGCCTCTTCTTCCTCCTCCTTGTGGGATGGACTCTAGCCGAGGCTTCGCTTTCTCACGGTGGCTGGCTCCCTTCTCTGCAGTCCTTGTCCATCAAAACCTCATCCCTGGCAGAGGCTGAGAACATGGCTGACCTCATAGATGGCTACTGCAGGCTGCAAGGAGAACAAAAAGGCTCTCTCATCATGAATGCCAAGAAAGGTAGGATTCTCTTTGCAAGTAGAATAGCCCAGAGGTGGGTGGAAGAGGGAAGATGAGACATTGGCCCTTAAGTGGAAGGAAAGATTTTAGGAGTGTGAGGAGGTACAGAGCCTGTCTAGTCTAGGTGGTCAACTACAGGAAGTAACTTCTGGGGAGCGGGGCGTGTTTACAACCTCTGGCATAACAGAGCCTTTGCTAGCATATGACTGTTCTGTTCTTTGTGACCCTGATTGGGGACCAGTCAGGAAATGGGCACTGCCTGGAGCTGGTGATATTGGCAGGAGGAAGTTTACAAGGAGGGTTCTAGTTCCAGTCCAAGTAACGCCCACAGTGATGCTGACAGACAGCCTCATGAGCAGGTGTCCCATCTGCCATCTGCTCACCATACGTTTATGGTTTCCATCCTCCCTTCCCCCACTTTCCCCTAGATGGCGAGAGGAGGAACAGCCTGCCCCACATCCCCACACTGTGAGTACAAGAGGGATGCCAGGCTCAAGACCAAAACTCAGACAACATGAGCTAGGCTGGGAAAACCTGCAGCAAGCAACCCCCACCCCCACCCCGCCAACCTCCCTTGTTTTTGAGAGAATACCTGAGTGTCATCATTTCAGTAGAGTGTGTGTGTTCCCTCCCGGTACACAGCCATAGGAATATCCCCTGTCCCACCTGCTGCTGTCCTGAGATAGAGGGAGGCCTCTGTCCTTCCTTCCACCCTTGCCCCTCGGAGTCCCAGGCTATATACTGCCAGCCCCCTGACTGCCAGGTTGGCTGCTTTTAAAGATCCAGCCAGTACTGAGTGGGTGGATGGTAGAGTGCAGCTGCCTGGGGGTGGGGGGAGTGTTGCAGGCCTCTGAAGTCAGCCAGCTTCTGCCCTCTTTACCTTCTCCCACAGAAACCTGGAAGCTCGGCGCTCCCACTTCTCAGAGAGCTGCAGCATAGGTAAGCATAGCCACTGTGCCCTCAGCCTCTGCCCCTGCCTCATGCCTGCCCACTGCCTCTGCTTCCTCTCCTGGGGTTACCAAGCCTTCTCTCCAAGTCACAGTAGAACACTCACACCCCTCCCCCATCAGTTCTCAATGATGGCTCAAAACTACCATTAGTTGTAATAGCAAACATGAATAGTTTGCACCATGGTGCTGTGTTGACCTTGGTTGGCTTTATTGGCACACACAATGCAGTAAATTGACTCAAAACCAGCCATATTTTTTTTCTCTCCTCCCAGGTCTGGAGGCTGGCAAGTCCAGTCTCTGCAGATTCTTGCTGGTGAGGGCTCTGTGCTGGGCTCGCCTCCTTGCTGTGTGGTCACATGGTAGAGCGGTCACATGGTAGAGAGAGCAAGCGCTAGTCTCTCATCCTCTTCTTTTAAGAACACTAATTTTAATAGGAATCCCCTCTTCATGACATCATCAAACTCATCACTTCCCAGGGACCCCCCACCAGGCATCATACTGTTGGGTAGGACTGCAGTGTATGGATCTGGGAGAGACACAAACACCATGTTACTAATAGAGTTTAATGGATTGTGTGTTATTTGAAACCAACAGAACTGAGTGAGTAATCAGAGACTCGGGCTGAAGTGTCTTCAGCTATGTGGCTTCCTTGAATCTTGGTATAGAAGGCTGGACTCTCCTGCATGACCCCCACCCTCACTCTCTCCTTTGCCTACCTGGCTTCCGAATAGGAACCAGGCCCTAATTCCTGGCTGTGCCTCGTAATGACATCTAGCCTGTGGGCTGGGCCCCTCTTCTGTCATTACAGAGTCAGACATCTATGCAGAGATTCCAGATGAGACACTGCGAAGGCCAGGAGGTAGGTTCTTAAAGAGGCTGGTCACCCCACCACCAGCGTGGCCATGGTCAGGGCCCTGAGAGGTGACATCATGAGGACTCCTGGGACAACGCAGGGGAACCAGTCTGTCCTTCCTTTATCCTCATTTGCATGTGCTCAGGCAGAGAAAACCTGAGGGACCCTGGGTTTGAGAGCTGAGCCTCCACACAGACTGGCCTTGTTATGTGGGTCTGTGTGGCTTCAGTGAGGACCTCAGGAATGTGACCCTAGGAAGCAGGGAGCTGGGAACAGGGTGGTAGGTCTCCCTGGACCTGAGACAATGGGATAATCTAGATGCCATGTCCCAGCCAAGGCCCTTAGATCTTTGCTGTTGAACACTTGGGTTCCCCAGGGAAGCCAGCTGCCATTTTCTCTTCGTATGCAGGTCCACAGTATGGCGTTGCCCGTGAAGATGTAGTTCTTAATCGCATCCTTGGGGAAGGCTTCTTTGGGGAGGTCTACGAAGGTGTCTACACTAATCATGTGAGTCCCAGGCACTAAGTATCCCTTTTCTTTGTGAGAGAGGAGCTGGGTTGGAGGTCGCAGCTGGCTGATGCCCAGTGGGTATGCATTCACACAGCCCGGGGATACTCCTGAGATTGGGCAACAGTGTACTAGGGGTGACAACACAGTGAACTCTGAGGCTCATGGGAGAATGCAGAGGAAGGAAGAAGTAAAGTAAGATGCAGTTGGGGCAGGGCCTAAGTGGATCCAGCAGGAACTGGTGTCCAGGTGGCTGAAGCCAGGGTGAGCCTTGGCTATACAGTTATACTTCAACAGCCTGGAGAAAGTAGGGCCCAAGGAGAGAGAGCGGTGTGGTTGACAGCCAAAAGTAAGGCTAGAGAAGGAAGCCCTGCTCTCTTCTGGTGGGGCCCGTGTGTATGCGTGTGTGTGTGTGTGTGTGTGTGTGTGTGTGTGTGTGTGTGTGTGTGTGTGTGTGTGTGTATGCGTGTGTGTGTGTGTGTGTGTGTGTGTGTGTGTGTGTGTGTGTGTGTGTGTTCTGCCCCACATGCCTGCTTGCCTTGGGCAGATCACGTGGCTCTATCCTCATCTGGACAGAGAGATTGAGCTTTCTGGTCTCTGAAGCCCTTTCTAGTTCTAGCACAGAAGAATCTGGAAGGAAGGAGAGGTGTGGATGGGTTGCAGGGCTGAGGTGCCCTGCAGAAGCCACACCATTTGCTTTCCTTAGGCTGCTAGCCAAGTCTGCGATAGCCATGCCGAGGCTGGGGACGGGACACTCTCTTCTGAAAAGCACTAGGGTCCCTGAACATAGACTTCTATTGCAGAAAGGGGAAAAGGTCAATGTGGCCGTCAAGACCTGCAAGAAAGACTGTACCCTGGATAACAAGGAGAAGTTCATGAGCGAGGCAGGTAGGCATCCCCTGGGGTAGGGGCCCCTGAGATGCTCCAGCCCTCTAAGATGGGAAGGGAGCTGGAAGTCTGGGAAGGAGCGGCAGCCTACCTCTACTCCTGATTGTAAAACTCTCTTGGCCCCATATGTCACAGTTGGGGCAGGACACCACATTTCTCTTATGTGGCTTGTGATGGGGGCTGTAGTTTGGTGGTAGAACCCTTGCCTGGCATGCGCAAGGGTCCTGTTTGATCCTCTGTGCGGAAAAAAGAAGAACAAAACATGTTCTGTGTGACCTTTGACCTGCTCCACCCCTCCTCTCCCTCCTGCAGTGATCATGAAGAATCTTGACCACCCCCACATCGTGAAGCTGATTGGCATCATTGAAGAGGAGCCCACATGGATCATCATGGAACTGTACCCTTATGGGGAGGTGAGCTCAGGGGGCTGACGAGGAAGCCCGTGGGACAATGGGGCTGAGGAGGCATGGGAGGCATTTATAGCAAGGGGTCTTTGCAGCTTCCCACCTTGCGTATCAGCTGTTAGGTAGAGGAAGTTGCCAAAACATATTGCCAATCTTTGAATTTGTCCCTGCTGCTGCCCCCAAAAGAAAGAAGGGGGTCAGTGACTACTGGTAGCCCAGTGCCTTGGTGGACGCCACGCTGGGGCAGAAGGAGCGATTCTCACGGCATGTCTCTCTTCCTGCAGCTGGGCCACTACCTGGAGCGAAATAAGAACTCTCTGAAGGTACCCACTCTGGTCCTGTACTCTCTGCAGATATGCAAAGCCATGGCCTATCTGGAGAGCATCAGCTGTGTACACAGGTAGGAGCAGTGTAAGAGTTGATCTGGTCCCTGAAGAGGAGGCAGTGTGTAGAACTGGGGGGTGATGTGGTCCCAAGCCAGAACCCGATGCTGGTCTGTGCCTGGCAAAGTGAGAGTGCTCACCGCTCGGGTACATCACATAAAACATCTCCTCATCTGGGAAGTTAAAAGGTCCTAGGATACTGAGAGGAAATCGGAATTCTGAGGTCTCGCTGTAGCTTTGTATCTTTTGCTCGGTCCTGGTGAGCGCTGGGGTCAGGGTGGGAGCGCTGCTCTCTTGCTAAAAGCATCATCTCCATCACTGGGTGAAACTTGGCTTAGGAAGAAAGTGAGCTGGAGGAATGTCCGGAACATCCTAGGGTCTCCATGCTAGTTCTCCAGTACCGTGACCCGCCATCCACTTTAACTGTGGCTGTATATGGTTCTAGCCCACTCTCCACCTGGCTTTGCTCTCATTCCTTTGAGAATCTGAGTCCCAAAGAGACCACAGTGGGGTGCTCACCCTACCATGCATGTGGCCTGTGTGGCTTTGAGCCTGATTCTGTGCAAAGCCATATAGGAAATACAAACAAACATCCCTTGTTCATTCAGCAAGTCTTGTGGAGCATCTACTTAGCACGGCCTATGTTCTAGAAGGTAGAACAAAGTCGCAATCAATATGACCATATAGTCGGGGAGGAGGGCCCCCTCGGTCATAGACCTAGGGGAGGGGAATAGGATGAAAGCAAGAGGGAGGAACAGGTGGATACAAGGGATGGGATAACAATTGAGTTGTAATCTGAACAAATTAATTAAATAAAAAAAGAAAAAAAACACAAAACAAACAAACAAACAAAAAGAGCAAAAGGAATCTTTGTCCTTGGAAAGCTCACGTTCTAGGCTGAGGGTCAAGTGTGAGTTGCACGTGGCCTGGACCCAAGCTGATGTGCTTGTAGGTATGTTTCCTTTATTTGTCCGAAGCTGGGTGTTTTAAAACCATCTTTTCAGTAGCTGAAACGACAGGAAGTCCTATGGCCTGTGGGAAGCAGGTAGGCCCTTTGGGGCTTGTGGTGGTACTAAGAATGCAGGTGGCCCAGGTCAGCGGGCATGCCTCAAGGAGATGCAGATGCCTATGTCTCAGGAGCTATATCATCCTGGTGATGCTGTCTTCCTGACCGAAACTTCCTGGGATATTCCTTCAAGCTGGTGCCTGGTTCTCTTCACTTGTACCAGCATCCCAAGGCAGTGCCTCATGCTAGACTTCAACCCTTTTTTCAGGGATATTGCTGTCCGGAACATTCTAGTGGCCTCTCCCGAGTGTGTGAAGCTAGGAGACTTTGGGCTCTCCCGGTACATTGAGGATGAAGACTATTACAAAGGTGAGTTGCCAGTACAATTCATAGAATTCAAAATCCCAGAGTAAGGAAGCCTCACCCAGCCAGTGGGCTCTGGAGAGCAGGAATGTAATTCTGGACCTCACACCCCTAAATAATTCCTGCAAACCTCTTTGTCCACGCCAAGCCTCCGTGACTCGTCTTCCCATCAAATGGATGTCCCCGGAGTCCATCAACTTCCGGCGCTTCACGACTGCCAGTGACGTCTGGATGTTTGGTGAGTGGTGACTCAGGAGGGCCCAGGAAAGCACTGGTTCTCACATCTGTGGCCTGCGCAGGAGGGCAGCACAGGGAGCAAGGATCTTACATGGGCCCCTCAGGTGCCAGAGGCATTGAGAAGCCCCAATGGTGGAGAGAGTCGGTGGCAGAGCGGAAGTGACATGGGCGAGGGCCTGGTTAGGATAAACTGGGTTTATCTCCCTTGTAAAGACCTGTGACAAGCATGCACTACATCAGCGGTCCTACAAGGACTGTGCAGGAAGGGCTTCTGGGAGTCCTCAGAGAAAACTGGCCAGCTTCTTTCAAGAAGAGAGAGGCCCAGCTGGATATGATGGGCATAGCATGCTGTACAGCGTCATCCTTCATCCCATCATCCTTCACCCCAAGCTCACACAGGCAACAAATGTCAGAACTGGTATTAGGACTGCCCCCACCCCCTGCCATGCATGAGGAAGGCCTTTGCTCCTCCCCTACCCCAGGAATAAGTTCTGACCACCCAGATGATAGCCTCCCCCAGATCCTCTGGATCCTAGTAGCTCCATTGGGGAGGGTTCTTGTGGAGAATAGACTGTGGTTCACGTGCTATAGGTATATAGGTATAGGCATATAGGTATATAGGTGTAGGTATATAGGTGTAGGTATATAGGTGTAGGTATATAGGTATATAGGTGTAGGTATATAGGTTATAGGTATAGGTATAGATATATAGGTATATAAGTTCATGTGCTATCCATGTCTTGGCTGAACTATTGTGGTGGGTGAGACCTCAGGGGAGAATGTTGCTCCTCCAGCTGTGACCAATCGCCAGCTGTCACCGTTGTCCCTGGGGATATTACGTTGGTCCCTCCCCTGAGCCTTTCCCCTCTTGTCTCAGCTGTGTGCATGTGGGAGATCCTCAGCTTTGGGAAGCAGCCTTTCTTCTGGCTTGAAAACAAGGATGTCATCGGGGTGCTAGAGAAAGGGGACAGGCTGCCCAAGCCCGACCTCTGTCCACCTGTCCTTTACACCCTCATGACTCGCTGCTGGGACTATGACCCCAGTGACCGGCCCCGCTTCACGGAGCTTGTGTGCAGTCTCAGGTGAGCATATTGCGGGGAGCCGTGGGTAGAGGATGAAGCTTTGGGTGTGGTGGGGAGCCTCCAGCCCTGGGCAGTCTTTGTTCCCCCTTGTCAGACAGGAAGTTCAGATTTAGGTTGGTGACTTGACCACTAGTAGTGACAGGTAAAATGGGACTTAACACTCAGAACATCCTTCTGGTCACCATGTGGAAGTTGGAAGCATAATGGTACTAGATAGTGTTGGAGGACAGAGAGGTGAGACCTGTCACATGCAAGCTCAGTGGTGAGGGAGGGCAGCCTGGGGAAGCCTTGCTCACCCTGGCACTTTGTGGAGTAGACTGCTTATGACTGTGACCTTTCTCACTCCCCTTCTGCATTTGGTAGTCCTTCCCAGTTATAGAAGAAGGGGATGTTTTGACCTGTTACCAAGACTGTTCTCCTTTACGTGTCTGTTCTGTTTGAGGACCAGTGGCTTAAGTGGGCTCATTAACCCAGCAGCTGTGTCTCCAGTGTCAGGAAGTCACTGGGGAGGGGTGTCACCTCTCTTAGGGCTTCAGGGTCCTCCATCTTTCTGCCTACCACTCATGAGTGATCCAACGTCTTTTGCTTTTCTTTAGGTTAGGGATCAGCAAGCCTCTGTTAAAGACCCAGGTAGTAAATATTTGGTTCTTTGCAGTCTATGTAAGTCTCTGTTGCAACTACTTGGCTCTATCACTGCAGCCAGAGGCACTGGTAAAGGAAGAGGCTGGCTGTGTTTGATAAAGTTCCATCTGCATACGCCAAAACTTGGCATCATGAAAACAAACAAATAAACAAACAAAACAGGTGGTGACCATTCTTAATTTGAAACCATGAGAAAATAGGGAGGAGAACAGGCTTAGCCTGTGGCCCCTGTTTGTGGACCCCTGTCTTAGGGAAGCTTGCTTAGTGAGCTTAGATAATGTGGCAAACTGTGTGTGTGCATGTGTGAGTCTGGGTGTGTGCATGCGTGTGTGTGTGTGTGTGTGGGTATGTGTGTGAGTGGGTGTGCACTGGGGAACAAGAGAATGTTAGGCAAGTGTTCTACCACTGAGCTACACTCAGCTCTGGTGGTTTTATTTGAGAGCCAGAAAATAGGCTCTAGACAAGACATGGCACCATATGCTTGTAATCCCAACACTTGGAAGGTACAGAGTAGGATCCTGTGTTCAAGATCATCCCTAGCACAAGTTTTCATTTAAAAGTCTGATGGGAGGACCAAAGGAAAGGCTGAGAAAGCCTAGGTGAGGATGACCCTGCATTTGTCCGTGCCTTGGAGTCTCAAACACGCTCTGCAAAACCGTAGTCTTGAATGCCTATCTGTTCCAGTCTTCCCTCCGTGACTCTTCTCATTGATTCTGCACCATCTGTTGGTCCTTCCTAAGGAAGTCTTAGGCAGGTTCCAGGATAAAAAGTGACTGGAAGATATAACCTGGTCAAAAGCTCTGGGATGGACAAGGTGGGTTCTTGAGAACCATGGGAAGCTGTGGCAGTTGCCTATCTCTGGGCTGACACCCACTCCTACCCCTTGAAGTGACTCAGATCCCAGAGACGCTCAGATGCCTCCTGTTGGCACAGCCTGCCAGTCCTTCCTCTAGGGTTAAGAAAGGGTCCAAACAGCATGCCCCAGGCTTGTGTCAAACTTTGAGAACTTGCAAAAACACTCGTGAACTTTTAGAATCCTTTTGATTTACAAAGAATAGTCAGCTATGAGCACTGTGTGTGTGTGTGTGTGTGTGTATCTGTGTTTGTGTGTGTGTGTCTGTGTCTGTGTGTGTGCATGCCTGTGTGCAAGTGTATATTGAAAGGCACAGTACCACATGGTATGCATTTGGCAATACATAATGCTTAGTGTTCCTTTGAACACATGGACTCAAAGACCCTGCAGTAATTCCAGGGGCCTCTGGGCTGAGAAGCACTGCACTAGGAGAGAAAGGCAGGATCTCATTATAGCTGAGAGTATGCAGCAGCCCAGAGCCTGCTATGGAGTGCAAACAGAGGTATCTAATGTCATGGTGAGTCTGGAGCCTGGTCATGAGCTTAGATGGGGCTCTGGAAATGTAAACAGGGCTTTTTTGCCAATAGCTGGTGCAGGGAGGCTGGAGGTGGTAGAGGTAGAGCTGCTAGCCAGCTTCCACCACCCATTGGACTGGCTCTCTAAAGGACTCCACCTATTGAATCCACTTGTGTGATGCAAGGGTGGCCTCAAGATCCATATCCTAACCTGTCTCACAGACATTTTGTTGGGGAGATAGAGGTGGACATGGGATCAGGTGGCCCTCATTCAGGCCTCTCCTGACCTCAGTGTGTTTCCCCTTGACCCGGTTTCTCTCTATCTGACCTGACTCCTCGGCAGTGACATCTATCAGATGGAAAAGGACATCGCCGTAGAGCAGGAAAGGAATGCTCGCTACCGACCCCCCAAAATCCTGGAACCCACTGCTTTTCAAGAACCCCCACCCAAGGTAAGTCAAAGCTGGGCCTCATTAGTCCTATGGGTCCCAGCAGAGCCACTTTTGTGGCCCACTGCCCTCTCAGAGCACAAGGACCTTGCTTTCCTACAATACTCTCTCTGTCCTGAACCCAAGCCCTAACCCTCCATGGGTGGTCCATAGGGAGAAATCTGAGGCCAGCACACAGCCTATGGGGAAGTTGCAACAAGAAGTGTATTTCAGAGTTACCTACCAGAAGCCTGTGTTCTAGGGATGGCAGATCAGGCGCCCGTTACGATAAGAAAGGGGGACGTCCTGAGATCCTGAGTTTCGGCTGTACATCTATGCCTGCAGTGACAACCTTGGGCTCAGGACCCAGGACCCTACTGCCCCATCATCAGGTGGTTGGGTTTCTAGAAACCCAGGCTGTATTACTAAGTAGAGGTGACAAAACAAGATGCCCCAGGCAGAATGACTTCATCAGCAGACATCCATCCCTCAGAGTTTCTGGAACTGGGGAGCCCAGTGTCTGGTGAGGGTCTGTGTTCACTACTTTACTCATCGCTGAGGCGAAACATAGGATGAAAACAACCTAAAGAAGAAAAGGGTTATTTGGACTGTGCATTTGAGAGTACAGTCTGTCACAGCAAGGAAGGCATGGCAGACAGAGCCTGAGGTCACATGACATCTACTGACAGGAAGTAGAGAGCTGAATGCTTCCTCTTTGGCAGCTTTGCCTTTTTATATGGTCCAGGATCCCAGCCCAAGGAATGATTTCCCCCGCCACACACACACATCTAGAGTGAATCTTCTCTCAGTTAACTTAATATAGAAAACTCCTCAAGGACATGCCTAGAGTCTTGTCTCTTTGGTGATTCTAGAGCTGTCAAACTGACAATCAGTATTAACTGTTGCAGAGCCCCTTCCTAGCTTCCAGATGGCTTCCTTCTTGGCATACCCTCATGTGTCAGAATGAGAAGGATTCTCTTAGGCTTCTGTGCTATTCTCATCAGGGTGCTAATCCCATCAAAGGATGACTTCACCCAACTCTAATCCCCTCTCAAAGACCATACCTCATAATACTGTCACATTGAGAGATAGGGTACCAATATATTAAACACGTATGGTTGGAACTGGGCACCAAAATGAGCTCATAGCAACACTCAATCTGGCCCAGGGCCCTTTCTCATAGTCTCTCTTGCTTGTGCTGCTCCCATCACTAGCCATGTAACTAGTGCTCAGTGCACAGCTGCAAAATGGATCTGGTGATAATTTTGTTCCCATCTCTCCATTGTAAATGAACAGATCTGCCTTTGACTTCATAGCTCCTTGGGTGTGTCCTTTTTGCTGAAGGGCAGAGTTAGATTGAGATAGCCCTGTATTTTCTTTCTAGCCCAGCCGGCCGAAGTACAGGCCCCCTCCACAGACCAACCTGCTGGCTCCTAAGCTGCAGTACCAGGTAAATGTGTAACCAGATGGTGGGGAGGGTTGACTTCGTCCCTCCTCAAGGACCTTCCTGAAATGCCATGCCTACATCTTTGTCGTGTAGCAGCAAACACCTGCTTAGGGGATGGAGACAGCCTGGGTTGGCTGTTTCTCCACAGCCAGGAAAGAATTTTAACTTATATCAAAAGAAGAGAAAGTCAGTTCTGCCTGCAGCCCAGTCCAGCCATCCTCAGTGTCTTATGCTTCCTGTGCCTGCCTGCAGCTGCCTTCCTGTGTCCCTGGCTTTGCTGACCTCTTATCCTGAGCAGAGCCTTCTCAGAAGAAATTCCTCAGTGCTGGGGATGCACCCATATAGGACGGTCCTGTAGACCTGAGTGCCACACAAGGTTCTATACAGAGGCTCTGGTCAGGAGCTAGGTGGTCAGTAAAAGGGAACAGAGGCCTATCCGAGCTGTCTGCATCCATCATTGCCAGCCTTGAATCTCCCCAAGGCTGTAGCCTGTGTCTCGTGGTGCCCTGTGTCACTTTCTTGCAGCTGGGTGAGAGACAACCCAGCTTCCTGCCTTTTCTTCCCCTACATACCCTAGCATAGAGTTGTGGCTTGGAAACAGAGCACCTCAAATGGCATGTACCAATGTCAGCCCTGCTGCTGCTCCACACAGGAAGAGTGAGCACCCGTTCCCATGCTTCCCTTGTCAGGGAGATGACCCTGTGTCAAAAACAAGCCCAACTAAGAGTGAGCACACAAATCCTCTCCACGTGAAGAGAATGCCATGCAGGAGATGACAGTAATGCCTTAAAAAAGAAATGTGCAGGCTAGTGAGATAGTGCAATGGGCAGAGGCGCCAAACATCATGGCCTGTGTTCGATCCCTGGAGATCCCTCCCATGGTGGAAGGAGAAAACCAATGTCCAGAAAGTGTCCTCTGACATTCACAATCACTGTATGGCATACATATGCACACACACACACACACACACACACACACTAAGTAAGTTTTAAAACCCATTTAGAGTAATATATCCTTAGACTGGAGAGACGGCTTAGTGGTTAAAGCACTTTCTCTGAGACCATGAGGACTGGAGCTTGATGCCCAGAGCCTCCATAAATGCAGGAGAGCACAGCAGCCATCTGTAATCCCTGCCTTAGTAGGCGGAGACAAGGAATCCCTCCAGCAAACTGGCGAATTTTGAGACAAGCTCTGGGTTTGACCAAGACCATGTCTCCTCTCAGTGAATAGGGTGAAATAGTGATTAAGGATGATTCCTGACATCAAGCTGGGGCCACCTCCATGTGTACATACACACACACAAGCATACACCACACACACATGCACATACACAGACATATGCACACACACACCACATGCAAACACATACACACATCACACACAGAAGCACACATACATGCATGTACACACAAGCATATGCCACACACACATATGAGCATACACCACAACACATGTATACCATACACACATATGCACACACGCACATATACATGTACACATGCATGCATACATACAAGCATATGCCACACACATGTATGCATACACACATGCACACACAAGCATATACCACACACATGTAATATGCACACCACACAAACACATACACACATCACATGCACACCACACACACATAAAATGGAACACGTTTTTAATCAAAATAATTTTACCCTAGACACACATGCAGAGAGAGAGAGAGAGAGAGAATATGAGAATATTTCTTTATTTTTGGGGTTTGCCCCTGTGGACTCAATCAAGAATGGAATATATGAAAAAAGAAAAGAACAAAGCCCATACTCCATGAAATAGGTACAAAGTTTTATTGTCATTATTCCCTAAACAATATACTGGGACACTTACATAGCCTTTACATAGTATTCAATATGAGTGATCTAGAGGACAGCTGTAGACACACAAATATAACACCATTTGATGTAAGGGATTCCCCATCTACAGTGCATCCTGGAGCCACACCAAACCCCCCCCCCCCGGGACACTGAGGGATAGCTGTGTGTGTATGTGTGCAGTCCTTATCTGCAGGCTTACTCTAAGCTATGTCACAACTACAGAACATAACTCTCTTCCTAAGGTCCTACCCTTGGTCTCAGGAGATGAAAGGTCTGTGGGCATCCTCCTGTGCAGAGAGCATTGTATAGGAGGAGTGTCTGGCAGGTCAGAAGCCACGTGGCTCTTCGGCAGGGCCGGGGAAACATCCCATTCCATTCCTTATCTGCCATGGTAGAGCTAGTCTGCACCCCATGGTGTGCACCCAGCCTCCTTTTTTGTGTTCCTGTTCGTAGCTGCAAATTGTCCACCCTCTCGCCTTGTCCCTGTGCCTTGTGCTTCTTTGCTTCTCATGAATAGGTCCCTGAGGGTCTGTGTGCCAGCTCTCCTACGCTTACCAGCCCTATGGAGTACCCATCTCCTGTTAACTCGCTGCACACCCCACCTCTCCACCGGCACAATGTCTTCAAGCGCCACAGCATGCGGGTAAGAGGACTCTGCATGCTGGGTGTCGGCCTTGCCATGGAGGCTGCTGGAGGGGGGTGGCCTGGGATGTGCTCCGTGTTTCCACATGCTGGTCAGACTACCAGAGGGCTTCTGTGGCCCTCTGCCTTTTACAAACACATTAGCTGGATAGGACTTGCTTTTGTCCATACAGGTGTTGTGGCCAATGATGGCGGATTCTCCCAGGAGTCAGGTACAATAGGCAGCATAGAGGCTTTGTAAGCAGAGCGTAGCAGGGCTTAGGGTTTGCTATGGCATAAAGGATCCTGGAGGCTTCTCCTCCTGCTGTTTTCCTGACTGCTTTGGTTGCTATAATCTATCCCCTCAGGGAAGACTGCTTCCTAGCGGCTTTTACTGCTGCTTTTGCGAGTGGGATTCTGGGAATGAAGGGTAGAGGCCCATGTGGATACGGGTTCACATGCCTCTTTCTCTTCAGTGATTGGCAAGGCTCTGAGGGCTTCACAGAGTGGATACTCAAGGCTTCTGCACTGAGCACCTTAGCTTGTAAGCAGATGTCCACTCGCACCCTTGTTGCCCTGTGCTGTGAGCATTTGCTATATTTTACTGAGCTATGAGACAGACCAAAACACTTACCATTTTAGCTTTGGCTGTATGTGCATATACATTTCAGACTCAAATGCATAACTCTGAATCTCTTTGTGAAAAGCCGCACATTTATTACAATGCATTTGCAGAACATAGGCAATTATGTTGATAGACTGCTATGCTGTTGTTCTTAATTTAGTAAAAAAATTTAAATGAACATAATTTAGAATTCCAGGCAGCAAGATCTGTTATGAAGTCAAATTTCTCCAAACTCACTCTATTTTTC
Source organism: Acomys russatus (assembly GCF_903995435.1). Taxonomy (NCBI): domain Eukaryota; kingdom Metazoa; phylum Chordata; class Mammalia; order Rodentia; family Muridae; genus Acomys; species Acomys russatus. The sequence goes on along the minus strand of NC_067154.1, from coordinate 9,038,452 downwards.
TCTCTTACATTAATTTAAACAATTTCTGTCTTCATATGTGCTTAACCATAATTAAACCCGTTTTAAGCATGTGCTATAATTTAGGCAATGCTCACCAACCCCCTGCCCTGGACCCTTTATTTATTGTTAATTAAGTTTCAGAAAGCTTTGTCTAAAATGGTGTTCTTTTGGAAAGAGGCTATTTAGTGCCTGTGAGGGGCAGCACTGCCTTTGTCTAAGCTGTATTTCGCTGCCAGGACTTCTTTCAGTTCCATAAAGACAGCCTGGGCAGGGTTTTTCTCTGTGTGCGGTGTGTCACAGGGGTTAGAAGTGATTGTCATAATGGAACTCTGCCTGAAAGAACATAATGAACACTTCTTTAAATAGGTTTTTTTTTTTAAGTTAATTAAGTATAAACTACATTTTATGGTATATATGAGGCAGTCTCTTTCCAGTGGCACGCTAATAAGATATAACAGCATTCCCATGAAGCATCTTAAAGTATTTAACAAAGATTCAGAGACAGCAAAGTGATTTCCTCTATAGCATGGCTCCTCTGGGAGTCTGAGGAGCATCACACATCGCCCTCCTGGGGCGGGGCGGGGGGGGGCGTTATCATAATTCTCTAATGAAGTTCACTCAGAAGGGAGACCCAGGGTGCTGTCCTAGGTACTGAAGGAAGAACCCGGAGGCTTTGTCTTCAGGGCACAGGTGCATGCTGGCCTGTATCCCTCCTGGGGAAGCTCTAGAAAGGGATACCCTGGACTGTAGGGTATGGACAAAAAAAAAAAAAAAAAAAAAAAGAGGTAGCACTAGGGACCAAGACTTAGTGGCGAAAATCTATGTGGTAAGGGGCAGGGCACTGCTTTGCTAGAGCAAGGAAGGTTTTGTATAGAGGTGTAACTGAGGCAGCAAGAATGAAGGATAGCAATTAGAAAAAAGCATCTCATGAGCCTTGGAATCACTGGAGCTGGGGAGAAGGCTCTGTGGATAAGATGCTTGCTGTGTAGGCATGAAGAACAGAGTTTGCATCCTCTAACTCACCTAAATGCTGCGTGGGTGGGTGCACTGGTCCACCTGTAATTGCAGCTCTAGGAACACAGAGAATCCTGGGAGCAAGGTGGCTAGGTAGACTAGCTCATATTAGTGAGTTCTCAGTTCAGTGTAGGGAGATACATGCTTCAAGGATGTGGAAAGCACTTGAGGTAGGTGACTTCCAGCCTCCACGTGCACAGGCCTCCACAACACATGCCAACACACATGCACACACACACACACACACACACACACACACACACATGCACACATGCACATACATACACAGACTGAATAAAGCAAAAGGCTTCTCCCTTTTACTCTTTAGTCTTGTTATGTAATTAGAAGGCATCAGAACCAGCCTTCCAGCGTGTGTTTGCTAAAATATTTGCCAAACTCAAGCCTGGGGCATACAACACCTATACCCTGTGGGGCTCTCTTAAGACCTGTAAGGCTACATAGTAGATTTTGGACTCTAGTAACCTACCCTATCAGTATTTAATCTTCCTCAGTCTATGTGCTTTGTTTTATATTTCTACTTTGTATTTAAAACTTTTCACCCTTAGTTTCACCATTTATTAAAAGCCTGGGGTAGCCATAGACCAGTATTGGACTTACCTGGGGATATTTTTTATTTGTTTGTTTTTCAAGACAGAGTTTTTCCATGTAGCCTTGGCTGTCCTAAACTCACTTTGTAGACCAGGCTGGCCTCAGATTCTCAGAGATCTGGCTGATTCTGCCTCCCGCAGTGCTGGGATTACAGGTGTGCCCAGCAACTGGGGATATTTTAAACTTTAAAATGTTTACCTTCATTTTTGGAGCATTGGTGCCTTAGTCTGTTTTCTGCTTCCATAACAAAATACCCAAGGCCAGTACTTCACACAGAAAAGATGGTTAGTTAGCTCGGTTTTGAGGTGCTAAGAACATGGACAGGTGCCTGCTGGGCTCCACTGAGGACCTCTGGCCACATGACACCATAATAGATAGTGTCATGTTAGGGGCATAAATAACTTTCCTGTCTATTATCCATTTAGCCCTATGAGAACAGAAACATAGCGGTTTTTAAAACTGCTGTTCTCCCAGCATCCAGCTCCATGCCTGCCACACAGCAGCTGTTTGACAAATAGTTGCTGAACGGATTCGATGAAGAGTATTGTAAGAAATCAGCACCAGTAATTGAATATGTATGAGTGATGGGCAATGTACCCCAGTACAACCATTTTAAACCTATACTGTAACAAGCAAGCCTCTTTGATAGAGTTAGTGGAGAACTCTTCAGAGGCCTGGCAGAGATATGGCTTGTTAAAAATATATATGATTTTTTTTAATTTAGCATTTTCTTTAAGTGACCTATAAACTGGCCACTTCAAAGGGAAGAGACTGTGTTGATCCCTTGTGTGCTTCTAATATGGGGTACCTGAGACCGGGTGACTTATACTGGACCCAAGTTTATTACTTCCAGTTTGAGGGACTTGAAAGATCAAGATCAAGGGCCACCTCCAGTGAGGCCCTCCTGCTATTTCCTAACATGGCAGAAGACATCACGTGGTTGAGAGAGCACAGAGCGAGGGCGGAGAGGCAAACTCACCCCTCTATCAGGAGCTCACGCATGTGTTAGCCCTCTCATGAAGTCAGTGCCCCCACGATCTTTAACTCTCCCTGCCTCTCAACACTGTTGCCCTGGAAATCCAATCCCTGACACGTGAACCTTAGGGGTGGGGGCACACTCAAACCGTAACACTAACTTCTGGTGTTCATGTCACAAAAGGACCCTGTCACTGGCAAAGCATTTTGCAATCAAGAAGAAGACACACACACACACACACACACACACACACACACACACACCCTTCTTCCTCCAGTAGATACAGAAGGCCACAGTGATCACTCACAGTAGATGAAAAGCAAAATAGTTTGTAGGACTGCACCCTGGGAAGACTGAGGGTGAATAGAAAAACACCAACACCCACCTAAGAAACCAAGCTAAGAATAAGTCCAAAGTCCTACAGTGAGTGAAGATCAGAACTAGGGCTAGTAAGGAGGAGTAAGCATTCATCTCGTGTCTGCAGACTTGGGCTTCTGGAAGCTTCATTGTTCCTCTTATCTCTTAGCTCATTCATTTCTTTTAACCTCCAGTTATATCATTCAAGCTGTTGTCTTAAGCAAGAGTGCATGAGTGATGGGCGCAAACAGCTCATGTACACCTGGAGCTCGACGTAGCCCCACTGCCTATAGAATCTTCCAGACCCGTCTCCATAGTGCTTAGGGTTTGGGACAGGTCTTGTATTTCTGAGTTTGTTAAATGTCAGTAGTCATCACAAATTCCAGCCAAGAAAATGAGTGGAGATGGTTGAAAAGCAATGATCATTGGCCGATCGTGTGGTGGCTTGGACCCAGTGCTCAGGGGTTTGGTACCCTATTACAACCAGGGTTATGGATGAAGCTGAGACCAGAGCAAGCCTGTCTGCATTTGTGGCTGTGGCTTTAGGAAGAGACAAGAGAAGAGCAGCAGGAAGTGCCAAGGGGTTGGCTCCCCTTGGGGCTCTTCAGCAGAGCATCCTGGTCCAAGCCTGAGGCAAGGGCTTATTGCCTCTGTTGTCCTCACAGGAGGAGGACTTCATCCGGCCCAGTAGCCGAGAAGAGGCCCAACAGCTCTGGGAGGCAGAGAAGACCAAGATAAGGCAGGTCCTGGACAGACAGCAGAAGCAGATGGTGGAAGATTCCCAGTGGCTGAGGCGTGAGGAGAGAAGCTTGGTGAATAGCCCTGCTCTGTCCCTACCTGCTGGGGTGGGTGCCCCCGCTCCATACTTTCTACTCTGGAATCTAAGTTCTTTGCTTTGATCTCCTCTGCAGGACCCTATGGTTTATATGAATGACAAGTCTCCACTGGTAAGTCACCTGGAAAGGTCTCTCGGAGCCACAGCCTGAAAAAAAAAAAAAGCCTTATCTTCTCAGGACCCATGTGCGAGATCCCTTGGTCTGCCTCTTTCTGCCTCTAGGCTGACCCCATGATTCCCTCCACATGAAAGCGCATATTGTCAGTGCTGTCTTGGGCCTCTAGAAAGGTCACTTGGGGTCAGGAGCTCTCAGATTCCCTCATTCGTGGCTATTATGCCTAAAATAGAAGGGGGTGGCCAGCGAGGGCTAGGATGTTTCCTGGAGGCTGAGCAATGACTCCTTCTTCTCTTCTTTTCCTTACAGACCCCAGAGAAGGAGGCTGGCTACAGTGAGTGCTTCCTTGGGGAAGTTTCTGCCTAGGGTGTGTCGGGGGGTGTTGTCCTATCCTTCCTTGCTCACTGTCCTGCAAGGAGCAGAGGGCTGTTTTTGATTTTAAGAAGGAAGAGGTTGTCATCTACCTTGTATCCTGAATGTGTGGAGACATTCTAGATCCAGAAGGAGCCTCCCCTTCCACTCTACCCAGCTTCCTGCTGTCCATCCGCCTTGGCCCTGCCTGCTCTTCCAGAGCTGGCAACTTCTTTGAGCCCTCTCCCTGTTTCTGGTTCCTAAGCTAATGATTTCACTTTCCAGATGAAAACTAAGACAGGGCGTGTAAGCGTCTGCCTTGGGTGAACCAGCTCCTGGATGGTGGTGAGATCAGAAGCAAGCTTACTGGCTTGCATCTTTGCTCACTGTTACAGCAGCTCCCCAAGGCTGTATGTATGTGCCATTGATGGTTAGAGTAGGGTCAACAGTGTGACGAATCATCATCATAGGTCTTAAAATCAACCCCCCCACACCAAGCTGCCCCTGCACCAGGGTGGGCTCTACAGATGGCCCACTGTAGACTGTGGGTTCCTTTTCCACGGGTGCTCAAAGCCAGCATTTCTGTCCCTTGGGAACTTGCCCATCTTGGAGGAAGCACACCAAATCATGGAGTCCCCCCCTCCACACACACACACACACATTTGCTGCACTCATGCACCCCTGCTTTGACTTTTTCTTTTTAGGCCATGAGCAGATCTTGTCCCTGGCTACTGGGAAGGCAGGAAGACCATGATCCTTGGTCATCTTCCTGGAATTAGGGGTTTACACTCTTGGGGAGGTCTCCTAATGGTAGAGATGAGGCATTGGCTTGATTGTAAGAAGATAGAAAGAGAAAGACCAGGTGCTGAGACCTTCACCTACTCCCTGTCCTTCCTATTGTAGCGGAGTTCACAGGGCCCCCACAGAAGCCACCACGACTCGGCGCTCAGGTATGTATTAGGATTACAACTGCTAAAAACCATAGACCCGAAATGCTCAGAGGCCCTCAGAAATAATCTAGTTCCGTGTCCTTAAAGTAGAGACGCGAGCCAGAGAGCAGATTCATTTTGCCTTAGGCTTCCTAGCTAATTCATGACAAAATGGGAGGAGAAAAGCCAGGTTTTGTTGTTGTTGTTTTTTTTTTTTTTTTTTTTTTTTAAATCCCTTGGGCCTCTTCCCTGCTTAGGGGAAAGGTTTCATTGATTCAACCTAGGATCGGAGGCGTGGGTCTCTTCTCTTCCTGACCCATCCCCCAGATCCCAGCATCCTACTGTCCACTGGTTTTCTTGGTTCCATAATATGTGTTTTCTCAGCATCAGCTTCATACGTAAATTATCTGAGAAATGTTAAGACAACAAAGACCCCCAAGGCCAGCTGATGTTTAGACCGGGCTTGTGTGCTACTGCATGCTTCACTAACATGCCAACATTTTTGTTTGGGTTCCCCAGAGGAGTGTGACCCCGGAGACAGAGAGGAGGTTCTACCCCTGGGATAGAGTGCTACTCTTGCAAAGCATAGGCCTTTTCACTGGTTGATATCTGTGCATTGCCAGCAAGGAATAAGAGTGATAGAGGGTCCCTCCTGGCTCCCCATGAGCCACTGGACATCTACTCCTCTCTTTCAGTCCATTCAACCCACAGCCAACCTGGACAGGACCGATGACCCCGTGTACCACAATGTCATGACCCTGGTGGAGGCCGTGCTGGAACTCAAGAACAGGCTCGGCCAGCTGCCCCCTGAGGATTATGTGGTAGTGGTGAAGGTAACTGACAGGGTGGGAGTGGATCAGGGAGGTAGGCGCTGCCCAGCCTGATGCTGGAAAGAAAACTACTGCACCCCTCTCATTGGCCAGCCTTGTAGACCCCAGGGGAACAAGGGAACCCTAGGGAGTCCAATCTCAGGTGGTCCCAAGGGGCAGATGCCTTCCTAGAGTGCAGTTCCAGGAGGAGCAGCTTTTCCAAAAGCAAGTGGAACAGCTGCCCCGTTCTTGCTCTGTTAGAATGTGGGCCTGAACCTGCGGAAGCTCATCGGGAGTGTGGACGACCTCCTGCCTTCCTTGCCATCATCTTCTAGGACAGAGGTGAGTGTTCCCGCTCTCAGCCATGCCTGCTGTACATCCTCCTGTCCCTGGCTATAATTCACTCACTGGGGCCACCTGAGCAGCCTTAATTTTCCCAACAGATGTTCTCTGGAGAGCATCAGAGCAATTAACGCCAGTTAGTGCTGAGCCTGTTCTGGGGCTCAGGCTAGGTGTCAAATAGTCTCAATGGCTATAAGCAAAGAAGAGTGCTCCATCCTTCCAGCGTTCCATCCTTCCTTCCAACATCCCATCCTGTACCTAGCAAACCTCTGCACTTAGGCGAAGACAGAAATCTCAGGGAGATAGCAGAGTATTGCTGAAGTCAAGGAGGAGTCCCGGTGTTCTGATGGAATGATGCAAAGGGATGCCTCAAAAGATGTGATAGCCCCTCCCCCATACACAGAGTACTTTACATGGCAAAAGGAACTTTATTGTGATGATACGAGTTAAGTGTCTCAAGCAGGAGAGGGTATGATGGAATATCCAGGGAAGAGGGTCAGTATCAGGGATGGGGAATGTGACAACAGCAGCTGAAGTCCTTCTACATACAAGGTAAGAAAGGCATAACCTCAGAGCTGGAAGAAGCAAGGAACAGACTCCCCCTGCCTGTACTCTTTAACAGGAGCACAGCTCTGTTGATGATCTTAGCCCCACCCCTGACTCCCCATGGTACTGATTTCAAAATTCTGATGTCCAGGACTGTTCAAGAATGAACAGGCAAAGTGTCCTGTAGCCACAAGAGAGAGATCTGTTTCTTGTCTGGAAAATGCAGTGCATTGATGCCTTGCCTTGCAGTGGGCATCTTTGCATCACATCCTGTCATGTGATCTCTACCGCCCGTGGTTGCCCAAGGCAAAACAGAACAGGGACAGGGCTGGCTACCCTCTGGGTGACAATAGTGACCTGCTAAGGAATCCCAGCTGGTCAGGTGCCACCAGAGGGCTGAGACACTCCTGAGAACCTGAACAGCTCACCGGGTGGATTTCCCAGTGCAGGTCTATGGGAGGGTTTGGCATGCTCGATGTATTCACTCATTCCTTTCATTAGCTAGATAGCTTCCGTGTTCTGTATTCATCATGCTAAGCACTGGTGATGCAATGGCTAAATAAATAAATATAAGATCTAATCTCTGTCCTTGAGAACAGACAGCTAAAGCATAGGCGTGTTAGTTCCTTATCTCATTGCTGTGGCAAAATACTCCAGGGAAACGCCCGAAGGCAGGCAAGCTTTATATTGGTTTCCTAGTTTGAAGGTGTAGTAGTACTTCCTGGAAGGGAAGGCATGCTGGAAGGAGTGTGAGGTGACTGCTCACATTGTGATTACACTCAGGAAGCAGGGATACAATAAATGCTGGTGCTCAGTCACCTTCTCCTATTTACTCACCCCAAGACTTCAGCCATCGGAATGATGCTGTCGCTTTTAGGGTGTGTCTTCCCACCTCAGTTAACCCTATCCAGAAAGTCCCTTATGCCCAGCGGTTTGTTTCCATGGTCACTCTAAATGCCATCAGTGTGACAGTCAAGAGGATCTCTCAAAGTAGGTGAACATGTTTGACCTCTGACCAGCGTGCAGGGATTGACTCTGTGAAGGAGGGCACTATCCAGTCCAGGCAGGCTGGACTGGCACATGCTTGGCTAGGGTCTGGGATGTCTGCTACACAGATCTTTGCGGACCAACTCCAGCCTGTTCGGAGGGGTGGATTCAGCCCAGGCTTGGAGTAATTTGACCCCACCCCCCCCCAGGGAACCTCTGATGTCTTAGCCAGTGCTCTTTCTGACACCATCACTCATTCAGCTTTGCTGTGTGCTTGCCCGCCAGATTGAAGGGACCCAGAAACTGCTCAACAAAGACCTGGCAGAGCTCATCAACAAGATGAGGTTGGCTCAGCAGAACGCTGTGACGTCCCTGAGTGAGGACTGCAAGAGGCAGATGCTCACAGCATCCCACACCCTGGCCGTGGATGCCAAAAACCTGCTGGATGCCGTGGACCAAGCCAAGGTTCTAGCTAACCTGGCCCACCCGCCTGCAGAGTGATGGAGGGAGGGGCCACCTGCCTGCATCTTCTGCCCCCACCTGTCATGGCGTACCTTTCCTGCCTTGCCTTTGGTTATTGGTCTTCTAGGGAAGGCTGAGCAGAGTCCTCCCCTCACCACTTTGCACGATGCCCCCTTCCCCAACCCATCCCCAGACTGTGCTACTTGGGCTGCCCCTGGACAGAGGGGACTCTGGGCACAGACACAGGGTGGGGTGATGTAGTTCATAGGGGTGCTACTGCCAGCCACTCCCTTTTACCCCAGCCTGGGTTGCTGGAGCATCACTGGGGTTACGATTGTACCCCTACCAGCCAAAATGGCTTTCTGCATGGACATTTGAGAGCCAGTATTTCCTTCCTCTTCAGCCCTCAGGGACCCCTGATATAGAGGGGACAGAGAGGGGCTTTATTTGTAGAGAGGCTGGTGAGATGAGGGCTGGGCCTGGCTCTCTTGTACAGTGTACATTGGAATTTATTTAATGTGAGTTTAGCCTGGATAGCCAGCCATGGGCTGTATTCCAGGATCAAGCCAATCCAGCCACAGGGCTCTGTGTTTTTATGACACCGAGTGCCACGGGGAAGAAGCAGAGAGTCGGAGGTCAGAACGGGACTTTGTGCCCTTCCTGCATTTCTCTTCTCCCTCTTTTCTTCTCCCCTCTTTTCTTACTCCTTTCTCTCTCCTCCCTTTTCACATCTGCTCCTTTCCTTTCTCATGTTTGTGGAGAAGATCCATTTACCTTCCTTCTTTTTGATCTGTGGTTGAATTAAAAATCATTCCATTTGCTTTGTGGTTAGCTTGGCTGTGTTGTTCATTGGATCTGCTCTTTGTGGGAGGAAGTTGACCTGGAACCATGGCCCTGGAAGAATCAGATATATCCCTGTCCAGTACAGAGCAAGAGCTGACTGATGCCAATGAGAAGTGGGGGGAGGGGTACAGCCCTTTGCTCCCTGTGGGCAGTAATGACATGGTATCCAAAAGGCAGCTTTCCAGGAAGTAGTTCCTTCTGTGGGACATTCCTTTCCTGACTGTCCCTGACCTAGGCAGGACAGCTGAGGTGCCTGACATAAAGACATGACACTCTGGATAGCAGATTTGTTTCACCATTTTGTTCACATGCAAGGAGAATGGGGTGGGTGAATGGTGGGACAGACATCTCCCCATCAGGAAATCGTGTCTCCGGGTTTGGAATACAAGGAGGGAGATGCAAGCTGCAGTCTCTGGAGGGAGGGGAAGCCAAGACCTGAACTGGTGACTGAGTGGGGTCTCACGAGAACTTGTAGTAGGGTGTCCAGGTGAGGCCTCTCATAAGCAAGTTTCCCCTAGGTCTGCTGAGGTACAGTGTGTGGGGTTCAGAGGGAAGACACCCTAAGACAGAGAAACCAGAAGCTTGCCATACTTGGCTTCCTTGGTCTCTATATCTGTAAGTGATCCCAAATCCCACTGCTGTTAGCTTCTGGGATCTGGCTCCTCAGAGACTGGACAGGATTCTAAGAGGTCAGATCCCCTGGGATCCTATGCACTAAGGGCTCTTGGAATATTACAAGGTCAAGAACAAGCTGCACAGAATAGTTCAGAGCAGGTTAGCCACCTGATGGAGCCCTGGGAAGGCTGGGGGAGAAACCTCCTCAAAGCTGTTGATGTTATGTAGCTGTTCTGGAGGCCAAAGCAACCCAGCTTGTCTCTTTCCCCTACTCAGAATGAATGGTCCAGGTGCTGAGCTCTCTCACCCAGCATGGGGCTGGGCCGGAGAGAATAGCACAAGCCAAGACTCTGCCGCCCCCAAGGAGCACACAGATGAAAGAGCTTGAAGCAAAGATCTCAGTGCCTGTGCAAGACATGCTGACAGAGCAGAGAATCTGGGACCAGGGCCTGTGGGTGGACAGAGGGGTACCAACAGTGAAGACTGCCACTTGATGACCTGAAGGTGGCCCTGATGTCTGGCATCAATTACTAGACCTCTTTGCAGCACAGAACAGTGAGACACAATGCTGAGGGCAACCTGGGGGCTCAAGGGTGCTTTCAGAAGAACAATGGCCCAGTCATTTGTACCCAAATGTTGCCATTCCTCTGTCCCAAGCATCCAGCAGGGCATCTAGAACAGTGGCTCTCAACCTTCCTAATGCTGTGACACTTTAAAGCAGGCCCTCGGCCGGGTGTGGTGGTGCACGCCTTTAATCCTAGCACTCAAGACGTAGAGGCAGGCGGACCTCTGTGAGTTCGAGGCCAGCCTGGTCTACAAAGCAAGTCCAGGACAGGCAAGGCTAATACAGAGAGACCCTGTCTCAAAAAACCAAACCAAAACAAAACAAAACCAAAAAAAAAAAAAAAAAAACCAAAAACAAAAAAACAACAACAAAAACAGGTCCTCATGTTGTGGTGACACCCAACGATAAATGTATTTTGTTGCTACCTTGTAACTGTAATTTTGAAACTGTTAGGAACTGTAAAACAGATGTCTGATATGGAAGATATCTGATATATGACCATGTGAAAGGGGTTTGACCCACAACAGGGGTTGAGAGCCACTGGTCTAGACCTTTCTTTGCGCCCTTCTCCCTCCAGAAGTATCCTTATCCCTCTGATATTTCCTCATAACGCACGTAGAGCAGGTTCAGAGAAAACTGAGAACTTCTTCCTAGGCCTGGATTGAAGATATCACATCCCCCGCCCCCATACCAGGTGGCTACCAGCTCTGACGCTCTGACTCCAAAGTGCCCAGAACTCTCCCACACCAGGCATTCCCTTTGTCCCCATGTGCCTGCCTTTGGGGCCCTGTTCTAATTCTCTTTGCCCTGGTCTGACCCCTCCACCTCTTTCTTTGACCCCTTTGTCCTATGCAGCTCCTATTGCTCTTTCAGGAATAGCTGTTCTCCCTCATGTCCCCACCATGTTGTCTTCTTCGGCAGAGCAAATGGCTTCACCTTTTCTAGTCCCTCAGCATCCCTAAGTAGGTGTCATGTTGAGAGGTCTCGTCACTTGTCACAACAATGGATGTGAAGTCCAGGCTAGTTTGGAGGCCTCATAGCAGCATGGCAGGCAGATGGTATTGGCCCAAAAGAACATTCTAGAGATGGTTCCAGTAAGAGAAGAGCAGAAGACAGTTGTCACAGCCACCTCGGAGCCATCATGAGAGAAGTCAGATCATCCCAGCTAGGAATGGAGGGAGGAAGAGCCCGATGGTCCCCAGGAAGCAGACGATAATGAACAGCCAGAGGAATATCCGGTCTACCACCATGGCCACATATTTCCAATCCTCCTTCACCTGAAGTTAGAATTGGGCTTACAGTGACAAGAGCCAGGCTTTGGGAAGAGAAAGTGTCCCTCCCATATCCAGCCCCACAGAGGCAGCAGTCACCAGACTACTGAAGGCTTGGGCACCCAAGGTTATCACAAGCATCATCGAGATGGGTGGACAGAGAACCAGGCTTAGCTCAGGGATGACGTATCCCTGGGATTCCCACTCTATCTTTCCCTGTTTCCATGTCCTCCCAGGTTCAGGAATCCAGAGGGACACGAGGAGGTGCCAGGACCACCAAGAGGACATGGGTTTTCAAAATCAGATAAATTCAAATTTGCTCACAGTAATTATATAGCTACCAAATGCTGTGCTGTCTCATACCACCTCCCCACCCACCTAAAGGGGGACAGGAAGAGGCAGGTTGTGGCTCGGGGCACAGTGTGAAAGAACTGGGGCTTCATGGCTCCTCACCTCATAGGCCAGGCCAGAGGATTGAAAATCTTAGACACTTTCAAATTAACAATCACTGTTTTTATCTAGTCAATAAGGTCACCCCACAGTAACTCTTCCCTGGGTTGGTAAGGGGATTATCAGGTCCTTAGGGAGGGAAGCCCACCCTGGTTCAGCTGAGAATCTGCAGGGTCTATGAGTGAATAGGAAAAATCACAGAATGCCCAGAGCCCAGCTGGACGAGACCCTCAACCACAGGGTAGTGCAGAGGCCAGCGATGCACCGATGCATCGAGCTGATCCATTTGTGTTTCATTTCCGTCCCTGCAGAGTACAGTCTCTCTCTCCCTGCCCTGCCCCTACCTTCTCATGAGAAAGGCTGGCCAGCAAAATCCAAAGCGGAAGGGGACCAGCATCTGAGCTCCCCAGTATCTGCTCACTCTCCCCAATTTAGGTTGAACAGAGTGGGGTAGGCTCTGTGGTATTCTGCCATCAGCCAGGAGGTGACTAAAGAACTGCCTGCCGGCTAGGCTAGTGTTCCTCTCTTGTGATTGCATCCAGCCTCCTTTGACATGAACTGAGGGAGGCTGGTCCTTATAGGAAGGGAAGGGGTTATCCAAGCTGATGGCCTGGGGTGGGATGGTTCCCTGCTAAGCTGGCAGGATCACCCATGGAGGGGCCCCTCCCTCAGCCCAACTCACCGAAGAGTCGGCATCCTCAGACCTCAGGTGGTCAGCAATGTAGTGTACGCCTTCTAGTGCTTTCTGGATCTGAGGTGACAGCAGGATGTCGCTATCCTGGGATGGAGCCTTGGCCTCAGGCTCCAGGGCCCTCAGATGCAGGCTGCCATGGCCGTAGAGGACACCCATAGAAGAGCCTGGGAGGCCTTCACACATACAAATGTTTTCCCCCTCATCCTCCTCTTCCTCTGCCTCCTCCATCTCTTCAGCATCCATGTTGGTCTCCAGCCAATGATAAGTGGGGCTGAGCTTCAGACGCGGGGAGCCGTGGAGCTCCGTAGGTGGCAGGGGCCGGTTCATCATCAGCCATCGGGGCACCCAGCCTAGCAGGGCTACCCTCACCCAGTTGGGCATGTTGTGGGTGCTGGGGGAGCGGTGGTGTACATTGAGCACGAAGACCGTGATGACGATGGAGAGGGTGACGAAGATCATGGTGAAGAGCAGGTACTCGCCGATGAGCGGGATGACCAGCGAGGTGGACGGGATGATCTCCGTGATGAGCAGCAGGAAGACGGTGAGCGAGAGCAGCACGGAGATGCACAGCGTGATCTTCTCCCCGCACTCAGAAGGCAGGTAGAATACGAGCACGGTGAGGCAGGAGATGAGCAGGCACGGGATGATGAGGTTGATGGTGTAGAACAGGGGCAGCCGGCGGATAACAAAGTAGTAGGTGACGTCGGGGTAGATCTCGACGCAGCAGTCGTACTTCTTGCTGTTGTAGGTCCCGGTGGCATTGATAATGGCCCACTCGCCACTCTCCCAGTAGTCCCTCAGGTCCACCGTCTGCTCCATCTGCTCCAGGTCGATCTTGGCCTTGTCATAGGTCCAGGAGCCAAACTTCATCTTGCAGTTCTGCTGGTCGAAGGGGAAGAAGGTGACATCGATGCTGCAGGAGCTCTTGTAGATGGCCGGCGGCACCCAGTGCACAGTGCCCGTGGAGAAGAGGTGGGCCTTGGTCATGTGGGTCACCGCGAACTCCCCGTCTGCGCTGGGAGAAGAACACAAGTTGGGATCCTGCATACCTGCCTCCTCCAGGAAGCTGGCAGCAGGGCATCTGGGTAAACAAAGTCGCCACTGACTGGCTAAGCAGGGCCATTCATGCAAGGGTGTGAATCTCTCCTGCAGACAGATGTACCGGAGTTGTGTTTTCAAATACCATTGTTTTGTTTGTTTGGTTGGTTGGTTGGTTTTGGTTTTTGGTTTTTCGAAACAGGGTTTCTCTGTGTAGCCTTGGCTGTCCTGGACTCACTTTGTAGACCAGGCGGGCCTCGAACTCACAGCGATCTGCCTGCCTCTGCCTCCCAAGTGCTGGGATTAAAGGCGTGCGCCGCCGCCACTACCCGGTTCAAATACCATTGTTTTAATTGTAGAAGTAAAAATTTTAAATAATTAAAAAAATAACCATTGTTACCATTTTGATATTACATTTACATATCTGACTGCTGTAGACTGTACCTCAATTTTGCATATTTTAAAATCATGGAACATTTATAGCCTGATGCCCTATTTTTATCCATTTAGTATGTTGAAGTTTTTGTGAGTTTTGTTGTTGTTGTTTAATAAGACTGGGTCTCACTATGTAGCCCAAGCTGGCCCACAGCTTACTGGTTGGATTTGAACTTGTGATCCTCCTTCCTCAGTATCCTGAATTCTGAGGTAACAGGTGTATTCCACCATACCTGACTAGAGTAATGATTTTTGAGTGTTTTGATTTTTTTTTTTTTTCACTGTGCAATTGGGGAACCAACTCAGGAAGAGGAGGATCCTGGATTTTGCACTCAGAGCTTTTGTTCTTTTCCAGAAGATACTAACATTTTTACTGGTGAGGAAACTCCCTGTAGTCTGTGCACTTAGCATAGTATGGGGGTGGGGGGTGCAGTTTCATCTACCCGGGCCTGTACCTGAGGGATGAGAGATGCAATCCCTGCCCTTGGGGAACTACATGAAAATAAGACAAATTCAGATGACATCACCATGCAATAGGGCATTTGGGATGCTCATGAGACCTAGGGGTTGGTGTGGGGTCCTGACTGGGCTGAATGGGCTTGCTGTGAATGCTTCTGTTTAATAAGGCTTTGACCTGGGAGGCAAGGGCATAAACGCAGAAGGATTCACAGGAATATGGGAGAGATTGGCAGGAGGACTTTGTAGAAGACTGAGTGGTGCACCCCTCCTCCATCCCCCCCCCTCCCGCCCAGGAGTTTATCCTTCTAGTTTTTAAGCTTTTTCCCCAAATTCCTACATTCAATCCAAACCTGTAGCAATAATTTTGGTCATTTCACATAGCTACCACTAGATGGCAACAGGCTCCCACTTGGGGCAGGAGACCATGTGATTTCATTGACCCTTTGCCTATTAACCTGGAGGAGGGTGTGTGGAGTACACACTTTAAATGCCTGCCGCAGTTCTGATTAACCTTTGTCCTATCAGAAGAACTTCTTGTGGCAGTCAGGTATCAGTGACCAACTCCTTACTGACAGTCTTAGAACTCAGACACGTCTGTTGCTGGGACTTTGCTCCTGATCTATCAGACAGAAGCAAATACTAGAAGGATCCTTAGGTGCCTGCTCAGGGCACTGATCTGAGGCCTGGGGGCTGGGGTAGCATGACACCTGCAGCAGCGGCAAACAGCAGGTACTTACTGCTTAGACCCCCAGGGGGGTTGACTATGCTATCCAAAAGTATGTGACCGCCCCCCCCACACACACCAAGAACATTCCATGCCTATTCACCTCTCAAGAAAGTAGCATGGTGTCCCCCAGTGACCTGGTTTAGAAAGCGTGTTAGCAAGAGACACTGCCATGCTTTAAGTTTTAAGGTCCAGACTTCACACGGAACCCTTATCCAAGGTTTTAGTTTCTTTTATGAGAAACTCTGTGTGTGTGTGTGTGTGTGTGTGTGTGTGTGTGTTTGTGATATGCATATGTGTGGAGGGATGCCAGTGCACATATGTGCATGTTGGTGTACCTTTGTGTATGTATGCATGCACGTCTGTGTATGTATGTATGTGTGTTTATATGCTTGTACACACGTGTGCATGTATGTGTATGCACATGTGGACATATGTGTGTCTTTGCATGTGGCATTATGACCACATGTGAGGGGTCCTGGTGCACATGTGTGTGTATTCGTGTAGTGTATGCACATGTGTGTATATGCTAGTGCGCAATTGTGTGTGTATGTGTTTATGTGGTGTATGTACATGTGGGTATGTGTGTGGTGTGCATGTATGTGGGCAGTGATAGTGCATATTTGAGTGTGAACAGGCCTGAGGTTGCTGTCATGGCTTTCTTTGATCATGCTCCATCTTTATTTCTTGAGATAGGGTCTCAAGAATCTTAAGCTTGCCATTTTGGCTAAACTGGCTAGTGAGCTCTTAGATTTTAGCACTAGGGAGCAGGGGATACTGTCTGTCTGTCTCTCTCTGTCTCTCTCTGTCTCTGTCTCTCTCTGTCTCTCTGTCTCTCTCTCTCTCTCTCACACACACACACACACACACACACACACACACACACACACACAGGGGGTGGGCATTCCCAGATTTCCCAGTTTTCACCTTTTATGAGGCTGCTAAAGACTCAGGCTCTGATCTCCTTGCATTGCAAGGACTCTTATTCACTGAGCCGCCCCCCGCCCTAGATACATTTTAATTAATAACTGGCTTCTTACTTGTTGTAGAGAACGATGTCTGGGATCCAGATCATCTCTGAAGGGACACGGAGAGAAGTGATGTTGCCGAACTCAGCTGGGTCCCAGCGCAGCTTGTAGTCATTCCATTCCTGCTTAGGGGAATGGTCGCATCAGAGCGCTGCTGCTTGGGGACCTTAGGATGATCGGAAGTGAGCTGTGGGACTCGGGGTTCCCCCAGGTCCCTCCCAGGCAAACCATCTCTGATAACCAGTCTGTTCTGCTCTGATTTGGTAACCAAATTCCCAGAATGCCAGTGCCAGCACATTTGTCATTCTGGTTCTACCTCTGGCCCTTGCTCTGACACTCTCCACCTCATGAATCTGTTATGTAGTCACTCATTCTCAACACAGGCCTGCCAGAGCTAGACGGTGAAGCCAAGAGAGTTTCCTGTGACCTTCAAACTCTGCTCTGGAGACCTCCCATTCAGGAGTCCCAACAGGAAGAGAGCTCTAGGTCCCAACTATACTTCCACCAGAACAGACCCAAGTGTGTTTTAAAACCAGATTTTGATTGTTTTGTGGTCATTTAATTGTTTGTTTTGTTTAATGGGGTTTTATGAAGCTCCCAACTTATGGGGAAGATAAAATGACCTTTGACCTTCTCCTCCTCAGCCCCCACCTCCCAAGCAGGGGGACTGCCTTAGTGAGCCACCACACTCATTTTATATGGTTCTGGGGAATTAAACCCAGGGCTTCCCAGAATGCACTATACCAAAGAAAGCAACATTCTTCAGCCCCCCAAATTGAGTTTTTATTCTTGCTATAGTCCATCTTTTAGGATTTCACATTCATAGATCATCTGGGGATGCTTACATCAGATGGGGGCATCTGAACATCATAGGCATATGATAGACAGATGAGTCACCCCCTACAGATGAGGAAGATGGGGTTCCCAGGGGCTTAATGACTTCTCCAGCATCTCAGGCTAGCAGCAGAAGGCCTGGCTCCACCACAGTGGTCTGTCTTCTCCTCCTACATAAAGCCTGACATGGGTAACCAGGACAATTGTGGTGACCTAGGTTCTAGACCTGCCCTCCTCCCTGTGACATGACTACGTGCCTTTCAAAAGTTCCTCTTTACTCTGGTTCATTGGTTCATCTATAGGGATGAGGTTCAGAGCCTCCACTGACTCCAGAGTGAACACTATCAGAAGCCATTGGCTCAGAGCAGCCCATGGCCCCAAGTGTCTAATTTAGAAGCAGCTATCACACAGCTTGACACCATCCAGGACCCAGGGAACCAGGGATTGAGTGTAGGACACCCACAGTGAGCAAGAGACCTATTTGAATGACTCTGAAGTGTCATCATCTTGGTCCTTGTTGTTTTCCTGCATGCTAGCCTCTGAGACAGGGCCAGTTAGGCACCTATGGGCACAAAGTAGGAAGCTGAGGGCAGGGGCTCGCTTCTCTTTCCCATGTTCTTCTGTCATCTCCACTTTAAGACCGTGGGGTTATCTGGGCAGACTGGATGGGCAAGGTAAGATTCTGGCTCTACTCAGGCCTTAGTCCCTGAGTCTGCCCAACAGTGACCCACCCCTCCTCCAGAGCTCCACACTCGGAAGCTCCCCTTCCATGGAGAGATGGCATCATTGTCTCCTCCTGCCTCCAGATCCTTTACCAACTAGACCAGTAAAATCAAGATAGGATTAAGGCTGGACCACTATAGGTCCATAAGTGACTACAGCTTCCACTTTCTGTCTCTTGGAACCCTCACTCTGGGAGGCTTGAAGCACCAAGTGAGAATCCATCAATTCTCAAGCCAAAGAGATCCTAAGGAAGGAACCAGAGATATTCATGGAGGAGACTAGGAGCCCAAACTTCCAGAATCTTCCAGATCTTTCCAAATACCCCTGTAAGGGACAGACATGTAAGGCAGTGATTCTCAACCTTGCTAATGATGCAACCCTTTAATTCCTCATGTTGTGGTGACCCCAACCATAAAATTATTTCACTGCTACTTCATAGCTATAATTTTGCTACTAATATGAATCACAATGTAAGTATTTTTGGAGATAGATGTTTACCAAAGGGAAGCCATTTTAGGCAGCAACAGACTAAGCACGACTGGCCAGGTACCACCAAGTACCTTGATCACCATTCAAAGCAGAGAAAGCCATCTGAACACCAGGTCACAAATGCATGTAATGTGGCAAACACATCATTGCTTTAAGCCTGTGACCTCCGGGGGGGGGGTCACTTGTCAGGCAGCACAGACTCTGAGACACATGTAGGAGATTAGGCTTGCAGCTCAGCACACCTGGGTGCCCCCCTGTCCTGTGATGTAGGGGCGCTGACTCAGTCAACTGTCCTGCAGGATGGACCTAGGACTATGAAATGCTTGCTTATAGAAAAAGGCCCCTTGGTGCCATGGTGAAAACAATAGAATAAGTGAATGGCCTTATAAGAACCAGCCTCAGAGACAACAGCCTGTGGTACCCGCAGCCACCTCATACCTAAAGTGACTGCTGACCATGGCCCATGAATTTAGGATCTTGCTCCCCTTTAGCCCCTCGATAGTGAGGGTCCTAGAAGGGGCTGGAGATGGGGCATGCCTGCTCTCTCCTACAAGGGAAGGCTTACCTGCTTCAGCCAGACATTGGTGGTCATCAGTTGATTCTTCTCATCCTGGGGTAGCAGAGATAGTAAGTAAGAACAGTTGGGGGGACTGTTGAACCAGCCCAGAAGGCAGCGTGTGTATAGGAGGCACTCTAGGGATCCACTCACAGGACACCCAAGCCCAGCCACCTCTCCTGGTGTCTCGGTCACCAGCACTTAGACTCCTCAGGGTCACCCGGGGCATTGTGTGGAAGTGGATTTGGGCAAGTGTTTTAGAACACTGTCTTCTGACAACCTGTGTTCTTGGGGGCGCCAAGGCTTGGGAAGGAAGGCACCATGATAACCCAACAAGTAGCTGCATGCTGTGGCCAGGGTGGGCTTTGAGGGCTGGTGGAAGAAGGGCTAAGCTGAACCCAGGGAGAATCATGGGAAGAGTCAGGTGGGCATGGCGGCTGATCAAGGGAATGCAGTAGGAAAGGGCAGGCCCACCACGTCTATGAGCTGGGCAATGGATAGTCCGAAGCGCACAATGACCACGTCGGACGTGTTGGGAACTGGCCGTGCCCAGCGATTGTAGCCTCCAAACAGGTGTTTGAACAGGCGGTCCTCAGCCTGGGTGTGCGAGCCTTGCTGGGACAACACTGTGGGATAGGAACACAAAAGAAAAAGAGTTTGCATGACGCCAAGGAGGTGAGCCTGTGGCTTTCTTTCCAATTCCCATCAAAACAGAGGCATATTCAACATCAGGTAGCCTCAGTATAGGGGTGCATATAGGAAGCCCATCTCAAACCCCATTGTGGAGCCCATAAATTAATGCATATCAGCACTTACCACAGACCCAAGGACACCATGCAAGCAGCAATCACTCTCAGAACCATCATGATTTCAAGTAAAAAGTCAGAGAGTGAGGGGCCACAGCCCAGCAAGAAAGCTCAGACTTAGGAACCAGTCTCAGTCTGATCCAAAGAGCCCTAAGGGGTATGGGAGCTTGGGGGGATGGCTGAGAGGGGCTTTACCCACAGCCATGAGCCTGGCTGATGGTGAGAGTTCTTAAATCACCAGCTCTGACCAGTTCTCATCAGCTAGGCAAAGCTCTGCAGAAGTGTCTGCTGGAATTTATGGAGCCTTTCTCACTATGTTTTGCATAATAGTTTCTCCACTCTGGGGCTTTGCTGCCTGAGCAGGCAAAGAGCTATCCTAAAAAAAAAAAAAAAAAAAAAAAAAAAAAAAAAATCCCCCCCAGCAGCCACTGGGACAGAAAGCAGGGCAATAGCCATAGCAACCACACGTGTACCTGCATACTTGCACCAGCCCGTGTGATAGGCATAAGCATGTGTGTACCCGCATACCCGCCCCAGCCCATGTGATAGGTACAAGCTTCCTTCATCCCCACAGCATCTTGAGTGGTCCATGATACTGTTTGCATTTTTAAGACAAGAACACTTGAAGCTTGGGACAGTCAAGGTTACAAAGCTGCTAGTACTAGAGTTGAGACAGCCACCATCTTCATCCTGCAGTAGTGGCCACCCAGCCAGTGACCCTAAATGACCTCTGTAGCCTTGGGGATGAAGTGAATCAGCCTTCAGGAGAGTCGCCCATATGGCCTGTGAGTGAACAGGGGTAAGGAGAATTTCTAGTGGTAGTGGTGGCACCCACTCACCTGCTGGCATCAGAAGGAGACACCAGAGACAAAGATGTATCCAGGACCGGCGAGCAGGATGGGAGGGTGCCATGGCTTCAGAGGGTCTTGGTTTCCCTTGGACCACCAGGAACTGGTTTCTACGAGGCCCTGTCTCTCCTCTGCAAGTGAATCAGCCAAGGGAAGGACCCGTAGGGTCAGGTGGTGTGACATGTAGCATTCTTGTGTTTCGTACTCCATAAAGGTTTGAAAGCTGAGCAAATGGCCATCAACAGGCCTGCCTGGAGCTTGGGGATGCTTGGCTGCCCTGCTTCACAAGGGGAGACTGACTTCTCTTTTCTGGGGCCACTCAATTGCTGACAAGCTAACACATAACTGACTAGTGGTCTCCACTCTTCATCTAGAAAGACGGGAGAGCCATACTACAAATGGTGGCCAGTAGAAGAATGTGGCTACTAGTGACAATGATGCAGGCAACCAAATCTCATCAGTGATGAGCAACTGAGCCAAGGGTGGCATATCTAAACAATGGGATATAATGCAGGCATCAAAAGGATTCAAGTGCTACTATGACGTATGTGATTGATGGGATGAACATCAAAAACATGCTATGTGACATACTACATGTGTCCATTGATAGGTGCATCCCAGGCCAGGCAAATCTGGAAATATGATGCAGGTGAGTGAGTGGAAGGGAATGGGGAATGACTGGTGATGATCAATGGGCTGTCTTTGACAGGGTGTGGAGAAGGTTCGAGAATGACATAGTGATGATGGTTGCACAAATCTACAAATATAATAAAATTGACCAAATAGTGTGTTTTAAATTAGAAATTATACTTCAAAAAAGCTGTTACTGAAAACACATTCTTGGTTATAAGATGTGGCCATCCTCTGTTGACTATGGAACGGTGAACATGGAACTGACGCACGAAGGTCCTAAGGCTGAGAAAGAGAGAGACTCATGGTGGTTTAAAATGCTCCACACGGGGGTGGGGGGGGGGAGATGGAGGGAAGAATCATCCTAACCTAATGAATTATTTTACATTGTGTAGGGGCTCGATCACATGACCACAATGCTACCAAGTATTGCCCTTAAAAGCTCACATATTCAGGGCTGACGGGGTGGCTAAGTTAGTAAAGGGCTTGCCTTGCAAGCACAAGGACCTGAGTTCAAGCCCCAGAACCTATCTAAAAAAGCTGGGTGTAGGGCCATGTACTTGTAATCTTAGCAAAGGGGGCTTGGGACAGGTGACCTCTGGGACTTGCTGGCCACCCAGCTAAGCCTAGTCAGCAAGTTCTGGTCCCAGTGAGAGACTTTGTCTCAAAAATGAAATACAATACCTGAAAAACATCTGAGGTTGCCCTCTGGTACCTCTAAACATATGTGTATACATGTGCACCCACATACATGTGCACCTGCTCACACACACACACACACACACACACACACACACACACACACACAGTTTATATATCCAAATGTCCACATGGGGTAGCTTGTGTATATGGATTAGAGACAGAACATTAGTTTAGCATGGACATGGTGTTTCCTTTTGACAGTGATAAGAATGTTCTGGGATATTCTGGAATGTTTTGGAATGATGATAGGCAGTCCTAAAGCCCTGGTTGCCACTAATAGTTAACTTTATATTGTGTGTACTTAACTATGATTTCAAAAATATGTGTAAAAGGATGCTTTAAATATAGAAGTGTCCAGATCCATGCAGGAATCAGGAATCAGAATTGTTACCGACGGAGCTGTGAAGCTGCTTTTGGTCCTCACCCTCTAGTCTACCCTGTCCTGTCCCCATCAGGCAGCAGAGGGTCTAGCATCACCAACAAGCTGCTGCCTCTCCTCCACATTGCCATCAGTCTGAACTGTGCTCCATACCACATCCAGGGTCTAAAAACATGACTTCGAGTCCTGGCCGTATCACTAACACCACTGACAGTTCAGCTTATCTGTAGGATTGCTGTGACCCTCCCAGAGCAGGTCCATAGTCCAGTGGAGCCACAGGGATCTGTGTGTAAACTCCAGAACACTGAAGAGAAGGGCCATGCCCCCAGCTGCTGTGTGGAGCTCAATGCACTGTGACCCAGTGGCAACACATGGTGACTGTCTGTGCCAAGTAGGGAAAGAGTGAGTGGGTGAGTGCCAGCATGTTGCAGTGTATGGGGCATATTTACTACTATAATTGACAGCCTCGGGATATGTTCATGGGAAAGGCTCCCCTTGCATCAATTTTTACAAACTAGTTCAAGTCATTAAAAGTTGAAATTTTTGTAACCCCTTCCCCACAGCCACATCACATTCAACCTTTCCACCCGACCAGACCCTGCATGCACATCCTCCTGTGGTGTCTAGCTCATAAGTGTTGTCCTCACACCACATCAAAGAAACTGCTCTTGGCAACACATAGTGGCCATCCAGTCCAAGTGACTCATTCACAAGGTAACTCCTGCACCTAAGGCTCCAGAGAAGATTGCAAGAGACAGAGGAACAGGGAGTTTGCTGTAAGACCTTGTCTCCCAGAAACGTCAGAAGCTGCACCTGCAAAGTCTCACCGACATGGCTGCCTAAACGGGAGCTGAGCAATGCTGACGACAGTAGATACGCTAGCATGGAAGGGGGAGATCCCATGCTGCCTCCCCTACATGAAGAACTTCAGACAGCTGAGGATGCTGAGAGAACCGGAGAATTAGCCTTCCCCAGAGTAGAGCACACGTGTTAGTTATCTACTTCCAAATGGTCAGCCCTGAAATATACACACAATATCATTATGCAGAGTAGGCTGGTTGCATTTATGTAATAGGAATGTGTGGGTATGTATATATTTACATATATGCATATATATAGAGACATGTATGTATGTTATGTATGTATTAACTACTTTAAAAAAAGAGATCATGAATTTGAAAGACAGCAAGGAGGTGCATGGAAGGGTTTGGAATAAGGAAAGAGAAAACAGGACTGATGTGATGACACTCTAATCTCACCCTGGCCACCCTGACCTTTATGCCTGCGTTACGCTACACACAACCTGACCACACCTTTCTCTGCTTTGCCCTAACCCCTTTCCAAATCCCTGTTCCCAGGAAACGTATGTAAAAGGCCAGTGATTGTCAGCTCTGGAAAGCTCTTCCAGAACAGCGCCACCCAGCGGAGAGCAACAGGAAGCAACCTTCACAATTCCCCAGCCACCTCTGGGGTGCCCCAACCCCAGGTCCTTCACCTCCAGCAAAAGTGATCCGAGCCAACATGTTTTGTTTTGATCCTTTCATTTTTCTTTCTCCTGTGAACCTGCAGTCATGTGCTGTCTCTGGGATTAGAGGCATTTTTACTTCTTTGACACTTTTTCTACAGTTTCCAAGTTTCCTACCATAAATATAATATACAAAAGTCTTTTCAGTATGCAGCAACATCCATTGCGTGCTTTACATGTGCTCCTCCAGCCTCAAAGGTACAGACTCACTCAAAATCCACCTAGAATTTAGATTCCATTATGCCTGAGTGGATATAAGCGATCGGTGTGAATTGTGTGATGGGAGGAATAACTCTGGCCCCCAAGAGACATGATAATCAAAGCACTGTCTGTGCCGACAGTGAAGACCACATAGCCTTAACAAGGAAGATCCCCACCTTTGCTGGGACAGGGATGGACCATGAGTACATTATACTAATTGAAAAAAGACGGACACAAAGGGGCAAACACTGTGTAAGTGCACTTCTAGGAGAAGGCACCTGGAGGCATCAGATTCCCAGAAACAGAATTTAGTAGAGTCGGGTTGGAGTGAGGAGGTAGAGTGTCAACTCAGGCGGACCCAATGGTTCTGGAGACAGAGGTGATGGCAGGACAGCACATTGCCCGTACCTGTCTTTTAGCACAATAGAAATAGTACAACTGAGTGCATCTGTAATCTCATTAGGTTTAAGACAGCTGAGCTCTCATGTGCCTCCAAAACTCAGGCAGAGGTGGCAGAAGCTGGAAAGAGCAGACAGGTAAGGGCATGCAGTGCCCCCACCCCACTGACAGCAAGCACAGCAATGGAAGTTGCTGCATACTAAAGAGAGTCACGTGGATGACAGAGAAGAACCATAAGAAAAAACAATTCTAGATAACTCGCTAGTCGTGCGCACCCTGGTGTGATTCCTGACATATTCATTTGTCTCCTTGTTGGGGCTGAGACATGTAGGGACGCCCCTATCTCCTCCAACCTCTCCTCCGGCCTTTAAACAGCTATCCATTTGATTCTGTGCAAACACCCAAGAAAGACTTTAACTAGGCTAAACTAGGAGAGACCTGGCTTAGTGGCTTGTCTTTTGCCCCTCTTTCCTTCTCTCATTCTCTCTATCCTGGAGGACCTCAAGGCTAGCAAGCCTCCAAATGTACCTGCATGTGTGAGTGGCTTAAGCCTCCTTTCCACTGCCATAACCAGCCAGGGGTTACAAAGAGGCATTACAAAACCCAGTTCCTGGGACTGGAGAGATGGCTCAGTGGCTAATACCTCGCTCTGGGAACTGAACCTACCCACACCAGGCAGATTACAATGGCTTATAACCCTAGTTATATAACCTAGTTATATAGTCTCCTAGTTCCAGGGATCTGGGTTTTTTTTTTTTTTTTCTGGCTTCCACGGGCACCAGACATGTACATGGTGCATAGACATACATGCCTGAAAAACAGTTCTACACAGAAAATAATAGATAACTTACAATATTAAAAACCTCAGTTCCTTATATTCAGCACCCCATGGGCATGAAGACACACTGTTCTGTTCTCACGCTTGGAAACAGGCTGGGTAAGTGCCGGAAAGGACCATTCCAGGGTCTGTCTCCATGTTAACTCTTAGAAGGTCTTTCTGAGTACAGTTTGCATTGACAGCCCTCCCTCATGTTTACAAGGCACTTTGGTACTCTTCCCCTCATGAGGGCTTATATCACCCCTGGGAGGATCTGGAGGAAAACCACTAATGTCTCCTATGTGTAACTGAGAAATTGAAAGAGTTACCCTCATTCACAGAGCTCAAACATGATAAAAACTGGAGCAAACTCAAGCCCTCTGCTTCTAAAATTATATGGTGTTAGCATCAACTATGTGGGTGACTGTGCTGGAGCTCAGTCAATACTTGGCAGTGTTCTAGAAACACTGACACTGTGACAATCATTGCCAAACTACCATCAAGCCTGGGGTCTGTGAGAGACAAGGTGTGCACCCCCAAGCTGGGCTCACTTGGGTCCAGGTGACCTGTCTGCAAGCCAGTGACTCCTCCTTTCAGGCAATACCATGGCTGTAGATTCTACAGTTACATACGTATGGTCTGAGTGTATCACAGGGAATAAAGACTTGCTCCCTCCTACTAATGAGGCAGGGGTGCAGGCATGTTGAAGTTGTACTGGTTAGGGATCCAGGAAGAGATGTCTGCTAAGGGCTGTCTGGAGCGATGCATAAATGAGATACAATTGGCTCTAGAGGATGTGTTTGAGTTGCTTCAGGTTTCCACCTTCTGCAATTAGCCCACTGTGATCATTTCATTAATTTGTCACCGGAAACCAAAGGACAAACTGTTCCCGGTAATCAGCGGTAATTAAGAGTAACCTTCCATCTCTAGTTGCAAAGACTTCAAGTGAAAGCTCCAGACCCTGAACTCCAGCACCACAGATTAGCAGTTCTGGGAAAAGGATGACAGCGGAGTGATGTCACTATTGTTAAGTCTGGGTAAATAAGGTATATGCAGACAAACACACAAACAAAAACTATGCCGCCTGTAAAGGGCTCCGATGTGCACGTGCCCCTCAGGGTGATGCTCACTGTTGTCTAGCATACCCTCCACAGCCCTGCCACTCATTACAGCCTGTGCTCATCTGTCTCCCTAGGTCTGATTCCACTGACACCAGTGTAGCTGGGACCCTCATCCCTGTCCATCTTTCTGCTCAGCTGCTTCTCTGATGCTCACCAGAACACAGTTTACTCTTTATGGAAGCATTGCCTCCCCCTGCCCCCAAATGTGCTTCCATCCCCTCCTGACTGCCATCCAGGAACCCCCTCATTCCACACCCCACTGGAAGTCCCTGTTCCTCACCCAAGAGACCCCCAGATTAGAGGCAATGAGGCTTGATTGTCCGTTTTTTCCCAAACTACACTCGCTGACGTGCTTCTGAGATGGGGAGTTCACATTCTGCTTCTGTGACCTGCTCATCACAGGAGATTAACCTCTCAAGGTCAGGAGGAATCTTGAAGGTCACATGCTTTCATTTAGTTGAGGCAGGACCTTGTCTACTAACTCCAGCCTTGACCCACACAAGCCATGGGGGGCTCGCACCCTTCCAAGTCAGTAGGTCCCATCAATGTCTGGTAGTCTACATTCACCAAATGAACAGATAAATGAACAAGATAGTGGTGGTGATAAAGACCCAGAAGCAGACACTATTACAAGACAGAAGTATCCACAGCCACCCAGAAGTGGTACTTTCACAGCATTCTGAAGGGGGTCTAACAGGGTGGACCAGGAGGCTGAGTTTTGCCCAGGAGCAGGTGACTGCCAGCATTCTGACACGACCATTTCCTAAGTGCTCACAAGCCGCTAACTTCCTTCAGAGATCACACCCACAGCCTCCCCAAACATGCTCAGCACCTCTAGTCTAAGCTTTGGGAATAACTCGCTTACTTACCTGTGGTCATAGAAGAAGACAGGGCACTCAAGGGATGCGGGGAACCAGGTAGCTGGGAAACCAGGGTTAGCTGATGAGGTTCCCTTAGAAGCAGAGTGACAGGTGCAGAATAGAGCTCAGTCCCTTCAGCGCATGGTTGCTCAGATGTAGAAACTAGAAGGCTTGGGAGGCACTTTTGGGATGAGGGACTCAGGCTAGCTTCTCCTGGGGGTGGGTGGCCGAGTTCAACAGAGTGGTCAGTTTTCCTGGGGCTGTGCAGGAAACAGGAGACAGAGGTGGCTTCACATAGGCGCCACTGAAGAGGCTATCTTGGAGAGCCACCAGCAGCACGGTTTCTGCAGACTGTGCTCTCATAGTGTGCTCTCTCTCTCTCTCTCTCTCTCTCTCTCTCTCTCTCTCTCTCTCTCTCTCTCTCTCTCTCTCTCTCTCTCTCACACACACACACACACACACACACACACACACACACACACACACACACACACTGGGAGGAGGAGTCTATGACTATTCGCTTTGTGTCCAGCACAGACAGATGCGGCTCTGGCTTCTGTTCAGCCAGTTACTACGATGGCTTGTTCCCAGCTCTGAAGGACCCTAGGTTCCCAAGGCTGTCACCTCGAGTGTCCTTGGATCCCTAAGCACACCCCAGATGAGGTCCCCTAGGATTGTGGGACTATCTGTCACAACAATGTACAGTCGTCAGCAAAATATGAGTGAGCCATGGAACACACAGCTGACAGTTGCCTCCGTCCTTTCTCACCTGCTCCCACTACTGTCTGAGGGTGCCAGGGACAAGACCCTGCCTGCTTTGGCATCAGATCTGTCTATGCCTTACCCTTCTTACAGGTGACATCAATTTCTGTCTTCCAGAGATGCCAGACTGTCATGCTCCAAATCTACAAGCTAACTTCCCGTGCCTTTACACTTTGCAGATTGTCACAGCCAGCATTGTGCACCTGCTTGCCTATGGTCTCTGTGACAGCCCTAGCATTTAGTGGCCCCAGGCTTTCTCATGCCTATTTCTCTTCTTCCTTAACTGCCCTTCCCCACCCCACCCCCAACCCCTCCCATCCCAGCAACTCCAAGCTGTGCCTCCCTATTGAACTCCCACTGCTGAGTTGGATTTCCAGTTCTGCTCAGTCATGGCTTTGTGACCTCAGGCAAGTCTCAAAAGGCATCCTTGCCTCAGTTTCCTCACAAGCAAGAGGAGGGTGTGAACGATGGTGGCCACCCATAGGCTTTCTATGAGGAGTCTGTGGGTCCATCCGTAAACTCAACGAATTGCTTCCGCCAGCGAGAGTGTCTGTGATGTCTGTACAAACACAAACATTTGTAGGCGCTGCACTTATTGATGAGCATTTGATTGCTAAAAATCATGAAACACTCATATTCTCACTAACCACGATTAAACATGTTACTACGGCATCTTGGCAGATACAAAAATGAAGCAAGCAACACTCTTTCTTCATCTGGAAACAGGAAGGTAAAAAGGAGAGAGGGAAGAAAGAAGCAGAGATGGAGGGAAGGAGGAAGCAAAGAGGAAAGAGGGGAAGGGAGGAGGAAAAGGAAGTATCAGATTATATCTGTAAAGATCCTTGGCTATCAGCAATAGAAGCAACCACCATTTAAATAAGGTAGAAGAAAAAGCCGAAGGGCAGCCTGCAGAAGCACTTACAGAACTGGAGGGCCTGCTTTGAGGCCAGGTGGGAACAGGGAGGCCTCAGCTCCACTTCGGCCCAGAGCAGCTGCCGCATTGCCAGGAACCAGAACTCAAGGCATCGCCGGTACTGTTACCTCAGCTGGAAACCAGCCATTGCCTCTGCTGCCTGCCACTGCGCTGCCGCCGCCCCCCCCCCCTCGTTATTCATGTCACTGGCTCCTCACACAAAGGTCAAGATAAACGCTTTTGATTAACTGTGTGCTCATGAACTGGGTGTGAGGAAGGCTGAAGAGGCAGGAGTCTGTATTGGGGACTCCTGGGTAGAAGACGGCCTTTGTATCTTCGACAGGTGGGGGATGGTTTCTAAAAATGCATGGAAAGTAAAATTCTGGGAAGGCCCTTCACCTCCGTTGAGAGCTTTCCCTCTGTGTGCAGACACACGCAACCTTCCACAGATGCGTGTCAAAAACTGTTTGGCCCTGCTTGTTCTAAAATCTCACACTCAGAATTTGTGTGAGTTAAACCTGTTCAGATACAGATATGGGAATTGACCACCACAAGAAAGCAGTTTATATTCACAGATCCCAACACACACAAAGCAGCATGGGACAGGTGGGGGGGGTGGGGGGAGGGAGGCAGAGTAAGCAAGGGAAAAGAGGTACCAAGGGGAAAGCCCTTGATTTGAGAACCCCCGTCATACCCTGTTCTGGATAGGTTTGGATTTTGAAGGGTGGTTGAAGGCTTCGGCTTTTTCCAAACCTACTTTACTTGAGGTTCTTTAATGCTTACACCTCCCTACCAGCCCACCTACCCAAGATAGGAGAGAGAAGAGGTTAATGGGAAATATATAATCTCCTCTCAGAGTCTGTATTAAGATGTGCTTCACCTGAGAAAAACCAAGCCCCTCGCACGAGGTGGTTCGTCTTCGTGTGGATAAACATCACCTGTTCTCTCACAAGGCTGCTCCCCATCCCACACTTGGGATCAAAACAAACACATGTGAACATCCACTACAGGTGGTCGTTTGCTTTTGTTTTAGGAGACAGTATCCCACTATGTAGCTCTGGGTGGCCCAGAATTCACAGAGATCTGCCTGCCTCTGCCTCTGGAGGGGTGCTGGGGTTAAAGGTGTGCACCCAGTTTCTTGGATTGCTTTAAGTTTTACCTTGACCTAACTTAGAATGATCTGGGAAGAGAGTCTCATCTGAGAGATTGCCTACATCAGATTGGCCTGTGGGCCTGCCTTAGAGAGAAAGAGAGAGTGTGTTGCTTTCATTGTTAATTGGTGTAGGAGGTCCACCCCACTGTATGTGGCATCATATCCCAGGCAGGTGGTAGTTCTGAACCTTAGAAGGTTCACTGAGTGTGAGCCTGCCCTAGCCAGCAGCCAGCATCTTCTACGCTTCCTACAGTGCTTTTTGGCTGGGAAGTGAGTTCTTTGGTCCTGAGGTAATGAAGAAAACATTGAACTCTAACAACCATTGAACTCAGACAAACACAAGTGCCCATTCTAACCTTGGGGGCATTGTTTTTGGAGGCAGTAGCCACAATGGCATCCATGGCACAGGCAATGTGCTGCAGATCTCCACTCAGGGGACACTACTCGATTGGGGTGGGGTGGGGGTGGTGGTACATAGTTCCTTGCAAGTTTCTGCCCTGTAAAGGAGAACAACCAGGCCGGCTGGTGTGCAGAGCTGGAAAGTTAGTCTAAGCTGCCATATGGTTAATTTCCAGCTATGTGATCTCAGCCAGGTAAACCATGGAGTCAGACTTTGCAGCCAAGCAAAGCCTTTTATCATCTGAGCCGTTTCACCAGCTCCATGGTAGCTGACCAAACATGGAGACTAACCTCAAACATGCCGTGGTTTCTAAACACCAGCCAATCATTTCTGGTCTGAGAGTACAAGAATCTACGTACATACGCATTCATCTTACTACAGACAGAAGCAAGCAGAACCTTGCCGATTGGAGGCCTATTTTGTGTCTCCGTAGAACCTTTCTGCTGGGGCATGTGGGGAGCGGATTGTGGCTCAGGTCTGGAGCCAGGAGGGGTGGTGGGTGGGAGGAAGGTCATGGGTACCCTTCTTCAGGCAAGGTGGTTACGGGGTTTTCAGCTAAGGCTGACAGAAGCAGTCTTCCAAGCCATGCACCGTTCTTCATGGAAATCTTCCTAGTACATGACGTCTCATTTTTCCTCGGTCAGAGCTGGAAACTCAACTAATGTAAGAAGTGGGGGGAAATTACAGGATCGAAATGTGGTTGAAACGCAAGCCTGGACTTCAGCCATCTGGATGGTTGTCAGTGAGTCACTCTCATATCCAAACGTCCTTTCGCTACATTTCTTGAAACATTTCCTTTTCAATGTTAAAGCTTTGAGAGGCTGAGGCAGAAGCTTTGCGGTTTCTGGCATAGTTACAGGGGTGGGGGCTGCTAGTCCCACAAACAGAAAACTGAGAGGACTATCTGTGTGTCCCTGAGGGTGCCCACGCCAGCACATGTGCAGATCTAGCCTTGGACTTGAGCACAGGCTATTCTCACTGTGTAGGGCGATAAGGAAGAAGTATGTCACTTGATGAGCCCTTGGGACACAGTGGACTTTCAGTTTCCTTGGTCAAACAGCAAGGGGAAAAAAGACACTGGATGAGAGCAAGAGAGTTCTGGAGACCTGGGAAAAGGAAGGAGTTTCCATGGGCTTTTGGGAGAGCATGGGGTGTGGGAAAATCAGCTAGAAGTAACAGCTGAATTGTTCCACTGGGAGTGGTAGAGTCCGATGATGTGGTGTTAATGTCTGCATCTTGGGGAAGGGGGTCTGGGAGCGAGGGTGGGGGCACACAGAGAGAGGGAACCTCAGTGGAAGCAGGTTCCTTAGGTAAGAGCCACGAGCCAGGGAGTAAGAGAAATGGGGGAGGGGGAGGGACAGGAAGGGAAGAGAGAGGAGGAAGGTCAAGGGCGTGGTGGATTTTAGCAATGATGCACCTCAAGTTGTGGAGGCATCACGAGACCCAGGAGATGCTACAGAGCGGTTTTAGAAGGCTGGTGATGACTAAGAAGTGTCTCTGTTGGCGATGATAGAATATTTGTGTGAGCCTTTGGCAGCTTGGAGAATGGAGCTCAGAAAGCAAGCGAGCGTAACACAGCACAGGACAGATCGGCATGCAGGACCAGTCCCCTGCACTTGACTACTGCAGCCATGGGGCCTGCATCCTCCCTATCTGCGTGGCAGCTATCAAACCGCCATTGGAGAAGCTTCTTTCATGCCCTCCCTTGGCTCACCAGCTCCTGTGTGAAGTCAGGGCTGATCCGCCTGAGCTAGTGAGCCTGGGCCTTTACCTGGGATTTACTTCTGGCTGGGAAACAAGGTGGACGGAAGTGTAATTCTATGGTCTGAGCGGCGCTTCTGTCGAAAGTCACAGGTTGTATCTAAGCGATATCTGTCTTATAGTGTTCTTGTCTATAGGTCCAGAGTTTTCTTTCAGTCATATAAGGAGAAAAGGGATTGTTAAGGATATCAATAACTTAAAGACATTTGGGGAGGATGAGAGAAGCCAGTTTAGAGAGATCCTACTGCCAGGGGCCAGAGAGATGGCTCAGTCAATAATGATAAATGTCACCAAGCCTCTTAGCCAGCATTAAATCAGGGGCCCATATGGTGGAAGGTCTTGAAACTCTACAGCCAAAAACACCACTGTAAGAGTGGGGCCATGTCACGATACAACCTCAACAAGGCTCTCGCCCGGCCAACTCCAAGATACAGTGTCCACTCTGAACTAGACTGTAGGCGCTCCAGCTCAGCCTCCCTAGAGAAACTAGATGCTTCCACTCCCACCATCACCGGGAGAAAGTTCTAGCACAAACCCCTATTTCCTCAGGTTGTCCGTTGTCATGCCCAGTCAGGAGCCTATGTCACACGACCCGTCTCAGGGGGGGTTTGGGGGGCGGGGTTGCCGTGTTTGTGGAGTCTACCAAGAGAAGACGGCACACAGAATGCGAACACTGTCCAAACACAGAGAAGCTGTCTGAAGGAGCTGGATGGGCCTTGAATGACAGAAGCCACTACAGCATGCAGCTTCCTGTACGTAGGACGCTGAGGTAATGACAAACAAGAGAAATGACAGGTAGCCCCAAGAAACATCCCCAGCCTTCTTGCTCTGGAAGCAACTGGCTTCATTCATTAAACACTTACCGTTTGTCTGTCGCCCTTATAGATGAGTCGCAGGGGCACACAATAAGTAGTGCACGGGGCATAGTAAGCACTTTTTAAATACCTCTCAAATGAACTAAAGGAATCTCCCACTAAACACATGAGTTTAGTGCCTCTGAGAAGCAGCTTAACTTTGAGCTCAAATGAAATACCCAGAGCAGGGAGATTGTTCTCCTATAAATGTGAACTCCTCATCCAACCACAAAGGAATGTAATAGAGCCCATTAATCTACGGATGAAATTGAGCTCGGCAAACACAGAGTCCCATAATGTGCTGAAGAGCCAGGCTGGCCACAAGAAAGAAATGAAAGGCTGGCATGAGAGCAAGGAGCTTTCTCAGAACTGCAGTAGTCAGTGCTGTCTAGAGAAATAAAAGTGAATTCGAATCCAGAGAGCAGTGGAGCTCAACATGTGGGTCACGACCCCTATGAAGGAGCAATAAAGATAATTTTATGGTTGGAGGTCACCACAACACAAAGAGCTATATTAAAAGGTAACAGCTTTAGGAAGGTTGCGAACCGCTGTCCCAGGGGATCCCTGAGCACTTCTGTTTGTCTTCAGCCTCTGCTGCAAGCTTGGAGAAGCTGGTTCTAATCCTAGTGAAGAGGCAGCGGCGGCAGCAGCAGCAGCAGCAGCAAGGGGGAGGGGGATAAACGTCAGCTCAAGAGTGAAGGCCAAGGCTGACATGATGGCGCACGCCTTTAATCTCAACACTCAGGAGGCAAAGGCAGGTGGATCTCTGTGAGTTCGAGGCCAGCCTGGTCTACAAAGCAAGTCCAGGACAGCCAGGGCTTGATACACAAGAGAGACCCTGTGTCAAAACAAACAAACAAACAAACAAACAAACAAACAAACAAAAACAGTGAAGGCCAGTTGGCCAAAGCAGTGACTCTTTTCCTTCCAAGTCCTTTTATCTGGGCTGCCACCAGGAAGCAATCAAGACAGTCCCCAAGACAATCCCACAGTCTGACCGGGTACAGCTAATTCTTCCTTCTAAGCTGTGCCAAGTTGATAATTGAAGTTAACCATCATGCTAAGCAAGGACAATTCCCATTTGAAGATGAAGTTCCACTTTTCAAGACTTCAAATTTTTCTTTCTAAGGGGTGGTTTGTGAAGTCTATATTTTTGTAGCCATGATTTTTTGCTTTTTGGTTTTGTTGTTGTTTTTGGTTTTTTGTCTGCTTTGTAACTTTTATAAACACATTTATTTGGACTCAGTAACACTCTACCAGTCAAAATGGAGATGTATGCAACAGAAATCACTGTAGTTCTTTCAAAGAATCATGTATTAACTATGAGTAACGGGCAGATATATTAAATATGGGTGAAGGGGCAAACATACTAAGTATGAGTGATAGGCTGGGCCAACAAAATCTCTGGATTTGTCTCCAGGCAGCCAAACCTTTAAGAAAAAAACTGCTACCTCTGCCCCAGTCAGATGGCCAGCCCTGGAAACAAATTCCAGAGCACTTGTGGCCCAGTGGAGCAGCCAGGGGTCAGCAAGCAGCTCAAAGCTCTCTGGGTTGAGCAGGGAGACAAGGGTTATGTTACTTAGTAGGACAGGGACCTCTTGTTTAAAAGCCAGCTTTCCACCATCACACCAGTCCCTGAGGCCGTTAGCTTAGAGCCTATTCTGGCTCATAGATTTGGAACTGTCTTTCTATGACTGGTTGGCCCCATTGCCCACAGCAACAGCACATAGCAAAACCACTCCCACCATCACCAGAAGAAAGTTCCAGCACAAACTCCTGTTTCCTCAGGTTGTCCATTGTCAGGGACAGGATGCAAGGGAGAGGAAAAGAGAGGGGCCAAAGTCATGATATACCCTTGAAGGACATACCTCCAGTGACCTTCAACTCTTCAAGGATCTGCCACCTCCTTCCAAATAGGGCCATTGATTGGGGGCCAAGTCTTTAGAGGAGACTTGACCAAATCACAGGCTCATGGAAGGAGCAATTGTTGAAGGGGAGATGGAAGCAGAGTTTAGCCTTAGTCAAGAGCTGTGGAAGAACACTCCACGCTCAAGCAGAGATGTGGACTAAGGAGTTGGGTGGGCAAATCTGGAACCCAAAGGAAAGTCTGTCATGTCAGAGGTTTATAGCTAAGAGTTTGTGCACAAGTTGGGCTGCAATCTAACTCCTAGGCTTAGCGGGGAACATCAACTTTACTTTGAGGTCACCGTATTATTGAAGGATCCTTGTAGTATATTCTTTTTCATTGTTGCTTATTTTGCTTATTTTTGTTTTGGGATGCTGTCTGTCTGTGTGTGTGTGTATCTCTCTCAGTGTCTGCCTCTCTCTCTCTCTCTCTCTCTCTCTCTCTCTCTCTCTCTCTCTCTCTCTGTGTGTGTGTGTGTGTGTGTGTGTCTGTATTAGTCAGGGTTCTCTAGAGGAAAATAACTTAAAAGAAAGAGAATTTGTTACAATGGCTTATAGGCTGTGGTCCAGCTAGTCCAACAATGGCCATCTACCAAGGGAAGGTCCAGGATCCAGTAGTTGTTCAATCCACGAGGCTGGATATCTCAGCTGGTCTTCCGTAATAGATCCGAATCTCAAAGAAGTAGACTCTAATGCCAGTGAGAGAGAGAGCAAGCAGGCAGAGAGCAAACTTCCTTCTTCCATGTCCTTATGCAGGCTGCCAGCCGATGGTGCAGCCCAGATTAAAGGCCTATTTTTCCACCTCAAAAGATCTGAATTAAAGATGTGTCCTCACAGCTCAAAAGATCCAGATAAAAAACGGGTCTTCCTACCTCAAATTATTTATGTAAGAAAATACCTCACAGGTGCACACAGGTACTTGATCTACATGTAATCAATCAAGTTGACAGCCAAGTTGACAGCCAAGTGTCCAAAAAACTCACAAAAGTTATTAACCCACAGTAAGCCCATTTCCCACCACCTGACTGCTGGCAGCCAGAGCAAAGGAAGATGTCAGTGATTAATTTCGGTAAGGGCGACAGTTTTTCACAACAGCCTTGGACTAAACTGTGGCTTTGTTAATTGATCTCATTAATGGGTCAGGCTTGTTAACCCTCTTAACTAGAGAGAGCACTGGGCCAAGGGGCAGGAAGGTTCCAGAAATCTCCGAGAAGCCCAGCTCACTTTTGAGCAGTGTTATTTCATATACAATGTATGGAGGGGAAACAGACTCGATTTATTCATTCTAGGCTTCGAGAGAGAAAGAATTCTGGGTTGGCACACTATGGGGGGCTGTGTGGTTGTATTCCAGAAACACTGCTTGGAGAAGCAGGCAGATGGTAAGGGGTTGCAAAGATGTGTACCACCCCTCCCCTCCCCTCTCCTCCCCTCCTCTCCCCTCTCCTCCCCTCCCCTCCCCTCCCCTCCCCTTCCAAGTTTGAGAATGGGGCAGCCTTGGCAGTTTTGCTGGGATTCTAGTCCTAGGGCTACGCAGGAGGAAGTGGCCAAGATCAGGATTGACACTTGGGCATAAAAGTACCGCGGGACGCTCCAGGCTAGGCCGGGTGAGTAGGCAGGGCATCCTCGGCAGTGGGCGGGGTGGGGCGTGGCGGGGGGCGGTGCTGAGCCTAAGTTGGCTCTGATCTTAAGTTTCTGCAGTCCAGGCTTCGGCCTTCCAGCTTCGTCTCTGTGTGTGCCTGGAGCTGCAGCCGGGGCCGCCATGGCGCTGCGAGTGGCGGCGTTCGACCTTGACGGAGTGCTGGCCCTTCCCTCTATCGCCGGCGCCCTCCGCCGCACCGAGGAGGCCCTAGCGCTGCCCAGGTAAGGGGACCCGCGCTAGGTCGGTGCCCCGCCGGGTGCCCTGCCCACATGTCCTGCCCAAGTTTCAAACTGTTTCCCAGGTGAGCCTGGGCGAGATCAAAATCATTGTCTGGTACTAAGACACCAGTGTGCACGAGTAGATCCATTACCCTTCCAAACGCTAAATAATGAAACCTTGCTAAAAGGAAAGAAAGAAAGAAAGAAAGAAAGAAAGAAAGAAAGAAAGAAAGAAAGAAAGAAAGAAACTTCAGAATTGCCCTTTGTGAAAGGAGGCGTTATAAGCTGTTTGCTACCGGGTTAATTCTATTGCTCCGGGTCATTAAAAGAAAGTTGAGTTCAAAGGCCGGTGGCACAGGAGAACGAACACAACAGTGTACAGAAAGGGCCCACGGCCCAGGGAAATAGGGACCGGGAGGCAGTCGCTGATACCAGAAAGTAGTAGTTCGGGTTTCAGATGGGGGAGGGAGGAAGCAAGGGACTGTAGAAAATGTTTGGAAGAAAAATATCAAAATATTCAGACGTGGGGCTGCAGTTAAGAACGGGTACTTGCTGAAGACTCAGTTTGAGCCAGCAACCATGTCTGGTGGCTCCAGGGTATCTGACGCCCCCTTCTGGCCTCTTAGGGCACTTGTACTCACAGATGCTCATACAAATACAATTTTTGGTTTTTTGGGGGGGGGGGGGTTGTTTGTTTTATTTTGAGCTTTTTGTTTTGTTTTGTTTTGTTTTTGAAACAGAGTTTCTCTGTGTAAACTTGGCTGTCCTGGAACTTGCTTTATAAACTGGGCTGGCCTCAAACTCATAGATTTGTCTATTTCTGCTTCTCAAATGCTGCAATTAAAGGCGTATACCACGACTGTCCGGCTATACACAATTTAAAAAGTAATAAAAAACCGGTTTTCTCAAGACAGTGTTTCTCTGCGTAGCTTTGGCTGTCCTGGACTCGCTTTATAGACTAGGCTGGCCTCGAACTCACAAAGACTCACCTGCCTCTGCCTCCCCGAGGGCTGGAATTATAGGCATGTGCCACTGTGCCCAGCTAAAAAATAAACATTTTTAAGAGCCAGCTGTTACTAATTGTATGTGATCTCATAGCTGGTATTTCTTCTACTTTTTTCTCTTATTTTCCAACCTCTCATTTTACAAACATGTTTTATAACCAGAAAGGAAAAAAGGGTGTAGTGGCACATGCCTTTAATGCCAGTACTCAGGAGGCAGAGGCAGTCGGATCTCTGTGAGTTCGAGGCCAGCCTGGTTTACACAGCGAGTCCAAGACCGCTAAGGGTACACAGAGAAACCCTGTCTCAAAAAACAAACAAACAAACAAAAACCAACTAAAAAAAAAAAAAGATGAAAAGTCGCTCTGATGGGACCCAAGGGAAAGAAGGAATGGGTAATTACAAATTACCACTGAGAGGAAACCACATAATGGTCGCTTGGGGTCTGGAAAGCTGCCTCATTTGATGATTCTAGAATTCTTATGACACTAAAGGCCAACAGGAATTAACCTTCATATTGTATAAATCATGCAAGCCAACCCAGAGGATGCTTAGCATCTAGCACCAGGCCCCTTTTCAGGTACAGAGAGGAGGGTTCCACCGGGAGAGTCCTCTGCTTTGTCACACAGTCAGTAGATTCTTCCCTCTCTACTCATTGTGACTTTGTATCTTCCTTGGCTGCTGCTCTGGAAAGGTTTCTGTTCAGAGAGAATAAATACATCAATAACTAGGAAACAAAGAATAAACAAGTGACTACAAAGTCCACCATGGATTCGGCACACTGCAACTAAGAAGAATTTGGCAGAGGACTATATTTGAAAAAGACCCACCTGTGCTTGCCCAATAGGTGTCATGCATTTGGGTGGGGAAACTGAGGAAGGAATGATGAGTTCATTTCCTTTTTTTTTTTTTTTTTTTTTGGTTTTTCAAGACAAGGTCTCTCTGTATAGCCCTGACTGTCCTGGATTTGCTTTGTAGACCAAGCTGGCCTCGAACTCACAGAGATCCACCTGCCTCTGCCTCCCAAGTGCTGGGATTAAAGGTGTGTGCGACCACGTCCGGCGTTTAACCTGTCTTTTTTAGTCATCTCTCCTGCTAAATAAGACATTGCCTTTCACTTTGACTTTGGGGTAAGGATTAAATTAGCTGCAATGTAAAGTGGACAGGCAGCTGTGTTATTGGTCCGTGCCACCATTTACAGAAATTCTCCGTGTCTACAGGGCGATGCTCTGAGCGTGCCACTTGATGGCACCCCACACAGTTCCTTTGTGGCCATGATTAGGGCTGTTGCCAGGTGCTGTAGAGTAGGCCATGGCTAAAGGAGCTGACCTCAGGAGGTCAGAGTGCAGGGCTCTGAGCTTGTTTACCCATCAGATGTGCGAGCTAATCATGTAGGTTTCAGAAAGTAAAGTAAAAGCATCTTCCATGCCCTGGGCATTTTCAGCATGCTTGCCTGCAGACATAACAACTCTGCTCACACTAGTGACCAAAGTTCAAGGTGACAGCAGTACCCTGAGAAGAGCAACATTCTTGGAAGTTTTCTTGTGTCTCCTATTATTTGTTTGTGTTTTGTTTTCAGTGTATGTGGGTGGGGGTTCTGTCTGCGTGTATATCTCTGTACCATGTGTATGCCTGGTGCTCACGGAGGCCAGAAGAGGGCGCTGGCTTCTCTGGAACTGGAGCTCAGATGGTGATGAGCCATCATGTGGGTGCTGGGACTCTAACCCAGGTCCCTTGGGAGAGCAGCTGGAGCTCTCCAGCCCCCCTTGTATCTCTTGATTCACCAGTTTTCTGTCATATCCCTTTCACTATTCACTGCCTTGATGAACCATTCTTAAAGTACAATGCTCAGGGGCTGGCGAGATGACTAAGCTGACAAAGGAGCTTGGTACCAAGCACAAAAACCTGAGTTCTATCCCCCCAGACCCACATGGTGGATGAAAAGAACTGATTCGCTCAAGTTGCTCTCTGACTCATACGTGTGCACTATGGCACGTTGCATGCATATGCACACATAATACACATAAATGAATGCAGTAAAAATTAGAGTCCATGTTTTCCAATGGCAGGTGAATTTTTGTCTGTCTCAGACTGCTTCTACTTTAAGATAACCCCTGCCTGCTTGTGCTGTATAACTGTAGCAAAGTCCTGTTGCAGCCAGGCTATTTTTGTTTGTTTTGTTTTTCATCGATCCCCGTTCTCCAAGCTGAAATAAATATTTCCCTAAGTTTCCCCATCTCGCTCATAATACTGTAATTTCCTGCTTACCTGTCACTGTGAGTTCCCTAAGGACGGGGCTGTCATTTTCCCATCTTGCACATCACAGGTTGAGGCACACAGCCAGCCTTGCGCACCCTAGGCATCTAATAAATGCTTATGCCATCCAACTGCACTCTAATTCTTAAAACTGTAGGGCGACTGCTAAAGGCCGTGGGAATCTCACTGAGGAAATGACAGCGTTCTGACCCTAGACTGAGATGGTATTTGCATTGCTCTGAGTTCACGTATATACGTTGTCGAATGATACATTTAAAATGCGTTAATTTGATGTCAATTGCACCTGAATAAGATTGTTGAGAAAAATACAGATGGCAAAAGTG
This sequence comes from Acomys russatus, assembly GCF_903995435.1. Taxonomy (NCBI): domain Eukaryota; kingdom Metazoa; phylum Chordata; class Mammalia; order Rodentia; family Muridae; genus Acomys; species Acomys russatus. The sequence continues at coordinate 8,997,902 of NC_067154.1, read as the reverse complement.
TGACAGAGATAAGAAAGTTGGGCAAGGCCACAGGTCTCAGAGTGAATGACTTTACCTGAAAGAGGGATAGTCTGTTAAAAAAAAAAAAAAGGCTCGCTTCCAAAATCAAGGTTTCAACAAAGTTGATGTCCTAGTTTGCTGTTGCTGTGATGAACACCGTGACAAAGAACAGCAGCGTGGGGAGGAAAGAGTTTGTTTGGCTCACAGGTTACAGCCCATCACCTAGGATGCCAGGGAAGGAACTTAGAGCAGGAGGGACCTGGAGGCAGGAACTGGAGCAGAAATAGTGGAGGATGCTGCTTACTGCCTTGCTGTTCCTGACTTTCTCCACTACCTTTGCTATAGAAGCCAGGGATGGCTCTGCCCATGATAGGCCAGACTCTCCTACGTCAATCATTACTCAGGAAAATGCCCCACAGACATGGCCACAAGTCAGTCTGATGGAGGCAATTCCTCAACTGAAGTGCTCTCTTGCCAGGTCTGTCTAGATTTGTACCAATTTGACAAAAACTAACTATGACAGGACGATCTACACCGTGTCAACGTTGACACACAAGCATATCCCTTTAGGTAATACCCGTGTCATTGCTTGTACCCAAGACACCCCCCCAGGTTAATATTACAATATAAAATACAGTCTGACTTTTAAAGTCCCATAGGCTTAAAATTTTTTCAACATTTAACATTCTAGGATCAAAGCCAGGCATTGCAGCGCATGCCTTTAATCCTAGCACTCCGGAGGCAGAGGCAGGTGGATCGCTGTGAGTTCAAGGCCAGCCTGGTCTACAAAGTGAGTCCAGGACAGCCAAGGCTACACAGAAAAACCTTGTCTCGGAAAAAAAACCCAAAAGATTAATTAGTTAATTAATTAGGTAGTTAATTAATTAAAAAGACTCTACTTCCCCAGAACTGCCAGCTGCAGCACACACAGTTTGTCTCAAAGGCTCAGATGTGGCTCCACGCCACACCTGTCACTGTCCTAGGTAGATGTACCATGGTTCTGGTGCTTCTAATATGTCGGAGTCTCCACTACAGCTGAGGCTGGCCTCCTTGCTGACCCTGCCACACAATGCTAATGTTCAGTTGTTTTCCTCGAGTCCTTTAATTCTGCAGCGTTTGTGTCATCAAAACTAATACCACTGGGGAGACTCTCACAGGTTGCCGGGCTTGGCTGCCAGTGGGAGATGCAGCCTTGGCCCTGACCACAGCTTCTGCATGCTAACCCTGATGAAATACCTCCCAGAAGATTTAATCACAGTAATTCTGATCTCTTGTTAATCACATCTGAGTCTTCAACCCCAGCTGGCCCAAAGCCACAGGTTCTTAATGCAAAAATCTCACACTGTGTTTGTGACAGTGTGTCCCCTCCGGTGAATCTCTCAACCATGTTCTGTGCTCGTGTGTGTGTGTGTGTGTGTGTGTGTGTGTGTGTGTGTGTGTGTGTGTCCAAATAGCCTCTTTTTATTATAATACTGATCATGTTAAATCAGGACCAGCCCCAAAGGCCTTATTAGCCTCATTATCACCTTAAAGATTCTTCTCCAAATATAGTTCCATTGTAAAGTCCTGGAAGGTAGAAACTTCAGTGTAGAAATCTTGAAGGAGAGCTATTTCAGTCCTTGGCACAGGAAGTGTTTTTAGAAATCAGAGATTAGGAGGAAATAGGAACTATACGTGCATAATAGATACAGGGGTCAAAAAAAATGTTCCTTCTGAAGACTGTGAGCTAAGAATGGCTATTTGTGAACAGCCTTGACCTTGGCTTATATCTTCCCGTCCTGTCTGACAGCAGCCTGTCTACGAATACAAAGGACAGCTGTCTGTCCCTGCCATGGGACACGTGCTGAAGCCATCAGAGAGCTGGCGGTGACACTGTTTCTTGTGTCTTCCAGGGACTTCCTGACTGATGCCTTCCAGCAGGAATGCCCAGAGGGACCCAGTGAGCAACTTATGAGAGGGAAGATCACGTTTTCCCAGGTGACGGGGCACTGGGTGAACTGCTGGGGGCTTCTCAGCATCTTTCCATCCCGGCCCCAACCTTCAACTCCGTGTGGATGTCACCGTGACTTCTCCACTCCTGCCACCCCCATATAATTTACAAAGTGGCAAGACGCTGTAAAGTGTGTTTAGAACTGTGTTGCAGTCTGTCTCCATCAGCCTGAGGGACAGTCCACGCCTTGAGGAACTGTGACAGGAAACATGACAACCAGAGTAGCTATTTCAGACAGGGCCGCTGGAACCATTAACTCAGTAACTACAGAGCAGGGGACTTTGGGGTCAGGGGCTAGGGTTTGAAGCTATAGGCCCTACTTACAGAGCAAGACCACAGCAGGTTGTTTAACTTCTCCAAAGCTCCATTGTGCTGTTAGTAAAATGAGGTGATGACACCCCACCAGCTGAGGGTGAGGCCTGGGAGTGCTCAGTGCTGTATGTATCACCCAGTCAGAGGCCAGGAAAAAAGTTATTCCTGGTACTAAAGTCTCTCTTTTTTTTTTTTTTTTTTTTTTTTTTTTTTTGAATAAGACAGTCAACGAGTGTGTCTATAAAGAATCTGTCTATAAGCCCACATTTTTTTAAAATCTGCTTTTTGAAAAATTGTATTACAAAGCCGGGTGTGGTGGCGCACGCCTTTAATCCCAGCACTCGGGAGGCAGAGGCAGGTGGATCGCTGTGAGTTCGAGGCCAGCCTGAGCTACAAAGTGAGTCCAGGATGGCCAAGGCTACACAGAGAAACCCTGTCTCGAAAAACAAAACAAAACAAAACAAAAAAAAAAAGAAAAGAAAAGAAAAATTGTATTACAGACACTTATTACTCTATCAGAGAACTTGGGGACCGCCTTGGTTAAAAAAAAAAAAAAAAAAGAGCATAAGAAACAGAGAGGATCAGGGTGTCTGACGGAAGCTGGTGTCTTCTATATGTGACAGGGAAGCTACAGCTGTGGAATCTCAATGTGGCCACCTAAACAAGGCCATCACAATGATGTCATCAGTTGCTAAGCCAACATGGATGAGGCAAATCTCACAAGACCCCAACCTAGATGACGTGCTATAGACCATTTATGATTTCTGAGACAGACAGAGAGAAATCAGTCTTCTCCAGGGATGAGCCACCTAATTGATTATCCAATCCCTGGTGGTCAGCCCTAAATATACATACATGCATACACACACACATATATGCATGCACATGTGTGCACACGAACACACACATATAAACAAACAAGCTACACTAAATTGGAGGAAACACAAGATGAGTTGGGGGAGTGAGAGGGAGGGGCTGACATGCTGTAAATACAGTACTCTTATATGAAATATTTGACAAATAATTGAATTAAAAGGCACACACAAAGCATATGAAAATCCCATAATAAAATCAATTACTTTTTGTGCTAACTCCAAATTAATAATAATAATGATAATAACATGGAAAAGGCTCACTTGTATGTGATACTGCTGAGAACTCTGTAGTCACTTTACCATACATGCATATGCACACACATGCCTATGTGCACACACACACAGACACACCATGACAGTAGAGGACAGTTACTCCAGTGCCATGGAGAGCAATGATCTCTGTAGCTTTAACCACTAAAAACGTCTTCAGCAGTGCTGTTCAGACAAGGGAGGGGATGCTGCACATTTTCCGTGCTGGGGGGCGGTGATGGTTTTAAAGAGAATTCCCAGCAAGCAGCATCATGACCTGCATCTGACTTAGACTTCCTGAGCGGTTTCTGTTAATCTAGAAATTCACTGGGTTAGAAGTCTGAGAAGTCAAATTATACCAGAATAAAAATGCCTAAAACTTGAATCTTTTTTTTTTTTTTAATTCTATTTGGAAGTTGCCCTAGTTTGCTTTCTATTACTTGGTGACAAACACCATAACCAAAAGCAACTTTGGGAGAAAAGAATTTATTTGGCTTACAGTCCATCACTGAGGAAAGTCAAACATGTGGAGGTAGACACTAAAGCAGAGACCATGGAGGAGTGCTGCTTATTGGCTGGCTCTCAGGGCTTACATAAATTCAGCAGCCTTTCCTGTAGCAACCAGGACGCCTGCTCAGAGGTCCTGCCTCAGGCCAGACCCTCTCACATCAATCATTAATTTTGAAAACAAAAATGCCCCATAGATGTACACACAGACGATGTGATGAAGGAATTTTCTTACTGAGGTTCCCTCTTCCCAGATGACCCAATCTGCCTGAAATTGACAAAAAAAATCTGAGCAGCACAGAGATGACTTTTGTCGCTTAGCTCCCATTTATGTACAGTATGAAAATGAAAGGTGCACATGGTATAGATCTGGGCAAGATTTCCAAACTGAACACACCTCGTGTCTTTAGCACCGGGCCAGAAACCATGGCAGGCATGGTGGGATCCTCTCCCTGTGCCCGTAGACATGACCTTTTCACAAGCAACTTCTGATTCATCCCTAGCCTGCATCGTGTTTGCCTGTGTTAGCGTTTGTACAAGAGGAGCTCTGCTGTTTGGCATCTTCTGCGAGGCCTTGTGTACGCGGTGTTCACAGGTGCTGTTGCAGGCAGGCTACTGGGGATCCACTGTATGGGTGAACCCCACTCTGTGTACCTATCCCGAGACTAATGGGCATCTGGGCTCCATGCATAGTGGTGACTGCACTCATGACTCAGTCATCTCCAGATGCTATACACTGTTTTATAGACGATGCCCATTGTCTCCAGATACTATACACTGAGGGTTAGGGCTTCAACATATGCACTTTCAGTGGGATACAGTCATTTAATCCATCATAAGTGGCCATAATACACACACACACACACATACACACACACACAAACACACACACACACACACACACACACATCAGATAGCTTAAACAGAAGCTGCAAAGTTCTAGATTAGAGTCTCAAGAGAGGTTGGTTTCTTCTGAGGTTTCTTTTTGCAGGCAGCCAGTTTCTCACCGGGTCAATACATGGCTTTCTGTGTGTGTGTGTGTGTGTGTGTGTGTGTGTGTGTGTGTGTGTGTGTGTGTGTGTATTAGCTTTAGGCTGCTACAATACAACACTTGAGGCAATTAACTTCTAAAGGGAAAATATTTAGATAGCCCATAGATAAGAGTCCAGTCCAAGATTGGACAACTCCATGGTGCTTGGCCACTGGTACAGGCTGGTACATTATGCACCAGTTAGAAGAGAGAGGCTAGGAAACTAACACCCCACAATCCCCTAAAAGCATATGCTCCCACTGGCCTAAGGACCTTCCACCCCCTGTGTCTCCCAAAGACTTCATTCCCAAACAATAGTGCAGCCATTTGCGTCAAACTTGGAGGACAGTCTCTCTAGTTAATGAGAGCATCAGGCTGTGTTCTTATCTCGTCCACTGAGGATCCATCTTATTGGATTAGAATTCATCCCAGTGATCTCATTTCACCTGAATCTCATCTTTAAAGACTTTATCCCCAAAAGTCAAATTCTGAGGTACAGGGGTTAAGGACTTCAGTGTTCCAGTTTTGAGAGGACCTTATTCATTCAGCCCGTAGCAGCAGCCATTTGTGCAGATTCCCTTTGAAGCCTGGCTGTCATCTTAATGTCTGTGACCACTTTCCCCAGTGCATGTGTTAAGATTCTGACCCACGGTATTAGGGCTATGGAACCTTCAGCAAGTAACTAAGTCAGAAGAGTGCAGCCCTTCCAAGTGAAGAGTTAGAGTCCTTGGAGAAGGGGCCACAGAGAGTTAGTTAGAGCCTTCTCCTTTGAGAGAAGTGATGGGCATCGTCCATGAAACAGACACCATCTGTCTGCATCATGACTTTGCCCTTAGAATTCAGAATTGTGGGGAAGGAATTTAAGGTGCTTCTGAGCTCCCCAGCTTCTGTTATTTTATTGCAGCTCAGAGCACTTTTAGCCATTTTTCTCAGGGAACATGTTTCTAGTCTTGGTACACACACACACACACACACACACACACACACACACACACTTGCGCTTAATGGTGCTGCCAAATCTTCTCTAAACTTTGCAACCACTGACCCCACTACCCACCCACCCCACAATCTGTTTTCTTTCCAGTGGGCACCACTCATGGATGAAAACTGCAGGAAGCGCTCCAAAGCCTGTGGAGGCAGTCTTCCTGAGAATTTCTCCATAAGCCAAATATTCAGCCAAGCCATGGCAACAAGAAGCATCAACCGCCCCATGCTCCAGGCAGCTGTTGCTCTAAAAAAGAAAGGTAAGAGCCTCCATGCTGCACATCTCATGGCTCAACTACACCAGAGCCCTCGCGAAGCTAGGATCAGAATATAATGAAGTGCGTTTCACGGTCACAGATCTGACACACTCTTGAAGCAAGCAACCACAGCCTGCTTTACTATATGGGATGACTCTGCACTGTTAGGATCCCTGAGGAAATGCCATAATTTTATATAATAAAGCAATTGCTGGTAACTGCTGGATGAACAGAATTCTGCTCTTTCATTGGTACTAATTGGTATTAACAAATATTCAAATGACCAAAGTTTTGTCACAGATCTTAAAACATGGCTTCTCAGCAACTCTGATTTTCCCAGTTTTTGAGTGTCCATCTTTGGACATCAGGGTGGCGGCGCTCTGAGCTGGCATGAGTACAGATGACGCCATGTGGTCTAAGACATGAGGTCATATGCATCTCGTGGTGACTGCCTCTCCTTTATGAGCACCAGTGAAACCGTCCACATCAGACTTGCGTCATTGCATTGACCAAGGCATCTGACTTAGGTCCTCTGTGCTGCTGTGTAACAAACTAAAAGTAACAAAAGTAGAGAGTTTTTAAAGGGAAGACATGGCGCCATTATAGCTCTGGAGGCTGAGAAGCACAAGCTCAAGAGGCCCAGGCTTCATGCTATCCCACACCATGTTGGAAAAGGGAAGGGCAGAATAGAGTGTGAGTGTTGGAGAGACAAGCTCTCCAGCCTGCAGCCCCCGTTATTCTAGAATAGGTATTGACTTCCTCCATGAAGGCAGAGCTCTGATGGTCTGGTTGTTTTTGTTACACTTCTGCCCACTAACACTGTAACAGTAGGAATTAGGTTTCCAACACAAGCTTTTTGGGAGACACATTCAAGCCATAGCTCATCCCATGTCCATCCCTCTCCCCTTGTCCTCAGCTCATCCGTATCTTGTTTCTAACATCTCCTGTCTCTTGCCATGGCTGACTGGGTAGATGGAGCCAGGAGAAGGTGCTGTCTCTTTTCGGGTTTCTCCAGTTTTGAAACGGGAATGCAGTTCCTGGTGGTCACAGCAAGAGTTTTGTTTTGGTTTGTTTTGTTTTTTTTGTAAACATCTTGAGGTCCTTGTGCTCACAGATAAGGACTAGGGAAACAAGAAATGTTAAACATGCAAGGTTGTCTCTTCAAAGGATGAAGATGTACACCTGTTTCCTGCCAGGAAAGCGCGGAATGAATGCAATTAATAGCCTGGTGACCTGTGCTGTCTGTAGGGCCAGGCCACATTTGGATCCTCCAGACTATTATGTTTATCTCAGCCATCCTCCCTACACGCTTCTCTGGAGCATTGTTCTGAGTCAATAGAACCCATCTTTATGGGAGAGGCCGTAGGCCCTTTGTGAAGCGCTTCAATGTAAGCATGTCTTAAGCTTTGCTGGGCACGCAGATTGAGTTAATTGCCATCAGCAAACTTTTTCCAAAATTGCGCTGTGCTTAAATATGCCTAAACCAAACTGCCTGATGTCAGACACTAGAACCGGTATGGGCTACTGAGTCCTATTTGGACAGGATTTCCTTCCTGCCTCACGTAACTCTGCCCACCCTGGCGGTCGCAGTGACCCTCACAGTCTTTAAACAGAGCAGAGTTGTCATTAGCATGGACTACATAGGAGCAGTGAACCTCACTGTGGGCCTTGCTCATCTGTTAATATAAGATAGGTAGATCTTCCCTGACTGCCCCAGAAGTGGAAAGAACCCCATGAGCGGATGAAATATAGACAGCCTTATAAAATAGGGCAGTAGGAGAAGGAGTGGAGACTGATCTTCAGAAGGCTCCATGCTTTGCTTGCTCTCAAGACTGTGCCAGGAGGCGTTCATGGCTAAGGATGATTCTTTCTCCACTTCCCTAATGAAATCTGTATAATGCAGAGATTGGAGTAAGCAAGCAGGAGCTGCAGTAGGGGACTTCCCCATCCTCGGGGGCTCCTTGCAGGCAGCCAGGTATCACTGGACAGAGTTCTCTCTAAGCTGATCCACTCCCTGGAAACCTCCTGCCCAGGATTCACAACGTGCATCGTCACCAACAACTGGCTGGATGACAGCGACAAGAGAGGCAGCCTGGCCCAGATGATGTGTGAGCTGAGCCAACACTTTGACTACCTGATAGAGTCCTGTAAGGTCGGGATGATCAAGCCTGAGCCTCAGATCTACAAGCTTGTACTGGACACCCTGAAGGCAAAACCCAGTGAGGTCAGTCGACACGTTCTCTCTCAGGGAAAGGGTGTTCTGGAGATCTTACAAAGGGGAGCCATTCATTTACAGACTGGGGTGCACTTGGGGCCTGGCAGCACGGTCCTAGGCCCATTCCTCCTGTGTCAGAAGGGGATGTTTTTGACCCAATCTAGAATGTTCCATTGATGTAGTCCTTTGTGTGGCTGTAGGTTTCATCAAATTCTGTTAGAGTAGCTACTTATAAAGAAACAGAGACCCTGGGGGACTTTGCCAAGGACACAAAGCTAATGAGAGTCACCCCATCCAAGGATGATCGGGAGTAGGTCTCCTCCTGCTATAGCCTCCCTGTCCGATCCCTGTCCAGGCATCATGTCCTACTTGAATCCTGTCTCTGTCCATTAAGTGTCCTGGGAGTCTCTATGCTAAAACACTGTATTAGGATCTCCTACTCTAATCTTACAGGGTAGCTGGACTCAGGTCCCTTTCCTTCATGCGTTGTCCCTTCCTTCTGCTTGGACCCATGCTCAGAACAGACAAGAACAGGACAAGATGCTCAGGACAGCACCTAGGCCCCTCCCCCATCCCTGAGGATCCATATTCTTCATTTCCTCATCACAGAGCTGCCCTTGGTCCTGTTCTCTTGTGTTTCCTTTTGAGGTTCCCATCACACAAGGTGCTTCTTCTGGCTGACACCCGTACTTTTTGGGTCCAGGTTGTTTTCCTGGATGACTTCGGGAGTAATCTGAAGCCAGCCCGTGACATGGGGATGGTCACCATTCTGGTCCGCAACACAGACTCCGCTCTGAGAGAACTGGAGAAGGTCACAGGGACACAGGTAACATCCAGTCTGGGCAGTCTGGCGAGGAGACCAAAGTGCTCACTTGGGTGATTCTAGGGCAAAGAGAGGCCATCGCCCTTAGTTCAGGAAGTCCATGCCCCTGACCAACACCCATCCATTTTTTTCTGTGCAGTCAGTGAGCAAGAGTTTAAACCAACCTTTGACAAGTCAGGACACTAAGCTAAGAGAAAGGTGTGTAAGGGCTGGAAGATGGCTCACTTGGCAAGTGTCTGCCATGCAAGCATGGGGACTGAATGTGGTCTCTACCACGCCCATGGAATCTGGGCATGGTGGTACTTGTGTGTACTCCTAGCACTGACGACACAGAGACAGGCAGATCCTTGGAGCTCTGACCAGAATCTAGCAAGTCAAAACACTCCTATTTGTGTTGGGAGCCGTTCACCCTCTCACTGTTTAGGGCACGGTGCTTTTACTCTTGTGCTGTTTTGCTCTTCTTTCCCCCCGTGTCACAGAAATAGGGACACAGCCGAACCCTAGACAAGAGGCTTAGAGGACACTTTGAGACAAACGTGCTTATGTCTGAAATAGGGGTGGGGCAACCTCACTTCTGGAGCCAGTTTCCCAGTGATCTCCAACAGTAGCTGACAATTTCCCTGTGGACTGTACATCACAGGAAGCTATTGGGAGGAATCACTATTGTGTCCTTGTCTCCAGAACTTTAAGGTTGTGGTAAAATACATTTAACAGAAAGTTTACCATCTTAGTCATTTTAAAGTGAGCAGGTACATGGTATTAGGGATGTCCAGAACACTGTGCACTCACCTCCACCCACCTCCAGACTCTTCCATTAAAAAAATAAGAAGCTAAAACCTTGTCCCCATTAAATAATGACTCATGCCATCCCACAGCCTACACTCTACTTTTGTCTTTATAAATCTGACTTCTGGGTGCCTCGTATGAGTGAAATCACACACTGTTTGTGCTACTTGGTATAACGTCTTTAAGGTTCATCCATACTGTGCCATGACCTGGGTGGGACTCACTTTCTGATCTAGGAAGCCTCCTCTGTCTTTAAGGGAATAAGTTCCAGAGTTTATGCCCCCATTTTAGAGGCCCAGTATCTCAGAACATGACTGGATTTAAATTCAGGGCCTTAGAAGAGGTGGTTGAGGAAACAGGAGATTGGAAGAGGGAACTGCTGCCTAATGTGACTGTTCTCCACGTAAGAAGTAGAGAGTAAGCCAAGGGCACAGAGAGGGACCATGAGGACACAGAGGGTGATGGCTCTCTATAAACACAGAGCGGGGTGTTGGGAGAACCTGGTCCTGCCAACACCTTCCTCTCAGACTTCTGTCCTTTCAAACTGAGGAAATAGCTATCTGTTGTTCAAGCCCCTGCTCTGTGGAACTCTATGGTGAGAACTTGAACAATCTAAGACAGGCACAGAGTCAGGCTGCAGCTTACTGAAGGGCACAGAGTAGGGCTGCCACTTACTGAAAGACACAGAGTCAGGAGATGCCTTCCTATAGAGGCATCACAGAGAGGCAGTGGCTATACCTGGGCCTCAGCCTGGTGGCCATCTGAGAACTTCTGTAGAGGATGGTCTGAAATCATGGAGATATGCAAGACTTGTGTTTCTCTGGTTTGTAGAATGTTCATTTGTCAGCCCCAGGGCTGTTGTGGAACACTGCCAGCCATGAGGGACTTGGGATGACAGAAGACCTACATTCACCCACTGAGGGCTTCCAAAGTCACATAGGATGCCTAGTTATTAGATAGGCGATGAGAGACTGTAGAGAGCCATATGTGGTTTTTGGTTTTTTTGTTTGTTTGTTTTTTGTTTTTGTATTTTTTGGCTTGACCAGGGGGCTATGTATTCCCATCTGTAGTCCATTGGCCAGAACTCAGTCACAGGTCTCCATTGGACTGAGACAGCTGATGGAATTTAGCCATACCCAAACTGTAAGGCACTATAGGTGATCCATAAGTACCACCAGGACTCAGGAGGAGTGGCAGAAGTGATGTCTAGGGTCTCACACTCTCTTCCACTGTGCCCATTGTACTTTTAGTTTCCTGAGGCCCCTCTGCCAATCCCTTGCAATCCAGATGACGTCAGCCATGGATATGTGACAGTGAAGGTAAGCCAGGCAAGTTCCCGCTGACCACAGGCCATAGAGTGACATATGAAATAAAAATGGCCGCTCAGTTGTCAGACCACAAAGGTACAGTTAGGAAAACAAAAGAGAAAAAAAGTGTTGTGAGTGACTGGAGCCCCTGGTGGAGCCTACATTTTTTTCTGAAGATCCAGGACTCAGTCATGTGACTACACCAACTATTCCTAGGGCTAGGTATGTCTAGAAATATCAGCTTGTGCCAGGGAGGAAGGATAATGCAGACATTAGAAGCCCTAACAGTCATCTTGCCAATAAAAACTCTCCCCAAAAGGACTATGTGAACAATCATATTTAAAAAGCAAACATCTGAGGAGTAACACACTCACTGTGCGAGCGCGAGGGCCTGAGTTCCACATGAAAAACAAAGGTAGGCACAGTGGTTTGTGTTTGTAATCGCAATTGGGAGGCAAAAACAAATATATCCCTGGGTTGCTGACCAGCAAGAATGGTGAACTCTGTAAGTTCCAGGCCATGAGAGGTTCTATGTATAAACAAACAAACAAACAAACAAACAGAGTAGGCAGTCCTTAGGGAATGTGTCTTGATTACCTTTCTATTGTTGAGATAAAAGACCAAGGCAACTTATAGAATAAAGAGTATAATTGGGCTTATGATTCCAGAGGAGTAGCATTTATGATGGTTGAGCAAAGGCATGGCAGCAAGTGGCTGGAGCAGCAGTGGAGAGCTCACATCTTGATCCCCAAGCAGGAGATGGAGAGCACACACTGAGAATAGCACACACCCATCCAACAAGGCCACACCTCCTAGTCCTTCCCAAGCAATTCCACCTAATGGAGACCAATTAACCAAACACATGGGGCCGTGGGAGTTATTCTCCTTCAGCCCACCATGCATACACACACATGTATCCTCACATACATCACACACATACACGCACACATGCATGCATGCACATGTGAAGTAAATAGTTTTTCATAAGTTAGACATAGACTTCTACAAAATAAACTCTCTGTTGAAAATTGTAAGATAGTGCCAGTACCAAGTCATGTTAGAGAGGAAGCTAAATTGTTTTGACTCTGTTTGTTCTCAATCTTTTCACATCATAGTGAAAACTGCCTGGTGTGTTACCCACATTGGCCATTGCCAATTCCCAGCCATTGTTACCTAGCCTTTGGGTCTTGATCTGAGGTGGCTGGGTCAGGCAAGATCTGGCTATCCCCTGTAAAGGCTGTGCAATGCTATCTGCATGAGGGAGTCCAGTTCTGCCTGCGCTGGCACCAAGATTCCTGTCATACCTCCCTCTCTTCCACAGCCAGGCATCCGCCTACATTTTGTGGAGATGGGCTCTGGCCCTGCCATATGCCTCTGCCATGGGTTTCCTGAGAGCTGGTTTTCTTGGCGGTACCAGGTAAAGGAAACTGATGAAAGTCCTCCCACATCAGGGTGAAAAGGGGGCGGGACATTTAGATGGTGTGGGACAGCCTAAGATAGTATGGATGGATCATCTCCAAATTGTGACCATGAGGCCTCAACAGTGCTGGGCATAGGAAGAACCTTGGGGCGATACTGAGCCTCAAGACACCTGCACCAGTCAGAAGGAGGCTCTTGAGAACATGCTACCCCTCCTCCTGGGAAATCTTAGCAAGGAACGCGGAAATATACAAGACGTTCTGCCAGTGTGCTTTGATACAGTGTACAGCCCCCACCACTGCCTGTGGCAGTCCTGTGAGATGGGCACCTTCTAGCTCCATGGGAATGACTTTAGGTGGAGCCATTTACAAGACAGAGGGAGGAAAGGATGCAAACAAGTAGCATCATCAGCTAGAGGACTGGTGAGACCACACTGCCTTGCCCTTGAACGGTTTTGTTTTCCAGATCCCTGCTCTGGCCCAGGCGGGCTTCCGGGTTCTAGCCTTAGACATGAAAGGCTACGGAGAGTCGTCCTCCCCTCCCGGTGAGTTGCCTGTGCCATAGATGATAGATGTCCCGTATGGTCATGCGTCTCTGCGTTCAACATCTCTAGCACCCTGAGTTCTCCAGCCCCCCTTGAGCTTGCCCTGTCCAGGTAGGTTGAGTGCATCTGATGAGCCCCTGATCCTTTCCCACGGTGTCCCAAGGCTCTGAGTTTGGATTCCTCTTTGAACATCCTGAGTAACCCAGGAGGCCCACAGGCTTGTGCTCGAGGGCGCCCTCTGCTGGTCATCAGAGATGTAGACAGTAGGGTACACCAACTATTTCTAGAAAGACTGCGTTTAATTCCTCCGCTTTCCCTCCCCTCTGCCCTGGCCACACTCATTCTGCATCCTCTCTGTGACTCGATGCGTCGTGTCAGTGGGCTCAGTACAATAGCTAACCTTTCAAAAGTGGCTGATCTCCTGCTTCTGTGTTTATTCCTGTTGGACTGCAGCTCGCTCTCTTTCGGGATAAATGCTTTCAGTGTCCAAACCACCATCTGACTGTGCGTTCCTCCACCAAAAACCACTGGTTGCCCCATCTTTGGGCTACTTTGATGAGCGCAGCTCTGGACACGGGTGCGCGCGCACACACACACACATCCCTGCCTTCTATTCTCCAGAGCTACTGGATTCTGCAACAATTGTAGGTCAGATCCAAGCGCTGTGGCTACAGAGCCCAAGAGTGAGCATTAAATAGCCTCTCAGTCCTGAGGCCATATGTACATTTACAAAGCATTTTTTGGATAGGAAGATTTCTTCATTTGTGTCAGGCTCCGGTGAGTTCTTAGTCTAAAGGTCTTCAGAGCCCAGTTGTGGAGGCAGGGGTGTGATGCAGCCAGGCACAAACACAGCTCCTCCAAAGAATTAATGACGCCGTTGACAGCTGGGCTCTCTAAGCTGCTCCCCATAACCACACTGATTGCAGCTGTCATGTCTGGCTCCTGTGTCTGAGGCCCACCGACCCAGTCGGGGGCTTTGGCCGCTCTCAGGACCACCCACCACATCCCTTGACCTGTCATGCTGGAAGGTGCAGTGCGTCATCCCCTAGGTGTGACAGCATCTGCTCGGTGACTCCTGCATCCTGAATGACCCAAGAAACTAAACTTTAGACTAAAGGGACACTTTCATCTCCAGAGCCCAGGGAAGTCAGATTCCCGGTTTCAGTTATGAGAGCACTTGCTTTATATTTTCAATCTGCCGGGAACCTGTGCATGATATAGACAGATTAAAACCGTTATTGAATGATTTGGTTATTTTTCCTATATTCCCACCATTTGTCATTGGTGTTGTTTGTTTTGTTTTGTTTATATGACACTTCTTTTTCTTTGTGCTAACTGGAATTGCTATTATTGTTTTTTTTTAAAGTCACTTACTCCCTAAAGGAGTCTTCAGATACAATGCAGCACTTACCAAATTTCTGATGGTTTCTTTTTTCCCTGAGGCAGGTATTTGCTATTTATCTTGGTTGGCTTTGGATTCAACTTCTTGCTTTGTCTCCCAGGTGCTCAGTGGCATATTTTTAGACAGTGCATGCAGGACCACACACATCCACAAAGAATTGGATGCATTTTGAGAAAAAGCATAAAGCTGGAGAGATTTGAAATTAAATGTTGCCTGGTTTCAAACATTATTCCAAGTTCACAGTAGTTAAGGGATACAATACCAGTGTGAAGACAGAGGTCTTGAAAAGTGGAGAGACTAGAGAGGTCAGAAGTAAACACGTGTGCGAGCGTGCACACACACACACACGTGCACACGAACGTTAACTGGCCTTTGACAAAGGTGCCACGAACACACCTCAAGGAGAGGCTAGCTTTTCAACAAGTGACAGAAAAAAAGCCAAAAGTGAATCAAATATATATATTAGTTTTTTGAAACAGGGTTTCTCTGTTACAAAGAGCTCTGGCTGTCCTGGACTCTCTTTGTAGACCAGGCTGGCCTCGAACTCACAGAGATGGGTAGACTTTTATCTTTTTGTTTTGTTTTTCAAGACAGGGTCTCTCTGTGTAGCCTTGGCTGTCCCTTTGTAGACCAGGCTGACCTTGAACTCATAGCAATCCTCCTGCCTCTGCCTCCCAAGTGCCAGGTTATTAAAGGCATGCACCACCACGCCCAGCTGACTTTTATCTTATGTCATATTCAAAACCCAACTCAAAATAGACTTTAAAAAAAGTAAACAGAATCAATATATTGGGAGGGCTTTTTTTTGTAAAGGGAAGTTCTTATTTATAAAACTAAAATCATATTCTGTCTGTCTCTCTCCCTCTCCTTCTCTCCCCCGCCTCCCCGCCACCATATGTGTGAGGGTCTCATTATGCTGACCACAATAGTCTTGAACTCACAGAGATCTGCCTGTCTCTGCCTCCTAGATGCTGGGGATTAAAGGTGTGTACCAGCATGCCTGGCATTTATCATTCATTCATTCATCCATTCATTTCTAATTACAGAAGTAGAAGAATATGCCATGGAAGTTCTGTGTAAGGTAAGAAGCCGCTTCAGTAACATGTGCAGTGTCCTTTCCATCCTGCGTGTCCCCATGACATAAGCCAGAAGCATGGGTGTCCCTCTAAGCCCCAAGAAAGCACAGTGCGCAGCAGCATTTGGGTGTTGGTTCTCACTGAGCACGGAGGAGACAGTGCTAAATCACAGCCAGCACATATGAAGCATAGTGTTTCCCAGACAAAAGGAGGCAGCCTAAGGTTGCTGCCCATGGTGACAGGGCGTAGATCCAGATGTAAAGCCTTCCCTTCCCCACTCTTTCCACTCTATCCTGAGCACCGTCAGCCACCAGCACTGTGTGTATAAACGGTGGCATCTCTGCCACAAACAAAAGCCCAGCTTCCAGGCAGGGCTGCTCTCTTGCCTCAGTTTCCCAGCTGTGACTCTTCTCCTCTTCCCTATCTATCTTGCTCAGATCTCCCCACCCCTCCGGTCCCACCACCACCCACTCACCTGGCCTCCCACTTATTTCTGTCCGAATCTGTTCTCAGGATGCTTCCTCTGGGTTCCTCAAAACAAACAAACAAACCAAACCAAACCACACTCTCGCATGGGGTCCTGAGGCCAGAACAAACAAGATGAAGAGAAGAATCCCTGCGCTATCTTTGAGGCATCACTAGTACATCCACTACCAGGAACTAGCCCAAGAGAACTGATGATGAGAAAGCCCAGACACCACTGTTCAAAGCTACAAGCACAAACGTCGACCCAAACACCGTCAGCTAACGAGTGTGTGGGAACTGCGCCATACTCTGTGCGCTGGGAAGTTACTCAGGCAGGCAGAGTAGGGAAGCAGTGGTGGAGCGTGTCCCGCGTGAGTGACTCTGGAAGCTACAAAGTTAAGCAGGAGCCAGTTGCACATACCACTTAGATTAATGGCTGCCAAAACTCAAGGAAATGAGAATGGAAAGTGAAGCCTGGTTGGTACAGAGCTTCCTTTTAAGGCAGTGAAATGTTTCTGATACTGGATGGTGGTGGCAGTTTTACAACGCTGATTATACCAACCCCACAGAACTGTGGACTTTAAAGAAGCTAATTGTATGATGTGTGACTTATATTTATAACATGCTCTTTTAAAAAAAATCAACAATAATTTAAATGTAAAGTTGCTTTAAAAAAAGCTGGAATTGGCTGGGAGTGGTGGCACATGCCTTTAATCCCAGCACTCAGGAGGCAGAGGCAGATGGATTGACGTGAGTTCGAGGCCAGCCTGGTCTACAAAGGGAGTCCAGGATAGCCAAGGCTACACAGAGAAACCCTGTCTCAAAAAAAAAAACAAAAACCAAACAAATAAACAAACAAACAAAAAAGCTGAAAGTAGCTTAAAATGTAGGGTCAGAGGAAATGGAGTGAAGACCCATGTCACAGCTTCTTTTTGAGTGTCTATCAAACTTTGTCACCATACTTAACCAAATATCTTGCAAGCCCATTTCCCTCGACTACAACTCCAAAATTTATGTGGCAGTTCATCATATAACTCTTACTTTTTGTAAAGCTGGACTCTCCTTTTATTTAATCTTTATCTTTAATTGACAGGTAATGTGGTCTTTCGTGCATAGCAGGATGTTTAATATCCATTATAGAATGGTCACATCTATGTAATTGACAGATGCATGACCTCACACGGTGGTCATCATTTTATGGTGACAGCACATGACATTTACCCGACATCTTTCAAGAATATATCATCACTAAAATTATAGTCACTTTTCTATACAGTAGGTCTCTGGAAACTTACCTACGCCCCCCCTCTCTGATCATAATTATTTATTCCTTGGCCAATCTCATGCCCACCCTCCTCCAGTGTCCTGTCTTAGCTTTCACTACCGCGCTGTCTCATAGATAACCATTTAAGACCTCATAAGAATGAGCTCCTCTCCCTCTCTCTCTCTCTCTCTCTCTCTCTCTCTCTCTCTCTCTCTCTCAGCTTATTTCATTTTAGCATAATATTATCTATATTGCTACAAATACATTGATTTTACCCTTTTGTGTCTGACTAGTATCCCTTTACATATGTGTCCCTAATTTTCTGCATCTGTCATCAACTGATGGACACTTAGATTGATGCCTTTTTTTTTTTTTTTGGCTCCTGGAGAAATGCTGCAATAAACATAAGTCTGTTTGGTTGGTTGGTTGGTTGGTTTTTTGAGACAGGGCTTCTCTGTGTCACCCAGGCTGTCCTGGACTCACTTTGTAGACCAGGCTGACCTCGAACTCACAGCGATCTGCCTGCCTCTGCCTCCCAGGTGCTGGGATTAAAGGCGTGCGCCACCACGCCCAGTTTCATAAATGATTTTTATTATAGGATGGGACCCTTTCCTCTACTCATCAATCTACTCATCAAGTATGTTTATAGCCTCTGGATTCCAAATTTAAAATGCTGCGTACAATATAGCATAGTATTTGTTAGAATTCAGTGATGTTCGGATATGTGTCTACACCCAACTGGTGTAGCTTTTGATGCAGGGGGTCAACTTTTGCAGGTCATGCTCTTGGGTGTAAGATGCCATGAATGGCTGGGGCTGTATGTTTTACAAGGTTCTTAGGATTCAAGTATGATTCTTAGCTTGTGGAGTGTGCAGAAGACGCTGAACTCACTCTAACTTCTATGATGGACTAGGATGTGGAAAGGTGTAGAGTGAAAATTTTGGAATGTTGGTTTATTTTAAAAACATGGAAATATTATTATAAGAATGTGCTTTTATTTTAATCCCAGGTGTGGGGATATACACGTCTGCTTCAGAATGCCTATAGAAGCTGACCGAGGTTTGCCTCGTGCTCTAGCCGTGGCATGATTTTGCCGACTGCAGACAGTTTCTGCGATTGTGTGACATTTGGAATTCTGAGGATTTTTCAGAGGGTATAGAAATGCTAGGGCCCCAAGAGACGTGTTGGGTTGTTGGTTTGGTATTGGTTGCTGTTAGTTGCTATTGGTCATGGTTTGTTGAGTAGTCACAGGCAAAGAAGAAATTAGATATCCTGATGTCAAAGATCAAACTTCCTCCAAGGAACTCCATGCCCCTAATCAGCAGGAAGTAGTCTAATGATGATGTCACCATATGACGTCACCACCTTTCTGACCCCTGAGTTTATTCAGGGATCTCTTTCCTTTCCTTTCTACCTTTTTTCTCTCTTATCTAGTGTTAGGAGATTGAAATGGTGGAAGAAAAGGGTGGGGAAGAGTGAAAGAAAGAAGAACCCATGAAGTAGCAAAAGACCAGCTACAGAGGTGCTCCTGTGTATTTCAGCAGGGTGTGTCACCCATGCTGTTGTGGTTTCTTGGGCTCTGTGAGTTCCTAGAAGTGATGGCAGAATATGAAGTGAAGATATCTGTGTGTGCTTCTCCAGGACAGAGTCCACGGTTTCTATCAGAGACTGCAGGGGTCTTAGGAGGCAGAGGGACCACTGTGGTTCAGGAAAAGGGTACAGACTCTTATGATAAGACCTACCCCACTGACCTTTTTTTTTTTTATGGAGTTTCTATACACCTTAACTGTCTGACATCATGTCTTTTGTTTTGTTTTGTTTTAGGAGATGGTGACTTTCCTGGATAAGCTGGTAAGTCATTCCTTCTCGCTGACATCTTTGGAAAATTCTATGTGGATCTTGTTGATGAAAAAAGATCTGGATGCCTTGGCAGGGAGAGGCGGGTTGGCTATTGGTGACCATGAGCAGAGAGAACCAAGGAGGGGAGACATGGGCTTCAGGCAGTGTATGTGTGTGCTTGGGGTTGATCCAAAATTAAAGATATCCAAGGGTGAGGCTGGAGCAGGCGCTTGGCTGTTCGTTCAGGAAAGTGGAGGTAAATCCCTTTGTTGGCTTCTGTCCAGGAAGAGGAACCTTGAGCACCAGGGTAAAGCATGGGGAAACGATCTCAAAGCCAGTGTTTCACAACTCATTAAAACGTGAGCCCTTCTGACAAATCTCAGATCATTACGTGATGATGCCATTGCTGGCAATGTCAAACTCAGTCACGGGAATGAAAGCCAGCAGTCACGGTAATCTGCGGACTGCATGTACTATTCCCCAGACTGCTCTACCATGCCCTCTGCCTCACAACATTAGGCTGGAGTGGGATGCAAACGCTGCAGGATGGAGCCTCGCTTATTAGGTGGATATAAGATGGAGGGACAGCTGGGGTGACTGACTTCTGGATCACTGTGCCAGAGACAGGAGGGGATAAGGGCTGTCTCCACTCCATGGCATTGGATCTGTGTGTGTGTGTGTGTGTGTGTGTGTGTGTTTGTGTGTGCGCGCGCGTGTATGATGGAGACCTCTAAGCGAGCACGGCTCAGTCTTTACTCTGTGGTCTTCTTAATGCACAACTTTTAGCTGGCTGAGAATGTTTCCAACTGGAAAGAGGGACTCATGGTTTCAGGTCAGTATGGTCACGTATCCATGCCAGACAGATCTGATAGGACATAGACAGGAACCTGGGCTAGCTGTGCACGTGCCCGCAGGGGTGGAAGTTGAAGCCACTGGGACAGATCTATTCCCCAAAGACAACAACCATTCAGGCAGAGAAAATCCCTAAGGGCTGAGTTGTAAGAAAATCCACCATCAGCAGAGGAGAGATCCAAGTCGGAAATATCTGCTTGGGACACCCAGGCTCACTGAAACCATGGGAACATTATGGCGAAGGAAGCGTCTCATGTTGAGACCCATCAAAAGGGTTGGAGCCAGGGGAACCACACAGGGCTACTCCCTGTGTGCTGGCTCAAACAGGAGAGAAGCATGGAACCTGCTGGGACCTAATGAAGGTACTTAGGGAGGTGACTGGCGTGGAGCACCATGGGATATAAAGGGAAAGAGCATGGCAGGGACCTGGGACAAGGAGCCACCTTCAGAGAGGGTGGAGAGGCTGGAGGCACCTGAAAGGCCTCAGATGGCCAACTGAGCAGCATGGTGGAAAAGGGAAGAGAGCCTGATTTAGTCTAGGTTGGGAGACCTGCGTCACAGCTTGTGACTGTCACTTAGCATGTGTGTGCTACAAAGCGGATCACTTCCTACCTGGATAAAAGGCATTCCAGGCTACAGGAAGGACTCCACCACTCCTGAATATAGTAGGTGTTCAGGGGAGCTGTTGCCATTAGCAACAGCTTCAGAAAGGGGAGAAGAGGTGGAAGGTGATTTTGGACTTCTTGTGGCTAGTTAAGGGAGAGGAGCTCCCAAAAGAGTAAGGGTAGAGTTGTAATCACGCAGTGAATGATGACCTTGGAACCTGGAAAGGAAAGTTACCATTTTTAGGAGACAAGGTGGGGTGAAACAAAAATCGATTTGAGAGAAGGGAGAGCGAAAGAGAAGGAACTCACGCCTAGGGGTCCTGTCTTCTAAGGGCATTAATTCAAAGCCTAATCATTCGCAGAGACCGGGCAAGGATGAGGATGTATGAGGGGTGGAGTTAAGAGTGGTCCATGCTTTAGAGGAGTTTCTGGCGGCATCACTGGCCTTATCAAGGAGAGCCTTTGGCTCTTCCCTCCCCATCCCAGAAGTCCATCCTTAGCGTGTCTCTTCTTGTTCCTCCAGAGAATCCCTCAAGCTGTGTTCATTGGCCATGACTGGGCTGGGGTGCTGGTGTGGAACATGGCTTTCTTCTACCCTGAGAGAGTGAGGTAAGCAGCCAGGTGCGCTAAGGATTTACATGGCTGGACTTAAGAGTCCCCAAGAATGGCTACAGGCTCCTCTGCTCTACAGCACTGCCAGAAGACAGCTATGTAATAGGAAGGTAAGCACACCAACGCTGACCTACTGAGTCTGACGCAATGACTGGCAACAAGGCAAGTCATTCAGAGCCAGAGTGTCTTGTGGGAACTCAGTGCTGACTCTGAATAGAGTGGATAAAGGGGCAATAAAAGGTTTACAGAGTCACCCCATTAAGCAGGAGAGTGTCACCCTGGATCAAAAGCCAGAAAGATGTGGCCTTGAAGTGGGTACTGTGGCACATGCCTGTAACATTTTACTGGCCAAAGGAGCTTTTGCCTGAATAGCATCAGACCGGAGTGAGGCATCCCAGCATGCCCTGGTCTCCAGTTCTTCCATTGTTCTGTCTCGGGCTCCCTAACCCTTAGTTCTGTACCCTAGTTCTGTAGTGATTGCTTCCAGGCCCTCCCAAAAAAGGGGTGTGTGTGTGTGTGTGTGTGTGTGTGTGTGTGTGTGTGTGTGTGTGTGTGTGTGTGTGTGTGTAAGGCAGGTAGGTTGAGTGGGGAAATCCCCATAGGCTAGGAACCGCTGTTCTAATCCCACTCTCCCCCTCACTGCCAGAGTGAGACCTCCCACCTTGGCTTCCTTTTCAACCTGAAATGTTCTGAGTTGTGTCTGTCTCCTTAGCAGGCTCTTTGTTTTAACGTTGCTTCTCCCTGCAGGGCAGTGGCCAGCCTGAACACTCCATTCGCGCCGCCAAATCCAGATGTTTCTCCTATGAAAGCTATCAGATCTCTCTCAATTTTAAATTATCAACTGTACTTTCAAGAACCAGTAAGTGTGGGGCACCAAGAGCCGCAGGGCCAATGTGGCGTTGCCCTTCCTTTCTTTCTGTTCATGTCTTTCCTCTTCCTCGCCTCTCTCCTCTTCCTCCCATTCTCCCTCCCTCATTCAGTTTATCTCTGCCTCTTAAATATTCTGAAGCATTAGTTAGAAAGGACTTTGAAACAAACAAACAAACAAACAAAATGCTGGGCATGGTGGAGCATGCTTGTAATCCTAGCACTCAAGGAGGCAGAGGCAAGAGGATCTCTGTGAGTTTGAAGCCAACCTGGTCTACAAAGTGAGCTCAAGATAGTCAAGGCTCCACACAAAAACTCTGTCTGGGTGCCGGGGTTGGGGCAGGAAAGAAAGAAATGACTTTGCAAACAGGCTCAGCCATACTGACCACAGATCCAGTGGGCTCTTAGTGATAGGTGAACATGTCTTTGTGTCAGGCTGGAGTCTGCTGCTTCTGTAAGGCGTGGAGCAAGGGGCTAAGTGCTCACTTGAAGCTGTTGGTCTCCAGCTCTTGCTAGGGACCTTGTCCTCTGCTCAGTGACGACTGAGCCTTGTGAAATGACACCAACATCCTAAGAGCCCCACAGCAGGCACTCAAGAGTGTTGGAAGAGTGTGGGGTTGTTCTCGATATCAGCAAAAGTTCCACAAAGATGCCGTTCAAAGGCAGCCCTGGCCTGTGGGGATCCTTGTGATGGGGTCTGACAACCCCTTTCACAGGGGCTCTCTGAGAACGCTGTGGGTCACCTGATCAGAAAGAACAAGAGTCTGTCCTCGATGCACTCTAACTACTGAACTACACAGCCCAGCAGCCGCTGAGCTGAATTGTGGGAAGACTTCTGAACCACGCAGGCATGTGGCTTGGAGTTCTCCCAGCAGCCACACCTCCTTCAGGAAGCTCTGCTTCCTCCCATCACCATCAAATAGCTCCACCCCCTTGATCCCACACTGCTATGCAGGTGTGCTCCTGGCTCACCTTGCTCTTGCAGCATCCATGGATGGCCCCAGCGTACAGCAGGGCTGACGAATGATGTTCTCAGAAAGGAGAATCGTACAGCCATATGCACAGAGCCACATGGTGACAACGGTCCTGAGCCCTTGCACCCTTGAAGAGGCCACCTTATTTGATTCTGCACATTGTGCCCCTTTGAGGTGAATCTGTGCCCACGTCGGGAAGAAGTGGGGACATTGATCATCCCCAAATGCTGAATTTGCAGTTGGAGATGTTTTATAAAGGCCATGTTGGCTTCTTAATTACAAGCTCACTCATTTATAAGATTTGATTACAATAGAGAATCGATGGATACTGTCTGCGAGGTGATGAACGCCTGGCAAGAAATAGCAACGGGAGGCCGTAGCTAGGCAGTGATGGATGAGAGCCTGCGCGGCCTGTGAATCACCCTTGGACAGGATTCTTATTGAGAGCCGACATCACTCCAGCAGCAGCTGATGATAATGAGCACAGGGCATATGTCAGTGTCTGGGGCCCTGAAGAGGCCCCCACAGAGCGCTGACCTGGTGCCTAGAAGAGTAAACAGAAGCTGAGAGGCGGTGAGACTCAGAAACCACGCGGATACAGAGTTCTGCTCAACCCACAGGGAAGTCCGCCATGCAGACAAGGAGAGGGTACAAAGGTGAAGGCTGGAACAGGAGAAGGTTTAAGAAGGCTTGTGCTCCAGGGTATGTGGGGAAAGGCTGCATTTTCACCATGACAAATGTTCTGTCAGCCCTGCTAGGAAGGGACAGTTGCTTCTGAGCCCCCGAGCTAGCATTGAAGAATGGCCTTTAGGCTCCAACACACATGGCTCCAGCCCAGCACTGGCACTCATGAACTGAGGTGCTTTACTCCTTTCTCTGATCTGTAGACAGAAGAATGATTCTTTCTAAGTTAATTAATTTGGGAAATTATTATGACCGTGGTTCTCTTTAAGCAGCCGGCTCCCCAGTGATTGACACAGAAAGACTATGATTTGTTATTATGCTGTAGGCACTATCCTGAGCAGATTCTGAGCTAGTCTATCCTGGTACCTGGTACCTTTAAACCCCACATAAAAGCCAATCACTTGCCAATCTGATGGCTCTCAGGAGGCTTCTGCTCCATCAATCTGTCCTTACAGCCACGTGCTCAGTGCCATCTTGCCTCATGGAGACCTCTCTCCCTCCCTCCCTCCCTCCCCCTCTCCCTCTCTCCTTTTCTCCCTCTCTCCCTTCTTTTCCTTCCCTCCCTTTCTCCTCATCTCCTGTCTCCTCCTTCCCCTTCCTCTCTCAACTCCAAGCCTGGGCACCTACAACTCCACCTCTTTCCCTTCTGCCCAACCATAGGCTTCAGCATCTTTATTTGACTAGTCAGGGATAATTGGGGAACAGTCCCTTTTTCATCACACAGTTACAGGAGATAGTCCATCATTCATAGCAATGCCCATGGCGGGGCGGTAACCAGATCACAAGGCACTGAAATTGGCATTTGAAAACACAGTTGGCCCTTCCTCCAACACTTGTCCTTAAGAATTTCCTGTGACACTGTGAGGTGGTTCTTGCAGTGCACAGTTCATGTTTGAGAGTGACAAAAAGACACCAATGAGGTTAAGCTCAAAGACTGCTTGCACTGAGGCCGATTGCACGCAGGGGCCATTAGCTGCTCTGATGCTCTTGTTTGGGCCTTTGGGAAAAGGAGGCGTCTTCATAGTGGCCTTGGAATGTTGGGCTTCTCATTGTTGTCTCCGGTGACATTCCTGATTCTCAGCCAAAAGAAAATCGATACTGAGGCCCAGAGTGAGGGTCTCTTTCCTCTTTCTTATTCCCCTAGTTTTCTCTGTCTCATCCTGCCTCAGGCTGCTCCCCAGCTTCACACACACCTTGCCTGGCTTCATTCTTAATTTTTCTTCCTATCATTGAAGCAAGGTATTAATTAATAGGTGCCCAGAAAAGCTCAACAAATGGAAAAGAGGGAAGGCAGGAGTAAGTAGAAATTATATAAGGAAGGAACACGAGCAAGATGTTGACTCCAGCTAGGCTTCCAAAATCTTGTTTTTTGTTGTGCCCCTGTGTATCTGGTAGGGAAAACCTTTAGCCACAGGAGTGTCCTTGCTATTGGTCCTGTTTTGTGCTGGTTTTATTCCTGGGCAGCCGTAGGAACTGTGTGATGCCATCAGCTGTGGGCAATGCTGGCTAGTGTTCGCTATGCCTCTGTGGCCCTTTGGCTTCTGTTCTGCATTATGTCTAGACTTCATGTTGGGCTGACGCTCGTTGGTAGATGGAGGAAAAGATGGCGAGTGTCTGCTAGGTGGCATGTGACCTCCGCTGCACTGGACAGCTACTATCATGAGTACCTGGGGTGCGAGTCCACTGGGGGATGTTGGTAAAATGAAGTCTGGTTCTGTGGAGCTGCTGGGGACCTGCATTCTAAGCATTCTACCCAGGTGAGGAGATCTCTGCTCCCAAATGCCAAGCCTGGAGCAACAAGGCCCGTCATCAAGTCCCCAGTGAATTATTGAGGATTTAGCAAATGTTACAGTCTCCCACCCACACAGCCAATTCTGTGGTAATTCCAAGATACTGAAGAACTTCTGAAAGCTACCCTAAGCATACCCAGCTGTTTTATCAGGAGCCACCTCGCTCTCATCTCATGGGCCCAGGCCTTGCTTGCCTAGGCCATGCCGGCTAGCCAGCAAGCTCTAGGAATCCACTTTGCGACAGCTGGGCTTGGCAAATGTGTGTCACCTCACTCAGTTCTTCACATGGGCATTAGACATCAAACTCGGGTCCCTGTTTTTGCAGGACAAGGAGTTACCAGCTGAGCTGTCTCTCTAGCACTGAAGACAAAGCACTTACCGTGGGATTCATGCCCTAGTACAGCAAGCCTGTGCATCCCAGCTCTTTCCTCAGGTCAGAGTATCCTTCCTCCATCTGCACAGCCAGGTCCTACTCATCTTCTCCAGTCCAGCTCCAGCCTTCTCTCCATCAGTAAAAACAAGCAGTTGTCTTTGGGGAGTAAACTGTCGCTTGCTTTACAGCCCTCACTGCTGCTGCTTTATTCTCGAGGTATTTGCCACCTGCCTAACTCCCTAAGAACTCTTTTGGCACCCCCATGGATTCAAACAACATTCACAAGATGAGTTAGTGACCGTGAGTACTTCACAAGAAATGCCAGGCATAAACCGGTTGCAGAGGTGCACGTCTGTCATGCCAGCACTCAGGGAGGCAGAGGCAGGTGGATCTCTGTGAGTTCGAGGCTGGCCTGGTCTACAAAGCGAGTCCAGGACAGCCACGGCTACACAGAGAAATCCTGTTTCAAAAAACTCAGAAAGAAAAAGAAATCCCAGGGGTATTTCTGACATTTGAGTACATTTGCAATGACTAACTCCTCCTCCACATTGCAGGGGATCTCTGTTTTGCCCTAAATATGCTCATAGTTATGTATGTTACATTTACAAGGATGATACACAGGAAGAGGAAGTAGAAGAGACGTTGGGAGGCGTGTACCTCCAGGTTCCCCTCTACCTACTTATTCCTCATGCCTGCACCCTGGCATCCAGACCACAAGGCGTTTGAAAGCCTGTCGTGGCCTAGAATAGATAAGCAATTATCTGTAATAACACTCTCACGAGTCTCAAACACCTGGTAATTTATCACCCACCACCAAGGACGTGTGTCCCAGCTCCTAACAAAGGAAATGCGCTGCCCTGTCCTGAGGGAGATAGCCCTGAGATCATTCCAAAGGTCTGTAATGACTTTGGATCAAGTCGAAGAAGAAGGTTGAAGTTACAACAGTCAAACGAAGAAGAGCGCGGTGAGGCTGTGAGCAGAGACGTCTCACCACTTAGCTCAAATCTACAGCAGCCTCCTCGAAGTCATCCCTCATAGCAGGAACCCGGGCAACACAAAAACAGCATTATCCACAAACCCATCTCCCTGGAAGCACCTCTGTTAGCATCTTATACTTTGTTTTAGCTTTTTTTTTTTTTTTTTTTTTTTTTTTTTGTAGCATACGGCTCACAAATATAAAAATCAAGGAATGTAATTCTAACAGAACATAGGCTGGATGGGACTGAAGCCAGGGCCTCTTGGCCTCAGTCACACCAGAGAGGGGGCTACCGTTTGCCGGGCTCCTTGAAGGGAGCTTTAATTTTGCTTTCTTGCCTGTCTTAGGGAGTAGCCGAGGCTGAACTGGAAAAGAACATGAGTCGGACTTTCAAAAGCTTCTTCCGAGCAAATGATGACAGGGTAAGAGGTGTGTGTGTGTGTGTGTGTGTGTGTGTGTGTGTGTGTGTGTGTGTGTGTGTGTGTGTGTGTATTTTATGTTGGATTATGAGCTCATCTTATTGACGTTTGACCTGTACCAGCCTGTTTGTTTGGACTCTGGACCCACTCTCTTTGGTGGTTCAGCATGGTTTTTCTTACATTCTGGTGGCAGTACTAACCAGGATCACTTCTTTGGTTCACACCACAAGAGTTTCCATATCGCATGAACAGTGTAAATTCAAATGCACATACCTGTGAAGGTGGCGCCCCCCCACCCCCATCCCTTCTGTGATGGAACTGTAGGGACGCCTTTCTGTTTGCTCTTAGTACCAAGCTGAAGTGGATAAACTTTCCATCTGCCAATCATGGGTAGACTTTTTCACTTTACCTTTCCGTCTGTGCTTCTGTACATTTAGGAGGCCTGGGTTCAGCTTTCCTCTGTGGCCAGGCAGGGAGCCTCCTGTTCTAATTCCTCACCTTCTGTATCTGAGGTCTCATCTCTCGCTCCCAGTGTCTGACAAGCCCGAGCCAGTTACGTTCACTCAGATCTTCAAAGTGCCCCAAACAGTTTGTGGATGGGAGCTGCAGCTCCTCTCACCCTGAGAGGCCCCTTTGCTGCCTTCCAGGCTTGGCGCGTGTGTTATGGCATGGGCCCGTTTGCTGTCTCACTTTCTGTGATTTCAGTCAATCTCGGCTACCCATGATCCAATAATATCAAGGGGCAAAGTCTACAGATGAAGCGTAAGTTTTAAGTTGGGTGCCACCCTGAGAAGTGTAACGCAGCCTCACGTCGTCTGCTCTGTGTTGATACAAGTGGGGGCTATCTATTGCAATGTTGCTATAATTATTCTATTTTAATATGGGCTGTTGGATCTGGTTATCTCATGGCAGTGCCTCATTGATGAATCAAACACTATAGGTGTCATGCCCAGGACATGCATGGAGCACACAGCACCCAGTGTTCTGTGCAATCCCTGGTGTCTGGCTTCCATGCCCTGTATGTCTTAGCACACTGGCCCTAGATGAAGGAGTTCTCCTGTGGTCCTCATGCATGTGAGCTCTGCTGTGATGTGAGTTACAGTCTTCTTACTTTGCCTCACTCACAACGTCATCCCTCCCTTCTCTTCCCACAGGGTTTCCTCAATTTGCACAAAGCCACTGAGTTGGGTAAGAGGTATCCCTGGGAAAGAGCGGGCAGCAGGGTCATATAAGCAGAGGCTAGTAGATTCCTGTCCCTTTTGCCCCAGAAGAAGCCCTAGCTTGCCTTGCTGTCCTGAGCTTTGACTTGGCCAAAAAGGTCTCCTAATGATGAATGGTACTAACCTAAGTACCCACTACAGAGCTGAGTGTCAGAATCCTAAGATGGTTTGAGGACCTGGGGACAGTATCTGGGCCGACCACATCCCAGGATGAAGAGGCAGTTGCTGCAGTCACCAGTGTATGCAGTGAAGATTGCACTAGACCCCACCTAAATTTCCGCTGGTCCCTCCGCCCCAAGGTCCTGTTCTGATCACTCCTGTTCCCCCTCATGAGGACCGTCATGGTCACCCTGCTGAGTGGGATTCAACTGAAATCAGATCTGGGCTCATGTCCTCAGCCCCCAGCATCCAGCACTCACCCCACAAATGCCTGTTTCGCCTCTAGCACTGCCCCCTAGCCGTTGCTCATTTGTATCTAAATAGTGATGGTCACCGACGCTCCTGATGCTGTTGCTATGACGTCTTGATTATAAAGAGGAAATGGGTCTCAGAAGGTTGGCCTGCGTCAAGAGGCCGAGCTGGGACCTGACCTTAGAGGTCCTCTCCTCTGAAAACAACTGCTTCCTTGCCTCCCTTCTTTTCAGTCCCTTGCTAGTTTGTCGGTTCCATGTTCTGAGCACCTGGCTAGGGAGGCCTGGGCTGGGGTGCTGCCAACAGAGAGCTCAGGGGTGTGCAGGGAGACAAATCAGCACTAAAGAAGTGAGACATGCAGGTTGAGGTTGCGGGGTGGGGGTTGCTCAGGTGGGACCAGGCACAGGTTGGGGTCAGAGGTTGGTGCTCAGGTGGGATCAGGGCCCAGCGGGGCGGGAGCACCAGTGTGATCTACTTACTCCTTTGACTGACGTTTAGCATCAAAGCCTGGAGTGATTGTGTCCTTAACTCTTAGGGTTGTACAATGAAGTGATATGTTTGTCTCTGAGGTGCCTTTAAGGGCATTTCCAGGACAGTGCGAACCTCTGAAGACAACATGGCATTCTATAATGAGAACCCCACAATTGGGAGGATTCCAACCCCAAGAAATTCAGTGAAGACAGACAGATGGACAGGCACAGAG
Organism: Acomys russatus; assembly: GCF_903995435.1. NCBI lineage: Eukaryota > Metazoa > Chordata > Mammalia > Rodentia > Muridae > Acomys > Acomys russatus. The sequence continues at coordinate 8,968,072 of NC_067154.1, read as the reverse complement.
GCACATGAGGCCTTCACTCCATGTTCAGATGGGGTGGTATCCACTGGGAATGGCAGCTTTAGAGCCATTTGGCCTGTAGCGGGAGAGGACACGGGTGTCTTTTTGCAGGGGGAGTCCTTGTGAACACTCCAGAAAATCCGAGCCTCAGCAAGATTACTACTGAGGAGGAAATCGAGTTTTATGTACAGCAGTTCAAGAAGACTGGCTTCAGGTAAGCAGAAGGGGACCCCAGACAGGGTGGAAGGGTGCTCAGCTGTTGGAAGATGGGGGCAGTTGCTCCCACCACAGCCCCTGTGAGCATCATAGGGACCTGTCTGTAATTGAATACCCCTGTACCACTACCTGTGGTGAGCAGCTTCCTTTTGGGTAACCTAGCTTGTTCTTTCTTGTGTTTATGAGGTCCCCAAAAGGCAGAGGTTTTTAATCGATTCACAGCCATAGCTCCTCCAAGAACTGAGACATGACTTCATCCTGTCTTCAGAGAAGGAAAAACCATGTGACCCCAAATGCGCATGCATGGTGGTACCTTTGTGCTACCTCCCATCCTCCATAGCCCTTTTCACTGAGTTTCCTGGGGCAGGAACATGGCTTCCGGGTGGGGATGGGCTGTCCTAAGCTCCCACTCTCTGGTACATACCTTGAACATGAGGATAACCTATAGGATCAGCTTCTGTTGGCCCCCAAGTCTCCTCAGAGGCACCAGCCTGGTGGCAGAGAGTTCCTGTACTCAGCCTCGCTGAGGAGGCAGCGGGTGTGAAGAGGCAGCCTGTGTCTGGGGACCCCACTCTTGTGTCCTGCAGCAAAACTGTCCCCGGCATAGCTGTCTTTGGGTAGCGTGGGCCACTGTGAGCCAACAGTGGTCAACTCCTGGAAGTTCACCTGCGTTACTGTCCGATCCTCTCCGCAGAGGTCCTCTGAACTGGTATCGGAACACAGAAAGAAACTGGAAGTGGAACTGTAAGGGGCTGGGACGGAAGGTGAGCGATGTGGCCTCCTGCTGTGCACACACACACACACACACACACACACACACACACACTCAAATATGCATCGCACACATAGACACCAGACACATACATATGCCACACACACCACAGAAACACAGCCACCAGACACAAACACATGCACACACACATATGTAACAACACACACACACACACAAACACACACACACACAGGATCACAGAGCTGCCTTTAAGGCCCTGTTACTCCCACCTGACAAGACCCGAGTCCTGCACTGGGGCCTTGGCTTCTTCCTTGGGCTTGGTGTGGGCTCTACTCACAGCTTCCTGTTATAGCCTCTTGCTGGTGAGACCCCTGGAATAGTTTCTGGTGCTCAGGATGAGCAAGGCCCTGGCCAGGCAATGACAGCATTATATGGGATGTGTGAGTCTCCTAGTGGGGCCCTGCTTGGCCAGGGTCACTTGTAGGGATGCTATGGACAATGGCACCAAACCACAGAGGCATGCTGGGTTCTTAAACAGAGGTGGCTTTTGCCTCTGATTGTGCCACCTTTTGGTTTTGTCTCGAATCGCAATTTCCTCATCAGTCTGCCAGATGATGGTTTTGTTTGTTTGTTTGGTTGGTTGGTTGGTTGGTCTTTTGAGACATGGTTTCTTTGTGTAGTCTTGGCTGTCCTACACTCGCTTTGTAGACAAGGCTGGCCTCGAACTCATAGCAATCCACCTGTCTCTGCCTCCTGAGTGCTGGGATAAAAGGTGTGTGCCACCACGCCCAGCTCAGATTATGGTTTTTAAATCTCTGGGTCTATAAAGAGAATAATTTTACATCCTAACTGCTAAAAAATCAAAACTTGTACTTTTTCAAAGCTAGCCTAGCAGTTTAGAAGCCAGACTTTCATCAGCTCCACCCAGTTACCTCCTTTTTCACTACGTGTAATGGAGTACTTATAAACAGGCTTGGTCTGATCCCTGTGTGACATTGGGAAGATCACTTTGCAGGGCTGATGCTCTGTTGCCTTTTCTGCAGTGAAGAAATAGCAAGACCAGTGCCTGCCTCAGAGAGCTGTGCAATCGAGAAACGGTTTCATGTGCCAAAAGCTTTGTGAGAGGGTCCTGGTACAAAGTAGTTCTTTGGCTGATGCTCACCTGTCACTGACACATGTGGCCACATGGCAGATCCATAGAGCAGAGGGGTCAAGGCGTGGAGGGAAATAAGGGGGGACACTGTAGGGTAGACAGGGTGATGCTGGGCATCAGTTTCAGCATCAAAGGCACTTTTGAACATGGCAGGTCACTGAGGAAGGGTGACAAGAAGCAAGGTGTCCTGTAGAGTCTGCAGCCAGGTCAGCCTAAGGCTGCAAGAAATAGCAGGCACATGGTGCATGCGTGCAATCCCAGATACTTCAGAGACTGAGGCAGGAGGATCACTACTCTGCAAGACCTCAACCCAGACGAAGTTAAGGGGTGAAGGCCTCAGCTCCATGGTAGAGCACTTGTTCTATCTAGCGTGTGAGGCTCTGGCTTCCACCCTTAGCACTGAAAGAAAAAAGATGGGGGCACAGGGAGTAGAAAACAAAAACAGTGGAGTGAGAAGAGAGTCTATGAGGCATTCTCCAGATATCAGCATCCCTGGAGTCCCCTTCATCTGTCACCACATGGAAAGGGAGTCATTTTTATCCTCTCTGGTAGCGCACAAGTTACTGTCATGCTGTTGAATCTTGGCTTCGCTCTTTTTTTTTTTTTTTTTTTTAAATATTTGTTCCATCACGTCTCTATGTGCAACAAACGCATGCAATACCCTCAGAGGCCAGAAGAGGGTAGCAGATCAACTGGAAATAGAGTTACATATGGTTGCCTGTACCATGTGGGTGCTGGGAACCAAGCCCAGGTCTTTGGAATAGAACCTGGAGCTTCTACAAGAACAGCAAATGCTCTTAACTGCTAAGCCATCTTTCCAGCTCCTGGTGTATCTTCTTAAATCAAGAGGAGTCTTGTCTTTTATTTAAGAATACCTATCTCGGGCTGGAGAGATGGCTCAGAGGTTAAAAGCACTCACTGACTGTTCTTCCAGACGTCCTGAGTTAAATTCCCAGCAACCACATGGTAGCTCATAAACATCTATTATGTTATCTGATGCCCTCTTCTGGCCTGAAGGTGTACATGCAAACAGAGCACTGTATACATAATAAGTAAATAAATACATCTTTTTTTAAAAAGCTATCTTCCTTCCTGGTGCCATTTAATTGGTTTTATGAGCTAATTGAGATACATACGAGGTCAGCTCCCCCCACCCTTCTAACACACACACACACACACACACACACACACACACACACCTGCATTGCTAGATCCAAATTCTGATGAACCCTCCCTGAAAAGCTTGGTGGAAACAGAGGCAGGGCGGAAGGGGTGAGGGCTGTTAGTGGCAGATGCCCAAGGTATCCTTCCCTGGGCACCGATGGTGTCAGGGCGACCAAGTGCCAGCTTCCCTTATTACTTGTTTCCTCCAGATCATGGTCCCAGCCCTGATGGTCACAGCTGAGAAGGACTTCGTACTCCGCCCTGAACTGACCAAGAACATGGAAAACTGGGTAAGGGAAGAGCCCTGCACCATGTGTATCAGAGGATCCATAGAAGAGAGCACTGGTGCCCATAAGGGAGGCAGCAGAAGCAGTCATCCCCACAAGGCTGGATGCGGGTCAGCTAATGCTCTGCCCTGACCCAGCTGCATTGCTGACATCACTGAATTCTCCCAGGACATTCTGATAAGGTCCCTCTGCCTTTCCTCATTCCTGTCCTGACCACACAAGGGTCCTCCGAAGGTCATCTATGGGGATCATGGGGGAAAGGGTTTTCTCCCAGAAGCCTCTGTTCCTCATAGCCCTGACCCAGAACTAGCCCTATGAATGTTCTACTGCTGATCTGCCTTGCGTGGGGTTTTCTTTCAGATCCCTTACCTGAAACGGGGACACATCAAGGACTGTGCTCACTGGACACAGATAGAGAAGTAAGGAAGGCTGGGGTCCCCGGGTGAGGAGAGCGCGATTCCCTGGTCACCTGACCTATGAGTTCTGCAGGCTTAACTCTGCCCAGCTCAGGTCTGCCAGGTCTCCTCAGTCTGCCTTGATGAGGACAGTTGGGTTCCTGTTTGACCTGCCCTTTGTTTCCCTTCCAGACCGGCTGAAGTGAACCAGATTCTCATCAAGTGGCTGGAGACTGAATTCAAGAACCCATCAGTGACCTCCAAGATTTAGCCAGTGGCATGTCATCTGCTGGGGACACATTTTAGCTTCTGGACACGGCCTTATCCAGAGGCAGCAGCATCGTTCTTTTGCCAGCCAGTGATTTTCTCGAAATGAAAGTGATCAGATGTGATATAATTTTAGATCCAGGAGATGCTTTGGGGATGACCATACCATCAGGTGAAAGCTCGCACCCTGACAGGAAGGTGTGGGGGCAGCCCAGTTTGTACCTTTGCAGCCAAAACCCCACATCTGCTCTCTTTGAAGCAGCTGATCTGAGATTAGGGACCTTTGTTCAATAAAGCTAAGACTTTGGTGCTTCAGTTTTCTGTGCTCTTGGGGAGCCAGGCAACTGCTTGGAGGGGGCACTGCTTTCTGAGGGGCCGGAAGTGTCACATGGGCCTCCAGGGTGCTGTGTGACCTGGACCAGCTCTCTCCAAGAAGTCTTCCTGAAGGATGCTGTGGGTGGTCTGCAGCGTGGACTCAGGTACCGATGCAGACTGTATTTGAAACTTGCTGTGGAGTCAGAGGAAGTGCGTTTCAGCCATCACTGCCAGGCTTGAGCTGATGTAGCTGTGTGCCTCCCCTCCCCCCACACCCTACCTCCTTTCCCTTGTCTTCCGCAGTTGCCTGCCCTCTGTCCTGCTTTGGGCACCGGAGTCTCACAGAAGCAGCCTCCTAACTGTGCACATCACCCGTTGGATCCTCAAAGCTTCACCCAGGATACGATCCATGCTCTGAGACCCACGCAGCCTGGCCCCATCACCCCCGTGACTCCCACTAACAGCCTCTCTCTGGCATTTTATCCTGAATCTTGCACTCACGCCAGGCAGGCTCTCCTGACCCTGCGCCCAAGCTGCGTGTTCCTCTCCTATGGAACCTCCCAGCGGCCTCCTCCACCAAGCCCCAATCTGGATGGCGTGTCCTCCCTCCTTGCTGCCCCAGCTGGGTGTCTTCACATACATGCAAATGCACATGCACCCTCATTGCAGGTGGAGTCCCTCATCCTCATAACGTATCTGGTGAAGTCTGACCAGGTGGGGGGACCTCCACCTTTGGTTCTCATGACTGAGCTCTTTGTATTGAGAGTCTGCTTCCTAAACCTGGAACCAGACCAGCCAGTACAGACGTCTGATCTGCTCCTTCATTGCTGTGGTCGTGAGAAAGGGTTCCTGTGCCTCGGTTTCCCTCAGCTTTAATGAGAATATCAGTGGCAACTAACACTCAGGTAGTGGTAGTCAATGTGTGATACATTTATCTATATAGTTACATATATGTGTATGATATAGTATATGATACATACACAGCTCTAGACTGGGAGCCACATGGAGGGGCAGCTATAGATAGGTGGTTGTGACAAGGCCCTGGAGGGCTTTAGACTCCTGTGACACCAGGGTCCCCTTCACCCTTTTGGACCTTAGAATTGAAGGGCTTCTTTGCCAGACAAACATGTGGCCTGGTGGAATGCCTCTATGAGCCAGAAACCAGTATTTTCCTAGCTAGATATGTGCAAGCTCCTCTGAAAGGAAGATGTGTCTGAGAAGCCCCACCCCCAACCCAAAACCAACAGAATGCTGCAGACAGTCCTGAACCCAGTGGATTGGGCCCATAGCATTGCGAAAACAGAACTCACAACCAGCCTTTTGAGATTGAAGGTCATAAGTGCTTCTGGATGGACAAAGGTCTCTAGGTTATGCAAGAAAATAAATACTATCATATTCAGATGGTCAGTGCTGGGGAACCTTGGGCCAGAGTTAAATTGCTGTAGCTTTGGCAGCCAAGGGGTTAACTGGGGCAGAGAGTTATTTAGGTGTCTTTTTAAAGTAGATTTGCTTGGAGTCCTTCCAAGTCATTTTACTATGAATGATAGTCTTATTTCATTCTTTTTTTTTTAATGGTCTTTATTTTTTTTAAGATTTATTTATTATGTATATAGTGCACATTAGATTACATTATAGATGGTTGTGAGCCACCATGCAGTTGCTGGGAATTGAACTCAGGACCTCTGGAAGAACAGACAGTGCTCTTAACCACTGAGCCATCTCTCCAGTCCCTCTTATTTCATTCTTAATGAGGGTGGAAATAGCCAGTATTTTTTTTAAAGAGGCAAGGCAGCCCCATATCCATACCAGGAGAGGGAGATGGCCCTGCCTTCAGTGAGGGGACTCACACCATCTGATTTCCAAAAGAAGTACCCTCCCCAATGCAGGTCTGTTAGACTAACAGGGTAGAATCTAGAAGCTATTGCTGTTTTTCTTATGGTGTGATGAACCCATAGCCTAATTTGCATATTTTCCATACCAATTATCAGCTAATTGAAAAAGAGATTACAAAAGAAAAAAGAAAAAGAGATTACACAATGAAACCTAAGTGTGAGAGCAGAGACAGTCTTGTGTCTTAAGAATAGCTATATATAAGACTCTGTGGGTGGCTGGAGAGATGACTCAGAAGTTAAGAGCACTGGCTGCTCTTCCAAAGGTCCTGAGTTCAATTCCCAGCAACCACATGGTGGCTCACAACCATCAATAATGAGATCTGGTGCCCTTTTCTGGTGTGCAGGCATATATGCAAGCAGAACATAATAAATACATCTCAAAAAAAAAAAAAAAACTCTATGGATTTAAAGTTATACTGGCCAAAGGATATAATAATTATGCAGGTTCAAAGATTTAAAGCTTAATACCTAAAAAAAATTAAGAGTTAAAAAACACACATACTTCCAAAGCAGTTCAAACCTAAGTGCTCGAGTGCTTAGAAATCCCCTCTGGTGCATGGTTGAACAAGGGAATCACAAGAAAATGAAAATACAGAGACTGAACTTGGGGGCCGTTCTGTGCCTTCCGGCATCTTGTACAGCAAACCCTGACTTGTCTTTTTTACTCCCAAAATATCGTCTTCAGTAGCAACTGAATCTGCATTTATTCCAAATAATCTTGTTTACTCTTAACTGTCTATGCAAAATGTATAATGGTTCTTATGCCCAAGCTTGAAAAATGATTTCCCAGTAGACAAGAGGCCACCACCCATCCTCCACAGCCATGAGCCGAGGGGAGGTGGAGATGGCTTGTGCAGGTACAAGCGGCCTCAAGGACTGTTGCCTACAACTGGAGACTGCTAAGCCCCGACATTCAGTGCCGAGGTCGAGGTCCTCTGCAAGGTTTTGCCCTTGGTTTCCTGAGGGGGCTGGGCGGCTGCCGCCCCCCCCCCCTTCTGAAGTGCAAGGCAAAAGGACATCATGTACATGCAATGTTTATTTGTAGTTTTTTCTTTGGCTTTTTTTTTTCTCTCTCTCCTTTAGTTTTGAAGCTTGTAAGCATGGATTTGACATCTCCATAGCTAGGATCCCCCTCCCCCCCCCCCCCCCCCCCCCCCCCCCCCCGCCCCGTGGACATTGCACCTGTGTCTCCCGAAGGGTCAGTTTTGTTATGCAACACGAAGAATGCTGTTTTCAGCCTTGTTTTTCTAGAATTGTGTTTTTCAGTCATTTCCTCAAGGAAAACTAAATGATTTAGTTGGAGCAAAGCTTTAAGTGTGTTGGTGTGCTTCTGTGTAGCTGTCCCTGTTGCCCAGGACAGCGCAGTGGTGTGGGCCTGTTTGAGCCTTTGGTTCCCGGGCACTTGCTTTTCTCAGCAGAGCCTCTCCTTGCCACAGTTCATGGCCTCCTTGGCCCGGCACTGGGCCCACGATGGGCAGGAAATGCAGTGTCTATAGCAGGTACTCTAACCCACAAGCCCGGACTTGGATCTGGGAAGGGCTTGTCATCTCATTGGTTGTGCTCCTGGATCCCCCCCCCTCCTCCTCCTCCTCCTCCTGCTGCTGCTGCTGCTGCTGCTGCTGCTGCTGCTGCTGCTGCTGCTGCCTGTGAGAGGCAGTGAAGGCAGTGGGATCCCACTTACCTGGAGTTCCAGGTCGTCCTGCCGCTTCTGCCTGATGCCTGGCTCCAGTGCTGGGCGAAGCTGGCAGAGCACTGGGTATTCTGTACAGTTACCGCGAAAGGCAGCACTGCCTAGCATAGGACCTGTCAGGTGGACTGCATATGCCTGCCTCCTTGTTAGGAAGGCTGTGGATTTCTTTTTTAGAGAAACGAGGAGAGGTTTCCATCATGTTGCTGGTTGACTCCCTGTGTGTTAAAGCCTGTATCCGTTTACTCATCACTTCTATCCTGAGAAATTTTATCGAAGGGAAAAACCAACAGCACTCACTGGTGAGCAGCTCACTCGTCCTATGACCCCTGCCTTTCATACAGAACTAGCCGATGTAAAAGCGACTCAGAAGTAAATACATTTTCCACGTCACATGATTGTACTACACGTGCGTGCGTGCGTGCGTGCGTGCGTGCGTGCGTGCGTGCGTGCGTGAGTATGGTGATTCCTTTCCGGAGACTCCTCCTACCTGCCGCTCATCTTGTTTTCTGGGTTGTTCTTAGCTGAAGAAAAGTTGCTCATCTGCCAGAGGGGACAGAAGTGTCGTGTGGCGTTTCCCGTGTGGCGTCCCCCATGGCCACCCATTATCTTCAGTTCCTACGCAGATGTATCCCTCCCCCTGACCCCCCACCGTGGTCCCTCCCCACGTGCCCACCCAGGACTGAGGGGGACGGGCTCTTACTTTAAGTCAGAAGTCTCAAATGACATTTTCCTAACTGCCCAGGCACCTGTACCTCCCAGTCCTACGCTGCTGCTAATGACACCATGATGGCTACTCTGCTACTCAAGAGCTATTTTTATGTAATTAATGTATACTTTCTTGTTTATAAATGCCTGATTTAAAAAAGGAAAAAAAGAAAAGCTCGGCATATTTATCTTAAAAAAATACACATACAATAGATCAATGAATAAAAGTTGACTTTTGGTGTAACAAAACTGAAAAACAAGAACTGATACCACAGAAAGATAAGAGTGCATGAGGGACTATTAAAAACAACTATAAACCAACAGCCTGCCAGCCCAGAAGATGAGAATGAAGTAATCTCAACAGCACCCCAGAGTGAACCCTGAAGAACCAGGAAACTAAGCAGCCTAACGTCAAGCGATGATTTCAAATCAACAGTGAAAAGCTGCTCAGTGAGAAAAGGCCAGGACCAAGGAGCTTCACTGCTAATGCCTACCCCAATCTATTAAAAACTAATCATTAAACTACTAAACATGACTGACATGAAAGGATTCTCCAGAATTATCCAGTGAGAACAGCATTAACTGCCCTAAGACCATAAGGCAGCAAAGACACAACAAACACAAAAGACCAATGACCCTGATTATCATAAACAGTAAAAACAAAACAAAACAAAAACGTCTCAATAAAATACTAGCAAAAACAAAAACAAAAACAAAAACAAAAACAAAAAAACCCAACATCCACATTAAAAAGCTTATGCATCATGATCAAGCATGATTTAGGACAGGTCAGGACATGCAAGCCAAACACATGAGAAAAAGGAGAAATCATAAATTAGAAACTCTTAGGACTTAAAAAATAGCAAAACAAAGCGTATCTAAATAAAATATACAATATGCAATGTATGATACTTAGATAATGAAGCTAAAGAAGTGGATTGGTGAAAATTGATACATTTAGGCAGAGACAGGTAGATCTACGTGAGTTCGAAGCCAGCCTGGTCTACAACGCAAGTCCAGGACAGCCAGGACTCTTACACGGAGAAACCTTGTCTTGAAAAATAAAACAAACAGAACAAAACAAAAAACTGATACATTTAAATAAACATGAGGAAAAGAGATGTTTTAAATATATATAGAGATAGATATAGATAGATATAAACTTCTGTTTTAGCAGCTAGAAAAAAGGACAAATTGCAATCAACGAAAACAAGACAAGTCAACAAAATAGGGGAAATATTAACATATGAGAGTGAAAACTGGGTCCTTTTCATAAATTTTTAATTCAATAACAACTGACCAGCTGGGCACAGTGGCTCACTCCTATAATCCCAGCACTTGGAAGGCAGAGGCAGATGGATTGATAGTCTACAAAGCAAGTCCAGGACAACCAGGGCTACACAGAGAAACACTGTGTTGAAAACAAACAAAAAGAAAACAACTGACCATAAGTAAAGACAAAAATTATGTTACAATACTATTTTTTTTAAAAGCCATCTACCTAGAGGCCACTGCCTTTAAAGGAAGAGGACACAATTTTTGCAAATATACTTGAAAGCTCAGGAAAAAAAAAAAGGAAGACAAAACCTGGCTTGCACTAGCACAAGTGGAAAGAGACTGCTTGGATATTTTTAGGGAATTAGATCCACAATAAAACTAATCCCCTGACAAGGAAAGCCCTGGCTCTTAGCCCTTCTGTTCACAAAGGCTGGGGAGCAGGGAAGAAAACCATGTACAGTATCACACTAAGTTCTGAGGAAATCGCAGAGGAGGCGCCCCTCCCGAGCCTTCCACAGGGCCCTCGTGCCTCTGATGCAGAAACCTGGTGAGCTCATTGCAGCAAAAAAAAATTTGCAAGGATCTCATTCATTTGGGGGCAAAAAGTCTAAAATGAAAGTAGGTAAGTCAATCCAAAAAAACATGTGAAAAGGTCAAAACATAACAAGATGCATTTCAGGGCCACGAGTTTGCTTCAGTACTTTAACTCAGAACGTGGACTGAAAATGAACAGAGTCTTGTGGCCAGTGTATTTGTGCAGAAAAAAGATTTCTGTAAATTGAATATCCATGATAAAATTCATATGAAAATCCCATCAGGCCGAAATAAAACAAAACTTCTGATCATGACTAGTGGTAACAAAAATCTACTGAAGGCAAAGAGTATACAAAGATTTTTACAGTGATTACTTCCAATAAAGGGATCCTATCTAGAATGTATTCCCAGGTTCATATATAACTATATATTATAATACTATATAATTAAATATTATATATACTAATAGAGATTACCATATGTATTGTTGTCCATCAACTCAGAAAAGCATATGAGATGCTAACGTTCATTAGCCACCAGGAAAAACAAATTCAAACAAAATTGAGAAAGTGAGGGCAGACATTTGTCCTAGTTCTGTTCCGTTGCAGTGACAAAACACCATGGCCAAAAGGAACTTAGATGAGGAGAGATTTATTTGGCTTACATTTCCAGATCACAGTTCATCGAGGGACGTCAGGCAGGAGCTCAATTAGACACATGAAACAGAAACCACGAAGGAATGCAGCTTGCTGGCTCAATCCCAAACCCGTGTTTAGCCAACTTGCTCTACAGCTCAGGACCACTAGCCCAGGGAATGTTGCCCCTCACAGTGGACTGTGCCCTTCTACATCAATGAACAATCAAGAAAATCCGCCCCCTCCCACCCAGACAGCCCCACAGGCTGATGGGACCTCAGCAATAGTTTAGACACCTTTCTTGGTGACTCTAGGCTGTGTCAAGTTGACAGCGCTGATGGGAATGGTGCAGACAGAGAATCGAGAGTCTTCATACGCTTCTGGTGGGGGTGGAAATTAGTAGCACAGTCTTGATGGACTCTTCAGAAGTGTTTGCAAGACATACTCCTCAATCTGGCAACGTCCCTCTGGGAATCAACTGAGTATTAAACCAAAGCTACACACAGGGATGTTCCTAAACAAATCTCAGACACACAGGGATATAGTCAATGTCCACCACGCACCAATGCCAACTGCTGCTGTGGGTGGAACCACCCAGGGACCTAGAAGTGAAGGGATACAGAGTTTCACCGTCTCAGGGAAAAGTTCAAGGTAGACAAACCAAGCCTGTGAGGATTGTCAGGGAACAAGCTGGAGGCTTGGTGGTCTGTCTTAGCAGCTGATCTGGGTCGTAGTTCCACCTACGATTGCCGCCATCTGTATACATGTAAAGTACTGTTAGATATCAGAGCATAGTATTGCTATTAAGAATTAAAAGTTCAGCTAGATCTGCTGGGCCTTGATGGTCTTCTTGTGGGGGCTCCTGGACCTTCTGGGTCCTTCTATCTCCCCATTCTTCCATACCCTTCTCACCTGGAGACCAATAGGGTGGGGGTGGGGGGTGCACAAACTGCTGGACCAACCAAGGACAATGCATGCAGTAAATCTAGACCCCTTGTTTAGATCTAGCCGATGGACAGGGCATTTTCCACGGTTGTGAAGAGAACGGGACTGACTCGGACATGGACTCTGGTGCCCCCTATCTGACCACTTCCCCTTGGTGGGGAGGCCTGGCGGCACTCAGAGGAAAAGGAAGCAGGCTATCCCGATGAGACCTGGTAGGCTGTGGTCATATGGTGGGGGAGGAGATCCCCTTCTGTCAGAGGTCTAGGGGAGGCGAATAGGGCGAAAGAGGGAGGAGTGCGGGGGGGGATGGTAGACGAGAAGATACAAGTGAGGGGATAATAATTGGGATCTAATCTGAATAATTTTTTTAAGTTGGGTCGGGCGCGGTGGCGCACGCCTATAATCCCAGCCCAGCACTCACTCGAGGAGGCAGAGGCAGGCGGGTCTCTGTGAGTTCGAGGCTAGCCTGGTCTACAAAGCAAGTCCAGGACAACCAAGGCTACACAAAGAAACCCTGTCTTGAAACGAAAAAGAAAAAAAGAATTACAAGTCTACATAAGTTTATATGAACCTTCCTGCTGCTTCTCGACTGTTGCGTGGATTCTGTCTCTCCTTAGTCAGTTTTGTCTCCCTCAACCGCCCATCCCTTTCCCTCCTTGAGTCTCAGATAAAGTTCAAACCCAATAAAACCCTGCCAACTTTCACGGAGCGACACAAAAGCCTCCCAGTACAGAGCTATGCTGCCCACAAGCCCTCACCTCGCGCTCCCAACTGCCCTGTAGCGGGCCAACTGCCATTCCTGGGGCTGGGGTCCAGGACGCCAGGCCATGTGGCTCATCTTCATTCTGCTGAGCGAGCTGAGTGGACTTGGCGGCCTTATCGAGCCCCAAACAGAAGGCGGTGAGTAACAAGCCATCCTGGGGCCTTTAGGTGTCAGTTCTGCTTGCCTTTCCCTCCAGACTGCCTTGTGCATCCCAGGTTCACACCTGCACATCCTGGGATCGCACCTGCACAAGTCCAGGCCACCAACTCGCTACTGCTGAAATGCGAACAGGATGCGTGGGGCTTTCCCACAGGCTTAAGGACCCCTAAGTAATAAACTGGGAGATGGGGTGGTCCCAGGCTTGGCTCCTATAAACTTCCGGTTTTAGAACCAGTTTCAGGTTGAGCACATTTCATGGGATAAGGATAAAGACGCGCAAGGAGTGTGGCTCTGAGAAATACTTTTTGCATCTTTGCAGCTCACAAGAGATTACAAGTGCACGTCACAGTGCCAGAGAAAATCCGGTCCGTCTCAAGTGAAGGCTACGAATCCCAGGTAAGTGACTACCAATTTGTTTATGACTTAGAAGTCACACAAATATTTTCTGGTCGAGAAGTTACCTTGATATTTCTCGTCTGTGCTTACTCACTAGATTTTATATTTATATCCTGTTTTTGTTGGTTTGTTTTCGTTTTTGCTTTTTGGCCAAAATTAACAATGCTTAGAGAAAACATTGCTGTAACGCCAGGTTTTCCAACCCCTAAGGTCCTTCAGTAGTTTTGAATACCCACATGTTGACCTGATCCACCGAAGGCTCTCTCCCCATCCACCTACTATTTTGGTGGAAAGTGGTAATTGCCATTTTGATACCATGGTGTGTTTAGAACTTTTTTTTTTTTTTACTTTTCAAATATGTTCCTCATTAAGATTCTTTTTTTCAAAGCCATGAGGTGGTGGCACATGCCTTTATCACAGCACACTTGTAAACTTTTATCCATCTTTTTAGAATGTGTGTGTGTGTTTATGAAACCTTAATCATTAAGTTAAAGGAGACATTTTTAAAAGTGGCTGTTTTCTTTTTAATTGGAAAACAAGGATCCTCCTTGGATGGGAATGGTTTTCAGAGAGCTCCCCAGGATTGATTTGCAACGGCCGAGTAGAAAAATGCAAAAAGCAGTTCTCTTAACTGTAAAATTTGGGGCTGAAATTGTCTCTTTTGTTAACGCCTACATGCCTGTTAGCCTGTAAGTAACCTGCTGGCTCCCTTGAACCAATGAGAAGACGGCTGTAGTTACTGACTCAAGGGCCACAGCACACACTTATAATTAGTAGAGAATACTAATTCTTTTTTATTATTAATTTATTCAGATTACGTCTCAATTTTTATCCCCTTGCTAGTCTTCTTCCGTTCCTCCCTCCCTCCCTCTTTCACTCTATTCCCCTCCCTTAGGTCTGTGACAGAAGGGGACATCCTCCCCCACCATATGGTCACAGCCTATCAAGTCTCATCTTGGTAGCCTGCTTATCCATTCCCTGAGTGCCACCAGGCCTTCCCACCAAGGGGAAGACCCAGGGGGCTCTGCTCAAGCTACTGCACCAACCAAGGACAATACATGCAGTAAATATTGAACCTCTACTCAGCTCTAGCCAAGGGACAGGACATTATCCACAGTTGTGTGGAGAGCGAGGGCTGACTCTGACATGAACTCTGATGTCCCGTAGTTGAGAACACAGATTCTAAGAGGACGATACTTAAAGTGTAAGTGGACAGAACTCACAGAGGAGTAAAACACCAAGTACAAGTGTGAAAGTCGGGGACCCTCAGAGAGCAAATGGCTGGTGGAAAGGGGGAGAGAAGGAAAACCCAGCTAGAGTAACAGGAAGTCCTGAGGGGAGAGGGTGTGGCACACTTTTTTATTAATTGAGACATCATTTTTTAAATGGAGTCCTTGGGTCAGGTTTACAAACTGACAGCAGGGGTGGGGCGGGGTTAACTCTTTGACACACCTGAATACCGAGGGAAGAAGATGTCTTAAAGACAGAATAACCCAAGGGTTGGAGAGATGGCAGAGTGGTTAGGAGCGCTTGCTCAGCCTTGAGGACCCGAGCCACGGGCCAGGGCATGCAACAATGCTTACTGTGTCTAAGGCCAGGTTTTAAGCAAGTAGACAATGTACTTAAGGAGGAATGACATTTATGCAAGTCAAAAAGCATGCAAAGTAAACTACTGTTTAAATAAATATTCACAACAGCAAGCATAAGGCTTTGGATGCTGGACAGCTGAGCTGTCAGAAAGGACTGTGAGCTACTGGGTGGGCATGACACTGCTTTCAATTATGATTATCATTGGTGACTTGGAGTTTTACCTACTGTAAAATCTAGTATAGCTTATGTACCTGACAATTAAGAACTAGAATCAAAGCAGCTTACAGAGAAGTCAAAATGTCCTTTAACAATGGCATAAAGTTGAACTGTTGGAAGTATCCCGTAAGAGATCTAGAAAGATGCAAAGCTGCCTACTGTTAATTTTGTTTACCATTGTCCTGAAAGTTCTTACTACCCCGTGCAAGAAGGAAAGAAGACAACAAAAAGGATAGACAGGCATAAGAACTGAAAAGGGGGGAGGGGGGGGAAAGCCTGTCGTTATTTACAGATGAGACACTTATAAACAAATTAAAATCAGAAATAAGTCGGAACAAAACTCAACAGCAAAAACTGTATATGCACGAATGAAAGGCAAGAACGCACCATGTTTTTATTTTGGCAAAGGAGAAAGTGTAAAGCAGAATTTGTAGAAAGAGTTTGACTTACACTACGTAAAAATCTAATTGCAAGGAAACCTCACAGACGTGGAATCCTCTAACCAAAGACAAGCAAATGAAAACAGAGGAAGCAAAGATCTTAATATGCTGAGCTATGTTGTTATTCACACACTTGTAGATTAAAAGGTGCCAGGTCTCTGCGGACACACAGAGCGCAGGGTGGGGTGCGGGATCGGTTAGCTGCAGGCGGCGTCTGTGAGCCCTCATATTGCTATAGGACTTAGTAAGCTCTGCACCCAAGCCATGAGCAAACTCTACAAAACCCACAAATACCGCACCCTCTCCTGTATGCGGCATTTCTATGACGCAATTTTGCTACTGTCTGGCCAGAGATGGATCAGTATAAAATAGTGATCTCAGTCTTTGGCAAGCTAACACAGTTACTGGATAAAAAGTAATCTATTCTTTAGAAAAATCTATCTAAAATGTATTTGTGACAATATGATTTGGGGATGCAGCGTTTGTGTAAAATAAATGTTTTCCTTAATAACCCCTGCCCCACCCTATTTCCTATTTGTTTTTAAAAAATATATTCTCCTTCCAGGTGGTCTACAATATCAAAATTGAGGGGAAAACATACACTCTGAACCTAATGCAAAAGTAGGTGACTGTCATGTCTTGTCAACTATCTTCATTTCGCTTGTCACTATCGTTGGTAATTACCTAACGTGTGATGATTTTACATTTGAGAATTTTCTAGTTATGGGCTGCTCATTTTTTTCCTTTTTTTTTTTCTTTTGAGAGAGACTCTTTCCGTGTAGACCAAGCTCCTCCCTCAGACTCCCAAGTGCTGGGGTGACAGGCACACGCAACTACTCCTTGTTTTGTGTTTCGTTTTCCACCCAGCTTTGTGTTTCAAAGACTATGACATCTCTGTCACAAACTCCTAGGTCTCATGCTTCTGCAGGTGGGGGGGGGAGGGGACATGGGGGAGGAGGGGGTGCTGAAGCCATAGGCAGCCAGCAGCGCAGGTCTACTCCCAGCCCATCCTGACCACCAGCGTATGCCGATAAGTAGACTGGCACTATTGCCACACTTGCTGTAATTTGTGTAGAGCTGGCACCAAAGTGCCCCCCCATGAAGCCTCAGCACACCCCCAGGGCTTTGTTCTCACCCTGCCAGCCTCTCCAGGATGCTGTTGGGCGGTGCATGCTGCCTTTGGCTTGACAAGAGTTTGAGTGGCTGACTCATCCATTTGCTCACTGAATCTGCTCTGCACTCACTGACCTATCCCCTGTGTTTAACCCCCCTCCCCTTCCACCTCTCCCACTATGCTTCTTGACCCTACGCTGTGTGCGTGATGACTCCCTCGGATCTGAACGTTCCTTTTACCAATTCATTTGGTCTAGTTTTAAAGATTGTTTCCTATGAGCATATGACGGTTTTTCTTGTTTAAACTTCTGTAGAAATGCACACCTCAGTTGTCTGCAAACGTCTCTTGTGGCTTCTCTTTCTGCCCTTTAAAAGTTTTCAAAAAGATTTTGAATTTATGCCTGTGTTTGCGTGTGTGTGTGTGTGTGTGTGTGTGTGTGAGTGAGTGTGCGCGCGCATGCGCACACATGCGTATGGACACTATGTGCACAGTCCTTGCAGAGAGCAGACGAGGTCATCAGAACCCCCAGAATTGTAGTTGCAGAAGAATGTGAGCTGTCACGTGGGTGCTAAGAAAGGACAATGTTCACAGCACAGCGCTGTCTCTCCAGCCCCATTCCTTCTTTTTTTCTTCTCCTTCTTCTTCAACATGAGGATTTTTTTTCTTAATTACATTGTTGATTTAACTGTTGTTACTTCTCTTCATAAGAGTCAAGCTTTAGACCCACCTTTCCATGTGTGTGTAGCATCCTATTGCTGTAAACTCTGATGATGCATCCCACTGCTCTAGCCTTTCTTTTGTGCTTGTTACTTCCTGTGACCCCCTTCCTATCTCTCTCTCTCTCTGTCTCTCTCTCTCTCTCTCTGTCTGTCTGTCTCTCTCTCTCTCTCTCTCTCTCTCTCTCTCTCTCTCTCTCTCTCTCTCTCTCTCTCTCAGAAATGGAGGCCTCTCTTTGGAAATGGCTGGTTTTCCATGACCCTCTCCCACATGTCTTTGGGACATGGGGGCTTTGGGAATGAGTTAGTGGGTGCTTCTGCCTGGTTCCTTCTGTGTCTTTCAGCTGGGCTCAGCGTTTACACATGTCCTCGGTCACAGTGTCTCAGCAATGGTGGGGCTGCTCGGGATTCACTTGCCATCTGCCCATAGGACAGTTTGGGTCGCTATGCATTTGGGTCTAACACGGCAGCTTCCTTCCATCCATGGTCTGTGCACAGCAGGCGCCTCTGTTTGGTTTCTGATAGGAAGATACTATTGTTTAGGTGGCTTGCAAGCAATAGCTCTGACTGCTTGTGGGACACTTCACAGAGGTAAAAGATCTGAATACTGAGAAATCATTTCTGCAAACTTACCTGCAGATGGTGTATGATAATGAACTTCTAAAAGTTATTTGGGAAGCCATTTTCTACTTAATGTGTCTCGTCTTTGCTTTTGCAGAGCGTTCTTGCCTCCCAACTTTAGAGTTTACAGTTATAACAATGCAGGGATTATGAAGCCTCTTGAGCAGGATTTTCAGGTATGGTTCCATCACGTTTGGCCTCGTGGGTGTGAGATGCCCTCTTTAGGTTTTGTTTTTTGTTTTATGTTGGTTTTTTGTTTGTTTGTTTGATTGATTGATTGATTGATTGTTTTGGTTGGGTTTTTTTTGTTTGTTTGTTTGTTTTTTTTTTTTGGTTTTTTTTTTGTTTTTTTTTTTTTTTTTTTTTGGTTTTTTGTTTGTTTGGTCGGTTGGTTTTGGTTTTTCGAGACAGGGTTTCTCTGTGTCACCTTGGCTGTCCTGGACTCACTTTGTAGACCAGGCTGGCCTCGAACTTGCAGTGACCTGCCTGCCTCTGCCTCCCAAGTGCTGGGATTAAAGGCATGCATCACCACCACCCGGCCCCTCTTTAGTTTTGACATGAACTTAATCATTTCCTTCTGGTAGTATGTGCTTAGTCCATTAAGCAGGTAATTATTAAATGCAGTCAGACTACAATGTTTCCAAACTATTGGTTTCCCAATGGTGTACACATTTGTCTGTGTGTGTGTGTGTGTGTAGAACTGCAAAACTACCCTGCGTCTGAAGTGCACTGGTTAAATTATTGCTATTGCTCACCCTGTGTTTGCTGCTTCCTCTCCCCACTTTTTCTTCCTCCTCCTCTTTCTTTTTTCTCCTTTGCATTTTCATTTTCTAGAGAGTGATGTCATCATTTTTAGTGGCTGAGATTTTAACAAGACAAACAGTAGACATGGTCCTTGCACCTAGATGTGTTTTCCTAATGCTGTATAAGAGTACAGGCATCGTTGCCTTTGCTAAGGCAGCTTCATGGAGAGAGGGCTTGTTTCTGGCTCACAGTTTAATAAGTTCATCATGGTTGGGGAAGCGTGGTGGCTAGAGCTTCAAGCAGCTGTTCACATTGCACCCATGGTTAGGAGCAGACAGTGATGGATGCATCCTACTGCTCAGCTCCTTTTCTTCATTTACAAAGGCCTGCATGCCAGGCAGGGAGTGCTGCTGACCCACAGTGAATGGGTACGCCCAACTCAGTGAACAAAATCATGGTAATTCTTCAAAAGACCTTCCCAGGGACCCGCCTCCCAGGTGACTAGATTCTGTCAAATTGACAATTAACACTATCATGTCTTAGCAGGCATGTAGACAACCAGGCTCCATGGCTTGATCCCGGCACACTGGGGATCGGGGGCAGGGTGGCAATCCAAGCATGCAGGCTCTAGGTAACCGGGAGAGTCTTTCAAATGCCTCCTTTCCCCAGTCATTTTGTGCTTGTTTGTTTCTTTACATATCCTGCAATATTGTGTTTGCACCGTGTCATGTAAGCAGTCTGAGTTTTGTCTCCTCCACCCCTGGACACTTGTAGCTGTTACCAGTTTCATTGATTGTCTGTAGTATCGTAGCAAAGTCTGTCCTCGCTCCTGCCCACCGGGTGTTAAGCCTGTGATGTCATTTTGTAGCTTCTCTTTGTCCTTTCCCTCAGTGCCAGACACTGTTTGTTCCCTGCTGGCTCATTGCTTCCTCGTCTTAATGATGTCCCAGGACACACCTGGGCTACAGCTTCCTCCAATCTAGTGTGTCCACCTTGGAGGTGCAGCTGTGCAGGCCAAGGTTCCATGTCTGCCTCAACCCAGGACACTCCTCCTGCACACCTGCTTCCCACCTGCCCCTCACTGGCCAGGCGGCTTACTTGGAGGCTGAACACTGAGAAGGTTCACAAATATAGCATAGCCCCTCTCCCTACAACCCGTTCCTTTCTTTCTGCTTTATTATGCCTCTTTGTGTTGTGAATAACACGCCAGAGAGACTGGTTGTTATCTGCTGACTGCCTACCTCTCTCCAGGCCATCTCAGTCAGTTCTGGTGATCAGAAAGCACATCCGGCCAGCATCAATGTCCAGTTCCCGGCAGATTCAGCATCCTCATCTTCGCTCTTGAGGGCATCTCTGTGGCTCACTCCTGGTCTTTACTAAAAAGCTGATGCTAATGAAAGGGTTTCTGAAGCATGACTTGGACCAGCTCCTTTGGGCTTTGCTCCACCACAGTTGCAAGAACACAGTAGGACTGACCTTGACTCCTGACTAAGTGAGGCAAGTCCAAATTTGGCCGCTTCCGGGGATTTGTGGGGAGTGTCCCTCTACTTCTGCCCCCGGTTGTCCTGTAACTCCACCTCCTTATGTTCCTTCAGCTTCTTCTGCCTCTGTCCCCTCCTCTGTAGAGTGAGGCCTTCTTGGCAGTTCTCACTGACTGATTTGGAAGGGTTTCTTGACCCTTGCTTCTCTCTGTGAAACCTACCTGGTATCCTAACTGGCCTTTTATGCTCCATAGTTCTTAGACTTCCGACCTGATCCTCTATTGCTCCCAGTTTTTCTCTGGCACTCTTGGCATTGGTTTTAGAATCTGTTTTGGTATTTAGTAATTTAAAAATCCTGTCTTTTCAGATTGAACTGTCATCTTGGTTTTTCTCTTGGCTCTGTGGCACCTTTCTACCATTATTTAAGTATCTGTGAGTGGATGTGTGTATGTGCACGCGTGCAACATGTGTACTTTTTTATTTTATTTTTTGAGACAGGAATTCACTATGTAACCTTGTCTAGCCTAGAACTTGCTGTGTAGACTGGATTGGGCTTAAACACACAGCAATCTGCTGGCACCTCTGACTCTGGATGGTTAGGATTAAAGGTGTACCCTACCACACCTGCTAATATATTTTTAATCATGTACCGGCCATATTCAATGATGTAATCAAAATACTTACGAATCTTTGAAGAGTTTTCAGTCTTGGGCTGGAGTCATAGGCCAGTGGTAGAGTTCTTGCCTAGCATGCATAAGGTCTTAGGTTCAAACTCCAGCATTGAAAGAAGTCAACTGTAGGTGTCCCCAGTGTTGGCTTGGGCTTGTAAACCTTAAGCGTCTTAGTTTTTGCCAGCTTCCCATGTTACCCATAGATTATTGTCTGCACCCTGGAGAGATAACTGTTTAGTGCCACAGAGTCAAAGATGGAGCCTAGGCTGAGTATCACCAGCACAGTTTATCAGATACACAGAGTAGACCACTCTACACCCCACAGTTCTCAGCTCACCTGCTCAGGGGAGGTTATACGTATCTATACAACAGGAACTTCCTGCCTCTCTTTGACTCTTTGACGGTCCAGTACTTTCTGTCCCTGGGGCTGGTGGGTGAGTCACTTAGTATGGAAACTATACCAAGGCTCGATGATGTCACATGGTCAGCCTGGCAGCCATCTTGGATCCAGGTGGATTCTGCCTGCCCTTCCTGAAAAGGAACCTCCATTCTGTCCTCAAAGACAGACTAGAGGGGGTGGGGATGGAGGGGGAGGGCCAATGGGGATGGGTGGGGGGCTTGGGGGGCATTTACAGGGATGGGTGAAGGTAGCCTTGGAAAACACTTGGGTCTCTCTGCGATACTACATCCTCAGCCCAATGGCAGATACAGGAGTTGAACCTGAGGGTGCATCCTGGGACCTCCTTCTGTGCCTCCCTCTCTTCCAAGGCTTTGCATCTCATTTCCAGAACCTCAGAGGCCCTGGCCCACCTCCCAGAACCTGAAAGACTGAACCATTAGCAGCCTCCTGATCCCCTGCTTGTCTCACTTGCAGAAGAGAAGTGGGAAGCCACATAGTGAGAAGCTCAGCGAATGTAACACGGCCCTGTGGCTTGGGTTATTATTGGCTTCTGTGAGAGGCTCTGTGCAAGCCAATTGAGCATCACACTCAAAATACTCCTGAAAATAATCTCTCCTTTGGATTCATCTTGCTTCTCTAACATGTAGAATTAAGACAGAAGAAGGCAAAACAAAACAAGTTTTTGATGGTCTTTGCCATATCCTAATTATTGATAAAACAAATCGTATTCAAGGAGACAGAGGCAGACAGATTTCCAGGAGATCAAGACTAGCCTGGTCTACATAGTGAGTTCCAAGCAGGCCAGGGCTACATAATGAGACCCTGGGGGGAAAAGAGGGATGGAGAATATGAAAATGTAGAAAATGTATATGGTTGTTTATTTATAACACCATAAGAACACTTTGGAAAGTTGTTGAGTGGCGCTTTGAAAACGGCTGGTATTTGATACATACAAAAAATAGCTCACAACTTGAGGTATTTGATGATGTTATCTTTACCACAAGGACATTGTACATTTTATCTTTGTGTTTCAGAATGTCTGCTACTTCCAAGGATACATTGAAGGTTATCCAAATTCTTTGGCGATTATTAGCACATGTACTGGACTCAGGTTGTAATACGTAATTGTATATAAAATGGTGTGATTGTTAAATTAGTGTGTGTATGTGTGTAAGTGCATGGAATATAAAATGAGTTATAAATGGAAATTATTTTAAATAATAGCTTCTATCCTCATACTGAATTTAAGTTTTCCTTAAATTTGGAGTTCATAAAAATTTCCCAGGATTTGTTATTTGTGTGTGTGTGTGTGTGTGTGTGTTTGTGTGCGCGCGCGCACGCTTGCGCACACCTATATGAGAACACTGGAGCAACAGGTGGTTGTGAGCTGCCATGTGGAGCTGGGAACCAAACCTTGGTCCTCTACAAGAGCAGTAAGTGCTCTTCTCCACTCAGCCATTTCTCCAGCCCCACAGAGGTCATAAAAATATGAAGAGCTGGGAAATCCCCATCACATCCCTCTTCTGTGGGCCACTCAGCTTGTGGCCCTTCAGGAGCTCAGTAGGAATTAATGGACTCATGAAAATGCATTGATCCCGTGGCAACTGACTGCCGCTTTCACGCACATTGTTTCATTTATAGCTCACTGCTGTTGCTGTTTTATCTTTCGTCAGGGGCTTTCTCCAGTTTGGAAATGTTAGCTATGGAATCGAGCCACTGGAATCTTCCATTGGTTTTGAGCATGTGATCTATCAAGTGGAGCCTAGAAAAAGAGATGCTTTGCTCTACGCTGAGAAGGAGACTGAATTAAGGAATCTGCAGTATAAGATGCAAAGTGCCAAGGTCAGGGATTAACTAGTGGTGCCAAGTAATTTTCTGATAAACAAATTATTTACATACTTTTCCACACACATAGATACCACAGGGATATGTTGGTCAGAAAGCTCATCTGACACAATCTTTAAAACTAGGTTTTCAGTTTTTCCTGATATTTTTTAATACTGTTAGTGTTGCCCCCCCTCCTTTTGTTTCTGATACTATCAATTTATAAAGTTTTGGTTTTTAAATATTTGCATTTATTCTTTGACAATTCCATACATGCATATGATGTGTGTTGATCGTGTCCACACCATGCCCCTATCTCGTCCCACTCCCACTCTGTCTGCGGCCCCTCCTCCTGTATCTTCCCTCCTACTTGCATGTCTTTGCTTTTTGTAAGTTGCTGAATCTTGTTAGACTGGCTGGAATGCTAGTATCTTAAAGCTGCATATGTCTCAGTGAAACTGTGGTTCTTTCAGATAGCTTGTTGCTGTTTTTAACGTAGCGACTTTGCTTTATTCAGTCATTCATGGTGTCAGTTTTAATTCACACATGTAGAAAAGGCATGGATTAAATCTTGGAGGCTGGAGAGATGGCTCAGAGGTTAAGAGCACTGACTGCTCTTCCAAAGGTCCTGAGTTCAATTCCCAGCAACCACATGGTGGCTCCTAACCATCTATAATGAGATCTGGTGCCCTCTTCTGTCATGCAGGCACATATGCAGGCAGGACATTGTATACATAATAAATAAATCTTGAAAAAAATTTAATCAGGCTAGGCATGGTGGAGCACACCTTTAATCCTAGCACTTGGAGGCAGAAGCAGGCAGATCACTATGAGTTTGAGGCCATCCTGGTCTACAAAGCAGGTCCAGGACTGTCAAGGCTACACAGAGAGACCCTGTCTCAAAAAAAAAAAAAAGAAAGAAAAAAGAAAGAAAGAAAAGAAAGAAAGAAAGAAAATTAATCTACCATCTCCTCATTTCTCAGTTGTGTTATGTTCTTATTCCTTTACTCTTCATCTTAAACTTTTTTTAATCAACTATTTCAAAATTGTTCAGATTTTACCCTCTAAGATACTTTTAAAATGTCATATTGTTTTGTGTGTTTTGTATTATATATTAAACTAGTCATATTGCAAAGTAAATACAAGGCTTTCTTGAACAATATAACAATGTTAGTGGTTACTAACGAGTGTCTGTCCACGTCTGTAAGGACTTATTGAGATACACACCCATTGCTGCTGTTCTGTATCTTGTTAGGATCTGGTCTTAAGTTAAATAACAGTATCTTTTCCATTTTGCCTGCCATTTATTGGAAACTATTTACATCAAATGTGTCTCTTTTGTGATTTTTACCCACCAATGTACTCTTTTTTGTTTGTTTGTTTGTTTGAGACAGAGTTTCTCTGTGTAGCCTTAGGTGTCCTGGACTCACTTTGTAGACCAGCTGGCCTCAAATTCCCAGAGATCTGCCTGCCTCTGCCACCCTGAGTGCTGGGATTACAGATGTGCATCACTGTAGGTGGCTACCAATGTACTCATAATTGCAGTATTTTGAAATGCCAATTTATTTTTATGTTTGAGTAATATTCCATTTCAGGAATATACCACATTTAATTAACTCTCAGGTGAGCAATTGGGTGATTTCCACTGTTTAAACAATACAGTGCCAGGAACATTTGTAAGCAAATGTTGGTGTTGATAATAAGCTTTTATTTCTCTTGGGTCTATGCTAGGAACTGAGTTGCTAGGTCATCTTATAAGTATATTTCATACTTTAAACAGCTCCCAGATTACTCTCCAAAGTGGCTGCATCTTCTGCACTCCTAGAATTCAATCCCGGTCTTGTTTTAGTTACAGTTGCTCTCAGTCATGTGACGTAGGGGGTTGTCCACCACTAGCATAGAGCTCTTTAAAACCTGCAAGTCTACTTTGTGCTGCTATGATTATTTTATTTTTGTGTCTATTACATTCCTCACCTTATGGAACATTACTATGGCTGTCAGTGCCACCATTGTTGGAAATAGGCAACGTCCTTACTCTTTTTTTTTTTTTTTTTTTACTTACTCGACTTTAGCCTATCATCATCTTTGGAAATATAAGTAATAATCACTTAAGGATAATTTCTAGCCTACTTATAAAATCATAGTTGCTTATTTTATAACAATTAAAAGATTAATGCAATATGGCCTGCTACCCCCCCTCCGCCTCTGGGTATGCCCCCAATGCTTTTAACAGGAGATGTTTACAAACTTAGGTTGTTCATTTGGAAGGTAGAACAAAGAAAAATAACCAAAGAACTGTGTGACAATGCAGGTGACAGGAGTCACAGGTGACCACCAGATATGAAAACATCAGATTGGCAGATGTAACACTAGTTCCACAGACATAATGTGAGACAGGACTGTGTGGTCAGAAGGGAAACCTGAAAGGTCTGGGGATGGCTGAATACTAATTTGTTAAATGATAAAATTAGATAAACTCTAAGTAGAGCCGAGATCCAGTATCTAAAACTGTTGAAAATTCAAGAGCAAAATGTGGGTGAATTCTCCTCTACCCGGCCTGGGGAAGAACTGCAAGTCCATATCCAAGAGGACGGCAAACACTGGCCCCGCACACATGTGACACACATACCCACGTGCTCGCCTGCACACATGTGACGCACACACCCATGTGCTCACTTGTACACGTGTGATGCATCCACCCACGTGCTCACCTGCACACACGTGACCCACACACCCACATGCTCACATGCACACATACAGTACAGAGAAGTGCTTTTACATTTAAAGATAAAATTGAAGAGGAATGTCACTCAGCTAACGACTGCATATAATACCGATGAGAACACAGAGAAAGGAAAGGGGAGGTGGGTTATTTTCTGGATAAAATAAATGCTTGATGCAGTGCCGACACTGGAGCAGGGGACCGCCCTGGGGAGACCCTGCTTTGGTGATCTCTCTGGTTCAGTTTCCAATATGAAAACCTCATCACACTGATCTCATTGGCAGTAGGGATAAAAACTAAAACAACTGAGGCCATTCTTCAGTATCAATATTGAGTTTGTGGATTTTTTTTTCAGCTACAGCAACCTGTCTCTCACTATCTGGAAATACACATTGTAGTTGAGAAACAAATGGTAAGCGTATCCTAATTGTATCTGTCTTGCTAGTTGTTTGTTATTATTATTTTTGTTGTTGCTGCTGTTGTTATCAATGAAGCATTAGAAAAGCAATTCTCAGGCCGGGCGTGGCGGCACACGCCTTTAATTTCAGCATTCCAGAGGCAGGCAGATCACTGTGAGTTCAAGGCCAGCCTGGTCTACAAAGGGAGTCCAGGACAGCCAAAGCTACACAGAGAAACCCTGTCTCAAAAAAAAAAAAGAAAGAAAGAAAGAAAAAAGAAAAGAAAAGAAAAGCAATTCTCCAATGTCTCGCAGAATCAACTTTTGACAGAGAAGAGTTGATAACTTCACATTAGCGGATTTTAATAAACTCAATTTCTTGCCCTCTTTTTTGCTTCTCCATTATTCCTTTTGTCACAACTGGGGGATGTTTTAAAATGATCATTACAATAGTTCCTTGGTTGTTAGTTTTCCTTCTTCTGTGAGGATAGTTGTGTGTTCACACATATTTGCAAGAACGTGTGCACATCCTGTCATCTCTTTACACAGACGCCTTTGCCAGTGCTGCAGCAACCCGCACACTGCAGCCGACGCAATCAAGATAGAGGATTCTCTAGACCCCCTATCCAGATCTAGCCAATGGACAGCACATTTTCCACAGCTGTGTGGAGCGCAGGGACTGACTCGGACGTGAACTCTGGTGTCCCTATCTGACCACTTCCCCTTGGTGGGGAGACCGGGTGACACTCAGAGGAAGAGTAAGCAGGCTACCAGGAAGAGACCTGATAGACTGTGATCTTATAGTGGGGGAGGAGATCCCCTACTGTCACAGACCTAGGAAAGGGGAAAAGGATGAAAGAGGGAGGGGACAGGAACAGAAAGATACAAGTGAGGGGATAACAATTAAGATGTAATCTGAATAAATTACTTTTAAAAAAAAGATCCAGGATTCTCAAACCCCAACAGAGAGCTGCTGATGCTGCTTTCTAGCGACACATCTCCCTCAGTCAATCTCCTAGCTTTTATAACTAATGTGTTCTTCATTTTTACTTTATTTTTTTATTTCCAAAATGTTATATGAATGGAATCCCTCAGTATGTAACGTTTTGGGAGCTCTCCACATATAGATTCTGGAATTTTTCCAGTCTTAAGTTACTTCCTGAGGGTAGAGCGATGACTCTATGGTTAAAAGCACTTGCTGCCCTTTCAGAGGACCTGAATTCGGTTCCTAGCGCCCATGTGGTAGCTCACAACAGCCTCTATGTCTAGCCCTTGTGATCTGGTGCCCTCTTTTGGCCTTTATGGGCACTGCATGCGTGTGGTGTACATGCACACATACAGGCAAACACTGAGATATTTGCGTCTAAATAATTTAAAACTACCATTCTATGTCATGACCTATTATTCCTAATTTGTTAATAGTGGAATTACATCTTGTACTTTTTTCACTTTTTTTTATATTTTCCATTTTTATACTATGTATCATATGGTATGAATAATAAAATAATGCCAATTAAAATATGTTAGTGATTTAAGCAATTTATGACTTTGTTATGTTAAAGTTCTTTTTTTCCATTTAAAGAATAAGTTTTCATTTTTCCCACTGCTGCTTGTATATGTTTAGCTAGCTGCTAGAGCTAGCACTGCAAGCAGAATTTGAAAAGAAATGTTCTCACTTCTTCCTTCCACACATCCCTACAAACAGCCTGCCTATCTGAGTTCTTCCTTCTGCATATACTAAAGTTATAACAGAAGAATTGCTGTCATCAGTGTTAAGCAAATATAAGTATGTGCACATATGACAAATTTATTTTACAGTATGATCATATCGGTGCTGATACAGCCGTTGTCACTCAAAAGATTTTCCAGTTGGTTGGACTGGCAAATGCTGTAAGTATTTTCTTTCTTGTATTTTTTTAAAATGCTTTTACACTTGCTATCTTAGTTACATTTCTGTTATTGTGATAAAACAGCTAGTAAGGAGAGCAGGGACCTTCTCTGGCATGGACTCTGCTGCCTGCTTTTCCATCACTTCCCTCTGGCAGGGCTGCCTTGGCTGACCTCAGTGGAAGAGGACTCCCTCAGTCCTGATGGGACTTGTTGTTCTGGGATGGTTGGGGGCCTCCCTTTTTATGAGGAATAAGCGAGGTAAATAGAGAGATGGGGGTGAGATAGAGAGGAGAGAAGAGAGGTGGCTATGGTTGGGATGTAAAGCAAATTTTAAAAAAGAAGACTGGGGGAAAAAACTCAACATAATGACGGCAACTTATAGAAAGAAGGGTTTATTTGAACTTACAGTTGCAGTGGGTTAGAGTCCTTAATGGTGGTTGGTAGCAGTCATGACACCTAGAGCTCAAGGTGAAGGCTCATGCCTGGAACGGAAAGCAGGAAGCAGGGCAGGTGCACTGGGAGTGGTGTGTAGCTTTGAAACCTCAAAGACCCATCTCCAGTGACATACTTCCTCCAGCAAGGCCATACCTCCTAAAACTCCCCAGACAATGCTACCAGCTGCTGACCGGTATCCACATGCCGGCGCCTCTGAGGGACCACTCAGACCACTACACTTGCTGCCTCCGAACAACCCCCATACCTCCTTCTGTAGTGTTGCATAAAGATGCATGCTGAGTGTTGTAAGGCCCATTAAGTTGGACTTAAAGTTTCTGCTCTCCTATACTTTTAAAGTGGGTCATTGCAAAGAGTATATACAAGACATTCCTGGGGGGGCCTTGATTAAATGCAAGCGTTTTAAGGTATCCATGGGGTTGGGGAGATGGCTCAATGGTTAGGAGCACTTGTTGCACTTGCACAGGATCTGGGTTCAGTTCCCAGCACCCCACATGGTAGTTCACAACCATCTTTAATTGCAGTTCCAGGAGATCTCATGTCCTCTTCTGACCTCCTTGAACACCAAGCACACATGTGATGTCCATACATACATGCAGTCAAAATACAAATAAAATAAAACAAATTAGCCTAACGATTCCAGTGTGACGTTTATGACCAGGACACTTACCGCTGACCAACACTTTTAAATACTGAGTCCAAATCTACACTCCAGTTACTAAATGCGTGACTTGAGCTCATTTCATTTTCAAAGCTCTTTTGCCCAGTCCCACTAGACCGTGTTGTTTGAACAGGTTTTCTGTCTGTGTTCTATTTTAGATTTTTGCCCCCTTTAATCTTACAGTAATTCTGTCTTCCCTGGAATTTTGGATCGACGAAAACAAAATCTCGACCACTGGCAATGCCAATGAGCTGCTCTACAGGTTCCTGAAGTGGAAACAGTCTTATCTTGTTCTGCGTCCGCACGATATGGCATTTTTACTTGTGTAAGTACACTCTCAAGCTATGACAGGCTATATCAAGAAAAACTGGCACATATGACCCCTTTCCAACAGTCCACAGGTGTTTTAGAGAAACAAACAAACAAACAAAAAACCAAGCTGTCGGTGATTTCTCCCCTCCATGTATACAACAGCAGGCAACTGTTAGGTGGGGTGATTAGGACCCCTCCCTTGGGTGGTCTGGAGTTGAGCTCACTTCTTCAGTCCTGTTTCCAAATGCCTTCTTACCACAGAGCACATGTCCCTCCATCTCACGCCCCAGTTGTGCATCAGAAGTTCACATCCGGAAGGCCTGTCTGGATCCTATGAATGTAACTATTTTTGCTTTGCTTTAAACATAATAATAATATAAAACAACAACGATGAGGAGGAGAAGGAGGAACTGAACAGGTGCCTCAGTGGGTAGAGTGCTTGTCGTGCATTTCTGAGGACCCAAGCTCTGAGGCAGAGTCCCAGCACCTACCTATGTGAAAGCCAAGTGGCCTGTACTGCTGTAACCCCGGGGCTGAGGGTGTAGAGCACAGAGATCCCTGGAGTTCTCTAGGCAGCCAGCCCAGCCCTCACAGCAAGCTGCAGGTCAGTTAGAGACCCTGTCTCAGAAAATAAGGTGGCGAGAAGTAGTTGTGACCACTAATACAGTTCCTCACGTTACAATGACTCTGCAACACACACCGTACAGTTATTTCCACTGCTACTTCATAACTGTATTCTTACTACTGTTCTGAGTTGTAGTGTAAATATTTTTGGCAAGAGAGCTCAGCCAAAATGGGCAGAACCCACAAGTTGAGAACCACCCTTCTAACACGCCACAAAGGCAACATAGCCATACTGTATTGTATTGAATTTTTTAGTATGCAAGCATCTCCTCTTTAATTGGCTGCTTGCTTTCTGACATTGGTAATTTCAGAAGGTGCATGAATTGAAGTGCTTTCAGTACGCTGTAGCATGCACACCTCCAGTGCGGCAGGTTAACTCCTGCAGAGTATGAGGGACCTCACATCTCTTCCCTACTGTGCCCCCGCGCCAGCTTCCTTGCCCTTATTTTGTCATTTTAAGGAATTGTATTTATTCTCATCATATTTATTTCGTGGAATATATCCATCTTATTCTAAAATAGTTACTGCATTGAATTAATCTTCATAGAAATCTGTGTAAAAATGCACTTTCTGATTTTTTTTAACTGGATTTTATTGTTTTTAGAAAATGCAGGAGCATTGGGCACATCTTAACCCCTGTCACACCAATGTTAGTGGGAAATTTAAGAGTTTGAATCCATGGGCAAAATTAGAATCTGTCCTGTGGACAAATTAGCTGCGCTTACTTTTGCAAATTTCTATGTTTATAATCTATCTTCACTTTAGCTACAGAGATGCTTCCAATTATGTTGGTGCCACCTTTCAAGGGAAGATGTGTCACAAAGACTATGCAGGAGCTGTTGCTCTGGTAAGCTCTGCTTTAAGCTGCTTGGGTAAAATGTTCAAGGCGGTGGGGGAGGGGAGGCTTTTTGCTGGAGAGTGCTTGCTCCTCTGCAGAGGACCCAGTTCAGTTCCCAGCACCCACTCACATCCTTAGCTCACAACCAGCTCCTCTCTCCTCGAGAGAGAGAGAGACAGAGAGACAGAGAGACAGAGAGAAATATTTAAACAATGTGTAACAGGATGCTGTATAAAACAGTATAAAATTAAATATTCCCTTGATATATTACTTTCATTAAAATATCCATTATTGTAGAGGCAGGCGTGGCAGCGCACACCTGTAATCCCAGCACTTTGGAAGGCAGAGGCAGGCAGATCACTGTGAGTTCAAGGCCAGCCTGGTCTATTAACCAGGTCCAGGACAGCCAAGGCTACACAGAGAAACCCTGTTTCGAAAAACAACAACAATGACATTATTGTTGGGCTCCAAGGGCTTTGACACTGGTGTGGTTCTGACACCAGTGCTTCTCACTATAGAACCTGCTCCTTTCTTTTACGTTTGTGTTTACATGATGTCAGCTGGAGTTTCAGAGGGGGCAGCATAGAAAGATCGCCCTCTAGTAAGCAAAATGGAGCACAATGGAGCTGGGAGAGAAAAAGATTGTATTTGAGACTCATAAACTGTATTTTTGGAAAGTGTAGCTTTTATTTTATGGAGAAAGCGATTTCCTGGTCTCTAAGGGTGGGGTGTAGGACTTCCTCAAACATTCACACACACACACACACACACACACACACACACACACACAGAGAGAGAGAGAGAGAGAGAGAGAGAGAGAGAGAGAGAGAGAGAGAGAGAGAGAGAGCGCTAACACGAAGCAAGCGCTTCAGTGTTAATGAAGAGAAAGCACATCTGTCTAAAGGCAAACTGGCCACCAAGCAATGTCCAGCTGCAGAGCACTAGAAAGTCTGAGATTCATGGGCAAGGCACAGTGGTTCCTGGGGTGGAGCAGTGACTGGCAGAGGCCTTCCCCAGCACTTCTCTCTTCCCCCACATTTCTTTGGGATAACCATCACTGATCTTTAGCTGAGAAACCCAGCAACAGCCAATATCCACAGGGGTGAGATGCTGAAATGCATAGGTGCAGCTTGGCTCGCTAATGTGCCCTGTTCACCACCCTCTCTCTTTCCATAATCCCCCAGGGCCGTGCAGTGCCAGCAAGGCATCATAACCTATTGTACTGCTTTCTAAAAATCTGTATGGAAAAACACAACCCAAGCACAGCTGTTAGTTGAGAAGCAAGTGGGAATTAATCAGTGTACATTTTAAAGTTCTAATTATTTAATTGACAAAAAATTTATATTATATGCATAATATATATAAATAAAATATACATAATAAAATATAGAATATATAAATAAATATATAATTATACATATTCAAGTATACCACTTGTTTCACATACACAGACTGTGGTTATTACAGATAAATTAATGAACAGGGACCAGGAGGTGATTCTGTGGATAGGTACCGTCTATGTGAGCATGAGAACTTGATTTTCCAGTCACCACATAAGAAAGTTGAGTGTGGTAGCGCATGCTATAACTCCAGTGCTAGGAGGACAGAGAGGGGAGTGTCTTTAGTGCTCCCCAGCAGCTATAGTGCTCCCCAGCTGCTATAGCGCTCCCCACCAGCTAATTTACAATCTTCAAGTTTGACAACAGGCCTTGTCTCAAAAAAAAAATAAATAAATAAATAAATAAGGTGGAGGGCAAAGAGGAAGACACCTGAGGTGAACCTCTGGCCTCCACATACATGCCCATATGAGCATGTTCATGTATGTGCGCACGCGCGCGCGTGTGCACACACACACACACACACACACACCACTGGCACACAATATAATACATGTCCACGTTCATGTCAAATGAATACATGCTTCATCCGACACAGCGCTCTGCCCATGGATCTGACTATTGCAGCCTTCATAATATGTGAGATTGCTTCCCATGCAAATGGACACCAGGCTTTTTCTTCCTAACCCGTGAGCATTTGGGAGACGGTTGGCTTGAACAACCCTGGGTGGGGTTCACAGTGGTCATCCTTGTGTCATTTCTGTCTGGATCTAGAAGACGAGACGCTTGCTGTTCTTTAACGTGAGAGAAAGTTCAGCACTGTTTTGAATTTTCTAATCACTCGCAATTTTTTAAAAAAAAGTTACTACTTTCTTATTTTGTTTTTATTTTATGTGTATGAGTGTTTTGCATGCATGTACATCTGTACACTACAAGCATGCAGTGCTCTCAGAGACCAGAGAAAAGGTGTCAGATCTCCTGAAACTAGAGTTTCAGGTAGTTGTGAGCATCTATGTGGGTGCTTGGAATCAAGCCTGGATCCTCTGGAAGAGTAGCTCTAAGACACTGAGCCATCTCTCCAGACCCTGCAAACTTACTTTTATTATGCATCTCAATATTCTAACTAAATTATATCCCATTTAAATTTATTTAAATCATCTTTTCTGAGTGTCTCACTTTACTCACATTCTTTTAAAAAAACCAAATTTTAGATCATTCCTATGTTTGCAGTGCCGCCTATAACACATTGTTACAGTGCGGGGAGCACTTCTGTGACAAGCACAGTACACACTTCCACATTACTATGTGGCTATTGTTAATAATTAGTTGCATTTTCCAAGTCGTAAGCAGAATGCCTCCCGCAGTGTGTACACGCGCATTTGTGGTCTGGTGTGTTTTCTTTTCAGCACCCCAAAGCCGTAACTCTGGAATCACTTGCAATTATTTTAGTTCAGCTGCTGAGTCTCAGCATGGGGATAGCATACGACAATCCGAGCAAATGCCAGTGCAAAGCGTCCCTCTGCGTGATGAACCCGGAAGCAATGTAAGAGCCTCGACTTTGCCGCCTCGCCCCTAGGGTTTGCGTTAAGCTAATCCCTGTATGTTTAGCTAAAGAAAACCACCCTGTTAGGAACCGGGCATCCTAGATGGGTTTCTATTGCTGTGACAAACACCACAATCAAAAGCAACCTCTGGAGGAGAGGGTGCGTTTCATCTTACACGGTCCATCGCTGAGAGAAGTCGCAGCAAGACCAGAGTCCTGGAGGCAGGAGCTGAGGTAGAGGCCATGGAAGAGTCTCTTTACTGGCTTGCTCCTCATGCCTTTCCCAGTATGCTTTCTTTTTCAGTTCAGGACATACTTACCCATGGTGGACTGGGCCATCTCACATCAACCGTTGACCAATAAAATGCCCCACAGACACTCCCACAGGCCAATTCAGTAAAGTCATCTTCTCAGTGGAGGCTCCTTCTTGCCAGATAACTCCAGCTTGTATCAATTTGACAAAAAAAAAAAAAAAAAAAAAAAAAACCTAACTAACGTTCTGCCCACTGAGCCACAGGCCCTCATTGGGAACCTCCCAAAGCCCGTGGGTAGAGAAAGAAAAAATCTTTTTATGTTGATATATTTACTTATCATATTGTAGTATAATTATGTTTAAAACCAAAGATAGTGCCAGATGGTGAGTACCCCCAGTGAACAGAACTCAAATAATTGCTTTGATTTTGTGCCTTTTGTGAGAGACGTGCCGGGGTTCCTGGCTGACACAGATCCCTGTGCTGTAACACTGACTCAGGCCATTGGTCAGGATGTAAATGTCATAACACTGCAAGTTCAGAGACAAGCAAGGTGGGCAAGAAGCTCGTGGAGTCATACAGATTGAGCGCAAACCACAGTTGGCACTCGGGGTCACTGAGTTCCACCCCCACAGATTCAAGCAACACAACTGAGTAAAAATTATTGTGTCTGTTTCCTTAGTCTCTACTTCCTGAAGCACAGCATGATGGCTGTTCGCCCAGCATTGACTTTAGGCCTTGAACATCATGGAAAGGTTGTGGGAAGTATACAGAGGGATGTTCATAAGTCACAAGACTCTCTGTCATCCTCTGTGAGGGACCAGCCCCTGAGGATCTGAATTTCCAGAGTGAGTGTCCCAGAACAGCATAGGGACATGAAGGGGCAACTGCATGTGGGTGTTTATATTTTATTCTCATTTTCTACCAAAAAATGCTTACTTCAGAAGCAGCGTTCCACAGCCTGGCTAACCTTCTGACAACCAGCCTCTTCATCAGGCCACCCAAGGTACCAACCCCAAGATGAAAGGCTTCCACTGCCCACAGGGGCTGCCTTCAGTGGCATTAGCAAGGTACCTGATGGCTCACCAGCGAAACATCCTGCCAGGGTCCCAGTAGTCTCTCTCTTTGCTCTGAACTGGGGGTGACTGGATGCTTGAGTTCCTGCCATAGCTTCCTCTCTCACTGGTAGACAGTGACCTGGAATTGTTAGCTGGATTAAGGCCCTGCTCCCCTTCGTGCTTTTGGTCAAGGCACTTTCTCACTGCATCAGACATGGGACTTGGAGGCCCATCATGGTTAGAACCCTTCAGAATGTAGTGTTTCCTCACTTTCCACCTGGAGAAAGTGCTGGTGAGATTAGCTGGGTCTGCAGCTGTGCTCTGTTGTGATGCCTCTGACCCTGTTACGCTCACATGGGTTTCACAATATCGGTGTTAATTGTTTCTAACTTGTTTGGTAGAGCTGACTAATGAGACCATCTAGAATATTAGAATATTGGATTGCTTTTTTTTTTTTTTAAGAAAAGGTCTAATTAATTTTTACATTACAGAGATTTGGGGGAGGCTACTTTTTGCCAGTATGTGGCCCTCATATCAAAATTGATTAATTAGAAGTCATAAGCTTGTTTTTATACTTTTCATTTATTGCCCTTTGAGGGCTGCCAGGATCTGTGCAAGGAAAGCAAGTGTCCAACTAAATTCAGAGGTGCTTGAATGG
The DNA here is from genome assembly GCF_903995435.1 of Acomys russatus. Classification (NCBI taxonomy): domain Eukaryota; kingdom Metazoa; phylum Chordata; class Mammalia; order Rodentia; family Muridae; genus Acomys; species Acomys russatus. The sequence continues at coordinate 8,931,987 of NC_067154.1, read as the reverse complement.
GGGAAGGAGAATGAGAGAGAGCACCCCGTGAGTCCATGTGATGACTGGGGCTGTAAACCTGCCCATGGCCTGGACGAGCTGTCATTCACACCGTGTCCTGGCAGCAGCATCTGTTCCATCCTCACAGAAGGGTTGCAGACATGTCAGCACACGGATGGGAAGCGTCCCTGTGTGACCTGCTCCTTAGCCCTTGAAAGTCCCATTAAACATCCTTTAAAATATGTTTGTGTGTGTGTGTGTGTGTGTGTGTGTGTGTGTGTGTGTGTGCTGTGTTTGCGTGTCTGCACATGATGTATGGGGAGGGGTGCACATGCCCCAGCATGCATGTGGAGGTGAAAGGACATCTCTGAGTTTTCTCCTTCCCCCTTTATGTGGGTTTCTAGGCTTTAATTCAGGCTGCCAAGCTTGTGCAGTAAGCAGCTTCAGCCACCGAGCTATCCTGCCAACTCTCTTGCTTTTTCTTCCTTTATTCTCTGATATTTAGGTAGAAACTATGCTGGTTAGATGGTACAGCGTTAGTGGCACTAGCTGCCACGCTGGGATCCACTCAGTCATGATGCTCCTACTCCTGCAAGTCATCTTCTAACCCCCACTTGCGTGCTGTGACCCATATGTGCCCACACATATACACAAATAGGAACCATGCGACAGTGGTCGGAAATGTGTAATCAATCCCATGATGTGTAGTTAACATAACCAAAATCTGTGTTCAACAAAAACTTGTGTCCACACACAAACACACACACAGTCACAACCATGGTGATTTGTTCAAAAGTCTTTGTTGCTCATCTTCATGTCAGCACCATCTTCACACAGCCGCAGCAACACCCATTCCGTCCTCACAGACAGCTGCACACATGACAGCACAGAAGTGGGAAGCCTCCCTTACGTGGCTTGCTCCTCCTTAGCCCCCAAAAGTCCCACTGAACAGCCTTTAAAATGGGTATCTCTGTGTGTGTGTTATATCTACACAATAGACTTTCAAACCCTCATGTTTATTAATTCCCACCTGAATAGTTTCATGTTAGCCATATCCACCACAGAATTATGTATGCTTATGATCATGATAGTGCAATGTGGCGTTATTATTGAGAATAATAAAAGGCAAAATGAAATAACTAAAAAAAATCTATTATTTAAGCAGGTAGCTTCAATCATATACTCCTTTTCTGTTTTCCCCTTTGATTTATTTGTTTGAGACAGAGTCTGTGCTATGTTCCTGGAGCTTGCTACATAAACCAGGCTGGTCTTGAACTTGCTGTGACACTCCTGCCTCTGCTTCCCAAGGCTTGGGATAACAGGTAAGGGAGGGACACCATGCCTGGCTCACTACTTCATTTTTAAGCAAATACTTATAACCCTCTTACAGTGTGCTGGAAGAAAACCAGCTAAATCAAGAGTATTCTGGTTGACAAGTGCCTTTGAGGAAATGTCAGTAAAAGAGGTTAAAATAAAAAGGGAGTTATTTTAAATGTGTCCTGAGACAGTTCGTAGGTAGAGGACTAAGACCCAAGGCTGGCAGGGGAGGCCACAAGGATGCTGAGCAGCAAGAAATGAGTGGCGAGACGTGGGCTGAGATCATACAGTCTTGGTGCTGGTGAGAAACTCCCAAGCGATCCAAAGAGGAGGTCGGACAAAATTGATGGCGTTCTGAGAAAAGCACAGGAGCAAGCACAGAAACTCCTGCCCAGCTGGGCTCCTGCCTTAACCCGCAGGAGGTGGTGACGCCAGGGAAGTAGTGGCTATCATGGAGAACGTGCTCTGAAGGTAATTTGCAGATGGAGCTGCAAGTGTTTCCTTACAGACATGGGGTTGGTATAGAAGACACTCCAGTGTTTTGTCCTGGTCAGCTTGCCAGATGGAGAGTCTGTCCTTTCGTTGAGTTTTCAGTGCTTCAAATAAATTATATTCTCACAGCTTTGTCTCCACGTTAGGAAGAGGGAAACGATGCTCCTGCCACTTAATTTATCTCTTACAAGAGCCCTGTCTCACTTTTGTTTCCACTGCTCTGATTAAAAAATACCCCAATCAAAGCAACTTACAGGAGAAAGGGCTTTTTCAAGCTCACCCTTGAGGCTACTGTCTGACATGTCTGACATGGCAGGGAAGTGACAGCAGCCAGACCTCCAGACGGCTGAGCATCCACAGTCAAGAGCCGAGAGGAAGGGAGCAATGCGTGTGTTAGTGCTCTGTTGCACTCTCCATTTCGCACAGTCCAGGAGCCCCTCCCCAGGGTTGGTCTTGTCCACAATTAAGATGTCTTCCATCATCAATCCATTTAAGGCAGCCTTCATGGATGTGAGTTTCTGAAGCCCTCAGACGCGCAGTTCCCTCAGAGAGCTGCACATAACGTATGCGCATTGTCTGGGTTCTTTACTTCTCCTCCAAATGATGAATATGTAAGCCCATGTGAGGCAGACACCTATCGTGTGATGTGCTCAGGAGGCAGGGCCAAGGAAACCCGTCTGCTATCTTTGAGCAGATACAAGTGCTCCCCAATACTTTTGAGCCGGGCCTGGTTGAGTCTAGCAAGGGTGGAACTCAGTGACCCTGAGTGCCAACTGTGGTTTGTGCTCAGTCTGCACGCCTCCAACACGCTCCTTGCCACACTCGCTTGTCTCTGAATGTGCAGCGTTGCGGCACCTACATCCTCGGTGTTACAGCACAGACGTGTGTCAAACTGGATCCCTGCCCTGCCCAGCCCCACATAAACCTGAGGTTGACCGCTGTCCTCCATGCATGTGAGCGCACACACACACACACACACACACACACACACACACATACACACGAATACACACATACACCTAGACATGCATACAAAAAACAAGTGTTTACTAGACTTATGGAGTTCAGGTTTTAAGGTAGAAGACCAAAGATATAAGAGTTTTTCAAAAGCTATGTTGGGAGGAATCACCTCTGACTAAGTGCAGTTAAAGACATGAAGACTGTTGGCCTTCCTTGAAGTGGAGGTGTCCAAAAGTTCAGAAGTTCTAGTAGGAAAAGGCATCAACAACTTCAGAAGAAATGAAGTAATGTGTCACACACACAAAAAAAAATCTGCAATCTAAAAGATAATAAAATTCCGTATTGCTTATTCCTACTAAAGGTTTCCACAGGAGTTCTTGCACAGCTGCCGTCCTGTGCAGAGAGAGGTCTAGATGCTCCTTGGGAGCACTTGCTTACTGCCTACCTAGTGTTATCCTAGGGTCGATGGTCCATGGACACTCTTAACCCAAACATTGGACATTTGGGCTCTTTTCAGTCACTCGAGCGGTGTAAGGACCTTCAGTAACTGCAGCATGGAGCATTTTTCTAAGTTTATCTCAAGTCAAAACTCCAACTGTCTTCTGAACCAGCCAAAGCTGCAGCCATCTTACAAGTCATCTTTCTGTGGGAACGGAGAGTTGGAAGAAGGGGAAGTGTGCGACTGTGGTGGACTGCAGGTCAGTGCTGCTTTAGGGGGTGTGGCCAGGATGGCCCAAGTGTTAAGTAACATCTATACCATCCTTCGGGCAGCATGCTTCATTTCTCTTAATCATCCTTCTACAAGGGCCTTTGCGAGGAACAGACGGACAGACTCAGGGGTGGACTAACAGCTTGGCATGTCACCAACTGGCAGATTATCCATACTAATACACTGGCTTTTTTATCCCACCCTTATTAGTATATAGTTGACACCTAATGAAATGCTAACTCTGAGCATGTGCAAGCCGATGACTTGATGATCGATGCGTGCCATATGAAAGCCACACCTAAGCCTGTCAACTCACACAGCATCAGCATGCTCTCCACGCCCACCTCAGCACAGGCCCTCTCTGTGTAGTCCACGCTGGCCTCAAACTCAGAACAACTCTCTGCTTCCAGCTTCCTGAGTGCTGGGATTGCCGGCCTGAGCCATCACGTCTGACTTATGTCTTCCTTCTGTCTCTTCCTTCTTCCCCTCTCCTTTCTCTCTTCCCTCTCTTCTCCTCTTCTCTCTCCTCCCCTCTCTCTGCTCTCCTCTCATTCCTGACCTTTCCATCCTCTCCTCCTCCTCCTCTTCTCCCACATGCCCCTCCCTCTGTTCCTCCCTCTCTTCTCCCTCCTACCCTCCCTCTCCTTTCCTCTTTAAAGATTTTATTAATTAATTTATTATGTAAACAGTGTTCTGGCCTGTAGGCCAGAAGAGGGCACCAGATCACGTTATAGATGGTTATGAGCCACCATGTGGTTGCTGGGAATTGAACTCATGACCTTTGGAAGAACAGTCAGTGCTCTTAATCTCTAAGCCATCTCTCCAGGCCCCCTTTCCCTCTTCTCTCCTCCCCTTTCCCTCCTCTCATCTTAAGAATTAGGATGTAATCACTTAACAATTTGTGAGTGCTTTGCATAGATGTATTTTCTTTTCTTTTTTGGGTTTTTCTGTGTAGCCATGGCTATCCTAGAACTCACTCTGTAGACCAGGCTGGCCTCCAACACACAGATGTACTTGCCTTTGCCTCCCAAGTGCTGGGATTAAAGGCATGCTCCAACACTGTCTGGCAAATATGTCAGAAGTGGTGTTGCACACTTTTTATTATTGTTTTGGTTTTTTGTTTGTCTGTTTGTGTTTTTGGGGGGGTACATTTTCTTGTACTGTGTGGGAATGAGCAATTTTTTAATCTCCCTATTGGAAAGCAAGAACTGAAATTCATGTCATTAAGTATCTCTTACAAGGCTATTATCTTAATTTCATTTCTGTTGCTATGCTAAAATGCCCTGACAAATGCAACTTAGTGGGGAAAGCGTGAACTAAAATAAACTTTATCCCAAAACTCTTAAGGCAGCAAGAACATAATTCATGCCAAGCAATCTCTCATTTCTCTCTCTTCTATAAGGGTTAGGACACAACCTCTTAGCAAACTGCAAGTGTACAATATAGTCTGTTAACTACAGTCACTGTATTTCTTTTGCTTAAATGGTGTCCAGTTCCATTTCCTGATGCTTTGATAACATACACTGACAAAATGGCTTAGAAGAGAAAGGGTTTATCTCTGCTCACAGCTCCAAGATGTGGTCCATCTCTGCAGGGAAGTCAAGGCAGCTGGAACTCGAAGCCACTAGTCATAGCCATGGGCAACTCAAGGAGGGAGCAGAGAACAAGCAGCTGCATGCTTACTCAAGCTCAGTAGCTTTTCCCACTCATATGTGATACAGGCCCCAATTCTAGGGAATGATGCCACCCACAATGGGCAGGTCCTCCCACAACTGATGCAATCAAGACGTTCCTCTACAGACAAGTCCACAGGCTAACCCAATCAAGACAGTACTTCACTGAGACTTTCTTCTCCAGATGATTTTAGATTGTCGTAAGTTGACAATTAAAACTACAAGAAACAAGTAGTGTGTTTTTTAAGAAAGTACTGCCCATCACCCAAGAGTTTTTGTTTGGTTTGGCTTGAGTGGAAACACGTTGAAACTTCCCACTCAAATCTGACAACAGAGTGTCCTAGCCTCATCAAATGTTAAGTAATTGAGTTCTAACCACTGTGATATCCCTTCCCTGTAGTTGTCCACGTAGTGAGCAACACCAATGGCATTTGCTGGGCTGAACAGCTATCTAAAACACAGAAATCTTCCTGTACCCCAATGAGAGCGTGCTGGGAGTCACACTAAGACAACTGACCTCCACGGCTGATTCTTGTCCGCTTACTGAATGTTTTCCCAATTTACCATTTCAAATCCCCGGGGACTAAAAATAAGTGTATGGGAGCTGAGCTGGGTGTGGTGGTGCATGCCTGTAATCCTAGCACTTGGGAGGCAGAGGCAGGTGGATCTCTGTGAGTTCAAGGTCAGTCCGGTCTACAGAGTGAGTTGCAGAACAGCCAGGACTACACAGAGAAACCTTGTCTCAAAAAACGTGTGTGTGTGTGTGTGTGTGTGTGTGTGTGTGTGTGTGTGTGTGTGTGTGTGTAGAGAGAGAGAGAGATGGTTCAGTGGTTAAGAGCACTGGCTGCTCTTCGAGAGGACTTGGGTTCAATTCTCATTGCAACTCAAAACTCAAGTTCCATGGGCTCTAGCACCCTCACATTGACATATCTTCAGGTGAAGTGCCAATGCACATGAAATAAAAGTAAGCAAAAACAGTTTTAAAATGTGTAATTCTAAAAAGACCTCTTCATGCCAGTGGTGGTAGCGCATGCCTTTAACTCCAGCACTCGGGAGGCAGAGGCAGGCGGATCGCTGTGAGTTCGAGGCCAGCCTGGTCTACAAAGCAAATCCAGTACAGCCAAGATAACATAGAGAAATCCTGTCTCAAAAACTTAAAAAAAAAAAAAAGACCTCTTCATTGTTACAATTCATTTTTACTAATCCTAATAGCTAAAGCTATTAAAGCAGAATTCCGGAGCATAAAATAGAAGCCATGTAATTATTTACTATGGATACAAAAGGAACAACTTCAGTCACGTTCAGATACTGCATCATCTTCCAGCCCTTCATTTAAAAATTAAAAATGAAACAAACTGCTGAATGTGGCAGTGTTATGCCTACAGTTCCAGTAGTCTAGAAGGCAGGGCTGGAAGCGGGAATATCCGGCATTCAAGGCCATCTTGGCCTGAGTGTCTTTGAGGCCAGCATGGACCAATGCAGGGGGGAAATGATGGGGCTGGAGAGATGGCTCCCCAATAAAGAATGTCTGCCGTTCTTAGAGGGACCTAAGTTCAGTTTCCAGCACCCACGTGGTGTCTCACAACTATCTGTAACTCCAGCTCGGGGACCTGATGCCCTCTTCTGGCCTCTATGGGCACCTACACTCAAGTAGTGCATGCACACACTCATGCACTCCGAGAGAGAGAGAGAGAGAGAGAGAGAGAGAGAGAGAGAGAGAGAGAGAGAGAGAGAGAGAGAGAGATCTTTTTAAAAAGAAGAAAATCTTTTAAATGCCCATAAACTATCATTGAAAGTTACTTTACTGAGGCTCAAAAGTGTCACACAAATTGTAACTGTAGCTTCTCTGTACCCCACATATTTTATTTATTTAGCCTTTGTCTACAAGAGGCAGGGTCCAGCCGCCACCTCAGTGTCTCCACTGTGATGGATCCTATGGTATCAGAGGATTCTATTTCCATCACAGCAAGCTCTGTCCTAGGAATAGAAGCAACTAGGAAGTAGCACTTTATAGGGAGCCGATCAATGTCTGTAGGTGGGGAAGAAGTGACTCGGTTTCTTTTTCTGTCTGCCAGCATGAAAGGGGAGCATCTGTAGGCTATGTAATATGTCACCACTAAGACGTCTGTCCAGTGTGAATGGAGTCAGAAAGACACTTCAGGCATGTGGTTTGCCTTTCAGATCTGCAAGGACAACCCTCCACCGTGCTGCAACCCTAACAACTGTGGTCTGTCAGAAGGTTCAACATGCGCTAGTGGACCGTGCTGTTCTAACTGCCAAGTAAGAGCCCTTTCTTTCTTTCTTTTTCTTTCTTTCTTTCTTTCTTTCTTTCTTTCTTTCTCTTTTTAAAAATTTATTTTTTTTTTCTTAATTTTTATGGGTATGTGTGTTTTGTCTGAGTATCATGTGCATGTCTGGTACCCACAGAGGCCAGAGAGAGTGTCAGACCTCTTAAGACTGGAGTTGCAGGTGGTTCTAAGGTGCCATGTGGGTGCTGGGCATAAACGTGGGCTCTCTAGACAAATGGCCAGTGCTGTTAATCACAACCATTGAGCCATCTCTTCAGACCGAAGCTTTTTCGTTTAAAGAGTATGGACATTTCTAATTTCTTTTTGGCATTTGTCAGTGGTTTATTTTTATGTCACATGTATTACTATAGTGTCCTCTTCAAAATTATATTGTAATTTCTTTTTCCAAATTTGCTATATTTATTTTTTTTTAATTCTCTTCTCATATGTTGCTTCCCGACTACAGTGTCCCCTCTCTCCACTCCTCCCAGTTTCTCCCAATGCCCCCACGAGTCCCCTCTCCCCCAGATCCACTCCTTCTCTGTTTCCCTTCAGAAAATAACAGGCCTTCCAGGGATATCAGCCAGATACAGAGTAACAAGATATGAGACTAAGCAAACCCTCTTTTTAAGGCCAGCTGAGGCAACGCAGCAGGAGGAAAAGGGTCCCATAAAAACACCAAGTTAACAACCCTAACTTATATGGAGAGGACCTAACGCAGACCCATGCAGGCTCCGAGACTGCTGCTTCAGTCTCTGTGTGCCTCTCTGAGCCCTATTAGCTGATTCTGTGGACTGTGTGTCTCTGGTGCCTTCCATCCCTTTATCTTCCGCAATTCCCCGCCCACTTCTGCGGAGCTTGATGAGTTCCAAGTGGAGGGACCCGGTGGAGGTCTCCAGACATTTTTTGTTTTTGTTTTCTGTTTTTCAAGGCAGAGTTTCTCTGTGTAGCCTTGGCTGTCTTGAATTCACTTTGTAGACCAGGCTGGTCTCGAACTCATAGTGACCTGCCTGCCTCTGCCTCCCAAGTGCTGGGATTAAAGGGATGTGCCACCACCACCCAGCAGACATTTCTATTCTTAAGAAAATAATTTTAACTTTTATTCTATTTATATACATTTTCCACCCAAAATGTCAAGAGTATTGTCTATAAAAGTCTTTCAACCATGAAAATTTAATTTTCTTTTGCATTTCTATAATATTTGAATTAATCACTCCCTAAAAATTAAAACAAGAATGAAATGGTTGAAATGGAAACATTGTCCCTATCACACGCATATATAGTTAAAAATGTGCTATAAGCAGCGCGTATTTTAGTTTAATCGTGTGTTTTTATTATGTTTAAATTTTATATATGTGCAATATATTTAGTTTATGTCCCACTCTTCCCACAACCCTTTCACTCTTTTTGAAATTCATGGCCTCTTTTTATTTAATTATTATTGTTACATATATATTCACATACAAATGAATAAATATATAAATGTAACCCACTGAGTTCATTTATTTATTGTTGCATATACACACATAAATATACACACACACACACACACACACACACACACACACACACACACACACACACACATATATATATATATAGGGTTGACCACTTGAGATTTGGTAATCAATTAGGTGGCTCACCCCTGGGGAAGACTCATTCTCCCCCTCTTTCAATGGTCATTAATTACCTGAGGCTCAAAAAAAAAAATTACCTGAGGCTCTTCATCTGGGCTGGGGCCTTGTGAGAGTGCACCTCCATGCTTGTGTGTCAGTAAAGGCCTTTGTTTCTGTGTGACCTACACACTCTCTCTGCTTCCTCTGTTGCCTTATTCTGTGTGATTCGCTTCACTCATCAGATAAAGCAAAAAGGGGAAGTATGCAGGCTTGCCATTGAGGAGTGTGATGTGACAGAGTACTGCAACGGCACATCCGCAGTGTGTGAGGAAGACTTCTTCGTTCACAATGGGCATCCGTGTGCAGACGACCAGTGGATTTGCATCGACGGCTCATGTCGGAGTGGAACAAGTCAATGCCGTGATGTATTTGGCAATGGTACTCTTTTACTCGTTTGGTGTTCCCACCTCATCATCTTCTGGGTGCTGAGAAGACAAAGATGGATCTGTTTCGTTTTATCTTTTGTACTGAGAATTGATCCAAGGCCATACCTTTGCTAAATTTCCCAGGCTAGCCTTGAACTCACTCTGCATCTTAGGCAGGCATTGTCTTTGTGATTCTCCTGCCCCTGCTTCCTAAGTAGCTGAGGTCACAACCTGAACCACCCGGCGGCTGGACAGGGATGTTGGTGTGGCAGGTCGCTTTCCTCCAGCCCAGCAATGTGGTTGTCAAATGTCCCAGTCAGAGGCTTCAACAAAAGTAGAATGCGTGGAGGTTGAAAATAGAAACTGTTCTCTAAGTAGTTTGGGTCTTGGGAAAATTGAAGCTAGAAAAATTAGAGATGAAAAGTAATTGGTTTGATTGAAAAGGCATTTATGGCCAGACAGTGGTGGCACATGCCTTTAACCCAGCACTCGGGAGGCTGAGGCAGACGGATCTCTGTGAGTTCAAGGCCATCCTGGTCTATGGAGCGAGTGCCAGGACAGCTAGAGCTGTTACACAGAGAAACCCTGTCTCAAAAAAACAAAAAAAACAACAAAACAAAAACAAAACAAAAAAAAAAAGAAAAAAGAAAAAAACAAAAAACAAAAAACCTTTATTCATCAGTAAGTCAATCATTTGTTTAAAAAAATAACTTTTTTGTGTATGTGTATAGGGTTATTAAACGTACATATCAGGCGCTGGGTAGGCTACATGAAGTTTGCAGTTATTTCACTGAGGTGGTTTCGTCCATCCCCCATCTCTCTTTTATTTTCCAGTTTACATGACAGTTGTATTTTGTGCAATGTATTCTAAACAACTTCAGAATTTTGAAAATGTTCATTACTTATTGTAGTGTAAAGTATTAAGCATCCAAAGTGACTAACACCCTTTTGTTCAATTAACTTCCAGAAGCTGACTTTGGTACAGATGAATGTTATGAAGAGCTGAATTCTAAAACCGACGTGTCTGGAAACTGCGGTATCAGCGATATGGGCTACAAGGCCTGTGCACCTAAGTACGCCTTAAGAAATGTGACCTTCCACTTAAATATGTTACCAGTTACTTTCATATGAAAGTAAAATAGCAGGTGGCCATGAAGACTGACATGTTTGATCCATTGATAGATGTCAGAGGTGCAGAGAGAGACAGAGACAGACAGAGAGCAAGAGATATAGAGAGAGAGACAGAGAGACATAGACAGAGACAGAGAGAGACACAGAGAGACAGAGACACAGAGAGATACACACAGAGAGAGAAAGAGACAGAGAGACAGAGAGAGGCAGAGAGAAAGAGACAGACACATGGAGAAAGAGAGACAGAGAGACACAGAGAGAGACAGAGACAGACAGACAGACAGACTGACTGACTGACTGCCACAGAGACAGAGAGGAGAAGGCTCCCTGTCTTTTCTTCTTGCTGAGCTACTTCAACTGGGCCTGAATTAGTTTCTGTCTTTTGCCATTCAGTGTTTTATTTCTACCAAGTCAGCCATAAGTATTGAAGGTTTTTTTTTTTAATTTATAATCTATCTCCTTAATTTAACAAAGAATAGACCATCCTGGTTTGGGGAAATGGCTCAGTGGGTGAGATGCCTCCTGCTCAACCATAAGGACCCGAGTTCAAATCCCCAGTACCCACATAAAAGCTAGGCGTGATGGCATTTGTTTGTAACTCTGCTGTTGAAAAACAGTGGCAGGTGGACGACAAGGATGCCCTGGGCAGCCAGTCTAGCTGAAATGGTGAGCTCCAGGTTCATTGGGTGGCCCTGGTCTCAAAAACTAAGAAACAGATAGCTAAAGATACCTGTCGTTGATCTATGGTCTCTATATTCTTTCTTTGTAAATTTCTGTTTATTTGTTTTATGTGTGTGGATGTTTTGCCCAAATATAAGTCCGTGTGTCAGTTGTATACTTGGTGACTGAGGAGGCCAGAGGAGGGTGTAACATCCCCTGTTACAGGGGTTATGCTTGTGAGTGATCCATGTACGGCCTTGGGAATCAAGCTTGGATCTTCTGGAAGGAGCAGCTAGTGCTCTTAACCACTGAGCCACCTCAGCAAAGAATGGGCATTCTTTATGGAGTTAACATTAAAGTACAAGAAAAAGAAACATAGTAATGAAGAACCTGTAAGGGCACAGCAGCACAAACGCATGGTGTTTTTGACATACGGTGACAAATGGCAGTGAGCTATATGCACACCTCAGGGCCCCTAGCAAGCACCTGAGTTTTGGCTCCCTAGAGACTTGCTCTAAGATTTGGCTTGTGTTCAGGGCTTTTTGCAAGGGTGTCAGAAGATTGTTGCTATACAAATAGATGTTTTCATGAAGGAGGAACAATCCCATGTCTGTGTGTTTTAATACATAGGTGAAGAGAGAAAATTGAAGTGTTCAGGCTAAGGCTGTGGTTGGTAGAAAAGCAATGGTCTATCACACTAGCTGCGTGATGAGACGATTGCCATATCTATGTGCTCTCTCTCTCTCTCTCTCTCTCTCTCTCTCTCTCTCTCTCTCTCTCTCTCTCTCTCTCTCTCTCTCTCTCTCGTGTGTGTGTGTGTGTGTGTGTACATTCACATGCATGTGTCTGTATGCAGATATGATTTGCTGAAGGTGCCAGTGTTTTGTCTCCATCTTTTGTGGTTATAAATCAGCCCTGTACACCTATGTAGTACTGAGAATTTTGGAATTTTGGCTGCTTTAAAATACACAGAAAGACTATAAGAATATGCTTTCTTTTTTCTTGAATTTTTAAAGATTTTTTTATTTATGTATATAAATATTCTGGCTGCATGTATGCCTGCAAGACAGAAGAGGGTATCAGATTTCATTATAGATGGTTGTGAGCCACCATGTGGTTGCTGGGAATTGAACTCAGGACCTCTGGAAGAGCAACCAGTGCTCTTAACCACTGAGCCATCTCTCCAGCCCCAAGTATGCTTTCATTTAAATTTTTTATTGTAATTAAGGATCACATACAGATGAAAACAATCACAACAGTAACTCAGCTAACTGATATGTTCATAATTAAGTAGTTCATTATTTTTAACAATCCAGGAAGGACTCTGTGCACAACATTCAAAACTAATTGCCTACCTACATCTTATTGCCAATTGCAACACTTAATTTAAATCTATTGTTTTTTAAATTATATTCAAATATTCATCTCTTCAAATAACGGCTTACATTTATCTGTAAATTACAGTGACCTGAGGTGTGGGAAATTAATATGTAAATACGAAAGTGATAATATCATTAAAATAAGATCCGCCACCATTATTTATGCCAATATAAGTGGGCAAATCTGCATTTCCCTTGAATATGCCCATGATCGTGAAGAGAACAAGAAGATGTGGGTACAAGATGGGACCATCTGCAGCTTAAACAAGGTAGGCAACCAACCTCCTCTCCCAGTACCCCCAGTGTGGTGTACTATTACCTCCTCTCCTTGTACCCCCAGTGTTGGTACATACACCGAGTAACATGTTCTCTCAAAATGTAAGTGTGCAGTCAACATAGAAGTTTGGACAATAAGAACAAATCTCAAAAAATAAACTAGAGTGAAGCCATTGATCTTGCACAGCTGCTGCTGCAATGGACATCTCATTGGCTGCTTTCCATTCCTTTTGGAAGTCACACAAATTCCCAGAAGAGGCGATCTCATGGTTCACCTATTGCATCTTGTTACTTTTTCAGAATGTTATGGAAAGAGAGCACTTCTGGTGTGAATTGTCTTTTGGTGTGATTATTCTTAAATAATGGTTAAGATAAAAGAGCTCCCAGAGTAAAGCAAAAACCAAATCAACCTAACCAGCGTGTGATGGTTGGTTTGAACTGTCAACTTGCTGCCTGGAAAGAGAGTCTCAGCTGAGGAATTACCTAGATCAGGTTGGCCCAAGAGTATCTGTAAGGGATCGTTTTGATTGTTAGTTGATGTCGGAAGGCACGGTCCCTCATGGGCAGCGCCATTCCCTAGGCAGGAGACCCTAAACAGAATAAGGGAAGCAATTAAGCAAGTAAACCTGCGTGTATTCATTTCTCTCTGTCCTTGATTATGAATGGGATGTGCCTAGCTGTCTGAGTTCCTGCCCTCAGTGACAGATCACAAGAAGGAATTGTAAACCTGATAAGTTCTTTCCTCTCCTAAGTTGTTTCTGGCCAGGACATTTTCTCACAACAGAAATGAAGCCACTGTATCACGTGTCTAACATATGCCTGCGATTTCCATTTTCATGTACATTGCCTTTGTGCATATGGCATGTTAAGAGCACCTCAGGCCTGTTCTCTCACCACACTCTAGGCACGCAATACCAACCCCCATCCCCACGCTGTCCCTTATGCTCCTAGATTTACTCATCCTCCATCATCCTTCACTACTGTAAGTTGTTGTACTGCGAGCTTACATGACTTCTCTGCATTTTCATCACCACTGGCCTCCTGTAGTATCTACAGCCTTCCTAATTTCCACACATGAATAAGGTCATGAAGTATATGTCCTTCTGTGTCTGTGTGGTGTCATCTATCATTGTAGCTCATCCACATCGCCAAAGTCAGAATTGCCTTCCCTTTAAAGACTAAGTAATATTTTATTTTGTGGGTAGAAAGAAGATAGACACATGCATACTGGAGCCACAGTTTTGTTTTCCAAATGAAACGTTTTAAATTCCATTTGTACATCAAAACAGTATATTGTGCACCAGACGTATACAAGATAAAGATTAGACCATTAACTGTGAATAAAATACAAAAGCCATGCGGTGGGTCCTCAGTGTGCCTCTGAAAACAAGCTGCTGTGACTGGTGTTTCCCTGGTCGTGAGTGCTGCAGGTGGATTGTCTATAGTTGGAATCATTAGGTTTGGGTCATAATTTTTTATGGCAGTATCTGAAGATATGAGAGACCAAAACGTCAAAACAGGTTCTTTGTCTGTGATTACATTAACACAGTCAGTGGGTCAGAGTCCCCTCATGTAATGGCAAGGATGACAAATTAATAATGATAATAATAATAATAATAATATTAATAATAATAATAATAATAATAACCATCATCATCATCATAGTGCACAGTAGGCATGGTCCAAGCCATGGCCAGCTTGATGGCACTCCTTCTGTCCCTTAGACTCTGATCACTTTTTTCTGGCTTTTTCTATTTCCATTTTGCCTCAAACACCCTGTCTTCAGCATCATCCCCAGCCCATCCCCTGCCCGTGCTGACCAATGGCGTTTTCACTTCTCTTAGGATGTTCTCTACCCTAGACTTTGTGTGTGGTCCCTTTACAATTGATGCCTTGGTTCATGTTCTCTTGTTCGTGTGCCGTTGTTCTGCGTCACTGCAGCTCTTCATCTGTACTTCCCTCTAGGACCATTGAGAGTGTCGACTCCAGGCATTTAAAAATTAAGTTGCAGTTGTGCTAATTTGTCATTTTGTCACTAACCAGTTTAACTGGGATGAGGTGATATTTCTGGGTGGCTTCTATCTTGCACTTAATAAAGGGGAGAGTCTGGCTGGTGTATCACTTACCTTGTCCCTTCTAGGTTTGCCTGAATAAAGAGTGTGTGGAAGACACATTCCTAGACTACGATTGCACACCAGAAAAATGCAACAATCACGGTGTAAGTAGCAGAGTGAGAAAGGGGAGCCACTGACACTGGGGAGAGCAAGGCCTAAGTCCCTCTCCTTCTTCCTCCTCCTCCTCCTCCCTCCCCCTCCTGCCATCTTCTCTCTTCCCTAATAGTAAGCCACACAGGAAATGGCTGTTACCTTACACCACCATTAGCCAACAGATTTCCTGGGTGTGGTTGAACCTGGCTGCTTGTCTTAGCCTCTGACTTTGTGGTGTCTTCAGGTATGTAATAACAAGAAGCACTGCCACTGTCAGCCCACATACTTACCTCCAGACTGTAAAAATACACAAGATGCCTGGCCCGGTGGAAGCATCGATAGTGGAAATCAACAGCGAGCTGAGCCAATCCCCAGTAAGTCTTACAACGCTTAGCAAACAGTTAGAGCCTTGTGGGGCCAGGGAGGTAAAGTGCTTGCCTCATCAAGTTGAGGACCAAAGCTTGAGTCCAAGAACTCATGTAAAAATGCTGGGTGGTGGCACAACCTTGGAATCCAGTCACTGGGCGGGGAACAGGAGCCAATCTAGACTAAAACACGCACGCACAAAAAGCCCTGAGAATGCCGGACGTGGTGGTGCACGCCTTTAATCCCAGCACTCGGGAGGCAAAGGCAGGCGGATCATTGTGAGTTCGAGGCCAGCCTCGTCTACAGAGCAAGTCCAGGACAGCAAAGGCTACACAGAGAAACTCTGTCTCAAAAGAACAAAACAAAACAAACAAACAAAACCCTGAGAAGGCTCCTAAGAGCATTAGGTAGGTCAGTCGACAGTAGGCACAGCAAGGTCCAAAGCAGAGAGAAGCCTCTGCCAAAGGGATCCATGATTGTGGCTTTAATGCATTTTTTTTTTAATCTGACACTCAGAAATTCACATTGAAAGACTCCTGTCCTTATGAAGTAGATAGACTTGGTTAGGAGACGTGTTTATACTTTTGGGGTCCTGTCTACTACCAACAAGAAACAGGATGGCAAAGCCACCCCAGGTGCGGCAAGGAATTGTCAACCAAAGGGTAGTACCAAGAATCCAGAGTCAGATTTTCTCCCCAATTTTGCGTTTGTGGTTAAGAAATCCACCCATTCTCCTCCCCCCCCCCCAAAAAAACCCAGGTAAACCAAACAAAACAAAACAAAATGTAGGCCCAGATGCTTTCCAAGGTAAATTGAGACACATTTTTGCAAGGAAGAAGAAATACCACTTAAAACAGTGGTAGGCGGGCTGGAGAGAACAGAGGTTAAGAGCACTGGCTGCTCCTCCAAAGGTCCTGAGTTCAATTCCCAACAACCACATGGTGACTCACAACCATCTATAATGAGATCTGGTGCCCTCTTCTGGTGTGCAGGTGTACGTGCAGGCAGAACACTGTATACATAATAAATAAATCTTAAATAACAACAACAAACTTATAAAACACAAAGGTAGGTTAAGTCCTATCAACTCATTTATCATTTGAGGACACGATAACCTTGATGTCAAACTTACATATGCAAACTAGCAAAAGAAAATTTAAAGAGCATCTTTACAAATGCACAGGTAAAAATCTTCAGCCTGGTTCTAGCTCATAGTGTGTACTTAGCTTATTAAAAAGTATAAACTTCAGACCAGGGTTTAGTGGTAGGAAATTTAGACAGCATATATCAGGCCCTGAGTTCAAACCCAGGTACCACCATGAAGGAAAAAACACATCTGTACCATTGGGTGTCTACTATAAGGCTGTCAATCAGTACAGATCACCATAGTCCCAGAATACACAAGACAAAATGGCACTCATTGCAAGGCATTTAACCCTTACTCCTGAGGATTTGATTGTTATTATTGCTATTTTGTCTTGAGACACTCTTTAGAGTAAATCCAGAAGGATATTTATATATATAATTTTGAAGGCACAATGATTTCTCTCGCTGTTCCTGCCTTCCCTGTGGAAACTATGGTATCTTTTCCAATAAACTGCATGCTTGTGGAAGTTGTATAGCAGGTCTATATTTCAGCTCCCCCCACCCCCACGCTTGTTTTTTCACTTTGTTTACCACCAGTTCCAACAAACAACCATGTTTCTTAGTTGGAGAAACACCGCTGCCCAAGCTTGCTAGAATGACTCTCCCAAGTGAAGTCTTTGTCCTGATGCCTTTGTGCGGTTACAGAAAAACCAACGGCCACGGAGACATTTCTGAAAGTCTCCAATGCCACTTTTAGAAGGACATGGCGCCACACACTGACCATGTGAAGATGAAGGAAACGCTCTAATGTAAATCATATACCTTTAAGACCAAATTGTCCCCCAGGGTCGTCATGTCTTTTAATACGGATTGTATGACTTGCATAGTTGACATGGAAGGCTTCTTCCTGGAGAAATTAGCATAGTCCCTGTGCCCACGATGGCCTCCCGGCAGCCAGTGTCAAGCATTCACATGAGACACAAAAGAGCCAGGGATACCACCATCTTTGTTATTTGAAATCGCGTTGCCCCTTCAACAGTACCTTGTTCTGGATTCCACCAGGGGGTGCCAGGCCAGCTTGGCTATGGCTCTTTGGTCATAGAACTCAGCCTCTCAGACTAAGGACCCCTATCAGCAATGAGGACCCACAAAAGAAGATTAAGACCCCACCCCAACGCGTAGAGTGCTTGACCACCAACAAAGACCTGAGGGATTTGCCGCCTCAAGGACAGCTGCTGCTGACTCTGTCCAAGTTCAGGTGCCTGGGGACAATTTGTGTGGACCAAGAGCAGCACCAGAAACATGGAAGAGTCAAATCCCCTGACTCTGGTGATGTAGACAGCTGGCGCCATTCCACAGGCCCTAAGGAGGCTACAAACAGTAAAGAGACCCCACACCCCAAAAGGAAGCTGAGATGGGACAAGGAAGGGAAAGGACCTCATCTTTGTAGGTCCCCCCCCGATAGCAAGAGCAGAGAACTCAGGCTGTCTGCCTTACCCCCAGTTATCAGAAAAGGGCTTGCCTCACCAGCTGTGCTCTGACCTGAAGATGTCTATCCCGTAGGAGGAGTGTGTGACTTGCCTAGAACTGGAATTTCCTGCCTCTGCCTCCTAGTGCTAGATCACAAATCTCCTCCGTCATCAACCAGTCCATGAGGTGCTCTTAAAACAGCAACTAGTACAGTCCTTGGTGCTGATAAAAAAAAAAAACAAAGGAAAGCAAGACCTTGAGATTGAGATTCCTCACCTGCCACAACGTGGTGACTAGACTAACAGGGTGATCTGGCCAGTTTGATAAAGGACATCAAAAAATTGAATTCAGGATCTATTTTCCCATAAAACTAGGAGCAGAACAGTGAAGTCTGCTCTCATTATATGTACTCATTATGTTTCCTATGACCCAGGCCTTGAACTAAGGAAAGACCAAGAAAGGAACAAAAGACTAGGAAAGATGAGATGATGTTGCTTTTACAAAGCATGATAAAATTAATCACAGAGAAAATCCTAACATAAAATAAAATAAAACAAAACCTTCTCAAACCCTGGCTGGCCTGGAACTCACAATATGGCCAGGTTTTTTAAATGGTATGTATGTATTCCATGTATGTGTATGTACATGTGAGTGAGCATATTCTCAGAGACCAGAGGCCTTGGATCCCCCTCACTGTTACAAACCAACTGATATTGATTCTGTAAAATGTAGACCACTGATCTAAATATGAAAACTAAAACTATAAATATTCTGAAAGGAATTTTTGAAACAAATCTGTGAGAAAGGCTCTGAAAAAAAAGACTGATTTCTTTCTTCTTCCTTCCTTTCTTTCTTTCCTTTTTGGTTTTTCAAGACAGGATTTCTCTGTGTAGTCCTGGCTATCCTGGACTTACTTTGTAGACCAGGCTAGCCTCAGACTCACAGAGATCCACCTGCCTCTGCCTCCCTGAGTAATCTCTGGGATTGCAGGCGTGTGCCACTGTTCCCGGCAACTATTTCTTAATAAATTACAACTTAGACCTAAATTATTATGTAGAGTACATTTTTTTACTAGAAATGAGAGTTTGAGAATGCTTCAGTGGCAGCAAGGATCACACTTCATTTTGACTATACGATCAAACAGAGACCACCTGGAACAGAAAAGTCTCCAGTGAAAAGCAAGGAACATGGGCAGGAGCGATAGCTCAGCTGTCAACAGCACTTCTTGCTCTTGTCGGGGACCCAAGTTTGGCTCCCAGCACCCACATGGAAGTCCATGACTATCTGTAATTCCAGTTCTGGAAGATCCAACACCCTCTTCTGGCCTTCTCAGCCACCAGTCACACAGACTGGTGCACATACATACATGCAGATAAACACTCATGCACAAGAATTTTTTAAAAACACACACACTTTAAATAGATGCACACAGGATCTGGAGACATGGCTCAGCAGTTAAGAGCACTGGATGTTCTTCCAAAGGACCTGGGTTCAATCCCCAGTACCCACATGGCAGCTCACAACTGTCTGTAACTCCAGCTCCAGGGAATCCAACACCTTCACACTAACACACATCCAGGCAAAACACTAATGCACATAAAACAAAGAAAATATATATACAAAAAGAAAAGCCCAAGAATTTAAAGAGCTTGAGGGTGTGTGGCGGGGTGTGGGAGAGGGTGTGGGAGAGGGTGTGGGGGAGGGTGTGGGGGAGGGTGTGGGGGAGGGTGTGGGGGAGGGTGTGGGAGAGGGTGTGGGGGAGGGTGTGGGGGCAGTGGTGGTAATCCGATATTATCTACATCTTTTACAAAGTGTAACTTATAAAGCCTGCGTATAGTGTAGCATGTGTGTTCTAACAGTCACAGACACACACACAGCAAAATCAGTGTTACATTCCTGGTGCCTGCATTCTAACCCCTGGTACTTGTCTTTGCTAGTACGGCCTTATATTGAAACTGCTTACCGCTCCAAGTCTACACGCTGGCCATTTTTCTTGATCATCCCTTTCTACATTGTGATCTGTGTCCTGATCGCCATGCTGATCAAAGTTCATTCCCAGAGGAAGAACTGGAGAACTGATGACTACTCAAGCGATGAGTGTGTGGATTTCAAACCTGTTTTCTTTCTTTCATTAGTTGGCATAATAGAGTATTGAGAACATCAGGGCAGATGTAGCTAGTAACTCAGATTTAACATTTTTCTTTCTGTACTTAATGTAGTGAATACTTAATATATTAATGATTAATACAATTAATAATTGGGTTTTTTAAAACCGGTTTTAATCTTTAAAAATTTAGTGGACATAAAAATGCCACAATGAGACTGTTGTGTTTTTTGCTACTGAGAGAAGAGAGAGAGAGAAAGCAAAAAATAAAAAACTTTGGGCCCCTTCAGGAGTAAAAAGTAAATGAAAATTACTATCTCCTGCTTATTAATTCTAATTGTTAAATATGTACTAAATATTGATAAATTTGTGTTGTTCCTCCATTGTTAAACTTTAATGCTATTTTGAAAAGATAACAATGACCCTCAGGAAAGTAGTTTTTCCTTTTATTCAGTTTTAACTTTTTAAAATTTACATAAACGGAGAGCAAAGCAGCCAAAGGTAAGCAATAAAGAACAAATTTAGAATAATAGGACGTGACACCAGTATGGTGGCACACATCTGTGGCAGGAGGATTATGAGTTCGACCAGCCTGGTAGCAAGTTCCAGCCCAGGACTTAGCTATATAGTGAGATTCTGTCTCAGAAAGAAAACACGAGAGGGTGTAGGCTGGGGAAATATTGTAGTGGGCAAAGTGCTAGTTCAACCCCCAGCACCCACAGAAAGACTGGGTGGCAGGCAGCATGCACCTGACCCCCAGCACTGTGGCATGGAGACCGGCTCACTCTCTAGCTCAGGCTTAGCTGGCTTTCTTACACAGCCCAGGCCCACCTGCATCAATCAAGACTCAGAGAAACAGCCATAGACCAATCTGTTGGAGGCAGTTCTTCATGTGGGATTCCGTCTCCCTGAGTGACTGTAGGTTTTATCAAGTCGACAGTGACAATGAAAGCTAAGCAGAGGTTTGAGGGGCTGGCTGGGGCTAGTAAAGTTAACATCAGAGGGAAAAGGTGATGGTGAATTATCCACAAAAGCTTAAGGGCGGTTTAGCCAACAATGTTAAGAATCTGAGAATGGCCCTGCAGTGCTAGCCCAAGCCTTTAATCCCAGCACTTGGGAGGTAAGAGGCAAGCGGATCTCTGAGTTTGAGGCCAGCCTGGTCTAGAGAGTGAGTCCAGGATGGCCAAGGCTACACAGAGAAACCCTGTCTCAAAAAACCAACCAACCAAACAAACAAATAATCTGGGAATGAAGTTGGACATGGTGGTCCACACCTGTAATCCCAGCACTCAGAGAGGCAGAGGCAGGAGGATTGCTGTGAGTTTGAAAGCTTAGGACAGCTAAGGCTACACAGAGAAACCCCATCTCAAAACAAAAACAAAAACAGAACAGAACAAAAGAATCTGGGAATGTACTCCAGCTTGTACCCTTGTGTCCCTGTGTCTAAGGAACTGTCCCTGTCTCTAACCATATAGGCAATTTGAGACCGAAACTGAATCCAGATCCAAAGACTAGTCTGGACAGCAGAGATTCCACAGTGTCACGGTGAGCCTCTGACATTCCAGGGGAAGGAAGGAAGGAGGGAAAGAGGAAGAGAAGAGTCTGAGACATAAAGGGTGATCGTCATAGGGTTCCATATGATACAATGGCTGAATAATTTGAAGTGTTATCATTAACGCCCACAACGTGAGAACATTATAAATGATATCACAATTTGTCATTGAACTATATCAGAGTGTCTCCAAACAAAAAACAAAAAAAACAAAAACAACAACAAAAAAACATTATGTTTTCAATTGCACCCTTTAGAACTCTTGAATTCAAATGCTGGTCAAAGCGAATAAGTAAGAGACTTGAGTTACCCTTCCTCCTGAGATCCTCCTGGGGTCTTGGTTGCACCCAGCATGGCTTAACCTGGCTAGCTCTGTGAGTGACTCTCCTCCTTTATGCGTTCTTTCAGAGAAATTCTCGTCAGTAGACAGGAAAAAGAGTGGAAAAGAAAAAAAAGTGCACTACCTGATCGCCTGGAAGTCAAGCCTGCATATTACGGTTTCATCTCACCAGAACTTGTAATGATAAATACATGTGTATATAACTCCACAAAATGATTTACCTGTTAGAAATGCATGATTATGAATTTTGAATTATTCTTTGATATTTTACCTATTTCTGGTAGCTGGTAGGCATAAATTGCGTTATCTAGTAGGCACATTACAGGAAAGATTGTAATAAAATAAATGTGGTACCATGACTCAAGGACAATGGATATGCTGTCGTGTTGTAGTCTGATAGTTCCTAATCAGCCCAAAACAATGATCCTACAACTCAGAAGACACTCCAGTACATGGTGTCAAAGCACATGGCACTTACAAGAGATTCATGTTGAAGTGCCCGCCCGCAGATTCAAAGTGAAGGGTGAAACACACCCAAGCAGGAACCTACACAAGAGAAGAGGGTGGGCTTGAACCCTGGGAGCCTTTGTGGAGATGAAAGACAAAGACCCCAGAAGTCAAGGGGCCAGTTTAAGGGGAAAGTAAAGTTTAAAGAGTATAAAATTTTCTGGTTATTCCTGTAATCCTGGGAATGGAGCCCAAAGCTTCCCATATGCCAGGCAAACACTGTGCCAACCAGACCCCATGAGTTTTAATGAACTTTCACCATACACAAAGCAAATTTTAGCCAGAGAATTAGGAAAATCATTAAATTTACTAAGGAAATATCATTTCCTTATATAATAGGAAAATATAATTTTAAAATGTAGTCTAGGTGGGCATGGTGGTGAATATCTTTAATCCCAGCACTCGAGAGCTAGAGGCAGGCGGATCGCTGTGAGTTCAAGGCCAGCCTGGTCTACAAAGCAACTCCAGGACAGCCAAGGCTACACAGAGAGACCCTGTCTCAAAAACACAAAAACAAACAAACAAAAGTAGTCTACTTGACCTATGTGACTCTGACAACAACAGGAAAATCTATACTACAAATTTTGTATGTATGTATGACAAAGAAGTAAGGTTTGATATGCCAGAGCTTGCCGGCCAAGTCGAGCATCACCTAGACGGGGGAGTAAGGATTAAAGAAAGGTGACAGAGATAAGGAATAGATTCAAGAAGATAGCAGAGACAAAAGAACGACCCTAGGGAAGGCATACAGTGATTACTGTAGCCCCGAGTTTATTTTATACTGGGTACTTATCCAAAATAGATTGCATGTGAAACAAAAGTCTTCTTGGAACATGGACAACAGTTAACCTTCACACAGGACTGTTTCTGCCCAAACTTTCTATCTAGAGGCCAGGGAACATTCACAGCATTTCATGTCCCATTCCCACATTAACAATCAGCTTCCCTTACCTTGAACTTTGCCAACTCCTCCAGCTGGCCAGCAGTGTTGGAAGGCAAAGAGTCCTCAGGCTTACTTCAGCCATAAAGTCTCACAGCTCAGAAAGAAATGGCTCCAGACACATGTGGAATATTCCAGATCATGTTTTTAAACTAAACTTAAGGTAAATTCCTGGGAATGCCAGTCAGCTGGTAGGAGCTGCGCTAGCACGCCCGTGTGATTTGGCCTCAGCACTGAAATAACTGCACAGTGCATGGCCCATGGCTCAAGCTCCAGGGAGGTAGAGGCAGGGGGATTAGAAGCTCTCAGTTATTTTTGGTGAGTTCGAGGCTAGCCTGGGCTACATGAGATCCTGTCCTCCACGAGAGAGAGAGAGAGAGAGAGAGAGAGAGAGAGAGAGAGAGAGAGAGAGAGAGAGAGAGAGAGAGTTAAAAAGTATATATATATATATATATATATATATATATATATATATATATATATATATAAAATGTTTAATTCTAAGTATTTGAGGAAGGTAATACATTCATAAACCTATGACTTAAGAACACTGGCTGGAGAGATGACTCAAAGGTTAAGAGTACTGTCTGCTCTTCCAAAAGTCCTAAGTTCAATTCCCAGCAACCATATGGTGGCTCACAACCGTTGACTGAGATCTGGTGCCCTCTTCTGGCATGCAGGTGTACTTGCAGACAGACCACACTGTATGTATATTAATTAATTAATTAAAATAGCACTTTGAAAAGATGATCAAAGCACAATTTTAATATCTGCAAAAGGCTATCACATTTTTTCAAAGGAATCCTAACGAAAAGAAGCATGAAGTCTCGGGTCTGGACAGCCTCCTTAGAAGCCCCACATAATCTGCTTGCTTTCAGGAGGTCAGCAAACACTGATAGCAAATTTGGCAAGAATCACTCAAACTGCGGAAACTTTTTTGTTTTCCCCAGTTGAGCCAACAGGCTCTGAGCTATGTGACAAAGGGCAGCCACGTGACCAGGTCAGAGTTTTGACCCAAGCTTCCACGCTGGGAAGAAGTGTGGACTTCATCCTGAGCACAGCCAAGGAGAAAATGGAGGCAATTAAGACTAGCTCCTGGCTCTCAAGGAAAAGTGGCCCTGAGGGGAGTCACTTACTAATAATGGCTCTGGGAAGAACAAAGGTTCTGTCTTGGAGATTGTTACAGTGTGAAAGAATTGGAGAGTCTATTGTTCCGGGCAGTCCCTGGGCTTGTCTGTAATAAGAGCTGGGAGACGGCTTTGTTCTCATGCACAATGCTTCTTGACAGGAACTTTGTTAGACACCCAAATTAGTGACCTGGCCACAGAAACAACCCTGGGGTGAGTCCAACCCCCAGCTGAGAATGGTCCCAGCCAGCTCAGAACTGGACTGGGAGAAGCCCAGCCACAGGCCTTAACACTGCCCACTATCCTATCACCAAAGAGACCAGTGGTTAAAGAGAGTCTTACCCACAGCTCTTTCCTTAAGTGCAGAAGATTGAAGGCGGAGAGTCTCAAACAGGTGATAAGCATCAAGCATCAGCTGAGACGGGGGTCACTAAATGACCCCTCCTTCCTGCCTCCCTCCCCGCAGCCAGGTCCCTACAGCTCTCCTACAGTTTTGAGACTCTAAGATAGTCTCCATCTGCAGAGCCTGCTGCCATGTGCTGGGATGACTGTGAAGAGCAGCACTGGGCCCAGCTCAGTTAATTGCCTTGTAGTCAGTCCTTCACCAGAAAATTTACTGTCTTCCCCAGCACTCAGGAGGCAGAGACAGGCACATCCTAACCTCTGGAACATACCTGCTCCTTCAGGCTGCAACGGTAGGTGGTCCTTAGAGACACGGCTTATGGCTAATTTTGTAGAGGAAGAACTGAAGGGGGAAAAGGAGGGAGGAAAGGGGAGGAAGTTGAACTTCAAAAGGGATGAAGTTAAATCTCTTCCCACCCGCCTAGAGGCTCCTCATAGCTAGCTGCTAGCAATAGTTGGGTGCTTTCCAGCACTTTCTCAAATCTGCTTTTAATTGAATATGGGTGCCAGCATGTATCTCCTGAACTATAGTACAAATTGGTTCGTTCTGCATTTTCATTTGTTGGCTCTTGAGCAAACTTCCTGAGGACAGATTTATCTCATCCTTTTTAAAGACTGCATGGCATTTGAGGACAGAAATGGGCCATGATTTTCTGTGTTGATCTGCTGTTGAGGGTCATTTATATTGTACTGGACAGCTAAGAACAAATAAAGTGCTTCTTTGTGCTTCCCTACTCACTAAGCTTTCGTTTTATTTCATATTCATTTTATTTTCATATTCTTAACTGGTGCCGATACATTATGGAGAAAAGAACCAAATACCGTGAGTTTGAAACCTGGCATTTTCACACCCAGTGTTAACTACTTATAATCTACCTGACCTTGACAGAGGCACATGACACACCTCAGCTTGAGAGGCTTTGCCTCAGAAATGGTCTGGTCAACTTAGTGCTGCTAACAATGAACAAGAGACAATGCAGAACGGGAGTGGTGGGTGGCACCTGAGCGCCTTTGGTCCCTTCAGAGCCACTCTAAGCCTGACTCTCCATGCTTCTCCCTCTGATTGGCTGAACAGCAGAGAGTCGTGATGGCATCACAGTACTCAGACACACACCCCATTGGATGGTATCCCCTCAGCAGTGCCAGAGGAGCTCCAGAAAAGCAGTGCCACAGAGATGGGATGGCATGCCCATTGTGGGTGGCACCATTCCCTAGGCTTGGGTGCTGGACTGCACAGGAGTGGAGAAATCCAGCTGAGCACTAGGAAGCACACCTGTGCCCATTCTCTCTGCTCTTGACTGAGATGTGATTTCCTGTTTCATGTCCCTGCAGCCTTGATTTCCTGTATGGGGATGATGGACCGTGACCTGGAGCTGTGAGCCAAATAAACTTATCTCTGTTCAGTTGCTTTTGTCAAAACAAAACTTGACATTTCTTTCCAAAGCAAGAAGGGTGGTTAGAAAGGACCCCTGTTCATCTGATGAGTCCTATTAAGGGCTCCCTTCATGTCACCTCTATCTGAAGTTGTATCTTAGGGACTCTCATTCCTCCGACACTCCAAAGAACACTTTGAGGTAAAGCCCTAAAAGTCTTGAACTCTTTCCATTCATGGCTAGGGATGGCTTTGGGTACAACCAAGCAGATTTGTTCCATGGGCTTTGCATCAGAGCTCACTTCTCAAGTCATGTCAGAAGTGAATCTGCTGGGCTAGTGAGTATGTGCCTTCACTGTAGACAGGAAAACAAACAACAACAAAAACATACACTGTGACAACTTTAAGGACAGTGACAATGACAACAATCACCTGATGTTCGCATGCCTAATGCCAACCATCAGCCAGTGAATGACTATAAGAAACATGCAGAAGAGAGCTGGAGAGATGGCTCAGCAGTTAAGAGCACTGTCTGCTCTTCTAAAGGACCCAGATTCAATTCCCAGCACCTACATGGCATCTCACAACTGTCTGTGACTCCAAGATCTGACACCCTCACACATAAATTAAAATTAAATAAAATATTTTTTAAAGGACCATGCAGAAGCCCTTTGGATCCTCACAAACCCCCATGTGATGGATGATGAATCAACCCAGGCGATGGAGATCTAGAGTCATGAGTCAGTGCTGTGCTTTGAGCCATGTTGTGTTAGGCTCTAAAGGTCAGCCTTTAGTTCCAGCTCAGGAGCACAGAGGGAGCAGTCTGGACACTTGTCATCATGAAATGCAGCCTTCCCCTTTGATAACTTGAGTCAGAGAGCTCAGCTGGCACATACCCAAGAGCACAAGCCTGTTTCTCATCTCCTGTTCCAGCCCTCACCTTTGTACCCTCTCCCTCCCTGTAGGCTTTGATGGGCTTTCATGTGAGTAGGCTGAACTATTTTTTTTTGTTGTTGTTTTGTTTTTAATTTTTTATTATTAATTTATTCTTGTTACATCTCAATGGCTATCCCATCCCTTGTGTCCTTCCATTCTTCCCTCCCTCCCCTTTTCCCCTTATTCCCCTCCCTTATGACTGTTCCTGAGAGGGATTACCTCCCCCTGTATATGCTCATAGGGTATCAAGTCTCTTCTCGGTAACCTGCTGTCCTTCCTCTGAGTGCCACCAGGTCTCCCCCTCCAGGGGACATGGTCAAATGTGAGGCACCTAACCCTAACCCTGAACTATTTACTGTGTGCACTCTCTGAGTCACTCCAACTATTTACTCTTCTAAACACCAGGAAAGATCAGCGCTCTGGGGGGTGGGGGGTGGGGCTCTGCAGGGCCCCAGACACTGACTCCTGCCCCTGTGCTCATCAACAATAGCTGTTCCTGGGGTGGTGTAAATAAGAATTCTGATGGAGGAGGTCGGTTCACAGGCTGGGCAGGCTCTCATCCATCACTGCCTGGCTACGGCCTCCCATTACCATTTCTTGCCTGGCGTTCATCACCTCGCAGAAGGCGGTCATTGATTCTCCACTGTAATCGAATCTTACAAATGAGTGGGGGCTTGTAATTAACCAAGCCAACATGGCTCTGGTCAAACATCTCCAACTGCAGACCCAGCAGGGACAATGATCAATGTCCCCACCCCTTCCCTACTCCCATGGCACCAACCCAGAGCTCTCAAAAGGCGCAAGGTACAAAACTGAACAAGGTGACCTCTCTAGGTGCCCAAGGACTCAGTCATTGTCACTGAACAGTTTTGCGCATGTGCCTGTAGTTTGCATCTTAAGTGTCCCCACATGTGTATTGAAGGCTTAGTCTCTAAATCAGTGTTATTTGGAGGTGGTGGGAAAATAAGATGTGGGCCCTAGGGGAAGGTCTTCTGGTCACAGAGGAAGGGCCTTTAATGGGGACCTACCTCCCCCACCACGTGCTGTATCACCAAGGGGACCAATTGGCTATGAAGCAACTGTAGCTTATAACTTCCAAAGCCGTGAGAAGTTAAAAATGAGTGATCCTAGCCAGGCGGTGGTGGCACACACCTTTAATCCCAGCATTCAGGAGGCAGAGGCAGGTGGATCTCTGTGAGTTCGAGGCCAGCCTGGTCCACAAAGTGAGTCTAGGACAGCCAAGGCTACATAGAGAAACCCTGTCTTGAAAAACTAGAAAAAAAAAAAAAAGACCTAGAGGAGACCCATTAGTTATTCTATGTTCACTGCAAAATCAGCAGTGTGGTAAAAATATGGTTAAGCAGAATGGGATGTGTGAAGGGTTTGAGAGCCTTGTACTCGCAGAGAAATGCTGAGAAGCAGGAATGTTGATCAATGGAGAGATAAAATCAAACACCTGCATTCCATGCAGAAAGCTGAAATGAAGGGACAGACATCACCCTAATTTCCCAGAATGATTATTCCAGTCTCTTCCATCCCTAGATTATTACTCACACCTAGGGGAGATGTCACAAGCACTTTATGGCTTGCTGACCTCTACGCTATCAGTCAGAGGCCACCTTCGGTTCTAGACCTTTTAGCTGTAGAACCCACCCTCATGATCACATGTACTGTGTAAAGAGTTGCTATGCAATTACACCTTAAGCTTTACTGTGCATATGGAATTGGAATTATAAGAATTTCTGCTTCCTGGAGAGCCCCATTTCCAAATCTTATTGTGTTTAAATATGCCTACCATAAACCTCTTAGAATCAGACTCCTGAAGTCTGATCCAGGTTGATGAAGTCAATCTTCACTGAGTTTTATTCTTTTCTTTCTTTCTTTCTTTCTTTCTTTCTTTCTTTCTTTCTTTCTTTCTTTCTTTCATTTTGGCTTTTCAATGCAAGGTTTCTCTGTGTAGCCCTGACTGTCCTTGACTCACTTTGTAGACCAGACTGGCCTCAAACTCACAGAGATCCGCTTGCCTCTGAGTGCTGGGGTTACAGGTGTGCACCACCAGGCCCTGCTCCTGCACTGAGTTTTAACTCTTATCTCTTCACACAGTTTTCTTCCTTGCCTGGATACCTGCAGGGACCCACTCAGGACTAATCTCAGGTAATAAATTGAGTGAGTTGCCGGGCGGGGTGCTGCACGCTTTTGATCCCAGCACTCGGGAGGCAGAGGCAGGTGGATCTCTGTGAGTTCAAGGCCAGCCTGGTCTACAAAGTGAGTCCAGGACAGCCAAGGCTACACAGAGAAACCCTGTCTCAAAAAACCAAAAAATAAAAAATAAATAAGTTGAGTGAAGTGGGATAAAGCAGAATACAGTACCTTTCTTAGGGCTTGCTTTGGGAGAAAGGGGTTTCTATGACAAGTTTGGAGATGAGAAGTGTGGGTTTGGTAATACAGTTAGAGTAGGTGAGCCGGGCGTGGTGGTGCACGCCTTTAATCCCAACACTCGGGAGGCAGAGGCAGGCGGATCGCTGTGAGTTCGAGGCCAGCCTGGTCTACAAAGTGAGTCCAGGATGGCCAAGGCTAACACATAGAAACCCTGTCTCGGAAAAAAAAAAGAGTAGGTGGAAAAGGCAGCAGGAGGAGAGAGCCTCTGTATTTGAGCTTATCCATCAGTTCAAAAGACTCAGCATGCCAAGGATGGAACTTTAGAATTCTGTTCCTGAACCTCAAGAGCAGCAAATGTGTGTTCTAACTAACTAACTGAAAACCAGTTTCTTGTTTTTAGAGTTCCTGGGTTAAGATTCAAGTCCTTTTAATGAAGGAGCTTCTTCCCCGATATTGCCGGCAAAGTGGGAGTGCAGACCACGTCAGCGTGCAGGGTGGCTATTTTGGAATTCTCTCAAAATTTCAAAGTCAGAAGCAATTTTTGTTCCTGCAATTCCCAGAAAGAGTTCTTCTGGGACGCTTCCTGTGTGCTCATTGCCAGTTGGTGGCTTTAAGGGGACACGTCTGCTTGTGGACTTAATCTGGCGTCCTAGTTTCCACTGCAAATCAACCCTGGATGGCATGGGTTACTATAGGAATCTCTTTTCCTTCTCCAGCCTGAGATCCAGGCAGCTGGGAGCCTTACAGCATGTTGCAAAGATGGGCTGATGGAACAGGACAAGGAAGCAATAAGCAAACAATGGCAAAGTTGTTAGGCTCAGAGCCCAGGTTCTGGCAGATATAACACTCTGCCACTTGTTCTCAAGAAGCCAATTAAAGAGGTAGGGGACAGCAAAAGGTAAGGACGTTAAGACTTATTTAATATGGCCACACTGGGACAAAGACGAAATGAAAAAGTTCAGTGGCCTCCCAAGCCCATCTTCTGGGTATTAGCACAAGGTGTAGGTTTAAATAGAAGGCAACAAGCCATCCTAGGAAGTGTAGCCCTGTCCATTACTGACCTATCACATAGCCTGATCGCCTATAAGGGTGTTATGAGTGCACTGTGCCAGAAGCATACACAAATGTGTTAGTGTCTTTCCACAATGTCAGAACACACTGAGTAACAGCAAATTCACAAGGAGCATCAATTTGGTTGGCAATATTTTTTTCTCTCAGTTTTAAATACTAACTCTCACATCACACATTGTGTGTGTGTGTGTGTGTGTGTGTGTGTGTGTGTGTGTGTGTAGAAAGAGAGATATACAATATCTGCATCTATAAATACACACGTATTTAGTCTAAGTTATAGCTATGGAGTGCTAAAGAGATTCCAGAAGTTTCAAAAAGGCCCGAGGATACAGAAGCTGATAAGGATGCCTGGAGGATATCCTCAGAAGAATAAGGTAACAAATCAATCTGTAAGTCTGTGGCTGCTGCTGCTGCTGCCACCACTGCCTCTGTCGCCTCTGCCACCAGGGCTTTAGAGCCAGGCTGCAAGATCAGAGCTGATCTGCAGAAGCAGTGTGTGCTAGGGGCCATAGAGGTGACAGGTAGTACTGTGGCCGGGTGAATGAAGAGACAGCAAAGCAAGTTGGCCATATCTTGGTGGGTACTGATCCAAGCTGCCATCCCTAGGGCAGATAGGATGTCTGCCTGTTGGTCCCTTGATGCAAGCACTAGAAAGGTCAGATGACAAGTCATTGTGGTTTGTCACCATCTCAGTGTTAGGTGTCCACCTCTTTATGAGGTCTGGGGGAAGCTGTATTCTGGTGTGCTCAGAGGGTTCTCTGGCTTGGTTTTACTAATATGATTTTAATACACTCATGTGCTCATCTGGTCCCAATCTCCTTGGTTTAAAAAAAATGTATAAGATGCCAGCATTCCTGCTTCAAGAGTAAGTCTCCAGTTTCTGATGCTCAGCTGGACCTGGCCCCACATGTAGGTTATATGTTCACCATAGTGCATCCATGTTCCATCCTCAAAATGGAGCCAACTGCTACTTCCAAAATGGAGTCACCGAGGGCAAGGCACAACCTGAAAAACTACTGTGTCAGTCCATATGGAGTAACAGCCTGATTTTGAGAAAGGTGGACTGGCAAGCTCACAGAGCTGCATGAAATCTCATTCTGGGAAACACGTTCCTGTGCCCCCTCTGGCTGGTACCCAAACTTCAACCTTTTCTCCCCCTCCCCCACCCCCAGCATGGGACTCCTGGGGGAACTCCAGTTCCTTGGGGTTCATTTATCTAACTCCTTGATTGTCAAAGAGAGGGTACAAGCGTTTCTTTAGAGTAGCCTCATTCCTGCCAGAAGGGCCATACAGAGACCCCCAAAACACTAAACTGCCTTCAGAAGGTGCATTGCCGGAACATGGCTGTCCCAACAAGATAGGCTCAGTTACAGAGTGCACTCAGAATGAAAGAGTTCATTCTCCAGGGTAAGCAAATCTAAGAGAGAGAGGTCATGACCTCAGCCCTTTGGTGAACTCTGGACCATCGACATTGATTTTCTTGTCAATGAATGTTTGGAAAAAAGTTAAGACTCGGCACTTATTTAACAAGCGGGGTCTTTTCTACAGGAAGAAATAAACCATTAAACCCTGGTCCTCAGTCACATGGTGAGGACAGCACAGATCTAATTAAGTAGCGCACAGCATTTTTGCTTTTATTTCTTTCGGTGTATTTTTATTTCATTCTTCAATGAAGATTTATAATGTTGATGTGATTGGCATCAGTTAGGGAGGGAGTGTCTCACTGCAGGGAAATAGCCAGAAAACCCCTGCCCAAAGCCAGCTCCTGAGAACCTGGGAAGAGGAGGCAGGGAGCCCTCAGACAGGTCTAGGCTGTGGGGTTTCCCAGGCCCGGGCCATGGCACTAGACTCAGAAATCCCACACTTCATCAAAAAGAGGAGATTCAGACCTAACTCCAGCTGGAAGGGACGTGGTGGCGGAGGAAGCCGACGAAGCTGGCTTAAAGTTGGAGGAACTGGGCTTGGGGGATAAATGATGTAACATGGACTCTTGGGAGCAAGGCAACAACCTAGGATGGTCTGCCCACCCTCAGGACCACCCCCCTTCCTCAGCATAGCCTATAAAATGGCAGGAATTTGATAACTGGTCAAAAGAATGGAACATGAGTGTCTCTCTGGCTCTGGGTGGAAACACAACTTTCTGAACAGCCTAAAAGGTCATGAGATACCTAGCTAGCCAGGGATCGCTCGTAGAGAACAAAGGTATACCATTGCCTCTGTCCTTAAGAGTTGGTATAAATAGGCCTGTCAAACACCTAGATAGAAAACCTTCTCTCAGGAAAGCTGCCTGAGAAATAATATCCAAGCCGAGTGTGGTGGCACATGCCTGTAATCCCAGCACTCAGGAAGGTAGAGGTAGGCAGATATTTGTGAGTTCTAAGCCAACCTGGTCTACAAAGTGAGTCCAGGACAGCCAAAGGCTATACAGGGAAGTCCTGTCTTGAAAAACCACCAGCAGCCACAAAAGAAGGAGGAGGAGGAGGAGGAGGATAGAAAGGAAGAATTTTATCATTTATGAGGTAATTTGCCATTCACTTGCATGTATTAATTATCTTTAACAATTTTCAAATAGTAGTTTTTTAATATGGTTAGGATTTTGCAATGCTAGACATACCTCTCTAAGTTAAATTTTTGTTAACTTTCGTATCCCTTTATAACATTAGGAATTTATCACACAATAATCCATTTTAACCCAAAATATCTTGGAGACTTGTCATCATCTGCTTAGTCTAAAAAGAAGACATAGATAATAAGCAGAGTGTTCATCAGGACTAAGAAACAGTGCAGGCACCACCTTTTACCAATAACAGCCACCGCAGTTTCTAGCTTTTCTCCTGGCCAAATTTTTTCCTGCTGGTGTTTTCTGGAGACAGAGGGGCCAGCAGTTTCATATCACTGTCATGCTTCAACAAGATTGGATTTATCTACTTGTTATTATTATTTTGACTGCAAGGACTGTGAGCTGAAGGAGCACAGGAAACCGTTTTTTCCATTTCTATCATCTCCAAACGACCCGTGTCCCACCCATCCCAACTTTCTGTTTCCTAGACACCATCCTTAAGCGCCTCGTGCCTAACGGTCCCTTCCACAGCATCCTCTCTACAATCACAAGCCTTTTCAACATCCTTCTTCTCTCACTGGGCTGACTCCCGTTCTCACTGCATCTCTGTCCTTCACGCGCTTTATGTATGAGGTCAGGTAATGTTGAGCCTCAGCCTTCCTTAAGGATCTCCATTTTGGGTGAGGGTGTGCAAACTGGGGATCCATCATACCTGGAAGACTCTGACTCTTCTCAGGCCATCCAATAAGCCACCATCTAAATTTCCATAAATAGCTGAGTCAGTGAAACATCTAATACAAGCTGATTGGTCACCACAAGCTTAGACTTTTGAGCCGTGTCACCTGGGATGGGGACAATCTCTATGGACCACGTGGAATTTGTAGATAGAATGTATGCTCCTTGTCTTTAGAGAGTCATTTAAGCCGGGTATGGTGGTGCATGTCTTTAATCCCAGCACTCAGGAAGCAGAGGCAGAAGGATCTCTGTGAGTTCAAGGCCAGCCTGGTCTACAAAGCGAGTCCAGGACAGTCAAGGCTACACAGAGAAACCCTGTCTCAAAAAACAAAAACAACAACAAAAAAGAAAAGAAAAGAAAAGAAAAGAAAAAGAATCATCTATAAAAGTACTAAAGCAATCTCTATTAGTTTTTAAAATCCTAATCTAAGATGTAATTTTAGGCAACGCCCATGGGGTATCTTTAAAAATCTTAAGAGGGAATGTTTTGGATAATTATCTATAGATTCCCAAGCAACATACTAATAGAACCCACCAATTATTTATGACCAGTGTGAACCAGATAGACCTGCGTTTTACCTAGCGGTGCCATAATTCCCATATGCTCCTTACCAGGAAGGGATTGTTTCCAGGAGTTACTGCTTCAGCACCTGCATTGTTTAATACATTAACAGCCTGCTCTGTTTTAAATGATGCATTTTTTTTGTTGTTGAATTTAACCAAGAGTTTCCAGGAAGTGCCTTAAAGAGCAAAGCCAAATCCTCAATGGTGATTGACAGGTAAGAGCACAGCCAATGATATGACCTAAAATTTCAAATTTTTCTCTTACCATCAAAGGTAAGCACTTATTTAAGCATTGGTCGACAAGCAGAGGAAGATAATAGCCTCCATATAATGAACAGCTAATACCTCTAGGGATTTAAACAGCATTGACTTAATGCTTTGTGTCCTGATTGCAATTGCTTCTGGACCACAACTTGGGCTTGTTTTAATCTTTTCCCCCCACGAAGGAAGCATTGATATTGAGTTATTCCTGCTACAAGGAAGGAACAGACAAACAAATTAAATTTCCCGTAAAGGAACCTTTTATATTTAGTTATTCCCTCTATGAGGGAAAAGAAAATCAAGCCAACAAATAAAAAACTCTAAAGTTTTGAGGCAACCAAGCTAGCTCATGTTGCAATGGTGGAGTGTCATGGGCCCTTCCTTGGTACTCTGCTCCACCAGCCCCTGGTGGTCAAAAAGGCTGCAGGTTGGAGGGCTTTGAGTTCTAGTCAGATCATCAGGAAGGCGAGATCCCCAAATGGCCTTGTGAGCACTGGGAAGTCTGAGCCATTGGAATCTTATTTGGCCCACCCTGCCAAGACCTGCCAAGATGTGTGGCAAAAAATCCGCGCCCCCCTCCCCTCTCTGTGTGTGTGTGTGTGTGTGTGTGTGTGTGTGTGTGTGTGTGTGTGTGTCTGTCTGTCTGTCTGTCTGTCTGTCTGTCTGTCTATCTGTCTGACTGTCTCTGTTGTTCTGTCTCTCTGTCTGTCTGTCTCTGTCCTCCTAAGAAGTCCCAAGCAAATATATCACTGCATCCCGGCTTGTGAAATAATTAACAGGGATTCGACCTTCCTGTTGGTGAGCTATGCAGAGCCCTTGGGCGAGAAGACCAAGTTTCCTAAACCTAATCTCTACACCCTCCCCACACATACTTTGGTTTTGTTTTTTGTTTTTCATTTTTGTTTTTGTTTGTTTGTTTGTTTGTTTCCGAGGCAGGGTTTCTCTGTGTAGCTTTGGCTGTCCTGGACTCACTTTAGAGACCAAGCTGGCCTCGAACTCACAGAGATCCACCTGCCTCTGCCTCTGGAGTGCTGAGATTAAAGGCATACACCACCACACCCAGCCAAAACCCCCAATTTCTATTTAAAGAAAGCTTTTCTTACCTTCTCCGAGGGTCCCGTGACCCCACATTTCAGTGCCAGCTGTGGCCCATGCCCCTGCTGGCTTTACAGCAGGCAGGGAAAAACAAGCAGGGTGAGACAAGATGAACTCTGCTTGGCTTGACTTTACTGCTGCTGGTGCTGGACCAACACTTCGAGAGCCTGGCCCAGACCATTTACCTTAGCACATCTTATTTAAGCACAGCACAATTTCGGGGGAGAAATGTTCATATAACAATTAACTCAGGCCGGGTGTGGTGGCGCATGCTTTTGATCCCAGCACTCGGGAGGCAGAGGAAGTTGGATCGCTGTGAGTTCGAGGCCAGCCTGCTCTACAAAGTGAGTCCAGGACAGCCAAGGCTACACAGAGAAACCCTGTCTCAAAAAACCAAAAACAAGCAAACAAACAAAAACCAATTAACTCAGCTCCATGAATACAACAAAGCTAGAAACATATTTACAGCAGGGTGTGGTGGCGCATACCTTTAATGGGGAGGCAGAGGCAGGTAGATCTCTGTGAATTCGAGGCTAGCCTGGTCTATAAAGCAAGTTCCAGGATATCCAGGACTACACAGAGAATCCTGTCTTGAAAAAACCAACCAACCAGATAAAAACGTTTACAAAGAAGCTCTTGGCAAAGTATATACAACTTCATGTGTAAGATGGCTTCGTGTGTAAGATGGCTTCGTGTGTAAGATGGCTTCGTGTGTAAGATGGCTTCGTGTGTAAGATGGCTTCGTGTGTAAGATGGCTTCGTGTGTAAGATGGCTTCGTGTGTAAGATGGCTTCGTGTGTAAGATGGCTTCGTGTGTAAGATGGCTTCATGTGTAAGATGGCTTCGTGTGTAAGATGGCTTCGTGTGTAAGATGGCTTCGTGTGTAAGATGACTTCGTGTGTAAGATGACTACGTGTGTAAGATGGCTTCGTGTGTAAGATGGCTTCATGTGTAAGATGGCTTCGTGTGTAAGATGGCTTCATGTATAAGATGGCTTCGTGTGTAAGATGGCTTCGTGTGTAAGATGGCTTCGTGTGTAAGATGGCTTTGTGTGTAAGATGGCTTCATGTGTAAGATGGCTTCGTGTGTAAGATGACTTCTTGCTGACTTAGAAACTGTGCTCAAGATAAGGGTCAAGGGTTCTTGACTGAGGTAAACGTAACACCTGTGGGAGTCAAGATGGGCCTGACCCTAAGACAGTGAAAGTCACTAATTAAACTACAAGTGACACCACTCATAAGAACTTTATGATCTAAAACTAATGCTCAAGTTAGAGGGAAAGGGTCTGGGATACACAAAAATTAAAATTCTGGAAGATATGGCCAGAGCCTATCTTGATGGACAGTAAAGGATCAGCAGATTGTAAAACTCCGTCACTCCTGGCATTCAAGGAAGAGCGGCTACAAACTTGTTCCATCAAAGAGGTGAGCTGTGTGGCTAACTTTCCAGGCTTCCCCAGTGCTTGTCTGTGTGCCCAAGGCCTTCTCCGTCTCTACACAAGGGCATACCATTCTCAAAGGATGAGCCCTTGGGCTCCAGGGCACAGCCTCACCCTCATGGGTAATGGCCCTACTTTGGATGGTAGTCTTTACTGTGAGCTTTTGTTGTTTTTAGACTCCAAGGCCTCATGGTGGACCTCACCTTTAATCCCAGCACTCAGGTGATGCCGAATTCCAGGACAGTCAGAGCTACACAGGAAAACCCTGTCTCAGAAAAAGCAAACAAGCAAACAAACAAAACAAAAAACAAACAAACAAAAACCAACAAAGAATCCAAGGTGACCCTAAGGACAATGATGTATTTCCATGGCTTCAGTAAAGGAGAGACACAAAATGAAGGCAGAGGTGTCAGGCTTCTTTCCTGCTTTCAGACACCTTGTCCACCCACATGGGGAGTCTGCGATTCAAGCATCTGTTTCAGTAGGATACCAGTCACTGATTCTTAGTGTCACCCAGCTGTCCCCTCCTACAAACACCATAGGTCAGTGTGGAAGTGGGAGGCTGTTTGGGTGGCTCAGTACAAGGGCTGCCCCTGACACAAGCTGTGCCGGACACCAAGGCAGTCGGCCCAGCTCTGAGCCTGGAGGACAGGATGGCATCCTTTAACTCCAGACCCCTAAGGCTGGTCTCAGATCTTAAGCAGAGGGTTCTAGGAGCACAGCAGCTACAGTTAACCCTCCCATCTTTCAGCCTTCCTCTGAGCTCCATGGGAGTGGGCAGGAGGTGGGGCTCAGCTGCTATTTGCAGAGACTGCCTGGGTTCTGCAGGGGGGAGGAGCCTGTTAAGCACTGATTTCCTGCCATTGCCCCACATGCCTTGGTTTGCCTGGCTAAACATCTACTCCCATTCTGCTGAGGTAACCCAGAGCTGAGGTGGCCTGACCTGCATCTGCTGCCCAGGGCTTTGTTCTTCTCTCTGTAGGAACACTTCAAGTCAAGTCATCGCACCCCACTGACCACTGGAACCATGGTAGGAATGATAGGGGGTCCATGATACAGCCAATAGATCCAGCTGCGTCCATGGCTACACCTGTGAGGCAGGTGTGGCTGAGTTCCTGGGAGGAGCCATGGGGCCCCTCCAAGTGGACTTGGGGGAAATTGTTGGGGTGTTAGAAAAGACATGAGAAAGGAAGGCCTGGGCTGGACTCTTAATGCCTTCACTGGCCTTTACCTCTCTGAGCCTTGACTTTGGCAGCTGAAAGAAAACTAATGTCTACACTTTTGTGAAATTAATGTAAGATCTAATAAAATAGGGCACACAGAAGATCCAGAAGTGTCTGGCTATGCAGTGGTGTGCAACAAATGCCATTCTCATTTCCAGGGTAGAGGCCAACAGGATGGATGATACTGCCTCAGAGCCCCTAAGACACACCCTTCCCCACTAGAGAAGCCAGACCTCCCCCAGCCCTTGCCTCCAGGGCCATCTCTTCCCAGACAGCCCTACTGGGCTTATCTACTGGGCTTGTCACCAACAAAATGCCTGGAGCAGAGACTGACCCGAGCCCTGGTTTATCAGGATTCATCTCTGTCTTTGATCCCGGCTATCCCCTTGACCTCAGAATGGGCAGAATTTCCATGCGTCTGACCGGCAGGGATCACAAGATAACACCGGTGTGTACTGTGAGTGTCAGAGCAGCCGGCACTGTTTGATCTTCCTACTGGCCCTGACCTAAGAACCTTGATGGCCAAAGGGAGCCGGGGCTCTGTGCTCTGGCCATGTCCACTCCTCTCTGTGATGAGCAGTGTGGGGCAGCGAACAATGAGGACAGAGTCGCTGCTGGCCTGCTTGCTGAGATCTGGCTTTCTTCCTGGTTTAGGTCCACGGGTACAAGGGAGTCCGGTTCCAAAACTGGGCAAAGACCTACGGCTGCAGCCCAGAGATGTACTACCAGCCCACATCAATGGAGGAGGTCAGAGAGGTGGGTGTCTGTCAACACCACATGGGCTGCCCAGCCTGCAGCCACAGCCCTGGCCCTGGAAGAGGCTGGGGTGGGGGTGGGGACAGCCTTCCTGGTCTAAGAACCTACCCCAGTCAAAAACTGCTGGCCTGATCCGGTAAATGTGTGCTTACACAGGTATCTATGCACACCAGCCTATACCCGTATCTGAGCATAGGTATATGTGCATGTGTGTATATGCGTGCCCATGCATAGGTAAAGGCAAAGCTCTTCTTCTTCCTCTCCACAGCTCCAGGCCTGCTCAGCAGCCTGTTGTAATTTTCTATGCCCATCCCATGCCTGCACAGCAGGGTCCCAAGGGCATCCTTGTCTGTACTCACTTTGCATATACCTGTACCTGGGCATGCGTGCACACACACACACACACACACACACACACACACACACTCACAGACACATACACACACATTCATGCACGCTTGTGCACATGCCGATGCATGAACATCCATGAATGTAGTGCATATATGAATGTAGACCTGTGCACGTGTACACATTCATGTGCATGGGCACACGTATACACACCTATACACAGATACACATAGGGACTGGTGTGCATAGATACCTGGGCGAGCACACATTTATGCACAAACATGCACTTAAAGCCTGTGCACTTGCTCACTTAGGCCAGTGCATTTGCAGCAGGTGTGGTGACACATGCCTTTAATCCCAGCACTCGGGAGGCATAGGACTATGCACAAACACATGTACGCAGGTTTGTATACATGTGTGTGTGGATATATATATATATACATATATACATATGTATAAATGTTTGTACACACACCAAAACACACATGAACAGACATACTCCCATTTACATCACATACGAGATGAATTTTGGGAATTATCAGGGTTCTGGGGAAAGACACCATGAGTGTAGGGATTGAGGACTGTACCCTAAGGGACAAGAAAGCATCAAGAGTGAGGGGAAAGCTACAAAGCAAAGTGGCTTTGATGTAGCTGGGCAGTTAGGGCATGATGGAGGATGCCAGATGTCTGCTTTTTAGCCCAGCTACCTAAGATGCTTTCTGACACAAGCTGGTAGCCACATGACTTGTTTGTAGTACTAACAGACGAAAGGGTAGTGTTTCCATGGGGGGGGGGGCACAGAATCCAGTGAAAATAAAAACTAGGTGTGTAACCAGGAAGCTCCAGGACGGCAATGTGAGAGAATGTCTTATTCAGCCTAAAATGGGAGGAGCGGGCGGTGTGGCCAGCAAGCCCCAGCCAATCGCCAACGGAATGCTGTGTGACACAGTTTGTAAGATATGTCCCGACACACCTGGACAGATGTGTTTGAGTAAAGAAAGTGAGTGGATTCATTGAGGTGACGCATGGATCCACATCTTTATTCTTCCAAATATTTCCAGACCCAATCTACCTGTGTCATCCCTTGGATGGGTTACAGTCAGCCATGGTTTCTTTAGCAGCTTCGCTGCAGCATTAAAAGTAGATTAAGGGTCTTTGTTGTCACTAGGATGCCTCTGGAAGGCTTTGTATTGTTGAGGAATGCAGTGGGGCGTGTCTTCTAAAGGCTTTAAGCTCTCAGTTGGCAGAGTGCTTGCTGTAGAGGAGTTCTAATTCAGAACATGGCTGTTCTAGAAAGAGATCATGTCCAAAGACGTAGGTCTGACATGCCTTTAATTCCAGGAGACAGAAGCAAGCAGATCTCTAAGTTCAAAGGCCAGCTGGATATAGAGCAAGTTTCAGGTAGAGAAAAGATTAGGCCCAGTCGTCTTTAATCCCAGCACTCAGGAGACAGAGGATGCGGACCTCTGAGTGTTCTGTTCAGGCAGTTCAGTTGAGTCAGTGAGTTGAGGGCAGTGCTGTGGAGCTGAGTTTATGGCAGTTCAGTTCGTGGAATTGAGAGATAGTTTTACCAGGAGAGTTGTAGAGGGAGAACAGGCTAGACACAGGTGAAAACAGAGAATGAGACAGAGAATGAGAAGGAGCCAGAAAGCTTGAATATCTTGCTAAGGTTAGTATGAGGCCAAGCAGAGCAATTCAGTCAGAGGCTGAGAGAGAAGCCAGATGGAATCACTCAGCCAGGAGAGGAGTTTGAGCCAGAACAGCTGAGTTGAGACAGCCAGCTAGAGTTCAGAATGAAGCCAGGTGTGGTGGCGCACGCCTTTAATCCCAGCACTCAGGAGGCAGAGGCAGGTGGATCACTGTGAGTTCGAGGCCAGCCTGGTCTACAAAGGGAGTCCAGGACAATCAAGGCTACACCGAGAAACCTTGTCTTGAAAAACCACACACACACACACAACAACAACAACAACAACAACAACAATAGAGTTCAGAATGAACTAGAAAGAGTGAGCTGAAAACATTCTAGGCCTAGATTAGGTTGTATGGATGCTAGACACTTCTAGGAGTAGGACTAGGTTAGCAGACCAAGGCAGTAAGCCTCCAAGATGGCAAGACAGGTGATTGAAAGTTACTTTTTCAGCTTGCCTGATAAACACAAAAGTCCCAGGTTCCATTCCCAGCACTGCACATACTGGTGTAGTGATATACACTCTAACCCAGCACTCAGGAGGAAGACGAGGAGTTCTAGGCCACCCTTGGCTACACAGTGAGTTTGAGGCCAGCCTGGGCTACACGAGTCTCAAAAAGGAAAGCCCTGCACACTGGCCCGTATGGTGGCTCAGATGCTAGCATTAGGGAGGCAGGAAGGCCACAAGTTAGAGGACAGATTGGGTACCAATACCAAGACCTTGTCTCAGAACACCAGAGCCAAATGGAAAGAATGCCAAGCCATGCACGGTGGCGCACTCCTGTAATCCCATCAGAGGCAGGCGGATCACTGTGAGTTCAAGGCCAGCCTGGTCTGCAAAGCGAGTCCAGGACAGCCAAAGCTACACAGAGAAATCCCGTCCCGAAAAAACAAAAAAAAAAAAAAAAAAAAAAAAAAAAAAAAAAAAAAAAAAAACCACCAAAATGGAAAGAATGCCTGAAGCTGCCATAGGAAGAGGAACAAGACTAACTTCACAGCCCATCTCTCTGGCTCTCTTCCTCAAGCCAGGCACAGTCCATTCATGCCAAAGGCACTCCCCATAACTTTGCCTCACACCACAGCCAGCAGGCCCTACAGGCTATGCCGGGCCCTGAAGGGCCCCCCTGGCTTCTCTCTGAACAGGGCCTGACTGGCATTGTCTTGGCAGGTGCTAGCCCTGGCTCGGCAGCAGAACAAGAGAGTGAAGGTGGTGGGTGGTGGCCACTCCCCCTCGGACATCGCCTGTACGGATGGCTTCATGATCCACATGGGCAAGATGAACCGTATTCTCCAGGTACTGGGGCCCTTGGCTCCTCCTCCTCAGCTTGTCCCTAAGCTGAACAGCTTCCGTCTCTGTCCCAGATTCCTGGAATGAGATCTCCAGCCTTCGCCTCAGTCCCCAGCCTCTCCCTGCTTGGGGTCCTCAGGGTGACGACACCCTTGTCCCTGTCCTTCCCCCGGAGCCCTCCCTGGGCTTGCTCAGGCCACTTGTCAAGTCTATCTGAACCTTTCTGGCCACACAGGGCGTGTCCACACCATCTCCTGCTGTAGCTTCCATTCCACTTCATTTAAAGAGGTGTGAGAGAATAGACTCCAGGGACAAATGCAGAAGAACCCAAAGGGACACCGAGCTAGGCTTACAGATAGAGAAATGAAGATCAGAGACGGGCAGTGACTTGCCTGTGGTCACACAGCAAACAACAGCAAAGCTGGACCCAGGCTCAGAACTGCCACTAGCTTCCCATTGGAACACTATCTATCCATACAGTTCCGCCAGGACCCGCTTGCCTCGGGGACTTGGGATCCCAGAAATGTGTGCTTAGGACTCCAGTCCTCACCTGCTGGGGCTGGCTTCCATGAGCAGAGTTCCACAGAATGTCTCCCGCTCCCCCACAACCAGCTAGCAATGACCCAGGTTTCTCTCCTGTGAGGGTGTTTACTCAGACTGACAGGCTGTACTTTGGAGCAAACATCAATCGTGGCAGTAATGAACTCTGATTGCTAATTAGTGAGGACTGGGTGGGCTCCAGCAATTGATTTTCTGAGCT
Source organism: Acomys russatus (assembly GCF_903995435.1). Lineage (NCBI taxonomy): Eukaryota > Metazoa > Chordata > Mammalia > Rodentia > Muridae > Acomys > Acomys russatus. The sequence goes on along the minus strand of NC_067154.1, from coordinate 8,888,508 downwards.
CTGGGCCCTGAGTGGGTGGGTAAACAAGTTCTTTGCAGTTGGGCAGATGTGGATTTGGCGTTTCTGTTCCTATGACCTTGGCTCTTGGTGTGGCCCGTGTGCTGTGGTCAGATCTCAGTATCCTGACCTGACCGAAGCAGACATTCAGAGGGGAGTTTGTGCTTAGACATTTCTCTTCCATTCCCAGTTCTTCGCCAGGTCTTCAGGGATGAGAGCAGGCAGAGACTGTCCTCCAAATAGCAATGCCAGGCCCTGTGGCAACAGGCCCTGTCCCATTTTCCCCAGTGTGGACAGGGTGCAGAAGCATGGGGGTGTGGCCCAGTCCCCAGGCTAGCCCAAGTGTCCCTGGGCAAAGCTCTTCATTTCTCTGGCTCTCGTTTCCTTCCCCCTGTGAAAAGAGAAGTCACATGGAACATTCTAAAAGGCCAGAGGTGGGGCTCAGTGGAGAGTGGGTGCCCAGTGTGCGCCAAGGCCCAGGTTCTGTTTACAACACTAAATAAATAACTGACGTCATGAGACAGGCAGCAAGGAGTTAAGGCACACTTCTGTAATCTGTCCACTTGGAAGGTGGACACAGAAGCATTGTATGTTGAGGCCAGCCTGGGCTACGTACTGTTTCAAAAACAAGTTTTCCCGCAACATTCCAGCATTCTTGGGGCTCAGTACCCGCCTCCCCTGGCTTTAGATTGAAAAGTGACTCAAACTGACGCAGGCTAGGATAGCCATGCTCCCATCCCAGAGAAGCAAGAGCCCAAGTGTAGCCTAGCTCATCCCAGTCTGTGCTGACCTTACAGGTGGACCAGGAGAAGAAGCAGGTGACAGTAGAAGCGGGTGTCCTCCTGGCTGACCTGCACCCGCAGCTGGAAAAGCATGGCCTGGCCCTGTCTAAGTAAGAGTTCCTCCCCCCCGCCCTACCTAGGCCAGGGCTGCCTCCTCCCTTCTTGCTCTGGGCCCCACCCTCAAGGATCAGGCATTGAGTTAATCATGCTTCTTGGGGTGCGCCCCTTCCTCAAGGCTCTCTGCCATTCTTACTCAGGCTGCCTTGTCATGTCCCGTGGGTTAGGGGAAAACAGGTCCATGTTTAGCAGAGTTTTGAGCAATGGTCTTAAACCAGGATGAGGCAATTAAGGATTACATCTTTCCAAAAGGCCTCAATATACAACTGGTAATATATAACTACGGAGCCCAGCACACAAAGACAGGCAAAAACAGTCCTGGAGGGCAGAAGAGCGGGGGTGGTGTGTCCTGCGGTGGCCTCTGTCCCTTCACCCAAGTGCATTTGTCATTGCTTACCTTAGTGCTCGGGGTTGCCATCGACACAGCAGTCAAATGCGGTCTGTGACTGTGGATTTCATCCAAGAGAAAGCACTGTCAGATACTGGAACACTAGTCTAGAAATCTTACTACAGCTGGAATTAACCCTGTGGAAATCTGTGATTGATCTTCAAGCATTGGTGGTCGGCTTGCCTCAGCCTTTCTAGCATAGTCCCCACCATTCTGCAGTATGGAGATCATTGTGCCCACCTCTCCAAAAGCCAGGATGACAAGCAAAACCTAGACCCCACCTTTGAGGAGCTCCATCAAGGGGCAGGTGGATGCAGAAACTGACCAGCATTGATCAGGAAATAGGTGCAATGTCAGGGACGTGTTGAGGGGGTGGGTAGCAAAAGATTCAGAGAACCCTAAGTTCATCACTATTCATTCTGGGCCTGGACCCCAGTCTAAGGAGCTTAGATTTCTTCTAGAGTCCTGAGGAAGCTGTGTAGGTTTCCAAATAGGACTGGTGACTGGTCTCTCTCTCTCTCTCCCCCTCCTTCCCTGCCATCTCAGGGAGGCTCACCGTCACAGACATGCTGGGATATCTGTGTGTTCAGATTCAAGACAGTACCATGAGCCTTGCTGGGTTGGGAGCAGAAGAGTCTTAGCCAGATCATGTGGCTGTGCTTACAGAAGATGCCTTTGGGGCATGGGGGAAAGGGACCTGTTAAACTGCAGAGACCTCAAAAGACTAAACATCTAGGCCTCTCTGCAGACTGGCCCATGCCCCAACCAGCTAATCTGATTGTCCACGGAGATCAGAAAACTGGGGTCCAGAGAGATGGTCTGATCACAAGCTGGGCCATCAAAGGTGAAAAGGGAATTCTGAGGCAGAAAGAGAGTCTTCTGCCCCAAGAAGCACCTGCTTCATCTGGGGTTCCAATGGTCCTGAGAAGCCTAACTGATCTCTGATGCTCCTCTCTTTGCACCTGCCGAGCCCAGTCTGGGAGCGGTGTCTGATGTGACAGTTGCTGGCGTCATTGGGTCCGGAACACATAACACAGGAATCAAGCACGGCATCCTGGCCACCCAGGTGAGTTGGCTCTGGTGTCCTTGGCCACTTAAGTGGGTCTCCTGTGTTCATGGCAGGGCAGGTACAGCTCCACATGGGCCTCAGACAGGTACCCCCAGAAATACCTTTTCCTTCCTTAAACCTTATTAGGCCTAAAGGAACCCCAGGCTTGTGAGTGCTTTAGCCAGCCCAAGGGACACTCTCATCCCCACTTCTGCATATCCTATATCCTCATGGGCAGCACAAGGCAGGGGAAGGGGGCCAGGGAGGGAGAGAGCAGCAACTCCATTGGAAGTTATAACCAGGAAGAAGGCGGGAGATGAGACTACCCCAGTGTAGCAGTGGAGGTAGGACCCGGGGAAGGTACAGGGGTACAGGGGTACAGGTGTACTGTGGCAGAGCCTGTCACATCTTTAACTTCACCTGATGAGAGTCCAGTTTGGGGAAGTGGTTAAGAGTACTAATTTGGAAACTGCAGCTTGAATCTTAACCTATATCCATCACTCCATGGATATGCATGCACTGGTAGACCCTAGCTTCTGGGTACCTTGCTTCTGGGTCCTTAGCTAAAGTGAAGATAGCCCAATCCACAGGGAGAAGACAAATAGAGTTAAGGCCATGAATTAGCACACATGGTACCTAGCACACCAGGAACAGCCTTTCTGAAGGCCAAACACCTTCAATTTTTAACACTGGCAACTTGGAGTCCTTATTGGCTTTTGCCATCTAAAAGCTGGGCCCAAGGGGCCCATGGGTAGCTGGGGGTAGAGGCAGCCTAACAGTACCCCCAGGATATGAGCCCAGCTCTTTCCACTATCCAGGACTGATGTCAAGCTGGCCATGTCAGTTGCTACACGCTAGTCATCAGTGTATAAAACTAATTTCAAGTGGCCACCCATTAAAAAACCCACATCGGATTTATTGGTTACTTTTCTTTGGAAGCCCCACTGAGCAGGCCAGGAATCATAGGGAAGGGCTTGTTCTGTATTATGGTCACGCTGATGGCAACTATGTTGGTCATTCTTTGGCACCGTAACAAAATGTCTGAGGAAAATCAGGTCCAAGAAGTAGAAATATATTTTTGCTCATGGTTTTGGAGGAAGGGAAGGGACCCAGGAAAGCTGATTACTACACAGCAGCCAGGAACTAAAGTCAACAAAAGAAAAAGGGGCCAAGCACAGGAGAGGGTCCTTCCAGGGCATGCCTTCAATAATGTATTTCTCCCAGATAGACTCCAAATCTTAATTTTTCACAACCTCCATCCTTGACGAGGCTAGATGTGTTATGTGCTAATTTGGCTTCCGCCAAACCCACCACCTGGCAACCAAGACTTTAAGATACGTACCTGTAGAAGCAAGGTGAGGGGGTGGACAGCTCTCAAATTGGCTTACAGCAGGAGGTTAATCAAAGGCTTCACATCTGATCCTCCTACCTTCTGAGGCAGTTACAACTATCATCCGCCAAGGTCACAGGAGCAGTCAATGCAGAGCCCCTCCCCCCACACACACTCTCTCATGATGCACCTCACAGGCCTGCTATCTTTCCAGGCTCTGAACCTGCAACAGAGTCCAGGCTCCTGTAACATCCTCTGAGATGCCACCCCCCCCCCACCACCACCACCCTCACCACAGCTGGCCACCTTGTCCCATTTCTGTCAGGTCTTCCTCTTCGCTCTCCGGTCACTGTTAATCAGGATTAGTTCAGCTATAGCTGCCCTCTGTCCCTGAGCAACCAAGCACCAATCGCACACGTCAGAAGCAATTTTCATCCAAATTAGCAGGGAGCAGGCTACAGAGAAGGACCTCAATAGCAGAGAGAGAGAGAGAGAGAGAGAGAGAGGCAGAGAGAGAGAGAGAGAGACAGAGAAAGAGAGAGAGACAGAGAGAGAGAGAGAGAGAGAGAGACAGAGAGACAGAGAGAGACAGAGAGAGAGAGAGAGAGAGAGACAGAGAGACAGAGAGACAGAGAGACAGAGAGACAGAGAGAGAGAGAGCGCATCCTTCTGGAAGTGGGGACCAGGGGCACCTCTACCAATTTCAACCAAATACCTCCATACCAGAAGAAATCCTAAGTTTCTGGTCAGTAGAGCTGGCAGGAGTATTATTTCCTTGGGGTGGGGGGTGGGAGCAAGGAGGGGGATCGTGTCGCCTATTGAAGAGGAAGACTCCACATGGCTGGGGAAGGCTGTGGGATCACACTCTACTGTGCCATCTCGGGGCACATGTGTGCTTACTTTGCCTTGTCAAGAACCTTCTCTGGGGACCTGTGCCCTCAGAGAACCACCCCCCCCCCAGGCAAAGGAAGCTAGCTGCTTCTTGATTTTGAGGCCAGATCTCTACTGGGATCTGATGCCAGACACAGCTTTCCTCTCACTCACTTCTCCCCTCAGATCCCAGAATGCTCTCTCAGGTAGTAACAGTAGACCCGATTAGGAAGTTGTATGGATGACCATGGTGGCTCCTGGGAATAGGCGTTATCTGGCCTCTGTCATAAGGGCAAGCCAGAAAGTGGGGTGATGACTGGGAGGGCTTTTAAGTGTGACACCTCTCCCAATGCCAGGTGGTGGCTCTGACCCTGATGACAGCTGATGGAACAGTTCTGGAATGTTCTGAGTCAAGCAATGCAGATGTGTTCCAGGCTGCAAGGGTGCACCTGGGCTGTCTGGGTGTCATCCTCACCATCACCCTGCAGTGCGTGCCACAGTTCCACCTGCAGGAGACATCCTTTCCTTCCACCCTCAAAGAGGTACTTATCTTTTGCTCCTCACTGCCCAGCCTCAGAAAACAAACAGAGGTCCTGACATACGGTCCCAGCCCTCAGACAGTTCCCATGGACCTCTGATGCCCTGGGGGACAGGATCTTACTTCACCCAACCTTCCTCGGCCCTTAACCTCTGATCCATCTCCCCAGCCCCAGACTGGCTGTTCTTAAGGGCATTGACTCCCACCTGTCCTGTGAGGACATGCCAGAGCTCCCTTCCCATGGAAGGTACCACAGGCTTGATCTATCCCTAGTCTCTAAACATAATTACATTCTAAAGAACAGTGACAGAAGGGCCGGGCATGGTGGCACACCTTTAATCCCAGCACTCGGGAGGCAGAGGCAGGTGGATCGCTGTGAGTTTGAGGCAAGCCTGGTCTACAAAGCAAGTCCAGGACAGCCAAAGATACACAGAGAGACCCTGTCTCCCCCCCCCAAAAAAAGAACAGTGACAGATCTTCAACCCCCCTCCCTAGGCAACTGATCACCCCAAAATTGTGGACTTTCGTGAAGGAAAGAGAACTTTGAAAACAGGGCGTTTGTCTGATGAGAGAGCACAGAAAGGTACCGCAGGGAGACAGAGGGTTAGCTAGACAGGAGTAAAGATGGCGAGGAGACTGTGGTGTCCCAAAAGCAGTAGGTAATGGGCATCCACAGGAGGCCGCAGGGAGTCAGATTAATACCCAGGGCAGATCAATCCCAGGAGAGCATTGCTGGCCTCCATGAGGAGAATTCCGTAGAGACATTTGTGCTGTGATACCATCTCCAAGGAGGTAGTAAGAATCCAATGATGAAGATGATGGTGATGAACATGAGGATGATAGTGATGGTGATGATAAAGACAAAGGTGGTAGTGGTGATGATGATGATGATGATGATGGTGGTGATGATGATGAAGCAGCAGCTTGTGATGGGGAGGCCCATGATGGTGATGAAGATAATGGTGGTGGTGATGATGGCGATGATGGTAGTGAAGTTAGAGATGATGGTGGTAAAGATGGTGGTGATGAAGACAGTGTGATGGTGGTGGTGAAAATAGTGATGACAAAGATGCTGATGATGACAATGATGACAATTAGCATAAAATCAATAGTACTAGATGCGGGACCTGGAGCCTTTGTAGAGATTCTCTTGTGCCTAGTACCATGTTAAGTACTTTCTGGTCCTATGATCTCATTCGATCTTCATAACAATCCCACTGGCTGCTGACACTGGCTCCAGGCTGTACCCACCACTAATCATTCCGTGAGCTAGGATGGCTCTCATCTCCTCTAAGCTACTTGGGGAAGTCAGTACATATGTGAGTGATTTTAACACCCAGCATATTTTAAGACGTATACCATACTATTTGGTAATATTAAGACAATACTTAAGACAACTTAGGTATTTTGTCCTATTGGAAGTAAGCCAAGACACAGCTAGGTCTTGACTTCTGGGCTTCCTGACTTTTTCCTGTGAATAACAGCCGCTCCTGGGACTAGTTTTTTTTTTTTTTGTTTGGTTTGGTTTGATTTGGTTTTGTTTTAGTTTTGGTTTTGGTTTTGGTTTTGGTTTTGGTTTCTCAAGACAGGGTTTCTCTGTGTAGCCTTGGCTGTCCTAGACTCCCTTTGTAGACTAGGCTGGCCTCGAACTCACAGGGATCCACCTGCCTCTGCCTCCCAAGTGCTGGGATTACAGGCATGCGTCACTGCACCTGGCTCAGGACTCATTCCTTTGCATTACTGTCACCAGTGCATGGCAGAAGCATCTTAAATGAGAAAAGGTGTTCTACCCATCATGTCAGGGAGGGCACAATAGACAGAGCAGGAAGCAGAGGAAAGGGAATACAGTGAGGGACCAAGGCAAGTTACCCACTTCCTCCAACTATGCCCTACCTTTGACCCCTTGCCACTTCTCACAATGCCTTCACATTATGAGTCCAACAAGAGATTGGCTCATTAAGTCAATGAGAGACCTCATGCGCTACCCATCTCTGGAGACGCCCCCACGGACCCACCCAGGTCGGCTTCACGAATCTAGATATTTCTCAGTCAAGTTGACAGTCAAGATATCTGTCCTTCTTCCTTTTCCTCTTGCGCCAGGTCCTCGACAACCTGGACAGCCACCTGAAGAAGTCAGAGTACTTCCGTTTCCTCTGGTTTCCTCACAGTGAGAACGTCAGCATCATCTACCAAGACCACACCGACAAGGTAGCTGCAGTGTGGGCCCAACCTTGCACAGCATCCTGGGGCTGCCAGTCACTAACACACATGCACACTCTACCCTCACCACACCCATAGTCCGCATACCTTCCATCCAGGGTGACTGACATTCGTTGGCCCGGTAGCCCCCGGAAATGGGATTATCCTCAAAAGTACAGTTATGAAGTAACAACACAGATAATTTTGTGGTTGGGGGTGTCACCCCATGAGGAACTGTATTAAAGGGTCACAACATTAGAAAGGTTAAGAACTGCTGCTGTAGATTGACAGATTTGTGAAGAGTGGCTGAGAGTCACCTACACAATAGGATCTCAGGAGGAGGGCAGATGGCATCTTTGTCTTATGAAAAATAAATACAGGCCAGTGAGATGGCTCATCTGAAAAAGGCATTTCCTACCAAGCTTGATGACCTAAGTTCAACTCCTGGGACCCATGTGGTAGAAATTAGCTCTGCTATGTAGAAGTAAGGCTTCTAAATTGTCCTGGTAGGTGGGCCATCTCACTTTCCTCCTTCCCCCTCTAACATGAAGTCACTCCTGGGACATGTCTTCCAGGCTGACATTATAATAATATGGAAGTCAGAAGGCAGGTGAGCACCTGGTGCCTAACTCACAGTGTGTATCCCTCCCAGGCCCCCTCCTCTGCGTCTAACTGGTTTTGGGACTACGCTGTCGGGTTCTACCTACTGGAGTTCTTGCTCTGGATCAGGTAGGGGTGCCACGAGTCCTCTGTCTCCACATCCCCCCTATGCTGTGGAGGATGAAATCCGTCAGAAGAGCCCCACCTTCACACCTGCATGTTGGGTCTGTCTCCTGGGTCTAGCCCTGGCTGTGCATTGGAACCACCTGGAGAGCTTGGAGTTCACTCTAAGGTCAAAGAATAACATCATTACAAGGATTTCAAGGCATAGTTTTAATAAGACGCCCCAGGGGCCACGAGCCAGTGGACTGGGAGAGGCAAGAGGAACGTATATATCTTGGGGAAGGCCGGGGTGAGTCCACATGAGCAATGCCTGTACTAAGTCAGTGGGAGTGGAGGTAAAAAAAAAAAAAAAAAAGTGGTGGATGGGTGGCTTGGTGGTTGGGTGAACGGATACTAAATGTCAGTCAGTTTTTGTTGCTATGACAAAACATGTGAGAAAGTCACTTTAAAGGAAGGAGGGGTTATTTTGGCTCATGGGTTCCAAGGGCTCGGGGTCCATGGTCCTTGGTGCCCCTGCTGTGGGACTGAGGCAGAGACCTATGATGGTAATGTCATAGTGATGAAGAACTGAGAGCAGGCTGGGAGGAGGAGGAAGAGGAGGAGGGGAGAGAGAGAGAGAGAGAGAGAGAGAGAGAGAGAGAGAGAGAGAGAGAGAGATCCTGAGGATTCAGAGGTACAGCCTCAGGGACCTAATTCCTCCAAGCAAGCCGTGCCTCCTCAGAGATCATTGATGGTGTGGCAAGCTGTTGACAAAGGTACCCAACAGCTAAAAACCAAGCCTCTGTGTGTGTGTGTGTGTGTGTGTGTGTGTGTGTGTGTGTGTGTACATGTGTGTGCATGTATGTGCACTTAGTCCATGCCAGGCATGCTCCTCCTTCGCTTCTCACCTCAGTTCTCAATACAGCCTCTCACTAGACAGTCTGAGCAACAAGCCCCAGGCTATGCTTATCTCCACTCTCTCTGCCCTGGGGTTACAAGCAAGCACTGCCATCCTGGCGGTTTTTTTTTTTTTTTTTTTTTTTTCTTTTCTTTTCTCTCTCTTTCTTTCTACATGGACTGTGGGAGAGTTGAAATCAGATCTTGATTTTTACACAGAAAGCATCTTATTATTGTCCAAGCCATCTCCCCAGACACCAGGATCAAACCCTTAACACACAGGCTTTGGAGGGACCACCACACCCAAACCAGAGCGCTATCTCTCAGAGGTACAAGTGTCAGACTAATAACGAGTAGCAGGAGAGCCCAGACACGGACTAAAAGGTTTCGGGGCAACTGAAGCTGGCCTGTCACCATCAAAGTGGGTGTCCCAGTGGTACTGAGATGGTAGATAGACTCAGTGGCATGCTGCTGGCAGCAGAAGGAACATTGTCACTGACAATGGCATGTGGTCATCCGGGTACATTGTTCTGGCTTCCCAATGGAAAGAGAAGAGGAAAAGAACACTCCCTCTTGGAATTTTATTTTGCCACCACTGTGATCCCTTCCCGGAAGCCGTCCTCACTGCCTCCCAGGCCGGTCATAGAGGTTTCTCTCTGGCAATGTTGGTAACCTCTCCGTGCCTCAGTTTCCATGTCTGAAGGGAGAGTGTAATGATAGAGTCTACCTCAGGACATGCTGAGATGGCTTAAGCCCCTCACCCAACCACTGGAAGGAGGACGGTGTGTAAGGCAGGCTGTCACCCCTTGCCTCTCACACGTCTCTCACTTTGCAAGTCTCCTATCCTGAGGGAAGTGCTGCCTAGGGGCCCAGGTGGGACACGGTGGAAAGGCTGGCTGGTGCTGGCTAAGTTTCTCATATCGCCTGTTCCACGCTGTCCACCATCCCCTCAGCCCCACAGCAGCTGATTCTACCAGCAACCCTGCAACCCTCAACCCTCCACACAACAGCCAAGCTTATCGCTCTGCTGCTATTGCAAATGAGACTTTTTTTCCCCCTTAAAGATTTATTTATTTATGATGTATATAGTGTTTCACCTGCGTGTACACCTGTAGGCCAGAAGAGGGCACCAGATCTCATTACAGATGGTTTGTGAGCCACCATGTGATTGCTAGAAATTGAATTTAGGACATTTGGAAGAGCAGATGGTGCTCTTAACCTCTGAGCCATCTCTCCAGCCCCAAATGATACTTTCTTTAAGACATAATTTACATGCCATGCAGCTCATCTTTAAGTGAGCCATCCACTGGCTCTTGTGTCTCCTGTAACCATCCCCTCCTTTAGGCCAAGAATGCCAACATTATGAAGGAGCCTTATTGCCACCAGCCTTTACTGGGAGATGTTAGGAGGCAGCTCAGCTGTGGAGGACCCTGAGTTGTTCTTTGTCTTGGTGACTGATTTGGTCAAGGTCCCCAGACTTTGTGGGGCATGAATTCATGGTATTTAGGTGGGCTTCCCTCGCAGTGGTCCCCACGATAAGCTTTGGGACTTCAGTCCCTGGGCCTGTCTCCAGGCAGGCTTGAGGCTGCCCTTGCTGGTTCTGTGTACTCGTGCAACTAAGGTTCCCAACGGGCACAGCTTTACATCCTTAGCCTATTGGGACGGCTCCTTGAGCCTTCAGTGATGTGTCACAGTTGGAGAGCCTCAGCTCTGGGGCCTCGGGTAGCACCAGCTGTGATGCATGCCCTACAGGCCCAGCCATAGAGGACAGCCCATGACCTTATTCCCTCCCGGGCTAGGTCCCATCCTGTACCACCCTGGGACAATGCTGACAGTGTTCTTGCCTTTGTGTCATAGCTACACAATAAACATTTAGGGTTTTCATTAAGAAAAAAGGGAGCCTGTGACTACTTGAATATACACATGTGTGTACAAGTGTGTTTCTGCATGTTTATGTATGTGTGTATTTCCATTTGCATGTATGTCTCTATGTATGTGCACACATGTGTACATGTATGTCTATGTATGTTTCTTTGAGTGTTTGTGTGTAGATTTTGAAAATAGTGACTTGTTTCTTTTTTTAAGATTTATTTATTATGTATACAGTGCTCTGCCTGCATGTACACTCACACACCAGATGAGGGCATCAGATCACATTATAGATGGTTGTGAGCCATCATGTGGTTGCTAGGAATCGAATTCAGGACCTCTGGAAGAGCAGTCAGTGCTTTTAACCTCTGAGCCATGTCTCCAGCCCCAATAGCATGTTTCTAGAGCCAAAAGCTGGGACATAGTTGTCGCTTCATCCAAGAAGCACTGGGTTCTCCTTTTATAGTTCCCTAGGGAACTCCCAGCATTGTTTCTAGGGGTAGAAGTCTAATCCAAGACCCTCTCCCAGGACACTGGCCACTTTTAGCTGCTAACTCTGGGCAGCATTGAATCAAAGCTCCCAGGGTGTAGAAGGAGGGTGAATGACACATTCTTTATGGAGGTAAACCTGGTAGTCACCTGCTAAAGTTAAAACTGCAAATCAGCCTCGCCCTAGCTAGCCAGGATCGTAGCTAGGCTTTGAGTCATAGACATTTGTTATTGTGTGGCAGAAAGTGACAAGACATTGCACAGGTCTTATTTATTTATTTATTTATTTATTTTGGTTTTTAGAGACAGGGTTTCTCTGTGTATATCCTAGACCCACTTTGTAGACCAGGCTGGCCTTGAACTCACAGCAATGCACCTCCCTCTGCCTTCTGAGGGCTGGGATTAAAGGCATGTGCCACCATGCCTGGTGACATTGCACACGTCTTAGGGACTGTTGGTAGGTGAAAGGTGAGAAAAAGCAGGCACTGTCCCTACCCAGACCAATACCATACTGGCCCAGCCTGGATACAACATGGCCACTGGGCGACAAAGAGTGAGAAGTGAGGGCCTGCTCTAAAAAGAACTCACTCCATGCCTGCACACAGCTTATGCACAGTGAATACTGGCCCCCCCGAACCCCTCCACCCTGCCCCCACAGCACCTTTGTGCCGTACCTGGTGGGCTGGATCAACCGCTTCTTCTTCTGGCTGCTGTTCAACCGCAAGAAAGAGAGCAGCAACCTCAGCCACAAGATCTTTACCTACGAGTGTCGCTTCAAGCAGCATGTCCAAGACTGGGCCATCCCCAGGTAGGGCCACACCCAGACAGGGCTATCCCCAGCTAAGATCTTCCCCCAGATAGGGCACTCCCCAAGGCCTACCCTGAAAATAAAAAGGGGGGCCAACTCTAGAGTGGGGAGTCCCTGTCACCATGAGTCCCCAGGGCTCAGGTCCCATGGGGCTGGGCGAAAGACTGGGGTCTGGGGTCATCTCTTCTTAACTCTGAAATCTCTCCCCGGGCGGAGGACAGGGAGAAGACCAAGGAGGCCCTGTTGGAGCTCAAGGCCATGCTGGAGGCACACCCCAAAGTGGTGGCCCACTTCCCCGTGGAGGTGCGCTTCACCCGAGGTGATGAGATCCTGCTGAGCCCCTGCTTCCAGAGGGACAGCTGCTACATGAACATCATCATGTACAGGTGACACTCTCTTCAGGGGGCGGGGCGCAGGGAGCTGTCCCCTCGTGTGTAAAGGGGCGTCCTCTTCTTCCCTCATCTCCCGTCTTCTCTACTGGGAGGTGACGCTGCCGATCTTAGTAGCTGGAGACGGTAGCGCACTCCTTTGCGGTCTTATGATGTTCCCTCCCTGTGGACGCTTGTGACCTATGCCACTTAGAGGCTATGCTGCCTCACTGTATTCTGGCATCAATAGTGAATTGGTATTAATGAGGACCATCAGCCGTTTGTGAGGACTATGTAATGGGATGAGCCCTGTATTCTAGCTCATCTGCTCACACCTGTAAGATGTCTGGTGGCCTGGTGGACTCTGAGACAAGTTTAGGTTCAACAGAAGAGAGGCATATACCCGAAGTTAGGTCCCTGCCTGTGAGGATGCACTTGTCAACCCCGTGCCTGGCTTTCTTTTCCCCTCTCTTCAGCCAGCGGGAGGCACCTGAAGGAATTGACTTTTCCAGTTTCTTGTTAAGATGTATCCCTCATCTGCCACCCGCCCCTCCTTCCATCTCACTTCATGCCTCCAAATGTTGCAAAGCCTTCTCTGGCTTTGAAAAAGGAAAAAGTAGCCACCCTGATCTCTTTAGGGTATTCCTCCCGTGGGGATGGCTCTAAATCACTGCAAAGCCAGGAACAACTAAATTTATAGTTTTTAGGGAGCCTCAAAGAGCCACAGAAGACTTTCCGAAAGAGCGGTGGTCTAGTTCATAGAGGGCATGGCTATGGTGAGGCTCGTGTGTCACTGGTCTGCGTGTCTCACCTTCTAACTCATGTGTCACTGGTCTGCGTGTCTCCTCATCTTCTCGCTCCTTGAATTTGAATTCAAACGCAGAAGTGAAAGTTGCCGCGGGAGCATCTGAGCATGTTTGTTTGGAATCTTAGCACTGAAGCCAGATTTGGGGATCAGTCGTTTTGGGGCTGAGTACCTGGACGGGAGGACCGATTGGAGACAGTAGGTTACACAGCCTTGCTTACCAGATGTGAAGGAAGTCATGTGGGGATCCCAAGTCACTCACCAAAGTACTGTGTGTGTGTGTGTGTGTGTGTGTGTGTGTGTGTGTGTGTGTGTGTGTGAGAGAGAGAGAGAGAGAGAGAGAGAGAGAGAGAGAGAGAGAGAGAGAGATGTGTAAGTATTGTATGTGACTTGTGTGTGTGGGTGCTGTGTAAATATCATGTGTGTTATGCATGTATATCATGTGTGAATACTAGCTGTGTGACTATGGTGTGTGTTGTACATAAATATTGTGTATTTTAAGTATTATATGTGGGACATTTTATATTATTTGTATACTGTTTGAATACTGTATGTATGAACAGCATGGGCATATTGTGTGATAGTCACAATGGAGACTTATTCTGACAAACACACCACTAGCAGTTTTGTCACAAGGAACATCATCACCCTGTGCAAACCTCCATGGTATAACCTCTGCACACAGCTAGGCTGCACGCCTGCACAATACATTGTATCTGTTGTATACTGTTGTAGCTAACCTGTGTAAAGCAATGACCTGGGCAAGAGGAGTATTTCACCTCCATTGCCTTAGGGATCTGTCTTTTACCAAAATTAAACTCACAGTAATGTCCCGGTACCGCCTGGCGAATACAAGAAGGGACAAAGTCTTGGGAGACCCTTGGGGATGTGCAGAGAGCAAAAGCCTCCAGGCGCCTGCCCTGGCTGTGCTGTCCTGCAAGGAGAGCACAGCCTGATCTGTCACCTGCTAGATTAGGGACAGGTCACAGATGGCACATCATGGGACAGGGCCAGCTAACCACCTTCTTCCTCTCTCCCCTAGGCCCTACGGCAAGGACGTGCCTAGGCTGGACTACTGGGTAGCCTATGAGACCATCATGAAGAAGTTTGGAGGCAGGCCCCACTGGGCAAAGGTAAAACTTTCAGACGTGCCTCTACACCTATGGCCTCGGGGCAGCTGCTATAAGATTTGGATCCACTAGAGGGCGCTCTCTTCCCTGTTACACTGAGGAGCCTCTTAGAGCCCTGACTATGCCTTTCCTACACTATGGCTCCTGAAGCCTAGCCGTTGCTGGGCCCTTGGGGGGGTTCTTCATAGAAACTTCCTTCGCTTTATCAGATTTTCCTATGGAGCTTGTGAACAGGATAAGGTAGACGTCAGTGTGCCCATTTAACAAATAGAAAAGTGAAGGCCTGTGTGGTGGTGGAACCAGAGCTGGGCCCTCCGGGTTGGGGGGTACCAGTGCCGCATCCTAAGCCCTTTCAGCTGTACTTTACAGATCCCTTTCTTTCTGCCTGGGGGCCTGTATCGTGTGTAGAAGAGGGGGTACAGTGCCATCACGCAGGCTCAGGAACTCTGGGTGCTAGCCAGCAGCCTCCCTTGACCTGTCAGCTCTGTGAAGACAACGCCTGCTACTTCTGGTTGCTTCTACAGGCCCACAATTGCACCAGGAAGGACTTTGAGAAAATGTACCCTGCCTTTCGCAAGTTCTGTGACATCCGGGAGAGGCTGGACCCCACTGGAATGTTCTTAAATTCGTACCTGGAGAAGGTGTTTTACTGAAGCCGAAAGTGGAAGCAAGCCACCCTGCCCTCTCACATTTCTGCTGCCTCGGTGGGGTGGGGGGTGGGGGGAGTAGAGCAGGGGCCGACCTCTCCTTCTGACCCCAGAGAAGGCCTGGGCTCTGGGCAGCGCCTCTGTGCTTCTTTCTCCATTATCTCCCTAACAAGATGTGGCCTCTGGAATTCCTGCTTGCATTTCCATGAGTCCCGCGTACGTCACAATCATCCCAGGAGAAAGGGGATCCTTTCGTATCTGATCAGATTTGGTCATTCCTAGGTTCTACATGTTTATCAGGTACAGAGAGATTCCTGGAGCCCACAGGTCTCTAGCCCTCTTCAGAAGGAAACCCTTGGCGAGAGTCTTGGCACAGCAGTGGCATGGAGCATGCTCACTTTGTAGACCAGGCTGGCCTCAAACCCACAGAGATCCACCTGCCTCTGCCTCCTGAGTGCTGGGATTAAAGGCGTGCTCCACCACACCCTGCCCTTTGCTTTCTTTTAGCCTTAAAGGTCTTTTGGATGCCGACTGCCTGTTGGTCCTGGGCAAGCGGTCTTCCAGAAGGGTTCATCTGGCCTTCTGACTGCCACAGCCTGACTCTCACAGTGTTTAGAGTAACACCTGCCTCATCTTCTTAACAAAGACCAATAGTTGATCCCTGTCTGTCTCTCCCTTCACCTTGGAGACAATTCTTTAGAGAGGGATCCCAGCGTGTCACCATGTCCCTGGCTTTCCCCGGCTATCGTCCTCATCTTCCTCGTCACAAGATGTGACTTCGGTTTGCTCTGCAGCCTTTCTGGAGTGTTCCTTGGAGAACCAAGGTGCTCCAGGTCCTTTGTAAGAATTAAAAGGCTCTGAAGTTTGTTTTTTTGTTTTGTCTTTTTGTTTTGTTTTGGTTTTGCCCTTGAGAAATTCATACTTTAATTCTTTTATCTCAGAAAGAGTTAAAATGTAAAGTGTGCTTACCAACAGAACTGTCAGATCAGTTGAGAGCCAAAGGACTTGGATAGACATTTCTCTACAGCAGATACACAAAGGCCAACAAACACACAAAACCACGTTCAATGTCAGTGCATCTCAGGGAAGTGTAGAGGACGCTACAGTGATGTGCCGCTAGTAATATCAACAGCAACGAACATTTAAATGTAGAAGCTTACTTAAAACACTATGAAGTTTTCAATTCGTTTTTTAAACTTGATTGCCTTCATCTCGAGTGTGAGCTTTGTTGATAACAATGTCATGTTGGCAAGTCAAAAAGTTGGACATGCTCACTGGGGGAAGCCTTGGGACCACAAGAGTCCACACTAACTGCAAGCAGAGTTTGTGGCCTTCAGGCCGCCTTGCAGACTAAGGCTTGTGAAATCACAGGTACCTAAGCCCAACATGGAACCCCTCACTATAGATGTTATCCATTTGTCTCTGTTGGGCTCTGAAATGGATCAGCACAGCAAATGAGCAGTAAATGTGGAACTAGAGAGATGACTCAGAGTATGTACTGCTCTTGTTGAGAACCTAAGTTTGACTCCCAGCCCATGATCAGGAGGCTTATGCCCACCTATAGCTCTAGCTCCCCCTTCTGGACTCTGTGGGTACCTGCACTCATGTGCACAAACCCACGCATAGACTCATGCTTGCACACAAGTAAAAGTAAGTCTTTTGGAGGGCAAGAATAGTAGTAAACTAAACCCTGTGGCATTGGAAATCTCCAGGTCTAAATCGCCTTCCACAAAAGGAAATTGAGGCTCAGGAAAGTGAAGAAACCGGTCAACATCTGAGAGCAAGCTACACAAGACAATGTCTTTAACCTCTTCAATCAAAACGAAGGGGAATGAGATGGGTTGCATAGGCCTGGGGCTTGGGGAAGGCCAACTACTTCTTGCTTAAAGGAAACCACGGGGGCTGTCTGATATCATGACCACCCAAGCCCAGCTGGGGCCAACATGGCTGACCAACCTGCCTGCTGACTGTCCTTGGCTTCACTATCATGGCAGCTTGCAAGACTGCCTTTCCCACTATTCATCTGATGTCATAACACATCTGGAAAGCCCCATAAAAGGTCAAAAAGAGGTGAACCCTAACCCCGGGAAAATCCACACGTGGAATCTCCCACTCCACTTGAATTCATAAATCAGCGCCCCTCCCATTAAGTTTTCTCGTAAAGGAGGCTCTCTAAATCCCAGCGACTCCACTCTCTTGAGAAGCCCTCCCTTCCTCAGATGTCCTTCTGCCCCCTTCTCAGGTGTGTCTCTCTCCATGCCCACACTTAGAGAAGCATGGATTGTCTTCTATCAAGTCCCCAACTTCCCCTCTTTCTTTGTTCAATTCCAACTCCGCTTCATACAGACTCATCCTAAAGATGCTATTTTTGGAGCAGAACAGTGCACACAAGGGGCACCCTGGAGAGAGCATCCCCTCCTGACCAGAGCGCCTGTTACAGTGTGTTTCTCTCCTCACCTCCCATCCCCAAGACAGGGTTTTTCTGTGTAGCTTTGACTGTCCTGGACTTGCTTTGTCCACCAGGCTGGCCTCGAACTCACAGCAATACAGTGTGTCGTTTAGATAGTTTACATCTCGGTTGTTACACTCTATCAACTGAGCATTCTCTTCAAGACAGACAGGCAGTAAGGGACACTAGCCCCATCTTTGCCTGTGGAAACTTGTGGGTACTGAGATGTGTGCCGAGCCTGGACTCTAATAAGTAGGCAGTAATCAGTACAGTGTGCAAGAACTAGCTGGGCGTGATGGCACATGCCTTAATCCCAGCCCTCAGGAGTCAGAGGCAGGCAGATCTCTGTGAGTCTGAAGCCAGCCTGGTCTACATAGCAAGTCCTGGACAGCCAGGGCTACACAGAGAAACCCTGTCTTGAAAAACAAACAAACAATAAAGGAGTATGCAAGAATTTAAAATCAAGTTGAACTATGGGGACCAGTGGCCTCCTGACCACTTTGTACTTGTGCGTGCCTTGGAGCGGGGGGGGGGGGGGGGAGGAGAGAAGGGGGATATTTAGAATCACAGCACAACATCAGCCCTCCAAGCTGAATTTGGGATGAGAGGTGACCAATCCCACTTCTCTCCAGATGCTCACTTGTCCTCATAATCCTCAGGTATGCCAATGAGGAAAAGAGGGACCCAGGTGAGCTCTGAGGCTCCCATGGGATGCAGCCACCAGCTCATCGCTCAAGTTCTTGCCAAATCTGAGTACATGGGTCACCTAAAAGCTGAAGACAAGTGGCTCTTATGCCCTGGGGTGTCTGACTCAAGGTAGAACATATGTACACAAGTTGACCAGGCCACCTGCGTGATGCCCGAATGTGAGATGTCCCCACGGGCTCATATGTCTGAGCATTTAGTCTCCAGCTGGTGGAGATAATTGCTGGAGGTTGTGGAACTGTTAGGAGATGAAGCCTCACTGGGCTGTGTCTGGAACTGCCAGCCCAAATAAGCTATTTTTCCCTTGAGCTGCTGTTATTGGTGTGTGTGTGTGTGTGTGTGTGTGTGTGTGAGAGAGAGAGAGAGAGAGAGAGAGAGAGAGCGAGAGAGAGAGGAGAGAGAGAGCGAGAGAGAGAGAAAGAAGAAGAAGAAGAAGAAGAAGAAGAAGAAGAAGAAGAAGAAGAAGAAGAAGTAATCAAAACTGGAGAATGGATAAATAATGTGCCTTGGAACCTTAGCTAAGACATTGTGACCTACCAGGAAAGCATACCGGTAGAGGTGACTGGGGAAAGTCCCTGAAAACTCACCAATGGAGGGAACACAGAGTTCAGGAGAAGGGAGTCTCTAGTCATAGCAGCCTCTCGTAGGTCTTTGGACCGGGCCTCAAGCTAACCCAGTGGCTGTACACAGGAGAAAATCTAAACCTAATGTGGGTGCCTGCCATGGCCCAAACAAAACACTAATCTTGACTGTGTCAGAGAAGGGAGCAGACGCCAGACACTACATATCATAGCTAGCTTCAAATTAGACATGAGTCCCCCTGGTCCCCGTAAGTAAGGTCCCTGGCCTGAGGTCTTGCACAAGATGGAGTTTATCACAAGAATGGGAGAGTGGATGCCAGAAAAATCATCCCCTAATCACACAGGCCAAGGGGGTCTGAGAATGGGACCCCACAAAGAGGTGTACCATCACCAGGCTATGGAGAACAGAGGTCACTAAAAGTCTGAGCTGCTGACGTCAGCTTTGCCTTGATGTCTTTTCCACGAGACAGGGCCTTTCAGAGATGAGAGAAGCCCAAATATTTCCAAAGAGGAGTCACCCATGTATGTCGTTGGTTTCAGGTTCTTGACATGTGTTTATAGACATGGGGTGTGTTTATACAGCCAGAAAAAAAATAATAATAAATAACAATAGCATGTTGCGTTGAAGGTCACCAAGCTCAATGTGGCCAGTTTTGAAGAACTAACTCCTTGTAACTTTAGGATGGGTTAGCTGCTGCTTTGAAAAATGCATTCTCACCTGGGATGATGTCAGCGCATCACTGTGGCCTATTGGCAAAGATGTCATGGTACCTCGTGAACAAGAGCTGAGGGGGGTAGGGGAAGTGGTCCTCCAGTCACTCCCATGCTGTGACATGCCTTGGGACAGTCAGAGACATTGGAGGCAAAGATGAGGTCTCAGAGAGTGTGCCGACTCAAGACATGGTCTTTGTTCCCCGGGGCACCTGCACAAGTGAGGGCAGATCGTGGGAGCCCAACCTGTAACAACTCCATCCCAAGCCTAGATGCATCCTTCTCTATTTCCAGTTGGGCCAGAGGTGGTCAGAGCTGGATCATAAGTCGCCGAGGGAACTGTGAAAATACTGATGCTGCCTGGCCATTGTGAAGCGATGTCATAGTCAGCGAGGACTACAACAGGGACAATAGGGACCAGAAGTGAAACTGGGTTGGAGTGAGGACAGCACACACAGTGGCAAACAGCTCATCACGAGCCTTGTGAGTTTGCCAGTGTGCCGTTTGTTATCTCGCGGGTAGGATCCGTGCTCACTGCTTCCCATTCGGAATTCTAGTGATCCAAACCCTTTCTGTACTATCTCTTTATTTTCTTTGTTCATACTGGATTGGCCAAAGCTCTTCTAGAGAACACCCGGCAAGGCTAGGTCTGAATAGGACACTGAGCTAAAAGCCTTGGCAGCTATAAGGCCACAACGAAGCCCCTTGGTACCAAATTTTGCTGTTTACTAGCTTCAAGGATGCAAAGAAATGGTCCCTGTAGTTTTTTGTTTTTGTTTTTTGTTTTGTTTTGTTTTTGTTTTTGTTTTTTGACAGTGTCACTCACAATGGCTTCTCTCAATCCCTGCAAGTATCAAACTAAAGGTGCTCAATGGAGATGTAGACAAGGGCTGGTCAGCACCACCTGCTGGCAGCACCTGGTACTGCAGCTAACCTATACTTGAGCCTGACCTGTGGATGAATGAACTTTAAAACCACTTGAGGAGAGAAACAAATGCCCAGCACAGTAAAGATATAAAGATTAGGCCCTGGCTTGGTGGCACATGACTTTAATCCCAGCACTCTGGAGGCAGAGGCAGGTGGCCTAGGACAGCCAGAGCTGTTATACAGGGAAACCCTGTCTTGAAAAACAAAAACAATAAACACACACATAAAAAGATGTAAAGATTATATGGAGGGGCAGTGATTGGAGACCCCATTATCCCATAAGGTGCCTCAGGGTCCTAAGTTCTTACAAAATAAAAATAAAAACTGCCTCTTCGGATGGCCTCCTGCTGGCCAGTTATGCATTAGAACACCCATGTGCCCCATTCTCTCTCTGCCTTGATTTTCGGTGTATTCCCTGGGAGACTGCCCCACCCCTGTCAGAATACAGTAGACAGTGCTGTAGTGGGAAGGAAAACATCTCTGGCCTCAGGAATTTGCCTCGGTGGCTTATTGGAACCTACCTGTCTTCCCCCAAAGTGAGAGGTTCCCCCACTGTCATGATAAGAATTCCTTACTCTCCACTGTATGGAGAGCCAACACAGTATACAATTTCAGGTGTTACTTGTGGGGTTTCCTTTGCGTGCGTGACCTTGTGCATAGTTCCTTGGTCTCTTTCTACCCAGGTGTTTTGAGGGACCCTCTTTCCTCTGCCCTGACAGTGCTGAGGTTATGAGTGTGTCACTGTGCCTGACTTGACCAAACTCCCCGGTTTGTGTGGCAAGCACTTTACCAACTGACCCATTAGTTCTTTGCTTCCTCTGCATACTAAACGAAGATGTGTGGCCAGCAGGAAAAGTCAACAGACCCGGGACACACGGATCGCAAGGCAGCTTTATTGGATTAGTTGCGTGAGGGGAAGCAGTTTTTCCCATGAGCAGCAAGTGCAGGCATTAGAGTGCAGACTCCAGAGGAAGGGGAGGCTGGTAGAGTGGAGGCCTACTCGCCTGGGCACATGTGGAGCTCTCTTGGGGGGGGGGGGTCTGTGGCAACCTGGGGGAGCTGGGGGGATTCACGCCACGAGGCCCCTTACTGTGGGAAAGCAATGCTTCTGTCTCATTCGGCTCTGAAAAGGGAGGAGGAGGAAGAGAGTCAATAACCCCCAAGAAGCAGCCAGCAACACCCACATTCTTATCACCAAGGAAAAACATTTCCCAGAGGGAAGAAAATAAAATCCCGGGGGCTTTCCTAGTTTATCCCTGCGACCCTGCCACAGGGAAAGGCACTGTGCCCGGAATGTACATTTCTGCTCCTTGTCTGGACTCCTGAGGACTTTCCAGTCCCCCATCCCCTACCCCTGTGTCCCAGAGCCTCAGAAAGTCTTGTTCATCAGCCCCTCGGGTCACAGAGAGGCTGCCTGCTCACCGGTTCTTCCTGCGGTACTCCTGCAGCGCTTTCTCCGCCACTGTGTCCATAAACTTGGGGTTATCCCTAGAGACTTCTTCTGGTAACACCACTGTGATGGGGTCAGCATCAAACAGCTTCACCACCACCTCAGTGACACGGGAAGGGACTTCTGAGTCAGAAGAATGAGTTGTCACCTAGAAGAAGACAGATGAGGCGTCTCCGCACGATGTCTACAGAGCATGCCCTTCTTTGACAAAGGATATGACATTTTTCTTTGCCCCATCAATAAAATATGAGTCTTCTTGTCATATGTTGCCACTCAAGATGTCTAGACAATTCTAATCAAAAAGATACTGATTTGAAGGGACAAATGGCATTTGAAAATGACTAGCGGAGCAGGCATTCCAGAAGCTTGAAGTGATTTTTTTTTT
Organism: Acomys russatus; assembly: GCF_903995435.1. Taxonomy (NCBI): domain Eukaryota; kingdom Metazoa; phylum Chordata; class Mammalia; order Rodentia; family Muridae; genus Acomys; species Acomys russatus. Next base: position 8,866,316 of record NC_067154.1, on the reverse strand, counting down.
TTTCAAATGTTTTCTTGTTGTCTTATTTTCTTGTTTTCGTTTTGTTTGGGAGAGGGTCTCACTGTGTAGTCTAGCCTGGCCTCAAGCTCTCTACCTTCCTGCTTCAGTTTCCCCAGTGCTGGCTTAACAGCCATGCACCACTATGCCTGGACCCCAACGTTTGCTTTGTACAAATGTTAGCTGCTAGCAGTTGAAAGGGGCAGGGTGGGGGAGGGGGCTCCTAGTACAGTCACTGCCTGACAACAAATCAATTCAAGTGCCTCTCAGCAAGGCCCAGAGCAGGGAAAAAGCTTTGCGGCCAGGCAGAGAAGCCACTGGCCCAGGGAAGCTGCCCAGAATTCCCCATTTTAGCAAGCCACGGAGCCGCTCACTCTCTCCATCTTAGAAACGGGACTTGGATATTTGACCTCGAGGGGTCAAGGTATTTCAGCGCTACACGTGCATATGGTCCTCCTAGTCCCCGCTGGTGGACACTGTAGGTGGTCTCGTGTGGTACCTTTGTCCCATCGCACCTCTAAGAGGCACGCAACTCCTCTAGGCCACCCCTGTGGCACCACTCACTGTAGACACCCGAAGGTAGTACTGGTCTTCGCCCTGGGTGAGGTTAGCCAGCTGGGACACCCAGTTGAACTGTTCATTCAGCTGCTCCAGCAGGGATGAGGTGTTGAGCATCTTGGTCTGGAGGGACCGGAGCAGCTCGTTGTAGCGCTGGGTCAACCTCTCGGCCACCTGGAGCGAGTCGTTCAGCTCCTGGCGCAGGTGAGCTTGAGCAGGGTTGTTGGTTGAACAGTCTGCCCAGGGAAGAGAGAGAGAAAAGGCACGACGCGTGAAGAGGAAAGTTGCAACGGGGTGAAAACGCCCTTGGGAAACCAGCTCCTGCAGTTGGAATCCGAAGCAGAGCTATTGCTAAGAGGAAGTCTACAAACCAGTTCTTGTGGTTTCCACAAAACAGTCCCCTTCGTGCTTTCGGAGACAATGTGGTGGCTCCGCTAAGCTGTGTGGGAGCAGCACAGGGACTAAATTCGCCTTGGGTGGTAGACGCGACCAGCCTTGGTGACTGGTCACAATGCTGTTGATCATGCTCTGGGGAGCACCGGTGCCCATGACTCCTTGTGTGCAGCCCTGGAGTCACTCCCCACTGCCTTGGTTCCTCCCAGGAATCACTACCAAATAGGAGGAAGCTACTGTGCACTGGACACCCCACAGAGAAGAGGAGCACTATTTAATTAAGTGCACTTTCTGTGCGCCAGACATACATTAAGTGCTCCAGTTGTCCTTTTTTCTCAAAGGATGCTTGGTTTGACCTAAGCATCCTTACCTTACCAGTAATGACACAGGTTTTCGGAAGTAAGAGACTTGCTCAGATCTATAGGGTCAACAATCTGTGGGACCAGGATTGAACCCTCATCTTCAACTCTTCAACCTGAGTTTTTCCTCCTCTGAGACTATGATTCTAGAACATTCTCCAAGCTTACTTTTGAACATATTTAAGAGATTTGGCAATTCTGGTTTCCTAGAACCCAAGCTGCAGAAGAGCCAGCCAGGTCCGTAGGCTACAAAACACAGATATTTGATGCCTGGAAATTGGCCCTTACCTGCCCTTGTCTACCCACAGCTGGCCAGGGGGGCTCTGGTTTAAAAAAAACAAAACAAAACAGGAAAATTGCCGTCTTCCCTTCTGGCCCTTGGGTGCAGACATCAGCTTTCTGGCACCTACAAAATGCCCATGTTTTCTAAAAAAACATCTGGGAGAGGCTATATCAAAACTAAGCAAGATAGGAGAAAAGAGAATCTCAAATTAAGGAAGACAAGAAAGGAGAACCTTCCAGGCCCTGCGTGGCAGCCGGAACCACGCACACTAAAATAAGATAAAAAGTTGCATAGATCAAGAAACAAGACTAGAGACAAGAAGCCGGGTTGAGAAGAAATCTTCGAGGAATGACCTGACCGCTCTTCCCACTGAATAGCCCACACAGGAAGAGCTATTGAGGGCTGGAACAGTGTAGGATGGTGGTTCTCAACCTGAGACAACACTCCCCACCAGGGGACACTCCAGAAGTTCTGAAGATAATTCTGATTGTCACAGTGGAGGGAGGATTGCTCTTGGACGTGGCAGGTGGAAGCCAAAGACGCTGTTAGTGTTCAGCAATGCTCGGGTCTGCCCTTCAGGGCTGAACCTAGGTGTCCTGGCCTACAGGTCCCTGGTAGAGCCTACCCATATAATTGTAAACATCACAGATAAGAGCTACTGGGTGGCTGGGGTGTTGACTGTTCAGCGTGTGGTCTAGGGTCCCTAAGTCTGATGTAAGAGGTCCGGTCAATATATGGTGATCGGCTTCTCTGTGCTCAGGCACTCTGTCATTCAACTGCCCTGACAGTTTTGAGGGGAAAGCCTGCAGGTGTGGCCACATATTTGTCTATAATTTCACGCCATAACCTTTGAAATCACTCGTGTTTGTTTGCATGGGCTCCTAACATCCTAGCAGGAGTGAGGCTAGGAATATTTAACCAGCCTCTGAAGGTCTGTGTTGGCCAGCTACCAGTATGAAGTAACAGCAAAGAGAAAGCTTAACCCTTTGTGATCTGAGCAGGGAGGCATCCCACGAGCCACTGTAAAGACTGGGCTCAAAGCAAGAGCACTTGATCGCTAGCCAGACCTGACAACACTGCAAGGAACAGTTTTGGGTTGGCTTGTGTTTTGTTTGGTTTTCTTTGAGACAGAATCCCACTACGTAGCCAAGACTGGCCTTGAATTCAGCATCCTTCTTACCTCAGCCTCCCAAATGCTGTGATTAGAGGGAGGTCCCACCATACCCAGGCTGCCTGGGCAACTGTTGAAGGAAAATAGTTCCTCTTCTGAGGGACTGATCCACCAGAAAGAATATAGCCAGGATACCAAGGACCACTGTCACGGGACATAGCTCAGGGTCCCTACGGAGAAGCCCCAGGGTGCTGTTCACAAGCACAGCTTAGTGAGATGTCTCATGTCTTGTACGCTTAGATAAGACACTTAGCCATTCTGCAAGGTGGGAAGAGAGCTGCACCCAGCTCACAAGGTCATTCTGAACTGTGAACAAACACCCGTGATGTGTTTACAACTGTGCCTGACATGTGGTGAGTGCATGTTGTCTACACTTTCATACTTTGCAGTTAATCTGAAGCAGGCTGCACTGTAGTTGGCACTGTGGAGCAGAGCAGCCAGGAGAATGAGATCTGGATTGCTAGTGGCTATCACCAAATTCCATAGTGATACCCACCACAGACTGTGGGTTTCCCATGGGCCACAAGAGTGGCGGGTGCTTTCGATACAAATTTTGCATCTGAGTCTAAGTACAATGGGTGTGGCTCGGTGGTAGAGCTCTCGTCTAGCATGCATGAGGCACTGGGTTCTACCCCAGCTCCCTCAAAAAGGAATCTCACATTTGACCATGTCCCCTGGAGGGGGAGACCTGGTGGCACTTAGAGGAAGGACAGCAAGTAGCCAAGAAGAGACTTGATACCCTATGAGAATATATAGGGGGACGTAATCCCCCTCAGGAACAGTCATAGGGGAGGGGAATAATGGGAAAATGGGGGGGGGGAGGAATGGGAGGATACAAGGGATGGGATAAACATTGAGATGTAACAAGAATAAATTAATTAAAAAAAAAAAAAGGAATCTCACTCTAGATATGAGGACAGTAAGGAATACACCAGAGCGAGGAGTCTCCCAGGGACTATGGCTCACGGACAGGGAGCTAGTCTCTGAAGAAGGGAAGTGCCAGTAAGCCACTGGTGACCCAAAACCAGGTGACCACAGTGCCAGATTATATACTGGTACCCCCACTCACCCACAGACAAGATCTCCTGGCACTTCTCACACTGGCCCTTCATCTTCAGGCATCCTGTGGAGTTGTGGCGGATCTCCTTGCATACCGTGCGGTCATCTTCACCTTCTGGACACATGAAGGGAGAAAGGAGCAGGCTGAGGCACGTGGCACTTTGGAAGGGAGCCCACCAGACACCCATCCGCACTTCTGCTCAGCCCCATGGTCAGGGCAAGATGCAAGATGCAGCTTGGTTGCTTGCTTGCAGACGTGGGATGCCCCAGTGGCTCCCTAAGGAGGCCCCTATAGCTCTTCAGTGGAACTGGCCTGGCCTCCCACCATCTCTATGTGGGGAGATCTCCCCTGCCACATCCCCTCAGCTGTGTGCCTTCCAGCATCACAGCAGGCTGTTCTTCATTCTCCTTAGCTGGCAGTACTCCTCAACTGACCATGAAGCCCCAGGAAGCGGGAGTGTTCCCTGACAACACAAACCATCCCTGCTAATGGAGCTACAAGAGATGAGTGTTGGGTGCCAGGCCTCCCTGTATTTCTAATGCAAACCATACTGTATGGGGTACGGTGCTGGGACACAAAGCACCGATGAGGAAAGATGCTCCTCAGGCACCGGTTTCTTGTGTCCATGTTACATTTCATCCCTGCAGACACTGCCTGCTAAGGTCACAGCCATGACATCTTCTTTAAGGGTGATACAGACTGAGATACACTCCATTGCCTGGAAGGGCAGGCCTCCCACACCACACCCTCAAGAGTTCCCAGGAAAGACAGGCTGTGGTCCTATAGGAGGTACAACCCAGATGGCACCCTGAGTTGGCTGCAAAGACCACAGACTCCAATCTCTACAGTGATAAATTGAGCTGCCCCCCCTACCCCTACCCCTACCCCCGGCTTGCTCATCTGCATTCCTTTACCCCTGACCTAGTTCCTTTATCCTGTAAATGGCAAGGATACCAGCTGCACAGGCTGCTGGGAATATTAAGAGTGGCTCATACCAAGCCCCAGAAGAACCTTAACATCTGGGAGAGCCCCATTCCTGCTTGGGTAATGAGCAATTGTTTTCTGACCTTCTAAATTTATCGGCATGAAGTGGACGCCTGGGCCGTGGAGCTGGACGTCCATGGCCTGTTGCGCCTGGTGTATCATATCAAAGAAAGGCTGGAACATGTTGTGGAAGCTCAGGGCCCCATAGTGGGAGAGAGGCATGAGGCTGCGGACCAAGCGAGACTTGGGATATAAGAAATGAGGCCTCCTGTGTGGAAAGCCGAAGGGCGAGATATAGTGTGTGTCCTGGAGCTCGTGGGTGAAGAACCGGTCCTGGAACAGTGTGTCCATGATGCCAGAGACCCGGGCAAAGCTGTCCTGCATGGCGTCTAGGACCTGGCTCTGCTGCCTGTCACTCTCCAGCAGGGAGTCGACACGGTCTCCGTTCATCCAGAAGTAGAAGGGTGAGCTCTGGTTCAGAAACTCCTCCAGCTGGGGATGCAGAGAAGTGCAGTAAGCTTAAGAGGCTGCGCGCTCCAGCCCCTTCACCGATCACGCAGGCGCACTTCAGCTCTTACGCCTTCTCCGATCACGCAGGCGCAGAACTACTGTCCTGCCTCTAGGAGCCCATGTCAGGCTAGCGCCCTCCATCTACCCCTCACTGCAAAAGCCAGAGACTCACAAGTCGTATAGCCCCAGAGGAGTGCCCAGTCATCTTTGGCCACCTAAGACAGCCACTCCCATCTAGCTGCTCAGCCTTCAGGAGACAATGAATTGTACTGAGTCCCAACCGAGCAAAGCTCACAAGGAGATAGAATCAATGCTAATACACTGCATATTCTTAATCCCTTCCTCCTAGATAACACAGGATTCTACCATACCACGAGGCAGTAGTTTACCCAGCTAGTTGAAGGTCCTGTTGGAGAGGGCACCTGGCACGCGTACCTGGGGTGATTGCTTACAGCTGCACTCATGTCAGACATCACTAATCGACCACCACACTAGAAAGGCATGTAGCTAAGCGATGCTAAGCAACTGTATCCAGCCTGTGGAAATAGGCCTGTTTCATGGATTCTCCACGTTCCCCATTCAGAATCCAGGCCATGTACACATCTCCTTCTCACCTGGTGGCCAACCAGACCAGAGCCGCTTCTGCAGACGCGGGCATAGAACTTCATGCAGGTCTGCTTCAGGCACGGCTTACACTCTTCCCAGAGGGCCATCATGGTCTCATTGCACACTTCCGGGAACGCCTTTAGTTTCATCTCGGAATCCCTGGTGTTATCTAGAGCATCCTTCAGGAAGATAACAAGGCCAGGTGAGCCACACAGAGACCCAGCCGGCTTCCTGGTCTGTGCACAACGTGCTCCTGCAGACCACATCTCCGCTCTAGCTGCGCTGTTTCTTCTCAGGAGCCTCTCATCCTTCACGGCCCAGCTGCTCCCTAACTGTTCCACGACCACTCTGCTTTACGTCTAGGACAGTCTCTTCTTCAGGCTCCACTCTCCTTTAGACCTCACTTCCTCTTTTCATCTCCCCAAAACAAGCCAGTCTCATCTTCCTATTATAACTGTGGCCCCTGACATGCAAATCGAAGCTATCAAAGCAGAAGCCACATCAACCATCAAACTCTCACTATCATGCCCCTGACCCAGTCATTGGCTCCAGGGATCGACAAAATAAAAAATTTAAATCCTGTGCCTGAAGAGATATTAGTTTACAGCAAATGTGTGTATCTACATACAGATATGAAAAATAAACAAATGGATGGGTGGATGGATATGTGTATATATTCGTGTGTGTGTGTTTGTGTGCGCGTGCGTGAGGGTGTGTGTGTGTGTGTGTGTGTGCACCAGAGTCAACTTAGATGTTCAAATGCCAAGGACAAGTTAAACAAATGATAACTCCGCAGTCCCCACTTATCAGTGTTCTTAGCTATTCATAGTCAACCACAGACTAAAAATAACTATTGTAGGGGGGTGGGGTGAGGGGTTGAGGTATTCTGAGAGTAAGAGAAACCACATCTACATAGCTTCCTCTACAGTATGGCATTATAATTATCCTATTTTATCATTATTGTTCATACCTTATTGTCTGTAATTTATAAATTAAGCATTGGTATAGGTAAGGACCCATGCATAGGACAATACACAGTCTCTAGAGGGCCAGCTACTATCTGCAGGCTTCTACTGAGGGTCCTGAAACCTGCGGCCCTGTGGCTAAGTGGGGACAAACAGGTATCTATGGATAGATTACAAGGATTTTACATTAACTTTTAAATATGACAATAAGCATTTTTGTGTTAACAGTAATTTTGAATGCAGAAGAAAAGAGTAATGGGGAGCAGCTAGGTGTTCCATGCTCCACCTCCCCACCCCCCACACCATGCCCCATCCACAGAAAGGATCAGAAAACCTATTGAAATGTATCTGGGCCTCAGGCCCTGAGCCAGACTTGCAAGGAAACCAGATCCAAGCCCTCAGCCCAGAGGCTTTCACAAGCAAATGCGCTTTCCCTGTCTCCTCAGTCTAGCCCAGCAAGGACTGTGCTAGGACACCATGGCAACCTAGCAAGGCATCTATCTGGCTACCATGTCCCTTCCTCCCCTCCAGCAGGGAGAGCTGGGCCTCGGTCAAGGCTTGGCCCTACCTCCTTCTTCTTCTTGGCTTCTTCTAAGCTGTTGAGCAGTGAGTCGCGCTCTGCGTTGGTTTTTTCTATGAGGGTCTTTATGTGCTTCACTCCCTGGACAGCGTTTTGAATTTCCTTATTAACGTACCTACTCCCTTGAGCAGACATTTCTGTGAGAGAGAGAGGGGAAGGTGGGATGAGTTGAAGACGAAACAATGGCCGGAAAAATAGCCCAGGAGCCAGCTGGACTGTGAGGAAGCCATGATCTGATGGGGGCGTCGGGGACCTGTCAAGCTGAGGTTCCATCACTTCTACCCCAAGCCAGTGGCAGCCCTTATGGTCTCTGTCCTGACTCTTTGTCTCATCACAGGGCTTAAGGTAGACTCTACCCCTCAGCACAGCAGCCATACTATGTCTGACCCCTGCCATCCCACCCTGGGGAGCCAACAGCCACAGAGGCCATTTTAAGGAAAACAGTGGTGGGAAATGATAGCTAACCTCTTAAGCATCAAAACATAATTGAAAAGTCTGGTTTTTTGACATAGAGCTTTCTGGAATTCACTGCGATGCATCCTTTGTACTTCTTTGTTCCAATGCACAGTGAGTGACAGGTGATGGGGACAGGAGGATTGAATGAAACAGCACCAGACACCATGAAGACAGGAAGATAAATGAAGAGCTGCACTCACCATGGAGACTGTCACCAAGGTGCAGCACCAGGTGACCGAAGCAATGACGCACAGCGTGTCACAGCAGTGCCGCTCAACTGGCTACTTATCCTGTGTCAAGTGCCGTTTCCCACACCTCAGCTCTGTTCTATCTGCTACCCCTCCCTGATGTCACTGCCAAGCATATCTAAGGAAAGTGGGAAAAAGGGTGGGGGAACTATTGAGCCGAGGGCAAGACGGTCCAGTTATGCAGCATGAGTGAGCCTGGAGGTTGCCAGTCCAAGCACAGCTTGTGTTCAATAATATTGTATTACACCCTTGAAGAGTGCCTGAACCTTGACAATCAGGTGAGGTGATGGATGGCTAATAGCCTGACAGTGGCCATCATTTCATTGTGCCCATCAACACCAGAGCATCAGGCCGCATTGGTTTTAGTGAAGACCTCCACAGACCTGGTCAGCTATGAGCAAGAGGTTAGGTGAGAATGAGGGAGGAAAGGCAGGTCTCCAGGAGAGCCTTGGAAGACGGGGTGCAGGGGAGAGGGCGATCTCAGATGACTAGTTCATGTTGGATTGCACTGTCCTTTTCCAGAGAGGAAACTGGTGGAACCGGGTTTCCAGGGGGATCAGTGTGGGGGCATATTGGGAAGAAGTCTGGATGTCACACAAAGGGGAGAGGGACAAAGTTTCAAATGGTCCAGGCACAGCTTTGAGGAAAAACTAAGAGAGCCAGATGAAGGCACTAGAAAAAAACAAATGAGTGATATGCAGCCAACAGAGGGGCTTGAGGCAGAGGTCAATGTCTAGAAAGTGCCTGACCAAAAAAACAAAACAAAGAAAACACCAAAGCAGGAGGTAGAGCTTAGAGACTGAGAGACAAGGTGCAGTATGGAAACAGTCCTCAGCAGTTGGGAACTGAGCTTTGGGGGATGGCCCCGCCCCAGGCCCCACCCCCTCCACCTGAGGGCCAGCTTAGTCTACTTGCCCTGGAGCTCATTGTCGGAGACCACCTGCTCTCCCAGGACCACACCATTGTCCCAGGTCAGCAGCAACCCCACACACAGCAGGAGAATCTTCATGGTGTGGCCTCCTCTGAGTCTGGAGTCCCAGCACGTCTGTTTGAAAAGAAGAGCAGAATGTCATCATGACAGCTGGGCAGCTTATGGGGTTCCTGCAGCCTGCTGCAGCTCCCTGGGAGAGGAGGTAGCACAGTGTTGGAACGCGTGGCCCTCATCTGTCCCCCAAGGTGGCACTATTGCAGTTTAATACTGAAGAATGTGGGAAAGAAAAAAAGAATCAGTTGACACCTTCAAAAGGCATTGGAGGCAGAGAGGCACTGGCAAGAACCATGCCTCAGCTGCACAGAGGATACAGGCTCTCTGGAGTGGGAAGTGCCAAGCTCTAGGCTGAATCTTTTTCCCCCCTGGAGTGCCCTACATAGTGCAGATGGGTTTCCTGCATCTGCGTCTTTATGTCTCCAAAGCATATTTAACACATCAGATACTAAAGATGCCTCTCTCAGGCCCTGCAAACATCTCCCTCCTATCCCCTTCAATGGGACTGCACCCTCCCTCACAGCACAGCCCCGCGCCCCTCAGGAGTGCTCTCAGCCTCCCAGAGCTATCTAAGTGTGCTTTTCATAAGTCAGCGGTAATATGCACCCCCTCCCATCAGCAGAGGAAATTCGATCCATTTGACCATTTCTGGGTGAGCCTTGTGCCAGGCTGAGGATGGATTGGGGCAAAGCAAGAAGGGGAGGACTGCTTAGGGAAGCAGAGAGGGCAGAGCTAGGGAAGGGAAAGCCAAAGCTGGAGTGAGTGAGTGCCCATGAAAGCCCCTTCAGGAGGCCAGGCCATTTGGCTCCAAATAATCCCTCTCACATGCCCGCTGCCTCTAAGCCTGAACCAGCAGGTTCTGCCAAGGTGCCCCTGCCACCACTGGGCTGGCTGCCCTGAGCCAGGGGACACAAGCCGAAGCCCCAGGGTTACACAACGGATCCTTTCCCAGAAGCTGGATTGGTTACATAAAACACCACACACACACACACACACACACACACACACACACACACACACACACACATACACTCCTTGCATCTCCAACTCTGCCCCCAGAATGGCTTATCTGGACTCACCAACTTCCTATAACTAACTACAAGAAGAAGGAAAGGGGAGTGGCTTCTCTTTCTGAAATGGCTCACTCTTTTTTTTTAAATTAATTTATTCAGATTATATCTCGTTATCCCATCCCTTGTATCCTCCCATTCCTCCCTCCCTCATGCTTTCATCCTATTCCCTTCCCCTATGTCTGTGACCGAGGGGGACCTCCTCCCCTACTATATGGTCATAGGGTATCAAGTCTTATCCTGGTAGCTTGTTTATCCTTCCTCTGAGTGCCACCAGGCCTCCCCACCAAGGGGATGTGGTCAAATATGGGGCACTAGAGTTCGTGTCAGAGTCAGAGAAATGGCTCGCTCTTAACCCCCCTGCTCTCAGCTAGGCAGGCCCATCAGCACACTGGGAAGGCTTTTACTGAGGCCTCATGATGCACACCTTGCAGGGAGGGGGGCAGGTGTCAGAGAAGAGACAGTTTTCCCAGCCATGGGTGGGCACCTGGGCCAGCCTGGCTTCAGGCCCACTCTCAATCCCATAAACCTCCCGGATGCTCACTGAGGCCTGAACATCGTCAGCGACTGACGATTTGCCCCATGAGAGGTGAAACCACAGAAACACCTGGAAGTGGGAGAAACCCACTTTTGGAAAATCCATCCTGCAGGCTTGGGGATGGCTTCTAAACAGAGGCCGGTGCCTAGGAGGCACAGTAGGACAGTCAAGGAAGACCGCTGAATGGGAGGCGAAGCAGGATCAAGACAGGCTGCAGTGAGTCTGGGGCCTGACAAAGGAGACCTGGAGCCTGGAGAGCCACCAAGATCCCCAAATAAGAAAGGGAGGGTCACTCTTCCACCCTACCCCCTCACTTCTACAAGAGTGCCAAAGCCTACAGACCGTGCTGTGTCCCCCAAACAGGCCGCAAGCCGGTGGCCACCCTAAGAGAAGAACCCAGCCCTCCAAAAACCTCTTTCTTTGACAAGAAAAGTCTTAAATCTCTCCCAGCCTTGCTTTCTTTAATCTGTAAAATGGACATGATACGCACCTCAAAGAAGTGATGCGCTATTCTGTAAATGTCCTAAGAACAGACTCCCCCGGGGTCTGCTGGTAATGCTGGCTCCTGGTCAGCATGCGCTTGCTTCACAAGCTCTCAGGTACCTTGGTGCTGTTGGTCCAAGGACAACGCCACACAGCCCGCTGCCCTCCCTCTACACTGACTCACTTCCTCTCATCATTTGGAGGAAGGCCTACTGCCTGGCTGCCAACTGCCCTGTGTGCATGAGCCCCACCAGGGCCAAGGACCTCCTTATCTAGTGGGAAAACACAGCCTCCTCCCTTGTGCTGTATTTTCGCCACTTCTTTTTTTTTTTTTTCTTCAATGCGTTCTTATAAGCCATCATCCCTTTATGGGTCCTGCTTTCAAATCTTCTTTAAAGTCACACCTCTGTGCCTAATAATCCATTGACTAACACTTGCTGTTTGTTTTACTATTCTTACAAGGTTGGGGTGCTAAATTGTACTCTCATGAGTTTCCTGTTACAGAGCCTGCAAAGACTTTTGAATTCCTAACTTCTTCCTTTAAAAACAGCACCAACACCAGCAGGTTTTAAAACTGGGTCCAGAAATTCTGGAAAGCCAAAAGGGCTTCCGCTCCCATTCGTATAACGTTGGAGGCTGGACCTCCAATCGTTGGCAGGCCTCAGATAGCCATCTATAAAATGATCTGGTGGGATCAGACATCTCCGGCCTGGGAAAGCATTTCTCTGAAGGACTAAACGCATGCATTTGACTAGATGGCTGCAGCATGTCCTTGAATACACAGCGTCTTATTTATTATGCGCCGTCCCAGGAGCTGGAAACACAATGACTCATACATGTAAGACATCAGCCACCACGGAGAGAGATCCACACCTACACGCGCAGCTACTGGCCCCTGCGCCTCCTGCATCTCATCGCGGGCTTTAAACCTCAGTTTCCCCATTTTCACAAAAGGAAGATTTCTGCACATGGCCTATTGAACAGCTTTGAAATTGTGATCCGGGCGAACAACTAAGGGGACGGAGGGCCGGGTCTGAGCCAGCGCGCAGCCCCCACCGTGCAATTCGACTCCCAGCTCGGCTTGCTTGGTGGTGGGGCTCTGGTCACCTCCCAACTCCCCAAGGCTGCGCCAATTCTCTACCTAGCTGCTGCTCCTGCCCTCCCATCCCTCCCGGTGTGGCTTTGGCGCTGGGGTAAGAGAGGTGCGGCTGTCTCACCGGTCTGCGGCGTCGCTCCAGTGCGCTCCTCCTGGTGACGCTTGGTGAGCACCGGAGAAGCGCCCTATTTATAGCGCTCTGCTGGAGTACACCCCCTTTGGGGCTGGCTGCAAACCTGCGTGACTCACGCCCAGAGAATGCCGGGGAATGCACCAAGAGCTTTCTGGAAGCCTGGAGATACGGGTGGGAAGTGCAGCACCCGGCGGGGGGCACCGGGGGGCGCATGGGCATCACAAATGTCGGCGGCGCTACTCTACTCTCTTCGAGCTACCAAATGCCTCAACAGCCATGAACTAACGGAAGAGCCTTAGAGGAAGAGGGATCCACACACTACTCTGGCCCGCTCCTGACCCAAAACAGCTCGGGATTCCACACACACGCATATACTCATGCCCACCCTATTCATCTTTCACATTAACCCATTAACTGCACTCCTTTCCTTTTCTCTCATTTAAATGGGAGAACAGCAGAAACCCTGAGGATGACACTGGCATTGTGCTAGGGAAGAGCACACACCAAGTACTTGGCTCCCTAACCGCTGTAGTACTGGGCTGGCTGCTGGTCCCTTGGCAGACTGATGGAGGGAACTGAAACGGGTTAAGAATGAGAAAATCATACATCAGAGACCCAGAAGGCCTCCCCAGTCTCTGAGACGCATAGAGTTCAAGCGTTGTTCCCATGCACTTGGGACCCAGTCAAGCAGGGTGGCCTTCACTCGACCTAGGAATCTCACACCTATTTTCAAGTACACTATCGCACAGTTCTTCAATGGTATAGCCACTGGTAAAGTGTCCATGTTCCTGTAAATAACCCTTCAATCCATGCTCCTATAAGTAACTCTGGTGAAATGCGTGAGAGAGCAAGAAGAGAAAGGGAGAGAGGGAGAGAGAGAGAGAGAGAGAGAGAGAGAGAGAGAGAGAGAGAAGATTAGGGGAGAGGGAAGAGGACAAGAAGGTTAATGGAGGGGTGGATAAGAACAAAATGCATTATATATGTGTGTGTGTATGCAAATGTCACTATTTAATTATTATGTATAATTAATATATACTAATAAAAAATTTTAAACAAAAACTACTTTGCCTCAGACTTGGCATCCGCATAGGGTTCTGAACAAGAAGCCTATCACAGAAGTTCTCCCCAGAGCCCTGCTGACTCAGTAGCTGGGTCTGTGTCCAGAGGTGCTGAGAGGTGCTGAGAGCAGGAACATCTATTTCAGACATTTCTGGAAAGGAGGAGCCGTCTGAAAGACGCTACCAGGTTGCTACTCCTTGGGGGAGAAGCCAAGCTTCCTCCTCTGAGCCCGGAACATTCGCATGTGGAGAGACAGGACAAGAGCCTGATATTCCTCTCAAGCTGGTGAGGAGCCTGTGCAAGTAACACAGTTTGGGAGGCAGGCTCTGGAAATCATCTAAAAGAAAGAGAAAAGGCTTGAAGGAGAGATGTGTGGTCAGGGGCTGTGCTTCCCTTCATATCTATAAAGGAACAGGAGGCCAGATTTCCACTTGCACAAGGCCCAGAGGCTGTAGTGAGCCTGATCCTTTCCCAGAAGGCAGTCTACAGGAAATGTCTAGGCTTGGGTAGAAGTGGGCTAAAGCTGGCTACAGTCCCAGCTGTGCCCTGAGGCACCCAGGGCCTTTGGAAGAACCACTCTGCCCTCCGGCCTTCGTTTCTTCCGTCTGAGGAGCATAATCTGAAATGTGTCCTCTCTAAGGCCCTCTTTAGCCTAACCTGACTCAAGGCCAAGTTCAGGAAGACAATGAACCAGAAAAACAGAGTCAACAGGAGGAATATTTCTCTCCCAGAAACTTCTCTTTGTTTTCTTTATAAAGAACAGAAAAAAAAAAAAAAAAAAAAAAAAAAGAATTACCAGTAACAGCTACATATTCCATGGACACTGGTGTCCTTGTAACGTTTCTTTGTTGGGCAGCTCCCTCCCTGCTGGAGGTCGTGGGCACAGACTACAACAGCAATGTCTGTAAGAACTGTCCTTTTGCGGTCAGGCAAGGAAATCTGCCTTCATCAGCCTAAGAGGAGACATGGGGAGGGGATGATAAGGAGTTTCCTCCCTCCCCCGTAGGGATTACAAGTAGCCACTTATCTCCAGTTTTCCAAATACACGAGGCCTAGCAGTTCAGCTTTGAGGAAACCGGCATAAATCTTAAATGCACCACTTGAACGATCTGTGTGTGCGTCCGTGTGTGTGTGTGTGTGTGTGTGTGTGTGTGTGTGTGTGTGTGTGTATGGATGTGCATGCATGTGCCAATGCATACATGTGCGTGTGCCAGACCACAGGACAACCTCAGGAGTCGCTTGTCAGCTTGTCAGGTGCCATCCAACTGTTTGTACTTTAGGCAGGATCTCTCACCGGCATGGAACTCGCTAGCTAGCCAGCAAGCCCTAGGATCCTGGCTCTACCTCACAGCCTGGGCTTATAAGTATGGGCCATTTTTTTTATACATGTACCTGGGATCCAACTCAGATTCTCACGCTCGTATTTTACCAACTGCTTCATCTCACCAAGCCTGGATTTTCAGTATTCTAGGAAAATTGCAGAAGACTACTGGTCTGAGCCTCACACAAGATCCTTTTGTTACTTGTGTCTCAGCATCCCCAACAGGTGCTCTCCTGCCTCTATTTTGGATGCCTCTGACCTGGGAACTGGTTACCTCCCTTGCAAGCAATTAGTCCTTTAGGAAAGGCACCTTTGCTGAAGCTCCCTAGCTCCTGTAAGGGCTGGCCCTGAGCCCAGTTCTGTCCTCACAAGCACATAAAGAAATCCTACGTATATCTCGCAAAGGCCATCTGATGGTTGAAGGCAACTCTGTCTGCTTCCCTCAGAGGCCTGGGCTTGGAAGCTCCATGCTTATGGTTATCTGCAGACCCTTCCAGGCTTTGACCTTCAAGATTTGCCACTCTTGAACCACCAAAACCCAGCTCTGCCAGTGCCAGGGGTAATCCAACCACTCAGAGCCAAACAGGACCACCCACTTCCTGCCTTAAGTACTCCTGTTAGCATTGAGCTAGATGCTGAGTCATGGCCTGATTCACAGAGTCATCCGCTTGTCAGCTGGGGTTCTGTCTCTCACCACTTTCCCATTGTGCTGGTGCACAGCTGTAACTGAGGGCTTCAGCTTGGTCTCTTTCCTCTGGGGTAATGGGGGAGAGTGCTGGAATAAGTAAAGGGCTTTGTGGCAATCTGTTTTTCTCTTTAAGCTTTGCTCAGCATCTCTGGCTGCCCAAATGTCTTATATCTGATTTTCTGCCTGGTGCCCTTCCTATACATCCCACAGCCCTGGCACTGGTGTCCTTGTAATGTTTCTTTTTTGGGCAGCTCCTCCCTTTTGGAGGTCATGGGCACAGACTATCGTAGGTCAGCATGCAACCAGGCAGCTTCAGTTACCAACAAAACAAAGTAGACACGGGCATGATCAGAGTCCCAGGACCCACCAGAAGAATCACTCTTTGGGCAGTAGCTATTTAAGGGTACCTTAAGTCAGTCACCATGTTGTCATCATGTGATGCCATCATGTGACAACGTCATGGGTAATAAAACTGTAAATAGTTGCATCTGCCAAGGGTTGGGGAAGAAGTTCCCTCAGCATCTTTTCTGGGCATCCCTGAGGTCTAGAAACATCTCATCAGTTGGTCCTTCTCATCTTCCCATCTGGGATTTTCCAGGAGAAGAGGCCATGGCTAGTCATTCCAGAATTGTTTATATCACCCACCTGGAAATAGAGAAATTTTCCTTAAACAGACTTTACCTTTCCTCTTTCTGCGGGCAGGCTACGCTGTCTGTATTTCGCTTCATACGTTCTCAGTCCCCAGCTTTTATCTCCAAATGTTAAGTTAATGAGCCTTTTTAAAAAAAATTGACCCACAGATTTACCTCAAATCAAGCTTTTGTTCTACAATCACCTAGACCCAATTATCCACATCTGTGCCTTCCTATGGAGCCAATCAATGGCTAGCCAATGGAATTACTTGCTATCTCTAAAAATGGCCAATGAGAACTAGAGACCCAGCTCAGTCGGGGAAGGCTTGCCTAGCATACTTGAGGATCCTGGTACAATTCCTAGACCCACATGCCTGGAACCCCAGCTCTCAGGAGGCAAAGGCAAGAGGGTCATTTTCAGCTACAGAGCAAGCTTGAGGCCAGCCTCAACTTCCTGTCTTTGAGAAAAAATTAATTAAATTATTTTAAAAATACCAATAGTTGAGTCCTCACCCTCAGAGGTTGAGTCCATCTGCCACAGCATTTGAATACATATGTAACATATACGTAATATATTTATAGTAATATGTATGTAGTTCATATTAATATATTCATTAAAACACTGTTTATACACACATACGTGCAGCCACAGTTTGGAAACACAATTTGAAAATTGCTGGTTTATGCTTCTCCATGTCATAGCTAGAGTGTGGTACTGTTCTCTCTACAGAGAACATGGGAGGAGGAGACTCCGGAAGACCTCTAGCCCAATTTTACTCACTCTGGCCGAAGGAAGCCCTGCAGTCTTCCCCATACAACTGCCCCCTATGTCTTATTTCTAAGGCAATGTGTGACACGTGCCCTTCCACAAGCCAACTCTTCAAACATCTGAAGACTCAGATGGTGTCTGACCTTACCTATGTTCCTTCTCACACAAGGTGCCAAACACCTCATTCTCTCTGTGCCTACCCCAAACATGCTCCATTTTGCCAGTGTGTGTGGCTTTTAGACTAAAACAGGGCACCTGGTTAGGTGACCAGGTGGGACAGTAGCAAACATGTTTGTAATTCAAGGGGCCCAGTCTCTGGTCATCCTTGTGTAATGTTATACAGTATTGTGCTCCCTATACTGATGTAAGGCGATCCATGGGGCAGGCTCAGAAGACACGAAGATGCAGACGTTGCTGGCTCTACCTTCCCTCAAAGATTTAAAGGACAAGATCAAGCATACTCAGTAAGCAATCTCCCTTTCTTTATCAGTCTTATTGTCAGCTTCTCTCTAAAGTAGTGGGCTTTTATTTATAGGCATATATTGACATGTAGAGTGTGTGCTTATAAACAAATATATAAGTGAAAATGGATTGC
Organism: Acomys russatus; assembly: GCF_903995435.1. Lineage (NCBI taxonomy): Eukaryota > Metazoa > Chordata > Mammalia > Rodentia > Muridae > Acomys > Acomys russatus. The sequence continues at coordinate 8,848,777 of NC_067154.1, read as the reverse complement.
TGTCCTTTCTCTATTCCTTTTAGAAATTAATATTAAGGGCACTGGAGAGATGGTGCATCAGTTAATCGCAAGAACTTGCTGCTTTTACAGAGGTCATGGTGGCTCACGGCCTGTAACTCCAGTTCCAGGCAATCCAACTCCCTCTTCTGGCCTTCTTGGGCACTGCACACATATGATACATATACATACATGCAGACAGTCATACACATAAGATAACAATAAATATATGTATTGCCTCATATGCAACTTGCTTTCTTCCACCTAATGAAAGAAGATCACTCTGAGTCAACACGTAGGAAGACCTAACCTATGCTTCTGCGAGGCTGCACAGCAACCCCTGGTAAAGCTAAATGTGTCTTACTCAGTCATCTTCTTAATCCAAGTTTGCATGTCGAAGGCAGTGGTTCTCAGCTTTCCTAATGCTGTGACCATTCACTACAGTTCCTCATGTTGTGGTGACCCCCCCCCAAGCATGCACTTAGTCTCATTGCTACATCATAGCTGTAATTTTGCTACTGTTATGAATCAGAAGGTAAATACCTGATATGTGACCCTGAAAGGTCTAAGCAATGTCACAAGTCATGACATTTCATGTGTCTTGGAGTTTCTTGATGCCCTTGTTGCTCATTCTTTTTTGTTTGTTGGTCTCTGTGTGAAGTGTGTGCACATATTCGCAGATGTGTGTGTGTGAGTTGTTGTATGTGTGCCATGGCACCTGAGCGGAGGTTAGAGAACAACCTTGGGTGTCAGTCCTTAGTTACTACCTTGTTTGGGCCAGGCTGTCTTGTTCCCTGCTGTGGACAGTATGCCCTTGGCTAGGGAACATGGGATCTCAGATGGGCATGACCATGTGCAGTTGTATGTTCTGGGCATTCAAACTCTGGTCTTGATGCTTGGACAGCAAGAACCTGGCCAACTCTAGAGGGCTCATTCTTAATGCTCAGATGTATTGTCTGCTGACTTTCCCTCAAGAGTTTCTGGGACTTTAGCTTTTCTAAGACTGTCCCTTCCCACATGACCAGCATGATAGATGCTGTCCTTTGGATGTGCCAATTTGGTGAGCTGAAAACTAACATCTTCTACGAAGTGTAGTTGTGCCTAGAGAGACAGAAACAGAGAAACAGACAAAGACAGAGAGACAGAGAGAGATTATCTGTCTTACTCTTTGTATATTTGCTGATTTCAAGTGTTAGCTACCCACATTGTGTGTCATTTGTGGTGTTCCATTAATTATAAGAGTTTTTTAAGCCGGGTGTGATGGCATACCTCTGTAATCCCAACATTTGGGGAGGCAGAGGCAGGCGGATCTCTGTGAGTTCAAAGCCAGCCTGGTTTACAAAGTGAGTCCAGGACAGCAATGGCTACACAGAAAAAGCCTGTCGGGGGGGTGGGGGGGGAGGGAGGGAGTTTTTAAGTAAACAAAGTAATCCTTTGTGTGTTCTGTTATCTTTCTTTTAAAAGTTATTTTAAATTTGTATTTACTTGTCTGTACGTGTTTGTGTGTGTGTCATATAATTACAGATGTGGAAGAGGATGTCAGGTGCCGTGGCGCTGGAGTCCTAGGTGGTTGTGAGCTGCTCAGCATCAGTGTTGGGATCCACACTTGAATCATCTGGAAGGGCAGCAAGAGCTCTTAACCCCAGAGTCGTATCTACAAGCCCCTTTCTAGCAAGCTGACCTTTATTTGTTCTTCTTCCCCTTTGGTTTTGGAGGCTTCCTCAAATATGTATGCAAGTCTTTTTCTTTAGTCTCTGGGCTTCCTGTCTGTCCAAGCTCCAGGCTGTGGTACACACCATCCTGATGACCCTACTGGGTAACACAAACGATCTGCCCCTTAATCAACCACAACCTTCTCTCACACCCGTCACTACTGTCAAGTCACGCACACACTGCTCTGCTCCTCCGTCTTGTCTTTCCCTGCCTGTCCGTCACATATTTGCTCACTGCGGTAGCATCAAGAGTTGCAGCATGTCACACACCCTTTTGCCCAAACAGCTTTACATGCAAATGTTCATTGCAGTAAGTCATTGGTCTGGTTCCAGGTCTCTGGCTTCTGCCACACAACCAATAATGGACCCTCACTGGGACTCCTCATGGATATCCTGCTGTAGCCCAAGAATCATGGAGATCCTCCAGCTACGGTTCCATAGGACTGACTGCATCCTTCACATGCTCCAACAGCTTAGAGATGGAATAGATGTCGGGGTGGGGCCAACTCAAAGCCCTGGATCTGGGCTGGGTGGTAGCTGAGTTGGTCAGCCGTGGCCTCTCCCAGGCCCTCCTGTGTCCATGCCACTGGGGAGGAGGCCTCGGTTTCTTATTTTTATGTAGTCGAGGATCCAGCCTAGGGAGTGATGCTACCCACAGTGGGCAGATCTTTATACTGCAGAGACCTAGTGAAGAAAATTCCCTACAAGCAAACCCGGTCACCTGCCTACCACACAAATCTATATCTCATCAAGTTGACAGCCAGGATTAACTATCGCAGTACCCTATCCATGCCAAGTTAATGTGTCATTTCTATATATCTAAAGTTTCTCAAACAAACTTAGATCTATATTAGAATCTCCTAGTCTATTCATCTGATCGGTTTGTTGTTGTTTGGTTTGGGTTTTTGTTTTTTGTTTTTGTTTAGAATACACTGTTTTAATCACATAGATTTTCCTTTTTTTGTTCTTGCATATGAAATAATCTACATGAATTTAAAAATGGCATTTCCCAGTTGAAAGAGTATATACAATATAAAAATTGCATTCAATTTATACTTTATTTTGGGGATAGTCACTATTTTAAATTCTCTTTCCTTGTTTGGGTGTGTAACATGTCTGCAAGAAGCTTAAACTATTGTTGTTATTATTTTATTTTAGTTAGCCGACAGACAAGTGATCATTATAACATTTTGACACTCTTAGGTGTGTATTTTACATATTCATTACTGTACATACAATGCAATCAGATATCTTGAATGAAACTGACCATACTTACATAACTTTAAACACAGTATGTTTTCTTTGTTTGTGTTTTGTTTTGTTTTGTTGAGACAGGGTTTCTCTGTGTGCTGTCCTGGACTCGCTTTGTAGACCAGACTGGCCTTGAACTCATAGTGATCTACCTGCCTCTGCCTCCCAAGTGCTGGGATTAAAGGCGTGCACCACCTCGTCCTGCTCCACAGTATCTTTTTAATTATTTCATCTTATTGTACTTGTTAGTCTTTTATTATGTCTAACGTATGAGCTAAACTTTATCATAGATCTATATATAGGAACAAACAGGGTATATCTGTGGTTTGCACGGTTTATGATTTTAGGCATCCATTGAGGGCCTGGGGACCAATTCCCTAAGCATAAAGGGAGTCAGCTAGATGTGTGTTCTATTGGTTCTGTAGAACTCTGAGTAGCATCCATCGACAGTGTTCATTGTACAAGGCTGAAGAGCCTATGGGTGTGGAAACGCTGCTCTGTTTGGTAATCAGGAAGAAGGGAGAGACTTCTGAGCATTGAGACTTCCTTGTCAGGTACCAGCAAAAGCGGAAATGCTCCCAGAGGCTTCAGCCCTCAGTTCAAGGTGGGAAGTATGTAAGAGAAGGGCGAGCACTGGGGAGGTGGTAAACAGAGGCAGAGGAGGAACAGGGAAGCTTGCAAGATGTCGTGGTTTGACTAGGAATGCCCCCACAGATGCGAATGTTTGAATGCTTGGCCCATGGGGACTGGCACTGTTAGGAGGTGTGGCCTTGTTAGAGTAGGTGTGGCCTTGTTGGAGGAAGTATGTCACTGTGGGGGCGGGCTTTGAGGTCTCCTATGCTCAAGCTACATCCAGTGTGTGGCACACAGTCTCCTCCTTGCTGCCAGCAGATGCTAGGCTCCTCCTCCAGCACCATGTCTGCCATGCTTCCTACCATGAAAATAACGGACTAAACCTCTGAAACTGTAAGCCAGCCCTGGTTCAAAGTTTCTTTTTATAAGAGTTGCCGTGGTCGTGGTGTCTCTTCACAGCGATAGAGCCCAAACTAAGATGCTGTGGTAGGGGATATTGGACTCCAGAGGGTTTCTCTGTCCCAGCTAGTTCCCAAATAATCAAGACATAGACCTTTTGGTTTTATAAAAGCTTTAAGGCACCATAACTGGACAGGTGTCAACCCTCTCAGTTAGTTCGCTATTTCCTAGCTACACACCTCAAGTTACTTGCCACAGTTGTTGTCGACTGGGCTGCTTCCGGTCCATCAGGTCAGCCCTCATGACCACGTGCTCATGGTCCGTACTGCCCCCTGGCGGCTTCCGTCTTCTCCTGCTACATCTTCTGCTTCTGCCCTCTCCTTCTGGTCTCAGGGTCCCTCTCTGACCCCAAGCCCCAGGAACCTCAGCTCCCCCTGCTTCTCTCCTACCCAGTTATAGGCTTCTAGCTATTTTATTAACCAATTAACTTTAAATTAGGCACAGCAAAGTTTTCACAACAAAGACCAGTGTAAGTGAGGGTGTACTGGTCTTGACTTCAACCATATTTGGGGGGAGGGGCAGTATTTACCATTAGATTACATAGCACCTGACTAACTCCCAACATTAAGACAGTAAAAGTGAGGAAAGGCTTTTGCCTCAAGTAAAGGAGAGCCAGTGTCTGTGGAACTTCATGGAAGACTTGAAAGCAGGGGTTTGGCAACATTTGTCAGGAACACTGGTCTCTGCATCTTTATAAACCTGTAGTACATCAACCGTCAGTGGTTGTGTTTCTCCCTGGAAAGGACTTTTGCTTTTGGCTATTTCCTTTGACTTTGTTTGTTTGTTTGTTTGTTTGTTTGAGATAGGGTTTCTCTGTACTATCTTGGCTGTCCTGAATTTGCTTTGTAGACCGGCTGGCCTCAAACTCACAGTGATCCTGCTTCTGCCTCCCAAGTTCTGAGATCAAAGGGGTGCACCACCACGGCCCTTCCTTTGACTTTCAACAAGGGTGTGGCCTGTGTGTGTGGCCATCCACTGCCTGCCACAGTTGGAGGTGAAGATGGTACCCAGTAGTCTCTCCGCCCCTCTCTAGCTATTGTAACCCATGTCTCTGCTCTCACCTCCAAGCTTTCGCCCTCACCCAATGGCCTTGTAGCCTCATCCTTCAGTGGGAGGCGCTTCAGTCGACCCAGGACCACCTGTCTGGTTGTGGATAGAAAGTGCCTGGACTTGCAGATGAAAGCGGTCACCCAAAGGCTGGCGTGGACTCTATCAGACCCATGTGCTCCCTCTTGCTTTGTGGCAAGGCTCTGCTCCTGCAGGGTCTCCTCTTTTTGTCACTCTAAACCACACATATCTCCAGGCTCCAGCTGTGGGCCCTCGTCCTCACTCCATAAAGAGGAGTTCTCCCCCAAGGCCCTTTGCCTAGAATACCTTCTGCGGAAGGAATGAAATACCTTCCGCACCCTTGGAGCTGGCCCGTGCCCTTCTGTGCTCCCCCAGGGTCCATCTGCAACCAGAAGCATCAGCTCTCAGCACGGATGACTGATGGATGTCCTTGTGTGATCAGAACAACAGCCAGAAAGGCCCTGGGAGAGATACCTACACCCGCACACAAGGATGAGCCCCCCCCCCTACAGAAAACATGGACAAATTGAAGAGCTCCATTCTGTTCACAGATATCTAAGCACTTTTCACTGTACTTTAATAAGTATTGAGTTTAACTGCCCAGGTTCAAGTCCCACCAATCCCATTTACTAGCAAGCTAAATATACTGTAGCTAAGCCTACCCAGGAGCCCAAATAAACCCCTTTTCCTTTAAGCTGCTTTGTCACTGTTTCACCACAGCAACAAGGAAAGTAACTAATACAGGGGTCAGACGAGTCAACGAACAGGCGACCACCGAGCTGAAGCCTCCATCTATGAACCTGAATGTCTACTTGGCACTTCCAAAGAAGTCCCCTGATGCAGGCCATGGCTCTCAGAAACCCAGTATCATGTGGGAGACTTAGAGTCCTGGCTGCCCTCCTTCCAGGTATCCTGAGTTTCTGCTGACATAGTTGGGGGACACTTCTGCAAACTATAGATGTCTCAGGGCGAGACTAAGTGGAATGCAGCTAACTGGGCTTTGTTCTCTCTGGTCTGCTGGCTGAATAGCAGTTGTCTCTCTCTATATATATATATCCTGGATCCTCAGTGCTTTGTTCCATCCTTAAATGAGGAGGGCACGCAGGGGCAGGGGTAGGCAGCAGGACTGTTTGCCATTAGAGTGTTAGGGGAGGTTGTGAGCTCTGGGCAGTAAAAAAAAACAAAAAAACAAAACAAAAAAAACAACAACAAAAAAACAAAACCTGCAACAGGGTACATGATATTAGACATAGAAATAGAGCCCCCACCCTCTCCGAATGAGAGTGAGGTAGTAAGCTGACAGAAATATCCAGAAAGTGTTGGGCCAGGACGCCATTTACATAACACCACTTCTCCCAAGTCTGTGTCAGGGAAGCCCAGGTGGTGGCTGCCCAGGCTCCAGCTCTCCCCCACCAATTGCCTTCCTTTATGGGTTAATCTTTTTTTCCCCCTGTGGTTATTTAACTTTATTATATTCTTACAATATGAAGATTACAAAACAGTATTATAAACACCTGAGGGCCATTCAAACTGGACAGAGCATCTTCATACAAACAAGATCTTCATTTGCAAGATCAAGTTTAAATAAGAATCTAGTTGTTGCCATCTCCAGTCTCCATTCGTCAGCCACAAGAAGACAGCTGGGCTAGGCTGACCACACTCAGGAGTTCCTGCTCTTTGCTGTCATAATACCCAGCTGATCTCTGTGCTGTAGTTTAATTGCTGCCTTCCGGTCCTTACTGACAGGTGGTGTGTTCCTCACATCCCCCCAGAACTTAGGCCAGGGTCTGCAAGTTGGTAGGTGACTGCTGAATGTATGGTTAAGGTATGCTCACTTTAATGCAAAATGACACACGGTAGGAAGGGGGGGAATAGGACAAGAGTCAACCCTCTAGTGTCTTTTATACCAGTGGCTCAGCCACATGTAGCAGGATTTGAGAGTGTTAAGTAGCGGGTTCTCCCTTGCAGGCTAGTTCAATGTTGCTGAGCTTGGTGTGGCAGAACCATAGCAAACAAGAAAGTGTCAACTACAGTCAACCAAGACTAAGGCCCTAAGAGGAAGAGGAGGCTTGCAGTGCAGGGGTGTGCGGGTGTAGAGAACACAGACCGAAGCAAAACCGACAGTTGACAGAAGGCTGGTGCCCAGGAATTTTTGCTCCTTTTGGCCCCTCTACTTTATAGACAGGCAACGGAATTGTGCGGGGCTGAAATCTAGGGTCCCGGCCCCCGCCCACCATAATGGTAGCCTTGCTATCCCCCCTGGGGTGGCGAATCCTCCCGCGCACTCATCGTCGCACACCACAGGCACAAAGGGACCCGGCAGCAGCGGCAGTTTTGAAAGTATCAAGGAAGTTGATCTGGGCCAGGGCCCAAGCGGTGACGACAAGGGAGGGCGGGAGGCGGAGAGAGGGATGCACGCGAGGCCAGAACTGCGGGCGCGGGGCAGCACAGCTCGCCCGGCTCCGGCTGGCAGCTCGGCGGCCCCAGCCTGTGAGCTCCTGGATTCCCCTCCCGCCACCCCGCCTGAGCAAAGGCACAGAGCCGCATGTGTGCCCACGCGAGCCCCAGACCCGCGGGCCGCTCCTAGGGGCGGCGGTCGGTGCCTGGGGAGGACCCCAGCTTCCCGCTCCACCCAAGGCTACTCGAGCACCGCGGGGGCCCTGCAGAGGCCGACGCAGAAGGGACCATGAAAGGTAAGCAGACTCTCTAGAAGCATAGAGATCACCCATCTTTCCTCCCAGACACGGGCAGGGGCACCCTGGCACCTGGGCTGCGGGAGTTCTGAGAGTCCCCAGAGCCGGGGAAGATATTCCAGGATGGGGTCCCTGTCTTTTTTACTATTCCTGAAGGGTGGCGTGGGGGCAGGGAGGGAGGGGGACAAGAAAAGCCCTAAAGTACCAAGAAAGAGAAGAGAAGAAGAGTGAACCATCACACATGGCCCTTGCAATGCTGCCCTCACCGCCATTGCTCACCACTCAAAACAAATTTAAAGTCCAGAGAGGATTCTGATCCGGTGACCCAGTGAGCGCAGGGAGATGCTTGGTGTAGAACCAAGGTATAGAACCAAGCTGAAGTTCCATCCCAGAGGCTCCTGCAGACTCCACCCAGGTTTAAGCAGCTCTCTCCCACCAACCCTTCCCCTGAGGACAATAGTGCCAGTCAGAGCCCCAACTGAGTCCTGGCCTTTCTGACATCTGAACCCTGTTTGACCCTCCCTGACCTCTGACCTGGGGACAGAGCAACCAAACAAGCCCTAAGAGCCAGAGAGACTTGGAACGGAAGTAAAAACCCTTCTTAATGCCTGGCTGCCCCTCCTGGGTCCTGGAGAGCTCCTTTCCAGAAGCAGGCTTTGGAGGAGTCCTGAGGTTTGTGTCCCCCCGCCCCCGCACACCACACTCCCTCTCCTTTTGATAATCTTCTAGCAGCCCAGGGAATGCTTGGGTTCCTACAGTGAGACCATCACCACCTCTCTCTCCCTAAGAGGACCTTTGGGATGATGTTCAGGGCTCCAAAACTACATTCTCAGTGTTGCTGAGAAGGTACATTTGTGACAGGCCAGGTCCCATCTGTCAAGCCTGTGTCAACTGAAGCACTGGTGGCTTGTCTTTCCAGTATTCCAGTGAGGAAAGGGCATCCCAGACAAATCTCTGGTGCATCCGTTTCAGTCTCTGCATTGTGGAGTAGAGTAAATGGTGGCCCAGAGAGTAGGGTTGGCTCTGAATGTGCCACATGTCCAGCACCTCCATGGGACCCACACTTGGTTTAAGGTGCCACTGACTCATAATGTTTTTTTAAATGGGGATTCTCCCCCTCCCCCTCTTTCATTTTTTGCATCGAGCCCCAGGAATTTCGTAGCTAGTGCCATGAAATAGCAGCTTGTTACAACTCATTGCTGGCCCAAGGGTCTAAAGCCCAGGGCCCTGACCTCCAGTTCAGAAAAGAGGCATGCCCTTCCTCTGGCACCTTCAGCCAATGCTTTCTGATGGTTTCATGGGGTCTAAGAAGGACCAGACTGAACCAAGCAGTTAAAACCAGCCCTGGGGAGTTCCCTTGGCAGATGAAGAGGAGCTTCGCCCATGGGAACCGCCCCCCTCTCACTCCCAGCTGCTGCATCCCCTGGATGTATCCCCTCTCTCTTCCCATTTGTAGTCTGGGCACAGGCCATTTTCTGAAAGTTCTGAGGACAGACACATCTTACTCATTAGAGCCTACAAGGCCACAGGCTGCCCTGAACCTTGCCGAGGATGCGAGGATGCCTCGCTTCTCAGAGTGCTTTTGACAATTTTCTATTGCACACACACACACACATACACACAGACACGCACACACATGCGCACATGCACACAGACACACACACGCACACACGCGCACACACGCACGCACAAAGGCAGCCAGGCTAGGCGACGCACACACCTGTGATCCCAGCACTCAGGGAGGCAGAGGCAGGTGGGTTCTCTTGTGAGTTTGAGGGCAGCCTGGTCTACAAAGCAAGTCTAGAACAGCCAAGACTACTCAGAGAAACCTGTCTCCAAAAACCAAAACAAAATAAAACAAAGAAACAAAGGCAGAGGTAGGGCTGAAAGCCTGTGCTGAGTACGAAAGAGCTAGTGTCAATGAATACTTCTTAGGAGGTCCCCAGGAAAGAACTGCAGCAATTGTGGGCCCGGCCTGTTCACCCTTTGCTCTCATCCTGCCTCCTCAGACTCCAGGATAATGTGCCCCCGCCCCCCACAGGCCTCAGATAGCTCTTTAGAAACCCTCAGTGATTTACTGTGACACTCCAGGACCTCAAGGGGTGCAGACCTTTTCTCCAGGGGAGAAAATGATTGACTCCCAGCATGCCTCTATTCCCCAGCACCCTACCACGTAGGATGGAAAGGGCAGGGGAGACCAAAACAGCAAATGGCTGGTCTTTGGGATCTTCAGAGTGAAGCTTTTCTTCACCGGAGTGGAAAAAGCATGATGCCCTTCAGATCGGGAATGGTGGTAGCTCACTTTCCAAAGAGGCCCTTCCCCAAGGGAGGCTGGTTTTTCTGGCTCCTCCAAGGCCCCACCAATCTTCCAATTACATATGCTGGCAAAAAAAAAAAAAAAAAAAAAAAAAAACATAGTCCCCTGCTCAAAGCAAACACAGTGATGTGATGTTTTGCGGAGGGAGGGATCATTGCTGGGGATAGTATTTAAGCCAGAAAACAGACCTGTTGAGCACCCCAGTGTCAGGACCTTTCTTGGCAGCCAAGATGTTTCTGCTGAGTGTGTGTGTGTGTGTGTGTGTGTGTGTGTGTGTGTTTGTGAACTCTTGCCTGACGGTGGCTAGCCAGGCCTCCCAGGTAGCCATGCCTTTTTATGTAAGCTGGCACGTGGTCTCTCTCACATATAAGCCTAGGATCAGACAGCTGCCACCAGCCTCTTGGTGACAAGCCTACCTCAGAGTTTTTCACTGACTTGTGAACCATTAACAGCCACCTGTGACAGGGGCTTGACAGGAAAGCACTGTCGGAGCCTCCCGAAGCAGCCTGTTTGGCTGTAAAGGTGGAAACTTGGAACTTCAGAGATGCCAAATTTGCTACTCAGATATGTTGTCCAGTCCTGTTTCTCTCATTTCCATCTCTGGGCCCTTTTCCCTTCTGAGTGTTCGTTCCCTGAGGACCAGGAGGGAGCTGTGGGCCCCAGGACCACTTGGTGAACAGAAGTGATATGGCAGAGGGTGGCAGAAAGCAGGCGTGTGTCTCAGTCCCTGAGAGACGGTGTGGTCAGTGGCCTATCTATGCGGACAGGCCAGAGCCAGGCTCTACCATTCCCCAGTACAAAAGGAACAAGTCATTCCCAAAAACACACAGAGGATCCTGGAACACAGAGCAAGGGCAGGCAAGGAGGAAAGAAGGTGGCAAAACAAACAAACAAACAAACAAACAAAAAACCCACAGCCCCTGGAGCTGGAGAGGTGGTTCAGTGATTTAAAATGCTAGTAGCTCTTCCAAAGTACTGGGATTTGAGTCCTGGCACCCACATGGTGTCTCACAGCTGGTCTGTAACTCCAGTCCCAGGGGATATGATGGCCTCTTCTGGCCTCTGCATGCACCAAGCACAGACATGGTGCACAGACTTACGTGTGGGCTATTTTGCCTACATGTATAAAATAAAAATAAATTAGTGAAACAAAAACTCAGCCCTGTGCTTGACATTTGATTTTGGCCCCAAGACCAAGAAACCATTCGAATTATGGAGAAGGCCACTCTTTAGCTTGCCTTGCAAAAGGATATGTTCATTCATGAAGCAGCAGGCTGCACTCTCCAGCCCCAGAACTCTGGGCCCAAAAATCAGACAAGGGTCAAAAACAAGGAGCTAATGGCATGAAGGTGAAAAGAGCCACCAACCGATTCAGGATCCTCAGAGGTTACAAGAACTTGGATCAGCTCCGAACCATCAAGGGCTGTTACCCTGCTATCCATCCAGGGTAACTTTAAGGTCAGAAGACTCATATCTCAGAGCTAATTTGTGAGAGAGGAAAAAACACGTTGCTTTGCAGCGGGCCCTGGTGGACAGCTTGGCAGTTTCCATGGATGCACAGCTGGTCTGGGTGTTAGAATTGGCACCTGGAGTGACATGATGGGCACTGAAATCTTGCATGCATTCCACCTGCGTTCAATTATGTTGTGCCTCATGCATGCATGTGTGTGTATTGAGGTCATCCAAATCTGGCACATGCTAGCTTTATCATGGCATCCCATAGCCTCAGTCCCCTCAAGCAGCCTGTATGATACCCCAGAGAGGTTTAAGAATTTGGGGTTTCAGGCGGGAGAGATGGCTCACAGGCTAAGAGCACTGGCTGCTCTTCCAAAAGTCCTGAGTTCCAGTCTCAGTAACCACATGATGGCTCACAACCATCCATAATGAGATCTGGTGCCCTCTTCTGGTGTGCGGGTGTACATGCAGGTAGAATACTGTATGCATAATAAATAAATAAATATATATATTTTTTAAATTGGGGTTTCATAAGCATTTTTGTCTGTCCATTACCTGGCACTCAAGAGCGCTAACAACACATACTGGACTCAGACCTTTTTCATCAAGAGTCACACCATGGTATCCTCAGAACTGAGCCCAGAAAGTTGATTAAAAAAAAAAATAAGTGCTTCTATTTAGTGAACATGTATCGACCAGATGTAAGATGCCAGGGTTCTTGTAGTCCTGAGCCTAGTGTCCAAGAAAGATACAAAGAACAGTTTAGATGCCGCCTTCTCTCAAGGGGCTTTTCTTTTTGCTAGGGCACAAGGTGTGAACCCTGTAATTATAAAAGAGGCTGCAAGTGGCCAGTGTTCAAAAGAGGTGTCAAGGAGAGAGTATGTGATGGTATCTTCTTGTCTGTTTTTGTTTGTTTGTTTTGTTTCTTGATGCTCCATCGCCTCGAATGTGAACTCCTAGGGTCTCACTGGGCACCTTCCCAAATGGACAAAGAATGATGGTGCCAGATACAGGTCCCTAAGGTCCTGGCCTGTGTTTCCAGTAATGTCAACATCTCTATGGGAGACTGCAGACCTTTGTTCACAGTTCGGGGAAAGTGCCTTCGCTGCCCTCTGAACTCAAGTGGGACAGCTAGCTGGTTATTCCGGGATGTCACCCTACCCCTTCCAGACAGCTAATCAGGAGATGAGGCTTGGCAGCAGAAAGGGAAGCAGCTTTGCTACCTGTGCAGCAGATGTGAAGTGTGTACACCCAAGGACAGAGCTGGATAGCCAGGACTGATGGTGGAGAAAAACAAAGGGGTGACACGGACAGTGGCCTCGGTAGGAGACCCAAAGAGCTAGGGAATACTTGTTCAGAAAGGGCTTCAGCTGTGAGTCAAGGGCGGGGTGACTTGGATCAGGTGGCTCCGGAGAGGCTGGGAGTAGTTCCAGGGAGTCTGAGCCATGGGTCCTTCAGGAAGTATGCTGGCGGGTAGAGAGATTTGCCTAGAGCTGAGGACTTGCTGAGAAGCTGGGGTGGGGGGGGGGCAGGGGGAGGGGGCGGTGGCATGCCCCAGGGCAGCCTCATGCCCGGATGTATCCTACTGTCCTTGGAGAGCTTGAAGGGCTTATCAGAAATAAGGCACGTTTGACACCTCTCAATAGGTTCATCCTCTTAGAACGAGGGGAAGAGGGGGGGGGAAGCTTATGACGGACCCAAGAGGCATGGTTTAGAACGCAGGCAAAGGACTAGGCATAGAAAGCAAGAGGAGCACGTGATCCATAGCGCTGGTGGTGATCAGAGTTGAGAAGGTTAGTAGGCAGTGAGGGAGCTGGGCTGTGGGGGTGAGGGGGGGCGAGGGGGGAGACTGAGGCTAGAGGTGCAGGGACCTCAAGTGTGAGAGTCTCAGGAGGAATGAAGTAGGTTCTTAGGGTGAGGCATGAAGTTGGGCCTGAAGAGACAAAGGGACAGAAGACAAAGGGAAGGAGAAGGAACAAGGGGCTGGAGGAAGAGAGTGGGAGACCCAGTCAGAGGTGTGGAGAAGCACCTGTAACATTTGCACATAAGCTTGCCCGGGCTGTTATTTCAAATTTTCAAATACTTCAGAAAGGGGGAAAATAGAGCATTTATGAAATCCCACACCTGAGAGCGGACAGATGGCAAGACAGAGCTGGACAGATCCCGTAACCTCTTACATGTACACACCTACCTTTCCCCAGCAAAGATAAGAAACTACTCTCCCTTGATATTATTTTTACATTGTATCCTTTATTTTTTTTGGGGGGGGGGCGGGGTTGGCAGTGCGTTTTACGGCATGCATAGCACAGCTCACATGCCGAGGTCAGAGGGCAACTTCTAGGAGTTAGTTCTTTCCTTTTATCATGCTGAATCCAGAGGTTGAACTCGGGTTATCAGGATTGGCAGCAAGCACCTTTACCCACGGAGCCATCTCAAGAGCCCTATATGTAGTTTGTTAAATTAACTAAAGGCAATGGAAGGTGCAGACCCAGCGTAGAACTTGTGCTTGGCATTTGCAAAGCTCTGGGCTCAATCTTTAGCTTTAAAACATTTCTAAAGAATTTTTCAAAAGCGTGCAGAAGTTTTCCTGAGGCAATAAACATTAATCTACATTTTTAACGGTTTTTAATGTTTCATAGTATAACTTTACAATAGTTTAATATCTTATTCATGGATATTGAGGGCACCACAGTTCCACACAGGTTTGTTATGATGTGTGGCATCAACTCCAGGCATTTTTGCTAGTTAAATAGTTAATCCTCTTAGGAAAGTTCCTAGAAGGGACATTTCATCAGTGAGGATACTCACTTGCATATGGTTAACTGAACACTGATACACTCTAAATGTACGTGGGTCTCTACCCACATCTGTTCTCTTGTGCTTGAATGAGACCCAAATGTCTTAAGGGGGCCAGTGAGAGATAACAGGAGTTGGAGTTCAGGGTTGTAGGTCTTTAAGACTGCCTGCATCCTGGGGTGAGGAAGTCTAGCACATAGCTGAGGAAACAGGCTGAGCACAGGCAGTCTGCCCAGGAGAGAGCTAAGACCTCTCGAAGCCTGCCCAAAGCTGAGGTTGGGGCTCGGGATGGGTGGTGGGTTGGTGTACTGGTTTAATGTGGTGGAGGTGGGGAAAAGCATGGGGCTGGAGACCATTTGTGGGAGAAATGGCAACCGTGCTCCAGAAAGCAGCCAGGACTAGCTGCAGCCAACATGGAGCTTGAGACTTGCAGGTTTTAAGGAAGAAGCTTCAAGCTCAGGTTGCTGCCTTCACATACATGGTGCTGCCTTCACATACATGGTGCTGCCTTCACACACATGGCAAGGGAAGATGAAGGAATAGCTCAGTCCAGTGCTGCTATTACTCAGAACAGCATTCTGAATGCCTGTTCCATAGGATCAACCAATGTGTGTTTTTCCAGATTGGCCGGAAGTTCTGAGGTCAAGTCAGCCCGAGAAACACAGAACCAAACATGCATTTAAATGCCTGTCTTTTTCCCCTCCCCACAAAGGATGTTTTGGAACCATGGTCTGTGGACACACTTTGTAAAAAAGGATTTCTTGGAAGTTGGAAATTGGTCCTGAGGGCATGGGGGTTGGGATGTGGTAATGGATGACAGCTGAGATTGGCTTCGGGCTAGGAAAACAACTGGCCAAAGTGGCTGCTGCCCTTAATCTCCATTGGACCATACTTCGTGCTACTCACCTCTTTCTTGCCGCATTCACAGCGTCCCTGGTCCACAGAGGCCACCCCCACTGTCTTACACACAAGACAGAGAGCCTCTGAGATGGAGAGTGTCATGGGAAAGGCAGCAGGGACCTTGAGAAGTGGGAAATGGTAGCATTTCATAGACCAGAAAGACAACAACAATGAAGCAGACTGCCAGCTCCCATTTCTCCCGACCCACAAAATTCTCAGGGCTCCAAGGAGTGGAGGAGAAGCTGCTTATACCTAAGAGACCAGTGTGGGTGCAATAGGGGGTGGCTGCAGCGTGGGTTGAAAAGCCCTAGTTCTCTCTCAAAGAGAAGTGATATCAACCATTGAGGAACTACTTAGAAATGAGGTAGACATTTGGGGCTATAAGAGGGCTGGAGTTAGGTTAGGCTAGGTTAGGGTTAGGATTTCAGTGACTATCTGTGTGACCCGAAATGCCAATAGTGGGGTAACAACAGAGAAGGCAGTATATTGCTTAGACGAGGCTTAGGATAAAGCAAGAAGGATCTCGCAGCTTCTACAGTCACCAAGCACACAGCGAGTGGTCGCAGAGGGGGAAGACAGAAGGGGCATAAACACCAGCCACAAACAAGGGTAAGGGAGGACACCACAAAGGAAAGGAGTTGAGAATCAACCGTGGGAGTCCGGAGGCTCTCAGCACTAACCCACTGAGCTGACAGATCTGAATGACAGACCTAGCTTCCTTGGAGCTAAGTGGACAGAAGATTCCCACCAGGCCTCAGAGGAACCCACAAAGCCATGGAGAGGGGCAGTAGCAGGAGGGCTTTTGATGAAAAACAACCCTGAGACCTTAATTATAGCATTCCCCAACCTTAAACTATAGCTGTCCTGAAACTTTAAATATACCATTGGCTCCTATGAAGGCTCTCCAGATCTTTATTTTTTTTTCCCCCATCCCAATTGGCTGCTTGGAAAATCCACTCTGAATTTGGCTGAAGATAATCATCAAAATATGTCCCTTGGAGTGCCCAAAGAAAGACCTTTTATTCAGTTCCTCGAATCTCTCCCTTCTGTGGAAGAACGCGGTCTCAAGGGTGGGGGGAAAAAGGATGAATCAACCACACGTTTCCTGGTCTACCAGAAAGAAAAAAAAAAAAAAAAGCCGGTGTCGGTGCTGGTGGCTGAGTTAGCAGCTGGTTAGCATGTCCAGGCTGTTTTCTACCCACAAAGGGAAAAGTTGAACCAGGTTCGACCCCAAGAAAGTCAGCAGCAACTGCAACCAGGTGCCAAGACACGCACCTATCGGTGCAATGTTCTCTCTGGCTCTTGCAAGCAGAAGCTTAAAAACAAGGAATTCCTCCTTTCTGGCTTTTTTTTTTTTCTGTCCTTGAAGTTGGAGATTACACCCTCAGGTACCAGCAGAACAGAGGCCCTTTCAACCTGCAGTGTTTGCTAGAACCTTCTGAGGTTGGCTCGCAACCCTGGCCTTTAGAGGCTGTTTGGTGGTTTTCCTTTTTTCCCCCAGCACGTGGCCTGCAATGTGGGCCACAAGGAGCAGCACCTGGCTACATCTTCTCTAGCTAAAAGCCCTCTGTGGTCCTGGTCCAGATCCCTTGTGGATTTCGGGACAAAGGAGGCTGTGACTGGTTCCCAGAGCCTTAGACATCTGCCCTTCTGTGATTCCCCGGGCATCATGCTGTCCTAGGTGTCCTTCCAGAGGGACCCCACAAAAGTTTTTAGATCTAGACATGTGGAGTCTAGTCCAGTGTCCTCTTTCAAGCCCAGCCCAACCTGTTCCTGATACTGAAAGCGGCAAGAGGGAAAGGAGAAAGCACACGTGTGCTTGCCGTGGGAGGCGACTTCTTCCTAGAGGATTAGCCTGACTGAAGACACCTCCTCTGTCCCTCTGTCCTGTGAGATCAAGGTTCTCCTTGCTGTTCCAGAAACCTGGCAACCTTTACATTTTACAGCGAGCTCACCATAACTTTGGGCAACTCCAAAGTCCTAAATGTCACTCAACCTCATGCCCCTCGCCCCCAACCCTTCCACCCTGCCACACCTCTCCCAAGCAGGGATCCTTCCAGTGTTCAGAAGAGACTGTCTTATCCTGTGTCTCGCTAGCTCTGTGGAAGGGAGGGAGGCCCCAGCTAAACTCCCTGGGCTGACTCTCCAGGCTGCTCCTCCTCACCTTCCATTCCTAGCAGTTCAAGCCTGAAACCCTTACCCCCACCTCCACTCCACCCCCACCCCCACCACCATATGTCTCTGCTGCCTTAAGCTCTTGCGAACCCCATGTGTCAACACTCCCTTGGCCGTAGAGAACACCAAGAATAAAACAGATTAAAACCATATTTTTCCTGCTTAATCCTCATTTGTTTTCGAGTTGAGACGAGCTCGTGATCAAAACAGCAGAGACCTGTTCAGGCCTTCACCAAGAGCCCGCAAGCTACCTTTACTGATACCTACTGCAGCACTAGCCTTGGATCTTGCTGACAAGAGCCCAGGGTAGATGGACCTGAAGGAGGTGACACCGGTGCCCAGTGCCCGAGAAGCCTGATGAGTAAACAGACGGCAGGCCTGGGTGGAAGGGTCTCATCCCAGCTCTCATGTGCAAGTCTGTAGCTGCTGGATGTGCGCTGGGCTCTAGCTCCAGATTCCTGGGCACTGAGGAGCCACCGCTATCCTTGGGTCTTTATAATGGGATAGCAGTGACATCTAAGTCCTCTTCTGAGAGCTAATAGCCCCAACACTAAGCCAGCATGCCCCCAGAAAGCTGGGGAAATGGGGAGACCAAAGGAAAACTCTTCCCTTGCCCCAGGGGAGCACCTCTGGCTCAGCACCAGGGTGTGTCCTGGTTTCGTCTAATTTCCATTCATCTCCTCACCAGTCCCAACTCTCTTCCTCCAGGCTTTCCTCAGCCTCCGCATCTGTACGTTCATCTGGCCTCCAACTAGAACAAGCCCAATGAGGCATAAATACACTGAGTTTGTACTTACAAAAGGCTTGGCTCAGGGGAGCCCCACAAATGCTTTGGATTATGTTCTCATTAAAAGTGAGAGAGGCTAACGTGGCAAGCTGCCGAAACCTTCCAGATATAGGCCAATCAGAGTCCCCAAGGGCAGGACTCTACAGTGGACGGCAGGAAGTCAGGAGAGTGGGAAAAGGAGAAACCCCACTTTGGGCACTGGGGAGGCCTATGAGTTACAGAGCTGAGATGTCATCGCGGGGAAGAGGGCCAACACGCAGGAACCGCTGCTCCAGAGAGGACTGGGGTCTGGGCAGGCAGCTGTCCCTTCCCCTCCAAGGGCCATTCCTTGCAGAACAGGAAAGCAGTGGTCTTTATTAACTCCCATTTGCTAATGGGAGGCGATTTAAGGGGTTGTCAACAGGGGGACAAGTGTGTGTGTGTGTGTGTGTGTGTGTGTGTGTGTGTGTGTGTGTGTGACAAAGCTGCTTTGGGAGGGGTGTTTGCTGAAGGCTAGTGTCAGCCAGGCTTCATTTAAATCATCCCAGATTCCTTGCAAAGGCTATAAACAGTGGAGTGATGAAATAGCCCCTGAAGCCAAAACAGGGCGGAGGCCCTGTCACGAGGGAGGGCCAAGAAACACCACTAAGCGGTGGAGGGAAAAGAGGAAGGAAGGGATATCTCTCTAAGGGGCTCACTGAGAGGATCTGAACAGTGTCCACCCCGCCCCCCCAATAATGCAGTGTTTTGCAGAGCTGCTGGGGATGGGTGACCCTAGCTAGCCACTGAGCTTTTAGTTAGACAAGCACAGAACAATGGCCCAAAGAATTCTAGTCCACCTAGCCCGAAGCTTTTGGGAAAGAAATCATCACCCTCTAAGCTGCCTGGGCAGAGCAATCCTTGTAAACTGTTGGCGGATTGATGGAGGAATCGCAGCCTGAGTTGCAAAACAGGGCTGAAAAGGTCAATTTCCCAGGATGCACGTAAAAAGACGTGTTGTTCCCCACATACCACACTGCTTGTCCCTGTTTCTCTCTCCCACTCTGCTGTTCTTTACAGTGATTACCAGCAGCCACATAACATCACACACACACACACACCATTTTCTCATCCGACTATCAAATCCAGAGACTAATTTCTCTAATTGCTTTCACTATATCCTTCTCTAGTTACTTGTAGGGATCCATTAGGACAGTAGAGATAGGAGTGCTTTTAAGCCTCGATGCTTCTGTCTTCAGCCTCCCTCACCTCAGAAATCCTCTGGAAGTAGGACTCCCGAGTCCTGGGATCCTAAGATCTTCAGAAGTCTGTAAGTGTTGCTTTAGACCCACTGCCAGAAAGCAGAGGGAAAGAACATTCAGAGGTTTCAAAGCTCCCTTCTTCTCTGAACTAGCCACAGTGTTAGACACAGTGCCGGGCCCTAGAACTATGGCCCTGGGCATGAGTGATGGTTGCTGAGATCCACAGAGGTGAATCCACGCAGCAGAGGGCTTACTCCAGTGTCAGTCAAACCGCGACAGACCTGGGGCTAAGCAGGGCAGGTTTATAGCAGCGATGGGATCTTCCTTAGTCCCTTCCCCATGGGTCAAGGCTGCCTCTACTTCTCAGCTGTTCTTGCCCACTGTCTTGGTTTCTTTTCCCGTTGCTGTGGCAAAAAATACTCTGACAAAAGCAATTTAAGGGAGAAAGGGTTTCTTTTGGCTCACAGTTGGCGGTACAGCTCATCATGATGAGGAGGTCAAGCTAGTGTGAGCTTGAATCAGCTGGTCTCGCCCATCCACAGGCAGGAAGCAGCAGATAATGAGTGCTTGCTGCTCGGTTCTCTCTCTACATATATACTCCAGGATCCCAGCCTAGGAGTAGTGCCACCCACCACAGACAGGTCTTCCTGCCTCTGGTAATTCTCATCAGGATAATCGCTCCCTAGACTTGCCCAGACCTCTGTATCCAGGTGATTACAGATTTTGCTAAGTTGACAATGAACATTGAACACTGTATCTACTCTGCATCTCGTTTTCCCAGCTGATCACAGAGGTCATGTGGTAGCAGCATCCGGGTCAAAGGGCCCAAAGGTTTACAGAGCCTTAGAGACCTATTGGTCATTGTCACAGCCCTCGAGGCTCTGCCTGCTGTCAAGTGCTTGTCCCCTCTCCTTTCTACCCTCTGATCTTGTGGTTGCAGAACTACCTCTCAGAACTCTGGAGAATTTTTGTTCCTCGTTCGCAGTGGTAGTATCTGAGCCAGAGAGGAGAGATGCTTCAGTCAGACCCTGGCATCTCCACTTGAATCGTGTGTGCCGTTAGTAACATTCTTAAATGTCTTTGGCCTTCGGTCTTTATGACTGTAAAAATGATACTTTAGACTGTAAGATTTATAGGATTGTCACAATGATTGCCCTGAGGCAAGACTCAACACTTCACCACATTTCAAAAATGAAACAGAGGAAAACAAACCAGAAATGGCTGCTTCCAGCACATTTTTGGGCTTTAAACTTTACATAAAAGATAAATGACAAACATTACCAAATGCACAGCTGAAGTTGAAACAAAACAGAAGTTTCCAAGGACCAAGCAAAACAAGTTTCAAAGAAGAGGAATTCTTGGAGGAGGAGGATGGGGAGAGGGAAATGAGAGCTCAAGCCAGAGGGGAGACAAATACACGGTTGAGAGACAGTATCACTGGCATGGAGTCTACAATGTATGAGACGATGGGAAAGTGTGACCGTGGATCCTACAGCATAGCCTGGACCCCAGAAGCTGTCCCTCCTCAGCACTGCTATCACTGTCTCACCGCAGGCCAGTCCAAGACCTTTCTGATTGGTCATGACAAAGGGCCAGTCCAAGACCTTTCTGATTGGTCATGACAAAGGGCCAGTCCAAGACCTTTCTGATTGGTCATGACAATCAATGCTGATAGGTCAGCCAGCATCAGGCCATACCTGTCAGTAAAGATTCTAACTGGCACCCCCAGGTGGTTGCTCTAAAAATGAGGAGGGAGGGGAGGAAACAGTAGGCTAAGGAAAAGGGGTCACTTGGCAGAGAGCTGCCCCAAGAACGTGGCATCTTCAGACCCCACAGATAGAATCTCCAGGGTGTGTGTGTGTGTGTGTGTGTGTGTGTGTGTGTGTGTGTGTGTGTGTGTGTGTGTGTGTTATGTCTGTGTGTGTCTGTGTACAGCTATTGCTAAGACCCATAAGCAGACATTTCTCTCAAGAAGCCCACAGTCACACATGGATATGTTCTGTTCTTCCTAATTGTCTCTCTATTGATGAGCAGACTTTGTTAAAATCTCATCTTAATGAACTCCTAACTTTTCATTAAAAAGAAAAAAAGCTACGGTGGTTATGACATGTATGTTCATGTACACGCGCGCACACACACACACGCAGACTAAATAAATGAAATAACTGAAATTTAAATATTTAAGTAAATAAAGCTATTTTTAAAAGAGGAAAATCAAAGATGCCTCTTCTTAGACTCCATCCTTGGCTTTTATTTCCATTTCCCAGAGCAAAGCCCCAGTGGCTCTGTGACTCCCTCTGCCTCTTTACTAAAGCACCTCTCTCATTTTCCCAAGAAAGAGAGGTGGGAGGCATGGGGAAAGAGAACAGTTTTCTCAATAGTGAAATGTGTCAGTTTAGGTCTTATTTAGGAAATCACCTAGCCCTGCGCCATTTCTCCTCCATGCTCCTTTTGACACTGTGGTGGGTCTCCAGTGAGGCCCAGGAGGCAGAACGCATTCGCCCCCTCTCAGCCCACTTCTTGATTCCTGCTCTCTCCTTTCCAGCTGGGCTGGACACATCCTCGGAGCCCATGCTATGCCAGTTTCAGATTTGTGCCTGAAGCGGGGAAATTCTGCTTCTGCTCCTTGTGCTGGATCAATCAACACATTCTTCAGTCTCCTTGTTCCATCCTGGAGGTCTGGGAGAAGCACAGACTGGCCTGTGCATCTTCCTAACTCCTGGGCAATGGTCACATCTCTTCACCAGATGGGTGGGAAATCTCAGTAGCTTGATGTTCTAAGTCTTACCTTTACCGCTATTTCTCAGCTTACATCTGGTCACCTGGGGCTCAGGTGTACTGAACTGGACCTAGGAACTGGGTGGGTTGGTATGTGAACCTTAATATCAGAAGGAAGCTGGAAAAGGAAGGGTGTGGCTTATGCTCAAGGTGGGGGCAGGGTCTGACCCAATTGGTTCCATTGCAGTGAGATCAGCTGGCAGCGACAGGGATGTACTGTGTGTCACTGAAGAGGACCTGGCTGGTGAAGACGAGGACATGCCATCCTTCCCATGTACCCAAGAGGGTAAGTGCTCGGGGACCACTCCCCTCCCGTCTCCTCTAAGAGCCAGGAGTTCCCTGCCTTCATCTCTAGACTTGTGAGCAATGTATCCAAATATGTGGTTTTGGAATTCCTGCTCTCATTTTCCCTACTGTCCCTT
Organism: Acomys russatus; assembly: GCF_903995435.1. NCBI lineage: Eukaryota > Metazoa > Chordata > Mammalia > Rodentia > Muridae > Acomys > Acomys russatus. The sequence goes on along the minus strand of NC_067154.1, from coordinate 8,826,174 downwards.
GGAGAGTGAAGGACAGAACTGTGTAGCCTGGGGCTGTGTAGTATGGGTGAAATCTTGCACATAAGTGTCATGTGTCCCCTGGGCTCCACTTGAGCCCTGGCAGGGAGCCCTGCCATCTCCCCCAGCTGCACACAAAGCCTGTCTTCTGCTTTGTTGATCATGTCATTTGAGTTGCTGGTTGGACCAGAGCCCTCACTGCCATTTGGTATATATTATAGCTTATGATTTTTTACCTTGACTGTACCTGTACTAACTCAGGCCCGCCCTTGGAATTGTGGGATTTGTCCTAGTGTGCTGTGCAGACCAAGCACTAGGTTTCTAATTGCTGCCACTACTCATCATTTGCAGCTAAACTATGCTCACCTTGTGGGTCATCCTAATCCTCAGTGAGCACACACACACACCCCTGCTCTCTCTTCCTTCCACGCAGCAACCTGATAAGTGCACTTTAACTCCTTGTTTGGTGTCCAGGAGAACCACCACTTATTTGCCCAGATTGAGAACTGGTGACCAACTTCTGCCGTGCCTGGGGCTGATGGGGTCCCCAAGAGTGAGCCTTTAAACCTTAAAACTGAAAGTCTTAGTAAAACATTGTGATTTGCCCCGACTGAGGAATTCTCACTGCAGTAGAGTTTCAGCGCTGCCACCCAGAAGGTCGTGGGCAAACTGGATTGTGTTGAGCACACAACAGAGCAGTGCATTGAGTGGGAGTGGGGTGGGGTGGGGGTTAGGGAGGAGTGAGCAAGCTGCTGCGATTGTGAATCACTGATAGGTCCAGTATAGAAAGGAAGGTGTGTTCCCACTCTGTGTTGCCTGACAGAAGATACTGATGAGAAAGAATGACTGGTAAGGAGGGGTGGGGTGATCTGTGTCTCCTCTATTCCAGAAAGTTCTAGAAAATCAGCCTAGGCAGCAGAACAAGTAAGCTCCCCTTGCGATCCTGGCTTGGAAAGCGATGAGGCAGGCCAGCTAAGGAACATGGAACTGAGCACTCCACTCCAGCCTCCATCACTGACCCAAGCCACAGCCACCTTCTTGTCCTCCACAGGCCGGCCAGGACCCCGCTGCAGCCGCTGCCAGAAGAACCTGTCCTTGCACACATCAGTGCGGATTCTGTACCTCTTCCTGGCTCTGCTCCTGGTGGCCGTGGCCGTGCTGGCATCCCTGGGTGAGCTCAATATACTGTGGTGATGGCTGCAGGGGAATGGCCGGTTAGGTTTCTGCACCAACAACACCTGCGTGGAGAAAAGAACTCCCCATCCACCACCCAGACTAGCATCTTCCTGGCTAAGGTGGTGGTGGTGGTGGTACATGTCTTTAATTCCAGTACTCAGGAGGTAGAGGCTGGTGGATCTCTGAGTTCAAGGCCAACCTGGTCTATGGAGCAAGCTCCAGGACAGCCAGGGTTACACAGAGAGACCCTGTTTTAAAAAACAGAACAAAACAAACAAACAAACAATAACAACAAAAAGAGCTGGAGGGCTTTGAGTAGAAGAAAATAACCAGAGGGGCTGGCAGGTCTGTGATGGAATCATGTGAGAGTTTTCAGAACTGCCGATTATTCCCATGGTAACAGAGATGAATCCATTGGATCAGGTGGCTTCTAAGACCTTCCACCGTCTCCGCGTGTGTGTTGTTCAAGGTAAGATTGGGTTACCACCTGCATCAAGATTGCCTTTGGTAGTCATTAAAATGTAAATTCCTGGGTCTTACTCAGACCTGCAAAATCCAATTTCTGCAGGTGAGGCCAGGAAACCCGAGTTTTGGTGTTTCTCATCCACAGCACAGTCGGTGTGACCGTGGTGCTAGTGTGTGGCCAGGTTCAGGTAGACTCTACCATCTAGAGTCTAATTGTTGAGGGTAAATTGTCTAAAACCAGTTTGATCACGTCCATCCCAAACTCTGTTCCAACCTGCTTGATGCTAGAGACAGGGACAGGAGCAGTGAGAAGCAATGGAGGTCTGCCTGACCTTGACCCAGGGTACTGACCCTTAGTGTGAACACCCTCCTGGGAAGGCACTTGATCCTGCTTCTGTGTGAGGGTATTCGGGAACCAACCTCCCTGGCCGTATTACTTACCTTTCTTTTTGCTATGACAAGAAGCAATGTAAAGGCAGGAAGGCTTTGGCTTATCACTTGAAAACAGTCCCTCATGGTGAGAGAGGCATAGTAGCCAGATGAGATGACAAGATACATTGAGTCTTCAGTCAGGGCCCAGCTAGAAAATCTCAAGGCTCACTCCCGGTGACCCCCCTACCTCCAGCAAAGCTCCATCTCTGAGTGGTGTGTCTTCCAACACAGCATCACAGCCGCGTACCAAGTGCCAAAGGCAGGAGCCAATAGGGCACGTTTTACACTTAAGCCATAACAAGACAAGAAGGCTGCATGAATAAGGGCAACACTCAAGCAAACCAATAAATATATAATTACAGAATGTGACACGTGCAGTGAGTGGGGAGAAGAGCACGGAATGAGCCCATGGCCGATGTCCCGGAAGTAGACATTATGAAGCATTAGAGCCAAAATGGCAACTATCAGATCTCCCTACTTCTTGGGCTCCTGAGAGAGGGCTCAAACAAAATAACTGTCACCAACTGTAAAGTCCTACCCCCACCCAACAGTATATGCTACTGTCCCACGGCTCTCTCAGACATGTCAGTGTTACTAATTAATTCGCTGTCTTGACAGATCTGAGACATGCAGTGTTCACTAGCGCCTGGAGATTTTAAATCACTTGAAAGCGTAAAGATTTGGGGGTGCCAAGAATTTTAGAAGTCGCTGCCTCCATGTTTCCATTTTGTAGATGAGTCTATTCATTCTGGAAAGGCTCATTGACTGGTCAAAGTCACCCAGCAGACTTTATATCAATCAGAGTCCAGAACCCGAGTTGCTTTGGGTGATTATAATCCCATGCTGCTAGATGTGGCCTTCAGAGGATCTGTGTCAGCAATCAGTCCAACCTAGACCCTCTCACCACTGCCAGGGCCAGCCATGCTTCTGCTGAGTAAACCCAGACACCCTGCTCCTGCTGCAGCAAGCTCTTAAGCCTGTAGCCACACCAGCTTTTGTAGGGTCTCGGGCTGACGGCAACTATAAGGTAGCATGGCGTCGGAACAGGACACCTTGTACCAAGGATTTGGACAAATCAAAGGGTTGCGCTCCAAGCATTTATCCCAAGGAAAAGTCATGTCCTCACAACCATCACAGATAAGGGTTATGTCTAAGATGGAGCATTGGTCATATCTCCATGTGAGACTTAGTTTATAAGCTTAGCAGTGGAGGTACCTTGGGTGTCCTTGGTGAGAGGATTTTTTTTTTTTTTTTTGCATCCCTGATGTACTCTTATATAAAGCATGGTGCAGAGATCAAATGTCATGATTTTAAAGAGATTTTTAAGCCTTGATAGAAAAATGTTCCTGAAAACCAACCTAGGTACCCAACCACAGAAGAATGGATAAAGAAAATGTGGTGTGTGTCAACGGAATCTCTTCAACCTTGAAGAAGAAGATAATGGCATTTACTGGAAAACATATAAAAGACAAATATTACATTTTCCTCTAATTCACAGTTCCTAGGTTGTATAGAGAGATATAAGATCTCATGTGTATATATGACATGAAAAGGAAAAATAAAACTGTCTAGGGGGACAAAGGGGACCAAGTACAAGGAAGGAAAGAGAGGACTGGGTGTGGAAGGACGATGCTCTATGTACACTGTATTCTTGTATGGAAATGTCCATATATAACACAGTGCCACACATAGGTAATACACACACTGAAATATTTTAAAAAGAAAAGAAACGTTTAAAAACCTTTTTTAGGGGCTAGAGAGATGAGTCAGCAGTTAAGAGCCCCAGCTGCTCTTCCAGAGGGCCTGAGTTCAATTCCCAGCAACCACATGGTGGCTCACAACCATCTGTAATAGAATTGGGTATGCATGAAGACAGAGAACTCATATACAGAAAATAAATAAATAAATCCTTTTTAATAAAAAAAAAACTTTTTAAAATAAAAAGTAAAAAAAAAAAAATTTTTTTTAATCTCCCCAAAAAGAAAGAATGAGAAGATGGTAGGAAGAAAAAAATGCCCATGATGCCATACCTATAAAAGTCAAATAAGAGAAAATTGATGTGATGGTCAGAATAACACAGTTTTGCATTTTACTTTCTAAAGTATGCATTTTTGTAACTGTTGAGTGCGTATCCATGGACACGTGACTAGAAGAAATAGATACTTGAAGGTGGTGGTGGTGGTGGGTGCTCTCTGGAATAAAGAATAATTTTATCTGTATGTATGTGAATTTTCACTATCCTAACTATCCTAAAACTCGGGTTAGAAGGCAAATTATCATTCTTGTGAAGGAACATGTTCTGAACTCGGGCAGTAAAAAGCATCTTGGCTTGGCCACTGGGCAGCCTCCCTCCTGGGAGAAGCACGGGTGGCTTCCCTGTCAGACTGACAAGAATGGTCTCATCAATGAGCTGAGCTACTTCTGAACCATGACCCCAGCCCATCGTCTCTTCTGTTTCCCCAGTTTTTAGAAAGATGGACGCTCTCTCAAAAGACATCTCCTTCACCCAGTCCAACTATAATAAGAAGCTTGTGACGATGCAAGAAAATCTCCAAGGACTGGGTAAGATTCTAGTGTCCAGAGCACACAGGACCAGAGATAGACAGGTACTGCCTACGTCCTAAGACAAGACAGCCAATGGTCCCAGCTTCCTTCTGTTAGCTGAGCACTGTCCACTCAAAAAGGGCTGGGACAGAGCAGAGTTTTCTGTATGGGCTGTTGATCTACCCAGAGACCATAGGCAGAGAAGGAAAGCAAGGGTGGTCCATTCTCAAAATATCCTCATGCTTCTCAAATGATCTGTAAGAAGGCCTTGCAAAGCCTCTTTATATATGAGGCCATTTCCAGTCACTGCCTTAAGCCACAGCACAGTTTACAATGGGCTAGCCTCTGCTCCAATCAGGAACATTCTAAAAGAGAGTGATTCAGAAGGAGACATAGCAGATGTGGGTTTAAAGGTCATTTCCTCTGTTGCAAATAGCAAGTGCTGGCCTGACACCTAATAACAGAGTTCTATTTGGCAAGCTACTACTCTGTGCTTTACTCCTCAGGAGTCACAAGGAAAAACCTCCCCAGGGCCACCTTCCCCACAAGCATATTGTGAGAAGCCAACCAAGACAACAGATATTAAAATGTGTATAGAATAGTGTACAGTGGAGGTTCTTGGCCACCTCAGAGCAGTTAGTTACTGAGATCTGTTCTTGAGAATGCAGCTATCCCCATTTGGGTGAACATCTGAAACCTCACACTTCAGGTTGCAGAGTAAAGATGGGATCCCATGGGGATGGTGAGACTTTTCTTTCTTTCTTTTTTTTTGGGGGGGTGTCATTATGACAATTTAATATATACATGTGAAGTACTTTGATCATATTCAATCCATTACCCCTTTGAGTATTTCTTGATATTATTATTATTATTGTTGTTGTTGTTGTTGTTATTATTATTATTATTATTATTATTATTATTATTATTATTATTATTATTCGCTTTACATCTTAGTCCTAGCCCCATCCCTCCTAACCTCCCAGGCCCACTCTCCCTCAGAAAAGGAGACACCCCCCTTCGCATCCACCCCAGCTCATCAAATCATAAGGCAGTCCTGCCAGGGGGAAGTAATCAAAAAGCTGGCAATAGAATCCATGACAGAGAAAGCCCCTGCTCCCCTTACTAAAGGACCCACATGAAGCCTGAGCTGCCCATTGGCTACATCTGTGTAGAGGGCCTAGGTCCAGTCCATGCATGGTCCTTGGTTGGTGCTTCAGTCTCAGCAGGTCCCTCTGGGCACTGGTTAGTTGGCTTTGTTGGTCTTCTTGTGATGTTTTGTCACCTCCAGGTCCTTTTCTCCTCCCCACCCCACCCCCACTTTCCCCCAAGTCTCCGTAAGCATTGCCCAATGTTTGGCTGTGAATCTCAGCATCTGTTTCAAGGCACTGCTGGGTGGAGCCTCTCAGGGGACAACTCTGCTAGGCAAGCATAGCAGAGTATCATTAATAGTGTCAAGGACTAGTTCTCTCCCATGGATCTTAGTTTGGGCCATGCATTGGTTGGACATTCCCTCAATCTCTGCTCTATCTTTATCCCTGCACATCTTGTAGGCAGGGCAAATTTTGAGTAGAAGATTTTGTGGGTGGGTTGGCATTCCCCTCCCACTACTAGAAGACTTGTCTAGTTAGAGGGTGTCTTCTTCAGTCTCTATGACCCCTGCTACTAGGAGTCTTGGCTAGAGTCCCTTTCATATCCTCCTGGGAGCATACCCTGACTTAGGCCTCTGGCTTGTCACAGAGATGCCCCCATAGTCTCTCTTTTCTCTACAGGCATTTTGTCCTCCTGCTCCCACTCTCCCCAGGTCTGATCTCCACCCTCATGTCTCTGTCTCCTCTCTTATCTTGTTCTCTCTCTTCAACCACTACTTCTGTCTCTACTGTGTCCCCTTCTGAGTGAGATTTAAGCTCCCTTGGCGAGGCTTTCCTGAGAGGGATTTTCATAGCAGGAAAGGGAGCAGGATCGGAAGGCACTCGGCAGTTCCTTGGGCCCACATTTCAAGAAGTACATTTGGGGGCTGGAGAGATGGCTCATTGGTTAAGAGCACCGCCTGCTCTTCCAAAGGTCCTGAGTTCAATTTCCAGCAACCACATGGTGGCTCACAAGCATCTCTAATGTGATCTGATGCCTTCTACTGGCCTGCAGGTGTATATGCAAGCAGAACATTGTATACATAATAATAAATAAATAAATCTTAAAAAAAAAAAAAAAAAAGAAGTACCTTTAGGGCTAGAGAGATAACTCAGCCACACAAGCACTGTGACCTGACATTACTCCCAAGAACCCATGTGGGAAAAGTGGGTGTGGAAGCACAAGTCTGTGATCCCAGCGCCAGGGTGGCAGAAACAGGTGATTCTTGGAGTTATGTTGCCAGACAGCCTAGCCTGATTGATGAGCTCCAGGCCGGTGAGAGGATCTGTCTCAAAAATCAAGACAGATGGCACCCAAGGAACAACACCTAAGGTTGTCTCAGATTTCCACACATGGTTGAACACATATAAACATGTGTACACACACACACACACACACAAATACATACACCCCTTTGTCCCATTTAACTGAAAATGTTGTCCCCTTTTCTCTTGAAGATCCAAAAGCCTTGAACAACTGCTCCTTTTGCCGTGAGGCTGGGCAGCTGGGGCAAGAGATCAGGAAGCTCCAGGAAGAGCTGGAGGGCCTTCAGAAGATGCTGCTGGCCCAGGAAGTCCAGCTGGACCAGACCTCCCAGGCCCACGAGCTGCTCTCCACCAGCAGCAGTCAAATCTCCCAGGAGACGGGCAGTTGTTCCTTCTCCATCCACCAGGTCAATCAGTCCCTGGGACTCTTCCTGGCACAGGTGAGGGGCTGGCAGGCCACCACAGCAGGCATGGACATCACTCTGAAGGACCTCACCCAGGAGTGCTATGATGTCAAGGCCGCTGTGCACCAGGTCAACTTCACGGTGGGCCAGACCGCTGAGTGGATCCATGGGATCCAGAGAAAAACAGATGAGGAGACCCTGACCCTACAGAAGATAGTCACTGACTGGCAGAACTACACCAAGCTCTTTGGGGGTCTGCGAAGCACCTCTGCCAAGACTGGAGAAATGGTCAAGACCATTCAGGCCGCCCTGGGGGCCTCCTCACAGCGCATTAGCCAGAATTCTGAGAGCATGCATGACCTGGTGCTGCAGGTCATGGGCCTGCAGCTCCAGCTGGACAATATCTCCTCCTTTTTGGATGACCACGAGGAGAACATGCATGACCTCCAATACCATACCCGATATGCCCAGAATCGCACAGTGGAGAGGTTTGAGTCTCTGGAAGGACGCATGGCTTCTCACGAGATTGAAATCGGTACCATCTTCACCAACATCAATGCCACCGACAACCACGTGCACAGCATGCTCAAGTACCTGGATGACGTGCGGCTGTCCTGCACACTGGGCTTCCACACCCACGCTGAGGAACTCTACTACCTGAACAAGTCCGTCTCCCTCATGCTGGGCACCACAGACCTGCTCCGGGAGCGCTTCAGTCTGCTCAGCGCTCGGCTGGACTTCAACATCCGAAACCTCTCCATGATCATGGAGGAGATGAAGGCTGTGGACACCCACCACGGAGCAATCCTTCGAAATGTCACCATCATCCGAGGTAAGAAGAGGAGGGGTGGGCAGGCCTCTCCAGGGACCCAGGGTCATTGATGTACACAGGACCACATGATTTTAGGGGGAAATCGCCAACAGTGTGTCCATAGATAGAGAATGCTAGCTGGATAGGGAAATAGATTGGTGAAATCATCCTGTAATTGATTTCCAGGGCAGCAGGCAACTTTAAGAAATGTCTTTATGGCGCTAAAGGGATGACTCAGTGGTTAAGCACACATCCTGCTCTTACAGAGGACCTGGTTCAGTTCCCAACACCCATGTAAGGAAGCACTTGTCACTCCAAGGGGATCCAAAGCCCTCTTCTGGACTCCACAGGAACATGTGCATACCTGGTATACACATTCAAGTAGGGACACACACACATAACAATAAGTAATTTTTTAATGTCTGAAAGTTCTGCCTTTGAGAGTTAGGCTTAGTTGTGCACATCTGTAATCCCAACACTCAGGAGGCCGAGGACAGAAGAATTATCATGGAATTAAGACCAGCTTGGCCTACACATCAAGTCTCAGAGATATAGAGTGAAACCTCATCTCAACAAAAAGAACAAATTAAAGAAAGGAGGGAGGGCAGGTGAGAGCGTCTTGTAAACCTCTTAGCAAAGGCGATCTGATTTCTAACTTTGCCTTTCATAGAAAATTCGATTTTCACCTCTGGCTTTCTTTTAGTCCTCACAGGCAAGTTTGCAGACCATGTCTTTTTTTGAAACCACCTATGTTCACTTTCTCCCTTTGCGCTCTCTCTATCTGCCCTTCAGATCACCCTAATGTATTCTTCTCCTATGTCTCTCTAAGTTCCTTTATTCACCAGAATTCCACAGAGGTAAAGAAAAAAAAAAAAAAAAACAACAGAACTAGTGGAATGAAGATAGATAAATGATAGCCGAGTGACAGATAGATAGATAATAGATGATAGATAGATAGATAGATAGATAGATAGATAGATAGATAGATGAGAGAGATATGAGGATGATGATGATGATAGGTAGGTGCATAGATAGACAGTTGACAGACAGATATCATAAGGAATTGGTTTGTGTGACTATGAAGACTGGCAAGACCAAGATCTGCAGAGATAATGCCCTATCAGAAGAATACCAGGCAGAAAGAATTCTCTTATCCAGGGGAGGGTGAGCTTTCTGGGGTTTTTTTGTTTTGTTTTGTTTTGTTTTGTTTTGTTTGTTTGTTTCTCCGTGTAGCCTTGGCTATCTTGGACTTACTTTGTAGACCAGGCTGGCCTGGAACTCACAGCAATCGCCTGCCTCTGTCTCCCCGAGTGCTAGGATTACAGATGTGCTCCACCATGCCTGGCATGAGCTTTGTTTTATTCTCATCTTCAACTGTTTAGATGAGACTTAGCCTCCCATTAGGGAGGATAATCCTCTTTCAACCCATATGTCAGCCTCAACAAAAATCACGCTCACAGGAACATTCAGGGTGAAGCTTCATCAAACACCTAGGCAACCTCATAGCCCCTTAAAACTAATACATAAAAGTAATCGTCATAAACCTACCCCTTGTCAACTATCTCACACACACACACACATTTCCTTAATTGCTACACTTAATTGCCAAGTGAAATTAATAGGAAGGCCATGTTTCAAACTACCACACACAATTAATTATCCTGCGTAAAAACAAAAGCCCACGAACACTTTGCACAGAAGGAGGGTTATAGAACAATTTTCACTGTTCCTCATACCTCAAAACTCAAATACTGTGAGGTCATTGTAGCCAATACATCCTGTTTTGACAGATAGATGACAAAGAACTGAGAGAAGAAATGAAGCAAAGTTGTTGTTACACTCACACAGATTTGGTCATAAAAGTCAAGGATGACATGCTCGTGACAATGAAGTCCTTATTCTTGTAACCCATCTGTGGTCATGGTTGGGATTTAATAATACCTTCTTCCACTTCCTGTTCCAAATTCCCTTTGCCCCCAACCAGAATTCCTGTAGATCAAGGCTACTTCATTTCAGAAGGTTCCAGGCCATTGGTATTCATGCCTTGATTCGATGCACAAGTTTCCTAAGGACCTTAGTCACCTGAGGAGGCACACTGTTTCCCTTCTTTCTTCCCTCCCTCTGGACCCAGAGGCAGAGGAGGCCTTAAGTGGCCAGGTGATGGTCCTAGCTTCTTGCTTTACCGAGTCACCGCTGTGTCTTTGCTGGAGGCATTTGTCCCTTGGAACACAGAGCAGCCACTTCATGTGAACCTTTTGTTGGTGGGTCACTAAGCAATGCTGTGAACTGTGTCTTCCTATGATTGCCCTTTGATTCCCAACCGCTGATGAAAGTGATGTCTTCTCTACCCTCGAGGCATGGGAAGCAGGCCTGAAGTCCACTCTATCTCCTTCAGCCTTTGCATCCTCTACAGCATCCACCATGGGAACCGTCTCCAGCCCATTCTCCAGGGCAACCTTTGCTCTTGGAACCTACCTCACTGATGCTCTCATGCTCTTTGGCCAACTTGTACTAAGTCTATGCTGCCCCACGTGATGTCACAGTGTATTTGTGCTGCCACTGGAGACCACTTTTCACTTTAAACTGACCGTTGCTATACTTCAGTTTCGCAATGAAGCTAGACACGGAGAATTTCCATGGGAACCAAACCCTTCCCATCCTATTTTACCAAAGACACACATCTGTGTGGTTTCTGTGGTGCTGTGTTCGAGTGAAGAGCATTAGGAGATGGCTCTTTTGGTCCACACACTGCCAATTGTGTGGTGGTGTTTAATTCACTCGAAGAACAGAGGAAATTCCAAGCTTCCCAGGGAACAGCCCAGTTATACACACTGATTTGCAGAGTTTCTTAGAAAGCTTTCAACAGTAGCCCCTACTTATCAGAAGTTTCCCTGTCCATGCTTTCATCTGCTCATGGTCAACTGTGAGTGAAAACAACAAGTGGCATACTGCATAGTTTAAGAAAGATGTGCCTTTCTCATAGATGTGTATAAGGAGACAGGTAGTGGGTCTGGGGTTGGCTGCTGTTCATGCTTTCACCCATCCATTGGATCCCTTAGACATATTCTCTGCAGAAAGGGGGACTTCAGATGTAGACACCATCTTTCAGAAAGGAAACTTAAGACAGGAGAGTATGGTTAAGCAATGTGTGCAGGTCACAGATTGAAAATCTTGGGAGCTGGAGAAATGGCTTAGTGTGTAAAGGGCTTGCTGCACATACCGGATAGCCTGAGTTCCATTTCTAGTATTCACATAAAAGCCAGGAGCATTAGTGTATGCCTGTCATCCCAACACTGGGGAGGTGGAGATGAGAGGACTAGCCAGTCTATCTAAAAGGGTGAGCTCCAGGTCCTGTGAGAAACCCTGTGTCCAAGACGTATGCTGGAAATCAATTGAGAAAGACACCTGACATTGGCCTCTGGCTAGTGACATGTACTTTGTGCGTGTACATGCATGAACACATCTACGCGCGCGTGCACGCACACACACACACCACACACACCCATACACGCCTGTCCGCTCAGAAAAAGAGATGCTCAGAGCATGAGCTTGCAGGTACCTTAGACATTTCTACTTGGGTCCTGTTTCACTATAGAGTAAGGGATAGAGAATGGAAGAGACAGAGACAGTGCACAGAGGAGTTCTTGGAGACTGACATTTGCTGTTGCCATGACCACGGCAGAGTTCTCATCGCAAGACCTCATCTTAGGCATGCTGGGGTATCTGTTTGAATACGTAGGACCCTTAGCTCAACATCTTCATGTTTCTGCTGCCCCTGGTGCATTTTCTCTTTGATATAGAATGGTGGGGTGGGGAAGGGAAGAACATGTTTAATTGTTTTATCTTACGTGTATACAACGAAGCCAGGTCCTGCGCATTTCCATGGGAACCGAAAACTTCCCACATCTCACTGAGAAGATGTGTGCGTGTGGCTCTAAGATGCAATTTTAAGCTATATCTGTTGGCCAGTATCCCTCCAGGCCCTCATGGGCACAGTTTCTCCTATCTGAAAAGTAACTTTCCAGATAAATTGAACACCCCACCCAACAGGGAAGTCATCAGTCACCCTCGGACGTGCTCTGAGGCTCTGACCCTGGAACTGGCAGTGAAGAACTGCCCAGCTGGTGTAGAGCTGACAGAAGAACATAGCTAGGGAGATGCCAGTAACACAGGCAGAATGGGGAGGGGGGATGCCAAGTACCTCCTGAAGGAAAGAAGGCTGGGTTATAATTACTCTGGGACTTTAGGCAAAATTGCTTCGCCTCCCCAACTGTGCTCTGTCATCTGTAAATAAAGGGGTTAGGACCAGCCCCATTCCAGCTCTAATCCCAAGCCTCTACTTACTAAACAGAAATCCTGTGGTGCATCTGCACTGGTTACATCTCTCCTAGAATCTTTATCGCTTCCTAGTCTCTAGGATAATTTTTATGTCTGTGCTAGACAGTGTCTGTGCTAGACAGTGTCTGTGCTAGGACTATCCTTTGGGAGTTAGAGGCAGGAAAAAAAATCACTGCTCATTAGCTGAGGGATGGGTAGAGCACTTCATCAGTTTCAACTCTGTATCTTCTCACCCACTGTGTCCTACTTTAATTTCTGTGGCTGTGACGAAAAGCAGCTTTGAAGAGAAAAGATTTATTCGGCTTTCAATTCCAGACTACAGCCCACCACTGAGAGGAATCAAGCAGCTAGGTATATTCCTATCGACAGTCAAGAGCAGAGAGAAATGAGTCCATGCAGCCCCACTTGCTTAATGGCTTGTCCACTCTCAGCTAGGCTTCTCCTCTCTTACACCGTTCAGGGCCCCCTTGCCTAGGGAATGGTGCTGCCCACAAGGGACTGGGCCTCCCTACACCAATTAACAATCAAAACAATCCCACATAGACATGTCCCCAGACTGACCTGATCTAGATAATTTCCGATTAAAAACTCTCTTTACAAACTATTCTGGGTCATGTCAAGTCAATAGTTAAAACTAACCAGCATTAAAAAAAAATTCTTTTTAAATCTAGCCAGCATAAACAAGATCATTAATACTTGCCCTGTTTATACTGCATGGGGTAGTTGTGAGGAGCAGTGACAATAGCACAGAACTAAAATCATTATATTAACTTATAAGGCTTTGTTGGTTTTTTGTTTGGTTGGTTGGTTGGTTTTACTTTGTTTTGTTTTTCAAGACAGAGTTTCTCTGTGTAGCAGCCCTGGCTGTTCTAGAACTCTTTTGTAGACCAGGCTGGCCTTGAACTCACAGAGATCCTCCTGCCTCTGTCTCCTGAGTGCTGTGATTAAAGGCGTGCGCCACCACACCACACCTCCACTTAATATAAGGCATTCTTACAAAGTGAAATTATTGATATCCCTTTCACAAATGTCCAACAGTCCATGGAATCTGGCAGGCACTCTAGAAGTGTTTGCTCAACGAACAGAATACATGAAAGTTTGTGCAGAGGAACTAAACTGGCAAATTTGTTCCGTAAGTACCACCTGCTCTAGCACACTATAACCCATTAGGACTCAGAAGTTGCCGTGCTAAGAAGGGAGCAGCAAGGTTGACAAGATGGCTCAGCAGGTTAAGGTTTCTGCTGCCAACTCTAATAACCTAAGTTCAATTGTTAGTACCTGAAAAGTGGGTGGAGAAACTGAGTCCAGCAGTTGTCCTCTGACCTCCAAACACCTGCTCACACACTGCAAGCAAACACTTCACTACATGCACAAGTAAATAGATTAATAGATGATAGATAGATAGATAGATAGATAGATAGATAGATGATAGATAATATTTTAAAGAAAGGAAAAATCATGCTGTCTTGGTTTGTTTTCAGGCACAGGAGTTTTGTATGCAGGTGGCAGTGAAGAGAGTTAGTAGCCGTGACCCCCATTTTTGTCTGCCCAGCCTTATAAAGCTGCTGAGAGTTTCTTTGGTACCCTAGCTACACTCTTCCATTTGGGTTCTCGCCTCTAGAAGAGAAGCAGCAGACGTTGGCAGGCTGGCATCAGGGAGCCCTTTCAGCCGGCATCTCAGAACCTACCAATGGCTCGCGACACCATGGATGAGCAGGACTATGTCTAAAGACACTAGATTCTTCTGGCTGCTCCTATCTCTTTCATCTTTCCAATCCTGAGTATGGACCACAGAACCACCACCCACTCTGTCTCCCTCAGACATGCAGTCAGTTGTGGCTGGTTCCTAATGGGCCTAAGAGGCTAATTACAGTCTGTAACTTCCTAAGTAATGATGGGCCTCCATGGGACTCCTTACCTCAGCCACCATGCTGGTGTTTGCTTCTTGGCTGCTCAGAGCAGTTTTGAGCCCTCCTCTTCCCTACCCTGTACTCTGCTCACGCCAATGTCTTATTATTGACAGGTCATTTGAACCCTGTCCTTGGCCTCAAGCCTTGGGTCATCTTCTTTCCCACTGTGCTAACTGCTCGTTAGCGACTTTGTTCCTGTGTAGGCTGGGCTCCTCTGCCTCACAATTCTCTGAGAATGTAAGAAAAGAGCCTTTCCAAGCCCCCATCTATTTTTTTTTAAATGTAAGTACCAAGAATAGAATCCACGACCTTGCACATGCTAAACAAATGCTATTTCTTGAGACAAGGTCTTATTATCTAGCTATCCAGACTCTATGTAGCCCAGGATGGCCCAGCACTCCCAATTCCCCTGTCTATGTTTCTCAAGTACTCAGATTACAGCTGTACACCCATGTGGTTTTCCTCCTTCCTGGGGGGTCTGTTGGCCACCAGCCCACCAAGGCAGGAGGAGGAGAAGGCGAGGCACAGAGTTTGGAAGGCCATGAGCACCACTAAGATTGAACACTCTGGAACCACTTCAGGGAGCCAGTCAACTTTAATCAGGGAGAACAAGGACTATATATCCCTTAGGGAGTGGGTCAGGGGCTTCCAGGATAGGTGTACATAATTGGTTGAAATCAGGCACTTTAGGATGCTTGTTTGCATTTGGCAGCACGCTCCTATTATATGAATGAGAATACAGTACCTAATTATCCTATAGGCACAGGGAGGGGAGAGCTAGCAGGGAGCTGTGTCAAGGACCATATATCAAATGTGGTTAGGGGCATCCATATCTAAAGATACTCTCCAGATGCAGTCAGGCAGAGAGCTGGAGACTCCTGCTGGGGAGAGGGAGTCCTGCACCTAACGCTGAGGTCAGAGTGGCTATCAGGACTTCGAAGACTGCAACCTCAAACAGCAGGGTCCTTCCGACACACCACCATGCCTGGCTATTGCTACTTATTTTGGACCCCTCAGAGAAGTGTTTGAGAGCCCTTCCCTCCTCCAGACAGCCCCAAACAAGATAGAAGAGACCCAGAAATCCCTTTGGGGGGTCCTGAGGGGCCAAGGTGATGTCTATGGGAGGAAGCCTGGTTGAGGGGCCCATCACTTTTTCTCCTCCTGCTGTTACCTAGGACTCACCCAGCTTCTCAGAGATGGAGCAGCAGTGGTGGCCACAAGAGTTTACATAGAGAAAGAGGTGGCCTTTCTCTTCCGGGTCCTCCTCACAACCATGCTTAAGACAGAGGCTGAGGCTTCTGCCTAATTGTCTGCCCCAAGCACGATGGGCCCACACTCCTTCCCCCAGAGAAGAAAGGCTTGGGTCTGCCCTGGAAAGACACCCAGGGAATGAGTGGCAGAGCAGACTTTTGGCTCTGCCTTTTCTCCTTTGCTGCTGGCGCGGAGACCCTAGATACCCTCATGGTGGCTGCGGTGCTCCCTCCAGGTCAAGGAGGAGAGGCTCTTTTCAGAAGACAGTGGCACCAGAGAAAATGGGGCCCCCCAGGAGAAAGCGAAGCCAGCACTTGGAAGGCAGAGGCAGGCGGATCGCTGTGAGTTCGAGGCCAGCCTGGTGTACAAAGCGAGTCCAGGACAGCCAAGGCTACAAAAAAAGACCCTGTCTCATGGGGAAAAAAACAAACAAACAAAAACAAAAAACAAACAAACAAAAAACAAAACAAAACAGATGGCCTGGGGGCAGGGCATAGCACCCCTACCATGGTGAGATTTCCCCAGACTGGACACAGAGTGCAGTCTCTTCCACCAGAATTCAAAAAGAGTGAAGGAGCAGGGGACTTGGAGAAGTCTCTGGGGCAGCCTCTGTTCCCGTGGCAGGGGGAGGGCCAATAAAAAACAAACAAACAAAAAACTGATCCAAGAAGGAGCTGGGAGAGACACCTGAAGAAAGCGCCCACCTACTGAGGTGGGGGGGCACTCAGAACAAGGGGCAGTAGAGCCACAGGCACTTGGATCTTCAGTTGTGCAGTGGTACGCTAAGAACAGATTAAGCCGTTTATGTTCAATCAACTCAGCTGTGTGACCGGGTGACACTTAGTACAGCTCTCCAGTGAACTCCGAGTTCTGGGATGGGGAGAGTTTGCTCTGCATGGCTCCATCAGCCACACAGCCTCACAAGGTCTCGCTACAGCTCAATGGCCCTCTGCCTCTCTAAATCTCAGCTGCTCTCGGTGCCAGGAGCAGAATAAGGGCAGGCACTGTGGTTTTTGCCAGTTCCGAGAGAGACCTGCCAGGCTGGGGGAGGTAGCCCCTGTGTGGGCATCAGCTTGGGCCTGTGCTGTGCAGTGAGGCACTCTCTGGGAATAGAAGGGCCGGTCCTGTCTCCCGGTTTCTCTAACACCAGGCTGCTACCATTACCCACCAGCTGCCCTCAGCCCGCATGCCACGTGAGCTGAGGCGGAGGCCTGTCCCACGGCAGGCAGTGGCCGGAGCAGACTGGAGGGTTTTTATTGGCTCTAATGGGGCTGACAGTCCGGGCTCTGGTTTCCAGTTTAGGTCATAATAGATATTCGCTGACCTGGTTCTACTTCCACATAGAAACACTTTGAGAAGGAGATGCAGGAACAGCAGAGTGGCAAGGAGCTCGGGGAAGCAGGTCACAATAGCCAGCATAAAGATGACCCAAGGCCACAGAATAAGATTCTGGCAACTCAAATAGCTCTCAGATCACAACACTTACCATTTCTTCCTTCCCTCAAAGACATTACTGAGTTCTGGTCTCCCCTTAAGACCTTAGAATCAGACACACTCACGCGCATGCGCACAGGAACACAGCTGAGGGCGGGGCTTGTCCTTGTGGGTCTGTGTGTGCAGGTGTCTGTGGACCTCAGGTTTTGTTCCTTAGCAGACATCTTCCTTGGTTTTTTGAACAATGGAACAATCCCCTGGGCCTGGAGTTTGATAATTAGGCTTGGCTGGCTAGCCTACGTCCTCCACCCAGGACTAGGCAGGTGCATGCCACCAGACCCAGTTTTTGTTGTTGTTGTTTTTAAACTCGAGTTCTGGGGATTGAAGTCAGATCTTCAAAACAGCAAGCATTTTACCAACCAGACCACTCCCCAGCCCACCAGTGGGATTTCACGTCACTTTCCAGATTTCAGTTGAAAAACTGGACTAGAAAACTTTTGACACTGCCTTGCAAAGGGTCAGAGATGCCAGCAGAGTTTCTCATGGTGATGTGAGTCAGGCTCCGGGACTCACAGTTCCCACCAACCCTGCAGCTCACCCACAGGGAGACCACAGAAAAGAACCAGGTCTCCCTGCCCCTGCTCCTCTTCACCGACCCCGCCCCAGCCTTGCCTTCACACTGGCCGAAGCTCTTTCTCCACGCCCACTGTAGATCACGCTCTGTCTCCTGTGATCTTAAAGCATTCTGCATACCCTGGCAGGGGGGCAGCTACTCTCTGCCATGTGTCCTCAGGGTTGGTACAGATCTGAGAACTGTGTCTCTCAGACTGATACAGATAGGAGGAGGGGAGGCCCTTCGACTCCATGCTGAAAGCCGTGTGTCTTCCCACCATCATCAGGACTATAATAGAGGCCCAGAGCTTGAGAAATGGCCTTTTCCAACAAACTCTGAGCTCTCCTGACTGCATACCAGGCTCTGCGCTCAGTGCTAAAGATGTGAGGAAATGGCTCTTGTCATCTTTCCAAGAGTCTCTGGTTTATCAGAGACCAAGAGATACGCATCTAGTGCTGGCTCGCACTATACTGATTCTCTATGTGTCAGCTAAAAAGCAGCAGCCTTAGGGCTCCTAGATGAGGCTAGACTTCCTGGAGTGGTAGCCCTTTCTTCAAGGATGCTTCAGCGAGTTAGGTCTCACCTGATTGTCTTCACTTTTTCCTCTGTCTCTGGTTGCACACCCTTGGTCTCAGAGATGTAAGAGGTCACTGAGTGTTGGGCATGGAGTAAGAACAGTATTCAACATCCACAGAAAGTCTAGAACGTCAGGCTGCCCTAGGGAAGGATGGAAGCATGCTGGATGACTGTGGCTGTGTGGACTGTGACAATCGCAGCTCTGCTCCCGGTTCTGCTGGGCTGTGTGTGGCGCTGCAGGGGAACCTGCAAGTCAGAACTGGGAGCTTAGCAGTAAGTACTCCAGGCCCAACACAGGACACCGCTGACACAGGTTGTTGCATAGAGCACGCTGGTCTAACCCACCTTGCCATTTCAGCAACAGTAAAGTAACTTCTGTCTGGATGTCAGCTGTTCCTCTGCCCACTCGGTTTACACAAAGCCTCACAAGTGATCTGTCTCTTCTTCTATCTGATCCTAGGTGTCCCCGGCCCACCAGGACCAAGAGGACTCAAAGGAGATGCAGGCGTGAAAGGACCTGTTGGTAGCAGAGGGTCTAAAGGGGACCCTGGCAGCCTGGGACCCTCAGGACCTCAAGGTCCTCAGGGGCAGCCTGGGGAGCAAGGACCTTTGGGAGAAAGAGGGCCAGCTGGTCCCCGAGGCTTTCCAGGCCTCAAAGGCTCAAAGGGTAGCTTTGGCACTGGAGGGCCAAGGGGGCAGTCAGGCCCCAAAGGGGATGTGGGGCCCCCAGGGCCAGTGGGGCCCCCAGGATCTCCAGGACCATCAGGGCCTCAGGGAAAGCCAGGGATTTCAGGAAAGACAGGGTCTCCCGGCCAGCGGGGCGCCACAGGGCCTAAGGGTGAGCCGGGTATCCAGGGTCCCCCTGGACTACCTGGGCCTCCAGGTCCACCAGGCAACCAAAGCCCCTACTGAAAAAGGCTTTTATTCTGATGCTGCCATGCAGCTTGGGGAGGTAGGTTGGAGAAAGCAGCCAGAAGGGCCTACTACCTACAGACAATCATTTTTCTTTTATTCTGATATGAGGGTGCCTTTTAGAGCTGACTGTATAGCCTTAAGCTCCCCAATAATGACTGTACCATAGGAAAACAGCTCCCCCCCCTCCACTTTCCTCTACTGACCAGGGGGAGCCTCCTGGGTTTCCATGGCTGGATAGGAAGAAAGGGAAGAAGACCTCCTTTGTCCTGTGACACCCTGCTGGGAAGGTGGTTCCCTAGGGAAGAATGTCATGTCATAGAGCTCTTGGATGGTAACTCGCTCTGGTCTCTGCAATGTCTTAACACCCGTGGGAGCCAGGTCTTGAAAACAAAAACAAAAAACAAATCCAGGAAAGCCTTTGGGGAATTATAGCTAAATGTCCAGAGACAAGCTTCTCCCAACAGTCATGGGAGTAGAGGTCATGGGGAGCTGCCATGCCCCACACAGGGCCAGAGACCACTGCCCAGCTGGCATTCTCAGGCCCCGTGCACATTGTGGTGGCCCTGACAAGTTCAGAGGGTTTTTATTCACACGTCTAGAAGATTCTTCCCTTCTGTCTTACCTCTGCATCTCGAGAGTGGCCTGGAAGAAACCCAAGTAGAGTTTCACCTGCAGGCAGCCTACAGGCCCCAGAACATTCTGCTTATCCACTAATCCATCTCCCAGTAAGGCCACAGGGCTGGAGGTGAGAGGACAAGGCAGGAATGAAGCATCTCTCTGCAAAGCCGCCGCTTGTTCAACCTAGGCTGCCATGCTGTGTTTCCAGAGGCTTCTCTGTGGTGGCCGAGGAGGAAGAAGCTGATAATGGGGTAAGTCTTGCCTCCTCCTCTTGGCTGACTTGTCACAGATGCACATTGACCTCACCCCACAATGACCTAAGATGTCTGGAGTTCTTTCCCATACGCACAGCAAGCTGGACCAGACATGGGAAGAGCCTGAACAAGGAGACTTAGACAGACATTACTTCTCATCTTCCATGAACTTCTTGCAAACACTGGCAGAAAGGGATGCTGGGAAAGGCCTGCATTGTCTTGACTCACTTTCTGAAAAGCCTCCCTGCTCCTTCACAGTCCAGAAAACTTAGACCCTCCAGACCAGAGGATAGAGCTGCCCCTTCCCGTGCCCTGTCTGCTTCCTGCTCAAAGCCTCTGTGTTACCTTCCTCCTCAACATCAGTGTGCAACTGGCTTGCACGTCCACCCTCCCCCTCCCCCCACCTGCTGTATAATTGTCCTGTCTATATATGATAGTACCATGTGACACTGTATCACTGACCCAGTAAAGAGCTGTTTCTGGGAGGCATGTGTCTTCTAGCATTTGTAACTAACCTTCACCGATCCATCTCACCTTCAGAGGAAAATCCCTGTTGCAGAATCTGAGACCTGAAGCCTTCTGGGAGTTCCTAGTACTTGGCAGTGAAGCCCAAACAGCTAAGGAATTCCTCCCAACGACAAGGCCAAGCTGGAAATAGTGTGTTCCCTAAAGCTTGCAACTGGGCCCTGTAGTTACTTGGCTCAAATGAGACTGGCAAATAGGACAGGCCCAGACCCCACAGGGAAGCCTCCTGCTCCCAGTTCTTGTCTTGAAGACAAAGAAACAGAACCAAAGAGGAGAAAAAGACCAGGCCAGACCTGCCCCAAGGGGGAAAGGGCAGAGGTCAGCTAGGTTCCCTGGAAATCAGTCAGGCCTTGCTCCACCAGGGGCTTTAAGGGAGAGTAGGTTCATTTGCTAAGTTGGATGTGACCTGGTGCAGAGCTTGGCTACTGGTTTGATGTAGAGTGTGTAGAAGTCAGGGGTGCTAAGGAGGAGTAAAAAGCTGGAGCTCTGAGATGAGCCCGCCATATACAAGCCTTGCCCATCCATGCAGCACTGAGATGCATCCTTTCCCCAGCACCTGCCATGTGTGGGCCATTGAGTTCACTGCTTAAAGGGTGATGAGGGTGAGTAAGGCCTGGAGCCCAGCGTGGTCATCTTCCCCAGTGAAGGCTAACATTTCTATAGCCTTGCCTGAAACACAACACGGGAAGGAGGAGGAAGTCTGGGCTGGGGGTGTGTAGCGAGTCTCAGTGATAAAGTCAGGGCATGTTTAGAAGGGTGACACCCAGGTAGTAACACAAGGACAACAGGAAAGACATGCCAGTGGAGTCACCTCACACTCCTGGATGACAGGCAAACCCTGTGAAAACTTGAACTACTGGTCGCCGCACAACTGGTAGGGGAAGGATTTGGCCAGGCCCTGGGATAAAGGAAAGTCTAAGTGAGAGTATCAGCCTGTGTCTTGGAGTTAAATTTCAGCAAAGCTGGATCTGGGATCAATTCCAAGGGATGGGCTTAGGGGTGACAAAATGAGAGGCGAGTCACAGGCATAGACAACCAAACGAACAAATGATTTTAAAACATAAGAGCAAAGCTACAGAAAGTCATATGAGGCCTGGGTGGTTATAAACCAGCCCTTGACTGTGTGGCTTGAGTAACCACTTGATTTAAGGGCACCGACAGATGTCAGAATCCACTGAGGCCACACATGCATTCATAGGGTCGCCTCATGGAAGGGTGCTAGGGGCTATGGAGCCAGAAGGCTGGCTGACCCAGTGACTACTGGGAGAAACAGAAGACACTGCCCTCTTTCCATCTGACATCTGGCAGCTCTCTCATCTTTCCACCGCACCATGGCTCCCTATTTCTCCTCTCTGCGACTGTCTCCTTTCCCTAACCAGCATCTGCTGTTTTCAGATCCAACAGGACGGAACTAAGACTGGCCACCAATGGGCCTTGCCCTTCAACTGCAATTCCTAGATTCTAGGTGAAAATCCCATTACCCGACCCCAAGATCTGTAACAGCAGACAGAAAGAAGGAGGTGGTAGCGACATGTGGCAAGATGCTTCACAGAGTGAGATGAACTGTATAGGTAAGCCAGCAGTGAAACCCAGTGGACACTGTAACAACAGGACAGTGGTACGTGGCTTTATCTGAGAGCCCCATTTCTGTTCTCCAGACAGAGAGGACAGTCACAGACCAGAGAAACAGCTCCATCCGAGTCTAGCTTGGAGACTCAATGAGTTTAATTGGAATTGCTTAAAGGAGCACAGGCAACTTACAGGCAGATACCCCACCAAGGAAAGGTGCTCTCTCTCCAACAATTGTCACCCACTAACATATCCTCTAGGATTGGGCCCCTCATGAACCCTGCGAGTCCTCCTTCCCTTCCGTTCCATGAGAGAGTGTTAGGTGGGCCCAACCTTGTAAAGATCTCTTATGAGCAAGCACGGCTGCTCTGGTTACAAGGTAGCAATAACCATGTCATGCCAGAGGCCAGAGGCCCACACCAGACAACAGTAACAATGAAAGCACACAGCAATGGTAGAGCCAGGCAGAGGCCACATACCATCCTGGGGCACTTCACAAATAAAACTCACTTTTTTTTTTTTTTAAGATTTATTTATTATTATGTATACAGTGCTCTGTCTGCATGTACACCTGCAGGCCAGAAAAGGGCATCAGATCACATTATAGATGGTTGGGAGCCACCAAGTGGTTGCTGGGAATTGAACTCAGGACCTCTGGAAGGGCAGTCAGTACAGTGCTCTTAACCTCGGAGCCATCTCTCCAGCCCCTAGTAACTCACTCTTACTAATAGTAGTCATTATTACCAATCATGATGCATAATGTTCAATCTCTACCTCGCAGTTGGGGGAACTGGGTTTCGAAGCGATGCATTGACTTCCCTGGGCCACAGACATAGTAGACATATCCATGTTGAGACAGTCTTGGGCAAACTGTTTAATTGATCTCTGGTTCCCTCCCATGAGACTGGTGGGAAGATCTTCTGGACAGTTACCCAGGGTACTTGGTCAGCTTCGTGGCCACTAGAAAACCCCAGATTGCATGGTCCCAATGACAGCAATTTGTTTTCTCGTGGTTCAGGAGGCTGGAAAGGGGAAAGTCAAGGTGCTAGCTCTTCCTGGCCTTTGCGTTACATCCCCACATGGCTCTTATCCAGACTGTACAGTCTGAAGCCCAACACTATGGCTTCACTTGAGCTTAATGATCTCCTGGAGAGTGTGGCTGACAGACACACTGAGAGAGTGGCTGCATAAGTCAGTCAGGGTACCCAGCAGCAGCCAGACTTCCATAGACACCAGCCACGTGCTGGGTGGTGACCATTACAGGAGCTAAGCATTGTTAAGTTTCCCTGGACACTCCACAGAGGCCAGCAACTTTCTCTCTCTCTCTCTCTCTCTCTCTCCTCTCCTCTCCTCCCTCCTCTCTCTCTCCTCCGCTCTCTCGCTTCCGCTCTCTCTCTCCTCTCCTCTCCTCCTCTCTCTCTCTCTCTCTCTCTCTCTCTCTCTCTCTCTCTCTCTCCCCCCCCCCCACTCTCATCCATCTGGCCCATCTCATCACATAGTCCTTTAGGGTATCTGAACTTTTTTCAGTTCTATTGAAATTGCAAAGAGCTGGGTGGAGCTTAGGAGTAGGCAGTCAGAACCATAAAGCCTGAAATAAATGGTGTGACTCAGCAGGAGATCTTGTGAGATGGATGCCATTTGTCTGAGAGTGGAGTGGACCACCTGACAGAGTCCATCAGCAGACATAAAGCTGGGACAGGTCACACTCCAGCTCTGCCGGACCTTTCTTCCTTGTGGGAGTGTAGGCCAGCACTGACTCCTTAGACCTTCGGGTTCTTCCTCAGAAAACAGAGAATGGGTGGTCTTGACTGCCCTGGGCATGGAGTCTCACACATAAATGTCCTAATCAAGCTGTCTTCACCACCCCTACCCCCCAACTCCCTTACCCAACTCTGCTCAGTTACTTTACTAAATCTCACCAGAGCCAAATAATAACGTTTGAATCTTTGTGGACAGGTGCTAGCCCGTGAGATTTCAGCTACCAGATGCAAAGCACGGACTTTGCTGTTGGTGTGCCTTTAATTCCAAAGTTTGCAAAGCCTTGGAAATATTCCTGGGCTTCCCAAGGAAAGCATGGGTCTTCCTAGAAGCCACATGCTTGAGCCACAGTCTCTCGGTACCTCTGAAAACTCCAGGCTTGCCTTCTCATACCACCCTGGCAACCAGTCGTTCCTTCCTGCAGAACAGGACAGGGCGGGGGCAAACATCTTGCCCTTCCCCCAGCCTTTCTCCCCAGGCCAGGGCTGAGCTGGCAACCTCTGCTACACCAACCCTGGATACACCTGTCAAAACAGAAGCACTGAGAGTCTAGCGAGAGCTGAAAAACATGATCTGACCACACCAAACTTTCCATCAGGGCTGGGCTGCCAAGGGCTGGCCTTTCCCGAAAGTCTTACCCCCCATGGGTGACTGAGCAGCCTTTTTGGGGGGACTACTTGACTGTGGAAGCAGAGGTCATTTGGTTTTCTAGCCATCACCTGTCCTCTCCTTTTCTTTTAAACTCCCAAGTGCAAGAGCTGTGCTCAGTGAGTCCAGAGACATTCAGAGGTTTATGCAATGCTCCTGGTGGGGACCACCTACCATGGTATGACAACCCAGAGCCCCCATAAGAATGCACACTGTGTGCTTGTACCCTAAACCCACTGATTCAGAACCGTGGAGATGGATAAGAACTTGGGAGTGGAGGGGACGTGTGCTACAGACCAGAACCCAGGAATTATGATGCCTCAAAAATTGGAGGTCCTCAGGTGTAGGAGCTAAAGAAAGGAACATGCTGTTTCTCAGTTTCCATTTATTATCTTGTTTCATCTTCACTGCACACTGGCATGTCGCAGGCCAGAAAACAGAGGCTCGGAATGATGACTCACATATAATCTAACAATGACGTTAAGAGGGGGCTGGAGCGGTGGCCCGGCGGTTAGGAGCGCGTACTGTTCTTGTGGAAGGCATCCAGTTCCCAGCAATCCTGTAACTCCAGCTCCAGGTGATCTGATGCCCTCTTCTGACCTCCATGGGCACCTGCCCTTATGTGCACATATTCCCACATAAACACATGTGCTTATACATAGCTTTAAAATAAGTAAATAAATAAGCAAGGTGGTTTTGAGAAGGTATTCGATCGGATGGATGAAGGTGTTACTGATTCCTTGGTTTTAATGAGAACACCTTTTCCAGAATGGGTGTGATCAGGAGGTCAGTAAGCTCTGTGTTTTTGGAGAAGGGTTAAATCCACAGAAAGGGGCTTCCTCTAGATCTCAGAGAATGCTAGTGACAAAGCTATGACAAGGCCCCAAATAAAGGGCTGCCAGCCTCCTCAATTTCAACTGCTTTGTACTAAATACCAGGAGCAAGGGGCTTGCAGGACGTAGGCTCAGGAGGGTACTCCTTCTGTTGGAAAGACTTCTGTTTGAGGTTGCAGTCCTCCCAGTCCAATAGCCATTCTGAGCTAGGTGCAGGACTCCCTCTCCCCAGCAGGGCCTCCGGCTCTCTGCCTGACTGCCTCTGGAGAGTGTCTTTAGACATAGATGCCCCTAACCACATTTGATATATGGCCCTTGACACAGCTCCCTGCTAGCTCTCCCCTCCCTGTTCCTGTAGGATAACTAGGTACTGTGTTCCCTATCTCATATGCTAGGAGTGTGCTGCCAAATGTAAAACAAGCATCCTTAAAGTGCCTGCTTTCAACCAATTCTGAATATCTTTCCTATAAGGCCCCTATCCACTCCCCAAGGGCTATATAGCCTGTGTTCTCCTTGATTAAAGTTGAACTAGTTCCTGGAGCAGTTCCCAGAGTGTTTGATCTCCCTCCTGCTTATGGCCTTCCACGACCTGGGCCTCCTTTTCTGCTCCTCTTGCCTCGGTGGGCTGGTGGCCATCAGCACCCCAGGGAAGAGGGGAGCCACACCTACCATGAGAGCTGGAAGGCTCCTCAAAGGAAGTCATGTGCTCTTTTCCAGGAAAGCCACCACCCAACCTTGTTAAGGTGCAGACCCAACTTCATCATTGAGAAATTTGTATTAAACATCAGAACCTATTCCTTCAGCATCTCTCCAATGCCGTGCCATCCTTTTAAAAGATCGGTTTGAACACCACAGACTAGAGCCATCTCCGTTGCTTCTGATGGGAAACGGTGAAAGAATCTCCATGTGATGGTTTTACTCACACTTGTGACCTATGGCTCCTTCCCCCAGAAGAAACTCCAGACCCTCTTCATCCCCCCCCCCCAGACATGCCTACCCTACCCCCAGGTTATAACCTGGAACTCACTTGCTCCCTGTTGTCCATCACTGTCCTTTCTCAAAAGACTTTCTTCTTTTTTTAATTTATTAATTTATTCAGATTACAACTCAATTGTTATAAGACTCCCTTCTTCTAGACATAGAAGCATCTCAAAGTTTTGTAGGGAGGGTAAGGACTGCACTGAATGTGTTCATACATCCATCAAATGCTGTGCTGCCCCCAGCTGCTGCTCCATAGACAGCAGGTGCGTGAGAGGCAAGCACCAGGACCACTTGAGCCTCTTGCCCAAGGCGTCTTCCCAAACCTCCAAACAGAGGACGAGACTCTTGCCGTGGTTCTCAACCTTCCTAACAGTTCGACCCTTTAATACGGTTCCTCATGGTGTGGTGACCCCCGCCGGCCATAGCATTATTTCATTGCCACTTCATAGCTGATTTTTCTATTGTTATGAATCATAATGTAAATATCTGGCCTACAGGAGATCTGATATACAAGCCCCAAAGGGGTTGAGAGCCACAGGTTGAGAAGCGCTGCTCTACAAAAGGCAGTGGTCTCACAGGAGGAAGAAACAGAAGTCAGGGATTGGGGCCGCCAAGCAGCTGGAGCTGGGTACTGGTCAAGGCACTGGGCAGGGAGATTCTGCGTCTCAGAGAAGCTCACGGATCTGTGCAGATCTCTGCTTGAGCAGTTGATTCCGCAAGGCCTGAACTGAGAGCGCTCCGAACTGACAGACACACTGACCGTGCACAGTAGTGAGACACTTCTGGAAATCTGACCAACTCAGCCTTGTGAGCCACACCAAGCATTCAGATGAGACAGAAGGGGGGAAAAAAAGCTGAAACAAAATTAATCCATCGCAGGCAGCTCACAGTCACCAGCAACTCCAGTTGCAAGGAATCTGGCACTTTCTTCTGGCCTCCTTGGGTACCTGTGCACATGTGCCTGCACACACACACACACACATATATATAGACTCAGTCACACACACACACACACACATACACACACACACACATGTACATAGAATAAAATATGTAGTGTCTCTTGAAAATCAGCAACAAGAAAATGGAAGGTAGCAGTAATGTGTGAAATGTTTGGGTATATTTCACTGAGAACGCTGTAGTATGAGGAAAGATGGCCAATATTATTAGTTAAAATTGGCACATCACCATAGCAACCATTGTCAGATATACAGCCATGAGATGCTCGTACAGGACTAGTAGGGTTGTGGAATTATACAAGCACTTTGACGACAGGTTAACAGCATCTTACAAGTTAAACACACAGGCTGGAGAGACGGCTCACCTGTTAAGAGCACTTGCTGCTCTTGTAGAGGTTGGTTGGTTCAGCTCCCAGAACCAACATGGTGGCTCACAACCACCTGTAACTCCAGTTCCAGAGGAAGCAATGCCCCTGTTCTGACTCCACTGACACCAGGTGCTCCTGTGGTGCCTATGCCTGCACACAGTACAACACACTCATACATACAATAAAAATACATTTTTAAAAATCTATTTCAACAGCTAAATAGACATCTCCCCTAAGCTTTAATCATTCCCTTCTTGGAAATGTACCCAAGAAATAAAATCATATACCCCAACATAC
Source organism: Acomys russatus (assembly GCF_903995435.1). Classification (NCBI taxonomy): domain Eukaryota; kingdom Metazoa; phylum Chordata; class Mammalia; order Rodentia; family Muridae; genus Acomys; species Acomys russatus. The sequence goes on along the minus strand of NC_067154.1, from coordinate 8,798,105 downwards.
TTGTACAAATATTTTGCATAGAAGGCTTACGCATAAAAGCCAAAACGGAAAAGTAACCAAATGCCCACCGTCAGATGAATGGAGAAACAACTTGTGAGGTATCTGTACAGTGGGACAACAACCAGCAAAAAAAGGAAGAAACACCATTAAACATGAACACGTGGGTGAATCTAAGAGAAAATGGTGCTGAGTCAAGCCATTTGGGAGAAGAGTAGTAGTACCTGGTGTGTGACTCCACGGAGTAGGAAATTCTACACTGAAGTAGAAGTGCAGTTGATGGGGTTTGCTTGGCCTTACAGGGACGCATGGAGATTAGAATGTCCTACATCCTGTTTGAGGTGGTGGTAGTGGGTTTGTATTTGTCATGACACACCAATCATACATTTAAATCTATATATTTTGTTGTAGGTAAAGTATACATCATATACTTTTTTAAGAAAGCAATTAGGATATTCTCTAGAGTTATAAAAATTCAAAGGACTTAAAGGGGTCAAATACCGGTAAAGATTTTTCTAGTGGGAGCTGAATTTGGGAGAACCTCTTGGGGAAAGTGTTTGGCTTATTTATTTATTTATTTATTTATTTATTTATTTATTTATTTATTTATTTATTCTTTATTTATTTATTGTGTGTGTGCATGTGTCTGTGTGTGTCTCTGTGTGTGTGTCTGTTTGGCTTCTTATACAGGTAAACAGGTGCCTACCTATGACTCAGCATTTCCATCCCTAAGTATTTGGCCAAAAGAAATAAGAACAAAGCATAGGGAGTCTTGTGGAAAAGTGGAGGGAGGGATAGAAGGACATGGAGGGGTCAGGAGCTACACAAGAAGACCAACAGAGCCAACTAACCAGGGCCCAGAGGGACTTAGGGAGACTGACGCACCAACCAAGGACCAGGGATGGACTGGACTTAGACCCCCTCACAGATTTAGCCAATAGGCAGCTCAGGCTTCATGTGGGTCCTCTAATAAGGGGAGTGGAGCTGTCTCTGACATGGACTCTGTTGCCTGCTTTTTGGTCACTACCTTCTAGTGGGGCTCCCTCGCCAGGCCAAGGGGATGAGGATGTGCTCAGTCCTGATGCTGCTTGATGAGCTAGGATGGGGGCTCCCCTTTTTTGAGGAGTAGGGGATGGGGAAAGAGAGAGGGAGGGTAGGACTGAGAGGAGAGGAGAGGAGGGAGGGGGCTACTCATCTGGTTGTAAAGTAAATTAATTAATTTTAAAAAGAAAACATTCACAACAGTTATCATCATAACTGAAGAAGTAAAGAAACAAATCTGGAAAGAGTCCACATATGTATCCATTGGGAGAAAGAGTAAGTAATCTGTGCTATTTACGTGGCACAGAGCACTAGAAAAAAAGAGCAAAGAATAAGAAAAGGAGGCAGAAGAAATGGAGAAGGAAATGAAAACAGAAAGATGAAGAGGAATTTAACAATGGAATAAAGCAAAAGCCTGAGCAAAACAAACACCCGAACAAAACATCCAACTACAAAGAGGTAAAACAAGCAAAACAAAACAAAAAACACAAAGATACCATGTAACACAAAGACAAAGATGCCGCATGCTGTGGAAATGAGAATCGTCACTGCATGTGGATCCACTGGGAACAGCAAGGCTGGGGACAATCCCTATGCTGGTGGAGGTCTAATTGACACAGGTGTACATCTGGTAGACCCTGTCCAAGTAGGTCTGTCATCTGGGCATTCCACTGAGTACAAGTTAAAACTCACCGTTTAAAAAGAATCACAAGACAGCAGTTCATTTCCAAAAAGAAATTATAATAGGAATTAGTTTAAATAATCAGTTTCAAACTGTTTTTATAATGAGGAAACTATGTCAGAAGTTTGGAACTGTAACAAGACTTAATGAAGCAAGATGTAAAGATAAAATTAGTATCCATGAAATATTATTTTAGACAAAGAAGAAAAGTTTGGATGCCAGATTAAGAAATGCAGAAAAGTCAACCAGAATACAATAAACTAAAAAGAAAAAACTTACATGATGTAGAGATTAAAATGTAAAGGAAAAGGTTGGGGATTTAATTTTGAGACCGTTTCCTGTATTCTAGGTTGGCCTTGAGCTCACTTTGTATGGAGGTTATAGCTGTGATCCTCCTGCCTCCGCATCCTGAGTGCTGGGATAAGTATGTGCCACCATGTCAAGTTCATAAGAAGAAAGTCTGAAGTGGGCGGGGCACGGGGGGCAGTGGTGCATGCTTGTAATTCCAGCACTCAAGGAGGCAGAGGCAGGTGGATCTCTGTGAGTTCTAGGCTAGCCTGGTCTACAAAGTAAATCCAGGGCATCCAAAACTACACAGAGAAACCCTGTCTCAAAAAAACAATAATGAAGAAGAAGGGGAGGAGGAGGAAGAGGAGGAGAAGGAGAAAGGGAAGGGGAGGAGAAGAAGAAGGAGGAGGAGGAGGAGGAAGGTCTGGAATTGAGAGGGTCAACAAAGTCAAAGACACCATGTGTGGTGGTGCGCGCTCTTAATCCCAGCACTCAGGAGGCAAAGGCAGGAAGATTGCTGTGAGTTCAAGGCAAGCCAGTCTACAAAGCGAGTCCAGGATAGCCAAGGCTACATCAAAATAAAAAAAAAAAATAAAAAACAAAACAAATAACAACAACAAAGCAAAGTCTAAGACAATGAAAATTGAGATACCCTAGACTAGTGGTTCTCAGCCTTCCTAATGCTGCGACCCTGTAATATAGTTCCTATGTTGTGGTGACCCCCAACCATAAAATTATTTTCATCGCTACTTCATAACTGTAATTTTGCTGATGCTATGAATTTTAGCATAAATACCTATGTTTTCCAGTCGTCTTAAGCAACCTCTGTGAAAGGGCCATTCGACCCCAAAGAGGTCATAATCCCTAGTTTGAGAACTGCTGCCCTAGGCAAAATTGACCAGGAAAAGTGCAGAATGGCATAAATAAAGAGTTAGCATGGAAAAGGTGAAATTAGGAGAAATTTTGAAAATCCAATGCCAATAACTTTGAAAACTCAGATGGAATAAACAAATTTGTAGGAAAATATAACTCACCAAGTAAACTCAAGAAGTAAAAAATCCTAAAAGGTCTGAAACCATGTAAATGGTTTTAAATGCTCCCACAAGAAAAACAGCAGGTCCGTCAAGAAAGACTTACAGGCAAACCCTACCAAAACACTCAGAGACAATGTTCCCATCCAACACAAATTCTTCTAAAGAACAGGAAAAGTAGGCACAGTTTCCTGGCTTGTTTTAGGAGGATAGAAAAAAAGTCCCCAAATCAGAAAATATCATAGATAAATACAGAAACAAAACTTAATAAATTGAGGGCCTAGAAACAATTTAACAGCATTTTGTTAAATTAAGAATGAACATATTAGGCCTAATACTTAGTATTTACCAAAAATAAAAATCCCACAACAAATATCTTTTTGCTAAAGATAAAAACTTGGAAGAGTTCCCTTTAAAAGAGCCAGACATTGAATGCTTTCTTGTAGGGACACCACAGCAAACTTGTCACTGAGAAGGCAACTTGCCAAAACAAGAAAGACAAGAAAATGGGCCCAAGATGTAATTGAACAGCATCCTCTGGTTTACAGCCAACATCCAAAGATAAAAATACATTAAAGCCACATCACCATGATATTAACATGATAGCCAACCAAACACCTAGTTTCGTCAACAAATAAATGGCTGGGAAGCTAAGAGAGAATGGTATACATTAAATAGATGCAAAATTAATCTTCAAATAAAAGTCCATTGACCAGAAAAAAAAAACTTAAAAAACACATTAGCAGACCCAAGTTATGACCAGAGTTTAGACCTTACATCAGGCAAAACAACTTATAAAAGCATTTTTGAGAAAAATGAAACAAATTTGAACCCAATTTTATTTTGAGACCACGTTAAAAGTAGTGTTAAATGTGGTGAAATATTGTGACTATAAATTTTAAGCGTCATGGTTAACGAAGGCATTGGATGCAGAGATGGAGCTTTAGAAAAGTGATCAGATCATGAGGCCTCTGTCTTCACTGATGAATTAACCCAGTGATGGTTTAATTTATTTAAATATTTTATATGATATATTTTTATCATATTCTTCCCCCTTTCCAACTTCTCTCAGACCATCCTCTTCTCTCTATCTACCCAACTTCAAGTTCATTTTCTCTTTCTCAAAAACAAAAAACAAAACAAAACAAAACAAAAAAAACAAAATGAAAATCAAAGATAACAATCTGAAATATAGAAAACTAATGAGACCAAAAAATAAAAATAAAATAAAATAAAACATACGCGACCAAAATAAACAACAACAACAAAAAAAAAAAAAACCCACACACACATATACAAAGCATATGAAGCCTATTTTGCACTGGCCAACTATTCCTAGGCATGGAGACTGCCCTGGAGTGCAAGTGATCTCACCAGTGAGACTACAGTTGAGAAAACTGATTTTTTTTTTCCCCCTTTCTCAGCAGGTATCAATTGCAAATGACTTCTCGCTTAGGAGTGGGGCTCTGTGTCCACTTTCCCTCTTTAGTGCTGGGATTTTTGTCTGGTTTGAACCTGTGCAGACCTTGTGTGTGCTGTCACAGCCACTGTGAGTTCATACGTGTGCCAGTCCTGTTGTGTCTAGGAGACTCTGTTTCTTTGGAGTCATCCACCGCTTGTAGCTCTTCTAATCTTTCTACCGGCTTCTCAACATGGATCCCTGCGTTAAAGGGAGGGATTTAAAAAAGACATCCCACTAGGGCTGAGTCTATCCAAAGTCTCTTACTTCTTACACAATATCCAGTGGTGGATCTCTATGTTAATTACCTTCTACTGCTAGAAGAAGCTTCTCTGATGTCAGTTGAATGGCATACCTATCTATGCATAATAATAATGTGTCATTAGGAGTCATTGTATTGCTTTCTTTTTTTTAAAGATTTATTTATTTATTTTATGCAGATGAGTACTCTATCTGCATGTACACCTGCACGCCAGAAGGGGGCACCAGATCTCATTATAGATGGTTGAGAGCCACCACGTAGTTGCTGGGAATTGAACTCAGGACCTCTTGCAAAGGCAGGCAGTGCTCTTAACCACTGAGCCATATCTCCATCACCACTATATTTATTTATCAGAACAGCTGTAGTAGTTTTCCCCTAGATTTATGACCTATCTAGTCTCAAGTTCTTGGCCACTTTAGCAGAGTCAGGGATGAGTACTATCTCACTGAGTGGGCCTTAAATCCAACCAAAAAGTGGTTGGTTACTCCTATAACATTTGTGCCATTACTGCACCAGTCTATTTTGCAGGCAGCTCTCAGTTGTAGGTCACAGAGTTTGTAGCTGGGTGATATTGTCACTTATTTTTCTCCTCCAGCAGTGTACAACATATCTTTCAGCACTAAGAGTATAGCAGGCATGAAGCAGCTAGTTAGGCACCAACTCAATTTCTCCATGTTCAAAGATGTAAGTTTTGTCTTCAGCAATAGGCCATTACCATCAGGTTATGAAAAGTAACCAATGTCATCCTTGGCATTAGTCTGTGATGTTTGAGGGGGTCTATGGGACCACTTAAGCCAATGACACAACAAGATGTAACTTGATGGATTTTTTTTTTTTTTTTTTTTTTTTTGAGACAAGGTCTTACTGTGTCACTCTGGCTGTGTTCTAGAATTCACTATGTAGACTAGGCTGGCCTCAAACTCACAGAGATCCACCTGCTTCTGCCCCGAATGCTGGGATTAAAGGTATGAGCTACCATGGCTAGCTTATTTGGTGTGTTTTAAATGTGAACAGACTGTGCTATGTAGTGGTGACAGAACTGTGAAAAGCAGGGTCTCAGAAGAAGTAGGCCATTCACTATGCAATGGCTAATCTTCGTTTTCAACTTGACTAGATTTGAAATCACCTAGGAGACACATATCTTGGTGTGTCTGTGAGGGTGTTTCCAGAGAGGGTGGAAAACTCGCCTGGATATGGACAGTGCCACTCAACAGACTAGGATCCTTTCCAAATAGCAAAGAGAAAAAGAAGGAAAACAACCGAATATCAGTATTCATATCGCTCTGCTTCCTGACTGTAGATGCAATGTGACCAGCTGCCTTGTGCTCCCGCCCCCTTGCCCTTTCCCACCTGCCATGAAGAACTGCACTCCCACGTGATCCAAAATGAACTCTTTGTTCATGTTTACATTGTCACATGTTTTTGCCACAGCAGTGAGAAAAGTGACAAATACATCCTGGGCAGACATATTTGTCCATGGCCCCTTCACGCTGTCCTCCCTGCTTTCTGACTGCCACGAGGGGAGACATTTTCTTCCACCAGGCCCTTCTATCAGCCCAGAAACACACTGCCAGGTGACCATGCCAGAAACCTCCAGGCCTGTAAGCCAGAGTGAAATTTTCTTTTCTTTAAACTGCTAGTCTCAAGTACTATGTCACAGCAATGGAAAACTGACTGGCATGATCCCTGACAGCTTTAAAGGAAACATGATGTGGTGTCTGGGCTTTGTTTTAAAGCCCTCCATGAGGGAAGATCAGCTACTTAGAATTGGAAGAGCCTTCATAATTACAGAGCTGGGTGGCAAGCCCATGTGGGTTGGTTGTCTGATCTGTTTTTGTCTTTGGGTTTGCTTAAATTCCTTCATTTCAAAACTCAAGAACGGCCATGACAGTAAGAGCTGCAATGTTTGCTGTTCTGAAAAGAACAAAGACAGTTTCCTCCTCCTTTGCCAACCCGAAGGCCCGGGGGACCAGGCTACCCTCTAGTTAACTGTCTCCAGTCCACACCTTATGCTTTCTCATGCCCTCCCAGGATGCTCAAGCCCACCTCCAATGCTACCTGCAGCAGACAGCTGTTGTACTGGTTTGCCAGGCCTCCTTTTCCTCCACTTCAGATATCAACGCCCCTTGTTCTGTGGATAAACACTTTTAATTACACTGTGCGGTTCACATGGGGCTGACCTCACCACCCACATCCCCTCCAGAGGATAACAAGTGACTCAGGTCTGGCTTACGGTAATGCCATTGTGACTACAGCGATGGGCATGTTGCCAAGGCTGCCCATGAACAGCAGATTATCTCCAAGACTTACTGGAACTATCCGATAAAAGGCATTTTTTTTTTCTTCTGACTGGTTTGTTAACTCAGACTGTAAGAGCCTGGGCTTCCAGAGGTTCTTTGTCTCGATGTGTAAGCAGATTCTGCCCAAGTCAGAAGCCCTACAGAGCAGAGGCACAGATATTGGTGCTTAGAATAAACACACACACACACACACACACACACACACACACACACACACACATCAAAACAAAACAAAAATGGTCTCCACCACAGTCCTCCAGAATATTCATGAATAAAGGACCCCTTTGCCTGAGAAAGGACAGACAGGTAAAACAAAAAAGATGGAGTAAGAGAAGATGATGGCAGTGGTGATATTGATGACCACCCCAACAGCGATGATGGCTGCAGAAATAGAAATGACAGAAAAAGAGTGACAGAAGAAGAGATGGAGGAAGAGGGAGAATTTCTCTTTGGGACCAAGAACAGGACAACTGGAGTACCCATCAACCAGTGCCGTGTTTATCAATGGAAGGGATGCCTCGAAATTTTCAGAGAAGAGGAAGGAAGAAATGGTAAAGGACTCCAAGGGGCTGACTACCTTGCAAGATACTCCTCCGTCTCTTATTTTCCGCAGAGCTGTGTTAATTCAGTCAATATCTTCCCATTGCAATTTCTCATCAACAGAAACCATGTGAATACAACAAAAAATACCTCACAGAAACCATTCCCAGGAAGATGGGCTTATTTTAGAACACAGTTTCAGGGGTTTTCATCAACTGCTGCATAGCAGAGCACCTCAGCTCGAGGTGTGGACAATGTGTGGGAGACATCCCAGAAGATGGTGAAGAAGAGCTAAGAGACCAGTTAGAATCTTCTGGTCCCGCCCCTAGTGATCTACTTCCATCAGCCTGGCCCCACCTCCTGAAAGTTCCACAGCCTTTGGAATAGTGCTACCAGCTGCTGAACAAGCATTCAAAACAGGATCCTGTGGGGCCACTTTAGATTTAAACCACTGTTTGGTCTTCCCACCTCATTTGGTCTATCTAGCACCTCATTTGCTCACTGGAGGGCTGACAAGATGGCTTATCAGGCAGAGGTGCTTGCCACTCAAGTTTGATGATCTGAGTTCGAGCCTCAGGACCCACATGGTAGAAAGTTGTCCTCTGACCTCCACATATGCATCGTGGTAATCACATGAGCACCCACAATGAATGGATGGATGGATAGATGGATGGATGGATGGATGGATGGATGGATGAATGGATTTTTAAATAACTGGGGAGAAGTATACCTCTCTTCCCTTCAAGGACCTAGAAGCAGAATGAAACGTCAGCCTAGGATACAGGCACTGAGAAACCATAGCCTTGGGGTCTAGGTTAAAATCTCAGCTCTGACCAGTTAGACAACATTCTAAGACTCACTTTCCTCACCTGAAGGGTGACAGTAGTGACAGCCCTTCCATGTGATCACTGAGGGATTTGACTGGGATGACAAATGTGCACACACTTCCGAGTCTTACTCTCTGTCCTTCTACTGCAGGCTCCGTGGATCAGACTGAGACCCCCCAGGCTTGTGCCAAGTGCTTTGCCCACTGAGCCACCTCGCCAGCTTCAATCCATATGTTTTACATGGCTCTTCCTGGGCAGTGCTTGCTTAGAACCTGGTGATCCGCTGGCTTCTCCAGCCTCTCTCTGTCCTCCAGCCTCTCGCTAGTTTTCGCAAACCTGTCTGTCACCTTCCTGATCTTTCTCAGAGTATGTCACACCTGACTCCTCTCCAGCCTTCAGAACTACTCAAAAGTCGATTTCTCCTTCAGAGGAGACTGTTGACTCTTTCTAAAATAGAGAAACTGTTTAGTATGGAGTCCGGTGACTTTAAGTGAAGCACACGCCACGCAGACGAGGAGCATTTTTCACAGGCAACTGGCGCCACAGTGACGCTGAGAGCATATGTGCTCTGCTGATGAGCTATAAGATGTCCCAGGGGCATCTCTCCCTCTCCAGACTTAGGGTAGATGTTTGGTCTGTGTGAGCTGAAGCAGAGAAGATACGACCCAGGCTAGTGGTCTCCTATTCCCCTGATGCCTGCCTGGGCCATATCAGTCCTCCACTCTGTACCCACTTTACTTTGCAGTAACCCTTCCCTTGTTGAGCTGCACCCCTGCTGCCCAGTTGGCTCTGCCCTTGAAGTCCTGGAGTTCAGAAAGAGATTCACCTCTTACCCCCATCTGCCTGCTGCTTGCCACAGGTCAGGGTTCCCATCCTGTGAGCACTGCCCAGCCTCCCACGTCATCCCACAGTCACAGCTGTGATTCTTTCCTGTGGCAGCCAACCCAGCTTAGTTTCCCCACGTCAATCATTTGTGCACCCTCCCCGGTTGGAAACTCTAATGTTGGCCTCCTTTCAGACACTTAGAAGTCCTTGTCCAAGATCAGAGGCACCAGAACTGAGACCCCTCCTCCTCATATAGCTCTCCTTCAGCTGGACGGGCCCCTCCTCAATGTTTCTGGGTTTTGACAGTGCAGACTTTCCCCTTGTTTCTCTAACCTAGGGGAGGGATGGCTTCCTAGGGTTGCAGCTTCTGTGTCTTCTCTTTGCCTTTTCTCTAGGGGACAAGTCCCCGTCATTAAGTCTTTGTATCAGGTTCTCTCACTACCTGCTATGGTCTCTGCTCCCAACAGGACTATGGACTGTACAGCCATCCAGAGAAGCCACAAGGGACACAGGATGTGAGGGTCAGACAACAAGGAGAAACGAGGAACAGCTAGAGATCTGGTGGGCTTCTTGGCGTCCATGGGAAGAGAATTCTAAGGCAGAGTAATAGAGATGAGTCCAAGAAGCGCATTCACCCAAAAATATGTATTAAGTGTCTCCTGTATTTCATGAATTCTGGTATTTGGTAAGTGGCCTTTGTGTCTATAATTAATGACGCATTTGGGGTTTGTTCTCCATAATTGCTCCCATCTACGGGAGGGAATGGGTTGTACCCATGACTGGTGGTGACTAATGATGAGGAAAGGGATACAGGGGACAAAAGGAACCCAGATGGGAGAGAATGGCTTTTGAGACCCAGAAAGAAGGCAGGACCATTCGTGCCTGCGCAAAGACTTCTATGACTGTGTCAGGAAAGAACACACTTGAACGGACCTTTTCCAGATTTGTTTAGGAAGGGAATGCTTACCTGCAACTTTCACATGTGTAGTGACTAGAGAGGACAGGATAGGGAGCTGTTAGAGGGGTTCTGATAGCCTACTTCTTGACCTGGATAAAAGGGGTACGAGTGTTGGCTTTACAAATGTTTTTAAATATGTGAAGACACACACAGAGAGTGGGTGTGAAGCTCCATGTTTGATGATGCTTTCTCCAGATAAGCTCCTTGGATGCTGGAAGCCATCAGAAACACACTGAACACAAGTCCAGAGCAAATCATTAAGAAGAGGCCCTACAGGCCAGAAGCAGAGTCTTGCAGGCACACTTGCAGAACAGTCCAGCACAAATAAAGCCACCCTATGGGGCCAGGGCTCTCTAAGACCCTGCTCCCAGCCACACGATGGGCCTGGAAGGAATAGTAGAGATTGCTCTTGCTCACACCCTGCACATTAAGCAGGACAGGGATGGAAGCCTCTGAGGAACAAGGAAACGAAGCAGGAGCTGCTGCTAAAAGGCCCCATTACTCTGTGACCCTTCCAAGCTGAGCCAGTGACCCAGTGTGGCATTGATGCCATGCACTGAGCTGTGGCATATTTGTCCCTCATAATCTTCCCACGACACAGTCAAGGTGCTCAGGTGGGAGAACAGGACTCCTAAAGCCCTGTGCTTGGGAACAAAAGTCCTATTGTCCTTGGGTGTAAAAGTTTGCAAGCGATCTAATTGATCTAGAATCTTAGGATCCCTGTGTCTGCAAGGGTGGCCCAGCCAGGTCATCTCAGCCCCAGGCTTCACAGAAGTTGGTGGCATAGAAGCAAGCACAGGTGAGCTGTGTTGGCTCTAGTGAAGCTGAGGTGGACCCAGCAGAGGACCCTTTCTTCAGAAACCAAATAAATGTGACTTTTTATCTATAGACCTGCCAACTCTCCAATCGTGCATGAGCCGAGGAATACAGCAAAAGTCACCCACTTACTTTGAGATTTCTAGAACATTCTATGCTCGCCCAACTGGAATGAAATAAAGAAATTATATATAAGTATAAATATAGGGCATGGCTTTGTGCTAGAAGAGCTGAGGCTAACAGCAAAAATAATGTTCTTTGTGACCAGGATAGTTTACATGCTGGTTCCAACTGTTCACACACAAGCATATTTTAGAATACCCATGTCCTTTGACCCTCCAGTCCCATCCTGCTCTCTAGTTTCTTATTCTGTTTCTCACACATGTACATGGGAAATGATATGTTCACAAGGCTGTCAATAATATCGTATGTAATAGCAAACATTGGAGATTAGTAGTAGACTATGTCACCTGTGATACAGCTGTAAGATGGGAAATTTTGTAGTGTTAAAAAAAATAACAAAGCCAGGTATGGCTGTGCATGTCTATAATCCCAGCTCTTGGGAGGCAGAGGCAGGACGATGGCAAATTTCAGGCCAGATTGAGCTATAAAGTAAAGCCCTGTCCCAAACAAAACAAAAGAAAACAAACAACCACAAAGAAGTTTAGGGTGTAGCTCAGCAGTGCAGCCACAGAGTGCCTGCTTAGTGTGCAGGAGATCCTCACTTCAAACTGCACTGTCATTTTGAAAAGTGTTAATCAGGCACTGGCAAGATAGCTCTAAGGGTAAAGACACCTGAGTTCAGTCCCTGGAACTCACATCTTAGAGAAGCAGTTCCTGCAAATTGTCCTGTGGCCTCCACATGTGCATCACAGCAAGCATGCCCATCCTGCACATAAAATAAGTAAGTCAGAATTCAGTAACATTTATAAGTAATCAGACAGGATTCTGTCTTCTATGATGGTAAGAAATAAAAAAGCCTAATTTAAAAGCTAATTTTTTTAAACCATAGAAATGTCCAGAAGAGCATGTGCAGTGGGCTTCTACATAAAAGGTTCTAAATGCTGAGAGTACCCATGGAAGCCTCCAACCAGCCAGGTGACAGGCACTGCCACTGGCAAAGGGATTTAGAAGCAGAAGCACCAGGCTGGGAGAGTGACTTCTCCCTGTGTTTTGTGTCTTTGGACTTTTATAATTGTGTGACCCAAGCTAGGTGGTGGTGGTGCACACCTTTAATCCGAGTACTTCGGAGGCAGAGACAGGCAGATCTCTGAGTTTGAGGCCAGCCTGGTCTACAGAGTGAGTTCTAAGACAGCCAGGGCTACACAGAGAAACCCTGACTCGAAAAGCAAAACAACTGTGTGACAAAACTGTTTTAACTTTTAAACATTTTTTTCTCAAGTCAAGATGGGGCTGGGGGTACAGATCAGTTGGCAGAATGCTACTAGAGGATGCAGGAGTCCCTGGGTTTGATGCCCAGCACAGCACAGACCGGGCACAGCGATGTATCCCAGAATCCCCAAACACGGGAGGTGGTGACAGGTGGAGACATACAAAGGCATCCTTGGCTACATAGGGTGCTTGAGGTCAATTAGGGATGCGTGAGACACTTTGTTTCCCGCCCCCCCCCCCCGCCCACCTCCCACACACACCCCTCTTCCAAAAACAAAAAAGCTAAGAAGGCTGGCTGTCTTTACAAAACAGGAAGTATTCACTTTTAATCAGCTTGGGGACAGTTTGGAAATTCAGCAGCTCAATTTTATTTTATTTTTTTTCTTCCATCTGACATCATGATTCATTTCAACACACTTTCACAGCCTCTGACACTTAGTCATTTCATGATGACAATGACTCATGATGGCGGGGGACAGGAGGCCTGCCAGCTGAGGTGGGGGGGGCGGGGGAAGGGGGGGAGGCTCTCTCTCTCCACCTGTAAGCTGCTTGTAGGAAGGTGCTTATCTGCTGCTGCATTCACCTCATTAAGCCTGTGCCCCGCTAGGATTCCAGTAAGTTACGCTTCAGTACACATGACCCCCCCCCCCGGCCCCTCCCTACCGTGTCCTTCCTCTGACCTCATTCCCAATTGCAAACACCCATAGAATTCTTGTCCTGCCTTTTGCAGGTACTTAAATCTCTGCTCCCATAGAATTCTCTTCCTGCCTTTTGCAGGTACTTAAATCTCTGCTCCCTTCAGCCAAGTTCTCCTACCCTTTCTTTCTACCAAGTCTGATCACAGATCCTCCAGGTCACTCAGGTTTCAGATAGGAACTTATGGTGAATGACTCTTAAAACAACCCCAATTCAAAGAAATCAACATTGGACCATGAGTCTGCTTCCCTTCCCTAGTCTAGCCTCTGATCTTCATGCCAAGGTCTCCCTTCTCCTTCTCCTTCTCCTTCTCCTTCTCCTTCTCCTTCTCCTACTCCTTTTCTCTCTCTCTCTCTCTCTCTCTCTCTCTCTCTCTCTCTCTCTCTCTCTCTCTCTCTCTCTCTCTCTCTCATCTCTAGCAACATGCTGCCAGTTTCATTCCATGAAAACTATCCGCAGACCCCATGTGAAAACATTGGGTATAGTGGTGCACACTTGTAATCCCAGCACTGACAAAGTGAGGACAGGAAGATTTCAGGAGCTTCTGGCCAGCCAGTCTAATCCAACTGCTGAACTCGAAGCCAATGAGCGTTCCTGACTCAAAGGAGATAGACAATGTTCCTGAAGATGACATTCTAGGTTGTTTTCTGTCCTCCACATGTACATGCAGGAATGTGCTTGTGTGCGTGCGTGCATCCACGCACACGCACACACATACACGTGACATATATATTTACACACTCATTTCTTTTTGGTATGAGGGTGTCAGATCCCTTGGAATTGGTGTTACCGATAGCTGTGAGCTGCAAAGTGGGTGCTGGTAATTAAGCCTAGGTCCCTTGGAAGAGAAGACAGTGCTCTTAGCCACTGAGCCATCTCTCCAGGCCCCTACACACTCATTTTTAAAAGTTACTTTTTGTTTGTTTTTTAAAAGACCAATCAAGATACAATAGTAGTCTGGCCAAGTATGGCTCCTTTAACCCAGCAGGTAGAAGCAAGTAGGTCTATGAGTTTGAAGCCAGTCTGGGTTACACGGTGAGTAACAGGACAGCCAGGGCTATGTAGAGAGGTCCTGTCTCCAAAATATAGTACAGCAGTAGTCTTGCTTAGCCTAGGAGTCAAAGTGGAGAGTAAGGCTGGGGAAGAGAGAGGTATGCAGAGTAGGGGCCAGTCACTGTGTTGGGCCATCGATGAGGCTGTAGAAGAGCAGATCTGCACACTCACAGGAAAACACTGCACAGGGTCAGCAGAGAGGCTGACAAAGAGTTAAGAATGGCATTGAGGCGGGCACAGGGGTCTGTGGGGTTTGAAAGATGTGGTCCTCAATGCATTCTGAGGAGGATGGTTGTGCTCCAGAGCTACACAGAAATGTTCACCCCCTGAGAGAGGCCTGACTGGGAGGAAACACGTAGCTCAATGTATCAGAAATAACTAAGCCGAGATCATCCAAGATGGGCGTTGATCACACACTGTGTCTGATCCGGAGAACAGCAGTAACTGTACAGCCACCAAAGGACCATACTGAGAGCTCCAAAACACAGTGCTGGTGTTTCCCAGGAAGAAGGAAATCCTGTCATGTGGATCGTACATGCCCTCCCGCTGCAGGACCATGGAACCACACTCTGGTGAGCTCCCAGGGCCCGGGGCCTCCCCTGCTGCTGCCGCCACTGCTTTTCAGCTTGCAGCCCGGCACAGTGCAGGCCAAGAAGATGGTGTTCGAAGAGGGGGTGCTGTTCAAGTCTAGCCCAAGCAAGAACTGCACCGTCCACACAACAGGCCTCAAGGACCTCCTCTCATGGGCTGTGGGATCACGCCGTGGGGCCATGCTCAGTGCTGTGAGCTGGATCGTGCAGAGGTGAATACTAGGGGCAGCACCGAGACGGGGGCCCATGGTGGATGGAGCACACCATGGAACCAGAGACCCACTCGAGAGGTGAGAATCAACAGAGCCATAAGTTCCCCAGGACAAGAAGCTGAGCTGGGCCAACATCAATGGTTTCTCCAAGCTACTCAAATGAAGACTTTGAGGGGCCTTCACTTGCCACCTGCTTGATGGCCCACAAGATCCAGTATCCACAGAAGTAGTAGGCCATCCAGGCCTTGATGGCCAGCAACAATCTGGCAAATTGAATGGGAGCAGGAGAGCTGGCCCTGAGGACATGGAAACAGGGGAATGGACCCTGAGGACACAAGAACAGGAGAGCTGGCCCTGAGGATTCAGAAGCAGGTCAGCCAGCCCTGGGGACATGGGAGCCTGGCCCTGCCTTGTGGACACAGGAGCTAAAGAGCTGTCCCTGCCCTGAGGACACAGGAGCAGGAGAGCCAGCCCTGCCATGATGACACAGGAGCGGGAGAGCCGGCCCTGCCATGATAATAGCTGACCCTGCCCTGATGACATGGAAGTAGGTGAGCCAGCCCTCCCCTGAAGACATGGGAGCAGGTGAGCCACCAGCCCTACCCTGATGACACTGGAGCAGGAGAGTGGGCCCTGCTCTGAGGACAAGGGAGCAGGCCCTGATCCAGAGCTCTGAGTGGACCTCACCCCAACATCTACCTCATGTATGACCTGCTGGAACACATGAAGGTGCCGGACCTGCAGATTCAGAGATTAAGAATCTCCTTGACACAGCAACAACGGGATATCCGACAGAAGTCCCAGTGAGGATCCAGTAACAATAGTGTAGGCCTCCAACCAGACCCGTGACTTGTAGCAATGAACATTTGAAAGTAAACATATGTGGACAAAAGGCTGCGTGATACACTACAGCTTCCGTGACAAGATTTTTTTTTTTGTTTGTTTGTTTTATTTTACTGTGGGGAGGAGAGGGATTTTGGTCCATGCTGTTTAAATCACAGACATTCAATAAAAGTTTAAAAGAAAAAAAAAAAAAAAAAAAAGAATGGCATTCAGTAGAAGTCTTGGTGATACTGTAGATTTAGACCAGGAGGGAGAGAATGTCTCCAATCACTCATTAGTGTCTCAGACATCAGACTGAGGTGCACAGAGGCTAAAGACCGCACGCTAGAACAAGGTCTGTCCTCCACCAAAAGAAGGAGCCCCTCCCCCACCCCCCCAAAAAATCAAACTCTGAAAAAAGAATCTAAGAACTGAAGCATGAAGTTAGAGATTGGAAAAATGTATGGGTTTTCTCCACAGATTCACCTAAAAGAAGTCAAAACAAGTGGGAGGGGCTAAGCTGGTGACTGAACTGTGAGATGGAACAAAAGGGAAGCCTGTGGCTTCTAAAAACACATCACTAGCAAGGAAAATTAAGTTTCCTAAACTTGAAAAAAAAAAAAGTGATTCTGTTTTCAAAGGAAAAAAATAGAAGAAATAAAAATGAAAGATACCAAATGCTAGCAGACAAAACAAAAAACAAACTTCGGTAATAAGTAGGTTCAAAGAACTAAAGGGAAATATGGCTGTAATGGCTGACTGAATATGGAATCTTAACAAAGAACCAAAAGATTTAAAAAAGGAAAATAATGGGAATTCTAAAACTGAAAATTACAATAATTGAAATACTCAGTTATTTGATGGCTCAATAGAAGTGGACAAGGAAAGTATATATTTGAAGACAAATCAGTAGAAATAGCTTGAACTACAGAACAAGAAGAGCGAGGGAAAAAAACCCAGAACTTCAGGGGCGTGTGGGAAAATTTCAAACGATCTAACACACATGAAATTGGGCACTCAGTGAAAAAAACTTAAATACAAAGAAAATGATACATGGGTAGTGATGGATTTTCTGAAAATAGCCCATCTTCAAAGAGATTGAAGTTCTTCTGGACTTCACAGCAAGGTTAATAATATGTTTTGATAGCATTTAAGACTGTGTGCTTAGCCTGATGTCCTACTGTGTGCACAGACTACTTAAGTTTAAGCCGACTTTAAGAGAACAAAGGAACTGACTTTGCCATGCCTTGGCGACCTCATTTGAGACAGATTCTCTTACTACTTGCTCTATTAAGTGAGTGTGATACGGGAAATGGGAAATATATGATGAAATATAAAGGGGACCAATATGAACTCTAAGTAGACATTTATAAGTTAAACTTAGAGGTCACCTTGGTCCAACGAAATAGCCTGGGAGCAAGGCAACTGAGGATGCCTGTGACACGACGAAGGAACCAGCTCCCTTAAGGACCCCCATTAAGGCCAAAGTCTGGAAAAATGTTAAAGTCGGCCTACCCAGTTCTCCCTTAAAGACCCATTAAGGCCAAAACATGTAAATTTCTAGAGGGTCCAGCTTGAACCAAGGACAGACAGATATCAGGTCACTGTGTGTGTGGCAGGAAAAACCTTGAAGAGTCCAACTTGACTCAAGGTCTCAGTCTGTGCTAGGGGCCAGCTGGACTCAAGGACAACCAGCTGTGTTTAAAAATTTCCACTACCCCTCCCCAACCAAAAAAGTTCCTAAATGCCCCTGTGACTGCTTCAACCAATCTTTTCCGTATGTCAACTTGCCCTTCCAAGCATTATCCAACCATGAAACGCCAAGGCTTGTAACTCCCTGCTTGCAACTTTTCTGCCCAAATGCCAACCAATCACATACTGTAAAACTCATTTCTTTGTCTAAAACCTGTAATAGGCCCATGCCTTTGCTTCTTGGGGTCTGCAGCTTGAAAGAGTTGGACAGACCACGTCCACGTCGGTTCAATAAATTCCTATGCGTTTGAATTGGCAACAAACTCCGTCTCTCAGTAGGGACTCCGAGAATAGACTAGAGATCTCTCTAGAGGTCTCAGTCTTACAATGATGCCTTGATTAAGGTAACTGAGGTAGGAAGAGCCACCTGGGGTGGGTGGCACCACACCCTAGGGAAAGGATCCTGAACTGTACAAGAGTGGAAAAGGCGAGCTGAGCACTAGAGTACACTTGTTGCTCTCTTTTGACTGTAGGCGGAATGTAACCAGCTGCTTAAGCTCTCTCTGCCTCCACCTCCCCACCATCTTGGACTGTACCATAAACTGTGAGATAAAATAAACTCTTTTTTCCCTGTGTTGTTTTGTGAGAGTTGTCTACTACTGCTACAGGAAAAGCAACCAAGACACTGAGAGTTCACATTATTGACCCTTGAGCAAGAACTAAAATAAAATGTTGATAATAAGCCAAAACAAAATGAAAGGAGAATACTTAAAACTATTCCGTTAACTCATGAAGAGGCAAAAATAGAGCAACAGATGAGTGGAAAGCAGAACACATAAGTGGGGAAAAGATGGGAGATAGGATCCCTACTGTATCCACAGGCATGTTAAGTGCTGAAGGACTAAATGAGTAAAGTCCAGGGATTGTTATTTATAGTGTATTGTCCCATCCTATGGAACATATCAAACCAGGGTACACCTGAAAGAAGGGGTGAGAACTGAAAAGATAGGACAGAGACTCGTAGAGATGAAGGCCAGGATGAGGATATCCAATTGAGGCCTCTACTGTAATTCAAGGGAGTACAGCCTATCCTGTAACCAGGCTGTCCTTGAAATGTGTAGAATTGACTCTAGGGATATAGATGGGGTCTGTCTTATAACGTACCTTTTAGTCTCCTGCAAACAAATACGAACAATTACCACAGATAACCAGACAGACACAAAGCCAGATATCAAATTCCACCAGGCGAGTACGGGAGCAACCCGCTTCCCTTTCCCCAGTCAACCAGACCATCTTGGGAACCTAGCCTTACACTCTTGGGGCTCTCTGTCCCCCCCCTATTGGGACCCAGTGTCCCACTCTTGGAACCCAGCATTCTACTCTTGGGGCTCTCTGTCCCCCCTATTGGGACCCAGTGTCCCACTCTTGGAGTTCACTGTAACCCTGGCGTCTAGGGTGTCCCCAAGACCTTCCGTGGCAGCGGTATCCTAGACCGTCCTCTAGGGTCTATCAGTGACCACATGCATCCATGTTATCTGTAAGCTCCACACCTGCTTCGAGCTCACACTGCTTTGAGCGCTCCCCAGAGCACATAGAACAAAAGACACAAGGACATGACACAACACTTGGCCAAAATAACACTTACCTGGGATTAGATCCTCCAGTCTCTGGAGTTCCTGGGATTCTTTTGGGGATCCCAGATGAGCCCCCAAATGTCACACCCAGATTGATCCCCCCAAAAAGAACCAGAAAACACAAGAAACTGTTGTAGAATGCAAGAGGAATCTTTAATTCAGCTCAGAGCTGGGTCATACTCCATCCCCCAAATGCTAGGTCTCAGGAACAACCCCAAGATCTAAGGTCCTTTTATCCTCTCAATGTCCTTTAAGCAGAAAAGAGTGCTAAGACCACCCATGGCTTAACTTCTTTTGTTCTCCCCATAGGATGGGTTGATTGCTAAGAAACACTATCTCTGGTGAGCAGGAAGGAATGTGGCCATAAAACTGGGTCTCTTATCAACTCTATCTCCAGTGGCACCCTTCCGGTCAGTCACTAGGCATCCTTATTTCTAGTGGGGCCTGCCTGCTCTTTGCAGCTGGCCAGATTATCTCCTGTAGGCCTATTTCTTAACCTTTGCCCCATTTACCCTGAAATCCAATTTTAATTCTTCTGGTGTCTCAGAGGCATGAGCTGTGCCAGTCAAGAGTGAAAGACTCAGACTAATTTCAAGCCCTGCAATCCCTGCCAAGGGAGATCAATATCAGAGAGTGCCTCTAATGCCACAAAAAAAAAAAAAAAAAAAAAAAAAAAAAAAAAAAAAAATGAATGTTGAATGCAAATCCAACTAAACCTAGTTGCATAATGCTCACAAGGAATAACATAAGTCTAGGGGAATTTAGCATGACACAGTAGCCTGCCCAGTTGTCTCAAGATAATAACATAAAGCAATAACAAAACCAATAATAGATACAAGAATGATAACAGAAATTTTACCACTCAACAATAGTACATCAACTCCCTTTTTAGTCTTCTACAGTTTTGTAGATATGGCTGATTCTAACAATTAAAGTACTGGAAATAACTGATATTTGCAGTGTTCCTATATGAGAACCAGTCACAAGGCCAGAGTAGCGTCTGGAGTAGCAACATTTTAGAGGAATGTCTGTAAAGCACCATTTCACAGCCAGGTCTCGGCAAGGGGGGTGTCTCATTTGAACAGCTTTAGGATTTAAAAGGTTTTGTAGTCTTTATTTTGTCAGCTTAGGCCCTGTGCATGCCCACTGATCTGGAGCCACCATCTAGGAGGGATTGCGCACACGGCTGCTATTGCTCGTCCACATGTGCACAAGCGTCAGCCGTGCTCCGGTTAGCGTGAGCACGAGTGTCCTGGAGGTCTGGCGGGATTGGAGTCCGGCTTAGCCGCTGCTTTGGCTCCTTGTCTCCCTGCGGGTCTGGGTCGTCGCAAGGACCACTAATTTCCGTTACTATGGGAATGCAGGCACAAACGCATGCACGAAATGCATGCGCAGAGTTCTCTATGCCGGCTGAGCCTCGGCTATTAAACAAGAAAAAAATTTTTTTAATTAAAAGGAACATGACTCTGGTTATCGGGGAAACGGCTCCTCCTTTTATTTTTAAAAAATTAAGTAGGCTGTCTTGTTTGTTGTGCCATCTGTCAGCACAAGATGCGGTAAGCTGGCCCCGTCTGCAGCAGCTGCCTGAAAAACCTCAGCCACTGCAAACAGGAGGAAAAAAATGTTTTAAAACCAATCTCTCTCTCTCTCTCTCTCTCTCTCTCTCTCTCTCTCTCTCTCTCTCTCTCTCTCTCTCTCTCTCTCTCTCTCTCTCTCTCTCTCTCTCTCTCTCTCTCTCTGATTTTTGAGGCAGGGTTTCTTTGTGTAGCCTTGGCTGTCCTGGACTTGCTTTTTTAGATCAGGCTGGCCTCGAACTCACAATATCCGCCTGCCTCCGCCTTCCCCAGTGACCCATCCCACCAGTAGGAGTCGCGTCTTGTGGAGACCAGGCTGGTCTGTAACTTAAAAGTTTTGTTTTTAAAAGGCTAGAGTTACCAACATTTTGTTTAGCCTTTTAAAGTAAAAATTTTTAGAAAACTCTCAAATAAAAATTAAGCAAGGAAACAAGAAAATTATAAACATTTTGTTATAAACATTTTGTAGCTAAGGAGCTTGGAAATAACTCCATTTCCTAGGCTAAATTAGAAAATTGTAAGTTTTCTACAAGCAAAAATTAAGCAAGAAAATTTTAAACATTTTGTAGTCTTTTACAAGCAAACATTAAACAAGAAAATTTTTAAATTAGGTAGTTAATGCTACTTTTTAGGCCGTAATTTTTTTTAATTGGCCATGTGTTCATAGCCATTCCTGTTTTGTAAGAGTTGAGCCTGTAAAACATTTTTGGCCCATGGACTAGTCCTGGGCTAGTTTCCTGGCGTGGCTACCACCTAGGTCTGGGTTATATTGTGTGTTTAGAATATTGGCCAGCAAAGAAAGCTTGGCCCTCTCCTAAAATATAAAAATTGGCCAGCAGGTAAAGCTTGGCCTTTTCTCAAAATTTAGAAATTAAACAACATTTAAACAATTAAACAAACTTATAGATATGGACGTAAAATTTAGCATGACTATCATAAAGCAAGCAAAACAGTTAGGCAAGCAAGACAAAAAGAAGCAGTTTTGAAACCTTGACAATAAACGGCATACCTAGGGCCTCAATTACCTCTAATTAAAGCTAATAAATTAAAAGTATATATATACAGGAACTTTCTCGGGTTTAAATGTATAACAGGTAACCATAGAGATGCATTTTAATTTAACATCTATCTGCCAAAGTTGATTAAGTGCCAGTCTTTTGGGAAAAACTCTTAAAAGTGAAACTTGAGGACGTTGGAGCATGCCTTTATTATGGCTTGAGCTTGTTTTTTAGCAATCTCATATTGAAGTCCTAGACTTTGGTTATTAATATGATGTCAATCATGAGCCTTTTGAGTTCTTATTACATTTGTAAGGCATACCAAGTTTTTGTAGCTGTATTTGTATGAGCTTTTAAATGTCTTATAGCTGTCAAGATTTGAGAAAATAGTCCATTAGCCCACGATTGGGGTTGGATTAGCCCTGTAGTATTGTTTTTAAATAATCATGATTATTTGTATTACCGGCTTGCAATCAATTAAGACTGACACTTGTTATATTTTAAAATAGCCTTAGTTAACCTGGGGCAAGTAAGACATTAATCCTCTAAACTATTGCCGATGGTGGGGCAGGTATGGGATCCCTGCCTCAATCCCATGCCATCTGCTTCTAATAATTTCTATCAAGCTACCTCCCATCCATAATCCCAAATACTTGGGATTCATCTGGGCTGAATCTCCATCCATGCCGGCCATTTATTTCTCCTCCAGCTAACCCATGGCGGCCTTCCTCTCCTTCTCAGCTCTTTCTCCTTCCTCCTCGTGGTGGTCTTTTTCTTTCTCCCCTCAAGACCCTCTCCTCCTCCTCCTCCTCCTCCTCCTCCTTCTTCTTCTTCTTCTTCTTCTTCTTCCCCCCAGAATTCCTCTCTCCCTGCTAAAGCAGGGAATCTTAACCACTCTTCTATCTCCTTTGCCCTGCCCAGATGGGATGGCTTTTTATTAATAAAAAGGGGGGTCACCGAGACAGCAAGCAGTAATTAACATCAAAATACATCAGACCATCCCCCAACACTGTAATCTTTAATTGCGGAACGACCTCTGTTACATAGGCATTATTTGAATACAAATTAAAGGCACAAAAGGTATAAGGTTGAAAAACTGCAGCTACTGCTTGCAGTTCTGTAATTTGGGCAGACTTAGCAAAGTGGGAATAACACATATCTGTCCTCTCGCTATGTAAATAGCTTTTCCATAAGAAGACCCACTAGTAAAAATCAGCAAACCATCTGTCACAGGCTGAAATTGAGTTATATTAGGAAGAATAACTGGATGTTTATTTAAAAAGTGAAGAAGCCTTTTAGAGGGAGGATGGTTATTAATATTTCCACAGAAACGTGCACAAGCCAGCGGCCAACTGTCAATGCTAGCAAACAGCAAGTCCCGTTGTTCCTTAGAATATGGCTGAGTAATAAAATCAGGTTCCTTGTCAAAATGTTTTCTTCCTTGCAATCGACCTATATGAGTCAATTTTGTAGTAGCCACATAACATGGTAATATTGCTTTATTGGGAGAAGATGGTAAATGTTCCCACAATATAGGAGCCTTTTGCCAAAATACTGTACAGGTTGGGAACTGACGGGAGATAAGCTCTTCTACCAATGCCAAGGCTTTTTTAAGCTTCAGCTATAAGCTCCCAGAGTGAATTTGGAGAGGAATCTCCTTGTAATATTTCAAATAAAGGTTGCAAATCCCTAGTTGTTAATTTTAAATAAGGTCCAAACCAATCTATACCACCAAGCAATTTCTGAAAATCATCCAAAGCCTTTAACTGATCCAATCTCAAAATGATATTTGGTGTCTTCTTTGAGAAAAAAAAAACCTGAAAACTTAAATATGAGTAAGGACATGGATCTACCTTTTGAACCTCTATAGGAGCTATCTGCAGACCAGACTGAGACAATTTAGTCTCTATTTTCCCAGTAATAAGCATATGAACCATATAATGAATGGTATACAAATTAACATATCTAAGTTTTACAAAACTTAGAGCAATTTGAGATTTGTGTCTCTTAACCCTATGTTTGCCATGCCTGCAGCAAGAGCAAACTTTAGGAGCGGTTTTTATTGATTCCTCCATTGTTATCTTTAAACCTTTGTGAACAATTCTTTGCTGGATGACCTTTCTGACCACACCCAAAACATCTCCGCATTTCTTTCACCTGTTGAGCAAGCATAGCTTGTACTCTCGTTTCCTGTAAAGTTAATCCTTGATGGCAAGACGAGCTAATATCAGCACATAATTTGATATACCCTGACAAATCAGCTTTGACGGCTGCACAACAAGGAGCAATGGCGTTTTCAAAGGCTAATTGCTTTTCAAAAGGAATTCCATTTTGAGAATTGCTAAAAAGTCTCTTGGTTGCTTTAAGAAGTTTGTTCACAAACTCCTGAAATGGCTCCTCGGGGACCCTGTTTGATACTGGATAGACTGGTGTTTAGATCCTCTTTACCAGGAAGTTTGTTCCAAGTTACCCGGGCAGCCACAGCAACTTGAGCAACACCCCAGGAGGGTAATTAATTTGATTACCATTACCCTCAAATGGCCCTTCTCTTGCTAACATGCTAAAAGTCCATTGAGGATTCCCTGTTTGAGCATTAAATACTGCAGTCCTTTTTGCAGCAGCGTCTAAAAATTCAGCTTTCCACAACAAGTGGTCTCCTCCACTCAAACAAGTCTTACTTAAAGTTTCCCAATCAGCAGGAGTGAGGTTAAAATCTAAGAGTGCATCAATCACTGCTGTGGTAAAAGGAGCAGTGGGTTCATACTGAGCACAAGCAATCTTTCTTTCGTATGTTTCCGTTCTATAGGGGCATACTGTCTAATTTGGTTGCCCAGTGGATTTAATATCTCTACAACTAGAAAAACAAATTTACCCACTTTAGCTTGAGATATAAAATCTCTTAAATATGTCACTATCAAGTTGGGGGTCGAGGACACCCCTGGATCAAAGACCAAAGTGAAAAAACCATGGCAGGAATCTCTCTAGGTCCCTTAGTAACATAATATTCCTGTAATTTATTATCAACTGTATCCCACATTCTTTTTTTTTTTTTTTTTTTTTTTTTTTTTGGTTTTGTTTTGTTTTTTTTGTTGTTTGTTTGTTTTCAAGACAGGGTTTCTCTGTGTAGCCTTGGCTGTCCCAGACTCACTTTGTAGACCAGGCTGGCCTCGAACTCACAGCGATTTGCCTACCTCTGCCTCCCAAGTGCTGGGATTAAGGGCATTTGTCACCACCGCCCAGCCATTCTATCCCACATTCTTAAATCAACCACTTTTTTGTCTAGAAACCATGAACGTACTTTATAGACAAAATCTAAAAAGTTAATATATTAGTATCAACCCTGACTCCACGTATTTGAAAAACTGACTCCAAATCTGTCTGAATGTACCTTTGTTATGTTCTGTCCCGTGCTATTTCATTGCTACCTACCATTTCTCTCCGTGAAGTGGGTCACTCTGGCAGCAAAACCTTTTTCCACTGAACTTCCCAAGAGCGCTCTTAATGCGACATTCATCACCTTGTCCTTCGTTTTCAAGTCCCTGTGATTGGGTGCC
This sequence comes from Acomys russatus, assembly GCF_903995435.1. Lineage (NCBI taxonomy): Eukaryota > Metazoa > Chordata > Mammalia > Rodentia > Muridae > Acomys > Acomys russatus. The sequence goes on along the minus strand of NC_067154.1, from coordinate 8,772,862 downwards.
AATTATGTCCCATCCCACAGAGCATATTGAACCAGCATACACCTGAAAGAAGGGGTGAGATCTGGAAAGACAGCCTGCCAGCTGGCATGAGAGCTGGGGCTACAGCTCAGCTGGTAACATGTTTGCTTAGTTTGCTTAGTATGTGCAAAACCCTGGGTTCAATCCTCAGTACTTCATGCTGGTACACCCATGTAATCCCAACACACAAGAGAGCAGTGCAGGACGGTCTGGAAGAGTTCAAGGCCAGTCTAAGCTACTTAGCAAGTTCAAGTTAACCCTGGGCTACCTGAGACCTGGTCTCAAATAAAGTAAATAAATATATATAAATTGAATATAAGGGGAAAACATAAACTCCAATATCATAAAGAAATGATGCTGAAATAAATAAACAAAAATTTTGAAAAAGAAATGATGCTATTGCATAGCCATATAGACATTAAAGGGAAATACAGAAAGAATATGTACAAATAAGTGCCAATGTATTTGGTAACACATAAAATAGAAATATTTCAATAACACAGCTTATAAGAACCACCTCAAAAAAAAAAAAGAACCACCTCAAGGCAATAAAAATATGAACAGTTATATCTTTTAAAGACACTGATTTTCTTAAATGAAAACAAAAAGTTCTCACAAAGAAAAATATGGCTTTGACTTTTCACAGCTGCATTCTATAACAGATTTAAGCCTGATGTAATACAATTCTTATGAACACTTAGAAAATAGAAGGTAATCTAAGTTTATATTATAAGACCAGTATAAATCTGATAATAAAATCAGACAAAGAAAATTTTAGACAAATGCCATGAAGATCTTAGGGAAAGAACTTAGTCAGTATAACTTTATTAAGAATCAAAGCTTTCTTAAGGACTTTGTAAAAGTAACTTTTATTCACCTGGTGTAAATGTCATCTTAGCGGTTTACTGTCTCTGTCTGCTAACTTAGGCCTAGTTCAAGAATCTTCTAGGCTCCCTATAATCTAATCTAGGCCTAGAATGTTTTCAGCCTCCAAGACTTAGTGCTTAATAAACTTACCCTTTCTGGTTCTTTCTGAACTCTAGGCTGGCTGATTCAATTCAACTGTTCTGACTCAAACTCCTCTCCAGGCTGATTGATTGATTCAAACTGGCTCCTTCTCTTTTTCTGGCTCATTCTTACTTCACCTGCATCTAGTTTGTTCTCACTTCAACTTTTCTCTGTCAAACTCTCCCAGTAAAAGCTGCCTTGAATTCCAGGAACTGAACTGCCGGGAACTCAGCTCCACTTCACTGCCTCTCAACTCACTGACCCTACTGACCTGCCTGAACAGCACTGACTAGAACTCAAGAGACCTGCATCCTGAGTGCTGGGATTAAAGGCATGCACCACCAGACCTGGACCTAAGTTTTTCTTTATCTGAAACTTGCTCTATACCAAGCAGGCCTTGAACTCAGAGATCTGCTTTGCCTATGTCTTCTGAGATTAAAGGTGTGTCTGTATTCCAGTGGGATCACACAGACCTAGAAAGTCTTTGGATGTGATCTCTTGCCAGAGCAGCCATGTTCTGGATTAAAACTCCAGGACTTGAGTTTGATCCCCAGAACTTGTGTGTAAAGCCAGATGTGGCAGTGTGCACCTGTAATCTCAGCACCAAGGATACCAAGGCACGGTGGCTTCTCGGGTCAGGCAGCCTAGTCTGCCAGAGAGAGATCCTGTCTCAAAGAACAAGATGAAGCACTCCTGAGGAACCACACCTGAGGCTGACCTCAAGCCTCTCCACACTTGTGCACAAGCACACCCACGTGTACACACACACACACACACACACACACACACACACACACACACACACACACACACACGGACCAAATCAAATATAATAAGTGGAAAGAAAAATATAATGTATCATGACTAAATAGGCTTTATTCCAGGCATGTAGTGCCGCTTTGACATTTGAAAACCAATTAGTGTCATTCACCACTCTGACAAACCAGAGAAGGAAAACTACTTAGCCGTTTCAGTAGAAAATCGTTTGACAGGGCTCAAAACCCCCGACTCAGTGGCAAGAGAGGGAACTTCTTTCTTCTAAAAGCAAGAATGAGGTCAGACCTTCAGCTCCACTTCTCTTCAGTTCTTTCCTGGAAATCATTTCTGAAGACATGAGATCAGCAAATATATCTTGGAAAAGCAGAGACAAAAGTATCTTTATTCATAGACAAATATACCAGAAAAAAAAAAATAGTAGTAAATTAATTTACTGTTGGTTTTCTGCCTTTAATCCTAGCACTTGTGAGGCAGAGCCAGGTGGATCTCTGTGAGTTCAAGGCCTGCCTGGTCTACAAAGTGAGTCCAGGACAGCCAGGGCTCTGTTACACAGAGAAACCTCTCAAAAAACTAAAAAGAAAAAAAAAATCTCAATCGCTCAGTTTTACCAATAAAGATGCCAGATCCCGATGCTGGGGTGAAAATCTGCTAGCGCAGAGAGGCAGAGAAAGCACCCAGCTACCTTCCTCCTCAGCCAATGTCACAAAAGGAAAAAGCACAAATCTCCTTCTCAAACCCAACACCCCCCCAAACTCAATGCCCCTCCCTTCTACTTCCTGGGTGCCTATCTGTTCTCCCAACTTCCTCTTATTCTCTGTTTTTTTCCCCCATGTTCATGCCCTGTCAACTGGCTACTTGCTCTGCCTCTTGACCTATGGTTGACTTCATTTAATCTTGTCTTAGATTAAAGGTGTGTACTATGTCTGAGCCACACCACAACTGAAAACAGGTTTTTCCAGTAAGCAATACAACCCTGGGGTTCACAGTGTGATCAAATATCCCGCAAAAATATATCAGTTTTACGATATAGGACAATCTACAAACATTCTTCATACTGCTATATAATAAGAGCCGAAATTAGGAATATTAAATTGTCATGTAGTAATTACATGAAGCACACAGAGAAATGAAATTATTATGGGATGTATATGACCTTCATTTCAAAAATGCGACAAAACTGCTGAGAGAAAATGTTGGTTTATTGTTGTTCCTGTTTCTGTTATTTGTTGTTGTTTTGGGTTGGTTTTTTTTTTTAAGATGTATTGATTTAGTATGTATACAGCGTTCTACCTGCATGTACAACTGTAGGCCAGAAGAGGGCATCAGATCACATTACAGATGGTTGTGAGCCACCATGTGGTTTCTGGGATCTGAACTCAGGACCTTTGGGAGAACAGGAGGTGCTCTTAACCACTGAGCCATCTCTCCAGCCCAGGTATTTTTTGTTTGGTTGGTTTTGATTTTGATTTTTTGAGACAAGGTCTCTTGTAGCCCAGGCTGGTCTTTAACTCACTTTGTAGCTGAGGATAACCTTGAACTTCTGAGCCTCTGTGGGGAATGCTGGGTTTACAGGGCAGCAGATGAACATTAAAACAGGTTGAGCAGAGGAAGTCAATCAAAAGGGAACAGAGTATAGTTTCAGAGTTCTAAAGCAGTCCTAGTGCCCAGGTGAGATGGGCAGGACTGACTGTGAAGACTCAGGACAGCTTCTTGGACGGTGCAGAAGTTCTGACGAGCAGAGCAGCTGTGTGACTGTGCGTGTCTATTAGATCCACTGGCCTGTGCATGTGTTGGATGTAAATAATGCCACAGAACAGTTTTGGGTTTGTTGTTTGGTTGTTTTTGTTCTTTATGGTTTTTTGAGACAGGGTTTCTCTATGTAGCCTTGGCTGTCCTGGAACTCCCTTAGTAGACCAGGCTGGCCTTGAACTTTATAGAGATCCACCTGCCTCTGCCTCCTAAGTGCAGGGATTAAAAGCTTGCACCATCACCACCCGGCTTTTTTTTTTTTTTAAAGCAAAGTATCTTTTTCTTGGATATATATTTATGTATGTATTTTATGAATATGTACATTAAATGTTCGTGTACATCTGCACACCAGAAGACGGCATCAGACAGCTGTGAGCTGCCATGTGGGTGCTAGGAATTGAACTCAGGACCTTCAGAAGAACAGTGCATACTCTTAACCACTGAGCCATCTCTCCAGCCCACAAGAGTTCGTTTCTTAAACTCCCGAAAGGTCATCTCTGTCCACCAGTAAGATGACATCTTCTCCCTTCCAAGAGCACATCTGCCTCCTCCCAGTCCCCCCATGCCTGCAGACATGCTTTGGCACATGGCTTGTTTGGTTCTAAGGATCCATGAACAACTCTCCAGGTCTGCCCAGAGCTAAGTGGTTGCCTGAACCTCTGGAGACCATTCATGTTCTCAATCAAAACTGGGAAAGTCCCAAGCAAGTTGGAGGCCTGGTTATCATCTGCAGAACCCTGGACCGCTCTGCTCCTCCCCTGGGCTTGGCAACAGGCATGTGATGTATGCTCAGTAATGTTTGCCCAAAGCCCAGAATAGACTTCAAAGTTTAACTTCAGTGGCCAGTGCTGAGCAGGGACAGGAAGCCTAAAGCAGCGACTGGCTGACCTCTCTGCAGACCCAGGCTCACCCAGGACCTCCCCAGGGCTTGAGATCTTATCTCTCTGTGGGGTGTTCTGGAAAGCAGATAAACTGCTGACCTCAGGCCTATTCAAATAGTATAGGGTAGCCAGAGTATTCCAGAAACAGCCTCCTTCCTCTTGCGTCTTCATTTCCCGATCCAATGAAGTCATCTGAGCCTGCGGGTGGGAGGTGGGGGGGCACTGTAGTTTCCTTTCACTCCACACCTCCCAAATAGGCTGCCCAGCCCCAAGCCGCCTGGGACTAGGACTGACCTTTGGGGCAGTTTGCTCAAGTGCCCATAAGCAAACAAAAACAGCCTTCGCTTTGCCAGGGCTGGCAGCCTGGGATAGAAAATAAGTAGTTGGAGAGAGAATGGCTGCTGAGCATGCCCTTGCCTCCCTGGGTCCCTGGACCTCTGTCCTCCCAGCTCAGTCCCTCAGGCCCTCCTTTGTCAGAACTCTGGTCTCTTGTGGGTATTGGGGACAGGAGGGGCTTTGAACAATGCCATCGTGTCTGGCCAGTGAGCCTGCCTGACCTGATTAGGCTTCTGAGCCTGGGGTGGGGACCAAGGCAGCCGTCAGAAACTGTTTTCCACCTGGGAGGGCAGACTGTCCCTCCTGCCTCTGCAGCGGCGTGTGTGTGTGTGTGTGTGTGTGTGTGTGTGTGTGTGTGTGTGTGTGTGTGTGTGAAATAGGTGGGTTGGTTCCTTTGCACAGTGGCACCATGGCCTTTCTGACCTCTGCCTACACAGGCGCCGGTACCTGCCTGTCTACTTACTCTTGTTCCCGTCAGGCAACTCTCCAACCGTGTTTTTCTCACTGCAGCTCTAGCTCTGGCCCTGCCAGGGTTAAGGCACCCGCACCCTAGTCCAGCTGGCACCTGCTTGAAAGCCTTCCTGCTGAGAGCCTCAAGGTCGCCCACGCCCTTAGCTCTGGCCCTGGGGCCTGAGCACTGGGCCACGAAACTTGGCCAAGAAACTCCAGAAGAAACCTCATCCCCCAGCCGCAGGAGGGCACCTCCCATCCCTTTCCTTAGGTGGGCACCACAAGCCCCAGAATGCACCATTCCCATTAGGCAGAGCCTGTGCCTGGGGACACCCTGGGGATGCAGATAGCGCTGGGGCAGCACTTTTGAGTTTGTTGGTACAGATGGATGGGAAGCCAGAGTGCAGAGATTTCCAAAGACTCTGCAGAAATGGTGAAAGTGGAGAAAGCGAGGGTGTGGCCCGGGGAGGGGAGGGGCGGCTGGGTGGGCACAGCAACCAGGTCTATCCTTTGTGTGTTGGCAAAAGGGGGACCATCTAAAAACTTCCTTGAGTGAAAAAGCTGGTCTTTCAGCTTCCAGTGGGTGTGGTTACCAGCTGTCATTGCCAGGACTATTTCCAGGTGAGGCCTGGGGAAACTGAGTCAATCAAGATCACATAGCTCGCTGGGGAAGTGGTGGCACACACCTTCAGTCCCAGCACTCGAGAGGCAGAGGCAGGTGGATCGCTGTGAGTTCGAGGCCAGCCTGGTCTACAATGTGAGTCCAGGACAGCCAAGGCTACACAGAGAAACCCTGTCTCAAAACAAAACAAAACAAAACAAAAAACCAAGATCACATAGCTCTTTCAAACCCAGGCCTCTACTTATGAAGACTCTTCGTCTTGTTTTGTTTTGTGGGTTTGTTTGTTTGGGGTCTTTGCTGGTGTGTGTGTGTGTGTGTGTGTGTGTGTGTGTGTGTGTGTGTGTGTAATTAAATGATGTGAGTGTTTTTTGCCTTGCGTGCATGTAATGCTAAACACGTGCACACAGTACCTGAAGAGAGCAGTAGAGGGCCTCGGATGCCCTGAAACGGGACCTTACAGATCATTGTTACCTGCTACGTGGGTGCTGGGAACCAAACCTGGCTCCTCTTCAAGAGCCGCAAGTGCTCTTAACTGCTGAGCCATCTTTCCAGTCCTGACATTTTGAAACAGGGTTTCTGTTGGCTAGCCCAGGGTGACCTTGAACCCCTGATCCTACTGCCTCCACCTTCCTCGTGCTAGGATTACAGGCCTCTACTGTCATGCTTGGCCTCCTGGAAGGGCTTGAAGTGCTTACTCGTTTGTAGAGAGAAATTTGGGAGACTAAACAACAGGATGTCGCCATGGCCAATAAGAAATGCCTTCATTTTGTCTTTCTTTCTTTCTTTCTTTCTTTCTTTCTTTCTTTCTTTCTTCTTCTTTTGTCTTTTTTCTTTTCTTTTTCTCTTTTCTTTCTTTCTTTCTTTCTTTCTTTCTTTCTTTCTTTCTTTCTCTCTCTCTCTCTCTCTTTTTTTGTTTGTTTGTTTGTTTGTTTTTTGTTTGTTTTGTTTTGTTTTTCAAGACAAGGTTTCTCTGTGTAGCCTTGGCTGTCCTGGACTCACTTTGTAGACCAGGCTGGCCTTGAACTCACGGCAATCCGCCTGCCTCTGCCTCCCAAGTGCTGAGATTGAAGGTGTGTGCCATCACACCCGGCTACTAATGGCTTCATTTTCAAGTTGTGTTTCAGTCTTGTCTTTTGCTTAACCATGCTTCCTGTTGAAGCAAGAATCATTTAGGGGGAGCAGGGAGTTTAGATGAGCGCTCCATGAGACGTCAGGCATTCAGCAGAATAAGGGGCTGGCCCTAGAGAACGGACACACAAGTTTAGGTAGTATTACCCGAGGAGAGAAAGAGGAAAGAAAAGGAAGCAGGAAAGAGGGAAAAGGGAAGAAGAGGACCTTAGCTGGGGGTGTGGCTCAGCTGCAGGATATTTGCTCAGCTTGCTTAAAGCCCCAGGTCCCATCCCTAGCACTCCAGAAACTGGGAGTGGGTGCCAGCTTGGGCCAGAGACCTTGTCTCAAGCACCAGAGGAGGAAGAAAAAAAAGAAAGATTGAAAAAGAAGAAGAAATCAACACCAAAGGAGAAGGGGTAGGAAGAGAGAGGAAAAAATGTGGATAGCAGTATAAAGAATCTTACAAGTAAAAATAAATTAATAATAATAATAATAATAATAATAATAATAATAATAATAATAATAATTTTTAAAAAGAATCTTGCAAGTTCTTAGGGCTCAACATTGACCTTTTAAAACAGAATCTATATTGGTCAGTGTAGCTTGGTGCCTTTAATCCCAGCACTTAGGAGGCAGAGGCAAGCAGATTGCTGTGAGTTCAAGTCCAGCCTATTCTACAAAGCAAGTCCAGGGCAGACAAGACTACATAGAGAAACCCTGTCTCAAAAGAAAACAAAAGCACCCAAAACAACACACACACACACACACACACACACACACACACACACACACACATTGCAGGGGGCTTCTTGAACATGTACTTCCAGCTGTGACTCACTGTACAGTCCTTAAAATCACGTACAGAGCCAGTGTATGTGGTGTGCTTTCTATGTTTGGCTTCTGGGTCTGATTTTCCCCACTCTGTTCCTCTCTTTTCCTGTGCTTGGAATTTCTCTCTCTCTCTCTCTCTCTCTCTCTCTCTCTCTCTCTCTCTCTCTCTCTCTATCCTTGGAATCTCTCTCCCTCTCTCTCTCTGCTTAGAATCTCTCTCTGTCTCTCTCTGTGTCTCTCTCTCTGTCTCTCTGTCTCTCTCTGTCTCTGTCTCCCTCTGTCTCTCTCTGTCTCTGTCTCTCTCTGTCTCTGTCTCTCTCTGTCTCTGTCTCTCTCTCTCTCCTCTTTCCTTTCACCCCTCCCCACCCCTATCCAGAGCATCTTCCCTCCTAATTCAAAGGGTTTTTCTTGTCCCTCTCCTAAGGATAATACAAACCGAGGCGGGAGGGGCCTTTGCTGCCAGCACCCTGCAGGGTAATCAAACTGTGCCCAGTGACATCATGTTTTCTAAGTAGATGTTTGCTTTAAAAGCTGCAGAATATAATCTCAACTTCCAGCCCAGCATCTCCCAAGAGACGCAACCTTGTGCAGACTCGGGCCAGATAGGAACTCACACCACTGCTCATTAAGGGAGCCGTTATAGGCCACCTATTAGTGAGAACTTCCCTCACACTTTCCACCTTCTGTCCCTATAAAACTCTTCATGGCCTTATATGTCCCTGGGTGCCAGAGAAAGTGAGTTCTGTAAGGGAGAGGGGAGGGGCAGGCCAAAGCAGCCTGGCACTGTAAGCAGAGTGACCGCCACCTGCCTCCCTCCAGGGCTGGCGTCTTTGATTATGGGGCACTAGTTGACAGGAGCTTTCTGCTAGACTTTGGCAGACCCGAGGGAGACCAGTCAGAGATCAAGGCTGATGGTAAAACTACCCCAAGGGCCCAGGGAATTTTATCCTCACTGGGTGGAGAGAGCCAAAAGCAACAGCTTGGTGCCAGAGGCCGGGGGCTGGGAAAACATGAGCAACTCTGAAGGCAGTGCACCCCGTCACCGAGCAAGCTTCTCAGGTTTGAGAACCATGGGGCTTCAGGGCCAGATCCCAATGGGTGACCCTAAATTATTTGCTTGACTTCTTCAAAACTGGGGTTGAGGTTGGGTTTTTTTGTTTGTTTGTTTGTTTAGTTTGTTTGTTTTGTTTTTCAAGACAGGGCCTTTCTGAGTAGCCCTGGCTATGTTGGAACTAGCTCATCAGTCGACCAGGCTGGCCTTGAACTCAGAAATTCTCCTTCCTCTGCCTCCTGAGTGCTGGGATTAAAGGCGTGTGCCACCACCTGGCTCAAACTTGTTGTCCTAGTTACTTCTCTATTGCTGTGGTAAGACACCATGACCAAGGCAATTCACAGACATTTCCTATAGAAGAAAGAGTTCACTTGGGACTTACAGTTTCAGAGGGTTAGAGTCCAAGGCCATCATGGCAGGGGTATGGCAGGCGCTGGAGCAGTATCTGAGAGCTCACATCTTGAGACACTGGAAATGCCGAGAGCCTTTTGAAACCTCAGAGCTGACCCCGCAATGACACACCTCCTTCAACAAGGCTGCATTTTCTAACCCTTCCCAAGTGGTTCCTCCAACGAGAACCAAGTATTCAAATCTATGATCTTCTGGGGTCTTTTTCATTAAAAATACTACCTGTGTTTTTTAACCTGACCATGGGTATCTAATTACTTACTCATATATTCATTTGCTGGACAAGGGTTTTATGTGTGTCATCTACATGTCAGATGCTATGCTAGGCACTTGGAGACACAGTAGTCACCAAATTTCTGTCCCTGAAATGAAAGAACATATAGATTACTGGCTTAGTCGCTTTTCTTTTCTTTTTTCCTTTCTTTCTTTCTTTCTTTCTTTCTTTCTCTCTCTCTTTCTTCCCTTCCTTCCTTCTTTCTTTTGTTTTTGTTTTTGTTTTGTTTGTTTTGTTTCAAGACAGGGTTTCTCTGCCTTGGCTGTCTTAGACTCACTTTGTAGACCAGGCTGACCTCAAACTCACAGAGATCCACCTGCCTTGGCCTCCAGAGTGCTGGCATTAAAGTTGTGTACCATCACACCCGGCTTAGTTGCTTTTCTATGGCTGTGATAAAACACCATGACCAAGGCACTTTGTAGAAGAAAGGGTTTAATTGGGCTTAGGGTCAGAGTCCACAATGGTGGAACAAAGGCATGGCAACAGAAGCCACAAACAAATAGAAAAATAGAGAGACAACAGACATGGCCCGAGCCTTTTGAACTCTGAAAGCCCATCACCACTGACACACCTCCTCCAACAAGGCCATGCCTCCTAATACTTCCCAAATAGTTCCACTAACTGAGAACCAAATACTCAAACATTATGAGTCTATGGGGACCATTCTCACTGAAATGATTAGGGAGACAGAAGAATGTTTGCCGAAGTGACATCTAAGTTGAGATTTTTTTTTTTTTTTCAGCCAAGGAAGAATCCTGGGAAAGGAAATGGAAAAGGAAAGGGGGTGAGTGCAAAGAGCTGGTCCAACAGGAACAGCATGGAGGCATGGAGGAACAGGACAGGCTCAGCAGATGGAGCAGAGAAGGTGCTGTGAGGAAAAGTCCAGAAGGAAAATAGAAGTGTGAGCCCTGAGGACCTGGGAGCCATGCAGGAGCCTAAATTCCTCCCCGACTTTGCACTTGAAAGGACGATTTCCATCTGAGTGTTTCCAAGTGCAGGCTTAGTTGAGGAGAGACATTAGAGGGGGTGAAGAGATGGTTGGAAGGAGGATTTAGGTGAAAACAAATCAAGAGACAACACGAATAAGAACAGAGGGCAGGGAGGAAGAAGGTGGGCAAACGTGGGCAGCAACAGGGACGAAGAAGCACGTGCTTTCTGGAGGTGAGACCGGGAGACGTGGACACGGCAAGACAGTAGCTCTCCCAGCGGGAGGAAACAGGTCCTAGTTTGGAAGGGTGCTTCTGGGAAAAGCTAGGCTACCTCCCAGGGCTGGAGAGAGAGGCTCAGAAGAACATGAGGGCACAGGATAGGGAGGAGGGTGGTGCAAGAAGTGGAGGGCACAGGGTGGAAACCTCTCTGCCTTCTAAGTCAGATACCTGCCCCTTGGACTGGGCATTGGGGATCTCAGGAGGAAAAGAACAGAGAAGGAAGGGGACTTAGGACTCCAGATACCCCATCACGAAGATAAGATCAAAAGTAAAACAAACAAACAAAAACAAAAAATAAAAATAAAAGGTGACTGACAGAAGTCTAACCATAGGCAGTCCGGCTCCCTTGACTTTCCTCTTGTCATCTTTGCCCATAGTCATCTTTCCCTAGGAAAGTTAGACTCTTCAGGGAGGTGACAAGTACTGGAACCTCCAAATGGAAATCACATGTTGTTTACAGACAGGGTCCCTTCTGCAAGATGCATCATCAGATAAAGTTGCCATTATGGGAACTGTGCCAGGGACGTGGCTCATTGGCATAGTGTGCCCTTATTATACTCAAGGCCTAACGTCCAATCCCTGGTGAGGGCACCAATCAGCTTGGAGTACACACATAGCAGAGACAAGAGGGACCCAGCCTCGATAAGGTGGAAGGAGAGCACCAACCCCTGAAAGCTGTCTTCTGACCTCCACATGTGCCCCATGGCATGTACACAATCTCATGTACACACACACACACACACATCTGCTCATATGAATGTCAATTTAATTTTAAAAATCAAAAGGCAGTGAAATCCCGTCTCAAAACAAACAAACAAACAAACAACAACAACAAAAATGTTTTAAAAATTAAAAGGTCACTGGTCCATACCTAGGACCTAGGTAATAGGACCAGGGAAGAGAAGTAAGGACCAAGTCAGGAGATTTGGTCTCTGCTGCAATCTCTTACCTGAGCTTCCTTACCACACTGCTTTTCTCTTCAGTGAACCCCAGAGCCTGCAGTTGCACACACCTGCGGGTGATTGAAATTCAGTACTAGGCTAAAGGAAGAACTGGGGAATACAGGGTTCGAGTCCCATGGAAGCCAGTTCAGACTGACTTCTTCACTCGCCGATTCCCCTAAACCCTGAGAAGCAATGGCCTCCTTGGCCAGTTGCCAGCTGATGGGCCCCCCTGTGTCTAGAGGAATGGGGCGCTGGCTTAGTCTGGAGCCAGAAAATCCAGCTGTGCCATCTGCCTGACCCAGATGCCTGAGATGTCTGGCCACAGCCAACTCTGATTCACACATTTCAACTCTTTGCCAGATCCCAGACACTCTCTCTGTTCGTCTCCCTGTCCCCTAACCACCCTCTCTGCTGGTGACTAACATACCGGGTCTGGGCTTTTCTACCCTTGGAAGCAGGTGTTAACACCCCTGGTCAGTGAATTAGGTAGTGGTCGGTTGCAAAAGTCAAAGAGAGGCTTCTCTTATGTTTGAACAAGTCCCCCTTACTCCCGTGTCTTACAGTCTTGTAGCTTGGGGGGCCAAGAACAATCCTCTCTTGAGAAGGAACTGAAAATGAAAACAGTCTCACCTTACGTTTGCATACCATTTTCTCTCTGCAAATTATTTTGCAGGATTGAGTCACACAGCCTCTGTTTGTATTTCGTAGAAGCCTCTGAGTCAAGACGCTGCTCTGCCATCCTTACCAACCTCTCTTTCTCACAGGTAGGAGCACACGAAGGGTGTCTACACAGGAGACACCATGAACACGTGAAAGGTGATCTGCTGTTCCTCAGAAGTGGGGGGTGCTAGGCTAAGGGAGGCTCCAGGCCCGGAGCAATGGAGGCAGAAATCTACCATACATGCTGGCATTTGTGACTTATGGAAATGTGTGATATAGAAAACAACCCACCACACCTGGGCCAGACCAACAAAGGCCCGCAGTTAATGTCGCTAAATGCAAAGCCATTCATGGCGGCTCCAAGTACTTAGACCAAGTGATTAAAGTGCTGAGCATAAATGATGGTTGAGTGGTTGGCCCTAAACAGGACATTCGTGGGACATTTATGTCACATCCTCTAAGGTTCTGATGACACCAGAGGGGTGGAAAGAATGTAAGAACAGGAAGTCAGGGATAAGGACTTCGGGCAGGACACAGCCATGGCAAATGACCTCACAGCAGTTACAGCTGTCTGCACTGGGCCTGCACAAGATTGCCATGTCAACTGTCAGTAATGATGAAGGAACAGCTCCTAGGAGCCTACCCTTTCTTGCAGCATGTGGGTCTCAGGGACGGAACCCAGATCTCAGGCTTGGCAGCAGGCACCTTTATTCACTAAGCCATATTGTTGGTCTCAAATCAAGGCATTTTAAGGGTTTTTTTTTGTTGTTGTTGTTAATGAGTATTGGTGTTTTGCCTGTGTGTATGTCTGTGCATCACATGTGCAGTGTCTGAGGAAGCCATAAGGGGGCACTGGATCGCCTGGAACCGGAGTTACAGATAGTTGTCAGCTGCCATGTAGGTGCTGAGAATGGGACCTGGTTTCTCTGCAAGAGCAGCAGGTGCTCTTAACTGCCAAGCCATCTTTCTAGGCACGAATCAAGGTATTTTTTAAAAATACATTGGCTCGTGAGGAGTTACAGCTGAATAGGGAAATCTCTGCCATAGGTCTCCGATGACACATGGTGACATTCTTTTCTTAGCCTTTGGGGTTGTTAGAAGATGGGAGTCGGTTTACACATTCCGAAGTATTTACCGCAAGGACATGAGGTCACAGTAAACGGCTATCAGGAAACTAAGGACAGCCCAAGAAGATAATTTGATTCCGGGCCTTTAACATTGCGGCTCTCTAAAACCACAAATGTTGTTTGTCACCACCATCAGCCAACTACCCAGGTGCAGCTTTTCTTTCACACAGCATAATCTAGAATGTGGAAAGTCAGGAGGGAAAATAACCTGGTTCCTTCAGCAAATAGCTTTCATAAGGGAAAAGGGAAGAAACAGCCCATAAGCCCAGAGACATCAAATGGTGTGGGATGTGTGATTTCTGACCTCACACTGAGCGATATTATGCCTTTGCCTCTAAAGAATCCCTTTGTGGCAATGAGAGTTGGTGGTGATGGTGGCGCAGCCAGAGCTGGGTGGCAAGTGACAGCACAGCCAGAGATGGGTACTGGTTTTTATTTACTTTTATACTTTCTATGACTGCGATCTGCAGCTCGTGGATCTTGCACTATTGCTAAGTATTGAGTTTTCCTCTTCTTTTTGAGTTGTTTTTATTGGTTAAATTTATTCTTTGACAATTTCATACCTGCATATAGTGTATCCTGTTCCCTCTCACATCCCTACCCTCCTTTATCTCCCTGCCACCCCTGTCTGCCCCTCCTCCTCCTGACACGTCTCTTTCCCACATTCATGCCTTGTAGTTTTTGTTTTGGGGCCCAGTGATTTTAACCAGGAGTTTGTGTGAGCACAGGCAGTTTGTCTGCAACTACCCCCTGGAGTCTGGTGGGCTCACTATTGGGTACACATCTGAAGACAACAACTGTTTCTCCCCCAGAGTCCGTTAGTAGCCAACAGCTCAACATGGAGGGATAGACTCCTAGGAGCTTCTCCTTCATCATTACTGACGGTTGACATGGCATATGGGACACTAGACTATTTAAAACATATTGTCAGCTGTTGACACAAAAACATAGCTTTCACCTTAAAGGGAGTAGAATTTGCTCTAGAGCCAACTGTGAGCGGCCAACCATGGCTTAGAGACACAGAAGCAAGTTACCTTGAATATCATGGTCCAACCTGTTAATGGTTTTATGAAGCTTTTATAATAACAGAATAAGGAAAATCATAAATTAAAAGATTTAAAAAAAATATTTCTTGTTTGCTTGCTTACTTACATGCATATGGGGTATGTTTGTTTGTTTTGTTTTTTCAAGACAGGGTTTCTCTGTGTAGCCTTGGCTGTCCTTGACTCGATTTCTAGACTAGGCTGGCCTTGAACTCACAGAGATCTGCCTGCCTCTGCCTCTCCAAGTGCTGGGATTATAGGCATGGGCCACCACGCCCAGCTGAGCTTACCTCTTAATAAGAGAAATGCTTGCAAAAGAGGACAGCTTGGGCAGAGGTAAGTGGTACAGCACTTGCCTAGTGTATGTGAGGACCTGGGTTCAAGCCACCTCCCCAGGAGGTGATTTAGTAAGTTTACCAAAACCATAATGTGCTCCCTGCCCCCCATCTTTAACTGAATAAATCTGTACCTGTACAAAATGACTTTATGGAGAGTTGTACACTCCCGCCTCCCAACACTTAATCCAAGTGCCCATCTAGGAGGAACTGTTTTTAAAATGGCACACGTAGAAAACAGGACACGGGGGTGGGGTGGGGGTGTGTGTGAGATGAATCAGTGGGTAAGGACGTTCGCAGCCAAATCTGATAACCCGAGTTTGAGTCCCAGACCTCACATGGTAGAAGAAAAAAACTAACTCCTCCGACCTCCACACACAAAATATGGCATCTGCAGGTTCACACAGACATGCACAGAGACCAAGGAAATGTGAAGGGAAGAAAACGGCATACTCAAGATTTTTTTTTTTTTTTAAAGGAACGAGGATGTCTTTTGTACGTTGATAAGAATTATCTCCAGGGCATGCACTGATTAACCACAGTCTGGGAACAGTGTCGATGTGGGTGCCAGACACTGGCCAGCTATCGTCCACAATGCTTCCTGTTTCACCTGGGCACAGTACAGACATGATTCTCAGCCTCCTTTGTAATAAGATGGGTTGTTGACTTGCGTTCTGACCAACAGGATTTAAGTAAAAGTGATTGAATGCCACTTATCGGAGGTGGCCAGTACTGGGAAGCCTTATAAAAATGAACCAGGGAATGTGGCAGGGGGAGTCCAGCAGCTGGCTGTATCCCTAAGTTGAATAAAAACACACGGAAGAACTGGGACAGCTCCCTTGCTGTCAGAGAAAATAGGTATAAACCTGAGGGAAGAGAAAGCAAGGGCCGGTCATGGGATTAGCTGGACTTGGAAGCAGTGGTCTGGTTCCCTAGTTTAGCAAAAAGGGAAGGAGTGTGAAGAGGAGACAAAGGGTCCGAGGGCAGCAAGGCTCCCACGGAAATCAGTGCACTGAGCCCGACGTGTGCGCTATTAAAAGACACAGGAGAGCTGGGCGTGGTGGCACACTCCTGTAATCCCAGCACTCAGGGAGGCAGAGGCAAGTGGATTCCTGTGAGTTCGAGGCCAGCCTGGTCTACAAAGCGAGCCCAGGACAGCCAAGGCTACACAGAGAAACCCTGCCTCAAACAACAACAACAACAACAACAGAAAGACCCAGGAGTCCATGGAAAATGACTGGGTCTATAAAAATATATATATAATATGAGCTTAGATTTTTTTTTTTTAAATACCAGAAAATAAGAAAATGTTCACAGAATAATGAGAACACGTGAAAAAACTAAAACACTGGTTAGAATGGTCCCTACTGGCCAAATAGGTCAGCCCTAAACACATGTGCATATTAGCAGCACTAAATGGATCCAATAGATTTTATACATATATGACCCCACCACGTGGGAATCTGGACTCGAACCTAGGTCCTCTACAAGAGTAACAAGTTCTCTGGACTGCTGAGCCAACTCTCCAGCCTCTGATGCATGTATATGTTTAAACCCAGCCTAATGGAGCAGGCATGTACAGGAGAATGAGTAGGTAGAGTCATAGCATGGCCAGACTCCTCAATATTAAATATGCTTTTTATTTTGAACTATATTGCTATAGTAACTCTCCATGTTATAAAACAGTTATAAGACTGATAGGATACATGGACAGGAGCTTGCTGGTACAGTACTTGACATAGCATACTTGAGACCCTGTATTTAATCCTCCCACCACAAAAAAAAGAGGATGTAAAGAGGTGCACGCGTGCGCGCGCGCGCATGCTCGCGCGCGCGCGCACACACACACACACACACACACACACACACACACACAAAGGAATGGGAGGATTACCTTAGTGTGCTTTGCCAAATGTAGGCTTAATTGATTTTGATATTTGAATTAATTCCTGCGAACTCTTGCTATAAAAATTAAGGACCGGGAAGATGCCTCAACAGGTATAGGCACTTGTTACGAAATCAGATGGACCCCAGTTTGATTATTGGGATCCACATGGTGGAAGTAGATAACTGAGGTCCAAAAAGTTGTTCGCTGATCTCCACACATAGATATACAAAATCAGACATGTGTTTATATCGTTTAAAAAATGAAGTTTTGGGGGTGTGGCAGGATATGTTTATAATCCTAGCATTAGGAAACAGAGATAGTAATGTTAAGAATTCAAGATCATTCTCAGTTGAATGGTGACCAGATGACAAAAATCCACTCGAGCACAGAGGAGGGGAGATTCCCATACTGGGGCCAGCAAAGTTTCTACTCTCTGTCTGTCTGTCCATGCCCCTCAAACCTTCTCTGCTGTCCTCATCTCTAGTTACAACCCCTCAGGCTCGCCCCCAGACCCTCAGGTGCCATCTCTGCTACCAACACACAGAGGCCCTCACACACCGTGCCCTGAGCACTCACACACTGTGGCACTGTCTGACTCACCTGGAGTCACCCTGGGACATTCTGAGAAGCCCTTCCAGAGCGCTACCTAACACTACTTTCTCTGGAGAAACTTTGCTGGCCCTGGCCTGGGAATCGCCCTTCCTCTGTGTTCTCAGGGCCCTTTGTCATCGGGTCGCCATTCACCTGTCGTGACATCAGACTGCCTTGACCTCACCAGGAAGACTCATTTCCTTCATCAAGGACTCAAGCCAGGCTGGAAGGGGACAAAGCGCCTCATGAATTTTTACTTACTTGAACTGGATGGGGGCGGGGGGTAGCTCATTTGACAATACTAGACCAGAATGGGGAAGAAAAGGATGGAGTTCAAAGGAGCATGGGAGGCCTGGGACCCTTTAGACTCCACAGAACCCTGGGGCTCAACCTATGGGACCTCTCCTTCCAGGCCCACCACCCCTCTTTTCAAATACAGGGAGGCAGAGGGTGTGGTTCTGGGTCCCTTGAGAATGAGAAGTGTTTTCTTGGGAAAAAGCAGAAGCTGCTGGTGATGATGATGATGGTGAAGCTGCTGGTGATGATGATGATGGTGGTCGTGATGATGGTGATGGTGATGATGATGATGGTGATGATGATGATGGTCATGATGATGGTGGTGGTCGTGATGATGGTGATGGTGATGATGATGATGATATGTGAAAGTAGCTTTTCAGCTCCAAAGACATTGGAGGGTGAATGTTCTCTCCCTCCCAGGACAATTAAAATCCCAGAGCACTGTATGAAGGCAACAGGGCAAGTCTTTGTCTCCTCCTTCCTTGAGGTCAGATGTCCGTGTTCTCCTAACCACAGAAACTCAGAGAACGATTCTCATGTGCTTCTTCTGAAAGGGAAAGAGCCATCAACTCCCTCCCCGCCCCCCTGAACCATCCAAGTTCAGAGTCACTTTGCAGCCTGGGTGAAAGACGCAGTGCTTATATTTGGAACGCAACACCAGAAGGCACAACAGCCCCCTTGCCAGCAATTTTTCCCCCATGATCTGTTACCAACTGTGAACTTCAGCCTGAAAGTATTAAATGGAAAATTCCGAAATAAGCAGTCTATAAGTTGTAAATAACTTTCATCACAGTATACTCCTTCACTGTGTCTTGCTTGTGAATTAAACATAAGTGCGAGTGTGGCCATACAGGAAGAAACACACTGTACCATGCATGAGTGGGGTTTGTCCAGGGCTTTAGAAGCCTCCCTTAGCCTAGGGTGGATTTTGATGTTTGGTATTGACTAACTGAACTGCAATGAAATGCTTGTGAGTGCTAAGTCTGGGCATGTAGTTGGCTAATGAGCATTACATTATAGCTTTTAAAGCTTAAAAATATTTATTTATGTATCTTACGTGTATGGGTGTTTTGTCTGCATTCAAGCATACCAGAAAAGGACATCAGATCCCACGGGACTACAGTTATAGATGGTTGTGAGCCACCATGTGGGTGCTAGGAATTGAACTCAGAACCTCTGGAAGAACAGTCAGTGGTGCTCTTAAGCCTTCTCTCCAGGCCCATGGCTGGCTTTTAAATGATTATCCTGTGGCTGTTGTCAGTGTGGATGGCAGCACATGTCACATGTCTGTTCCATGCCACCGAAAAAGGTGCCCATTGTGGAGATGGATAAGTTCCCATTAATAAACTCCTACCCCCCACCACAGGGGGTGGGGGGGAGAGAGGGGAGAGCCAGTATTGGCCAGAGTGAAGCTGAATAAAGACTCCAGAAGTGCCTACCCACAGTGCATTGCACTCTTGGCTCATAGTCAGAGTGCCTGTCTCTGGGTTTCTGTGCTTAGTGAGCTCATCCTCTCCCCAGAGGGAGGCTGTGAGTCAGCAGCATCAGAGATCTCTAGTCCTCACACTGATCTGCCAGCCCCTTGGACCTCCCTCCGCATCACACTTCTTGCCATGTCCTGTCGTCACCCTGAATGCTTCATCCCTGGAGCTGCTGTTGCAAAAGCTGCTGTCCTTCACGGTCCCCTTATGATTTCATTCATCCTAAACCTCTTTTCACCTTCCACCCTTCTCCTCATCTAAAATGGCTGACTCCTGTTCAACTCTTCTGCCTGTTTTTTTTTCCCAAAGCCATGAAGGAAACCAGACCCTTAACTCACACTGTCACCCACCGAAAGGCTGCCCGGTCAGTTACTGTCTCCCAGGACCCTCTTCTCTGGCTACCAGGGACTCCTGTGTTCCTGTTGCCCAGCATCTTCAGGGGAGCACCCCTCCTGACCCCCACCTGCCTCTTCCTGCCCCCCTGCCCCTCTTCAGCAGACTGTCCCACACCCTCAGCCCACACTGTCACCATCTTCAGTGTATCTATTTGCTCAGCCTTATCCTCAGCCCCTTCTGCTGTAACCCACTCACCTCTCATCAGAACCCCAATCAGGTTCTCTGACCCACTTTTCCTTGACACCCCCTTTCCACATCTGATTTCCTTGCTCTGAGGCTGAGCCCTCTATACCGGTTAGGCCTTCATCAACACCTTAAGTTCACTTTAGGGTGTCACTCAGCTGTTTCGTCTACAGCCCGACTGTCGTATTCCAGATGGAGAAAGCGGACCGGTTACAGTCTTTCTAGCTGTGACCTCCCTTGGTGCCTCATGACTCATTCCTCCCACAGGTGTGCTTTCCCCTCCATCCTCAGGCCCTTAATCTCACTCCTGTTGCTCAAAGCCAGGTGTGATGTCATCTACCAGGCTTGTGAAGCTGACCATTAAGGACTTTGTCCCCGTCCCTTCTCTGGCCCCTGACATTGATGAGTCCTAGCTTCCTGGCCCGTGGGAAGGGTACCTTGGTGAAGTGACCCCTCAAACGCTTATGTCAAGCACAGAGAGCAAGACAAGGGATCTGAATTTGCGGTGCTGAGTTTCCAAAGGGCCACGGTGAATTCCCAGAATTCTGGAGGTGGAAAGCTTGCCAAGAGCTGAAGGTGAAATCATGGAATCCGGGGGCCAGTTTTATGTTCACAGTCCCTAAGCCTTGCCTCCTTTCCTTTCAGGCTGCAGGACTGGTATATCAGGAAGATGCCAAAAATACTTCTTATCTGTACTTCAAACAAGGTGTGTTTTAATGGCCATGTGAGCAAGGAGGAAAATATTGCCCAGATTAAGGCAAAATCCAGAGGTCTTGCAACTGGTGGAGTGTGTTAAACAATGCTGAACATTGGACTGATCTCTGTCAGAGGGATGTTTGGTAAAGGAACTATCCAAGCCCTGCGGCATTGGGTGTGATTCCAATTTCCTAATGACAATATAGACAGGGCATTTCCAGACACGTAGATAATGTAGACAGAACATAAGGACACATGGATGATATAGACAGAACGTTTACAGACACGTAGATGATATAGACAGAACGTTTACAGACACGTAGATGATATAGACAGGGAATTTGCAGACATATAGATGATGGTTATGAGTGTGATTATGGGGCTGGGGAGGTGGGCCGGCTGATAAAGTGCTGTGCTGAAGGTATGGTGACTGGGGTCTGATTTGCAGGGCCCAGGTACAGTGGCTCATGTTGTAACCCAGAGCTGGGGCAGCAGAGACAAGCAGATGCCTAGACCTTGCTGACCAGCCAGTTCACCTGAATCAGCAAGCTCCAAGCTATTAAGAGACCGTCTCTCTCTCTCTCTCTCTCTCTCTCTCTCTCTCTCTCTCTCTCTCTCTCTCTCTCTCCCTCTCTCTCTCCTCTCTCTCTCTCTCTCGCTCTCTCCCTCTTCCTCCTCTCTCTCCTCGCCTCTCTCTCTCTCCTCCCTCTCTCTCTCTCTCTCTCTCTCACACACACACACACACACACACACACACACACACACACACCTGAGGAGCAACACCTAAGGTTGATCTCTGGCCTCCACACTGGTGTACATACATACGTCTGCACACAGGCGTGCACACACTCCACAAAGCAATCTTAGAATTACTAATTAGGATTCAAATCAGTTCGTTGATGGATTCCAAGACATCTTTAATAGAAAAAAAGCATCAAAAACAATATTGAAGGCTAGTGGCGGTGGCACAGGCCAATAACGTCAGCACTGTAGAGGTTAATGCGGGAGCATTGAGTGAGTGTTCAAGACCAGGCTAGGGTCCAGAGTAAGGAGACCTTCTTACAAACAAATGCCCAAATATTCAGCAGAAGTTGCAGCGAAAAGTGACATAGGTTCCATATGAAGTTCAAAGTGACAAGAAACTAACTGTGGGTTGTTTTAGAGGAGTGCCCATCAGGGTGAAAGTTGGAGAAAGCAAGGAAAAAACATGACAAAACCCAAGAGTTGTAGGAATGGAGGGAAGGGTTCAAAGTGGGCTTTGACGCTGGCCACTGGTGGCGCACACCTTTAATCCCAGCACTCAGGAGGCAGAGGCAGGCGGATCGCTGTGAGTTCGAGGCCAGCCTGGTCTACAAAGCGATTCCAGGACAGCCAAGACTACACAGAGAAACCTTGTCTCCAAAAAACAAACAAACAAACAACAACAACAAAAAAAAAACCCACACAAAAAAACCAAAAAATCAAAGTGGGCTTTGAGGGGACTTCTGTTGTTGTGGTAACTCTTCAGGTAACTGCATCTGTCCACATACTCTTTTGTGTATTTGTTGCTAATTTTTGTAAAGTCTAAGGCTGGAGAGATGGCTTGGTAGTTAAGAGCATTGGCTTCTCTTGCAAAGGACCAGGGTTCAATTCCCAGTACCCACATGGCAGCTCATGACTATCTGTAAATCCTGTTCCAGGGGATCCAACACCCTTATACAGACATACATGCAGGCAAAATACCAATGTACATAAAATATAGATAAATACATTATTTTTTTTTAAATAAAGTCTTATACCACGTTGCAGAAAATCTCAAATCCCAGAGTAAGGCAGGTAGTAGTGGTTTGATTGACAATGGACTCAGAGTCACAGAACCCTCTCTACCACGCTCTGGCCATCTGAGGTCCTGGCTAGAGACCCTGCAGAGCTCAAGGGCTGTCCTCTCTGAGCAGTCAGGCAAACAGGAGCTGTTGGGGGCCCACATTCCACATGATCTCAGGAGCCTGCTCTCCCTGCTGGTCCTAGTGAATCAAAAGAAAGGAAGTGTTTGGGAGCAGCTAACAGCTGTTTTCAAACCTTCCAAAGCCAGTCATATGGCAGAGAAATCCGACCTGGACTCCGCGGTACCAGATGCCAGGATGGCCTGTAGCTCAAGCCACTGTGAGGCTGACTTGAGCTTCTGTCCCAGGCAGGGCTCAGCCTTCTGTTTAGGCCATTGCAGAGGGTACCACAGAAGAGTAATGGGCTCAAATAACCCCCGAAGACCCTTCAACACCATCCTGTCAATGAGATGAGACTGTGAAACTTTCACATTATTGTGTGCACAAAGAGAGACAGAAGCCGATTCCAGAACCAACACCTTGTTTTTAAATACAAGCACTGTCTTCTTGACAGCTTTTTTTTTTCTTTTTCTTTTTTTTTCTTTTTAATCAATTGAGCAATGTTGTATTTCAATTAGTCCAACGGTAAAGTGCTCTGAGACACCACTGCTGCCTAGGAGCATATGTCTTCCCAGTTGCTGCAGGATGCTGTGTTCAACCTCCGGATCATGTGCAGGACGGTGATCCGGATTCATAAGGATTACCGGAAACAGAAGCGGAGACCGGCTTACTCTCGCCTGCCCTCTGCTGGCCTTTTCCTCCGTCTCTTATTTGCGCAGGGCACTGATGGGCACCTGGTTAGGATGGTACAAATCAAGAGCTTCTGTCGCCCAGGGATACATCTGGTGCTTTTACGAAGCCCCAGAAAATGATACATTTTCAGATGATAAGGGCTAGAGAGAGCTCAGCGCTCACTCAGCCTGACAAGACCCTGCTCAAACTGAGTGGCAGTTTGTGGCCAATGCACGGCCCACCGCTCATGGACTATGGAAGAACTTGGAGCCAACCTATAAAAATGTAGAAACTTTATCTAGAACTCTGGGATGTCCATGACATCTCAAAATAAAGAGCAAGAAGTAGCGTGTACAACTGTAGTCCAGTTACATGACATAGCATTGTGGGTCTTGTCAAGTGACCAAAAAAGCAGTCACTTCCACAGCCTTTTGAGGCACAACTCAACAGGACACACAGAAGTAAACCTACAGGCCTCTAGGGAGAGCTGCAATTCTTCAACACTCAGGGCTCTTCAAGAACCTATAGGTGGCCTGGGGTAGAGGAGGTCCATGTCCTAGGTAGAGACCGGCATGCCATCTTCTGATACGGCCTCAGTGTGCCTGCAGGCCCATTTTTGGTACGGTCTCCCACAGAGAATGACCTAGCCTGGAGAAGTCTACAGACAGGACACAGGTTGGAGTGCCCACAGTGAACAGGTGGAGAGGCAGTGGTATAGTTGGCCAAACTGTTCTCACCGCATTTGATGAGGGAAGTTTCCTTTTGATTAAACAAAAGCAACAAAAGAAAGATGGGTTACAGGCAAGGTGAAGCGTCTTCACTGGGGAGGGCAACCTGCCAAGGCAAGTTGGCTCCAGTCTCAGACACAGGGGTAAGGAGCTGCTAGAAGTCACCCTGGATCAGGAGCTATGGCACCTACTCATTTTTAGCACACTCCAAGCACCCACAGAAAAGCCTTGAAGAACTAGCATCTGGTCACCCGTTCTTGGAGGCCACCAATACCTAGACAGCCTTTCCCGTTTTTTGTCCAGTCCCATCTGGGCTATTCAGTAGCTGGCCTTCTTAGAGCTGGCTCTGGGGGAAGGGCAGAGTGAAGGTGCAGACCCGAGGAAGGAACTGGGGGTGGCTTGAAGAGTGACTGTACAGAAGAATGTTTCATATGGAAGTTTGGTTAAAACCAGATTAAGAGGAATATTTTTAAATGAAGCCTCGCTTAGGTGCAACGCGATCGAAACACTGAGAAACTTGGTCTGGTTCTAAGATGGCATTTAAGTGTGAAGTAGAGAAACCCTGTTGAAGAAGGTGCCTGGGGGGAAGAGCCACTGCCTTTGTCCTATGCTATGAAGCTCAGCTCCTCCAATGCAGCTCTCCGGCTCACTCTGTAAGCTTGGCTTCCCTGCAGCAGCATTTGTGGCTGCATCTTCAGGATGGCCTTAGCAGTGTATGCTTACCTCACCTGCCTTCCTTACACGTCATCTGCCTTGTGTATGCCACGGCACTGTGATTTTTAGTCTCCGCTTTGGCCTCATTCCTCACTTTCCAGATGACAAATGGCGGCCCAGAGGAGAGGCGTGCCACTTATAATATTGTACACAGTAACAGGGCTGTCTCTGAAAGTCCGGGTGTGCAAAAATACTGCTTGGCTCTTTTCCCTAGTTTCCTCTGATGGGGTGAGATGACAGGGCCCCATCTGGCTAAGGGAGCAAGCTGAGCGTGGGCAGAGAATCAAAGGCAATTGGTTACTGGCCTGGAATTGCCCAGAGCTAGTCCTGTTCCTACCTACACATGCTCCTTCTACACCCTCCTCCCTCCAGCATCAAAGAAGCAAATGGCTAATCCTCCATGGGCCATTTCCCACGGAGCTCAGGTATGTGTGTGTGTGTGTGTGCTAGCCCGCCAGCTAGGGTGCACGGACATGCCACAGCGGGTACGTGGAGGTCAAAATACAACTGTTGGGAGTTGAGTCTGTCTTCCACCTTACTTTGAGGTGGGATCTCTCGTTTCTGCTGTTGTGCGGTACTGTGGACTAGCTGACTGTGGGTTTCCTATCTCCGTCTCTCATCTCACTTAGGGGTAGTGGGATTACAGACACCTGGCATTATTTGGCCTTTTTTTTTTTTTCCTATTGTTTTACATGGGTTCTGAATATAAACTCGTGTCATCAGGCTTGTGTGGCAAAGTGGTTTTATATTTTACTCCAGGGGCTATAGGATGGTATAGATGGGAGAAGGAAGCACAGTATTGATGGTGGAGAATTTCTTTTTTTTCTAGCCTTAAATATTAACACCTACTCACCAGGTCTGAGAACCAGAGAAAGCTCCATGGCTTCCCAGAATGAACAATTATTCCCCATGGCTGCCATCCCATGGCTGGTTACAAATGAGGAAAATGCTGAGTCAGCGCCAGCCAGAGCATGCCAATGGCAAGGTCCCATTTTGTGTTTTGTGTGGTCTGGGTACAGTGCAGTCATTAAAAAGCCCAAAATTCCTCTAACAGCTGTGAAATCAAAAAGGCAAAAAGTAACCCGTGCAAGATGGAGGTACATGCAATTCAATGTACATATATTTCAATGTCAAGTTGTGTACAAGGGAGCCTCCACCCCTAGCTGAAGAGTTGCTGACAGCTGATGGTTGCCAGGAGAGGGCAAGCCACTTGACCATGTTCCTACAGAGAAGCCAACCCACACCCATGCATATATGGGCAACACTAGTTAGATTTAGTGAACTATTTTTTTTAAAGGAGGGGGAAATATAGGGCTAGAAAGTGGACATAGGAGGGGATCTGGAATGAATTGAAAATGAAATATGAGCAAAATAAATTGTATACATGTATGAAATTCTCAAATAATAGTGTATTTTTAAAAATAATTCAACTACTGTTATGCCTGAGAGAAAAAAACCTTTCTCTCTATAAACAGGAACATTACAGTATGTGCTATGATGAAGGGGTGAAACGCAGAACCAACAGAACCCAGAGCCCTCTGGTCACCAGGGAAACCATTCCAGGAAGCCTTCAGATTTGTAGGTTCCTTCCAGCTGCTGTGGTTCGTGTGCTGGAAGCTGGTCCCTGTGGTACTGCCCAAGCACTTCGAAGGGGCTCCACCACCACGAATGGCCGAGGGCCCTCACAGGAAATCAGTCCTCACAAGAGTGGGTAGTCATAAAGCCCGTCCCTACTCCATGCCTGATCCCTCCCGCTCGCAGCAACTTCCTTCGCTCTTCTCTGTGTCGTGGTGCAGTGAAGAGGCCCCTCGCTAGGATGCTAGCGCCGTTACACCTCAGCAAGCCACCAGAATCAAGCAAATCTTTTGCATATAAAGCCTCCAGCTGCAAGTTATACCATAGCAACACAGAACAGACTAACATTACCAGCCCAAAGTCCAGATAGACCAGTAAGAATTTGGGGTAGACAGAGAATCGAATTGCAGATGATGGTGGCCTTTTAGCCTGCAGTTCTGGGACTCTTGGGTAATAGTCTCCTTTGACTTCCTCCTCTCCCCCTACTTAGGCCCCAGAGCAACTGAAAGGTATCACTATATAAGACTCTCCTCCTGGCTCCCCTAAAGTCACTACACATGTCCCACTACAGATAGAGGATGAGCCCCTAGAGGACAAACATGGAGAAACCCTGCAGGCACACATGGCTTTACTCAAATGGCAAGGTTTTGTTGTGTTTTACAGAGCACACCTCCAAACCAGTGTTCATGATTAACAGGACGCACACGGAGCCTTCCATGCTGGGCTCCCAGGTACCTCGCAGGGGATGAACGCTAAGCGCAACTTTAGAGAACTTGCTGGAGTAAGGTGGGTGGAGCCTGACGCCTGATCTGGAATTTAAGCTTCTAGCTTTATAACTTCTGGCTTGTTGTTTTATGCTCTACTTTAAAGCTGAAAGGTCACCCATCCACTCTAATATGACTGTTTTCAATTTGGGGATGTCATCCACATGCTGGCTTCAAGACCAAGGGCAAGCTGGAAGATCATATTATATCTCTATTTTGCTACCCAGCTGTTTTCCCCTTAAATGGTCCCAGTTTAGAAAACCTAGAGCATCCTCCCCACCCCCACCCCTTACACACAAGGGTAGCAGGGCTTCACGTTTAGCTGGAGGCTAACGTGCTGCATTTTTTCCTGGGGGTGGGGGAACAGGACCACTGACAAGGAACAATTCAAAGGTTTTTTAGTAGCTCCACCTCCAGATAGAGTTTAAGCAGCAAAACAGAGACCCTGGATGGGTTCAACTAAAGCCTCCTACTCTGCTGAGGTCAAGACTTTGCCAATTAAGTAACCTTCCTCAGCTCCATTCTAACATAAGCACTGCAGCCACCTTGCCGAGGCATCCTGACCTCACAGCAAAAGGTAAGAAACAGGAGAGCTAAAACTACCCAGATGTAACAACCGCAGTCTGTGAAGTTAATTAAGTGATAAGGCAGGCCTCCTCTGCACTGAGGGCAGAGGCAGGAGACTGGAAAGAGATGGCAGGGAACTCTCACTCACACAGATCTGATCAAAGGTGCAGCTCATAAGCATAGAACAATCTGGAACTTCTTTATCACTTAGGACACATGCCAACAGCAAGAAATGATGGCTTTGATGACAGCAGTTGGATTCATGAAGTATGTCCTCAAAAGAAAAGGTCTCTGCTTTTCTGAGACCAAGTGAACTGGAAAAATATAAGACTGGGGCAGAGGGCCGGGGGACAGTTGGCACAGAACAGTTAACAGAGTGAGGTATTCAACTGTGAGGACTCAGAAATGTTAAACCCGTGCAAGCTGAGTCAACCACGCACCCTCCCCTGTGAGCTGGGCACCTGACATTGAGGAGATCGTCTTCAAAAGCTCCCCGTGTGTGTGCTCAAGGTCCTGAAGATGCAAAGGTGAGGGGACACAGGCAACGCTGGGAGCAGAGCCTCCTACTGAGGTGTCTATAGGCATGAACTAAAGGAGCTGAAGTGTTAAAGGAATGTCTGCAGGGATTGGGCAGCCCTGCCACCAGATATGTGAGAAGTCCACCCTTGCAGGCCTCATGACAGGACGTGCAGGCGATGGGGGTGTGGCCCAATGCGTACCTCGAATGCGTAAGACTTAAGTTCATAGACAGAACTTACGATAAATGCATTTGGTTTTGTTTTTGGAGACAGGGTTTCTTGGTGTAGCCTTGGCTGTCCTGGACTCAGGGATTTGGTAGACCAGGCTGGCCTTGAACTCACAGAGATCCACCTGCCTCTGCCTCCTGAGTGCTGGGATTACAGTTATGTGTCACCGCACCTGGCTGATAAATGAGTTTTATAGCACAATTAGCCTCAAACCAGCTGGGATGTGGAGTCTGCTTTTTTTTTTTTTTTAATAGAATACAAGTTCTAAGAATTCATATATGTGTCTTTTCTGATAAAAAGTGATACTTTTATTATATTTTTAAATCACAGAACTCCAATCTAAGTAACACACACACACATATACACACTCACTCCCTCTTTCTCTCTCTCTCTTACATAGCTCTGGCACTGACTTCCATACCCTTCAAATTTGGCTAATGAGTTATGCCTCAGGGAATTGTCCAGTTCAACACATACTGAACTTGGAACACCAGGGATCACGGGTCTTCTGGTTTTGCCTTTGTCCGTGAAGAAAGCATTTCTGCTGGCTCAGCACACTAGTGTTGTGGGCACTGTGTGTTATGTTAAAATATGGATATGCACGCCACTCATGACCCTGCAGGCTTTGCTCTTCTTCTCACTGTCCTGCTGTCTCTGCAGGGGTTCCCTTAAACACTGCACTAAGAAGGCTTCTACTGGGGAGCAGGTGGCTCAGACCAATACAGCGCTACATGTGAAATCACTGAGCCTACAATTCTGGGGTTACAATCCAACATAAATATTATTTCAAAGTAAGGAAATAGATGACTTAGCCGGTTAGGAAAAATGCGCGATTCTTTCTAAAACTTGCAACCCACTGTGGACTTTTGTTTCATGATACAGTCAAGACAAAATGAGGCAATCTGTGTTACTACTGGCAGAGCCGCCCCTCCTGTCTCCCTCCACACAGAGAAGTGACTTCGGAGCCTAGTTGTCACATCTGGGGCTTGGGTCACCTGTGGTTCAGGCGACCAGTTCTCAAACTTGGTTAGGACCAACTGTCTAAGTATGATGCTAAGATGGGGGCCCTCACCTTGAGGGGGCCCTCACCTTGAGGGAGCCCTCACCTTGAGTGGGCCCTCACTTTGAGGGGCCCTCACCTTGAGGGGCCCTCACCTTGAGTGGGCCCTCACCTTGAGTGGGCCCTCACCTTGAGGGGGCCCTCACCTTGAGTGGGCCCTCACTTTGAGTGGGCCCTCATCTTGAGGGAGCCCTCACCTTGAGTGGGCCCTCACTTTGAGGGGCCCTCACCTTGAGGAGCGAGAACATAAAACCCCAGAATAAGCTACGAGCTGCGCCAGCTACTCTGACACCAGCAAGAAAGAACTTGTCAATATTGAAAGCCAGCTTAAGTAAGTCCTGCTACTGTCTTCAGAACCCATATGCCTTTCTTCCATGAGGAAATCATCAGGGGAGCCTGGCCTGAGTAAACCACCAATAGTCTACTTAACAGAAATAGAGACATTTTAGAAGGAGGAAGCGCATTTCATGACGTCTGACTCCAGGACAGACCACAGCCACAGAAACCTTCCAGAGCTGGTCTGCTTGAATGTCTATCTCAAGGACAGAGGCAGTCAGCCTCTGTGAGGTACTGATGTACGTTCTGCAAAAAATATTTTCCTCTTCCTAAAGTTATACGTTCTCTTCAAGTTCAGCTATAGTATACATCTGTTCTTTCCATCAGCAAAAAGAATGACTTTTTTTTTTAACTCCAAAAATGAACGATGTCTATGTAGAATGAAGGTAGAGTTTTGGTTGGTTGGCTTCTGCTGTAATTCAGAGCATAGATGAAATCCAAAGATCTGTAATGTCTGCACATTCGTGTCTTCCCAGGGGCCTTTGCTCAGTTCACATGAACTCATCAGAATCATTACCGTCCTGTAGGAGATGAAAAGTGAAAGTATAAAGGCCTTGAAACAGTCAATCGGTACCTTACCTTTATAACTATCATGCTAACCAGAAGCCCCTTCTTACTCCTAATCTTGGGGTTCAGAAAACTAGCAGGAAGATGACCAAACTCACCACTGCCCCACTGTCATTAGGTATTGGAATGACTAGCATCCAAGGTGCCAGCTACCTCAACTTCCAAATTCCAATACAAGCCCACCCCAACTCGTAGCCCGTGTGATGAGAGTGGCTACAAGGAAATGTGACCCTGTGGAAGGGTAGAGAATAGCTAGTCATTTAGCATGAAAACTGAACTTTAAAAAGTGAGGAACTGAGATGAGGGCTACGGAAACTATTTTCCTAGATGCCAGATACGTTAAGCATACACAGTCTTAGAAAACGACTGATCCTCAGTAAGGTGCGCTCCAAGTATACTATATGAACAGCGTCTTGCTTCCTCATGCCTCGGTGCCTCGCTCTATGTTGCTCCTCTTCCCTTCTCAACAAATATTTATTTTAGGGGCTGCAAAGATGGTGCAGTGGTTAAGAGCACTTGTTATTCATGCAGAAGACCCAGGTTCGATTCCCAGAACCCATATGGTGGCTCATAACCATCCATAACTCCAGCTACCCCACACAAAATAATAATAAAAAAATTAAAAAGTATCTATTTGTGCATGTGTGTGTGGGGGGGGGTGTGGTTGTGTGTACCATATGCATGCAGGAACCCTTGGGAAGTCAGAAGAAGGCACTGGGTCCCCTGGAACTCACGTTTTAAGAGGTTGTGAGCTGCCGTGTGGGGGTGGGAACAGAGCGCGGGCCATGTCTCCAGCCCACGTGCTACTCTTTTACTAGCACAGGAATCAGAACAGCAGGAAACTTGCCTCAACTCCTTCTGTTCTGTCCCAGACCCAGGACTGATTGCCTTGGAGTGAGTCCTAACTGGACAAGCAGCATCAGAGACATCTTCAAAGAATGTGAGCTTCTCTGCCCAGCCAGTGAGACAAACAACTCAGCAAGGCCACCTGGCTAGCACAAAGGGAAGTGCACACTCCCTGCAGGGGCTATATTGCATGTGTGCACAGAGTTCCCACTGCCCAAGGGCAGGTGTTCTGGGACAACGGGGATGTTTAGCTATACATCTGCTGTCCAGGACTTGCCTTGGACAACAATTACATTTCAGGTTTCTTAGTCCTTACACTATTCAGCTAACCAGACAGACAGACCTCTTGTCACCCAGTGGTAGACAGATAAGAGGAATGTAACAGTAACGAGCTGTGCCTCCAAGCATAAACAAAACAGGACTAAAAATTACAGCTCAAAGAGGTTATGCTAAGTGGAACACTAACAATTCAGATGAAAATCTAGCTCAGACAGGGACAGCACTCTCCCTCATGAGCTTGTACAGTGCTAGCTCCTGTAGCTTGGAATGAAGACCAAGGGACCACACTACAAATTAAGTTGTGAAAGACAAGGTGGTAACCAAGCAGAAAAGGTTACAAGGAGACAGAAGCCTTTCCATTCAAGCACCTTATACATGGCAGCCAGTAACAGAGCAGAAGGGGAGGGAGTGCTTGTCTCACGTTGAGCACTGTAGTCGTGAGATTTTTAATGGCAGTGCCTGTGCCCACATGTGCATCACTGGTCCTCGGCATCTGCAGGGGTCTAGGTCTGCAGATCCGACCAAACACAGACAGAAAGCACTGAGGAATCCCACAAGCATGGGCATGAGCCTTTCTCTTGTCATTACTTCCTAAGCAGCACAGTGGGACAACTATTTGCACTGCAGTCACAGTGTATTTGATATGTGATAGTACACAGAATAAAGCACCTGAGGAGATAATATGTAAGTTACCAAAAAAAAAGTCTTTTTCCATTTCATAAGGGTTTTGAGCATCGATAGGTTTTATATTTTAGTATTCCTATGGCCTTGGGACCAATGCCTCAAACATTTCTAGAGATGGTGTGTGGGAACGTATATGTGTATGCATATGTATACATGACTGTGTGCATATACGTGCATGTGTTTCCAACTCTAGAGCAACATGTAAGCTCTTAAAAGATCCACTGTGACAGGAACAATATGCACAGGGTTGAAACACAGGCCAGATTTCTGGTGGAAAGCCCCTTCCAAAGACAGGAGCATTAGGTTTTAACTAAATTTAACTTGGAATCTATCACAGGCCTCTGCTAAGGTTAAAATGTTCTGAGTTTCAGGAAAGCCAAGAAAAATGTGCAGAGGACTAAATAAACTCAGGACTCTATGTAGAGACCAATGATGGTTACCTATGCCAGGACCAAGTCTAGCACCTGGGTCTGACACGGTCTTCCGGGTGCACATTTGTTTACCTCATGAAGTAACGTCTCCCCCAGAAAGGCTAAAGGCGTAGTAGGCCCACCCTAGTGAGTGCAAATCTCTTGATGTCACATTTAGCCCCGATGGACTACACAGTGCTATTCTGGAAGTTTTCAGAAATAATTTATACAGACACATCTTGATTTATAAAAAAGCCTCAAAAATTTAGTTCTTCCCAGAGGTGGGAGTGAAGATATGTTCTTGCCCATGCCTGGACAGGTACTAGATATAAACCATGTCTAAAATTCTGCTGATTCCAATTCATAAACTTAACCTGGAGTTTGAGTAGATAACCTTAAGGGGGAAGCTGAGTCACTGAGCAGAACTGTGTGTAGTAACAGCAAGTTCTTTTATTGGTTTTTCGAGACAGGGTTTCTCTGTGTAGTCCTGGCTGTCCTGGACTCTCTTTGTAGACCAGGCTGGCCTCGAACTCACAGAGATCCACCAGCCTCTGCCTCCCAAGTGCTGGGATTAAAGGCGTGCGCCACCACATCCACCTGGCAGGTTCTTTATCTATGCTGAAATGTGGTTACTGGGCCACACGCAGTTAGTGTGGCTGAAGAACACAGGTTTTTAACTTAATTTTCCTTTAAACAGCATTTGCAATTTGTGTCTAGCACATCTGACAATGCAGATGTAAAGCATCTGTGTTAAAGCCATTATAAAAGAATCAGAGCCAAATGTGATGGTGCACACTTGCAACCCCAGCTCCTGGGAAGCAGAGGCAGGAAGATTGTGCATCTGAGACCAGGCTAGGTTAAGGGGAATTTTATGGCAGCCTAAGCAACAAAGCAAAACCCTGTCTGAAAGAAAACAAAACAAAACAAAAATCCAAAGGATGTCAACACTTAGTCCAGGCCCTAACAAGTATAAAAAAAAAAAAAAAAAAAAAAAAGATCAATATTGGTATTTAGGCTATAGCATATGATCTCTGGATTTGGTAGATTAATTTTCTTAACTGAGAGGGATGATTTTGGCTCTGTCTAACTATACTGTGAAATCTATAGACACATTAGTAGAAGATGTTAACAAATGAAATTCCCAGGCCTTTGCAAGCCTGGGAATAGGAAAGGAGAAAAGAACTGCACTATAGTGCTGTGCCAGGTTGGGTCTGGAAATGTCCCCAAAGGCCATGTGCTGAAGGCTTGTTCGCCAGCCCATGGTGTGTCTGAGAGGTAGAGCATCTGAGAGGTGGTGCCTGGTGTGGAGAAGTCAGGTGCCTGAGGCATGCCCTTCACAGGGTTCTGAGACACCCCCCCCCCCTTCCTCTTTGCTTCTTTGTTTCCCAGCTGCCATAAGGTGAGCAGCTTGCCCTCCCATGAGTTCCTACCATGATGTCATCTTAGTGTTGGGCCAAAGCAGCAGGGCAACTGACCACAGCCCCAAGCCTCCAAAATCCGGAGTCAAAATAAACCTTGTTTCTTCATAAGGTGATTATCTCAGACATTGCGTTAAGAGTAAGAGAAAGCTGACTGACACACATCACAATACTAAATGGCCTGCTCTCCACAGCAGGTGAGGGATTAGATAGATTCTCTCTGCCAAGTGACCCATGTGAAAGCAAACATGAGACCACAGGGAAGGAAGGCAATGGCTGTTATAATCCACTCTCACCCACTAGCTGCCCATCATAGTCAGTGACACAGTGACTAAAGAGGCTCTGTGAAGTATTTCAAGGCACAACATTAGAGTAAGAAATGTGAACATACTTGATTTGAAGACATATTCTCAACTTTCATTAGTGACGAGTAGCTCCTAGAAGGAAAGAAAATATTCAAAGTGAGGTTATCTCTAAATAAGCATTTCGTGAGTGGCTAGCACCCTAAAATCCAAATGAAGTTACTGTGTCAACAAGCATCCAACAGACGGTCACCACACTTGTGGAAGGCTCAGTAGGCCTTCAGAAGTTTTTTTTTTTCTGAAGGCCACACTTCCTCTGGGCTCTCTCCTATTAACCCAACTGCCCCAACATCTTTTTAGATTTCTAAGACACCCCCACACTTTTGGCCTATATCCAATGGAAAAAAATCTATTCTCCTACAGCAACACACACATGTCATTCTCCTACTGCCTAGAATGGTATCACCATCCATTCCGCTTCAAGCCAGACACCCAGGAGCCATTCTTAGCTTCTCCTCAACATGAGCTACCATCTAACTGTAACTGGGCCCATCAATCTGAGCCACCATCTAACTGGGCCCATCATCCTGAGCCACCATCTAACTGGGCCCATCAACCTGAACCACCATCTAACTGGGCCCATCAACCTGAGCTACCATCTAACTGGGCCCATCAACCTGAGCCACCATCTAACTGGGCCCATCATCCTGAGCTACCAACTAACTGGGCCCATCATCCTGAGCTACCATCTAACTGGACCCATCAACCTGAGCCACCATCTAACTGGGCCCATCAACCTGAGCTACCAACTAACTGGGCCCATCATCCTGAGCTACCAACTAACTGGGCCCATCATCCTGAGCTACCATCTAACTGGACCCATCAACCTGAGCCACCATCTAACTGGGCCCATCATCCTGAGCCACCATCTAACTGGGCCCATCAACCTGAGCTACCATCTAACTGGGCCCATCAACCTGAGCTACCATCTAACTGGGTCCATCAACCTGAGCTACCATCTAACTGGGCCCATCAACCTGAGCTACCAACGAACTGGCCCATCAACCTGAGCTATCATCTAATTGGCTCCATCAACCTGAGTATCATCTAACTGGCCCTACCACTTCTCCAGTCATTTGTCTCTTAAGAGTCCAAGCAGCATCACCTGTGGTGTGGACCAAGCTGACCACTTCACTTCTGTCCACACTGCCTCTGGCTCCCTCTATACTCCAACAGGCTAAGAGCTCTTACTAAAACACAAGCCCGCAGCTGGGCCCATGCCTGCAAAACCTGGAGACTGCCACAAGTGTGAGGTCAGCCTAGGGTACACAGTGAATTCCTGGTCAGCCAGCACAGAGTGAGATGCTGCCTCAAAAAAATTCACTCACTCACTCACTCACTCACTCACTCACTCACTCACTCAAAAGCCTCATCACCTTTGCTTGAAACTTTAAAAATTCTTTCTTGTGTGTGCATATGATAGGTAAGTGAGCATGCACATGGAGGTCAGAGGTCAGCTCTTCCTCTACCTTGAATTTCAAGACCAAACTCTGTTCGTCAAGTCTGTGGGGCAAACACTTTTACCAAAAAGCCATCTCCCCAGCCCTGCTTGAAACTTCTACATGACATCACAATGCTCAGGAGGAAAACAAAACAGGCAAAGGGCTCCTTGAATCTTTGTTCAGCTTCTAGAATTACTCTACCAAGGAATTCAGTTTTGTGTATTTATTCATGATACAATGCAAAATGCTGCCTTGTACACTGGTCACAAGGCTTTGCAGGAACTTACAATCAACAGGATGCGTCCCGGCACACAGAGTATCAGTGACAGTTGACAGCAGTAGGAGTTCGGGTGTGGTGGCACCTGCCTGTCACCCCAACTATACAGAGTCTAAGGCAGGGGGATCATGAGTTTGAAGCTAGCCTGGACAACTTGGTAAGATTGTGTTTCCTCAAGCTCAGTTGGTGGTAGAGTGCTTGCAAGCATAAGGCTCTGGGTTTAACCCCCAGCACTCTTTTAAAAAGGCAATGAGCAATAAAAAAGAGGTAAAGCAGTTGCCTCTTACTGATTGGTCATCTTCTCCCCAAGGCTCTGTGCTCACGTCTCCCACATGCTGCTCCTGCTACAAGCCCACTCCACTACAAACACCCCACAGCACTTGCCAACTGTGCTCAATCTTTCTAAGCCACTAAAAGCACCAGTTTTCACCTTGCTAGATGAGTCTGGCCTTGTATCAGGGGCAATACACTCCTTATTACAGGTGGGTCCGCTTCCTCTCTACCACTTACAGCAGTCACACATGAATCTCCTTGCTTAAGAGATCTCTGCCTCGAAACCAAGTTTATGTCTTCAAACTGGTAACACTGTGGCCTGTGACTTTCCACTGTACCTCCATCCTATACTTCTGCCTCACGGAGCTGTAAATTCCAACTTATGTCTCTGATATCAGAGGACGTTCTCTGTATCCCCGACACCTCTGCAGCCACAGGTCTCATTCTTCATCATAACAACCCAACTTCCAATATGCTACCTTCCCAGCTCCATTCTCCTGACCACTGCTTTTGTCTTTTGGTCACGGTCTATGTGGTGGGATCAGCTTTCATGGTCAGAAGTGTTTTGACCGATAATTCAAAAAGTCAAATAAAACACAAGACTAAAATAAAGCAGGTAAGAAACACAGGCTCTCATCTATTGGTTAGAAGATTCAAAGACAGAACTTAAAGAGATGTTAGCATGATACCTGTATTAAAATAGGTATTAATAAATTAATTAATTAAAATAGTGTATTTAATAAGTGTATTAAAATTATGAGGTAGGGGGGAGCCAAGACTTTACTTGAGGCCAGCCTGGACTAGTAAGACTGTCTCAAAACAAACACCCGAGATGTCAGAAGCACAAAGCCCATTGCTGGAGCTTTTCACAAACTCTACAGGTCATCATCCCACGGGCACAGTGGCCCTGCCTCATGGTCTGCCTTCCGCAACGGGACAACAGCACTGCAGCTCCCAGCACCCAGCCTGGGTAAAACGGAAGAACGGGATGAACTTCCCGAGGAGAGTTTACTCTGCAAGACCCTAACATCCCTTCAGGTCCACCAATGCTTTAATGTACATCCTTTGAAAACAAACCTAGAAGAAAGTAAAACTGTTTTTGTTAATGGGTTCTTTTGTTTAAATGCTAGCCATTTTGAAACTAATAAAGCCATACGAAACCCCCCAAACTGGCTCAATTCAAAACCAAAAATGTATTTCAGGTAAATCATAGCATCTTTACGTTACTCGGTTCTTCTGAATGAATATTGTGCAAAGCTGAATTAACCGGAGGGCAGCAGTAATGTGTCGATTTAAGAACCAGACAGACTCATTTAGCTGTGAGTCTCAGGAGATGCTCAGTCGCTGCTCAGACTTACTCTCCTCTTTTACAAAGTCAGGTAACAGGGTCATCCCACTGCTGAGGAGGACGAGCAGGAAGCGCTTGCAAGTGCAATGTAAGACAGATGGCAAATGTGAAATGTCAGGTATTCCCCTTAGCAAAGATGTAAATGAAACGATACCGCGTTTCTAACATAAAACATCCATGTTGCTAAACAAAATTGTTAAAGACCCAACAGTAAAAGAAATTTTCACCTACTCCAAATTGAAAACAAAGTTAGGTGCTGTGGTAGTTTGAATAAAAATGCTCTTCTGCTGCCCGCTTGCAGGCTCATAGGCACTATTAGGATGTGTGGCCTTGTTAGAGGAAGTGTGTCACTGGGGTGGGCTTTAAGGTTTCAGATGCTCATGCCAGGCCCAGTGTCTCTCTCCTCCTGCTGCCTGAGGATCTAGATGTAGAGCTCTCAGCTCCTTCTCCAGCACCATGTCTGCCTGCACGCTGCCATGCTCCCCATCATGACGATAGTGGACTAAACCTCTGAACTGTGAGCCAGCCGCGGTTAAAAGCTTTCCTTATAAGAGTTGCTGTGGTTGTGGTGTCTCTTCACAGCAATAGAAACCCTAACACGGCTGTAAATCCTGCTGGCCAGAGCTCACAAATGTTACCAAAGCAAGTCACACAACTCGCAGCAGGGTCTCATTTGCAGGCCAGAGCAGGCGCCCAAGTCTATGAATCTGTCAGCTTTAATCAGCAGACCAGAGCAGGACAACATTCCCAGAGCCCTTCACCTGCGTGCTTAACCTCAGAAGCCAGCCTTCCCGACTCAGGAGACCCCGGGCAGAAACACAAGCAGGCACCTCACAGCTGAACATACATGTCACAGCAGCTATGCCCTTGCCCACAAGCTTCCTAAGAACCCAGAGTACTCAGGGGAAGCTGTGTCAGGACAAGACCAGACAGGGGGCTTTTAATTTGATGCCACCTCACACTGTTCTTCTGGCCCTTGTGGTGCACAGATCACAAATGGCAGCCATGGAAACCATGACTACAGTCACAAGGCAACTTCCCATTAAGGGAGACAAGAGGTCCAGAGCCTCAGAGATACAACTCTATGCCAGAGCATATGCCTGGTACACAGGAGGCCCTAGATCAGTGCTCAGCACTACACAAAGAAAAGAAGAGGAAAAAAAGAAAAAGAAAGAAAGAAAGAAAGAAAAGAAAAGAAAAACAAGGGGTAGCTGGGTGCACTGGTGCATGCCTGTAACCCCAGCACTCAGGAGGAGGACACAGGAGCTTTACTAGTTTGAGGCTAGCTATCCCAAACAACCAAACACCACACTCAGACAGAAACAGGCAGGGGCAAGGGGCCTGTTCAAGTGCAGCAGTCCATGTCCCATGTGCCGAGCAGAGTGATGCTTCTGAAGCTCTCCCTTGCCCAGGATGGTCACATCCAAATCTCTAGAAGCCACAGACATGTGGGCACACACTTTGCAGGTGTGACAGTTCTTTATGACAAGGAGATTCCTGAGAAGATGCAATTATGTCTGTTCTAGTCACGTGGCTCCTTAAAAGCAGAGGGGCAACAAGGCACAGGATGTGGGCAGCCTCTGAGACTGAAGTCTCCAAAGCCTGCAGAACAGAGCTGCCTGCCGACTTCTTGTTTGTTTTGATTAGTCAGAACTACTTGGAGGTCTGTATGTTGCTTGGAAGAGTTAAATTTGGGGCAATCTGTTCTAGAAGTGATAGAAAACTGAGGCAGTCAACATTCTCACGGCCATCTTCAGTAAGGTTTCAGGAGCCGACTGTACTTTAACTGCTGTTGAAAACTGCAGGATACTGAAGTAGGCCTCAGTGCCCTGACTACAGTCAACTTTCAAGGGGCGGAAAAGGCATCGGAAAGCAGCTGAGCCGCTCGGCTTCACACTGTTGGTCCAGTGGCATGGCTGCTAAGACTACACGGTCCTACACCTTTTCCTTTCCCAAGAACAGACTGGATTCTGAGGGAAGCTCGTGATGACGTATGGTGCAGTAAAACCAGACCTTTAGTTTTACTCACTCACACCCTTCTATAAAAGGCCGATTCGCCACACAACACA
Source organism: Acomys russatus (assembly GCF_903995435.1). NCBI lineage: Eukaryota > Metazoa > Chordata > Mammalia > Rodentia > Muridae > Acomys > Acomys russatus. Next base: position 8,733,439 of record NC_067154.1, on the reverse strand, counting down.
GCCACCTTTTAACAACTCACTGATACTCCAAGCTTGGCTGTGGCCTCCAGCCACCTGGGCATTATCTATGGGAAAATCTGTGAGCAGAACCTGCGAGAATACGCCGTGTCAACAGCAAAGCCCCAGCCCCAGCGTACCTAAGTTCATCCATTTCCCTTTTCTTCTTCATTTCTTCTTTCTCTCTCCTTTTCATTTCCTGGATCTGGGCTTTTTTCTCATTCCTCTCTTCACGGTCTCTGCCTTCTTTCTCTGCTGCTAGGTCTGGAAACTTCTCCAATTTGGTCTTTTCTAATCGGTTCAAGATTTCATTCACTTTCTTCTCCACTGTCACGATCTTTACCTGTGAGGGAGGTAGGGGAAAAGTGCTTAGCCTTAACCATTTTCCTCTCACCTAAGAAGGGCAAGGCTTTGGCTTTCCAGGGTGTTCACGGTCCACTTTGATGCCCTTGGGAAGCACAGGACATGCAGCTTGGAGCAGGCTCCGCCTCCTGCAGTGCTATGAACACTTACATCCTTCTGCCTGTGAAAGCCTATCTGCCCCACATCCATATCGGCTGTTTTCTTCAGGTTAGACCATGGCGTGTAGACCACATTAACGTTGTTCATCTTGCAGCCTGCCAAGAGAGACTGTCTTCAACAGGCAGGCAACATGAGACTGAACGGCGCAGCCCTCACCCACAGCAAAACATCAATCCACCACAGACAAGGCTCGAGAAGAGCTCACTTCCGGTGTCCCAAAGCACCAAAGGAAGTGGGAAACTCAGCATTAAGCCAAAGTATCACAGCAGAAAAAGCAAGGGCCCATGACTAACATTGTAGATTTTCAAGAACTCCCAACTATTGAATGCAAACTTATCATGTGCACAGTTTTCAAGAGAAAAGGACCAACTGAGTTTCCTTAGGTGTTGAAGGACTTGAAGTCGCTAATGGCTAACTAGCCACAGCCCGGGATGCCAGGGAATCAACCTGGCAATACCCAGCCAGCTGGGTAGGCTGAGAGGCGACAATCCCTCTCTAACTCCGTCTGACACTGACGAAGTCAACAGGTTTATGCAGATTTGTTTGGTCATCAGTGGAGCCTTTTCCCCTAAGCAAAACCTCTGATTCAGACCCAAAATGGGCCATTTTAGCAGAACCCAGCAAGCTCACTCCCTCTTCCCTTGGTGCTGAGCAGAAGGGAACTTGGTAACTACAGAGCTGTTAGTGGGGTGTCCTCTGCAACCTCACAATTCCCTTCAGTCCTCAGCAGCGTCCTCTGCACGCATTAAGAATGAAACACGGGGCTTAGCTCCTTCTCTGCCATGTAAGTGATCACTGTGGAAGGCTGAGGAAGAAAAGGGAGTAATCCCATGTCATGCCTCTTCTCCCCGCCCCCGTCACCCTGCCCCTGTTTCTCTAGAACTCACAAACTCTAAGGACATTCAGAAGAAACGGAGCCAAGAATAAGGAGTCTACAGCTCTTTGAAGCCAGCCAGGCTCATCTGCAAGGCAGAGGCATGAAGAAGAACAAGGCTGCATGGAAGAGGCTGGGACACAGAATAAACAGTTCGCATGTCTCAATTTTTACTTCAGTAACTGAAGAGCTAAGACATTCTAACTTTACTCATAAAATAAAAATGTCCTACACTCATAGCAACCTATTGATTATGGAGTTGGAAACTGGTGGCTCTAAAAGGCAAGTGTGAAGCTTCTCTGCCCACATACCCAGTTTGTTATTAGGGCTGCCTGCGTTGAGACTGAAGACAGTAGTCTACTTGAAGGCCGGCTGCTAAGCTCTCATCACCTTAATCACACACTCCAGGGTCTGTTACAGCTGCGTCTGCTCTGCATCATCTTCCTACTTCATTTCTAACACTTCTCTCTCTACCCAGGTCTATACCCTACCCCTAAAATCTCACCTATTACACCCACACCTCTCAGCCCTGTCCCTAACTGCTATCTCCACCCTACTAATCACACTTCTAGACCTTTCGGTTAGATATAATCTTATCTAGTAGAATTATGCAGGCACCAAGCCCAGTACTTTAACTACTGCCTAAAACACAGAAGGTGTTTGTTCCCAGCTCCCACTGCACACTGGACTCACCTGAGAGCTTTTGAAAGATAAGACACCCAGGGACCACCCAGACCAACTACGTGAGAGTCTGTGGGTAAGGAGGGAACAGAGCCAAACAACTCAAACCTTCACAACCTAAGTGAAGGGAAAAGCATGGAAGAGAGGGAAAAGAGAGAAAGCACGATTCTAAGACTCCAAGCCTGGCGGAGTTAAACACACCTATATTTTCAGTACCCAGGATGTTGAAATAAGAGAATTGTGTGTTTGAAGCCAGCCTGGGCCACACAGCGAGTTCCACACTAGCTTGTGCTACATAGCGAGATCCTGGTTCAAAATACCCAAACAGGGGCTGGAGATGGCTAAGCAGTTAAGAACACTGGATACTCTCCCAGAGGATCTGGGTTCAACTCCTAATACCCATATGGTGGCACACAATTGTCCGCCACTCCAGTTCCAAGGAATAAATACGACTTCTCCTGCACTCCAAGGGTACCAGACATACACATGGCACAGAGACATATATGCAAAAACATTATACACATAAAATTATGTTTAAATAAAACTGAAGCAGACCCCTCTACTTTTAAAACCTGTTGACAAATGATGGTAACAGACACCAGCGTTAATGGCAAAGCCATGAGACACATCTCCTTAGCTACCCAACACTGCCATGTTGCTGAAGAGCCAGATGACTTCCTACTCAAGGACATGGAAAGAGCCAAGAGGCAAGACTCAGAAAGGACAGTGAAACCCAGGGCAGTGGGAGATGAGTAGTTAGCTCTCTGACAAGCCGTAAAACAGCCACCTCCTCAGACCTGTCTTCTGGCTGTCCTCACACTCAAGCGGAAGTCAACAGCATGCTCGCTAAAATGACCTCATTTCAGATACAGAAAAGGTGCACACTGATTCAGAAAATGCCGCTAGGAAGACTGACCTTGAATGCTGTTGGCCTTCACAAGGTGGGCACAGTCCATCAGAACCTCCTTTGGAATGTCGTCGATCTTCTCTCCCTGCAACAGAAAATAAACCAAATAACCCTCTTTTGTTACTGCCAGCCACTGGAGCACTCACAGGGCATCTGCTGCCTTCTCTGCCCCTGGCTGACAACAAGCAGGGGCTCCTCGGGTGGACTACAGAACACTGAAAGATGAAGCAGAGTTGCCATGGCTACCATAGGATGCTACTTGAACTAAGACAAGGCACTAACACAGAAAACTATACTTAACACATTGTAAAAACCATGTTGAAGATATGAACTGCAGTTATGTGTCAGTATAGTTTTTGTCATCCTCGTCCATTTCTAGAAAGCTTGGGGGAGGTACCCATTTTGACATTCAGAAGTCTTCCTGGCTGAGGTCCCTATAAACTTCCTTTAAAAGAGATGCCTTAGAGTTCTGGCCCTCCACACCTCACCAGCCATCCACCTCCCAGTCACAATCAGGGTAAAGCTCTTATGTTCTTCACCTACTGTGCTGCTCCCAGTGTAAGATAAGCAGCAGCAGCAATGTAAGAGCTCACAATGGTGGGCCTAAGAACTCAAAGAGTGTAAAGGCCAGTCTTGCTTTGAGCTACCAATGCAAGTGAGCTAAAAAAAAAAAAGCAAGCTTCAAATAGTTAAGACTCTTCTATGGATGTCAAAATGGACAAAGTCTAGTACTGAACACTGCTGAGATCCTGGTCCTCATGGTTCAGGATGGATTTAAAACACAATGAAAGTGCACAGTGCCCAGTACCTGTCAGAGGCCACTCTGCAAAGCCAGCTCTTAGCCCTCACAATGACCCAGTAAGGGAAGAGTTGGTCCTTTCTATACAGGAAGAAGTAGACAGTGATGTGCTGCAGAGCCAGGGATTCCAGGCTGTTCTACAGCAAGTTCCAGAGTGTGGTGGTACCTGCCCCCCTACAGTCCCATCCACTCAGAGAGCTGAGGTAGGAAGATCTTTTGAACCCAAGAGTTAAAGATCAGCATGGCCAGCACAGTGAGTCTTTCTTTAAACACAAACAAGAAGCCTTTCTTAATGAGGATTTATGATGCTGAAAGTTGCACACAATCTACATTCTGACAAAGAAGCTTTCCTATTAACCGTGCCACTATTGTCAGCTCACTACAGCCAGTCAACATAAGAAACAAGAAAACAACGTAGTAACGAGTTTACTCTAAAAGACAACGCAATCCACCAGGGATTCCGTGGCTGTAGGCTGAGGTTAAAGAGTCTAACTACATCACAGGTGTACAGAAAGAATGGGAAACAACAGCTTAGACCGGGCTTTCGATATGTTTCTATAATGGCTTGAATGGAAATCATAAGGCACAAGATCAAAGTCATTGCACCACTGTCCTTGAGTTCCCAGCTTCTTAAAGCATGAGCTGTAGTCTCGCAGTCTGGCAACTGCAGAAGGCTTCTGAAACACACAATGGTCCCAAATTACTTTATAATCTAGCACTTCTGGGACCATTTCCCATGCTGCCTAGTGACTTCGCTCTGAACACACAACACATGCATCCCAGCATCACACAACTTAAGGGCGAGGAATGCTGCCAGACCCTGCAGCTCAGGTTTAAGAGACTATGGAATGCTATAACTTACCATCGTGTATGCTTGTAATCCCAATACTCAGAAGGGGGATCACAAGTTCAAGGTCAGCTTGCTCTACCTAGCAGGTTCCTGACCAGCTAGGTAGATACTGCAAGACTTTATTAAAAAATAATTTTTGGCTGGGCATGATGGCGCATGCCTCTGAATCCAGCACTCAGGAGGCAGAGACAGCAGATCTCTTTGAGTTTGAGGCCAGCCTGGGCTACATAATGAGACTCTGCCTCAAACTGAAACCAAAACAATAATAATAATAACAACAACAACAACAATAATAATAATAGTTAAATGAAAATAAATGAATATGAGGTTGGGTGCCTGTCACCAGAGCACAGAAGGTAAGTAAAAAAAAGGGGGGGGGGATCTCATCAGAGTTGGATAAAATATGAGCAACAGAACACAGCACCTAAGTATACACCAGGGCCTAAGACATACAATAAACACAAGTCCTTGCCAATGCAAATAAAGGGGAAAAAATAAGTCCCATTCTGCTTGAACCCCAAATAATGAAACTACTCTCCTCCAAAAAAATAGAGCTATGTTTTGTCCCTGCCTGAGTAGAAGCTGGACTCCATCTTGACTTGCAGGAACCAAGTCTGGAAACACAGTGACATGGTACAGAAAGGTGAGGGTACCGCGCTGGCCAGGCAGCCCAGGCTCATGCCTCCAGTGTTAAGTCATGTGCAGGCAGACATGATGAAGGAGAGGCTGCTCCTGCTCTACGCTTTGCTTCCCCCCAGCCTGTGACTTCTCTGCAGTCAGGACACATATAACTTGAGGACATTCCCTCAGACCATCAAGTGAACTGTCACGGTTATAAAACGCAAGGCACACGTTTATTATTTTAGCAACTTAACCACATAAGAAGAATATACGATGTTCATCGCTAAAGAAAAAGTCATGGATCCATGTTTACATAGTTACCTTTTGTAATCGAAGGTATACATGAGCTGAAGAGAGTTTGTCCACGTGAAACCTATGGAGAAGGAAACCACTTTTAGCAAGAACAAGACAACCATGTCCTTGGCCACTTGCTTTAAAAGCATCTCATTCCAAGAAAGTGTTCCCCAGGACTTATCACCTGTGAGGCACCACGGAGCGTGTAAGACAGTCACCACCTCCAAAAGGGCTGGCCAGCAACCCGGAGAGGAAGACGAGCTTGAGCTATGCAGCTGTGCGTGGCGGTGGGCCAAGGACAGTCAGAGAGGAAATAGGAAGCGTCCTGGGTAGAGTGAAGCGTCAAGGGGCAAAGAGCCATCAGTGCCCAAGGGCTCTGCGCAACAACTGAGATTTGGCTGCCCCTGACTAAAGCACAGGCCAAGAGGGCAAACAGGGAAAGAATTTCAAATGAGAAAGGATGGAAGACATCAGTGAAATTCCACTGGTTCCGACCAGGGAGCTTTGCAGGCCTGCAGTCTGGAGAAGAGAATATGGTTTCTGATGCCCTCAAGTTTCAAGTGATGGCAAAAACTATTAAAGCCAAGTATCAAGTTCAGATTTAGAAAAGTCAGCTCACTAAGCAAGCTACATCTTTAAATTAATCAGACTAAGAATTCTTCCAACCCCAGTCCCTACCACACACACTGATGTCATCACACATCCCTGGGTAAACATAGTGTATATGGCACTGGCACTGTCCAAAAATCATTCAGAATGCTCCACAGCCTTTTTCAGTTCTTCTTCTTCTTCTTCTTGAGGTAGGGTCTCACTGCATAGCCCTGGCTGGCCCGGTACTGACTGGACTAACCTTGAACACATAGAGATTCCTCTGCCTCTTCCTCCCAAGTGCTAGGAATAAGGTGAGACAGAAACTTAAATTCATAAATTCACTTTTCTTTAGGATTGGTACTGACTAGTTTTATGTCAATTTGACTCAAGCTAGAATCATCAGAGGAAGGAACCTCAATTGAGAACATGTCTCCCTAAGATGGGGCTGTAAGCCAGCCTGTAGAACATTTTCTTAATTAGTGCTTGATGTAGGAAGGCCCTGCCCATTGTGGGTGGGGCCACCCCTAGGCTCGTAAACTTAGGGTCTATATATAAGAAAGCAGGCTGAGCATCATGGGAAGCAAGCCAGTAAGCAACAGCTCTCCATGGCCTTAGCTCCTGCTTCCAGGCTCCTGCCCTGTGTGAGTTCCTGTCCTGACTGCTTTTCCCTCAAGTTGCTTTTGGTCATGGTGTTTTACTACAGCAATAACCCTAACTAAGACAGGGTTCTTATCACTCATCAATTTAATGCAATCTTTTAAAACTGATGTGACAGCTGGTAAGCGGTGGCACACACCTTTAATCCCAGCACTTGGGAGGCAGAGGCAGGTGGATCGCTGTGAGTTCGAGGGTAGCCTGGTCTACAAAGTGAGTCTAGGACAGTCAATGACACATAGAGAAACCCTGTCTCGAAAAACCAAAAAACAAACAAACAAACAAACAAAACCAACAACAACAAAACTGATGTGACATATTTCACCCATATAATTCACCAAATAAAGTTAATTCAATGTGCCACACACAGAGATGGGCCTAGAATTTAAACATCAAATGGTGAACAAGGTTACACACGACTGGCACTGTGATCTGTTAACTTTAGCTGGTACTGCTCCTAACAAGGTTTGAGGAAGCCTATGGAAACTCTGCATAGTGGCAAAGATCTGAAACCCCAGGAGACAGGAGAAGTATCATGAGCTCATGGTCAGCCTGGACTCCTCAGTAAACCCCTGTCTCAAAACAAAGAAACAAAAACCTAAGGAAGCATTGCTACACCCCATTAGACTTCGCCAGGCATTTTCTTTCCCCCTCCCCCCCCCCTTTTTTTTACCTTTTCTTTTTTTGTTTTTTCAAGTCTGGGTTTCTCTGTGTAGCCTTTTGGCTGTCCTGGATTCACGCTGTAGACTAGGCTGGCCTCGAACTCAAAGAGATCCGCCTGCCTCTGCCTCCTGAGTGCTGGGATTACAGGTGTGCGCCACCACTGCCCGGCTGACAGGCATTTTCTTGTTACTGACATACATTCACACTCAGTACAGGATGGAACAAGTATAATTCAGTACGAAGGGTATGATTATGCTGCTTCTAATGCCCTCAAAGATGCTCAATATCTGGCTATTTGTTCTGGATACAGAACAATATTCAGACTTCAGGCAAATGATCTATGTTGCCTCTTATTCTTAGTTATTACTGATAGCCAAAAATGGGCATTACATCATATTGATTCATGTTTTTCCAAGCTGTTCATTTAATCATTTGCATTTCTATGCAAAATTCATACTAATTATCACCCTTAGCTGGACATTTTTCTGTCCAGAAAAAATCCGTATCTTTTACAAATCTAGAAATTTTATACATTTCATTCTCCTTTCAGAATCTTAAGAAAAATATTATGCTATGAACTGACCTCAACTGAAAAGGCACACGTGCCATTCTGACTTCTGGTTGCTTAGTGACAGCTCTTTATTAATCACAACCCTTTCTCCATAGCAATACTAGGTCTATTAGATCTGCTTTTTCTTCAAGCTCTCCTATATGGAATGCTAAGAATGGGCCCCCACAGGCTCATATATTTGAATGCCTAGTCACAAGGGAGCTTTGAAAGGATTAAGAGGTATGTCCCTGGGGGTGGGCTGTGAGGTCTCAAAAGCCCATGCCAGGAAGTCTCTCTCTCTCTCTCTGCAGGATACCTACAGACAAGGATGCAGCCCTCAGCCACTGCTCTAGTGCTCTGTGTGTCACCATACTCTGCCATGATGATAAGGGACTAAGCCTCTGAAACTGTAAGCAAGGCCCCAATAAATGCTTTCTTTTTACAAGAGTTGCTGTGGTCATGGTGTCTCTTCACGGCTTATAGATGCCATCTTCAGGCTTACAAAGGGCAGAGACAGACAGAAGTGTAGGGTTTGAAATAACCTCCCCTGAAATCGTTCATAGCACTACTTCCTGTGGAAAGTCTTTCCAGTTTTCCTAAAACTGTTCACTCAAAGTTTAAACTATGCCCACTCTTAGCCTCTGGTCCTGGTTATACCCCCATTCCTGCTCATCTTGATGTCCTTCAGAGACTAGAATTTTCAATAGAAGAGCAACCACTAGGGGGGCACAGTGAGTGGTTCAACCCCTTAGGTGGTGTCTGTGAAAATACTACTTATTAGGCAGTCTGGAGGCAGCAAGGACACACCATCTCTCTTTTCCTCACTGAAAAACGAATTTGTTTCTAATCTCATTTAATCCTTAGGAAATCCTTTGCTTAAATTCTCCAAAGTAGCATCAGAGAACAGCAGGTTAAAGCCCTGGGATGCAGAGGAGCTCGGAGGTGATCTTAGCGCTCCCTGAAGATTGTCAGGCCTGACAGTATAGGAACTGGATCAGGCGCTGAGGTTTGGGGCTACTCTAGCTCCCCTGAGTTCTCAAATAACTTCTGAAAATAAAAGTCAACTGTACTAAACTTTGGTCATTAATCTCTAGACAACTAAAGGTGCCAAACAGGATCTCTAGGTATCTGCTGATATCAGCCTGGTCACTCACAACCTTAAAATCAAAAATTTAAGCCACAATTTACTAGTGTGGGCTTAAATTAGAAATTTGTTTTCTACCTGTTTACTTACAAAAAAAGTTTAAAAGTTATGGTAAACCAACTTTCCTATCTTAATATATAACCTTCCCTGTATAGGCAGCTACGCCTCAAATCTGTAGGCTAATGTACAGCACAGTGCTATAGTTCTAGCACTTGGAAGACTGAGACAAGAAACTTCTGTGCTTTCAAAGGCAGCCTGGGTTACACACTGAGTTCCGGGAAAGCCTGGAATAGAGTTAAACTCTTAAAGGTATCAAGTACAGACGCTGGCATCAGAGCCTGGCATCTAACAGGAACTACTTCAGCTGGGGCGTGACAGACGCTCAAGGGAGACAACAAGGAACCGTTCACAGGGAGGAAGCGTTCAGTTGGTGCGTTTCTAGGAAGGCAGCAGGGGAGCGAAGTATCGAGTGTTGTTATGTGCCAGCACTGATGACCTCGTTGTCCACAAAGCAGGTGACTCACTGGAGGACACAGGCCTTCTGAAGGAAGGGAGGGAGTTCCCAGCCCACCTGTGTGCAGGGGCCCTAAGCAGCATCTGACTTGATGGTACACTTGAGTTCATAAGCTTGGACACTGCTGGAATCCTTTTTGTTTTTTTTTAAACCTTTCAAATTCCTCATGTTTCTTCCACTTCCTGGTTCTCAGTGTGGTCTTTGGAATAATAGGACATGCCCACTGGAGCCACAAACCAGAGCCCTTCATAACCAAGTAGGCAGACGTCCAAGAGACTGTTTGGAGAGCCCCTACAGATACGTGGGGGACCCTTAGCAGAGCCCCTTGTAAGTGGGAGCTTGAGTTACTCTCTGTACAATAACGTCCCTGTTAAATGCTCAAGGATGTACACCTTACTGGAAACTGAACCAGCTCTTCTGAAAAGTGGCCATTTAACCTCTCAGTGCTCTAGGGAAATAAGGGGGGTGGGGAGCCCACAGCTGGAAACAGAGCTCTGTAGAGAGTTGCAGCAATGGGCCTGAGGTGGGGGGCAACGGGGAGCAGTGAACTGAAGCCAGAAGAATGGTGCCCTAAGGTGAGGGAGACTCAAACTTAGAAGCTGAGTTGGACCTGTGAGATCCTGGCCTGGGCCAGTAAAAACCAGCACAGACCTGTTTTGGTCCTCATCTGAAAAGTGGGCGTGACAGCAATAGTTCATTGGTTGTATCGACAAGATGGTATTTAGCAGTCAAGTGCTTGAAAAATGTGCACTGTTGCCATCACACCCAAGAACACAGGCCTGAGAACCTATCCCAGGGGAGAGTGACACCCGACTCAGATGCTAACACTAGGTTCCAGAAGAGAGAATATGAATATGTCAGTCAGAATAAGCAGTGGAAAAAGTGGCTCAGCAGGTGCGTTAGGAGCCTGCACACCTCTCTTGGGTCATAGGGATGGGACAATGAAGGGAACTGCAGCTATGTACTCATGAACACCACAAAGGAAAGCACTATGCAGATGTGTGCTTTGGATTATGGGAGGCAAGTGGATGGCCAAGCCTAAAGTCTAAATGACCAAATGAAGCAGAATAAAAAGCGCTACTTACCAAATATCTTCAGGCCAGCCATACTTTATCAAATCTTCATCTACAGTAAGATACAGAGGAAGGACAAAGAAATTAAGAAAATTGTCAAGTGGAAATATACCAGGATTCTTATGTTGGGAAGGTAAAAATATACCACCCTACTCCACCCCATCCCCCTTTCACTTTTCCTCTTCCTTAATGGAGACAACAGTGGTGAGGACCTAGAAACTTGAGAAAAAAGAGTGACAGTGTTTATAGTCAGACTATATACACTGCATGGTTTGGTTTGGTTTGGTTTTTCACACTTCTTATTCAAACCTCACAGATACTTTCTTTGAATGAATCAATACTGTTTTTAAAAAATCTTAGCAGCTGGGAAGTTAGGTGATTCTGACTAACTATAGTGCTTAAATGTTAATATGATTTTATTCAAACTTTAAAATTACAAAATACATAGTAGTAGTAGTAGTAACAGTTTGGGAATATAGTTCAGTGGCTGCCCTGCTTGCCTAGTATTCACGGAGCCCTGGGTCTGATCCCTAGCCCCTGAAGCCACATGTGGTTCACACAGCCTACAATCTTAACAGTTGGGAGGCAGAGACAAGAGGATCAAAGTCTAGGTCATCGATGGCCAGGTGAGGAATTAAGGCCATCCTGGAATGTGTCTCAAAAGAACAAACAGACAGACAGACAGACAGACAGACAGAAGCCTCAAAAACGCAGCAGGCTATGGTTGCACACACGGGGGAAGCTGAGACAAGAGGATAGCCTGGGCTAAAAAGCTAGACCAAGGTCAGCTTAGTGAGACCCCGTCTTAGAATGGTGGTGGAGGAAAGGGAAAAAAATTACCTTTGATTGTGTACTTTAGGTTATTATGAACAAAATATGTGTAAAAGGAAAGTAAAAATCATATTTGGAGATTCAGTAGCAGGAGGAGGATGTGAAAGAGTAAAAAGAAGTGTTCTGGAGGTAGAGAGTGGAATTTGAGTTGGGAAGGATAAAGAGAAATGAGCTACTAGGGGTGGAGAACTGATTTTTTTTTTTTAATTGTAAGAATTGTATTAGCCAGGCACAATGGTGCAGACCTGTAATCAGCACTCAGGGAGGCAGAAGCAGGAGGTCTGTGAGTTCGAGGCCAGCCTGATCTGCAAAGTGAGCATAGGACAGCCAAGGTTACACAGAGAAACCCTGTCTTGAAAAACGAACAACAACAGGAAAAAAAAAAAAAAAAAGAAGAAAAAGAAGAAGGAAAAAAGAACTGTATTATCTGATACTTTAAATTGTACATGTGGCAGGTAAGAGTTGATTTAAAACTGCAAGGAAAACATATGAATCCTATGTGATGATTTTAAGTGTACCTAAGAAAGGATAGCCTACTGGCTACTGGCTACTTAGCCGACTGGCTAAGATATTTCCAACTCTTAGGAGAGGACACTCTTGGCTGTAGCAGACACCAGGAGTTTTTGGAAGACATCAGGGATTTACTATACAACTGGAAAGCTGAGCAAATAATCAAAAAGTAAAAGAAAATATTAATAGTTAAACATTTCTAAGAGTGCTGTGTCTGGCTGAGGCCACCTGCTGGCTATGAAGAGAACAGACCTATCAGCCCTTCGGTAAATGCACTACCTAAAAATTCTACCACTGTTCTAGCCAGGGCTTACTGGGAAGCTGCAGGGCTACTTGAAATAAATGAGAGGTCCTATAAATACCCCCCAAAGGAGGCTTAAAACTGCAGCTCCCTTTCTTATAAGGCTAACTTGGAGGGCTGACAGCAAGATGAGCAAATGTTCTATACACACACAGGGACATAAAACACCACAGGGCTCTAGACGTGCAGGTTCACGGCTGCAGAAAGGGATTCCACACCTAGGTGTGTGTCTCTAAGCATGAATTCCACCATGAATGTGAAGACTGCTCAGGTCGGTGACTCAAACGACACTCCCCATCTTGTCTACAGCATGTGCTAGCTAGTAACGACTGCATTTTGCCCACATTTTAAAACATGTTTCATATTTCAGTGCTAATGTATACCTATATCTGATTTCTATCTATAGTTCAGATCTAATTTCTATCTAATATATTTTGTGTTGAACAAAATCAATACGTTTCTTTGTGTGTGTGTATGCCTGAATGCAGCAAAGGCCCCACCAAAGTCTTCCTCACAGTGGATTGAGCTCCCCAGCCACCCTGTCCCCCGCCATACACACACACACAGCCCTCAATAAAGAGTAGAGGACCACAGAAGGAAGAGAGGCAGGCGACAATGTCAGAACCACTGCTAGACCACCCATGTGACCCAGAACAGGGCAGGCCTTCATCTAGAAAATCTGTAAAGCCTTGGCCTCCTCCCAGCCCCACCCTCACCCCCACTCCCAGTTATACAGTGCAAAACCTACACCCTCCTGAAACAGCATGGCTATAAGTACTATCTAGTGGCTGCAGTCTCAGGCTCCTCCTCTGATGGATGAGAAAGAGCACGTGTTTGGCAACAGATCTGCTTTCATATCCACTCTAAGTATCTTTTGTGGCGGTGGCTTACTGTTCAATGTAGAACAGGGAGGCCGCATCCATTCCTCCATGATACCAGGAGGATGCTGGGGGATACGTGAAAATGACCAGTGATATTATGGGCTGTAAGGAGAAACCCAAAACTCAAGAATTACTATGGTATGGATAACTTACCATTAAGTCACATCTTAGTCAGTGCCATAAATTCATCACATTGAAAACTTGCTTCAAATTGTGAGTCACTTTATGTTGCTGTTATCTGTTGTTTCTCTCTTCATAATGACACAGTCTCTTGGCCTTCCCAGTTCTGCTTTATAGCAACCATCTTTTGGTCTTGTTTACTTCACTACTGTCAAATATCTCTTAACTGAAGAATGGTTACGTGGGCCTCTTCTAATGCATATAAACTGTCAAATTCTAACTGCTGTCAATGTCAAACTGCACCCCGACTAGACACTGATAGTTCTAGAAAGAAATAGGAGAAAACAGACAAGGAGAACCAAAAGCCTTACACACAGGTAACACCGTGACTCTTGAGACTACTGAGGCAGAGGCACCCAACCCCAGGGACAGTGTTCCCAGAGGAGCAAAGAAGCTGCAAGGATGCTATCTACCAGCTACTGAGTGCTCCTATAGGGTAGGCACTGCAACAGGTCCTTTCCCCAACCTTGACAACCCTGTGCAGTAGCTACAGCCCATGAGCCTCCTGTATCTAAGAAACTTGAGGTCTGAAGAGTTTGTGTAACTACAACTTGTTTGCTAAGGAACTGATTCTTGTATGAGCTCACAGCTGTCTTCCGCTAACCCTCACCCTGCCCCCAGGGGAAGGGCAGCTGTGTCTTCAGATCTTGAGAACTGATGTTCTTTCTCTTCAGTTCCTTCTGAAGTTCTGCCTCTCTCACCTTCTCACTGTGAGGATCAGTGCTGCAAACTCTGTGCTCCCCTGACCACCAAGAAGGCCACAGTGGTTCACATGTGTAAGTTTAGCACTCCAGAAGCCGAGGCAGAAGGACTGCTATGAGTTCTAAGCCAGCTGGAGTTATACAGTGCAACTGGGTCTCAAAGGGGGTTAAAGTGTCCAACTGGGTCAGGCATGTAGCTTAGCTGTAATTTTTGAGTTGAGCCTTCCTGAAGCCCTCAGCCCCGCCATCCCCTATAATGCTGGGATCATAGGCATACAAGGCACATTGACTACAACTAAGCTACATGGCAGACCCAGATGGAAGAAGACGGCAGAGGAGAAGCAGAAAGTCAAACCTCAAAGAAGCAGAGGCTTCCAGCAGCTGGGGCGCTAGTCAACAGATAAAACAACAATCAGATAGGAGCACTTCTGGAATATTCTGTCACAGAGTAAATACGGTTCCCACAGCCTATTGCCAAAACGGCCAGAAGACAGGTTTTTGAATACTCTAACAGCAAAGGAATGATAAATGCTTGAGGTAGCAGGTGAGCTATGGATTCCAATTTGATCACTGCACAATGCGTATGTGTCAAAACACTGTATTCAAAACGGTGGACAACTGTCGTGTCGAGTCTAATTTCCAAAAGGAATTAAAGAAATTAATGACAAAACCCATAAACCTAGCAAAGAGAGCACAGGAACAGCACTTACCTGCTTGAAATTTCAAAATCAAATGCTTTTGTAAACTTACTTTCATATTTATCCTTTCCCATGTAAATAGTGTAAGTTGATGAATTAGCTAAAATAAAACAAAAACAAAAAGACAATTAGTGAGGATGCAAACCATGGCCATAGACCACACCTGGCTTACATATCCTTATCACACCTGCTTTCCACACACTGCCTTACCACACCTGCTCCTGCATATCCCTGGAGTTAATAGCCAGGAATGGTGGCTCATGCCTTTAATCCCACCACTCGGGAGGCAAAGACAGGTGGATCTCTGTGAATCTGAGGCCAGCCTGATCTAAAGTGAGTCCAGGATAGCCAAGAATACACAGAGAAATCCTGTCTAAAAAAAAACATAAAACCAAACCAAACAAACAAACAAACAAAAAATCAAAACCAAAAAAACCCACAAAAACCTTGTCTTAGCTAGGCATAGTGGGGTATGCCTTTAATCCCAGCACAGAGGCAGGAGCATTTCTGTGAGTTCAAAGCCAGGCTGGTCTACAGAGCAAGTTCCAGGACAGCCAGAGCTACACAGAGAAACTTGTCTTGAAAAACAAAAAAACAAGTATGTTTTATACTTTTCAGTGACTGATAACAGCAGGACAAGGTTAAACAACAAAGACTGCATAAGTCTTAACTGAGCTTAAAGTATCTTATCCCCAGAGAAGATGTTTACCAGTTCTTCCTGCTGATTGGCTGCTCTCCTCCTTTTCAGGGAAATAGCTCTTTTTATTTTTTATTTCCCTTTGGGGAGAAAGTGCAATGGCAACTTCCAGCTCAGTCCTACACCTTTGCCTTCATCAATGAGAATGTTACTAGCAGCAGCCGCTCCCCCTCCCAAGTAAAAATCCCTACTGCAAGCATTTAAAAACAGATTCCTGCACTCAGGAGGCAGAGGCAGGTGGATCCCTGAGTCCTAGGCCTGGTCTACAGAGAGGGTTCCAGGACAGCCAGAGCTATACAGAGACACCCTGTCTCTAAATAAATAAATAAATAAATAAATAAATAAATAAAAATAAAATTTACGTGTGTGCCTAGACTTAGCTTTTATTTTGTGTAGCCTCATCTAGCTGGCATTACTTATATTTCAGTGTGCTACAAGAGTGGACACGCTGTTCTATTCAGGGGAACCACAGCTTTCAAACCTCTTCAGACACTGGCTCTAACCATTCCTTCTATTGGCCTCCTCCAGCTAGCTCAGACAAACTAAATCCAAATCTTACGGTGAAATAATGGGCATTTTTGTTGTTTAGAAAGCTTTCCTTTGTCATGTCAAGATCAGGAGACTGAAGCAGGCCCTACCAAATCCTAAGTGAATCTAAATTTGTGACGTGGTCTTCAGTCTATAAATAAAGCACAAGGCCTGGTAGACAGAACAGGGTTGGCTGCCGAGGCTGCAGCACCGAGCAGAACACACTGTACAGAGCTGTGCTGCTCTTGCATGCCTATAACCCCAGCGTTTAAGAGAGAGAAGGGTCGGGAGTTCTCGACTCGCTCGGCTGCAGAGGCCGGTTCGAAACCAGCCCGGACTATCCAAGGCTCTGACTCAAAAAAACCCAAACCAGGCAAAAGAAAAGGTAAGAGGCCATAGATTTTAAATGGTCACAAAGGCCAGGGAGGTTCCGCCCCACCTCCTGAACACGGGATTCCAGGTGTGGACTGCACACTCAGTTTACATGGTACCAGAGTTCAAAGCCAGGATTTCAAGAGCACCAGACAAGCACTAACTCATACAACTGTTTGTCACTCCCTCACCCTCTTCTGGCCTCGACACGCACTAGGTACACAAGCAGTGTATCGTCAATGTGTATGTAGGCAAAACACCTACAGACATAAACGAATATTTAGAAATAGTATGACCGCAAACAAACAGACAAACACTCTCACACTGAAGGACGCTTTACAAAATCCTGCTTCCGTTAAAAGTGTCATGAAAGGTTATTAGGTAGTGAAGGCCTTGAACCCCAGCCCTGGGGAGGCAAAGCAGAGGGTGGCAGATCTCTGCGTTTTCAAAGGCAGCCTGAATCTACATAGTGAGTTCTAGGCCAGCCAAGGGCTGCGGAACGAGAACCTATTTCAAAAATAAATTAAAAAGCATTGTAAAAAAAAAAAAAAAAAACCGCAAACACTGAACAAGCACTCCAGGTTGGGGGACTAGAAAGTAACGGCAACATTAGGGAGAGTCCATGTTGGAAGCCAGCGTGAGCCACTCACTGTCTCACGAAGGGGAAATATAATTCAACACAGAGCAGCAAACTTTATGAGTAAGGCACTATGCTAATCAGATAAGACAGACCTCTCAAGAGACCTGCCCCGTGGCTCTAGCAGGCTGCTTTTAATGCTACAGAAGAGCAGTGCGCAAGAAAGCCTGGGGGTTAAAATGTAGAATCTTGACGTGGAAAGAAGGTGTTAAAATATGTCTTGGAAAAGTCAGAACCGTTTATCAGGGTGAGAGTTTAAAATTAGAGATTGATTCTGGACAAAAGAGGGCAAGATGGACTGAGAAACTAAATTGACACAGCATTTCCTGGAAACCAAAACATCACTTTCTGGCCTTCCAAAACCAACTCAGTAGCCATATGTTAACTGGAACATCAACTTGTACTGACTGACATTCTAGCTCTGCGTGGCATTCTAGACTCTTCCTAGAAGGGGCAAGGTACTTTTCCCGTAGGAGACATTTATTGGCACCTGTCTCATGGGTCAACGTTATCACTCCTGGCTGCTGCTACAGCGCTAGAGCAAAGGCTAGTGACGGGGACGGTATGCAGGGACCCACGCACTGCCCAAGTCCAGGAAGCGTTGGCGGGTCTGTCAGGTGGGGATGAGAATAATTACCCGACGTCAGGAAAGCGGGGGCGCCTCCCCATCGCTCCCACCAGGCCCTGGGGACGACCCGGCAGCCGAGAAGACAGCCGCGCAGGGACCTAGGAGGCGCCGGCTGGGAAAGGCGCCCGCGCTTCAGGACCAGGTCGGAGCCGAGCGGCGCCTGGGGAATCCCGGCTTTGGAGGCAGCTGCGGGCAGGGTCCCCAGAGAGCCCGACGTCACTCACCACTGCAGCTGGTGAAGTAGAACACCATGATCCTGGTAGGAAGAGTGGCGGCTCCTGCTCAAATCGCGAAGCTCAGGACACCACGGGCGCGAAGGTGAGCCGGCTTCCAGGCTCTCCTGCGGACACTTCCGGCGGACGTGAGGTCGTCACAACGCCGTCCTGTGGGCGCCATCTTTAGTCCTGGCGAAAGGAAGAGTGTTGGCGGGAAGCGGGTGTCCGGAGGATTTTTTTTTTTTTTAAAGATTTATTTATTATTTATACAGTATAAATGCATAACAGAAGATGGTTGTGAACTAACGTGGTGCTGGGATTTGAACTCAGAACCTTTGGAAGAACAGACAGTGCTCTTAAGCTCTGAGCCATCTCTCCAGCAGCCCCCGGAGGATATTTTGAGGATTCCACTCAAGCGACTGGTTGAAGGAAATTAGCGGGAAACTACATCTTGTTTGAAGCCATAAAGGAAGAATGCTATGGGCACACCTTATGTTTAGAGCCTATACCAAGTGGGCACGAGAGTTGTTCCTTTTTACGTCTTGCCCTTCAACCCAGTATGATCTCCTTGAAAACAGAAACTGCCTTTTTCATAGATAAAGGTCACTTAACCCATAACATCAGTGGGCACCCAGTAGGAACCATTGCATTGTTAAGTGATTCATTCTCCTATTACTTGACATAGGTGAGAGGTTTGTTATTTTTTGTTGTTGTTGTTGTTTTGTTCCTTTTTTGGCTTTACCAACCTAGTCAGAATAGAGCAAGTTATATTCAAACCTGAGATGGCCTCAGCAAGAATACAAGATGGCGGAACCTCTGCACTGTCTTGCCTTGTCACAATTAAGCT
The DNA here is from genome assembly GCF_903995435.1 of Acomys russatus. Classification (NCBI taxonomy): domain Eukaryota; kingdom Metazoa; phylum Chordata; class Mammalia; order Rodentia; family Muridae; genus Acomys; species Acomys russatus. Next base: position 8,714,679 of record NC_067154.1, on the reverse strand, counting down.
GGTGTACATAGAAGGTACCCAAATGAATTGTTACTGTTTTTCCGCAGAGGCAGTATGCCTATTGGAATTTAGGCTCAGACTATTGTTGTTGCTTTAAATTTAATGTCTGCTCTTTATTACCTACACGATTAGACAAATCTCAAAAATCTCAAACCTCTGAACTTCAGAACCTCTTGCTATAAATTTACAAGATGCTCCCACAGTACCTTTTAAAAAAAGATTTATTTATGATGTGTGTTGTGCACTGCCTTCATGTACCCCTGCGGGCCAGCAGATCACATTATAGATGGTTGTGAGCCACCATGTGCTTGCTGGGAATTGAACTCAGGACCTCTGGAAGAGCAGACAGTGCTCTTAACCTCTGTGCCATCTCTCCAGCCCAAACTTAGTAATTTTTCTTATTGCTGACAAACATTCCATTTCTGACTGAATCCCTCCAATGAGCCCAAGCAAGTCAGAAGACACAAAATGCTACAAAAACTGAAGCTTTAAGATCCTTAGAGAGCCTTGTTTTTTCCTAAAAACAGGAAATTCCAGGAGAGTAGAACCTGCATGATAAAGAAGTCTCCTGGCCTTAACTCAGAATTTCTAAGTAGAAACTAGCTGTAGTCACTTATTACCCAGGTTCCCTACTGCTCTGGCTCTTTTACTTTACAAAACCCACTATTCTTCTGGGTCTCACAGAGCTAGTCAGTGTTGTGGAGTGTCCACCAGAGAAGACAGCTCAGACACAGGCTTAAACCAATAGAAGGGCTCTATGTGCTGGCAAGCTACTGCACTGGGTGTTTGGGATCCCAGTGTAGCCCTAGTCTTTCTCTGTGTGAGCTTTTAAGCACAGTAACCATGTTCTGGGTTGACATAATTCAGTTAATAAGAACAGTTAGCCAGAAGCGGAACTACAGAAGCCAAAATGCAAGGTTAGTGCATTTAGAGATGTTCCCAGAGCTATGGACTTTGATGGACTAGGTCTTTGCTTTCCTTTTGGCTGGCGGTGCTGAGTTCTACAGCCTGAATGGTGCTTCTCTCGCGGAGTCAGTTGTGCTAAGGTCTGGACCCTATTATAGTCAGTATTCTAGAACTCAGGAGACAGAGGTTGATTTTAAGTTGTAGCCGAGTTTGGGGCATTGAGGCCTCAGTTTTAAAGACATCTCCCCAAACAAAACTTACCATTGCCCAATGGAAACTTTCATTCTATCTTCTAACACAGAAGCTGACCCATTAATGAATCATGAAAATAGCCAATAATATTAATAACTAAATTGTTAGTCATTTGCTCTTTCATTCCAGACAACTTTGAAGGGCATCACCCCGGCTACACAAACACTCCTGCAGAAGACCTGTGTTCAGTCCCCAGCACCCATGTTCGGTGGCCTACAACTGTCTAAAACTTGATCCAGGAAACCCAACTATTCTTGCCTCTGCTAGTACGTGCATGTGACTTGTAGACATGCACATAAGCAAAAAAAATAAAATAAAATATTTTAAAATTATGTAAGGTATCTAACACTTAGAATTTGGTAAATATTCATGGCATAATTTGAAGAATAAAAGAGTGAAATGGAAGCCTAAATATCATTCAGTTTTTTGTTTTTGTTTTCTAATTTTATTTTATTTTTAAAGATTTATTTACAGTGCTCTACCTGCATGTACACCTGCAGGCAAAAAGAGGGCATCAGATCACATTATAGATGGTTGTGAGCCACCGTGTGGTTGCTAGGAATTGAACTCAGGACCTTTGGAAGAGCAGTCAGTGCTCTTAACCTCTGAGCCATCTCTCCAGCCCCAGTTTTTGGTTTTTGTTAAATCAGGCTTCCAATATGAAAAATAAGAGCCTCCAATACCTAAGAGATAATCACTTTATGGTAGCTGCCTACACCAAACTGCCTTAGAATTTGACTTCGGATTCATCGGATCCACAAACTACAATTCCCAGAATGCACTTTCACAGGCCGGCAGTCTGGAGCCCGAAGTTACTGCAGGATTTCAGGAGGCGTGGCTTCCTCGACTTGGGGAGCGCTTTGCCTCTCAAGGGCGGGAGAATCTTGGAGACCACTCCCCGAAGGCGAGGCCAGGGCTAGCGAGAAACCAATCACGGCGCAGGCTCTAGGAAGCGCTGAGCAGCGACGAATCAGAACGCTGCGGCGGCGGCCTCACATCGCGCGCGCGTGAATTTGAATGCTCTGGCCGTACGCCGGGCTCCTGTGAGGAGAGTTGTGGGAGGTGGTCCTGAGGTGCGGAGGACACTCTGCGTGGGTCCCCAGCCCGAGTGGACGCTGGTCCAGAGGGAGACTGAGGAACGAGGGTAACGTCACGGGGCAAGGGCCTGGGATGTGGGTGCACGCTGCCTGCTCCTCACGCGGGGCTCGGGCTCCGGGTTCCGGCTTATCTCTCACACAGCCCCGATAGGTCTTCCCTTATCCCCGCAGACTTGTCTGTTTAGCTTAGAGGTTGTGGAATTCTGTAGGACTGACATACCCGATTCTAAGGAAGTTCTGAGAAAGGGAGGAAAGAACATTCTAGAGATACCTCCCTCCGGAAGACGCTTGCCTGCGGTAGCTCCTTAGCAGCTGCTTGACGAGGTCCGAGTCGCTTATAAATAAGGGAGCGCCTGTGAGGGAGCCCAGCCGGGATCTGTGGAGAGGACCGTCCTCCCCATATTACTTTGCCCAGATTTCTGGGAAGGGTCCGCACAGCTTCTGCCTTCACTGAACGTTCAGGCTGTGGAGGTACCTAGCCAGAAAGTCGCCTACGTGTGTGGAGGAGGAATAAGGTGCCAGGGAAGCTGGGCATAAGAGCGCATCAGTGGGCAGGGGGGAAGGACGACAGTGCCAAGGAAGGCCTACAAAGAGTGCTAAAATTTGATGTGATTAGTTTAATTAAAAGGAAATGTACCCCTAATTAGGGACCAGCTGGCCTTGTTAGTAGTGATCACCTTTCAGCCTGAAATGCAGGTGATCCCTATGTTTTCCTGCTCTCATCCACTGTGGTGCAGTATTTCCCCAACCCACCCTCCTTCTCCTCCTCCCTCTGTCACTGTTTAAGTCTCTATTAAAATATTTTACTGTTTGTTTGTTTGTTTATTTATTTATTTTGAGACCCCTGTGTCCCAGGCTGGCCTCAAACTCGGGATCCCTTTGCCTGAGCCTCCCATTGGCACCCTCACACCTCTGTAGTTCAGTTTTGGTGTGAATTTTTGTTGTTTGTTTAAATCTGTTTCTTGGAGCCAGGCCTGGTGGGGGGGGGGGTGCTTAGCCTGTGATCCCAGCCTTGGAAAGCTCAAAGTTTCATGTTCCTCCTTGGCTACAGAGTGAGTGAGTTTGAATTTGAGACTAACCTTAGTTCTGTGAGGTCCTATATCAAAAATAATTTTTTGCACTTGGGAATTTCTTTGGTATCACTTATTTGGAATTCATAATTTAAAAATACCATTTTGACATAGCACATTTTCTATTTGATAACGTTGACCATTCTTACTGATCTATTTATTGCTTTTAGGAATTCAGTTAAGATGATGGCAGCTTTTACTCCAAGGAAGAGGAAACAACATGCTATGAATGCTGATAATGGTGATAGGTAGGTCTTAACCTACACATATGATTTCTTTAAGAAAATTAAATCCAGCCTGGTGTGGTGGCGCACACCTTTAATCCCAGCACTCGGGAGGCAGAGGTGTGCGGATCTTAATACATTCAAGGCCAGCCTGGTCTACAGAGTGAGTCCAGGACAGCCAGGGCTACACAGAGAAAACAACAAACAAAAAGCCCAAACAAACCAAACCAACTATGTGTGAGAGGACATGGGGAAAAGACTGAGCTCAGGAGAAGAATGCATGCCTTTGTTAGAGCAAAGGTGTGAGTTTGAGGCCAACCTGGTCTACAAAGCAGGTCTAGGACAGCCAAGACTACAAGAGAACCCCTGTCGGGGGGAGGAGGGGAGGGAGAAGAAAGAAAGAAAAAGAATCCAGTCTTGCCAAAGATACAAAAGGCCTCAAGAACACTGTTTATTACAGAAAATTTATCATAGTGTATTTTAATGGCTAATTGGGGAAAATGCATGGAGAATAATTTGTATGGTTTCTTTTTTTTTGTAAAGTTATTTGATGCATGTGGGTGTTGTATTTGCATATATGTCTATGTACCACATGTGTACAGTGCCCATAGATGGACTGAAGCTATAAACCATTTGTGAGCTACCATGTGTAGGGAGTCAGACCTGGGTACTCTGGAAGAGCAGCCAGTGCGTTTAACAGCTGAGCCATACCTCCAAAAAGCCATCCCTTTAGCTTTTTGTTTTTGTTTGTTTGTTTTTATTGTTTGTTTGCTTGTTTGTTTGTTTTTGAAGACAGGGTTTCTCTATGTAGTCTTGCCTGCCCTGGACTTGCTTTATAGACCAGGCTGGCCTTAAATTCAAGAGATGCCTGCCTCTGCCTCCCTGAATACTGGGATTACAGGCATGTTCCACTACATCCACTATTTGAAACAGTTTTAACTATGAATGCTGGGTTGGCCTCAAACTAATTGAGATCTTCCTGCCTTTGCCTCCTGAACGTCAGGATTAAAGGTAGATACCACCATACCCAGACTCAATGGAGGACAATTTTTATATGGACTACACAAATAGATTTTGAAATATAGGTACATGCATATCAAATATTTTTGTAAACATGTTTGTTTTTATGAATGTTATCTTTTTGTTTATTTGTTTGGTTTTGAGACAAGGTCTCTTTGCGGTCCTGAAACTCCATATGTAGATCAGGCTGGCCTCCAACTCAGAGAGATCTGCCTGCCTCTGCCTCCTGAGTGCTGGGGTTAAAGATGTGTGCCACCATGCCCAGCTTATGAATGTTATCTTTAGAAATATCTTTAAATGCTTTATTTAATAAAGACAGAACTTGAGAATTCTGTTAAACTAATAGATAATATGAATATGTCAAACAATGGAGAGGAATGCATTATTTTTGTATGACTAGTAGAGAGAAGTTTATTAGTGGATCTAAATAAATCTTGAAGAAGGACACAAACTTACTGATGAACTTTGTTTCTTTCCTTTTTGTAGCCTATTAACAGATATTTCATCAAGCAAATTAAATTTAAGATTTACTGAAAATCTCTTTCCATCACCTAATGAAAAACATATGTGTCAAAGTACTACTCAAAAGGTAGAAAAGCCTTACTCCCAGCAATGCCATTTCACTTCAAGCCCACTCAAAACAACTGAAAATAGTAGGTTGCCATTTGCAAATCACAGCTCACTATTTAAATGCGTGTCTACTGTATCTTTCTACAATAAAGATAAGTACTACCTCAATCCATTTGAGAGGAAGTTGGTAAGAGAGTGTAGATCCATTCATCTAGTAACTAAAGATGGAGATAAACCTTTTCCCAGTGTGACAGAAAAAGTTCAGAAAAAACCAGTCTGTATCAAGAGGAACAGAAGACCACAGAAGAGTTTAACTGCTAAATATCAACCAAACTCTAAGCACATCAAGTCTATATCAAGAAACCCCAAAAATGCCAAGCCAAATCAAGTGAGCTATAAGCCAGTCGTGGATAAAGAGAACAGTTGTTTTCCAGCAGAAAATCATCCAAACACTCCTCGAGTTCTAAGCCAGAAAATAAAGCCACAAGTTACACTCCAGGGTGGAGCAGCATTTTTTGTTAAGAAAAGAAACTCTCTTAAAAAATCATCTCCGAAGGATAAGGCGTTGTTACCAATGCTCTTGCAGAAAAATGAAGCAGAGGTGACTGAAGATTCTGCTCCAGAGGCAAAGCAAGTACCAAAGTCCTTGTTAGTGGAAGAGAAATCAGATGTTGAACTACTGGATGCAAGAAGTAAAAGTGAAGAGAAACTAAGAAAGGTAAAAAAAAAAAAAATGTATCATTTAAAACAGTTGGCAGTTTAATAAAACTTAGGTATAAATTATGTGTATAAGATTATGTAGATCACATAAATGGAATTTTATTTTCTTTACGGTTTGGAGGGTCACCTTTATAAAATCAGGAAACAAAGTTAAAGACAGGTAGGAAAAAAATGAGACTTCTTATGGCTTTCAGCAGTATTTTCTGGAATGTTAGGAATTTTCCTACTTTGTAGTTCTCTGCTACTGTTAAAAAGCAGGAACTGAGGAGTCGTGGCAGGCGTACTCCTTTAATCCCAGCACTTGGGAGGCAGAGGCAGGTGGATCTCTGAGTTCAAGGCCAGCCTGGTCTACAAAGCGAGTCCAGAACAGCCAGGGCTCTTACACAGAGAAACCCTGTCTCGAAAAACAAACAAACAAAAAGCAGGCACTGTTATGAGATGAGGTCTCTTCATTGGCCCAGAATCTAACTATGCTGCCTGTCTGTGCTTCCCTACCCCAGGGACTCTAAGCCCCGCCAGATGCTCAGGTCCTCATACCTCACAGCCAGAACTTTACCACTTACCTCTCTCCCAAGCCCTGGGTATTATTTTTTTTAAGTCCATTATGAGAATTCTCCCTTTTTAGTTTAAGAGAAAGTTTGTTATCTTTTTCTATTTTCACTAACTTTAAAAAGCTTCATGAGCTGGAGAGATGGCTCAGTGGTTATGGAGTTCAATTCCCAGCAACCACATGGTGGCTCCCAACCACCTATGAGATCTGGTGCCCTCTTCTGGCATTCAGGCAGAACACTATGCAAAATAAATAAATAAATGATTTAAAAAAAATTTACTAAGGCAAGTCTGAATTTTTTTTAAAAAGTTAATTTCATTATTATGAAAAGAATGGTCTACAGTTTTCATTGTGCCATCTTCATCTGGAAGTATACTTAAAAGATCTATTATTATTTTAAGGTATGTGAGAGTTTAACCTGTGGCTAGTCATGTACATGTGAGTGTAGTGGGGGAACTGTGTTCCCTAGAACTGGAGCTACAGGGAGTTGAGCCACTATGTGGTTGTTGAGAACCAAATCTGGCTGGAAGGGCAGCCAGAACTCTTAGCCACTATGCCGCCTCTCCAACCCTTGAAGCATGCATTTTTACAGTCTTACAGTCTCTATGTCTGTATCTGACGTTTAAAAGATATCCATATTCAATGAACGAAGAAGAAATTTAAAAACAAGTTGAAAATAGATGAATCATGCTATAAAGCATTACATGTGATAAACTGGTTGAGATCACTCACCCAAGGGAAAACGACTAAGAATTGGGGGTTTTCTTTCATTCTTTAAAACTGTTCATTATTTTCAGAATTCCTCAGGAGCCGTAGTTTCTTCAAAGGAACGTAAACTTGATAATTTTCCTTCAGAGAATTCATTTGGTGAGAACAAAACAAGTAAGTAAGAAAATTTGCATTACTTAGCCTAGCAACTTGTAACAATGCTTCATTGTACACACCAACATGAAATTTTACATATATTAATATTTTCTGGGCCTTTTAAAAAATTGCTGTGCTTACCATTAATATCTGTTATCTCTAGGGAACTTGTCTATGATAAAGCAATGCCATGTTTTGAAGAGCATGAAAGCTTTCAGATTAAAACATCAGACAACAACAACAAAAAACAAATTTATCCTTAGGAAATCTCTGGTTATTTCTGAATTTCCTTAGCTCTTCATTTATTATTCTGCGTGGGAGTGTAGGTGTACTTTTGGCATGAGGAAGTCAGAGGACAACTTTCTGGAGTGCCTTCTGTTTCCACCTTGTTTAATCAGGGTCTCTTGTCTCTGTTTTCTATATTCCCACTAACTAACCTGTGGGCTTCCTTGGTGATTCTACTCTAACTCCATCTTGCCATAGGAGTACTAAGATTATAGGCACCAAACTCTGCATCTGGATTATCATTATCATTATTATTGTCATTATCATCGTCGTCGTTGTTGATGCTGCATGGCTTGAACTTGGGATCAGGCCTAGATAATTTATCTACTGAGCTGTGCTACCAGTCCTACCTACCCTCTAGGGAGTTAGAAGTTATCAAATTTATCTCTTATTTATTCCTTCCTGTAAATAAACAAATGAGCTCATGGATATGTGTCGTTATGGATAAGTGAATGTTTATTTTACATTTTGTGTTTAAGTCCAATATATTTTTTAAAGATTTATTTTTTATTATTATGTACACAGTGCTCTACATGTACACCTGCAGGCCAGAAGAGGGCATCAGATCACATTATAGATAGTTGTGAGCCACCATGTGGTTGCTGGGAATTGAACTCAGGACCTCAGGAAGAGCAGTCAGTGCTCCTAACCGCTGAGCCATCTCTCCAGCCCCAACTCCAATATATTTTTATTGCTCAGCTTGTTCTGTTTGACCATGAAGGTTGTTTCTTTCAGGTTAGTTCTCTTTGGCATATCTCGTTTTCTTTTCTGAGCACTGTCTTAGTTCCTGGTATTATGGGCTCATTCTGTATCTCCCTTGCTCCAGCCCTAGAGTCAGCGATTTTGCCACAGACCCTTGATTCTGTCATTGGAGAATGGTATTTAGAAATCAAGATCTGGGCGCTGAGTATAATTCTTATGAGAGTGCTGTTGCTCCCGGGCCCTCTCTCCAGGCAAGGCTGGAGAGCACAGTTGCTTCCGTGTGTCGTCTTCCTCATGTTTTAGCATGAGTTCATATTGACGTCTCTAACCCAGCGTTGTGAGATTTATTCTATACCTTTTTTCTCTTTTGAGATAGAGTTTCTTGTGTAGACCAGGCTGGCCTTGAACTAAAAAGATCCACCTGCCTCTGCCTCCCTAGTACTGGAATTGAAGGCATGCACCACCACTGCATAATTTACATTTTGATTGATGATCCATTTTGAACGGGTACTCTAGCACCACCATTTGTCAAAGACTATCTTTGACTCTGCCAGAATCGTTGCTTTATTTTTGTGTGGGCCAATTTCTGACCTTTTGGATGATTGACCTATTCGTCTCTTGACAATTTATACTATCTTAATTATGGTTGATGCTTGAAGTAAAGTAATGTAAATGTTTTGTTCTTATTAACCTTGAGAGTCTGATAGGTCAGAGCTTAGATTTTATTTGGTAATGCAACCTATTGCTGCTTTCCCCTAACAGTTTCTTCCGAGTCTGTCTATCCCATCTTCAGTGCTTCTTCAGCGAATACAAAACGGTAGGAGAATTACTTTTGCCTTAATGTTTTAATTTTAGTAATTATATAGGTTTAATTTTCTTTTATAAGGCTACTTTATTATTTTTTTCTTTACCACTAAGGGGCAATAAGAATAATATTGAGAATAGGAGATAATATTAGTTTGTTGTTGTTTTTTTTTTTTCCGTAGAGATGGAATAGCTCTTCATGAACTTGAGTAATAATTGTTAAGTTACTATATAGTACCTGGCCTGTAGCACTTAGTTTATTACTTCACATAACAATCCTTAGGACAATCTAGCAGGTAAATACTATTAGTATTGCCATAATTGTAATCATCTCAGCTAAGGAAACAATAATTTAGCCACCATTGCACAGCTAGTAGGTGCTCAGTGCTAGGGCAAGGAATATGCCTTCCCTGGATGACCATATTAACAATAAATAAATAATAATGAGCATTTATATTCTATTAGGTACTAGTAGTTTCCATTTTAGAGATGGGGAAAATTATGATCGGAGAAGTTAATAATTAATAGTAGTTTAATGCTGTTATAAGTCATGGCTGAAGCTAACTAATGTGATAGGGGAGGTGGTGTGGGTAGGTAGAGAACAAGACAAGTAGAAGGTGTAAGTTTTCTATTGTCTGAACATCTTTCTGAAAAACACTGATTTGTTTTGTTTTGTTAGAGAGTTTTGGTCTTCTCTCTCTCTCTCTCTCTCTGCATTTGTTTACATGTACACATTGATGTGGGCACTTGTGCACATGTATACACATCCCGTGGAAGATAGAGGTCAACCTTGGGTGATAATTAAGGAGCTGCTCACCTTATTTTGAGACTGGGCTTCTCACTGGCACTCATGTGCCCAAGTAAAAAGTTGCTGGATCCTAATATGCTGGTGACTGATGGCCTTGAGTCTGTGAGGTCAACATTAGTGTCTGCCTAGGAATTTTTGTAAATATTCAAATGGGTAAATATTGATCTGACAGAGCAAAGTCCTCTTATAGAATAAAGTTAGCTTACAAAGTGGTTCTCTGTGTGTGTCTAATTCTCCAGAGGAAAGTTCTTTGCATGTAAGTCATATTTGGATTTGAGTCTTAACACTGAACGCACTTATTATGTTCCTTTGCGTTAAATGATTATTTCTGGATGAGCCTCGGGTTTCTCACTGTTCCATATTCACCAACTTTCTCTTCCAAGGTCACTGCCTGAAGAACAGTCTTCTGTGGGATCCACTGCATTCTTGAAACAGACAAATGTACAGAAAAATATTAATTCCAGAGATACAAGTAAAGGAGGAAAAGACCAGCTCATCATTGTGAGTAAATTTAAAACAAAGGTCTTTCCACGCATAGAATACACCGGCAACCTTTCAGCGTGGTTATCTTGGGTTGTAGATTTCCAAGTTTGTACTTGCCAGTTTTGTTGTGGTAGCATTCAAATCTAGTCAGTGCTTTGGGGCTCATAGTTTTAGGCAGTGCTAGTATTTGAGTAGGATACTATGGTGAATGGTTTGTTCCTGCCTAAGAAAATTACTGATCAAGCCGGGTGCAGTGGCGCATGCCTTTAATCCCAGCACTCGGGAGGCAGAGGCAGGCGGATCGCTGTGAGTTCGAGGCCAGCCTGGTCTACAAAGTGAGTCCAGGACAGCCAAGGCTACACAGAGAAACCCTGTCTCGAAGAACAAAAAATAATGCTTTATGAGAATGGAATTTGTAGGTCTTTATCAGCTCTTGAAGCAAGGAATTTTAATATGTAAGGAGATAAAGAATTTAGCACACCAAATGACTTAAGACAAAAAACACTAATTGATACAGAAGTCTCAGAATGTTGTCCCTTCTCTTTTAAATGAGGCAGTTTATGATTTTGTTTGGCTGCGTGTTTGTTCTTCAATTGTAGGATGCAGGTCAGAAGCGTTTTGGGGCGACCATATGTAAGTCCTGTGGCATGATCTACACTGCTTCCAACCCTGAAGATGAGATTCATCATCTCCAGCATCACCACAGATTTCTGGAGGGAATTAAATATGTGGTGAGTCGAGAAAGCTCAGTGAAACTGTATGAAAGGACACATTTGGTGCCATAAATTGTTAAAAGATCTATATATCCATAAATATGTCATCGCGTTTAGTAGAAGCTAGCTGGGCATGTCAGCTCCCACCTGTGGTCCTGCATTTGGGAACAGGTTGAGGCATGAGGATCATTGTGAGTTCATATTTGGTCTTGGGTACATAGTTTCAGGCCAGTCTATCAGTTTGGCCTACAAGAGTGAATCGTGTCTTAAGAATGCCAACGTGGGCTGGAGAGATGGCTCAGAGGTTAAGAACACTGACTGCTCTTCCAAAGGTCCTGAGTTCAATTCCCAGCAACCACATGGTGGCTCACAACCATCTATAATGAGATCTTGTACCTTCTTCGGGTATGCCTGGTACATGCAGGCAAAACACTGTGTTCACAATAAAAAAAAAAATCTTAAAAAAAAAATGCAAACATATCAGGTTACAGAAATAGCTTAGAGAGTAGGAATGCTCGCAGCACCAGATGTGGCTGCATAGAAGCCTGAACTCCAGGCCTGTGAAAGGCAGTGTGCAGAGGGATTTTTGGGCTCTGCTACATGCCAGCATAGTTAAAGAGTCTGTGAGAACCATGTTTTATGAATAAGGCAGAGAATGACAGAGGAGGACACACAATGTCCTCTTCTGGCTGTCACATACACACAGATATGTATACAACACACACAAACCCTGGGAAGGGGGGAATACTTGAGGTTGATGCTATTAAAAAGTTAGCTTTTTAGCTGGGCCTTAAATCCCAGCACTTGGGAGGAAGAAACAGGTGGATCTCTGTGATTTTGAGGCCAGCCTGGTCTACAAAGGGAGTTCAGGACAGCCAGGGCTATTAAACAGAGAAACCCTGTCTCGAAAAACCAAAAAAAAAGGTTAGCTTTTCTGTTATCCTTCAGTACTGGACATCAAACCCAGGTCTTTGCATATACTAGGCAAACGTAACTGTGGAGCAATCCCTAAACATAAAGGTTAGGTTGTTAGATAATGCTGTTTAAGATTTAACAATCCAGTGTACATTATTAATTAAACCCTTGCACAATGAACGTGTACTCTTTTGAAATATAGGAGTAAAAATATAAGGACATTGCCAGTGCATACATGGCTCTTATATATGCACATGCATAGAGAAGATTCACTGAAGCCAGGCATGGTGGCACAGACCTTTAGTCCCAGTACTCAGGGAGGCAGAGGCAGGAGGATCCTGTGAGTTCGATGCCAGCTTGGTCTACAAAGTAAGTCTAGGACAGTCAAGGCTACACAGAGAAACCCTGTCTTGAAAAACTGAAAAAAGAACGAAGAAGAAAAGAGAAGATTCGTTGACAGAAACCGTGGAAATAGAGAACCTAGCACAATTAGTAGACTTTCCAGGACTGCATCCTGTAAGGTTCTGGATCTTTAGAGGGGTGTGGGCAGAAACACTAAAGGGGTATGGATGAGAGTTTCTGCATTCCTTTGTGTAGAGAATTAATGCTTTTGTCCCTACTGTGACAAAGCTCTGGGCAGGGACTCACTTACAGAGGGAAGGGTTTATTCTGGATTATAGTCAGAGGGAATCATCCCACTATGGGGAAGACAGCTTTACGCATGGTGGCTGGAGTAGGAGGCCAGCTGGTCACACTGTAGTCAAGAAGCAGAGTGGACAGAAATTGAACCCAGTCATAAAACTTCCATGCCTACCCCCAGGAGCCCACTTCTTCCAGTAAAGTTCCATTTCCTGAAGATTCCACAGTCGTCTTCTCAAACAGCACTGTCAGCTAGAGAACAAGTATTCAAACACATTAACCTGTGGGAGACATTTCACACTCAAACGTGATATAGTGTAAGACCTATGCTGAGTTCTTGAAAGGAGAAAGCACTTGCACCTCAGGATTACCTGGGTCTCTATCTCTGTCTCTGTCTGTCTGTCTGTCTCTCTCTCTCATCCATTTTATGGTTGTCCACTTCTTGGGACTCAGCTGACTGCCCAGCTTCCTACCTCAGATTATCTAGCAGTTTTTATTCAGGTCCAGTGCTGGCTACAGCTGCTATGATGCGTTCAGAGCTATAGTTGCTGTGTCGTACTCAGAAGATGGCACTTTCTGGCTCTTTGCATTTTCTCTTTCTCAGTGTTCTCTGAGCCTTAGAGGGAATGGTATCAATGTCCTGTTGGGACTAAACACTCATCAGAACCGTGTTCTCAGCGCCTTTATTAAACAGCTTTGGGTATTCTGCACCATTCACTACAGAGAGAATAGTCACTGCAACTCTTTAATATAGTTCCTTATGTTGTGGTGACACCCCCAGCCATGAGATTATTTTGTTGCTACTTCATAACTAGTTTTACTACTGCTGTGAACTGGAATGTAAAATCTGATATTTCTGATGGTCTTAGGTGACCCCTGTGAAAAGGACCTTGACCTAAAAGGTTGAGAACTGATGCTCTACACCATGGGTGGTCAAGCCAGAACTGACATCTTGCCTTTCCTGTCACCTTCAAACCAAAGTATTTTATGTGTTTTGTTTATGAATTAATAATTTTCCCCTTTCCTGGCTTTGGCAGGGCTGGAAAAGAGAACGTGTAGTAGCAGAGTTTTGGGATGGGAAGATCGTGTTGGTTCTGCCACAGGATCCAAGTTATGCCATCAAAAAGGTATGGAAGTGCTTTTCTCTTCTCCTCACTTAAGAAAACCACAACAGTGAACTGCTTTCCTGGTATGCCAATAGCCTTCCTTGTTGCATAGGCTTACGCATTCATAGTGGCTTGTACAGAGTCCAGGTCAGGTGTGTTAGATCTCTGATGGTGTTGCCTCTGTTTCCTGAGTTGAATGTCGCTGACAGAAACAATAAATAAAGCTGAAGCGAATCTTCTTGATGCTCTGACTCTTCCTCTCAGCTAGGATTCTGAGTGTCTGTTAAAAGCGTTCTGTAAAGTAGGTTCTTAAGCCCTTTTCCCTAAGTACCAGGTGTGTGCATAAGCTCTGAAATAAGTTTGATGGTATGTACATTTAGGAAATAGAGATAAGAGAAGCTAAGTGATGGTGGTCATGTTTTGTGAGGATACACAAACTTAGTTTTTGTTGTGATTTTTAAAACAAATTTACTTTCTGGTTTTTAACACTGTTAGGTAGAAGATGTCCAAGAGCTTGTGGATCTGGAATTGGGCTTCCAGCAGGCTGTTCCCATGTGCCCAAACAAAACCAAAACTTTCCTCTTCATTGATGAAAAGAGAGTAGTTGGATGTTTAATTGCAGAACCCATCAAACAGGTATGCCATAGGTCTTTTACATTATTAAAATATCTTTGACTGTAATTAAGTTCACTCACCTATATTGTATTTGGTATTTTGTCTTTAATAAGCATAATAAATTTGTTTTCATGTAGCCACTTCCCTACCTGGGATTATAAAAATGTAGTCATTTTATGTAAGAATCTATAGACCTAAGTTATTACATAGTAGCTTAGTGAATGTATGTAACAAAATAGTCATTACTTACTCCTTACTTAGATTAGACTTTTGTTTTGTTTTGTTTTGTTTTGTTTTGTAAAGGCAGAGTCTAGCTCTGGCTGGTCTGGAACTCATAGAGATCCTCCTGCCTGTTTCCCAAGTCTGGGATTAAAGATACGTTACTACTATACCCACTTTAGACACTAATTAGCAGTGTTCTAGAAAACACTTTTCTTGTTATAAAAGTTAAAGAAAAGTAGCGTGTGTGTATTATCAGTTAAGAACAAATAATTCATTAATCTTTTGTCAGCTATACCTTAATAAAGTTGGTGGTGCTAGGTAGGAGAAAATGCCAAGAGACAAGTTTTACTTGACAACAAAAGTACCAAAGGAGCAGTAGAGCATTTAGGTAGCATGCATAGTGTTCTAGATTTGATCCAAGTTCCATGTGTGTGTATATGTGTACAAACTTGAAAATTGCTGAAATCTTCGTTTTCCTCATAGGAAAATAAGTATAGTGATAAAAATTGTTAACTGCCTTGATTTAGTCAGTTTATAATGTTGTCATGGATTAAAGCACGAGGTTGTACGTTTTGAGAGAAGCTCTCTGCAAGTTGATCAGATGGACCTTGAAGTTGTGATCTTCCCCTCAGTCCGCTGTGTTTCAAGCCTGTGCTACTGGGTCCGGCTTAACTATAGTTTAACTGTACTGGACATGCTCTATATTTCATGCATATCAACATTCAATCATAGAAACATATAGAGGTCTCCAGAACCTACTGTCTAAATGAAACACAGACACACTGCTACTACCTTCCCTCAAAGTCTGCCAACGGCCATTTTACTCTCTGCTTCTGTGGGTTCAACTTTTAGAATCTGTATTTGCTAGATTATGCAAGATCTGCCTTTTTGTGATAACTGATTGTGCTTGGCATGTCCTTCAGGTCTACCCGTTTACCCCAGATGACAAGATTTCATGTTATACTTGCGTAGAATTCCATAAGCTAAGTTTTAGTCTTCATTCATTGATGGACGCTTATGTTGATTCTGTGCCCTGGGTTTTGTGTGTAATGCTGGCATTGGACCACCCATTTTTTCTCATGGAGCCATATCCTGAAGTGGGAGCACTGAGTCATATGGATTTTGTTTTAATTTTGGTGTGTTTGGGTTGTTTTTTGGTGGGTTTTTTGTTTATTTGTTTGTTTGGGTTTTTTTGTTTTGTTTTGTTTTTTTGAGGCAGGCTTTTTCTATGTAGTCTTGGCTGTCCTGGATGCACCTTGTAGACCAGGCTGGCCTTGAAATCACAGCGATCCGCCTGCCTCTGCCTCCGGAGTGCTGGGATTAACCATGCCTGGTGATTTTAGTGGTATTGAGCATTTATTTCTTCAAATACCCATGGGCCATTTGTTGGTCTTTTTCAAAAGAGCTAGTCAGGCCCTTGTCCCACTTTTTAAATTTTACTTTATTGTTCTTATTGTGTACCTGATGTATGAGAATGTGGCACGTGTGGGGTTGGTTCTCTCCACTGAGTTCTTGGGAGTAAATTCAGGTTGTCAGGGGTTTTTTTAATTGGTGGTGGGGTTTGTTTGTTTGTTTTGGGGGGTTGTTTTTTGGTTTTATTTGTTGTTTGATTGTTTGTTTGATTTTTGATTTTTTAAGACAGTCTCGCTATGTTAGCCTTGACTATCCTGGACTCACTTTGTAGACCAAGCCTCGAACTCACAGTGATCCGCCTGCCTCTGCCTCCCGAGTGCTGGATTAAAGGCGTGCGCCACCACACCCAGCTGGTTGTCAGTTGTGTATAGCAAGTGCTTTTCCTATTGAACCACCTTGTTGGACCCTTGTTCCATTTTAAAATATGACTTACTTTCTTGCTATTGAATTGAGTTGCTTGTATATTTTGGACTTTAATTCCTTATGGTGTGTACAATTTGTAGATGTTTTAAATAAGGACCAACAGAATATCATTTTTTCAGAAATTAACTATAAACAGATTTTCTTTAAAGTTTGGGCTTTTGTTTGCTTTTAAAAAGAAAAGTCAACTTGTCTGTGTTTTTTAACTGTAGATACTACTGTGTGTCATTGCAGGCCTTTCGTGTCCTGTCAGAACCAAGTACCACTAAAGAATGTTCTAGAGCTTGGCAATGTTCAGATGTACCGGAACCTGCAGTCTGTGGAATAAGTAGAATCTGGGTCTTCAGACTGAAGAGAAGAAAGCGCATTGCAAGGCGACTGGTCGACACTGTCAGGTAAGGAGACAGACTAGCTCTGGACCTTGCACAATGATGTGTTAGCTTTTCCAGAACCTTCCTTGGCTCGTGAACCTGAGCCAAACAGAAACATTTTGCTAAAACATTTCTTTATAAACACTGTCAAAGTCAGACTAAGGCAAATGTTGACACTGGAAGGAAATGCCCAAAACACATTCAATGCCAAGCTGGGATTAAAAGGCGTGTACCACCATGCCTGGCTTGAGCCATCTCTTCAGTCTCCTATTTTTAGTTTTCTTAAGAACAAGAATGTTTATGTTCTTATATAACCACAGAATGGTCAAGTTCTAGAAACTTAATATCAACATCATCTTTATCTACTTGGTAGTCCAGGGTTTTTTCTTTCTTTTTAGACAGGGTTTCTCTGTGTAGCCTATCCTGGACTCGAACTCTCAGCCATGTGCCACCATGACCAACTTAGCTTGAGTTTTCTAGGGACCCTGTTTTAAAAGCAAAATAACAAAGCTATTGCCACTGAGATTTTGGATTGGCTTGGTTTGGTTGTGATGGTGGTGGTATCTTTTTGTGTGTGGTAAGCACATGCAATGGCATGCATGTGGAAGTCAGAAGACAACTTGAATGGTTTTTTTCCTCCCACTCTGTGGACCTTTCTGAGATGATGCCACAAGTCATCATTGCTAAATCCAAGGCATCATAGCACCAAAAATAATAGTAGTTTTAGTCAACTATCTATAGTGTTTAGTATGTTTAATTGAAATCCAAATTTTTAGTTGATAAACGGTCTTTCTATTTTTTTCTTTTGTAGGAATTGCTTCATGTTCGGCTGTTTTCTTAGCACTAATGAAATTGCATTTTCTGACCCAACACCAGATGGCAAATTATTTGCAACCAAGTACTGCAACACCCCTAATTTCCTTGTATATAATTTTCATAGTTAAAGCCAATTGCAACCATAAAACTCGTACTATGTGGAGAGGTTCAGCTAGATAGAAACTAGTATCAGAATGAAAATTATAAGACTTGTACACATGTACATACCAGTTGTTTCTAATATATTTGAGAGATACATTTTTGAGAACTATTTGGGATTCAAAGAAAAAAAGATCTTTGGATATACTCTGAATTCTTAATTCTGAAAAACTCTACACCAAGGTGGCTTCTGCAGAAACTGGGCCACTTTATAAGGAACACCTTTAGACCATGACTGTCTTATGCCCCATCAGTGAGGCAAATCTAATCGAGGGCAGTGAGCTAATTCCTGAATCCCTTCTCTAGCATTCTCGTGTTACAAGTATACTGTAGCAGCTCAGTTGAAAATACTTTGAAAGTGTTTTGAATTCCTGATTTGTAATAAGACAGCAGGAATCATTATCTCATAACCATTTATATAAAGTAATTCTAAAACTTTTTAAGCCCTTAGAAATTAGTCAAAAACAAATTTTATTGCATGAAAATGCTAGTAAACAATTGAAGTCATGAACCAAACTAGTGGGCCTAAGAACGTAATGGCCTTATGGAATACTCTGTACACCTAAGGGCACTCAGATCATCTGGGATAATTTGGGTATTCATTTGTAAAGCGAAAATTTATTCAGGTTGTTTTAATTCTTAAAGGTCATTTAACTGTTATCTAGCATGAGACATAAGGAAGAAGTTGTTTCTAGGTTGTATTATTGATTGTAAAATTGGTTCATCTTTAGTCTAATTTGCCTGTGGAAGTGTTAAACTTATCTGTAATTATGTAAGCATTTTAATGCTATTTTCTGCACAAAATCTCTTTAAATGTTTTATTATAAATTTTATTAACATTATTTCAGTGATTTCATTGTTCAATGATCTGTGAGAAATTAATTACAATTGTTTTTTATAATTGTTATTATTAGTGTGTTTTCACGTGCCTGCGTGCATTTCAAGGTGCCTATGTGGAGGCCAGAGAGCAACCCCTACTACGGCCCAAGTCAGGTGGCCACGCTTATGCAAGTACTTTTACCTGCTAAGACACCTCACTGGCCCAGAACTATTCATAACATCCCGTTACTACTCTGATTTAAGTTATTGTTATCATTACAACTACCTTTTGAAAACAAAAACTAGAGATACTAGAGAAATAGGTTGAAAGAAGTAGCTTCCCTATATATAATCCTACTTTGGATATAGTTAACATTGCTTCAGATGAGTTTTGCAGTTTAATTTACTTCACGTGTTTAAGTGTATACTGTAGTTTATATTGACACTGTTAATTTGTTTACAGTTTTGTCTCACAAACAGAAGTCTTGAAATGGGGCTGGAGAGATGGTTCAGTGGTTAAGAGCACTTGAGTGTTCTTCTAGAGGTCCTGAGTTCAATTCCCAGCAACCTGGTGGTGGTTCACAACCATCTATAATAAGATCTGATTCCCCATTCTGATGTGCATGAAGCCAGAACACTCATGTACATAAAATACATGAATAAATCTTTTTTTTTTTATAAATAAATCTTTTTTAAAATGTCTTGATACTTAGCAGGAGTAAAGTACATAGAACACTTATATCTTGTTTTTAATACCTTCCTCAAAAAAAAAAAAAAAAAAAAAAAAAAATTGTGGAGTTCTGGGGGAAATCCTGGGTCACATAAACCTAGATCTTACAACATCAAAAAATTTTAAAAAGGAAATCCAGATCATATGGTTCATGTCAAAGGAACACTGGAGTCCACTAAAAGAGCCCCTGGCTAATACACTAGGACAAGCTGATTGAATAGCAATACCATGTAGTGTAATAATTTGAGTCCATACTAAAAAATGAATTATGGAGAACAATAAATCCACATATGCTAAGGCAAACTATACATACAAGTATAGCATTGGAAAGGAAGAAATGTGTACTGTACTAGCAGATACTCTGCCAACAATAGCAACAGCTAGTGAGCAGTCAACAGTCAGTGTTACCGTGTTGATATTGATGGCCTGCTATAGGAGAAGGGTATTTACCTTTCCCAAACCCTGTAATCACACATGAACATGAAATAAGCAGACAAGTCCCAGTTGAGCTCTGTTGTACAAAATACCTAACCACCACACACCCTAGAACTCAAGCAATGGAAAACAAAAATCTAAAACTTAATAGTCAAGGGATTATGACATCTCCAAGTGTGGCATTTGAAGGGGATTGTAGAACAGAAAAGGTCACAGGAAATCCGAGTTAAGTGTGGACTTGAATTGCATGTCAGACTGCTTTATTGTGACAAGTAGTGATGTAAAGTGATATATAGAAAATAGGGTGTCTATAGGAACAGAATAAATCACTGAAAGTGCCAATTTATGTTTGAGGTAATTCATGCTTTATGGCCAGTAAGCAGGACCTATCAACTGGGCAAATCTACTAAAGATGACACATCAGAGAAAGGGCAGGTAAGACTTTGATTTCAGTGTGCACAGTTAAACAATTCTATAAGTAAGCTTTCAACTTGATATCACTTTCCTACTGTTTTAATGGACAATGTGAACAACTGATCCAATTTAACCTTACTTTACACATAAAAAAACAAGACTGAGAGAAACCACATTCACTCCACAAGTCCAATGGCAAGACATCAACAACAGAAGGTAATGCTGAGGTGCCTGGTACTAAAACTGCCCTTTATTGTTTGTTTATTCGTACATCACAACTTTTAAAGACTTAGGATACAGTCAGTTAAAAAAAAAAAAAAGAGCACAAAAAATATTCAAGAAACTAGACACTAAGATGTAGAGAGATGCAAGACAGCTATAACTAGGGTCTAAAATACCCTAGGAGCTATTCTTCTGAGCCATGCTCTTTTCAAGCTCCAGAGCACACGGGCTGACAGACCAGCTAAAGGCTGGATATTATGAACAGATGAAGACTAACTTTGTACTATATGTTGTAAAAAAAAAAATTTAGTAGCCCATTAAAAAAGAGAATGCCTAAAAAGACCTTTGATAAAGCAGTGGTCCATTGCGTCTAAGTCATCGTAGACAGAGATCAATAGTGTTTTAAATCAGTAGGGGCAGCATCTAGGTACTTGGGGAACTAGCTTTTTAAACTTCACAGACTATCCAGTACAATAAATGCTTATAAGAAATAACATGTCAGAAAATTATGCAGACATTAACTATGTAGTGGTCCTAAAATAAGCCAGTCTAGCCACTGCAGGTCATAGTAACTAAATAAATGCATCTGAGTTAACATACAAACTATGCTCCATGCTTAGATGACCAGAAGTGGCGTCACTGGCCATCTAGTTCCAAAGCTTCAACAATGTGTGCGGCAGAAGGACGATTGTCAGGGTCCTCATTTGTACACACAGAGAAGAGTTCAATGACCTTCTGGTAGGATCCATCCAGCTCCTCCATGTTGATGGATGGCCTGGTCCCCAGGGCTGCATAGTACGCATCATCATCAAAGTCACTCTCATCAAAGGTTGCATCTGCACATGAAGGGGTTAGAGATGAAAACAAGCAAAATCATGTGGGTCATGGAAAACCTCAACAGCTTACCCTCCTGCAACAAGATAGCATTCCCTATACAGCAGGCAGTCTGTCAACTTTCCTGCAACAGAGATTAGCTATTTTCTCTCCAGCAAAAAGTTAAGGAAAACTGTTTAACTAGATGCCCCACCCACCCAATGCAGATTTATTAAAGAAAAATGGGAGAACACATGAGTGGAGGGGGTTCAGCGAGGAATACCCTTATCTTCCTATTCTCAATCTGTGTATCATTTGTATGAGATTAAGTCTAACCAATTAATCACAGTCTTATATAAAAAACAACTTGCTGTTTAAATTTTAACTTAGTGAAAGGACAATTGTATGCATTAATCTACTGGAGAGAAACTCAGATTTATGTTAAACCTATTTATATTTATACCTTCATCATCATCATCATCTTCTGGAAGATTGATGTGTGGAATACATAAAGTCATCATTTCCCACAGAGTAAGGCCAAAAGCAAATATATCTGCCTTGTCAGTAATAATGCCATTTTCTTCCAAGGCTTCCTTGGGTTTCCATGGCTCAGTACCAATATAACAGGCCTCAGGATCAGTCACTGACACACACAAAAAAAATACAAGTAGAATAGTCATGAGAGTAAGCATTAAAGATCATGGAGAAAGGCAAGCAACAAACAAAACCCATTTGTATGGGGAGCTCAACCTCTATAAAGGATTTGTCTTTTATCAGACTGGCAAGTATTAAAATCTTATCACTTGGTGGGAATATAACAAAACAGTTCAGTTGGGCAGTGGTGGCCCATGCCTTTAATCCTAGCCCTGAGGACACAGGCAGGAGAATCTGAGTTCAAGTCCAGTTTGGTCTGCAAAGCAAGTTCCAGGACAGCCAAGGTCACACAGAAACTGTCTCAAAATACAAAACAAAAACAGTTCTCTTAGAAAGTAACAGAAATATAAAGAATATAGATGTCAAAATTCCAGACTCAAGCCAGACCACCTTGCTTGGCTTCAAAGATGTGCATGTGACACTGCAGATCACTTACTTCGTGTCTGGGCCTTGAATTTTCTTCAAGCAAAGAAATCACAGAGGCTGGGAACAAAATGACGTTTCAGTGCTTCCACAGTTGCTAAGTCAAGAGAACCAGGAGGGATAATCACACTGGCCTTTAAAGTGTCCACACAGGAATAACCATGCCACTCAAAGTCCCTGTACAATCTACAGCCGTTTGATCAATTTCAATAGAAAAACCAAAGCCAAGTGTGGTGCACGCCTTTAATCCCAGCACCCCAGAGGCGGAGGCAGGGGCATCTCTGTATGTTCAAGGCTAGCCTGGTATACAGAGTGTCCAAGGCAGACAGGACTCTTGTTACAGAGAAAGCCTGTGTCCAAAAACCAAAAACAAAAAGTAAAGAAAACAATAAAAACCTAGTAAAAGTTGATTAGGAAAAGGACTCTTAGATCAATCTGCAAAGAATTAACATTTCAATAGTATCAATTTCCTAATACACAGATCTTTCTCCATCTAGTTACAGCTTAGTAATGCTTTATGGCTTCCAGACTAGAGGCTTAAACCTAGTGGATTTATTCACTTTATTCTTAGATTTTTAAATATCTTGGGGGCTTACCAGTTATAAATGGAATTTAATTTTTTTTTCATTTTCCTAGTATTTTCTACTCATTCTAGTATCACTTTTCTTCTAAAAATCAACCATATGTTGACTGTTTCTTTATGAGATAAGAGATTTTTGGATTTCCTAGTTCTTATATCAATTCTGATATTTATATTTTTCTAGGAAATTATCATTTTCATCTATGTTGTCAACTTGATGAAATGCAGCTGTGTTTACATGTACACATCTGTCAAACATGCAGCTGTGACCCTCTTCATGCCTAATAGTAGGGTTATGTTCTTTTTCTTTTTCCATAAATCCAGCTTTTGTTATTAACATTTTTCAGGGTTTGTTTTTCTTGACTTCTGTTCCTGTCTTTCTGGTTTCTGTCCCTGCTTTCTTACTCCTTTCACGACTCTGCTTTTCCTTTTTGGCTGACGAAGAAGTACAGCCAGTGGTGTTGAGTTTGGTCTTTTTTTTAAACATAATCACTAATAACTACTAGTTTTCCTGGGAAATAAGTGGTTTTACATGTATCACTTTATGAATCAACTCAAAATAGTCTCCAGATTTCCCTTGCTATGACCCAATGACCCCCAATAGTTACATAAATTTACACGCTAAGCTTTCAAATACTCAAGGCTCTCCTAGATACTTTGTTAATAGTCTCTTTAATTCCCTTTTCCAGGGAAGATTTAAAGGTATGATGTCTTCCTAAAGGCAAAATTTCCTTTACATGTTTAAAAACTATTTGTGTGATGAAGATCAATCAAATTCACTGAACAGGATTAAAGTATATTACACTACAAAATATAATCTCTCAGCATCCCTTACTATTATCTCCATTTTTATACAAATAAGGATAGAATTTAAAACAATGCATATAACTCACTTCCAAACAAGTAGTTTAATCAAAGAAGTTTGTCTTCAAAATTCTACTTTGAGGCTCTCAATAAATTTACAAGCAGAGAAAGAAACATTTGAGGAGAAAGGGGAAGATGTAATAGCGAATTCTGACCACCATGATGCAGCAGAATGTCCAGAAGCTGGGGAAGCGCTAGTCTAGTATGACAGTAATTGTCCATGTGACGAGGAAGGAGCTGGGGGCTCAGAAGAGGCAAAACACTAAAGATGCTAAGTGTTAAAAACTTTTCTAAAACAGTTCATTTAAAGCCATGTAGGTGGTGCTGGAGAGATGGCTCAGCGGTTAAGAGCACTGACTGTTCTTCCAGAGGTCCTGAGTTCAATTCCCAGCAACCACATGGTGGCTCACAACCATCTGTAATGTGATCTGAGGCCCTCTTCTGACATGCGGGCAGAGCAATGTATACACAGTAATAAGTAAATCTTAAAAACACCGGGCATGGTGGCACATGCCTTTAATCCCAGCATGTGGGAGGCAGAGGCAGATGGATCACTGAGTTCAAGGCCAGCCTGGTCTACAAAGTGACTCCAGGATAGCCAAGGATACACAGAGAAACTCTGTCTCAAAAAAAAAAAAAAAAAGAAAGAAAGAAAGAAGAAAAAAAAAGCCATGTAGGTTTATGTTTTACAATGTAAAAATTGTATGAATTTAAAACAGTGCTATTAGCCAGCCAGGTGTGGTGGCGCATGCCTTTAATCCCAGCACTCGGGAGGCAGAGGCAGGTGGATCTCTGAGTTCGAGGCCAGCATGGTCTACAAAGAGTCCAGGACAGCCAAGGCTGTTACACAGAGAAACCATGTCTTCAAAAAACAAACAAACAGAAAGAGTGTTACTTACCAGTCATATTTTCATCCAACGGCAGAGAGACTCCTACATCACAGATTTTAATTGTTTCGAAATCACCTTTAATTACAACATTTGAAGATTTTATATCTCCATGAAGCAGCTTCTTTTCTTGATGCAGATACTAAAATTGTAAAAGCAATGAGATACATGAGCAGGAAAAGACTAATAAAAACACTTTCAATTAAAAAAATGGCTTGAATGATAGACTTATCATTTCAAAGTATTTGAAACCAAGAAGGAAATATGCCATATCATGTAAAAGTAATTTTATTCCCCTTGCTCAATTGTTATCTGGGAAGCTAACTGCCTCCTTGTGCTAACCTAGGCCTAGAATGTGTTAGCTTCTGAGACTTCTGCTTTTTCTCCCCCTCCCCACGGCCCGTCCCCAGACAGGGTTTCTCTGACTTACTGCTGAATAAGCTCACCCTTACTTGTTCTGTGCTCTGGCTGGCTGTTCTGGCTCAAACTCTTCTCCCAGCTGACTTATTTAATCTGGCTTCTCTCTTGGCCCAGAATTGTTCTGCTTGGCCTCAAACTAACTCAGCAATCTGCTCTAATCTGGCTTCTTCTCGTTTTCTGGTCTGTTCCGTCTTCACCTGAGTTTTCTCTCTCTGCAACCCATCTCTCTATTACTGTCCTGGTAAAAACTGCCTCTTAACTAGCTTCCCTTTGCTCTCTATCTCGTGAGAGTTGGGCCTATCC
This sequence comes from Acomys russatus, assembly GCF_903995435.1. Taxonomy (NCBI): domain Eukaryota; kingdom Metazoa; phylum Chordata; class Mammalia; order Rodentia; family Muridae; genus Acomys; species Acomys russatus. The sequence continues at coordinate 8,689,371 of NC_067154.1, read as the reverse complement.
TATTCTGTCATACCTTCTCTGTTTCATCACTTTCTGCCACTCAATTAGACATCACTTTCAAACGTGGGCGCTTCCTTCTATAAACTAACTTTACCTTTGGGATTAAAGGCATGTATCACCACACCTGGATCCAAGCTTTTCTTTACCTGATACTTGCTCTATACCAGGCTGGCCTTGAACTCAGATCAGCTTTGCCTCTGTCTCCTGGATTAAAGGCATGCTTGTATTCCAGCCAGATCACACAGACCTAGAAGGCCTTTGGATGTGATCTCTTGCCAGAACAGCCATGTTCTGAATTAACATTCTTCTCCAATGTCATCTAGAATTTTTCTTAAAGATGTCTGAATTCTCAAAGCCCATATAATTTTCTATCCAGAAGATTCCAAAACCATCCAATTCCAATAGTTTCAGATTTAATTTTGGAATTTACACAATAAAGCAAACTTACCTCAAACTGTGATGTAATACAAGAAAAGCAGGTGATGAGACCTCTATAATTCATGAACAGAAGCAGAAATGTAACCCAAAACTAAATTATGTTTTGTACATTAACTTTTTTTTAGGTTGCAAGCAATTAGTCCCATTTGAACAGTACTGCAAAATGGCTGCTCATTTGTCAGCATTTGAGCACTTAGAAATGAGGCCATTCTTGCTGTGATCTGCTCTTATACAAAAGCTTACTATGTTACTTCAAACGCAGCCCACCATGTGGTGAACAAGCTCCAACATGGTTTACACTCCAACTTACTGATTTCACTATACATACATACTAAAAGCCATTAGTCAGCACGTCACTCATATGGTTAGCTGTAGGAGCTCTGTGGTAGAATTTTGGGGTCACTAATGTATATATTATCATATCATCTGCAAACAGCAATACTTTGCCTTTTTCTATCCTTTTTCAAGACAGAGTTTCTCTGTATAGCCCTGGCTGTCCTGGAACTGACTCTAGACCAGGCTGGGTCGAACTCAAGAAATCCACCTGCTTGTGACTCCAGAGTGCTGGGATTAAAGGTGTGTGCCACCACAGCCTGGCAATATATACATTTCTTCCCTTATGTTCTATTTACCCAAAAACACAATAACATAGGTACAACATATTTGATTTCTTCATAGTTCACCAAAGCTATTTAAATATAATGGCATAGTTACCTTTAGCCCTCTTGCCATGTGCAGGGCAACTCTGAGAATTACAGCTGCAGGGAAAGGACTTCCACTGTCTTTGTTCCGCTCTTCTATTAGGTCATTCAGAGACTTCTCCCCTCCATACTCCATAGCCAGGCACAGACTGCCATCACTGGCCTCAGTAAAAGCGCGATACCCTTAAGAAAAGGTGACATTAGACTCTAGAAGCCAGGGCTTCCTCAGTAATGTCACTTGGACCTGGACTAGAACAATGAGATAGCTATTATTTATAAAACTCGCGCAGAGGCACAACTTCAATGGCTTCAAGTGTGTGTCTAGCGCCACTGATCACAATAGTTTCACTGTCCTTCTGCAAAGAGAATGGCTCCACCAACACTATTAGTACCAGAAAATGCAAAGAGCAAACAACGCACAAACCCACTCAAACGAACATACACGGTCTAAATGAAGACCACTCTACATTCCTGAGATCTTTATGTGAATTTTTACTTCAGACAATTCCCATTAACTTGATTCCAACAACAGGCAGGCCCAACTTTATTTTTATTAGCAAAACCAATTCAGTGTATATCTATACTGCTCCTAAATACACAGAGCACTGTTCTACCAAACACTGCCACCAAGCCAATTTAAACTTACCTATAATGTTTGGATGATTAAGGTTTTTTAAAATCTTAGCTTCATCAGTTAGTCTCTTCTGATACACAGTTCGATAATCATCATTACATAAAGGATTTATCTTCTTCACGGCCCAAGGAGAGTGAGACAACCCTCTTGGAGATCTAAAGTAGACATGTTTAAATTTAAGTGTACAAAATAAATAGAAACCACCGACACAGCCAGGCCATCACACCTGTAATCCCAGGAATCCAGGAGGCAAAAACAGGTGGATCTCTTGAGTTCGAGGCAAGCGTGGTCTACAAAGTCACTCCAGAACAGCCAAGGCTGTAGCCAAGGCTGACTCATAAAGCCAAAAAGAACAAGACAACAACAACAACAACAACAACAACAAAACCCATCAACACACTCAAATTTTGACTGCATAGAAATCTGTTTTTAAAAATAAATGAAATTCTTTGACTCATCAACCCTGTTAGATTTCTGCTTTGCCTAACTCAGTGTCTTTATACCCTGAACAGCACCTGACATCTAAGCTCTGAGAAGGGATTAAAGAGTGAAGATAAGGCTAGGATGTTTATAAAAAGTACAATTAAACTTGAAAACTGCTACCCTATTTCCTAACATTTCTATCCTGGCATGTCAGTCTAGTATTTTATCAACATTTATCTATATGAATCAGAGATGAGTTATCACACGCTACAATTAATATTAAAGAAACCTAGGTACTCAAACACAGTCTCTCTAAAATAGCATGATATTCTATTATTATTTGAAATTTCATACTAATATGTTTTTATCAAATCTACTTTCCATTCCTTCCCCTCCAATTCCTCTTCCATCCCACCACCACCTTCCTTCCTAACTTCATGTGTTCTTTCTTTTTTAAAAAATTTATTTATTTACTATGTATACAGTGTTCTGCTTGCATATGTGCTTGCACACCAGAGGGGGCACCATATCTCATTATAGATGATTGTGAGCCACCATGTGGTTGCTGGGAATTGAACTCAGATCTCTGGAAGAGCAGCCAGTATTCTTAACCTCTGAGCAATCTCTCCAGCTCCCCCCACCACCCCCTACTGAGTCCACTTAATGCATGGGTACAGGACCTTCTACTAGAGCATGGGTAGCCTCTTAGGGGCTGCATCCCTAAGGAGAACTGACTCCCTCTTGCCTCTAGCCATTAACTGCCAATAGTCCCCATCCCTAGCATGCTCTTCTTCACCAACTACTATTTCAACTCCATGTAGAACAATTCTCCTACCCTGTTCACCACACTCAAAGCCATGTTCTAGGCTCTTTCTACCATTTTGCCTTATTATAAAAGCCAGAAGGGAAAAGGGTTAAGCTACTTCCGTTTTAATAATCTACTAGGAGGAGTCTAGGAGTAAAGTATTTGTGGCAGATAGTTCTGGCAGCTATCAAGACTCTAAGACCTGGAATGTAGCCTTCAGGTGTGATGAAGGACTTACCCAATCAAAGCACAGTGGACCTAAGGTTCCACAAGCAAGAAATCTTGTACTCACCTTTTCATTAGGTAAACATTGACCCCAGTCCCAAAGCCAAGCTTCTGCATAAATGGAGAGGCAGGGATATTTACACATGGAGTAGAACATAATACTAAAAAGCAAAAACAAAAGCAAAAACTTAGCATTTTAAAAAAGCAACACAAAAATACCTTGACAGTCTTAAAACCTTGCCATAAGATTAATAATGGCATCATTTTTTTACAGTACGCTTTGACCAAGACTACTTTTGCAACTCTCACGGTAACATTAATAATGTAAATGGCTTGCTTTTTGTGGCATATAAAGCTAAGAATTTAAAAAATCTATTCAGTTATTGTGTGTGCATGAATATATCTCTCATATCTGTTTCTATACACACACTACACACACACACACACACACACACACACACACACACACACAGGGGGGAGGGGAGGGAGAGCAAGTGCAGATGTGAATGCCATCAAAGGCCAACTTGTTTCTATTTGGGCAGATCACATTTGGGCTACCCTGTTAAACCATCTCACTGGCTCTTTTTATTTACATTCTTAAGAGGCTATTTAAAAATAAAGATTATAGCTGGAGAGATGGCTCATAGGTTAAGAGCACTGTCTGTTCTTCCAAAGGTCCTGAGTTCAATTCTCAGCAACCGCCTGGTATCTCACAACCATCTATAATGAGATCTGGTGCCCTCTTCTGATGTGCAGGCACACATGTGGGCAGAGCACTGTATAGATAATAAATAAATCTTGGGGATGGAGAGATGGCTCAGCAGTTCAGAGCGCTGGCTGTCCTTCCAGAGGTCCTGAGTTCAAATCCCAGCAACCACATGGTGGCTCACAATCATCTGTAAAGGGATCTGCTTCTCTCTTCTGAGTGTATATGAAGACAGATCACTCATATATATATAAATAAATATTAAAAAAGAAAGAATATAGTCTTTAATCCCACCCAACACTAGGGAGGCAGAGGCAGAGGCAATCTCTGAGTTTGAAGCCAGCCTGATCTACAGAGCAAGTTCCAGGATGGCCAGGGATACACAAAGAAACCCTGTCTCAAGCAAAAAACAAAAACAAACTAAAAAATAAAGAACATAGAGGTTGGTTAGGTGGCTCAGTGGTCAAGAATACTTGCTACTCCTACAGATGGCCAGTGTTTCATTCCTTGCACACATATCAGGCAGCTTATAAACCACCTGTCACTCCAACTTCCAGGAAAGTCTCCACCTGCATGTGTCACACACCATACACTTACACACTAATGAATAAAAATATATCTAAAGAAAAAAAGAGCAATCCCAGCACTCAGGGGGCAGAGGCAGACAGATCTGAGTTCAAGGTCAGCCTGGGCTACAGAGTGATCCCAGGAAAGTCAAGGCTACACAGAGAAACCCTGTCTCGAAAAACCTGAGACAGAGACAGAACAAGCAAGCGTAGGAAGTTTTAATATGATCCTCAAAGTCTACCAGGAACATCAACTTTGTGATACATTGACATCTACAAAAGTCATGTTCAAAATTGCACTCTAGTTAATAAAACAGAAAATTAGAAGAAAACCTTGTAATGTTTTAAGTACATTTAGGATTCAGCACTGAGTCACATTCACACGTTCATAACTATCCTGGGATACATATGACCTGTATGCCTGGAACTATATAACTTAGCCTTTTACATAAAGTTTCCTGATCCCATGGCATATGTCCAAGGAGACCACACACACACACACACACACACACACACACACACACACACACACACACACACACACACAAAATGTATGCATGTCTGAATACTAGAATTTGCTTTGGCATCTGCACAAACAAAAATAAAACAAACTTAAATATAATTGAGAGCATTCTATAATTATAAATAGATGAGACGGTTCTGCTTCAGGTCAGAAATAACTAACTGCTCTTGAAACTTCTCTCTCCATGAACTGCAAAACCCAACAAAATACAAGTTTTCAGGTATGTGAACAAAGATGAACAGACAAAACAGCAAAGCAAGCCGTGGCATCTCCCTATGCTTGAATACAGAGGGAGCAGTCCTGGCAAACCAGGAGACAGCCATAGGTCAAGGACGACTACGTAGCTGAAGGCTACGCTGCAGAACAGAGAGGAGGCTAAAAATAAAGTCAAAAGGTGAGCTGAAAAGACCCAATAAAGTGTGTGGCTAAGTACTTAACTGTACACATAATGGGTAGCATCCTCCAAGCCAGGAAAGCAATATGCTAAATACCTGCAAATGACAGTCTAGGAGTAAGACAGATACCATGAGCCAGACCAGTGGTACTGCAGCAGACTGTTAAGTCCTCTAAAGGGTAACAAGCAGTATGACAGCTAACTTTTAGCCCAGTCTTAAAAGAAGTAAGCTTAGCAGGGCGTGGTGGTGCACACCTTTAATACCAGCACTCATGGAGGCAGAGGCAGGCGGATCACTATGATTCTACAAAGTGAGTCCAAGACAGCCAAGACTAACAGAAAAACCCTGTCTCACCTCTATGAGCTTTGGAGCTTTATGAAACCAAAATCCAGGAGTCACTCAATGACATAAAATATCTACCACCTAATCAAAAATTACCAGGTATGAAAGAAGCAAAAAACTTTGCTCATGCCAGAAGAAAAATAAACCAATCAAAACATACCACCAAATGGCAGGAGTGGCAGAAGAACAAACTTCAAAAACAGATACACATCTCAGAAAGATAACTCACTGATGTAAAAGACAGCCTGGGCACACTGAGGAATACAGATGTTCTTAAAGGTCCACGTGGCCGGGTGTGGGAGCAGAAGCTGGAATCTCAGAGGGGCTTAAGTCTAAAAAGCACACCTGGGACCAACTCCAAGATACACTGGGAACAACCCTAGTATGCCCACTAAGCGTCTCTACAAAAACATGCTGAGCCAGTGCCATAAGGGATTTTTTTTTTAAGTCATAGAGATTGAAGTGGGAAAAAAGTTAATGTCTATTAACCTATACATGACCAACTAAAGATAGTCTAAACAATCTTCGAGACACCTCCACAGGTAAAACGCTTGCTGTACAAGGCTGATTGATTTCTGGATCCTACCTGGAAGGAAAGAGCCAACTCCTCTGCTATCCTCCAGTTCAAGCCAGAAAACCATCACTGGACAGAACCTAAAGTCACAATGCCGATCAGTCCACACAAAATCTGGCCCACACTATTAAAAACTCCATAATGGTCAGGACAGTTATAATGGCCAGTGCTATGATGATTTACAAACAATGACAAAGGAGCAAACACTACAACATTTCTAGTGGAAACAGCAATAAGAAAAGGTCTTCTGTAATCTTACCAGATTTCCTTTTTTCAGATAATTTGTTTGGTGTCTTGAAATTATTGATTCCTTCCATTGTAGCAATCACCTTAGGTCCTATGATGAAAACAAGCTAAGTTATACTGCAGCTACACAGGATAATAACACTCTCAGCTGGGAACACCTGCGATCCCAGCACTCTGCGAGGCAGAAGCAAGAGGATCTCTGGGAGTTCGAGGCCAGCCTAGTCTACAAAAAGTGACTCCAGGACAGCCAAGGCTACACAGAGAAACCCTGTCTCAAAAGAACAAAACAGACAAACAAAAGAATAATACTCTAATTCGCGAGAATTCCATAACATCATTTTACCACAGAAATACACAATTTGAGAGCTAAAAATGACCTCAGCAAATACTTAGTAAAATTTTATTTACAAAGGTAAAATTGAGCTGGGCATGGTGGCGCACGCCTTTAATTCCAAGCAAAGGCAGGTGGATCGCTATGAGTTCCAGGCCAGCGTGGTCTACAGAGGGAGTTCAGGACTGCCAAGGCTACACAGAGAAACCCTGTCTCAAAAAACGAAAGAACAACAAAGGTAAAATTGAAACCCAGAGATACAATTACTCACTCATGTTCATACAATAACTTATGTTCATGCTATCAGTGATTAGGGGTTATATACTTGAAGGCCAGAGACATAGTTCGGAAGGCAAAAGCACTTGCTGCCAAGCCTGTCAACTTGAGTTCAATTCCTGGGTCCCATACAGTAGAAAGGGAGATCCAACTCTCACAAGTTGTCTTCTGACCACCACCCACACACTGTGCCTCCCCACCCCCACCCCCACCCCCACCATACACAACACATATAGAAATGTAATTTTTAAAACTTATAAAAATGTAACTTGAATTAAACACACACACACACACACACACACACACACACACACACACACACACACACACACTCCTACCTGAGTCAAAAAAGTAAGCAGGAAATAGGAATGTAGCTGAGGGGTAAAGTGTTAGCCTAGCAATCACACAGCCTTGAGTTCAATTCCCAGTGCCCAAACCAAAAGGTAAATACTGTCTTGTCCTTATGCTTCCCAGGAGAAGGTACAAACATGTCTCATTACCCTTTAAGACAGCCCTATATGCACGCCTGCAACACCAGCACTCGGTAGGCTATGACCAGCATGGGCAACAGTGAGACCCTACAGCAAAGAAAACAACACAGAAAACTCTGCATAGAAGCAGCATTATCCCTAACAGTCGAAGCAGATAAGTACCCACTAGATGCTGAATGAAGAACACAATGTCGGATCTGTATACAAAGTAACAAAGTATTGCTATGTACAACACAAATGAACCAGGAAAACATGTTAAGCGAAAGAAACCAGATATGGAAAGCCACACATGAGATTCCATTGATGGACCATGTCTAGAGCTGTCCAGAAATGTCCAGAAAATGCCAGTATTCCTGATGGCGCAAGGAAGAAAAAAGGGGGGGGGGTCGCTTTCTAGATTGAACAAATTTTTTTTTGAATGAGGGTATCGGAGATTGGGGGCTCATTTTTGGATGCTTTATTAGACATCTTAGTGGGAAGGTCAAATAAGCAGCCAAATATAGATCTGGAACAAAGCTAAAGACACGACTTTACGGGCTTATCAACAGATGGGATTAAAGCTGAGATGCAAGAGCACTGCACGCTCTAACCACTGAAACAACTCTCTGGAGCCCTCACCGATAACTTTATAATACTGTTTAACAGTGCTTGACTTTTCAAAAGCATCTTTTTATTACTATATGCTAACTCTACAGGATTATGAGTTTCACTATGGACTTTGATATCTGTATGTAAGCATATTTTTCAAAATTACCAACATTCCCATATATAAAATTCTACCCGCTGCCACACCCCTGTGCTTTCTTTGGCCTCCATTCCCTAGTGCTGAGACCACAGGCACTCAGTACTGTTCCTAGGTTTTGGGGTCCTGAGGATGTCACTCAGGGCTGCATGCATGCTGGGCATGGACTGTCCCCAATGAGTCACTGCCCTACAGCAGGCCACATCCCTACCTTTCTACTGTGGCCTCACCTTAAAAGCAGAGGCATTACCCCACCCCACCCCGCCCGCCTCCTTCACGGAGAAGGGGGTGACTTCCTCTCAAAACGCCCAAACTCCCCGCGATCCAGCTCAGTGTCAAAGTCTCGGAGGTGAGCGAAGGTTTCAAAGGGTTCCCTTCTCGCCCTGCGCTGTCTTCCCTGGGTCCTCTCTCAGTCTTCCCCTCTCATCAGCTGTTCTGCCCCGCAAATCTCCTCCCTAACCGTCCGCGGCTGTCTCCCTCCCGGGCCAGCGTCCTCCTCACCTAGTGGCTGTCTCCCTCCCGTCCCGCGACCTTTCCACTCTCAGGTCCTCGAAGCCCCCACCCCTCCCCTCCCCACCTCCTCTCGCAGTCCACCCTCGGGTCCGCCACGCTTTCCCTTACCTCACTCGCACCCTCGGGTGAAAGTGACGAGCTGGCTCAAAGCTGTCTAGACACCTAGTCCGGAAGGTGCAAGGGACAGCTCCCGCCAACACTTGGTAACCGCCGGAGCGTTTAGGGTGCGCGGGTTTCCAAAGGCTGCACCCCACCGAGAGGCACTGGGAGTTCCGCTGGGGCTCTGCGCCGTGAGGGCAGCTGCTCAGGAAAGTGCAGGAACAGACCCCACCTACACTTGCCCTAACTGGCGCTGCTTTCAAGGCGCGCGCGCGTTTTCGAAGCCTGTCCCTGACTACAGGACGGCACTAGGGTCAAAACTCCTGTGTTCGCGTAGTCTGCCCAGGCTTTCAAGGGTTTCCAGGTTTGTCTGAAGAGAGGGGCGTGGTGGTACATGCCTTTAATCCTTAGCACCTGGAAACAGAAGCCGATGGATCGCTGTGAGTTCAAGGCCAGGTCTACAAAGCAAGCCCAGGACCGCCAAGGCTACACAGAGATACCCTATCTTGAAAAAACAAAAACAGAAGGAGGAGGAGGAGAGGAAGAAGAAAGAAAGAAAGAAAGAAAGAAAGAAAGAAAGAAAGAAAGAAAGAAGCCTTCTAGAGGAATAGCTGGAAAGGTATAGCAAGTGTCAAATAGATGCTGGCAGAAAAACAAGATTTGCCTGTTTGGAAGGCAAATCTACCCAGATTACAAATACTGCTCAGAATATGTGTTAGGTAGGATGTTTTATCGCAGATTTCTGTCATCTTAAATCACTAACAAGAAATGAGTAGTTAAGAGTTTCAGCATTTGGGTCTGAGCCATCTCACTGGGCACCTACTGTGTGTCGGGTGTCTGCGTAACACATTGCATAATGCCCACTGCATCATCGCATGATCTACCATGTTCACTGCAAGAGACATGAAATGTGTTTAGGAGAACAGGAAAACATTCTATGTGGTTCAAAGACCATGTGATACTTTTAAAAAGAAAACATAGAGCGTAATTCAAGAAACACTGGGATGCCTCCCCAACAGGAGCACTCTGTGCTGAACTGTGGCCTCTTCAATTGCTGGAAGGAATTCAACCGCAGTCTGAGCCCAGATAGAGGGGGACAGTGTCTTTACTATGACAGTACCACACAGTCACATGGTATATGTATATATACACACACACATATATATGCATTCATGTGCTTATGTGCATTAACACATACTTGTCTAGTGACGTCAGTTTCGTTGGCACTACAATCTATTTTATTTCTAAGACTCAGTTTCTCAGATATTTTCTCTTACATATTTTAAAAAATTTTTTTATGTATTGTATATGCGTGCTTCATCTGCTGAAGAGAGCATCAGATCTCATTATAGATGGTTGTGAGCCACCATGTGGCTGCTGGGAATTGAGCTCAGAGCCTTTGGAAGATCAGGCGGTGTTCTTAACCGCTGAGCCAGCTCTCTAGCACCATATCTTTCTTTTTCTCTTCTTTCTTTCTTTCTTTCTTTTTTTTTAAAGCTAGACTCTTTGTATGTAGATCTATCTGACTGACCTGGAACTTGAAATGTAGACCAGGCCAGCCTCAGACTTATAGAGGTCCTCTTGTTTCTATCTCCCAGGTGCTGGGATCAAAGGCAGCACCCCATTACCCAAGTAATTTTTTAAATAACTTTTTATTTTTATTTTACGCACTTAGGTGTTTTGCCTGTGTATGTGTCTGTGTACCGTGAACATGCAGTGCCCACAGAGACCAGAGAAGAAGTCGAGTTCCATAGCACTGGAGTTACAGTCATTAGGCACTGTGTGGATGCTGGGAATCAAACTCAGGTCCTCTGGAAGAGCAGCCAGTGCTCTTAGCTGCTGAGCCATCCCTCCAATGCCATGATTTCTTTTCTTTTTCTTTTTTTTTTTTTTTTTAAGAGAGGGAAGGTTTTCTGGGTTTAGAACTATCTGACATCATTCAAGCAAAATAAACGTATTGTTTAGTTTTTGCCCTGACGTATGTTAAGCAACTGTTGGAAATCGGTGCTGTGAAGAGGGCGTCATGGAGACTGATGAGGAGCTCCGTCACAAGCAGCCCTGCTCCCCAACAATTTCAGCTGTTCAGATACAGTGGGGGTTAGTCACAGACTGCTGCCCTGTGTCCAGCCTTCAAAGTCAAATCCTTCTGCATCTGTAACCTTCCTTAGCTTGTTTCATTGGCCTCAAGAGAAAAGGCCCCTCCTCCTGCCTAGGACGCCCAATCAACCCATGAGCTCCAGAGGCGGCTCCTTCACTACCACACCACTGCCAAATCCCCCACCTCGCTCTTTACCTCCCCCTCCTCTAAAGCTCTTTAAAAAAAAAAACAAACACCACATCGAGAACAGCAGTAGCCAGCACTTATTTAGTATTTATGATGTGCCTGGCATGAATTCTCTTGCTTTACATGTATGAATGTATTTAGTCCTTACAAGTCTATCATATGGATTGCTATGATAAAACCTCGTGTTTCTTTTTGAGCCGTATATATATATATATATATATATATATATATATATATATATATATATATATATATATATACGCGCGCGCACACACACACACACACACACACACACTCCCTTACCTCGCAGAATCTTTCCACTTTAGATCACTGCCTTCCACACATAGAAGTACAGTGCCTTTTCTCACCTCCCCTACTCCCACTTCTTGTGTATGTATGTATATATTTATTTACTTATTCATTATTTACTTACTTAGATAGGTTCTTATGTAAGTATTTTTGGTTTTCCAAGATAGGGTTTCTCTGTTTATCCTTGGCTGTCCTGGACTCGATTTGTAGACCAGGCCGGTCTTGAACTCATAGTGTGTGTGTGTTCATGTGCACTTCAAGGCCAGAAGAGGAGGTCAGAGTCCCTGGAGCTAGAGTGATAGGCATGTGTGAGCTGTGTGCTAGGTCTCAGGTCCTCTGCAAGGGCAGCAAGCACTCTTTTTTTTTTTTTTTTTAAACAGGATTTCTCTATGTTATCTTGGCTGTCCTGGACTCACTTTGTAGACCAGGCTGGCCTTGAACTCACAGTGATCTGCCTGCCTCTGCTTCCTGAGTGCTGGGATTAAAGGTGTGTGCTATCATGCCTGGCTCTACAAACACTCTCAACGCTCCTGCCCTATCACAATGTGTGTGTCTGTGTGTGTCTGTGTGTCTGTGTGTGTAATGAGATACCAGAAGAACTAAAATTGGATTTCAGGGTAACTAGGGCAAAGGTTAAGAAATAGGCCTACAGGAGATAATCTGGCCAGCTGCAAAGAGCAGCCCCGCTAGAGATAGTGTTGCCTAGTGACTGACCCAAAGGGTCCCACCGGAGATAGAGTTGATAAGAGACCCAGTTTTATGGCCACATTCCTTCCTGCCCACCAGAGATAGCCTTACCTAGCAGCCGACCCAACCTGTCCGGGAGAACAAAAGAAGTTAAGCCATGCGTGGTCTTGGTGCAGTTTTCTGCTTAAAGGACATTGGGAGGATAAAAGGACCAAAGATCACGACCTCGGGGTACTCCTGAAACCTAGCATTTGGGGGTGCGACTCAGCTCGGCCCTGAATTAAAGATTCCTCTTGTATTTTACAGAGGTTTCGTGTGTTTTCTGGTTTTTCTGGAGGGGGGGGGATCAATCTGGGAGTGACAATGTGTGTGTGTGTGTATGTAAACATTGCATTTTACACTTTGCCATCATTAACTACCTATAATGTTTTATGTTTTTATTGAGTCTTATGTTTTTATGATCCCCCTGTGTTCTATTCGTAGTAGATAAATAAAATCCTGCCTGAAGCCAGACCCCAAAAGTCTCTTCTCCTAACTAAGTTTGTGAAAAGAAGCTCTCGGGAGATGAAATGATTGACACAAGTATAAGTCGACGCTGAAGTATCAGTGAAAATAAAGTCCCTGGCCTAATATTTACACCTATCCTGCTCTGTTTCGGTCTTGGACCTGTAAAAGCACCCCCAGAGATTACCAACAGAAACAGGAGGTCATCACAAGTTTACTGCTACTGCCTGTGAAATGCACCCCATTTATCTCGGAAACCCTGCCTGCTAGTCCTTTGTCATAGAGAGCAGCTCCAACCGGGCTCAGTTGTTTCTCCTGGTATTTAAAGCCATAATCCCATTGCTTAACAAAAGACCCAGCTGGACTTTGACTCTAGCGGACTGGCTTCAGAGTAACAGCAGAGCTTTCATTTGCCTGCTTGCTTGGTTGTGAGACAATGCTTCAGCTAGCCCAGCAGGACTTGCTATGGAGCCAAGGACGACCTTCATCTTCTGATCTTCCTGCCTCTCATGCTGAGGGCTGAGCCCCTCACCCCCAGTTTATGGCATGCTAGAGGTGGAATCCAGGCCTTCATGCATGCAACTAAGCCACATCCCCACACTATTTTTATAACATAAATTCTAAACTCTGCTCTCAAGGGTCTTTCGGTTTTCCAGGACTTAATTTCAAAGCTGAATGTTTTTCTTCCTTTCTAGCATATTAATGGTTCCTTCTCTTTACTACTGTTGCATTTCGTTTCTCTTTGAGGTCATGTCTTTGCTCCTGATTGACTAGAAGGATGGTGAGAATGTTTAGGAAAGAATATCACGTTGCTTCTGTATTTCTAACCCATCAGTTCCACATGGTCTTGAACATTACACAGGTTCTGGTGCCCTGTGATCTTCAGGTTCTGAGGCACACCAGAACCTTCTGTGTATTGGCCTGTGTGTTGGCCTTTGTCTTTCTTTCTTTTTTATTTTTATTTTATTTTATTTTATTTTATTTTATTTTGGTTTTTCGAGGCAGGATTTCTCTGTGTAGCCTGGACTCCCTTTGTAGACCAGCCTGGCCTCCGCCTGCTTCTGCCTCCCTGATGCTGGAATTAAAGGCATGGCCTTTGTCTTTCTATAACCTGAACTAGAGATTATTCCTTTTGTTCCTTATGTCAACTTGACACAAGCCAAAGTCTTTTGAGTAGAGGGATCCTCCATTGAGAAAAATGCCTTCATCATAAGATCCAGCTGTAGGGCACTCTTTTAATTAGTGACTGATGGGGGAGGGCCCAGCCCATTGTAGGTGGTACCATCCCAGAGCTAGTGGTCCTGGGTTCTATAAGAAAGCAGGCCGGGCATGGTGGCACACACCTTTAATTCCAGCACTCGGGAGGCAGAGGCAGGCGGATTGCTGTGAATTTGAGGCCAGCCTGGTCTATAAAGTGAGTCCAGGACAGCCAAGGCTACACAGAGAAACCCTGTCTCAAAAAAACGAAAGAAAGAAAGAAAGAAGCAAAAGAAAAGAAAAAAGAAAGCAGGCTGAGCAAGCCATGGTGAGCAAGCCATGGTGAAAGTAGCATTCCTCTGCGGCCTCTGCATCAGCTTCTGCCTCCAGGTTCCTATCCTGTTTGAGTTCCTGCCCTCACAGCTTTTGATAGTGAGCTGTTATGTGGAACCGTGAACAAAATGATTCCTTTCCTACCAGAGCTGGATTTGGTCGCAGTGTCTCATCGTAGCAAAAGATACCCTAACTACGACACCGTTATGACCTCATCTATGTTCTGTCATCTCTTTCTCCTACATCTCTGATGTCTCTTCCTTTCCCTGACTGGACTGCCAGCCCTCCAAGCACTTCCTCTCAGAACACTGCTCAACTGCTGACCTCCCAGCTTACTACCCTGCTAGGCGCCCCTCCTCCCTTCTTGTAGCTTCAGTCTGGTTAGTATTTTTGTCTGTAAACTTCATCCTGCCATCACCCTGCTCTAACTCTCCAGGGACCTCGTAAAACTCCAGGGTAAATTTCACTCTTTGTGATCTAACCCCAAGTGTCTTTTCCCACAGTTTGCTTCACTGAGTCTCTGGGCTCTGGTTAAGACTAAGTCTGTGGCTGAGCCTGGGGGGCTCATGTTTGTTTTTTCCCCTCATATCTCCAGCATAGACAGGCACACACTCTCTGTTCATCCAGGAACATCTTTCCTGTCTGGATTAGCATCACCTCACCGTGTACCATTCTGTCCCAGCACCAGTTCTTTTCTCCTCACGTCCTCTTTTCTCCTCCCAGTCCACAGTCATGACTGCTCTTCCTCTGAGCTCCTGGAGTGCCTTCTAGTTCTCCTAGTCCAGGACATTCCAACACAGTAGAATTCTCTTTACTTCCGTCTCCCTCCTACAGCGTCACTTCTAGATTCTTCTCCTGGGCGTGTGCTCAGAAATGAGTCAGTGAAAAGATGGACAAACTCTATGTCGTGGAGAATTAGTCTGTACATTGGTGACAGGCCAGCTGGTTCGGGAACAGTCACTGAAGTTTCAAGGTCTTCGCAGCAGTCCCTGAGGCCGCGTTTGCCATCTGCTGCAGCTGAGCTGTGTACCTCCATTCACCCCTCCCCCCCACACACACCCCAGAAGAAATTCACCTTTAAATACCCACAGCCTGCTATGATGATACTGGAGATGAGGCCTCGCTTTGGAAACTAATGAGATTTGAATGAAGTCATGTAGGTGCTGTCTAGACTGACAGGACTCACGCCAGCCACGTCCCATCTGAGCGTTCAGTTTAACACAATGATGACATTAATCAAAGTTAGCAAAAGTCCCACAGCAAAGGGGACAGATCCGTAACACTGCCCATCATGTTAGCTGACAATTGCAAGCACTAGGTCCCCAGGCTACCCATAGCTTTTGTCCACCTTGGCTACAAATCTGTGAGGCAACCCGCACCCCAACACCCCCACACCATATCGTTTTCTAGACCTGTTCGTAGAACTAAGCAACTATTGTCAGCTATTACAAAGGACATTTTATCCCTATGAAAAAGTACAGAGAAAGACCAGAAAGATACCCAGAGCAGGAACATCTGTTCCTATACACTTTGGGTATACCACTTGCTTGCCACATGGGTACATTTAGCAGTCTACGGGCCCCTTGAACCCCATCTTTTAGGGATGTCTTTGGAGGCTTCATACAGCTATGATAAATTATTAACTCAATCTTTGCATCTGTGTCTCCAAAGATGGGGAGTGGACTGGACGGTCTATGTTCCCAATCTTGGTTGTTTCTTGCCTTGGTCTTTCTGGTGACTGATTGCCATGAAGATCCTGTGAGAGCAATGATGTGTCCATAACTCAGGAAGCTCCAAGGCCTTGAAAGCACTGGGCCAGCAACCAGGCATCTGGGAGAGAAGGCATAGCTACATCCCTGTGGTGGGTGGGTGGGTGGAGAAAGGAAGCCGTAGGAAGGCCTCTGCAGTCACCTGCTTAGAAGGTGCAGCCCCTGCTCAACCTAAAGGGGCCCATGCAGCTTTTTTCTTTCTCTCACCTTCCAGTAAGAAGTGGAATTTGCTGGTTCTGGGAACGTAGGGCTTGCTTGAAAAACAAGAAGCACTTTGGAAAATGGGCCATGATCTCGGATGACTATAATTGATGAGTTCCCGATTCCATTGTGGTCCAGCGGACTGGGAAGATGTGACAGGGAATCCAAACCCTCCCTGAGGGAAGACACCCACTGCATGCCTAACACAGCCCAGTGCTCCATCGCCTATGATGGTGTAAGACTCCAGGCTGGTCCCAGCAGCTGGCCACAGTCTCGGTGTCCTGACGTCATTTCTGCTTCACAATGAATGCTCTTCGCTCCAACTCAGCCAGGAAAAAAAAAAGTGTATCAGTTCTCAATTTCCAAGGGAGAATGAATACAGTGAATAACAGGAAATAAGCTTTGGGGTTTTAGTTTTTAACTACTCAGGGTCCACTTAGAATGTTAGGGTGGTTGTAGGCTTTACAGGTAGTATATAACTCCCTCTGCCACTGCCCTCTGCTTGACATTGTCCTGGCACAGAGACAATATACCCACTAAACATTCTCCCGGTAGCTTATCTTGATCGTCAACTTGACAATATCTGGAATCAACTAGGAGGCGTGCTTCTGGCCAGGCCTGTGAGACCTTGGAAGGATTAAGTGAGGCAGGGAAGATCTTCCCCAGAGTAAGCCACACCCTCCAGCAGTGATCCAGATAAAGAGATACAAGGTACAAGACTCAGAATACTGAGCGATCTAACTCAAAAGCCTCCTCCCCAGAAAACTAGTTGTAGCTAGCTGTGACACCTATGACCTACAAAAATGGCCAGTTTGGGAAGATATCCCTAAGGATGCCATGGTACTCACATCTTAGTAGTAGTCAACGGCTGCCTAATTGGACTTATGACCCACTCAACTGGAAGGAAAATATGCCCAGGGCTGGAAACCTACTCAACATCCTGGGACTAGTGACATCATGGATCGTAGAAGAAAACCTTATACCACCACTTTACTAAACCAAAGTAATTCCTAAATGATAGTCCAAAAGTTATCCTTACACCCACAGTGTATAGTGTAGCTCTCAGAGACACTTCTCTTTAACACACACACACACACACAGAAACCATCACAGAAAACCACAACTCTTCTAAACAAAAGAAAACTGGTCATGGGGATCCCAGCCACAGGGGATGGCTATCATACAACTCCTGAACCTAAGGCTCGGGGAACATCACGGGAGAGAGGTCAAAGGACTGTAGGAGCCAGGATACTGCTCCTGTGTGAGCAGCAGTTCTGGGACCTTTTTCCTGACTAAACAGATCTTTCACAACTTCCCTTTCTCTCTGGAATTTCTCTCTCTTCTGCAATTATAGCAGCTATAAAGGTAGACACCTGCTGGAGCATTCCAGAGTTAGGTATCCATAGCAACCCTTGCTTACACAAATACCCATGCCTCTGTGCCTATAAAACCTCTGTGAAATTTTTCAATAAACAGGGTTTGATCAGAATCCAGACTTGCCCCCATTTCTTCGTGTCTTGTCTTCTGTCCCTATACAGGAGAATTCTCCTCCCGAGCATTAGTCAAACCCCGGTAGGCCGGATCAGAACCTCTTGGGGCCCAACCCCTAGATAGTGGATTACAGGGAGCCAGAGGATGGTGAGGCATGAAAAATAGTCTTCCCTAATTGGATCGCCAGTACCAAGTGGTCAGGATTGGTATTATATATGTAAAAATAACACTGAGCACCAAGCAGGTTGTATTCAGTTCTGGTCCTCTAACAAGCCTGACCAGCCCAATACTATTTGAAGAGAAATAAACCAGATCTTCTTAGAAAAATCATTGTCCCACTTCTTGAAAAAGATGGTAAAATCGAGGCGCTGTTCAAAGCAGAGCCATAAAAATAGTCAAAGCTTATGGCTGTTTTGACTCCTTGTCTTGGAAGTCACCTTCTCAGCCACATGTCCTTTTGTTAATTTGGGACAAGGATTTCTCAAATACTGTGAAGGGCTAGCCTGTGGCTTGAATGTCCTCAGCTTAATTCATGCTAATGTATTTTTAAAAATGGTTGAATGAGAATGGCTCTCAAAGACTCATATAGCTGAATGTTTGTTTCCCACTTGGTAGAACTGTTTGGGAAGGACCAGGAGGTGTGGCCTTGTCGGAGGCAGTTGTGTCACTGAGGGTTGGCTTGGAGGTTTCAAAATCCCACACTACTCCCAATGTCTCTCTCTGCCTCCAACTTGTGGATCAAGATGGAAGCTCTTAGCTGCTCCTGCTGCTGTGCCATTGATCCACCAGCATGGTCTCTAATGTCTGACACTGTGAGCCCCAAATAAAGCTCTTTCTCATTAGGTGTTTTGATCATGGTGCCTTATCATAGCAGTATAAAAGTAATAACATAGTGGAAACTCCATCTGACTGTGGTGTCTTGAGTGGAGCCTTTGGGAAGTGATTAGGGTAAGACAAGAAGACAGGTGTTCTGTTGTGAGGTATCTACCAGAGATGACCACTCAGATGCAAGCCAAGTCAATCGAAAATCTTTATTAGTTTGCTGGCAACTACACTGGGTGCCATGGACCCCAGTGCAGTCCTGAGCCTTTCTCAGGGTGAGTTTTTAAGCACAAAAGTCACATCCTGGGTTGACAGATGTCCATTAGCATAAGCAGTTATCCAGAGGAGGAATTATAGATGCCAAAGAGCAAGGTTTACACATTTAGGGACCTTCCCAGAACTATGGACTTCAATGGATTAACTCTCTCTCTGTCTCTGTCTGTCTCTCTCTCTCTCTCACTCTGTGTGTGTGTGTGTGTATGTGTGTGTGTGTGTGTGTGTGTGTGTTTGTGTGTGTCTTTCAAGACATGGTTTCCCTGTGTAGCCTTGGCCATCATGGAACTCACTCTATAGACCAAGCTGGCCTTGAACTCACAGAGATCCATCTGCCTCTGCCTCCAGGTGTGCCACCACACCTGGCTCTAAATCTTTGTTCATATTTTGGCAGATGTTGCAGGCTGGGTTCCAAGGCCTGAATGATCCTTCCATCATGGTGTCAGTTGTACAAAGATCTCCTGGCCTAAATAAGGTTGGGAGGCCTGTTACAGTTCCATTATTAAAGTACTAGAGGGAAAGAGACCAGAGCACACAAATGGTCTCCCCAATCTCTCTGTGGGATGCTTTGTGGTACCCCTAGACTCTATCTGCAAGAAGACTGTCTTAGCTACCTTTCTCATGACTGTGGTCAAATGCTTGACAGGAAGCAGATTAAGGGAGGAAGGGCATATGCTGACTTCATTTAAGAAGGGCGCAGTCCATTGTGGGAAGGAAAGGCTGGTGGCAGGAGCATGAGACAGTGGCCACGTGGTGTCAGCACCACCAGCTGGTGACCACTGGAGCATATGGGAGCCATTTCAGATTCAAGTCACCTCAAAGGTCATTACCAAATACAGCCCCCTGGTCTTGAGCCAGAGCCCTGGGCAGGAATAAACTTTCCTGCATCATTTTTTGTGGTACTGAATTATTAGGAATAGAAAGTGGGCTAGGACGTGCTACTAGAAAGACGATCTCTCAAAGCCTACTATTAATTAAGTACTATTAACTACCTATTAATAGTCTCAGAATGAATTCACTAAGCCTGAGAATAGTCCTGTAGAAGGGTTATTAATGTGATATAAATCATAAATTTAGTATGGTGGCAGTTTATCTTTAGCCAGTTATTTATCCAAGTAATGATATATGGAGACTATGATTTATTTAATTAGCTTAGCGCACAAGACTGAGCGATTACTCCATCCTAAACCTCCAAGTTAGTCTAACTTCCTCCCAGCCAAATTTCCCAGTCATACTTGCATTTTAATCATCTCCTAGCTCCGGTTCATTTCTCCTGATGCTTCCTGGTCCTCATTCTCTCTCTCTCTCTCTCTCTCTCTCTCTCTCTCTCTCTCTCTCTCTCTCTCTCTCTCTCTCTCTCTCTCTCCTTGCTAGACCCAGATACACATCTCCCCCCCTTATTGCTCAGCATTGGCTTGCTGGCATTTTATTAACAGAACAGAGAACAAATTGTGGGCATGTTTGCACACACTTGAGACAGGAGATACTTTGAATAAACATTACGATGTCATGTCTGGATTGAAACCAGATGGTGGGATAGAGAAATCAGTATTTGAACACACATATAGCTAATTAAGTGACTGCTACAGTGAATAAGAGTCTTTACTAATTTAAATGGCAAATCCAAAATTAGGCAGACTTAGTTGATGCTCCTCCTTGTTTGTATAGGAACTTTTTTTTTTTTTTTTTTTTGGGGGGGTGGGAGGTTTTGAGACAGGATTTCTCTGTGTAGCTTTTGTTGTCCTGGACTCACTTTGTAGAGGGATGCATTTTCTTAGCACGCGTGCGCGGGTGTGTGTGTGTGTGTGTGTGTGTGTGTGTGTGTGTGTGTGTGTGTGTGTGTGTGTACAGATACCTCCAGAGGCCAGATCTGGAGTTATAGGCAGTTGTGAGCCACTTGATGTGGAGCTGGGGAGTGAACTCTTCCTTTTTAATTTTTTCTTTTGTTTTGTTTCGTTTCTGAGACAGGGTCTCTCTGTGTAACCTTGGCTGTCCTAGACTCACTTTGTAGACCAAGCTGGTCTCAAACTCACAGGGATCCCCATCTGCTTCTGTCTTACAAGTGCTGGGATTAAAGGCATGTGACACTACCCCAGGTGGGGGAAGTGAACTCTTAACCACTGAGCTCTCTCTGCAGCCCAGGAAGGATTGCATCTTAAGAGCTGCTCATAAACTGGCCATTAGGAGCATTTGTGGGTAGGCCGACTTCAGGCACATAGGTATAGAGCTCAGTTCCCTTGGAGAAGAAAGAAGAGGCTCTGATTGACAAATGTTGCAGAAATGGAAAGGGACTGGCTTCTGTTAGTATAATCTGTTGTCATGCACACAGCACGCATGGTCAAGTGGGGCTTCTCCCTTAAAAGATGAGCCCTGCGGATGCCCACTTCCCTACCAATGCCATTGTCCAGGAGAATGGACTCTTGGTGAGATCTGAAGTTTCTTGAATGAAATATACATCTCCAGGATTCAGATGAAGATGGGCGCTCCTTGATCTGTTTCCCAAGCCCAGAGAGAAGAGTTAACCCTTAAAAAGGATGTGATATCAAAATTGCTTCAAATCCAGTGGCTTTGGTTCAACAAAGCCACCGCAGTTGGAAAGCAAGGATATGAGGAACCTTGCAGATCACCCTATGTTTCTGAAAAGGGAAAACCTGCAGCATGCTGGGGAGTAGGACTGGTGCCGTTTTAAAGAAAGTCCCAAACACTGACTTCCCAGTGAAGACTCAGGAGTCAGATGCTGTGATGAAAGCATACTATTTCAGAGAGACAGAGAAAGCACCCAGGTGACCTTCCTACTCAGCCAATGTCCCAAAAGGAAAAACCATTTCTCCTTCTCCATGCTGTCTTAAGTAACCTCAACTCAATGTCCCTCCTTTCTACTTACTCTCTGTCAGCTGGTTTCTTGCTCTGCCTCTTGACCTAGGGTTAACTTTAATTCTGTTTACAGAAAGCTCTTGGATAAAAGGTGTGTTCTAGGCCTGAGCCACACCACAACCACCTGTTTACAGTAAACAGAAAGCTCTTGGATTAAAGGTGTGTGCCAACTAGAAACAAGTTTTCCTAGTACACAATCTGGGGGCTCACAGTGTGATCAAATATCCTGCAACAGCCTGGAACTGTCAGCTGCAGATATTGAATTATAAGACCAATTGATGATGTTATCATGCGGCAAGATGGATCAGTAGATAAAAGCACTTGCCCCCAAAGCCCAATGACCTGAGTTTGGTCCCTGGAACCCACGGAAGAGGCTGGATGCAGTGGTACATGCCTCTACTCTCAGTGTGGCTATGTGGGAGGCAGAGCTAAGAGTCTTCAGCTATCCCAGAGAACACATTGCAGCGGCAGACAACAGGAAAGACCCTTCCTAAAAAACAAGGTGGAGGGACTGGAGAGATGGTTCACTGGTTAAGAGCACGGGTTGCTCTTTCAGAGGCCCCAAATTAAATTACCAGCACCCATATAAATAAATCTTAGAAAAAAAGGCAAGGCAGAAGGCCAGGACCAATACCTGAGGCTGACCTCTAATCCACACCTTCACACCCTTACACAAACATGTACACACACTTCCTACACCAAATCAATAAATGTAAAGATATTTTATGTGTTTGTTTTTATCTTGTCTATGAATGTTTTGCCTGGACGTGTGCATATGTATCATATGTGTACAGTAACCCAACAAGGGCAGAAGGTGGTGTTAGATTTCTCTGGAACTGGAGTGATGATCAATTCTAAGTCACTATGTGGGTCTTAACAGAATGAAAGTCCTCTGCAAGAGCAGTAAATGTTCTTAACTAACTTCTGAGCCATCTCTCCAGCTCCAGGAAATAATTTCATGGGGGTAAGTCATGTAGAATGATTATTAATATTTAATATTGATTCATATAATTATTAAGGTGATAGTTATTGCTCAGCCCACTATTATATAAATACATGGACACAGAAACCTGTTAGATTTTTAAATAAGCCTTAATGCACACTGGGCCTGGGCAGATCTTAACCCTCTAAGTTATGTTCTCTCTTTCCCAGTAAAAACCCCCATTAATGCTTACACATGTTTCCCATGCGGGCTGCTTCTGCTCCATCAGGCCAGTTCTTAGAGCAAGCTCCTCTCAGTCACGTGTTTCTAGTTCACTGCTAGCCATGGCGACCTGCTGATTTCTCTCTTCTCCTCCCTCCACGCTCCTTCTGTAACCCCTAAAGCCCACAAACCTTTGCCTCACCCACCTCCCTTCTGCACAATCCAGGCTATAGGCAACTTTATTAGCCAATCGGGGATAATTTGGGAGGCAAGGTTCACACAACATCAATGTAGAGTTAATGTTTGTAAAGGAAGTAAGTCTAGGGTATCTGTGTTAGTTTCTCTCTCAGCAGGTGGCTCTCTACTTGCTCCAGCACCCATTATGGAAAAGGCTGTACTGCTTTTGTTCCTTTGATATGGGTGTCTCTTCGGACCCATTGCTTTACTTGTCTATTTTCTGCCAAAAAAGGAATATGGTGGAGAATGGGAGAGCAGGACACGGGCATCTGGCTCTGTCTCCATGCACATGCTCGCAGGCGTGGGCACGTGAGCACACATGTTTTCATATAACCCCTTAGTGTTAGGTGTATTTTCACTCCCACTTTGCAAAGCACCATATCTGAATGCCAAGGTTCAGGAGAACCTGTTGGCCTTTAACTCCAGACTTAGCTTTCGCCCTCCTCATGTCTGCTGGGTCATGTGACACTTATACATCACTTCCATTTTCAGAAATGTTATGTTTCTGCTCTACCCACAATGCCTCATTCTTGTAACTGTATGCCTAGGAATAATTTGTGTTATTCTTGTTTCACTAGGGCCTGTGGCGTGAGTGAAATAAGGTATGTGTTTGGGGATAGAGAGGAGAGAGGAGAGAGGGGAGAGAGAGAGAGAGAGAGAGAGAGAGAGAGAGAGAGAGAGAGAGAGAGAGAGAGAGATCAAATTTTATGTTAAGAGCTTGCTAGTGCTGGGAGTAGTGGTGCACGCCTTTAATCCCAGCCCTCGGGAGGCAGATCGCTGTGAGTTCGAGGCCAGCCTGGTCTACAAAGTGAGTCCAGGACAGCCAAGGCTAACACAGAGAGACCCTGTCTCGAAACTCTCCACCCCCCCCACCCCCCAAAAAAGCCTGCTAGCTGCTGATGTGGCTGGCCATGTGAGCTCTTAGCTGTTCCTGCTGCCGTCCATGCTCAGGGCCATTGTGATGCTTCCACACCTTGATGATGGTGGTCTCTTATCCTTCTGGAACAAGAAGCCCCAAATAAACACTTCCTTCTATAAATTGCCTTGGTGACAGTGTTTTGTTTCAGCAATAGAAAAGTAACTGATACAGAAAGTAACTAGATCTTGGGGCACCGTCCCCAGAAAAGATGAATGCATGCTTCCTGCCCCCGGATTAGTTCCTGCAGGAATGGATTGTCATAAGGGAACGTGGCACCTCTCCAAAATGCCTCTTCTGCCTGTGCCATTGGCCACTCTTGTCTCACCTGCCACCACAGTGATGGATCAACACGAGTCTTGCTGTTGTTGCTATTCACCTTGATGTGGACTGTCTGGTTACCAAAACTATACCAACAGTCCTGATTCCTAGATGCTGTTACATT
Organism: Acomys russatus; assembly: GCF_903995435.1. Lineage (NCBI taxonomy): Eukaryota > Metazoa > Chordata > Mammalia > Rodentia > Muridae > Acomys > Acomys russatus. The sequence continues at coordinate 8,664,855 of NC_067154.1, read as the reverse complement.
TGACCAGCTGTAAACCACAACCAAAACCCTCATATCTGCAAAATGCCTGAGACATCCTGACTCTAAGGCAAACAGAAAGAGAACTTCATGAAAGGGCCAGTCTACCCTATGAAACATCGAATATCATGGCAGGGATTCTGGCTTGATCAGGATCTAATCTTACATCCCCACTAGAGGAGATCTTTCCAGAATTATGGTCTATTTCTAAGCCTGTTATAGTCTACGGAATTATTATTTTTTTTTTTTTTTAAGAAAAGACGTGACACTATTTGTTTCGAGAGATGTTTTGTTTTGCTCCATTGGTTCTTCTACTCCAGATAATTTGCAGGAAGACTGGATGGCTTGATTCCCCTTGCAAAGAGGAAAGAAGGAAGAGAAAATAAAAACCCCTTAGAATTCTTGGGAGGAGTGACATGGAATTAAAGATGGAAAAGGAGGCACCAGTAGCATGCTGTGCACCTCCAGTGAGCACCACATGGGGCATGCCTTGACCTCAGGAGTGGTCACACCAGAAAAGAGTGCCAGCTCTCCTTTTCAAAAGCAATGTATTTTCCGCAGGACTTGATTCTGCTCTTTGTTCGGACTGCCTGTGGCCACTCAGTTACTGGAAACCTTCTGTGCCAGTTCTCCGCTAAGTGGCTTTGGCAAGGCTCCTGCTAGCATTTAATCATGGTAAGAAGCCTCCAGAGACTTTATTAGATGTAGGAAGAATTACAGGGATGTTAGCTGGAGCTGGAGGAAGTCCAGTGCAGCTGCAGTACTCTTTAAGTGAGTAGCTTCTCAGAAAGACATTAAGTGAGCTGAAAAGCATCCTGGGATTTAGTCTCAAATCGTATTACTAAAGATGGTGAGTATCCCATAATCCACAGCATTCTTGGACATTGCTATGTAAATCTTACTTCTCCATTTAATATATTATGATTTTTTACAGGTGATTAATCTGTATTCATGACTGTCAATGTATAGACTCTTATCTCTCTTACTGGAGAAATTCCCATATTTCAAAAAGTTTCTTTGGCAACTATTTAAATACGACAATGTAAATACACCAGGGTGTCTACCAAGTTAAAGGAGTATTTATTGAACATTTTTTAAAGTGAATATACATTTCGTGTTTTGATATTTTATGTATTACAAGAACTAAGTCTTGGCTTCTTTCAAAGTGTATAATTTGGCTCACTTAACCTAGTTTACTTTACCTTCTAAAATGTATTTCATGGTTTGACTCTGAAGTATCCTCTTCAGGGTCATATTTGGATGGCTTAGTCGGCAGTCTTATGGGGCTGTTTTGAAGTCTGTGGGTCATAGAGGAGGTAGGGTCTGGCTAACAGAAGTAGGTTACTACGGTACACTTGTGAAGTTGTACTTGCTGTTGATTCTGGCCTGTTTCTCTGTCTCTTCATCTACAGCCATGTTAATGAGCTACTGACAAATGCCCTTACTGCCATGGACCAAACACCTTGCTTTGCCTTTCCCTCGGTGAAGGACTGTCTCCCTCTGAAAACATGAGCTTAAATAAAGCTTTCTTTTCTTGAGTTGTTTCCATCTGGCATTTTATCACAGTGGTAGGGGGAAAAATGAATGTAGAAAATAGTACCAAGGGGTGATGTCGTTGCTGTAGAAGGCCAGATTGCCACTGGAATGTAGGTTGTAAAATTGTTCGTGAGGTTCAGATAGAAATAAAGAATCTATTAGGAATTGAGTTAGAGGGCATTTGTATTACATTCTGGAAAATTCTGGCTACATTTTTCCCATGTCCATAAGTTTTGAGTGAGGTGAATTAAAAAGTAATGAATTCATTAATCCTGCATAGCATTACAAGATAGCATACATTTTGGCTGTGGCATGGTTACTGCTCTCTGCATTTAGCCAGGTTTATAGCAAGTGAAAAGATGTAAAGGCATGCAGGCTGGTAAAGAAAAAACATGGGCACATTTAGAAATGCAGGTGTAAGCTGGTTGTCACTAAGATTCGTACTGTTGAAGAGAACTTGCACATTGCACCAGGACATAGGAAAGGTCCTGGAAGGACCCAAGGTGTCAAAATGTTAATGGGTTTGAACGATCTTCTCTGGAGAAGAGAATATATGGGTTAGGAACATAGTTGGGTGGTAGAGCATTTGCCTAGCACATTCAAGCCCCTTGGTTTAATACTCAGCAATGCAAAGAAAAGAAAAGAAGGAGAAAAGAAGGAGGAGGAGGAGGAAGAGGAGGAGGAAAAGAAGAAGAAGGAGGAGGAGGAGGAGGAGGCCTGAAAATTGGACATTGAGATGGAAAGGACCTGGAAAAGTGTTTTTGCTCTTTCTGTCACCCAAGAACTCAGAGGCCAGTGACTGAAGTCATTATAAAAGGGGCCCTGTGCCAGGCATGGTGGTACATGCTTTTAATCCCAGCACTTGGAAGGAAAAGTCAGGTAGACCTCTGTGAGTTTGAGGCCAGTCTGGTTTACACATTGAGTTACAGGCCTCTGTGAGTTTGAGGCCAGTCCGGTTTACACATTGAGTTACAGGAAAACTCTGTTTAAAAAAAGAAAGTGAAGGCTGACTGTTGATCAAGGTGGCAGCATAACTTGGCATTATCCATGCAGCACTGCTTTGCAAGCGAGCAGAATGTAAGACTCATCTGATCATGGAGGCTGGTGCCAAGATTTAAGAAGCAAAGCCTGGGTGGCCAGGCGATGTAGAGTGAGGCTCAATTGTTTGCATTGAGCCCCTGAGCTCGCTACAATACATATGAATCTGAGTTGTAGTGGAGACCACAGGATGTTGGAGATGTCGGGAATACAGGGTATCTGCGGAGGAAAGTAGAGGAGACTCAAGATGGGGGCCGAGTGTGCTTTACACTGCAGGCTGCTCTAGCTGGTTGCAGCTGAGATTGTCACCACAGACGGAGATCCTGGGCTGCAGCTACAGAATCTAATGGCTTCCAAGTTGGGTTTAAATCTTGCCTTGGTCCAAAGTTTCCTTGCTGTTCCCCTTTGCTTCACTTTCGGAGTCCAGGTGTTTGCTCAGGGCCATTGCATACTGGAATTACGTAGCTTCCTTTTCTAATTTACAGGGGCTCACAGCTGAGAGACTGCCTTGCGACTCAGTGAAGTCTTGGAACTTTGGACTTTTGAACAGTGTTGAGACTGCTAAGACCTTGGGGATTTAAAAAGATTTATTATATTTTAATTAAGTGTGTGTGTGTGTGTGCACGCATGTGTGTGTGTGTGTGCGCACACAGGTGCACACAGCACCCAGGGGAAGGTATCAGATCCCCCCTGGAGCTAGATTCACAAACAGTTTGATATGCCTAGTATGGGTGCTGGGAACTGAACTCCATCCTTTGTAAGGGCACTAAGTGATCTAAACTCCTAAGCCATCATCTTTTTGGCCCTCCTATGGAGACTTTTGAAGTTGGGCTAACTGCATTTTGCATTATGGGATGGACACAGATCTTTTGGAGGCAGAAGGCCAGCATTTTGAGTATTCGCTTCTTAGCGCAGGAAGCTGTTTTGGAGGCTGTAGCCTTTATACCAGTGGTTTCCAACCTGTGGGTCACGAATCCCAGGAGGTTGTCTATCAGATGTTTACGTTAGGATTCATTTCACAATCAAAATTACAGTTACGAAGTAGCAACAAAAATAATTTTATGGCTGGGGGTCACCACAACATGAGGAGCTATATTAAATGGTTGCAGCATTAGGAAGGTTGAAAACCACCGCTTTGTGTGGCAGTGTCTAGCTGGTTGGTAGGTCACTTATGGGCATGCCTGTGATAGTCATGTCTGCTTCAGGGTCCAGCCTATTGTCTCTATTCCCTGGTCAGTGGCCACATGAACAATCTGCTACCACATATTCCAGCACCAAGGACCGAGTTGTTTTGGTTTGCTTTATCCTGCTGTGATAAATTCTGACTCTCTGAAACCAGGTGCCAATATAAACCTTCTCTTTCCTAAGTTGTTTCTGTCAGGCATTTTATCATAGCAAAAGTAAAGTAATGTAACAAATGCAATACATTTGCCTGTTATTGATGTCTACTCCCAAGAGGTGGCAGTGTTTTCAATATTGACTGTTCTTCCTGCTAAAATCATATTTTTTTTTAAATATTTCACTTTCAAAACAAAGCCACTAGTGGTTTGTTCTTCATTCGTTCATTTGTTTCCTTTTTGAGACAGGATTTCCATGTAGCAGCCCAAAATCACTATGTAGCAGATGGCCTTGAACTTCAAGTCCTCTTGCTCCCACCTCTGAGCCCTGGGACTACAAGTGTGTGTCACCACACTCCATGTATACAGGGCTGGAGATGGCACCCAAGGTCCTGTGTGGGCCGGACAAGCATTGAGCTATGCCCACAGCCCCGCAGATTGTAGGTATTGTCATCCCCAACTTAGCTACTTAATGCTTGCTTGTATCAATGTTTCTTCAATTCTGTGCAGCCTCTAGTCCCCAACACAGTATTTTTCTATGCCATGAAACAAATGGCCACATTTTTATTACCTTAAAAACAACAAACAGTGTAGTTTCCACTTACTGGATGACAGGCGAGGAGTGCCTCGGTCTCCAACGAAGCAAACAGACTGGTGAAAGTCATGGGTAAAACCCACAACTCTGGAAATATCCTAAGGGCATATAGCAAATAAAGAAGAATTTATTCAAGAAAACCCAGTAAAAGTTGGTTAGAACAGTGGGAGCCTGTGGCTTTGAATCATGATTCTGATCCTCTCCACGGTCAACAGTGAGATGAACATGCCTCCACAGTTCGTGACCCACCTTCTCAGCTACATGCTGAAGTCCAGGTGGGCACAGAGGACCGGCCAGACGTTCTGCCCGTTAGCCAGTGTCTCCCTGTGGGGTTAGGATTCCATGTTAGGAAAACCACACCAAATGTAAAGGCTCCAATCATCTGTGTGCCAGCTTGTTTGTAGGAAGGAGGTTTCAGATGGGAGGCAGGCCAAGGAGGCCAGAGGCTAACACTTGCACCAAGGCTGTATACCCAAGGAGAAATCCAGAGGCTTTGTATCTCAAAGAGACATGGGCCTGTCAAAAATCCCAGTGTAGATGGGGAGTGAGATGGGCGGGCTCACAAAGCAGAGGAGCTTCTGGCTTTGCTGGTTGCTGTGGGAGGAAGAGTCTGGGTGGGTGGCTTCTGGTAGGTTCATGTTCCATACATGGTCCTACACCCACACACATACTGGAAGCACTAACTGGACTCAGTAGGTTAAGAAAAGACAGCACCCCCAAAATCTATCTCATCTATGAACTGTTGGAACATGGAACAGGATCTGGTCCTGCAGATCGGAAGCGGTGGGATCTCCATGACACAGGGCAACAACCGGATCTCAGAGAGGAGTCCCGGTGAGGATCCAGGATTGATGGTGTAGCAGAAGCCAGAGCCAATGACTCACTGCAATGACTGTTTGCAAGTAAAGATGAACACCAAAGGATGTGCTGTGGGACACACTGGGACGCACTGCAGCTTCCACGATGAGATGCTTTGGGTTTGTTTGTATTGGGGTTCTTTTTTTGGTTTCATTTTTTATTTCTCTTTTTATTTTCTTTTGGCGGGGGGCGGAGGGTTGCAAGGGGAGAGGGCAGATATGAAGGGATGGGGAGATGGGTGGAATTGGGGTGCAGGATGTGCAATTCACAAAGAGTCAATAAAAAGTCAAGAAAAGAAAGCATGAAGGTGGGAGACTGCTGTGTCCTCCTAAACTCAGAGTGAAAGGTCTCCTAATCAAGCACTAAGAGTCATGCTTTAAAGAGGCAAATAAGCTGTGTGGCTCCACCTTCATGAATGGGGTTATTTCTTCATTAAAAAGAAAAAAAAAAAAAGGCAGGAAAACAGGGTTCTGGCTCATACCTGGAGTCTCAGTTCTCAAGAGGCTGAGAGAGCAGGAGCACCATGAGTTCTAGGCCAGTCTGGACTGTGAAGAGATGGGAACTTGCTTCAAAATTTAAAAAAGGAAAAGAAAAGAAAAAAAGATAACCACATTAATCAATAATAGTGTCAAGAGCAGCAGCACTATAGAACAAAAGACTTAAGAAGGAGAGCTTAGCCTCTCTCTTCTACTGCGTGAGCATACAGTGTGCATCAGCACTTACCTCCCCAGGATCCAGTGCGCATGACCACTTACCTCCCCAGGATCCAGTGCGCATGACCACTTACCTCCCCAGGATACAGTGTGCATCAGCACTTACCTTCCCAGGATACAGTGCGCATGACCACTTACCTCCCCAGGATACAGTGTGCATCAGCACTTACCTTCCCAGGATACAGTGCGCATGACCACTTACCTCCCCAGGATACAGTGTGCATGACCACTTACCTCCCCAGGATACAGTGCGCATGACCACTTATCCCCAGGATACAGTGTGCATCAGCACTTACCTTCCCAGGATACAATGCACATCACCACTTACCTTCCCAGGCTTCATCCCAGGTGAGGATGCAATATCGTCCCCTCCAGAGGGCACAGCCACAAGGTGCCACACGCTGCTTGAGCTCCCTGAGAAACTGTCTCTGCAAGTAGGGTGGCCTCTGCCCCATTTCAGACCAAGTGTCCTTCAAGACCCTTTCCCTGGAGAAGGGCTGGCACCCTTAACTCTGTGACAGGGAGGGAAGAGAAGAGCAAAACATCCCAAGAGTAAACGTATCATGTCCTTAAAAACAGTGAGGTTCCTTTCCGCCTTCCCCGCTCCCGCCCCCTCTGAGACAGGGTTTCTCTGCAGCCTTGGCTCTCCACAGTCCACAGATTACAATTGTTTGTCTCATGAGGTGAAAGTGCCTATGTGAGAAACAGAAGTGCATGGGACAAAGCTCAGATGGGAACTCCAGCTAACTACCTCAGCTTTCCCAGTGGGTTTTTTTTTTTTTTCCTGGATGCTATAGTTGATCTGATTCAATTTCTTCTTTTACTTAGAAGCCTCATCCAAGGGGAGACGCTGCCTGGTACTTTCCTCCTCTGGAACTCCAGCTGGCTGCTTTAATGGGACATCCCTGCTTGATTTCTGATGGATGTTTTGAGTATCTGATCTGATGATGTTTCTCCCCACCTCTCCCCACTATTTTATTTTTAGCTTGTCGTATATTTAACACACTCATTCATTCAAAATGCTAAGTATGGCTGTTGTTGGCTCTCTGACCATACAGAACAAGTGTTCGTGGAGCTGAAGTTTAAGGTATTTTCAAAAGCTCATGGTTGGGAGTGGGGGCTGCAAAAGATGCCAGGGATTAGCTGTGGTTGGGAGTTGGAAGGAAAACAGAAACTAACAAAGGCCCATGAGCGTGCCACACATGGGAGAAGGTGGACTACGGAGTTAAATGGTAGCTGTGTCACCACTGATCTGGCTGGGCCCTTTGTCCTACTTGGATGATAGCACTATAAGCAACGGGTAGCTTTTGTAGCACTGGGCCCTTGAGTGCCAAAGGCTTATGGGTAGAAGTGAAAAGCTTGGATGCTTATAGACTTGAGAACCAAACACTATGTCTAGGTACTCAGACAGGAGGCTTATTGAACTGGGCTTTGGTTACCAATGACTGGCACTTGCCAACAGCAACAGCAGTCAGTAGGAATCAATGCCAGCTCCCAGCCTTGGGTGTCAGGACCCTTGGCCCCCAAGACTTGGCAGCTCTCTGGTACTCTTCCAGAACCCAGGGCTTGTAGTCCATGTTGACTTTGGATTTCTATAGCCTCTGACTTCTGCTGTCTTGGGCCACCTTTCTCCTTCTGTACTTCTAGAACCTTTGTTATCTCCACCAGCCCCACACTTTGCCTTCTGCTCCCCATCATCTCTGCCCCAGCCACCTCCTTGCACTATTGCTGCCGCCACCACGGTTTTCATGGCTACTGTGACTGTAAAGAATGGAGTCTACCTCTGGGTGAAGACATGCTTCATGCTTTCTCTAGCGTGCCCTTCCCTGCCCTGTAGCTGTTTGTCCATCATGTGGTTGATCTCCATGCCGGCTTAACGCAAACGGCATGCGTGTTTCTTCCTCCTTCAAGCAGCTGCCAAGATTGACAGCGTGTCCGCCCTGGTGTTTTCTTTTAAAACCCTGATTAAATTACTCTCAAGCTTTCTTCTGTGGTTGGCCTTCAATTTCTTTATTAATGAGACTAAGAATCTCATAATGGGACACTGAGTTCCATAGTTAACAGTGGCTAGTCCACCAGGACTCCCCCAGTTTTTTAAGTAACGCTATGGCTGAGGCAGGGGCTGCTGTCACTTCTGCAGCTTACCTCCACCTGTCGCCCCTTCATGACACCAGGTCAGCCTGTCCTGCCGATGACAAAATCACAAGTGGCAAGGAAATGTTGCCGCACCACGGGCCAGCACGAGGGACTGTCTCTAAGTGACTCACAGAGTGAGAGCAGCAACCCAGCTAGTCTGCCAGGAACATGGTATGGAGTGAGTGTGATGTCCCAATGTGGGGGCTGGAACACCAACGACAGCACAGCTTCCAAGCCCTTCCATCTGCTGCTCACAAGGTCTCGAGGAGAATGGGCCCCCTTCTCTAGCCTCTGCAAGGCCCAGAGCCGTCCCTCTCAGACATATATAAACTTGCTCCAAGCTTGTTTTGCTTGGGTTAAAGGCTCCTGTCACTAGTTCAGGCTGTGACTGGCACATGACCTTCTTAAGAGGAAGTCATTTTCAACAGCCTTGGTGACAATGTCCCTTATAGCTGGAGGTCAAGTCTTTCCAAACCGTTCCCTGCTCAAGGCTCCCAGGGTTAAATGACAGTCGTACATAAGCAAAGATGCTTCTAGAAAATACTTAAGAAATGCTCAGCAAACCTTAAAATGATGAATAGCATTTAATGCTGTTTGACGAAGCTTAATCCTAGCCCCAGTGCCTAAGGAGAGTTCTTTGGTTTATCAACACACAGTCTCTGGAGAGCTTTGGTTTCTCTCAATGGCCCCAACAGAAAGAATTGTGACGTGTCCAAGCTCGTGGGACAAATTGAATCAGGGTTCACCTGAAAGAGGGAGTGGGGATTGAAAGTAGGGTACAGAGACACAAGAAATAATGAGTCAAGTCGAGAAATGTCTGATCAAGACTCTCTTTAATGCGGACGAGTAAGACTTTATATAGCAAGGTCAATAGGATCTATTCTGATCCCTCTCTGCCTAGCTCCCAAGGCAAAAAGAACACAATAGCCTGAGTAGCTCCCTGTAAGAACTTCTTATTACTGAGTAGCTCTCTGAAAGGATTTCCTTAACCCTCCAAGTGTTTCTCAGTAGGGACTTCCCTACTTCTTTCGGAGGTAAATAGTCCAAGGATGGCCTGGAACACAAAGACCTCCTGTGGCAAAGCTCAGCAACTGGAAGGTCACAGCCTGCAGCCTAAGCACAGAATTTCTGACATGGCAGAATTTAGCATGGCTCCCCACAGAATTGGAACCTGCTGGTCAGGGAATGAGAAGAAGAAAATGGAGTGGACAAATCCCTTCATTTGGGATTTGGCTTTGAAGAGGAAACAGGACGGTGGTGGCTGGGAGTATAGTCAAGGAAACCATGTCCTGAAGTCATGGCCAATAAGTGAGCGTTCCATTCACTCAAGCCACTTAGCTCAGCGGGTGCCAAAACCTGTGCTATACACTGAGGAAACAAAGCTGAATAGGACTGAGGCCCCAGGTGACAGGCGGCTAGCTGTACACACGGTTCTCTCATGTACGCTGAACAAGACAGATGGCCTTGAGTATGGCACACAGGACAAAGGATGTCTTGCTTGGTTTTTTGTTTGTTTGTTTTGTTTGTTTGTTTGTTTGTTTGTTTTTGGGTTTTTTTGAGATAGGGTTTTTCTATGTTAGCCTTGGCTGTCCTGGACTCGCTTTCTAGACCAGGTTGGCCTCAAACTCACAATGATCTACCTGCCTCTGCCTCCTGAGTGCTGGGATTAAAGGCGTGTGGCACCACATCCTGCCGATGTCTTGCTTGTAGTAGGAAATTTTTCTACTATGCTGATTTTGGCTGAACAGGGTGTTTGGTTTGTGCTGTTGCTTTGGTGTGTGTGTGTGTGTGTGTGTGTGTGTGTGTGTGTGTGTGTGTGTGTGTGTGATAGAGTGCATGTGTTGCTCAGAGGACAACCATGTAGTTACAGAGATTAAATTCAGGTTGTCAGGCCTGTGTCAAGTGCTTTTAGCTGCTGAGCCATCTTGCTGGCAGGTGAAGAGGTTTTGAGGTAATAAAACACTGGACCTGGAAGAGAACAGAGATGCCATCTAATTCCAGCCCTTCATCTTACAAACATGGTAACATGAGTTCCTCAGAGGCTAAGAAGCTTGCCCAAGGACACATCCGGCCAATGGCCGAGTCCGGGAGAGAGCTCTTATCTTCTGCTTCCCTGCAGAGAATTTTCCATTGCCCTGTGCCAGGTTATGCACACAAGCGTCACTTCTGCATTCTAAGCTCCCATACCTTAGCCACTTCTTTAAATGGCAATGTTAGTGAATTCCACGAGGCGGTGCTTATTTTCCATATTCTGCCAATTAACTGTGGTTTGGGGATAATCCATTCCAAGTCCCTGGGTTATAAAGTGTGGCGTCAGCTAACATTTTTTCAAGGTAATTCATTCCAAATCTTGCATCAATTACACCTATTATAGCTCAGTCTTCGAGTTAAAAAAAAAAAAATCAATAGTGCTATTTGTCTATTTGTCCCCCCCACCCCACCCCCGAGTGGGAGGAACTGTTTGTCTCCTGTTTGAAGACTTGATCTTACTATGGAGCTCTGAAAATGTCCAGAGCTGGCCTCAAACTCACAATGGTCTGCCTGCCTCCATCTCCTGAGTGCTGGCATTAAAAGGCTGCAGCACCACACGTGGCTCTGGGAATAACTATATATGGCTTCAGGCTGGTCACAGGATTGAAATAGAGACCCCGGGGAGTCAAAAGGGTCAGGCTAGAAGGAGCTCCATCATCACTTGGTGGGTGACAAGCAGGAGCAGAGCAGAGGTCCCACCCCCTCCACCCCGCTTCCCAGCAGTCTACACTGGGCCACCACTGTCTGGAAACTATGACGTTTGTTTGGAAGCCAGGAGCACTTTCCACTGCCTCTAAAATGGATTACTTCCTTAGTCAACAGCACATCCAAAATAAGAAATCAATTTGCCATTGTTCAAACAGCCATTTCCATAGCCAAGACTTCCGGCTATCTGCCTCTGCCTCACAAATCACTCTGTCAAAGAGGCAAAGACACGGTGTAGAGGATCCTTCCCTTCAATATGGGCCAGTTTGCATTTAGACAACATGGCCCTGATATGGCTTTCTGGTGTGGGTCAAGATGGCCAATGTTGGACAGCTGCGGGACAAAGCAAAGGCTGACATTAAAAGCCTGCCGATCCCCAAAGTAAGCAGTGATGTGACCTGTTTGTGCCAGACACTAATTTTGTGTGCTTCTCTATAAACCTTGTGGCCTGTGTGCCTGTCTGTATGTTTGTGTGTGTACCCAGGTATCTTCCAGTCTAGTGGCCGCTGTGGCTGTAAATACAATGTTTCCTACCTACTGCTGATTCCCGGAAGTCTCTTTAACCTCTGGCCGTTCATAACCCTCTTCTGCTCCTGGCTTTGGAGCTTGCACCTCACACACACTCTCTTGCCTAACAGTGCAGATCTGGGCCAACTATTAAACATATGAGCTAGAAAGTATGGGCGGAGGAGAAGAAGAAAAGAGTTCCTTTTATCCTTATAACAGATGTACAAGAGGAAGACAAACAGAAGTGTACTAGCGTATGTCCCCTGTATTTGTGAGAAGAAACCCGGAGGTAAATGGACTCTCAAAAGATGTAGCTTAGTAGAACTCAGGCTTAGTGGGATTATTAACAGACAGACCACACTAGGGGCAGCGAAAGGGGAAATGCAAATATGTGGGAAAGTAATTACCATAGAGATCTCTTCATTACACAGCATGCCCTAGTGTGGGCTCCAGGTCTGAAATCATCTCGGCTGATCATTTTAGTCACTGTTGGCAGAGAGGAAAGGAAGAACTTTACAAAGTTCCAGGGGAAAGGTAGAAAAGTGTCACATGTATGTTCCTCCTTAATTGTTTTTCGGCTCAAAATAGTCCTTATGTCAAAGTGGCATATTTGGGGGGCGTGTACTCTGATGTTCTTTCATGGTTCTGTATTACAGACAAAGCTTAGCAAATGAAACCCTGAATGCCCGGCCCGCCGGGGTTCGACTAACGCTCAGGAGGAGAATTTTCCTGTATAGGGACCAAACACAAGACACGAAGAAAGGGGCAAGTCTGCATTCTGATCAAACCCCGTTTATTGAAAATTTTCACAGAGTTTATGTAGGCACAGAGGCATTGGTATTTGTGTAAGCAAGAGTTGCTCTGGATACCTAACTCTGGAATGCTCTAGCAGGTAGGTATCTACCTTTATAGTTGCTAATTGCAGGAGAGAAATTCCAGGAAAGTCGTGAAGGATCTGTCTGGTTAGTCAGGAAAAAGCTCCCGGAACTGCTGCTCACAGGCAGCTGGCCTTTAATCTGATCTTATCAGTAGTCCCACCGGAAAAGGAGTAGCTCGGGGGTCTAGAATGACCAGCCCACACAATAAACCACAACAGGTGTCTAACTGCTGACCCATGACAAGGTCAGCTGGTTTCTGGTGAATGGCAGACTGCTGGAGAAATAGGAACGTAGGTTCTGACAAGATGGAAGAACATTGGCCATGTAGCCCCTCCCCTACAACTGAATGTGCTTGCTCAGCACCCCCTCCTCTCTCTGTTTGCAACTTTCCCACCTATAAAACAAGGAAGCGGAGTAAGACAAAGTCTAATGTCCTTTCCACGCTGACAGCCACTCTCTGAAATGCTCCTCAAATGGCTGTGGGCAGACGGCTGCAGCAGCAGCCAGGAGCTTCTCGGAGATGCAGAGTGTGGGGCCCTGGCCCAGTTCAAGGGATGGAACAGTATGTTGATGCCCGTGTACTTAAGACTTGGCTTTAAAATTGAGCCTGGCCCTACAGACTCTTGAAGTTGTCTCTGCAAAGGTTCAGTTCTGTTCCTCTCCTTAGCCTGTAGGTGTCACCAGAGAGCTGACATCATACTCGTTGAAGCAGTTTGATTTGCTTCCAGCTTTTCAAAGAGCATTCTCTTTAGCTTTCTGACCTGATAACCCATGAAAGCTTGGCATGTATTTTTAAAGCTACCCACACTGCAGACATTTAAGGTCCTGCCGATTTACAAAAGACCTGAATCCAAGGGCCTCTCAGCAACCCGCACTAAATACTTTTAATAAACAAAAACTCCTGTGTGTTCTCTTTGTTTTTATGTTTTAAGACAAGATCTCACCAAGTCTGGGCTGGCTGAAAATGAAGCTGAACTTGACCTTGAACTTGTGATCCTCCTGACTCCTCCTCCCAAGGGGCTGGTATTCTGGGTGTGTGCCACCACCCTCACCTGTGTCAAATACAGTGCTTATGCCTGCAGGCAAGCACTCTAGCAAGTGAGCGACATGCCCAACCCCTCCTTTTATTAATTTTTGCAAATTTAGATAGGATTATGTTGGATGTTTCCACTCTAACAATCTTCTCCTAGAATATTCGTGAAGGTATCAATGTCATACTTTATTTTTTTTTAAGATTTGCTTTATTTTATTTATATGAGTATTTGGGCCATATTTCTGTGCTTCATGTGTGCACCTGGTACTCAAGACTGGAAGAGGGTGCCAGAGGCATTGGAACTGGAGTCATAGAAGGCTGTGAGCCATCATGTGGGAGCTGGGAACTGCACCTGGGGTCTACTACAAGACCAGCCTGTGCACTTACCTGTTGAGCTGTCCCTCCAGCCTCTGTGTTATACTTTTATTGTCAACCCCACAGATTTAAATGAAAGTGATCACCTCTCCCACGCTATCCAAACTATTATTTATACACTGCTTCAGAGTTTGCAGACCACGTTTAATTGAACTTATTTTTTTAAGCTCTCATAACTAAAGGTGTGTCGGATACATCTATTTATAACAACGGCCCTGAAGCCATGGTTCATCCAAGAATTTGTGGAACCAAGATCAGAATCTAGGTCTTTCAATCCCATATTCCTGTCAAATAAAATTTTATAGGAGACATTGATTTGGACTAAGCCCAACAGCCAAACCAATATGAAATTTAATCTCGGTAGCTGGCCTTTATTTAGTTCATTGTAGGAGGCTCTGTAACCAATTCTCTAATTAAGCTCTAACCAATTAAATTGTCTCTCGCAGTTCCCTTTTCTATAAATGTCAGATTACATTCTTGGTTGGAGCTCCTAGAATCTGCTCCAGCTTTGGAAGCAGCCTGATCCTTGAACCATTTTTTGGCTTTGGCTTTTTCTTTTGCTCGCTTTTGTTTGCTGTTCCTTGCTCAAACTAATTTTTCTAAATGTAATTGGTCACAGAAATTTTCCCCTCAACATTTCATAATCTTTCTATTGTACCAACGACCTCCACTAATTATAGTAAACATTCTGACCTCTAATCGCGCCAAGGTGTCGTCATGCACCGTTGAGAAGTTTCATGTGACAATTTAACATCTTGATTTTTGTCTTAAAATTATTTATGATGATGGTGTGTGTGTGCGTACGTGTGTGTGTGTGCACGCACGCGTGTATGGATGTGTGCATACCACAGTGTGCATTGGAAGTCAGAGGACAACTTAAGGTATAGGGGACGGGCTACATGGCCAATGTTCAGCCATCTTGTCAGAACCTAGGTTCCTATTTCTCCAGCAGTCTGCCATTCACCAGAAACCAGCTGACCTTGTCGTGGGTCGGCAGTTAGACACCTGTTGTGGTTTATTGTGGGGGCTGGTCATTCCAGACCCCCGAGCTACTCCTTTTCCGGTGAGACTACCGATAAGATGATATTAAAGGCCGGCTGCCTGCGAACAGCAGTTCTGGGAGCTTTTCCCTGACTAACCAGATCCTTCACGACTTTTCTGGAATTTCTCTCCTGCAATTATAGCAGCTGTAAAGGTAGATACCTACCTGCTGGAGTTAGGTATCCATAGCAACCCTTGCTTATGCAAATACCCATGCCTCTGTGCCTATATAAACTCTGTGAAAATTTTCAATAAACAGGGTTTGATCAGAATGCAGACTTGCCCCCATTTCTTCGTGTCTTGTGTTTGGTCCCTATACAGGAAAATTCTCCTCCCAAGCGTTAGTCGAACCCCGGCGGGCCGGGGCATTAAGGGACTTGATTCTCTCCTTTCATTGCAGTAGGACACCAGGCAAACAGGAATTACTGGTATTGTTGAGGGAAAGGATGGTGTTACAAGACAGCTGATAATAAGGGGACCCCAGCAAGGGAATCAGACAAGCATGGGAAAAATGGGTGCCTCAACAATTGTTTCTTTGTTTTAAACATTTAAAAGTCTAAGTGAAATGAGGAGACTTTGAAGTTTGGAGTTTACATCTTGCTTATATTCCATGCAGTGGAGGTGTCTTCATTCTAGCAATTTCTCATTGATCTGTTTTATTTTTAATTGGTCTTTCTGTGGTGTGTGTGTGTGTGTGTGTGTGTGTGTGTGTGTGTGTGTGTGTGACGCGCAGCTGCAGTAGGCAGCTTGAGAAAAGAGAAAGACATCACTCATTCTCTGTCTTCCCTCTGAGACAGGGTCTCTCATGAACCTGGCACCAGGCTGGCAGCATATCCTAGCCATATTTCTGTCTCTGCCCGCTACAGCGCTAGGGTTACAAGCATACAAGGCCACCCCCAGATGTTTGCATGACTACTGGAGATTCGAACTCGGGCCCTCCTGCTTTTACAGCATGTGCCTTTACCTTTTGGGCCATATAAATGTGAGACCCTCACCTATAGATCACTAGCTCTGTTTCTTTTCCAGTCCTAGTAGCTTGCCTCTCCTTGCTGTGCATGCTGGGGTCTCTGGACATGGCCGAAAAACAGCAAAGACAACTTGATGCTTCACTTTATTTTTAAATTTTGAATTTGTATTGCCATGTTTACACTTCAAATGTTTACGTTTGGCAGGCGAGGTGGCACACGCCTGTAATCTCAGCACTTGAGGAGGCAGAGGCAGGCGGGTCACTGTGAGTTTGAGGCCAGCCTGTTCTACAAAGTGACAGAGAAACCCTGTCTCAAAAAAGAAAAGAAAAGAAAAGAAAAGTTTATGTTCACATCTATTTATTTCACATTGTTGACAGAGGCCTTAATGGGAAGACCCCAAAGCCCATTAAAAGATTTTACTGTATGTAAGTATTGAATTTTCTGTGTTTACTAAAATAGTTGTGTATTTTTTCCCTGAGTTTGCTAATGTGAAAAACTGTAATTGTGGATTTTTATTATATTAAACCAAGTTTGCATTTCTAGGAAAACTCCAACTCAGCCTAATATATAATTCTTGATGCTTTGTGCATTCTGTCTGCTAAAATGTTGCTTGTGGCTTTTGTATTTATGTCGGTGGGTGAGACGGGCCTGGAATCTTTTCTGCTCTCCCATCCTTTTTGTCTCATTTCATTATGCAAGCGATTTAAGTTCCACAAAATGACACGGGTGGGTGTTTCCTCACTGCCATGCTCTGACGCTGCCTGGGGGACTCTCATGTGCGTTCTCTGAGTGCTAGGGTTCACCCTAAAGTCACTGAGGGCTGCTTCCGTTGTGGGAAGCGGGTTCGATGCGTTCCATTGTCTTGGACTTACTGCACTATTCGGGTCTTTCTCTTGGCTGTACTTCCACAGATGCTTTAAGCTGCAGTCTCACCTAATTTCCCTAAATTGCATTGGCCTAAACTTGCTTATGATAGTCTTTTGCTATGTTCTTCTGTGTTGCTGCTTCTCTTCTCTGCCCTCGGTCACATTCCTAATACTTTTATTTGCTGTGAAACTATTCCTTTGGATTAGCCATTTTTACGATTCATTTATGGTTCTAAGGACTGAACTCAGGTCTTGCTTATTGTGTTCCATTCGCACTGTGCCCCTGAGCTACATCCTGGTATCTTTGAGGTTTGTATTTTGAAAAGGCCTTGCTAAATTACCTAGGTAGGCCTTGAACTTGTGACCTTCCTGTCTCAGCTTCCTGACTAGCTGAGATTGCAGACGTGTGTCACCATACCCAACTTATTTGTCACTTTAAAGCTCCATGACCAGGAAAAAAAAAAAAAAGACAATCTAGGAAGGATTACACTTCCTCATCCCTGTCCGGGGCAGGAACCTGGAGGGAGGAACTGATCCAGAAGCCAGGGAGGAACACTTTTCATTGTGTTTTTATACAGTGAATGAGCTGCTGTGTTTTGCCAACAAGTTCAGCAAATGAGCACAACCCTTTCATCTGTGCACTTCCTGTCACTGTGTAGTAGTCTCCCTGGGTGGTCAGTGTTCTACTGAAAGGTAGTGACAAGAAGATTTCTGTGATCATAAGGACCACATTTGTAAACATGTACACCTTTTTCTCTTGTACTTTATGCAGAGAATGCAAGGCAGATCCTGTTAGCACCTGCTAATCATGGTAAATGGCCTCATACATGGTAGCTACCCAGTCAGCACATGGTAAGTGTGGCGGTTTGAATGAAAATGTCTCTCATAGACTCGTAAGGAGGAGCATTATTGAAGGTGTGGCCTTGCTGGGTGGGCGTGGCCTTGCTGGGGTAGGCGTGGCCTTGTTGGAGGAAGTGTGTCTCAGGGTGTGAGCTTTGAGGTTTCAGAAGCTCAAGTCAGGCCCAGCATCACTCTCTCTTCCTGCCGCTTGCTGCCTCTCCAGCACCATGTCTGCCTGTGTGCAGCCATGCTCACCGCCATGATGATAATGGACTACACCTCAGAACTGTGAGTCAGGCCCAATGAAATGTTTTCCTTTGTGAGACGTGCTATGGTCATGGTGTCTCTTCACAGCAATAGAAACCCTAACTAAGACAATAAGTGAAAACATAAATAAACAGGCTATGAGGACTGTCCATACACTTCCCTATGGATAGGGCACAAGTTTCTGCAAGGAAAGAGTGCTGACTACTAGCGCCCACTAAAATGAGTCTGCCTTTGTCCATTGCAGAAGTATGAGGTCTGTTTTCAGGACCACAACCATGTCGCAAGGAGTGAAACCCAGGTGGATGATGAGGGCCATGCACTGCCCTCTCTGTTTACAGAGAACAGAGCTTGGGGAGTCAAGAAATGGCCCCCAGCGAGGACTATACAGGACCAGAGAGGCAAATGAACCAAGCAAGGGGCCACCAAAGTGTCACCAGCTCTTTGGGGCCACACACATGCAGCTATTGAACAGCCTACTTAGACCTCTGTCCGGTTTAAACCTGTCTGTATTTTTCTACCCATGGCCTAGTTCTGCAGAAGCCATGGAAAGCCTTGGGTCTGAGCTTCTGAGGGTGTCTGGAGGGGGAGGGGCTGAGATGGGTTGGGGGTGGGGGGGGCAGTACAAGAGAATGCTACGGGAAGGGGAGGGGTTGGGAACAACGGGGTGGGGGGAGGGCTACAAGAGACTGCTGTGAGAAGCTTTTTGCTTATTCAGTCACCTCTTCCAACCAGAAGATCTTTCCAGAGCTCATCCTTGCCAAAGGGTCTTGTTATGATTCTCCTGGGCTAGTAAACAGCTGCAGGGTAGGGAAGACTTCTACTTCTAGCCTCAAGAATCCTTACCGGAATTACGCACCTTCTGACATACTTGGAAAATTGCAAATTGCACAATGGGTTTTTTTTTTTTTTTGAAACCTATCATTTTAGACATTGGACAACATGTAACTCGAAGGCTGTGATCCCTGAGCAGAGGGGAGCGAGTGGGGAGCTCGACCTTGGCTTGGATTCTTTCTCTACGGCATCCGGAGCAAAGCTGCATTGAACAGCTGTGCGGAGGTGAGGGTTGATGCCTGGAGACGACTTTCTCCGTACTTGAAAGAAGGGACAGACCCAGAGAAAGCTCCAGAAAGGTGCATAGGCATTCTTTTGAAGCCTCGGCAGTTCCGCTTTGATCAGCACATATGTGAAGCTCATGTAGCTGGTACAACTTCTTTTTTCTTTTTTTAAAAAAAGATTTATTTATTTACTTTAAAAAATATATTTTATTGATTTATTCATATTACATCTCAATTGTTATCCCATCCCTTGTATCCTCCCATTCCTCCCTCCCTCCCATTTCCCCTTACTTCCCTCCCCTATGACTGTGACTGAAGGGGACCTCCTCCCCCTGTATATGCTCATAGGGTATCAAGTCTATTCTTGGTAGCCTGCTATCCTTCCTCTGAGTGCCACCAGGCCTCCCCATCCAGGGGACATGGTCAAATTATTTATTTACTTTTATGTATATGAGTGCTATATCTGCATGTCAGAGGAGGGCATCCCAGGATAGATGGTTGTGAGCCACCATGTACTTGCTGGGAATTGAACTCAGGACCTCTGGAAGAGCAAACAGTGCTCTTAACCATTGAGCCATCTCATCAGCCCCGGCTGGTACAACTTCTAAGGAAAGATCTATGATGAGAGCCCACAATACTAACTCCACTGGGACTTCTTCAAGGTCTCCTCCAGGAGATTAAATGTTCTTCAAGAAAGTTCTGTTACTTTTACTTGGTTCAGGGGGATGAATAACAAGGATCCAACAGGCAGAACCCACCTTAGCACCAAATTGAAGAGTTATAGATCATTAGCTTTGGCAGAGGCCACTTCCAAACACCCTAGCCTTGACTGTGGTGTGTGGCTACTAGGAGCCGGTCTCATGCCTATCTGTAATGAAAAGGAGCAAGGGGAAATACAAAATGTACAGTTGGAGGTGAAAAGGAAGACCAGGAAGTGCGGACAGATTAAAGAAAAGCCTGATGCTAAATTGGATAAAGGAAATGGTGGCCTCAGAGCAAGACCACACCCGACTAAACTTTCAATATGTGAAAAGGAATGAATCAAAGGATTTTTTTTTTTTTGGTAAAGCTTAGGGTTAGGTGTAGGGGTGCAGTGGGAAGGCAGGGAATGGTGGATGTCTGAGTTCATGGCCAGCCTGGTTTACAGAGTGAGTTCCAGGACAGCCAAGCCCAGGCAGCAAAGGAAACCATTAAAAACCGAGTTGGTCCCAATAGGATGTCCTCCCCTCTGTCCCAGTTTCCTGGTTAGTGAAGACTTTCGTGGGACATGCCCCTTGGGCTAGTATGCAGATATAAGTAAGTATATACCATTTGATTCTTTCTGCTTCTGGGTTAACTCACTCATTATGATCATTTCTAGCTCAATCCATTTGTCCACAAATTTCGGGAATTCCTGTTTTTAGTAGCTGAGTAATATTCCATAGTGTAAATGTACCACAGTTTCTTTATCCATTCTTCTACTGAGGGACACTTAGGCTGTTTCTATGATCTGGCTATTATGAATAAGGCTGCTATGAACATGGTTGAGCAAATTTTCTTGTTGTGTGCTGGAGCATCTTCTGGGTATATTCCAAGGAGTGGAATAGCTGGGTCTTGAGAAGCATGGGAAAATAGCAAAATAGAAGGATCCAGAGGGTCCTAGAAACCTACAAGAAGAACATTATGATAGGCAGATTTGGGCCCAGAGATCCTGCTCAAACTATGGCACCAGCCAAGGACAATACGGGCCATAAACTTTGAACCCCTACCCAGATCTAGCCAATGGACAGGGCATTCTTCACAATTGAGTGGAGAGTGGGAACTTTCACACGTACTCTGGTGCCTCATATTTGACCGTGTCCCCTGGAGGGAGAGACCTGGTGGCACTCAGAGGAAGGATAGCAGGCTACCAAGAATAGACTTGATACCCTATGAGCATATACAGGGTGAGGAGGCCCCCCTCAGTCACAGTCATAGGGGAGGAGAGTAAGGGGAAAATGGGAGAGAGGGAGGAATGGGAGGATACAAGGGATGGGATAACAATTGAGATGTAATATGAATAAATTAATAAAATAAAAATTTAAAAAACCGAGTTGGTGAAAATGTATTTGTCTCTCTCTTCCTGCTGCCTCTGGATCCAGATGTAGAGCTCTCAGCTCCTTCTCCAGCACCATGTCTGCCTGCACGCTGCCATGCTCCCCACCATGGTGATACTGGGCTAAAACCTTTGAACTGTAAATCAGCCCCAGTTAAATGTTTTCCTTTATAAGCGTTCCCTTCCTCATGGTGTCTCTTCACAGCCATAAAACTCTAACTAAGACACCTTTCTCTTGTTAGGTACAAACATGAGCACTTACTTTCGGCTGAGATCAAGGGCAGCTCAAAGCCATTCTCTCGTGAATGGTCCCAGAGGGTTGTTCTGCTTGGAACCTGTTTCCTTTGGTGACCACCAAATCTGGCTTAAATGCCATGTTTCTGCTGTGATTTGAGTGCATCCCCCACAGAGGCATGCATTGGAACCTTGATTGCTCAATGTGGCAGTTTGGGGAGGTGTCTGGGTGACAGGGGCAGAGTCCTCATGGATGGGTCCCGCTAGAGGTCCCCTTCTCAGGACTGTTTACTGATTGTGGGTTCTGGCCACATTCTTGGCCTCTGTTGCACAGACCCACTTGTCCCCTTCCTTCTGCCATGAGTTGAAGCAGCACAAGCCCTTTGCCAGATATGGCTGCCCAGTTTTGGACTTTCAGTACTACAGATAAACCTCTTTTCTTTATAAATCTACCACATCTCAGGTATTCTGTAACAGCAACGGAAAACAGACTAAGATGTGTTCTACCACATAATCAGTCTGGATGTGTGTGTGTGTGTGTGTGTGTGTGTGTGTGTGTGTGTGTGTGTGTGTGTGTGTTGGATGTTTCCAAGAGCACTGAGATGGCTTTGCATGGACAGCACATGCTGTCCTCACTGGAAAGTAATCAGATTGCCTTACCATCCCTCTCCACAGTCCCTGGGTTTTCATGAGAAAAAGATGCTATGGACCACATGTTCAGTGACATGTATTTCAAATGTTTGCTTTATTGAAATTCTTTTTTTTACAAAAGGTCTGAAGTATTGTAGGCCTGGTTTCCATTAGTCCCTGAAATACAGTCCATGGTCATGTCCATGTCCTCGTAGGTGGGTCTGTAAACTAATCGACTTTTATTTTTATGGCTAAAATACTTTTCAACATTGCTTTTACAGACATTAAAACTGAACTTATGTTTCCCCCACGTAAAGACCAAGTAAGAAAGTTACCTGAGTCTTCATCACTGGGGTAAGTGGATTCTTTCCCGGAATTCTCAAAGTGATGTTTACATACTTTTAAAATACCTGTTTTTTTTTAAAAAATATAACCTTTAGTATATATTTTAAACCATAACCATTGTGATGTGCTGAGCTACGTAATTAGGAGTGCAATGCTTATACAGGTATACACACATTGGCTCTCAAAGAAGATGCATGAGTCCATGCATGTTATGTAAACATAACAGTTGGTCAGATCGTGAGAACAGTAGTGAGTAACGCATATTGCAAGCAAGGACGACCAAGATCACATACTGGCTTAGTGGCCAGCCGGGGTCTTTGGGGGGTGGGGGGAGGCAGGGAACCATACCTGGAGGTTCCTAGGTCTTCCTGACCCCATCAGGGTAATGCTCACCTCATAAGGTATGTGATTGTGTCTGTGACTCTACTGTAGCCAGGCAGGTCTGCACTCAGTTGCTGCCCTTTAGCTCCCCCGGTTCTAGAAAGCGTGTGCAATCTCGTCCAACCTCCCCCTTGTATCAACAGCAGAATGCATTCTCCTTGTGAGCAGGAGGGGAGTGCAGCTCACAGGCTTAAAGAGGCCTTCAGGAGTTTAGCAGGATTGCGTTCCTCTGAGCACAGGATTATATTTAAAGAGGCCTGGGAGGCACAATGTCACCAACTGCCCCGAGACACAGTCTTTAATGACCGACGGGCTCAGATTAACATGTAGCTTCAAGTCCTCCCTCCCGTGTGGATGTTTGATTTAGAAACCCATCATGTCTGATCTTACACGTGCTCGCTGTAGGATTTAGGGGGAGCATACAACTTTTTGAGAACCAACATCTACAGCCCTGAGCTCATTGCTCAGGCCTATCAAGGGCCTGGCCAGAACACCAACCTCATCTCAGTCTTGGTCATCCTTGGTCTTCTAGCTCAGAAGCCAGATGACTGGGCCAGGTGAGCAGTACCTGGCCCGGTTGACCTGCCTTGTACCAACACAGCAAAGCGGATAAGGAAACTCAGCACCCAAGATATGATGTAGCACTGCACGGTAGTTATTCCCCTCCCTTCCCAGCTCCAGTCAGGGTTTCCTTAGGCGACTGGCATTTCTTATGTCTCCCATACCTCTCTCTACCTCTTCCTCAAACTCACATATAGCAGGAAGAGGCAGAGGAGCAGAGAGGAAACACAGTCAGTAAGGGTTTCCACTTGCAGGGGGAGCGGATGGTGAAACTGAGAGTTGAGAATTATCTGCAAAGTAAATGACCCACGACACCTCCTACCTCTGTTCTTATCTATGGAACCATATCAGCGTCAATCATCGATCGGTAACCAAGAGACCAAAGGGAACTTGGATCCCCAGGCCCCATGGATGGTCTCCAGGTAGCTGAGCGCATTGCTGGTTCAACTGCTAAGGGCACCCCATGTAGAAACCTTGGTGGAAGGGAAAGAGAATGTAGGTCACACTGAACACTTTGGAGTAGTATTCTGAGTGGAGAGTGACAACAGGTCACCTTGAACCAGAGGAGGGCCAACTGGCAGCAAGGGTTGGGTGGTGTTGGACCAGGCACAAGCCATGGTTAGGTAGCTCCAAGCGATCCCCCTACCGCAGAGACACAGGAATGTGGCTCAGCGGCAGTGCCCTGGCCTTGGGCTGTGCCCACTCTCAGAGTGTAGTACAAGTCACCCCAGCGTCCTCAGCATGCCCACAGTTTGTCACTCCCCACTTGGAGAACTGGCAGTGGAAGATGGAGCTCTCGGTACCCTTGCAGTTCACGTCATCCATCCAAATCCTCCCTGTGCCTGTGAAGAGAGGCAAACACAACTCCTTAGCAGTGATTAGGGAAGCTGAATGGAGGAGAAAAAGGGAACATGCCTGGATGTGACGGGACCACGGCCTGGCTGTCCCTGCAGGCACTTCTCAAACCTGCCCTCCGCCATCTTCCCTCTCAGTGATCCACTGAGAAGGATCCTTATGTATAAGGTTAGCTTCCTATAAGTGGAGTAACAACAACAGAGGGTATGGGTGTTTGGACCCTCTATGGATTATGAACCTCTATGCTTTGGGGTAGATAGTAAGAAACACATAAAGTCCTAACAAATTCCCACACTGGTTCCAGGACCTCACCTTGTGCAGCCAGAGGACTGACTATTCTAATGCCAGGTGACAATGAGCACTGGCTTCTGTGACATGGGGCGAAGGACATAGATACTAGCCGCTCCCTTAGCAGTGCCCCCACACACTTGTGAGAGTGGCAGCTTGGCTTGTCAAATAACTATGCTCCAAGGGGATTGGCCTTCCAGAGACTGGACACCAGCCCGTCTTGGTGGAGCCCCAGGCTATGCTTACAAGTGTCCACATCCTGCAAATGAGTTTGGGATGGGCAGCCTTGAGAAAACAGGCTCAGAGAGCAATTGGTATGAGATTACACATCTTATAACTTGTAGAGACTTATTTCAAACTCAAATCTTGCTACCCACCCACCTATCCCCAGGCTCACACTTGATAACTGACTCGTCCTACCACTGAGATACAGAATCTTGAAGCCGTTATGAATGAACAGTTTGGCAAAATCTAATCAGAAGGGTGGTGTTAGACAGACCGTGGATTATCCAGTGGTCAAGAACTGAGGTTTTCAGTACCAAATTGCTACGTGGTCCCATTCATGAGCCCAAGATCCCATGGTATTCGAAATATAAAGGATCCCCAAATTTGACATTATAGTCAGGCATCCTCAAGCCATGAGTCATTAGGTTAGCCCCTCAAACACAGCATCCCTAAAACTTGAGTCAGCCTCATTCATCCAGCTGTAATGAGTTGACCTTGCTGGTGTGAAGGTGGCCACATATGGAGAGCCTGGAGCTTTAATAGGCTGTCACAGAATAGCATCAAAACCCTGAATGGTATGAACCTGGCTTCCTTCTGAGAATATCGGGAGTTAGGGAAGCTGGGCTAACTTTCCAGAGCAAATAGAGGGCTTGCCTAGCAGTCTGTGGGAGAAGGGAGCAGGCTGTGCAGTCACCCCATGCTCCTACCGATGAGCTGGGCAGCAGGAGGGTGGTGGGTGGTGATGGGTATCTTCTGCTCATGCCTATGCCTGGCTCCTGATGCTGAGGGCCTTCTAGTAGGATGCTTGGGGCCTTCTACTATGGAAGCAGTAGTTTTGCTACCCAAAGTGAGGCCCTGGACCTCGGCGTTTGTATCCCCAGAACTTGTAAAATATGCAGAACCGTGGGTACTGCTCTGTCCTGCTAAGGCAGAATCTGCATTTTCACAGAGGTTGAACTCTGCAATTTCATAAGCCCTGGTAACGGAAACAAAAACTAGGCTATGTCGGGGAGGGAGGGAGCGTGGGGGGGGGGGGAGGGCATGCTTCACCCCAGGGCTCAGCGTCTTCTGCAGTTGGGGTGGGGTTGGAATTCAGTTTTCAAAGTGGGAAGAGTGTCCCAGGATATGGGACTTTTCCTGGAAACCTGGTAAATCTTGGGCAAACCTGGACTGCTGGCCACTCCAGCTTTCTTCCTTACCTGTGAGGTCTATGATGCCTCCTATAGTTTGACTCTGAAGTGCCTCCCTCCCAGAGTCCTTTTTTAAAGCATTTGTTTCCTTCTGGTAGCTTTGTTTTGGGGGAGGCTGGGGGAACCTTTAAGAGGTGGGGCCTATTTATCAAAAGGAAGTAGCTCAGTAAAGGGCAGACTCTTGAAAATTACACCACTCCAGACCTGATTGTCTGCCACTTCCCACAACCAGAGCTGGCGTCCCCCTGCCCGTCACCACATCTTCCCTACCAGGATGGGTTGTGACTCTCTGAAACCCTGTGCTAAAGCAAGTCTTCCTCCCTTGGGTTGGTTAGGTCACAGTAATAAGAATAAACAGTGAATACAAAAAAGAGCCATAAATTACAAGGTTGAGGGAATTAACCCAGGTTCCAGCGTTATGAGCCATGTCACCCCATGTGAGTCTACCAGATGCTTCCTTGTTGGGAACGGCTTCGGTAACCCTCCATACTGTCACCTCCCCTCCCCTGAAGCCAGGTGATCCCTCTCTTTTTAGGAGAATCACTGAGACTATGAAAATCTTCAGCTTTGTCATTTATTCTAAATCTGCCCTGTGACATCTCTTAACAAAGATGCCCAAAGGACTGGCTAAGCTGCCATGCTATGGACTAAACCAGAATTAAGCTGTTTAGGCTTGTTCCATGGAGATTCAAGTGTCCTCTATGGAAGGACTGCCGTGCAGCGAGTTAAGGACAGAAGGACGAGAGGGCTCCTCCCGCTGTCTGCCTGGACTCTGTCCTCACCAGAGCCTCTCTCTGGCTCTTTACACAATAAGCCCTTTGAGGCCCAGCAATAACTCACAGATTAAACGTCTCCTGGAAAACACATCACTTCACAAATTACCCAGGAAAAGGCGGCAGGCCCAAGAGCTCTGTTGGATTAGTCACACCCAAGCAAATAAAGGGCACTAACAAATGAACAACAGCCCCAAGGCTGCCCATCCCAAAATTCATTTGCAGGATGTGGACACTTGTAAGCACAGCCTGAGGCTCCGCCAAGACGGGCTGGTGTCCAGCCTCTGGAAGGCGAATACACTTGGAGCATGGTCATTTCACAAGCCAAGCTGCCACTCTCACAAGTGTGTGGGGGTCACTGCTAAGGGAGTGGCTAGTATCTATGCCCCTCACCCCATGTCACAGAAGCCAGCACTCATTGTCACCTGGCGTTAGAATAGTCAGTCCTCTGGCTGCACAAGGCGAGGTCCCAGAACCAGTGTGGGAATTTGTTAGGACTTTATCTTGCCCCGGGTGACCCACAGACATATGTTGGCCTGAGGAGCCCTGCTCAGGCTAGGTCAGCTCCACTCTGGTTGTCCCCTTTGAGGATGCACAATAAAGTTCCCTAGGATAAAAAGGACCAGCACACTGCCTCCTGGTAAACAGAGGAGAAAATGGTACAACAGGTGCTCTTCATGGGGTGGGATTGAGACCACAGAGCGCATTGCAGCACAACACTAAGTTCGTTCACTCAACAGATAACCTGAGGGCCTGCTCTACACCCAGCATTCTTCTGCGGATTTAGAATCCTCCCCGCCCCGCACCCCCCCCCCCCCCCCCGCTCCCTGTGAACAAGATGGTCCACGGAGACATGCAGGGTGTACCACAGGAGCTAAAGTGTGTGTTCATCGTGAGCTGAGGTATCAGAGGGCCTGGAAAGCTCCCCCCAGGAGATGAAACAGAGCCGATGGGGAAAGACAACGCGGAGACAAGGCGACTGGAAGCTGTATCAGGTGGCCTCAGAAGCCCAGAAGACACCTGTGAGGGAAGCACCTCATGACAAGGAAGGAGTGGTAGGAAGCGGCTTCAGAAAGATTTTGATCATGGCTTTGTAGTAGTGGTGCGAACTTGAAATCCCTTCACTTGGGGGAGCTGAGTAGCCTGATAACACAGTGAGCCCAAGGCCAACCTGAGCTATATAGCCGGACTCTTCTCAAAGAACAATTAGTGGGGGAGTAAAAAAAAGAAGGGCTTTGTTGCTAATTTGATCCCAAGAGCAATAAAGGCCCACTGAAGTTTCAGGAAGGGGTTAACACAAGCATGCACTGCGAGTGTGTGTGTGTGTGTGTGTGTGTGTGTTTTGTTTTTTGTTTGTTTGTTTGTTTTTGTCAGATTGCTGGCAGCTAGGGAAGGCAGACCCAGGAATTAACCTGTAGATTGTGGTGAGAGCCAAAATGACAGCAGCTCGTAAAAGCTCAGCTCTATACTCAGGCCCCTTGGACTAGCAGCCATCTTAACTCAGTACACAGTAGATGGAGACAGGCAATGGTACTTGCATGGCGCTAACTGCTTGACACACACACAAGGCCATCTAACACCCGCAGCCTGTCCTTAAAGGAGAAAGAACTAAAGTTTCAGTGAGGGTAAGAAATCTGC
Source organism: Acomys russatus (assembly GCF_903995435.1). NCBI lineage: Eukaryota > Metazoa > Chordata > Mammalia > Rodentia > Muridae > Acomys > Acomys russatus. The sequence continues at coordinate 8,636,885 of NC_067154.1, read as the reverse complement.
TCAAGCTGTTTAAGGTGGCACAGTGAGAAAGGAGAGGAGGAGACAGACTCAAAAGACCCCAGAGGGATGGACGTGGTAGAATCTGTAAGACTTGGGGATGGGACAGATGAGGACCCGGCGATAGGGTGGATGTGCCCAGGGTCTTGGTTTAGATGGAGTCTAACACAAAATGGTGCTGTAGGCCTGATGGAGGTAAAGAATTTGATGGGAAGAAAACGTAGCCCCTTTGGCAGGTGCATTCAGTATCTTTAAGTGGTGCTGCCTGGAAAGTAACTGGATATTGAGGGGTCTGAGGCTCAAGGGAACATTTTAGGGCAGAGAGAATGACCTGGATCATGATTGCATCCCCATGTGTAGAAAAGGACTCCAGGGACAGCTTGCAGACTGTAAGGAAGAGGAGGAGGAGGAGGAGCAGGAGGAGGAGGAGGAGCAGGAGGAGGAGGAGGAGCAGCTAAAGGACTAAGAACATATCAAGATGAAGAGGTGAGCCGAGAGGGCCTGTATAGCTCAGTGGACTATGATGGGAGGTAGCAATGCAAATGTGACATGCCCATGAAGGAAGTCTATTGGCTGGCTAAAGGAATCAAGTGACAAGTTGGAGACACATGATGTAAAAGTCAGGGCTAATGAAAGGCCAGTCACAAACCCAAGGCCAGTCACAAGCCCCAGAAGCCATGTGCCTCAGGCTGGGCCACCCTACAGCAACTAAAGGCTTTAATTAAAGACTACCAGGATATTCTAAATACCTGCTAAGGCTTCCTCGAAAGAGTTTATGCATTTCTTTTCCATAAGGTTTTGTACCCATTTATTAGGAAGGAGTCTCAAATAGAAAAGAAACAAGGATCCCTCATCTTCCTAAGGATAGCAACATGGAGACTTTCCTCTGGAAACAATGTGGAAATCAGCACAAAGCTTTGGCAGGGACAGAGGTCCTCCATCCTGACGGTTGCCTCTGTATTTCTAGCCTTTTGGATGCCCCTGTCTGCTGTGGCCCTTCTGTCTTTCTACAAGAAATGTCAGGATGGCAGGTGTGTGGAACAGGTGGGCGTTCATCAGGTGGCACCACGCACCAATATTTGAGCAGGAACTGCCGCAGCTTCTCCTGGGACAGGAAGGCAGGTAGCTGCAAGGAGTGGAGACCTTCAGGGACAGTCTGCCTAGCTGTGCGCAGAGAGAGGACAAGCCATTCTTTCCTCGTGCCACACTAGGAAGCCCTCTAACTATTTTAGCTCAGAGGAATACGAAGCCTATGCCTTGGGCAAGATGGTAGGTTTATCTGGCACCATTCTATAACCCCAAAAGCTCCTGTCCTGGGCAACTGCCCCTCACAGGTCACCAGACACACCTGACAGCTGAGTGTGATCTGATCAGCTCAAATCCTCACCCTCCCCACCCCAGAATCAACTGTCTTCACAACAGTTGATTGGCAGCATGCTAGGTCCCAGGGGCCTAGGCTGGAAAGCATCCCAGAGTCTGTGAGCCCCTTTCCCAGACAAGAAGACCAAGACACAGAGGAGAGAGGGGCCAGGCACACTACGGAGCACTAGGATACACCAAACTAAATGGAGGAGAGGTCCTCTGATCCACTGGGAACTGCTGTTTTGGGTTCAAGTCCACCCAAATTTCTTCATGTTCGGGTTCTATACAAAGTGTTTATAAGTATAAGGTGTGTACTGAGAAGAGGATTGAGGCATAGGTGGCCCCAGAGCACAGTTGACGTTATCACATGAAGGTGATGCAGGCTTTGGGGGGGAGGCAGGCTGAGCCTGGAATCCATGGCTCTCTTCCAAGTTATCCAATCTGTATCTTACTTTACCATCCTTACCTTGGCCAAAACGAGCTGTCCGGTACACCTCTTCAACCCCATGGAAGCCCAGCATGCGGCAAACCACGTCCCCATCCTTCCTGTCCCAGCCGTCATCACACACTGTGCCCCAGCGACGTTCATGGAACACCTCCACTCGGCCCTCGTGTGGGCCAGAGCCATTCACCAGGCGAATCAGTGTGAAGTCCGTATCACCTGCCAAGAGAGTCACTGTTAATACCTGTCTCCAGACACCCAGGACCTGACCCGGCCTCCTGAATGGCCATCCTTCCACACAGGGGGAGAGAGAGAGAGCTAGGGCTAAGACCAGGTGGTCACAGTGTGTCATACCTGCTCTTTTGTTTGTTTTGCTTTGCTTTGCTTTGAGACAGGGTCTCCCAAATGCTTGGATTGTGGGTGTATGCCACCATGCCCAGCTTTATTCTTGCTCTTTGTCAGATTTCTAAAAAGAGTTTGAAGTTCACAGCAAAGCTGACTACAAAAATCTCTTCATCGCTATTCTGTGAGTTTTATCCCTGGCCAGGCAACCAGCTACCCCTTTGCAGTTACTGAAAACCCAGCTCCTGCCAGCACTCGAAGGGGAAGGGCAGTGGGAGAACACAGGAACCTGGAAGAGGAAACAGTGGTGGGAAGGTAGAACTCAGAGTCCATGCACGACCAGGATAACTCCCTGGGGACAGTAAGGAGGAACTGGTGACACCAAAATAGGCCAGAGGCTTGACCTCAGATTGGCTAACAGGTTTCCCCAGACCTGCCTTGCCTCTTGTCAACACCAGGTCACTTGAGAGTCTGTGCATCAATCACGCTGTGCAGTGAGGCTGAGAACGGAAGCCTCTGTGTGGGGTTAGAGGAGACAGGAGGAGGCAGGAAACAGGAGGCAGGAGGAGGCAGGAGGACGCTATGGTGGGTTCTGCAGCAGGCCAGGTAGCATTGAAGGTCAAGTCAGAGCAAGAGAAAGAGCTAGAATGTGACGAGGATAGTGAGGCTATGTTCAGAGTCACTGACTTAGCTTCTGGGCTTTGCCCAGGCTGGCCTCATTCTGGTTCCTTACTCACCTTGCCAAACAAATGACCAAGCATCTGTTAGAGAACAGAGAATACACACATGAGCAAAGGATGTGCCCTCATGAAGCCGACAGTTGGGGGTGGGGGCAACTGACAAAAGCCTGGGAAACAAGTCATAAATCCAGGGGTTATGGCACACACCTATAGTCCCAGCCCCTGGGAGGCTGAAGCAGGTGTATCATTAGTACCTAGGCTAGCCTGGGCTAGCCTGGGCTACACTGTAAGACCCTTTTTCAACGTAAGAATTTCCAAGTAGTGTTAAGTGTAGAGGTGGGGACAGAAGAAGGGACTAGAGGACTAGGAAGGCACCATTTTAGAAGTGTAGACAAGGAAGTGGGTAGAACGAGGTGAGGCGCCATCTTGAAGGATGTACAAGGGAGAGTGAAGGGAGGGCCATCTTGGATGCTAGGCAAGGAAAGGAGTGAGGAGTGAAGGAAGGCACCATATTGGAAGTTAGACCAGGAAAGAGGATGGAGAGATGGCAGCCAGTAAGTGTGGAGCAATGAGGGTCCAGAGGTCCTGAGTTCAATTCCCAGAAACCACATGGTGGCTCACAACCATCTATAATGTGATCTGGTGCCTCTTCTGGCCTGCAGATGGACATGTGGGCAGAACACTGCATACATAATAAATAGGCAAGTCTTTTTTGGGGGATGGGGTGGGTTTGAGACAAGGTTTCTCTGTGTTATCCTGGCTGTCTTGGACTGGCTTTGTAGACTTCACAGAGATCCGTCTGCCTCTGTCTGCCAAGTGCTGGGATTAAAGGCATGTGCCGCCACCACCTGGCTAAGTAAGTCTTAAAAACAAAACAAAGTAGGGTGTGGAGAGTGAAGGGAGACACCATATTGAAAATTGGATATGGAAGGGAGTAGACAGGGTGAAGAGGCGCCATCTTGGAAACTTGGCCCAGGAAAAGAACGGGCAGTGAATGAGGAGATGGGAGGAGGGATGTGGAAGTGGAAAAGCCCTCTTGCGTGCTCGCTGCCCTCAATGTCTTCAGGCCTCAGGTGCAGGTGTCTCCTCTCAGACCCTAGTCCCCTAGTCCCCCATCATCTGGCCTTTCTCTGGACATATTTATTTCTTCGTATTATAATAACTGCCTTACTTTCTCAGGGGACGCCGTTGTATGGCACAGTGTCACAGACGCTGGGGTATCCACTGAGTTTAAGATGGACGCATCCAGAAATGGACAAACTCCCCTGATAATAGAGAACCTGGTGAATGGACCACTCAGAGTCCAGGGCTTTGGTGGGGGACTGAGTGGAGGGTCCACCATCAGGGCATCTCAAGGTGCCAGTTCTTATACTATGTCACTGTCTCGCTGTTACTCAATGGCTTTCCATGAGGTGGTTCTAGGCTCTAGGTTCTAGGCTCAGATTACAGTGCCACGGGTACACTGTTCTCTTTAGAAAACAGGGATGTGGCCTGCCTTGCATTCTGGTGAGTGCTAAGAAAATTTGGAAAATGTCACTTAGATGGCAGCGTGTTTAAATTCCCATCAGGTCCCAGTACATGCAGAAGTGACAGTAAAAGCATATTTGGAAATAGGGAAATTTTACAATATTGGAAATGTGGTAACCAAAATTATGGGATTCATAACCTCACCTTCAAAGATGTCACTGCCCCATGGCCTATGCACCACGCAGAGTAATGGGTCCCTAGTAGGACAGCCCTCCCAGCCAGCACCGTATCAACCTTAGGGGCTGAAAAGAAACTTAGTGCCATAGAGAGTGGTAAACTGGAGAGCACCAGCCTGGCAGTGTCACTCCAGATCTGTGTCAGTTCAAGTACTACGAAGAGCCTGCTCTTTGCCACTTGTACCCTCCGAGCTGCTTGCCAAGGTTTAGCCCAGAAGCATCATTGCTCAGAAGAAACCCCTAAGATAGCCAGGACAGGGCACTGGCCCCTCGCAGCCACGTGGCCTCCCTGCTCTTGCAGTTTAAAGGGCTCCCTGCTTCACCTACAAGTTTCCTGGGGTGTCAGTGGTTCTGATCTCTGCTCGTGCCTTCCTACCTCGCTCCTCCAGCTCCTAGAAACTGCCTCCTATTTCCTGACTTCCTAGACTGCTTTTGCTCATTACCCAGACTGCTCCTGGAACCAGCCTTGTGGTCCTCACCCACACCCCCAAAGAAAGCCCCAGCGTTGCCAGGCCAGACCCACCTCCCCAGTTAAGAGAGAAAGGGACACATTTGGGGTCAGGCTATGGAGAAATGAGTGGGTCTGGACTCTGGAAGCTCTAGGAAGCTCTGCATTTCCTGAGGCTGTGACTGGCGGCAGTGTGTTGCAGCTTAGCTGTGGGCTTCAGACGTCCCATCACGTAGCACATGGAGCTAGTTTAGTTAATAATGGTGACACAATCATTGGGCCTTTCCAATCATCACAAATGACCAGGAAACATAGAATTTGCCAGCTGGCCAAGACTTTGTGATGACGTGATGCTCGCAGGAAGGACCACCAGGGGCCCAGAGAGGTGGTGTGACTTCTTCAATCCATGCCCTGTAAGTAGGAGAGCTGACCTCAAACTCACAGACATCGCCTGCCTCTGCCTCCCGAGGGCTGGGATTACAGGCGTGCGCCACCACGCTCGGCTGGTGTGTCCATTTCTATTTCCAACTGCTTGTTTAGTTCTCCATTCAGATTCGCCTCTGGAACTCCCAACCCCGTCCCACGGTCAGAAGGGATGTCAAAGGAGAGTGGGAACAGAAGTAGTGTCTTTCACCTTGAGTCACCCACAGAGGAAAAGTAGACGATGGCAGGGCGCCAGCTGTGGCAGGAGACTGCCAGGCCACCTCCACCCCCATGCAGAGATGAGGAGACTGAGATTGAGGAAGCAATTGTTCCTGGGGGGCCAGGCCCCTCTCTTTCTCACTCCCAGCACTGGATCACCACACCAAGGGAAGATGGTGGACGGTTCCTTTCGGTTCCCCGGGGACAGGCGCTGGCATGCCTCAGGCCAAAGGCTCTGCCTAAGATTGTTCTAGGGTGCTCCCAACCTCAGGTTACACTTGGGGCAGAATTCTTTTCCCCTATGGTGATAGTTACTGCTGTGTGGCTCTGTTCACTACCCTGTTATTAGCGCCAGTTTGACTTTGCCGATGACTATGGTTAGGCTGTGACATTTGATAAATCAATCAAGGAGTGCGCTGTGCCCACAGCCCGTGGCACTTCCTTATATGTGGGAAAGGCCCAGAAGGTCTGTTTAAACTCAGAACTTCTGTCCAAGCCACTTGTAGTGAAAAGTCCAGAATCACTCAGAATCTCTCAAGAATACAAGCTGGGGAGTGTGGAGAGGGGGGAGTGGAGGCAGAAGAAAAAAATGGCTGAGGATCAGGGATTGGAGTCACTAGGCCATGTCTGAGATGAGACACTAGACAGCTGACCCCTAATTTATGGCAGTGGACCCAGAGCAGTCTTGGGTTCCAACAACCCCCTTCATTCCAGGCTGTACAAGGTTTGCCAATATGATGGGCCTTTTCTCAAGCCCCATTACCCAAAAGTGACTCAGATTACTAAATATCTGAAGAGAACAGAACACGAGTGGGGGTGGAGGATGGGGTGGGGGACGGGATGGGGTGGAGGGCATGAGGGATGCCACAGGTACCTAATGACTGACTGGTAACCTGCCTCTGAGGACCCCATTGTGAGTGGGTTTGAATAAAGTCCAGAAGGTTTCCTCCTATGGCCCTGGTGAATAGAAACAGGGTGCCTCTGCCCTCAGGGGGGCTTCTCTGGATTGTTGGCGCCACTGGCCAGTGTCTTCTCTGGACACACAGGTAGAATGAAGGCACTGAGAGCAACAGTGAGTGTCAAAGACTTAGAACATCCAGTGGCGTGAATTCCGGCAGAACAGTTGGCACATGGGGCATCCCTGGGCATCTCCATGCACTGGTGAGGACAGCTTGCATAGCAGGGCCCCAGCAGAGATGGCACGCAGAAGGCCAATCTGTGTAGGATCGGGAGCTGCTCCCTCCCTCCCTTCCTCACATTGGTCTCCTCCTCACTTCCTCTACTCTCCCCAGTTTCTGGCTCCTTGGCATGCTAGGGGAGGGAGTAGGGGTGGCGTGCAGAAGCCTGGCTCCTGCTGTCAGCAGCTCCCTACATGCTAATGCAAAATGGATGTGATTTGCTAAGCCAGGCGGTTCTGGACTAATGTGGGAATTCTGCACCACGGCCCAGGCCATTCCTGGGTGCCTAACACAGCCTTTATAAATCTAACCTGTGGGTTTTTTTCTCTCAAAGCAAGCACTGCTTTGCCCGTGCTATCCTGTAAACACTACATGTAGAAGAAGCAGGATTGTGGGAAAAGCATCTAGATCTGGGTCATGATTTCCCGAGTTCCAGGTGGGAAGAGGCCTTAGACTTAGGCCTATCCCCTCACCCCTCCAGACTCAGATCTCTAATCTGTCCACAGGCCTGACAGCTGTTCACCCAACCTCTAGGCAGAGGAGGGAAGGCACAGCATCTCTTGGGAATCCACCCCGGGGACTTTCAAACCAGGATCTGGTTTCATTTCTAGGGTGCTGGCTTCCCTGGCTGCCCCTGGCATTCCCTTAGCCACAGGCTCCTTTACCTTGTTTGCACATCCCATTTGGGGTTTTGTGGCTTTTACTGGGGGGTAAACTGTGAAATGTCTTTCTGCTCTCAGTGTAACTGAGCAAGTTTCTCCATCCCTCTGCCCCTGGGGCAGATCCAAGAGGATCATGTAATTGACTGGTAGCTGCAGTCTCTCGGAGCTGGTTTCCAGGCTCCCAGCATGCCTTGGTCTTGATGGTTCAGCTCTGTCCTCAGACCCAACCACTTCAAAGCCCAGTCCTGGGCATTTCACAGTGGGAAGTGGAGCAGGAGCAGTGCAGAGAACGGAAGTCTGTCCCCTGAATGCTAGTTGCTAAGCAAAGAGCTCCATACATCTATCTTACTGCCATGTTAGTGGTTATAGCTTCTCGCATTCAACAGAAGAAATGGGTCCAGAAAAGTCAAGGGATTTACCCAGGGTCACACAGCTGCTATATAGTGCTCAGAGCAATAGCCTGTCCTTTTGATGGCCGCTGTCTAGCTGCAGTTCTCTCCAAGATGTAAGGTGTTTTTAGGACAGCCCCTTGGGGCCTTCAGCACTTACTGTACTGGGCTATGGTGTCTGCTTCTTAGACTTGAAGGCCTGCCTGACCTCACACGCAATCAGCTGGGGAGTTTTGAACGCAATTTTGAACAGTCTGGGGTGTTTTGAATACTTTGAAGGTGGTCTTTATGAATAGCCACAGCAGTATTAGAGATAGCCAGATGTAACATCGGCTGAGCTGCATGCTCACCAGCTTTGCAAGGCACATAGAAGTCACCTCGGGGGAAGCTTCCCTGATGGGTGCTCCCCCCCCCCCATCTTTGGGTATTATTACGCTCCAATTTCCTTTCCTGGATCCCCGTGCACCCCATCCCTCCACTATGTTATGAGAAGACGACAGTCATTCAGCATCCAGTTGTGTCCCCATTTACACATAGAGACCTTGATGTGGCAGGAAAGTAGGTATGGAGAGAGAGAGTAGTCAGGATTAAGATACAGGGTTAGAGAGGCAGCTCAGTGCTTAAGAGCACTGGTCCTGCTGCTCTTTCAGAGGACCAGAACTTGGCTTTCAGCACTCATGCTGGACAGGGCACAACTGGCCATGATTCCAGCTGCAAGGCATCTGACATTCTCTTCTGGTCTCTATGGGTACCTGCACTCATGTGTGCACAGACACAGACACAGACACACACACACACAAAACAAACACATAGATAGAGGGATTTATCATATATGTATGATAGATGATAGATAGATAGATAGATAGATAGATAGATAGATAGATAGATAGATAGGTAGGTAGATCTTTAGAAAAAGATTAAAAGAAAAAAGCCAGATGGCAAAAGGACTGGAAAATAAAGTAGAGAGAGCCCAAGACAAGTCCCATCTGAAAAGTTGCTGCATAAAGGGTCATAAGTGGGGGTGGGACCCCATCCCAGCTCTCTAGCCCACTTCCACTCTGAAGAGTGCCTCTTTCTCCCGTAATAACTAGTCTATCACCATTCGTGGTCTAATTCTTTGTTCCAGTACACAAGAATTTTGAAACCTTAGCAGGTACCCTCCGGACTCAAACCCAAGCTTTAACAAGGGAACAGCGAAGTACTCAAGCCAGTGTGCTTAATGAGAGAGTAGAGGAGTGACTGCGTGAGGACGGCTCACACCACTTGCTAAGGCTCTGAGGACCTGAGAGAGCACTGACTTACTCAAGACCTCCCTTGCCTATGCACGGGAGGGGGGCCGGAGAGGGTCCCAGAGCCCCAGAATTCTGCTTCTAAGGCAAGCAGGGAGAGGCCAAGTTTTGGTCACAATGGTTCAGCCCCTTGATGTTTGTTTTTCCTGCCTTTCAGTCCCCCTCTGCCAAGGCAAAAAAAAAAAAAAAAAAAAAAAAAAAAAAAAAAACAAGAAGGAAGAAAGGAGCTTGTAGAGAATAGAAATAAACACACGGGGCTGGGAAAATGGGCTCAGTAGTTTTCTGCAGCTGTGATGGGATGGGGGGGAGGGGGAGGGGGAGGAGTGTGGGGATAATTTGGACCATCTGCCCTTTAAAGAAGTTGAACTTTCCTTCTCTTATAAAGGAAGAACTCCTCATGCCCTGAGCTGGCCTGGAGTCCCCACCCCCTAGGCTGGGGCGACACTTCTCAACAGGAAATGTGATCCATATGGGAGCATGAGAGCCATCCCTGAAGGGAAGGGAAGCTGTTCTGGAGAGGCTGTCCTGGAGGGTATTGCCTGAGGGTAGAAGGCACCGTTTCTTGGGATGGGTGTCTGCTCTGACCCTAAGGGAGGACTTAATGCCTCTTCAAGGTACTTTATTAGATGTTCTCAATGGACCTTCACCGCCCTCTTCCAAGAATAGTGTAGAAGGGGAAAGACTTTCTCTACGTCATCGGAAGAAGTGACTGCTCCTGAGTCTTTGCTGTGCTGTGTCTCCCTTGGCTGGGTCTCTGGATGGAAGCCACACCAGGATACTCAGGACTTTACTTGGGTAGAAGATGCAGCAGACACATTCCCCGGGGTGTCACTACTATGTTTTATTTACTTGTGTGTGGTGTTGCCTGTGGAAGGCAGAGGGCAAAGTCAGATGTCTTCCTCTACTTTCCTCCACCTTATGTTTTGAGTCAGGGTCTCTCCCTGAGATTGGAGTTCATCACTCAGCAGGGCTAGCTGGCTAGGGATTCTCTTACTGTGTGCCCATTTGTACCCCCACACTGGTTTTTTTTTTTTAAAAATGTGGGTTCTGGGATCTGAACTTAGGTCCTCCTGCCCATGTGGCAAGCACTTTACCAACAGAGGCCACCACCTGCCCTACCCCCACCCTACTCCCACCCCTTACTCCCCACCCCCACCCCACACCAGTCCCCAGTATTAACCCTTTAATCTACTGACTCATGTCTTCCTCTCCCCAGCTTGCTCACATAGTCTTTGGAAACTGTGTACACGTCTCTGTGGTGCTGCTACTCCTGGCTGCCTGGTTCCCAGTATTTGTCAATAAGATGTGTCTAGGGACTGGTAAGATGGCTCCATGAGTTAAGGTGCTGCCAAGGCTCACAACCTGAGTTTGATCCCTAAGGCCTATGTGGGTAGAAGGAGAGAACAGACTCTTGCAAGATGTCTTCTGACCTCCACACAATAAATAAATAAATAAATAAATAAATAAATAAATAAATAAATAAATAAATTTTATTTTTAAAATATGTGTCTTGGGGCTGGAGAGATGGCTCAGTGGTTTAGGGTGCATTCTGCTTTTGCAGAGGCCATGAGTTTGGCTCCCAGGACCCACACAAGGTGGCTCACAACCATCCTTAACTCCAGTTCTGGTGGCTGATGGAGGCACCTACTCTTGTGCACATACCAGCAGGCATACATACACATAATTAAAAGCAGTAAAACTAAATCTTAAAGAAGATGCGTCTGTCAAATAATAATGCCGTGGCAGTGGGAGAGAGCCAAAGGCCACAGCTTCTCACAGTTACATTTATGGGCACCTACTGGGCAGCTCTTTTCTCTCCTTTTGTTTTCTGGTGTTTCAAATGGCACCAAGAGGTGAGAGCCAATCAACCTCTTTTTTTTTCAGGGCTATAAAAGGAAGCCAGGAAAGCCAGGGGACAGTTAAGAGCGCTGCTTGTCTGTTTCAGCAGGCCTGAACCTTCCCCTACTGAATCCCTCCAGGGAGAGATGTTGGCATTTGAAGGACCTCTCTGGCAAAGGCTTTATGGAGCTATCGCTTAATCAACCCCGTCCCCCATCCCCTCAGTCTCATCTTATACATCCTGGTTTCTAGGTTTGATTGGGCCCTTCTGAGTTCAGGACTAAGCACCCCACAGCCACACGGTAAATCCTCACCTGGAGAGGTAAGCTTAGCACTAAGGCTGTCGAAGGCTGACACCCTGGGTGAGGACACGTCCTTTCAGCAGTGTCTGCCTCTGTTCAAGGGAATGACACACTGAGAACTAGGTGGCAAGGGTGGCCTGTCTCTGTGGTGTGCAACTCAGCATGAACCAGAGGGAGGATCACGGTGGGGACTGTGGTGTGGTGGCAAGTGGCAAATAGCAAGCGACCCTCCCATGTTGAGTCAGCAAGGGAGCCAACATGGAGCCTTGCCATCAATGCACCCACAAGACCTCCCTGGAGGTCTTCTCTCATTTCTTTCCTTTTCTATCTAAATCTCACTAACATTACCTTGAAGAAATGAAGCTGGCACTCACCCATGGTGAGAGGCAAGGCCATCTGAAACTGACCCCAAGTACCCTCCAAGGTGTCTTCTACATCCAGGGATGGGAGGGGTTGTGGAGTTAGGACGTCAGACAGTGGCAGCCCTTGGTCTTCCCAGCGTTATCCTCTGCCACCGAGCATCACAAGGAGAGAGGGCTCAGGGTCCTGGGAACTGGGGATCACTCCTGAGTTTGTTTGAAACGCTTCCTAAACAGTCTTGTCATTCCTAGTTTTCAAGTACATCTCAACTTTGCTCCAAACTAAACTTTATTTGCACAAAACACACATCAGTGATCCAAACTTCAGTTCTTTAGTGGTTTCAGAGCCCTGCTTTTAAGTTCGGTTTATTTGGGTTTTTTTGGATGTGTATGTCATGTGTGTGTAGGCCAGAAAAGAGTATCGGATCTGCTGGAGCTGGAGTTACAGGCATTGTGAGCTATCCCTTGTAGGTGCCGGAAGTCGAACTTGGGTCCTCTGGGAGAGCAGCAAGCTTGCTTAACTGCTGAGCCATCTCTCCAGCACCATCAAGGCATTGTTTGCTCACCTCCTGAGGTTTGTGTTACTAAGAGTTTTCTTGCAGGGCAAATCCCAGAGAGTGGACCTCTGAGTCCTAAAGGAGCTGTGTCCAGGCCCTGGGCAGAAAGATTGATTAGTTCAGAGCCATAGGGGCGAGCTAGCAGAGTGCTGGACCCAGAAAAGCAAACTGGTCGGCTTGACCAGCAGGCACAAATAACCCAATTCAGAGCAGCCAGCCCTTCCAAATTCCGAATGTGTGTCCCTGGCTGCTAACTTTTGCTTAGCACACTTGCTGAGCACTCATTTGTTTATTGTTTCCCAGGCACTGGCCCCTGACTCCTGCATTCCCTTAGATGTGTTCGGTATACAGATATTAGTAATCTGTTGATGCCCCCCCGCCCCTGCACTGCTGTGTTCCCAAGAGGGACCTCACTTCTTTAGGCACTGGCGTTAGCATTTTGTCCTTGCTTGGGCACAGGAGCCCATTCTTGTCTCTCTTCAGCTGGCCAGGGATGGTGAGAACATCCTTTATAAGGGAGGAAACGGGGCGGGGTGGGGGTGGGGGTGGGCAGGTGCTGATCCTGTGAGCCATTCTAGCAAGTGACTGAACTCAAGGAGGCTGTTGGAAGCAGCAGTTACAGCAACGGGATCTAAAGTGCGGTCCCTGTGAGACTGAGCACTGAAGCTGTGGGGTCCATGCCAACTCCAAGTAGATGAAGTAGGACACCTGGCTGGTGCCAAGAAGCTGTGGTATGGGAGAAGCCAGCTTGAGGTCACAGCATGTGCACAAGCTCAGAAGAAACAAGTGCTTTTCTCTGAGCTGCCCCATGGTACATTCTGTTTGTTTTGTAGAGTTCAGGTCTTGTCTTTGTTTTGGGTGAGGTTTCTGAAAAAGACCTTGCTAAAGACAGAGTCTCTCAGACCCTAGTAGGAGCCAGAGGAGAGGAGCAACCAGTACTCACAGAGGGTACGGTCCCCAGGGGAGGAAGTGCATGCCTCAGGTGTTGGGGAAAGAGGAGGGCCTTCGAGGATGGCAGCTTCCCATTGGCTCCCCAGTCACCTCACAGTGCTAGCTCCTGCTGGTGGCTTCCCAAGGTCAGAGAGAGGATCAAGGCTAGCCTCTCCACCACTGCAAAGTTCCGGGGGAAGGAGGTGTTTCTCACTTGTTCCCTGAGCTTGGATTTTTGCTTCAAATACCTTAGACTCTTGCTCAGGCTATCTACAGATGTATCAGCTCCATGCATGGCTCCCCGCATCTGGGAGCCATCCCCTGTCCATAAGTAGCTTCCGGACCTCAACTCTCCCTTCAGAGTTTGGGTCATAACTCCTCTCTGACCTTGTCCCCACTTCTGCCACAGCTCTTCCCAAGGTCACCTGTAACTGTTAACAAGTCTTTCTCCCCTGCTAGAAGGAAGTTTCTGGTGTGAACACTCAACAGACATTTGCCAAAGGGATTTACCCAGCATTCTCTTCCCTCCTCCTTTCCTTCCATTCACAAACCTGCCTTCTCGTTCTGACAGAAGTCGGGGAGGCCAGTTACCAACCCTGAGTACCCTCTCATCTTCTCTGGCCTTTACTGTTTTCCAAAGTCAGCTCTGTCCTGGCCCCTGCAGCCTGATGCCTGCTTGCCCTGGCACCTGCTGTAGTTCAGCTCGAACTCCACGTGCCTCATTAACTATTTCTTTGTTATTTCTCTCTGGCGTTTTGAATTTTGCCTCAGTTTTTGCTTCAAGCCAATTTTCCTGAGCAAAATGTGGATCCCTAGAAAATTTTCAGTTACTAGATATGAGCTCTGTGTGTGTGTGTGTGTGTGTGTGTGTGTGTGTGTGTGTGTGTGCTTTTTCATTCCCACACTGCTTTTGTCAAGCCATTACTAAACACCAGAAGGAGAATGAGAATGAGAATGAATGAATGAATGAATGAATGAATGGATGGATGAATGGATGGATGGATGCATGAATGGATGGATGGATGGATGAATAAATGAGTGAATAACTAGCATGAATGAATGAGTGAGTAAACACTGCGGGTAAGTGCAGCTACCTCTGCACCTGGTGAATCTCCACCACCAGGAAGCATTTCGGGGGCATGGGGGCAGAAGGGCCTTGTTGGAAGACCCAGAGCCTGCCCTCCACGAGTCTTTCTGACTCCTGCACAGAGCCACAGAGGCATCTAAGGGCAGTCCTAGCTTGGCAAAATGCACACCAACCAGAGCAGATTCCTTACAAGTAACAGGCCTGCTGTCAGCACCTTCTACCCGAACTCCTCAGGAGAGAGTGTGCGTGGCCCAGGAAGACCTGTGCTGAGTCAAAGATGGTAGCAGAGGGATTGGTGTGTGGACACAGCACCAAGGAGGTCTTATTTATGCGTTGGCCCTCCATTATGAAGAATGCCAGTAGCCACTGGGTGGGTTCCTCTTAACCTCCAGTCCCCTCCTCTCCCTACCATGGGTCACTATGAGAAGTAAGAAATTGATGCTTCCAGATGCTCTCCCCCCACCTAATAGGGAGACTGAATCTTAGCAGTGTTATGTGAGTGGCCCCCCTTTTTTCCCCCTTAAATCATCTTGTTGCCAAGACATTTAAGTTACACAAGGATGTAAGGTTATATACCTGACTAACAAAGTGGTATTATTTGCTCACCGAGGATGTAGCTGTCCCATCTCTTCAGGCCTGAGATAAGGTTAGCTTTTGGTGTGACATTATTCTAAACAAATTCTCCAAGGCTTAGGGATGGGAGGACAGGAATCTATACACTTAAGCAGTTCCTTCCCCTTATTTATTTTAAGTAGAGTTAGCAACATCCCAGGAAATGGAAACGATTTGCAATCTCCCTCCCTTGATTTTTCTCTCCCTCTCTCTGTCTTTCTCTTTCCCTCTCTCCCTCTCTCTCTCTCTCTCTCTCTCTGTCTCTCTTTCTCTCTGTCTCTGTCCCTCTGTCTCTTTCCCTCTCTGTCTCTGTCTCTCCCTCTCTCTGTCTCTCTGTCTCCTCTGTCTCTGTCTCTCTGTCTCTGTCTGTCTCTCTGTCTCTGTCTCTCTGCCTCTCTGTTTCTCTCTCTCTGCCTCTCTCTCTCTCTGTCTGTCTCTTTTTCTCTGTCTCTGTCTCTCTCTCTCTTGGTGTGGGTGTGGGGGAGCTGTATGCACACACACAGAGGCAAATGACTCTGCGAGTCTCCATTTTCCCCTCTGGAGACAGAATCTTCCCCAACAAGCATCCTCAGTCACTGACCCATCCTTAGCCCTTGTCCATTTATTTTGAGCTCAGTATCGCTATTGCTATGCGTGCATGCATGTACAAGTGCGTGTCTGTGGGTGTCTGGGTCTGGATCCCACTGGGACCCAGAAGCCCCTTTACTTAAACATCATCACACACACAAAATATTGAGCACTTTCCCAGTTTTCTGAGCTTCCAATGATAACCATCAACTAACACTGGCTTGGGATTCACTTCATGTCAGGCTGCATAGTTTTGTTCCCCATGTGAAACCCAACTGAGAAAGGGTTTTTTTGTTGTTTGTTTTTAAACAATCTGAGCATGCATACTGCTTAAAACTCATGTCCTGGGATTTAAACCAACAGACCATATATACCAAACTAAACTAAATGCTTATTTTCTTTGAGATGTCCATATGGATCTTGTTTTTTTCCCCTGACCAAATCTCCAAAATCCAGGTATTTAATGGGATGATTGATGTCACTAAGGCCTCAGAGGAAAACAAAAGTCTTTACTTCTCATAAAAACAAAACCAAACCAAACCACCAAGAGGTCTGGATACTAAACCAATGCAGCCAACATCTAAGTAGGCAGCCTTGGAGTTCCCCACCACCACCACCACCACTTGGTTTGGTGACCTGTAGGGGTGGAGCTGGGAATGGAACAGAAAGTGATCTGAAACCTGTCCAAACCCCCAAGTCCAGAACTCCAGACTTAATATGGTTGTAAACACTGTTTTTGTTCTGAAGAACATCTTAACACTGACTGCAAACATGACCCGCAGGAGTTTTGTCTAATGCCATGCATTATCCACTAG
This sequence comes from Acomys russatus, assembly GCF_903995435.1. NCBI lineage: Eukaryota > Metazoa > Chordata > Mammalia > Rodentia > Muridae > Acomys > Acomys russatus. The sequence continues at coordinate 8,620,683 of NC_067154.1, read as the reverse complement.
CCAGTGAGAGGTGTCCATCTTGATGTTGTCACCAAGACTGTTACTATAGTAACACTCCCTGTCAGAAGGAACCTCAGACATTTGCAGATTAACCTGGAGGGATTTGGTAAAGTTTTCAAGCCTCTGGCAAACGCACTGGCTGCCAGAACTCAGCCTGGTGAGCTGGCCCTGCACCACGCAACTCAGGGTTTTGAGGTTCTCTGGTGCTGAGAACTCACACTTCCTACCCCATAGATTCCCACAGTGGGGCTGCCAAGGGCCCAGGGAGTGACTAAGAAAACCCCAGCAGCACTGGGCACTGTGTCCGTCAGAATTTCCACACTACTCTGAAAGGCGAGCCATGGGCCTCTCCTCAAAGCCTGGGTCTCAGGGATATAAGTAACACCTCGGGGACAGAAGGACTGTGTCTACATGTGATGAGGCACGGCCACAAGCCACCTAGGAAGCTGAGGCCGTGGGAAGGCCACCCTGCTGCAGGGCAGACTCAGACCTGAGTTCTGAACTGAGGCAAAGGTCGCATCCGCCTGGGCCTTTCATCAGCGTCTAGAGCTGTGAGGGGGAAGAACTCACTAGAACTCACTAGGAACTTTGGGGATCCCAGGCCCTGCCACCCACAACTCCACTATCCCAAGACAGTGGCCCTGATTTCTCATTCTCGAATCAGGAAGCCAGCGCCCCAGTGCTCAGTTCTGGGCCTCTGACAGTGGGGAAAGTGAAGGGTAGCTTTCTAGTTTTATGGTTCTAGCATTCCTGTGAGCCTTCTATGCCCTTTCTCAGGTTATGAGTAGCTTCCAGTTTGCCAAGCCTCCTCACCTTCCAGTTCCATGGTACAAGGAGACCATTTCTGGGGCCTTTGAAGGGAAACTAAGAGTTTTGTGCAAGCTATTGGCTTGGGCTTTGTGTATGAGCCCTGTGCTCCAGTCTGGTTATAGCGTCCTCAAGACAGGAAAGAAACCATCCTTCCCCTGGGAAACACATCCGGTGCTGATGTCAGTCCCTGGCTAGGCCATCCACAGGCTATAAGGTCAAGTGGATGGGTGCTCTTCCCCAGCCTCTAACTGGGAAGCTCCACACCATCCAGCTTCGGCTTCTATCTCCTCAGCCTTAGAACCCAACCAGCTCTGTCCAGGTAGAGAGTTGACCACGCTCACTCTACTGGCTGTGACCTTCTGTTTAGCTTCTCAAGTCAGCTAAGAGAACAGTTGGCAGAGAGCTCCCAGCGAGACCCCTCTGGTATGTGGGCAGCGTTTTGATCGCACTCTCAAAGGTCATCTTTCCACAGAGTTCCTCCCTTCCTGCTCAACCTCACCCAAGCTGTTTTATTTCTCAGAACTAAATGCCGCAATCCAGTTCTTCTCAGCCACTTTGGGCTGCATTCTTTCAGAAACGTAGGAGTATGCAGTATCCTAAAGATCACGTTTGCCACCCTGTCCTTTGGTGGAGATCCTCAGTAACAGTCCCGATTGTCCTTCCCCAGCTCCTGTGACCCAGGCTCATCCTCTGAGGAATGCTCTGAGCACAGGTGCCCACAGACATGCTAATCCATCCACGGCCTCCTGAATATAGACCCGGAGCCAACGGCGCCACATGCTGAGTGTTCTATTCTTGTTTGGAACTTGGCTAGGAGGTTCTCTGTGTTCCTCCCCAACAGTCTCTCTGGGAGTCTGCATGTAGCACTTTGGGGGACGATGTGTCTCATAGAAATGTGGCTTAGCTGGATCAGCCAGCTCCCTTGCAACTGCTACAGGAAGGGTTTCGGCTGAGATGCCCATCCTCACATAAAGCAGAGTGGTTTGCCAGGGGACGTCTTTAGCCTCATGGGCTCAGAAGTAGCAACAGAGAAGATGGAAGAGGTCCCACTTACCCTCTGCACGCTCCCTCTCCCCCTTCCCCTCTCCCTCCCCTCCCCCCCCACCAGCGTTGCATGAGATGTTTCTAAAGCCTGGAGCTGAGTTTCTTCACACATCTCCAGCGACTCTAGGGAGTATGCCTGAGTTGGTGTATGGCATGGAATATTGATGGCTGATACTTCATGAGCCCTGAATCAGGGGTCCAGCCTCTGTCACACATGGGCCAGCTTGGCCAGTTTCTCACCATTGGCCCTAAGAGGTCAGGAGTCTCATTCTCTCCATCTTACACATGGATAAATGGAAACCCAAAGATTGTATATAGGCAGCTGCTGGGAGGAAACCTCTAGATCCATCTATACAACCCCAGGCCTACACCCCTAGGGTTTGATGACACCATTGCCAGGCCAGTAAGGGTTAAAGGGGTGGGCTCTTGATGCTCAAGTCCCAGAGTATGGTTCCAGCACCTGACCCCTGACCTTATAGGGCTCCACCTCTGCCCCACCACACTCCATAACCCAGCAGAACATCCTTACCAGCTCTCTCTCCTCTCTCTCCTTTCTCTCCTTTCGGGCCTCGCTCACCTGCAACAGAAGGAAAATGGGCGTTCGAAATAGGAGCAAACACTTTTTGTTACTAAGCTTTTACCTATGGACTGCTAACTAACCCAAGCCTAGGGAACCCCTCAGGCAGAGGCCAGCATCCACCAGAGGGCACTGTGGGGAAAACAATGGTAGCATCTGCTCCCTTCTTATGGGAAAGAGAAGGGCTTTTAGTGCTTTTAGTGAAAGCGCAAGAGAGCCCCATCTACCACATAGCATCAAGGAATGCCTGGGATGGAGCAAAGTTAGTCAAAGTTGGAAATTCACACCCAAGTCCATTGGAGGGGAAGGGGCTGGATCCAGTTGTCTATGGGGACAGGATATCAGTCAGGCTGGTTTTTCTGTTAGGGGAAACAATAGAGTCAGGGTTTCCAATGACTTGTGGAATTTCCTTTCCAGGCTTGGTTAAAAGATCAGAGCTTTTCCTAGCTTCTGCTCCACTCTACCAAGAAGGAGAAGGTCCTGGCACCACTTAGAGGGCAAAGAGGATTCTATTTTAAGGTTTTCCCAACATACATCTGCAAGTCAAAAGCCCACTGCAAACTGCGGGTGAAGAAAGTAAGTCAGAAATCTCCGGGAAAGAGTGTTTACTGTCATCCCAGGTTTGAGAAGAACAGAACCGACCACATACACTGTTGGACACAGAGAAACATCCAGTGGGTGTGCTCCGAAGAGCTCAGAGTAAGAGTAAGAGCCAAAGGGGCTAGAGAAGAAAGAACTTTCTGTCTACTTTACCCTTTGTGTAGGTCCGCACTGTCTCATCGTTTTTTTAGCCTGCACCAACTGTCTCTATGTGATTTTTAAAAATTACTCGTTTTCAAATTAGCACCATAAAAGAAAAAGCTTAGCCAAAATTTTATCACTAGAGAGTAGAATATGCTTTCCTAATGATCCAAGAACAGGAGACCTCCCGTACACAGGGTAGAAATGATGAGCAGTACTTTCTCTGAGTTGTTATGGTAACAAGTGAAATGTAGGCAGCCTGTGCAAATAGCATCAGACATCCTTGTTATCTATCTATCTATCTATCTATCTATCTATCTATCTATTATGTATCTATCATCTATCAACCACCTATCTATTTATCATCTATCTATCAATTACCTATTTATCATCTATCTATCTATCAGTCTGTCTATCTATCTATCTGAGACACGGTCCCTCTATGTAGCTTTGGATGTCCTGGAGTCCACCATGTAGACCAGGGTGGTATTGGACCCACAGAGGTCCACCTGCCTGTTTCCTGAGCGCTGGGATTGAGGGTGTGCTCCTCCACACCTGGCCGATCTGGCCATCTTGAATGGGAAGGGAGCCACAGGAGATTGAGTCTGAAGAAGTGGATTCCCTTAAGGATGAACAAGGGGACTAGCCATGGAAAGAAGAAAAATAGCAGAAGAAACACTGTTGGCAAAGCAAGCCTGAGAAATGAAATAAAGTTGCAAACACTGGAGGGGAACACAAAGAGTCTTGCAGAAGGAGAGAAGTCTGGTAGGACTAGTGAGGAGGTGTGATAGGGTATCGCAGCCTGGTTCTGTTCTGAGAGATCCCTCACTAGCTTCCCCTGCTTATATCTCTGGACTGCAGTACGTACACAGACACACAGACACAGACACAGACACACACACACACACACACACACACACACCCCTCTGGTGGATAGCAGAGGTTGAATGTGACCCCAGGCCCACCCACCTCAGTGCTCCTATGCTTCTCAAGGATGGAAGGTACATGAGGCTCTAGTGTGCAACAAGTTTTATTATTACCTTTGAATCCACGCATGCCCATGGGGCCTGTGGCCCCTAGCTTCCCATCATCACCCTTGGGACCAGGCAATCCTGGGGTACCTCTCTCTCCTGGCAGACCTGGGGTGGGAAGAGACAAGTTGTAGCTGCAGACTCAGAACTGAAATGTCCATTAGATGCTCTTGTCTGGTTTAATGATTAATATGAACTTGGTCTTCCGTAGGCTCTGCTTCCTCTTGCTTAGCATCCTGCAGGTTGGCCCACAGCATCCCCATAAGCACCTTTATCACTCTCCCCCACCCCTCCCCCTTGAACGGCCTAGTACTGCTGTGATGGTAGAAGTCTTATTCACATAGCGGCAAGCATGCTGGACTTGTAAACTCTGCAAACATCTTTTGGATTACTCTCAGTGTGCCAGGCACAAAGAGTCTCATTTAATCATTATAATTTGCATGGAGGTGTTATTTCACCTGTTACAAATAAGGGAACTAAGGCCCATGACTGCTTGCCCCAGGGCACACAGCTGAGGGCTTTAGAAGCAGGACCTGAGTCGTCTACTTTCTTACAGAAAGTCCATGATTGGTCAAGAGCAACATGTTATGCTTTAGGATAAGGGGTTCACTGGTCCTCAGAGAGGGGATGCCAAGGGGATGGCATTAGTGAGTGGGAGGATGGTGAGATAATGCCTCACCTATTTAAAGAAATAAGAAAGAAAAACAAAACAAACAAACAAACAAAAAACCCAAAACACTCCCTTTCTTTCCACAAACAAAAGTGCCAAAAGTATGAGGATATCCACAAAACCAATCAATGCGTGTGCAGCCCATTAGGCCCCATGCTCCAGATTCTTGGCCATCAGACCCTGTGGCCACAGCCTGTGCTGAATGTACCATGGAGAGCCAGAGTCAACAAACACTTTTATGTGGAGTGAGAGTCCAAGGCCCTCAAGAGTCCTGACCCGAGTCTAGTCATCGCTGCAGAGCACAGCTCTCCTAATCAACTTCCTAATTGTTCTTTCCTGCTTGGAGAGCAAGCTGGTTTTCATTGGCTTTTTTTTTTCCCCCACAGTGTAAGAAACCTGTCTCCTGCTTATTACCCCAAGGCTAATAGCAAATGCCTGGGAGAGGACAGTGGCCTCCTAAGGGTGTGAGAACGTCAAAGAAATTGATGGAACGTTCCTCTTTCCCTTCCTGACATGAGGCATCTGTTCCCAGAGTCTGAGAGTCCCATGGCAACCAAGCTCTGAATCTAATGCAAGATGTGCCTAAAGCTCCCCACCCTATGATTCATAGGCAGGGCCTCGGGGCATCTTCAGCTGTGGAGCTGAGGACAGAATGGAGGTCAGGCTGGAGAGCTCCCCTTTCATGCCCCATCTTCTCCCTCTAGTCTATAATGTACCTACAGCCTTGACAGGAATAATTCCTAAAATAAACAACCAGACCCTTCCCTGCTGGGCCCCCCGTCTCCTTGCATCATCTTGACGCATCCTTGCATCTTCCTTCTCATTCAGGGGAGCGTTGCATGCAGCACAGGCTCAGGAATGGGTAGACACAGATGTCTGCCAAAGGCCCTGATGTGAGACTTGTAAGACCATGAATCTAAGAGTGATATAGTCTTTCTAGAAGGTCCTATAGTCTTACCACCAGCCACGTGGCTGCAGGGCATCAGGACGTGAGATGGAGTTAGAGCGTGTCAGGTTCTAAGGGTCGTAGAACACCTTCCTTTGAAGGCCCTGGCCCTGTGAACCCCGATTCCTATGTAGGCAGTAGCTTGGGGAACCTGGGGACTCTTGTGAGCCCCTTCCCTCAGATCCTGGTATTTCTTAGGGAAAAGCATTTGGCCTGTTCTGTGGTTAGAATGACAACCTCTTAGTCACCTGGTTGAAGAATGGAGGAAGTCTATCAGCCCTAGGAAGAGAGGGTCAGGGATGGACTTGAATCGCCACCCCATGTTCCTTCCAGAGTACCCTCCCCCATTACCTCGAAGTCCAGGAAGTCCAGGAGAACCTGGCTTTCCATCTTTCCCTTCATTTCCTTGGTCACCTTTGGGTCCTGGTGGCCCTGAAAGATGACAACAACAACAACAAGGTTAGAAAGTTAGAAAGCAAGGACAGTAGTGGAAAATGCAAACTACTTCCTCTGCGATGAGAGGAAGGACCAGAATTCTACATTGGAAACACATAAATGCCAGTTACCTAGCTTTGGGGGGCAGTAGGGTAGGTTCCAGGGAATCCTGTTCAAGAAGCAGATAGTAGCTAAGTTAACAAGGGTGGGAGGGTATTCAGGGCTATTTGTGTCCCTCTCAAATCCATATGTTGAAGTTCTTATCCCCAGGGTTATTGCTTGGCTGGGTTAAGATGAGGTCATAAGGATGGGCCCCTCCTCAGTAGAACTAGTGGCTTTATACAGAGAGGAAAGACAGTTATGGTAGAGTACGCCTGTAACCCTAGCATTCGCTCAGGAGGCAAAGGTAGGAGGAGGATGAGTTCAGGGCCAGCCTAGGCTACATCATAAGGCCCTGTCTCCTGTCTGTGGTTGGGGGACACCATTGAGCTTGGCACTCTATGCCTTTCCTCTCCCTTCATTTCTGTCCCTTACACCACTCCTCCCCCCCCCCCTCTCTCTCTCTCTCTCTCTCTCTCCTGGACCAGAATACAATGAACAAGTAGCCTTATACATAACAGGAAATGAAGCCTTCACCGGAACCCAACTCTGCTAGTATCCTGAACTCAGACTTGCAGTTTCTAGAACTGGAAAGAAAGAAATGCCTGTGGTCTAAGCCCCTCAGCCTGTTTCAGTGGTCAGGGCTGACCAGGACAGAGTGAAAAGGGAGAGTTCTGTAGAGGACACAGTCCTACAGGAGTGTGAGGTGAAGAAGTAGCTGTGTAAGCTACAGTGCACCAAGCAGCTGGGGCTCGGTGGGCTGGGAAAGTGGGGGTATTGGGAGCCTAGGGGCTGGACTTGACCTCACAGGAGGGTTCTAGGGGTCTTGGAAGGGGCCTGGCAGGAGAGCCACATTAGGTCTGCACACAAGGAAGGGAGGAAGATGGCTTGGCTGTGGTGTGAAAGAGGAGTGGGCCAGGAAGGAGGTTGGAGGCAGGGAGGCTGGGGCTGTGGTCCAGTCAGAGAAGTGGAGGAGTCCCCAGTTAGGAAAGGGTCCACCAGAGGCATAGGAAATAACCAGGAGGTTTAGAATGTAGGATGGCTTTTAGCACCCCATGGGGAAGCAGTGGAGGATGAGGAGGCCAGGCTAAGCTCAGATTTCAGCTTGGCACCTGGGTGCAGGATAAGTTTGTAATTGCTTTTGAGTGGGGCTACCTTCCCAGAGAGGCTCTAGTGGGGCAGAGATTCAAGTATCCATGACTGAATTCACTCTTCACCACTACACCATGTGTTGAAGTTACTTGTTGGAGGGCACACAGGCAGCCACAGTCCTGATCCGTCTGGCATTTATCCTTCCTGCCACACCCACAGGACCAGACATCTCACTCTTTCCACCTTTCTGCCACTCTTTCTGGCACCCTCTGTCCCAGGCTGATGAGCCCGGAAGTCCTCCGTGTCAGCTTCCCATGACTATGATCTGGGGATGTGTCGTGTCATTTTGCTGTTGAGTTTTCCTGGTGCCGTGGTTCCTGCTGGCACGGGCACAAGCCAGAGAAGCAGACCTGGGGCACTTTGATGCGTCCCGTACACCTGACCCTGCCGTGGGAACCCAGGCTGCAAGCACTCACCTCCTGCTATACTGGGTGAATGGTACTCCCAGCCCGCCTGTCTCCAGAACCTCCTCACCTTCCTTAGGGCTTAGGGTTTCTACAGATGTCATTAGTTAAGGTCATACTGGTGTGGGTTGGAGCCTACTCTTCTGACTGGAGTCCCAGAAACAGACAGAGACACAGAAGCAGAAGTGGCAATGAGGCATCTGTAGACCATGATTGCCCCACCAGAAGTTCAGACGATACAGGGAGGACCCTCCCTGCGTATTTCAGAGTGATGTGCCCCTATGGATGCCTTGGTTGAAGGATGGCAACCTCTAGACAATAAACTGTTTTATGTATGTATGTATGTATGTATGTATGTATGTATGTATGTATGTATGTTTTTTGAGACAAGGCCTCTCTGTGTTAGCCTTAGCTGACCTGGACTTGCTTTGTAGACCAGGCTAGCCTCAAACTCACAGCGATCCACCTGCCTCTGCCTCCCGAGGATTAAAAGTGTGCGCCACCATGCTCGGCTCATAAACTGTTATTTTTAGCTCCAGTGTGTGGCGCTCTCCCAGGAAACCAAAACATGCAGGCTTGCGGCAGACCAGTGTACTGTATAGTCACTACTTGACAAATGAATGAGTCTATGAGCTCACAGGGTGTTAATACACACAAAACAACCCAGCTGCCAAGATCGAGATGTACTGATACGTTCCAGAAGTTGGCACTCTCCTCAGACCCTAACCGAAGCTGACAGCTGTTTAACAATTCAATGGCTCAAGAGCAAGGAAAAAAAAGCAGTCAACACTTTTTTTTTTTTAATTCACAAGTTACGTAAACCATTTAAGGAAAGCTGGGGTTTTTAGGCATGATAATATTTATTAATCTGAGTTCTCATATAACAGGATCAAGAGATGAAACCTGGTTTGCCAAGAATTATACAGCCAATAAAAGGCAGAGCTAAGATGTAAACGAGCCCCATCACACATCCTCTCACCCCATGCCCATCCTGCACCCAGCTCTCTCCCCTCCATCACACATCCTCTCACCCCATGCCCATCCTGCACCCAGCTCTCTCCCCTCCATCACACATCCTCTCACCCCATGCCCATCCTGCACCCAGCTCTCTCCCCTCCATCACATGTCCTCTCACCCCATGCCCATCCTGCACCCAGCTCTCTCCCCTCCATCACACGTCCTCTCACCCCATGCCCATCCTGCACCCAGCTCTCTCCCCTCCATCACACATCCTCTCACCCCATGCCCATCCTGCACCCAGCTCTCTCCCCTCCATCACACGTCCTCTCACCCATGCCCATCCTGCACCCAGCTCTCTCCCTCCATCACACATCCTCTCACCGCATGCCCATCCTGCACCCAGCTCTCTCCCCTCCATCACACATCCTCTCACCGCATGCCCATCCTGCACCCAGCTCTCTCCCCTCCATCACACATCCTCTCACCCCATGCCCATCCTGCACCCAGCTCTCTCCCCTCCATCACACATCCTCTCACCGCATGCCCATCCTGCACACAGCTCTCTCCCCTCCATCACACATCCTCTCACCCATGCCCATCCTGCACCCAGCTCTCTCCCCTCCATCACATGTCCTCTCACCCCATGCCCATCCTGCACCCAGCTCTCTCCCCTCCATCACACGTCCTCTCACCCCATGCTCATCCTACACCCAGCTCTCTCCCCTCCATCACACTTCCTCTCACCGCATGCCCATCCTGCACCCAGCTCTCTCCCCTCCATCACACATCCTCTCACCCCATGCCCATCCTGCACCCAGCTCTCTCCCCTCCATCACACATCCTCTCACCGCATGCCCATCCTGCACCCAGCTCTCTCCCCTCCATCACATGTCCTCTCACCCCATGCCCATCCTGCACCCAGCTCTCTCCCCTCCATCACACGTCCTCTCACCGCATGCCCATCCTGCACCCAGCTCTCTCCAGGTCAAACCCAGCAGTGAAGGAAACTTAGCACAGATCTCTATTGCTAAAGCCCACCCATTCCACACACACCTCACCCCATTTCACTCTTCGTCTCTCCCTGGACCCTGCGCTCCAGGAATTGAGCCCTCTACAGCTTTGCCAACCCACAGATGACATTCTGCGGTGACTCCTGGGCAGCCTTGTCCATGTCAGTCTTTTTCACTTTTCAGCTTTTTATAGTCTTGTGCCTTGTTTCTCCTTTTGGGAGGTAGATCACAGTGTGAAAGGGATTGGGACAAGGTCTGTGTACCATCTGAGCCCACACAGGCGTTGCTCACTGACTCTCTGCCTCAGTTTCTCAATGCTACAGGGCCCCGTGCATCTACTCTTACTACAACGTAAGAGCAAGATATCTCCCACCTCAGTCAAAAGATCTCTACCTAACACAGGGAGAAGGCAGGGCCCACAGCTCCATTTCACAGCCAGGAGAAGAGCGCCCCCAAGAAGTACAGGGGCAGCCCTGCTGGAAGGACCCTCAAGGGCAAAGGAATGGGGGCAGGATGCATTAATCTACTCACCTTCACAGAGTGCCCTGCATCCGCTTTGAGGAGGGTGAGAGGACAGAGGATCATACAACCCACCCAGGATCTGTACACGTACCCCAATCTTCATAGGTACACTTGTTTTTACAAGTGGCTCCATGCACCCCAACTGTCTGCTTCTATTGACTAAAAGCCAGAGTGCCCGTGTCAGAGCTGGCACCCAGCCCCCACTCCTTTACTCCACACCTGACAGAAGGCACGGGGGGGGGGCCGCGGGGGGTACTCCTTCTCCCTTCTCCAGCCACTATTCCAGTAACTATTCATCAGTGATTTCATTCATTCACATACAGGGTCTTCTCATACAGACCGTTCTAGCTTCCATCTGTTGATCTTCACACCTCTATTTGCCAAGATCCATGCTTACAGGCATGTGTCAGCACAAACAACCAATTAATTGTATTTAACAAATAAATTTAATGAACTTAAATTACTCTACCTGGACAAATTGTGTGTGTGTGTGTGTGTGTGTGTGTGTGTGTGTGTGTGTGTGTGTGTTTCAAGACAGGGTTTCTGTGTGTAGTCCAGATTGTCCTGGAACTCCATCTGTAGACCAGGCTAGCCTCAAACTTAGAGATCCGCCTGTCCCTGCCTTCTGAGTGTTGAGATTAAAGGTGTGTGTCACCACTGCCTGGCCAAACATATTTTTCTAACAGCCTAGCAGACCAGGTTCATATTTGGAATTCTCCAGACTTTGGAGCTCCACTCATTCAAACTTTTGTAACTGGAGGGGCCCTCTGGCCTCTTGTCATGCCTATAGCAGGACTCTCTTTCTGTCTCTTGAAGGCTGCAGAATGCTCACCCAATCTCTGACCACCTCAGCCCTCACCATCGTCGACCCTTGGTTGTTTTCCTGCCTAGGGTTATGGATGCTTAGTTATTCTCTGCACCAGGGAGGTTTACTCAGCAGAGGGACCTAGGTAGGCCCTGGAAATGGGCACATGCCATTTAGGCAGAACATTCTAGAATCATACAGTGTAAGACTTAAAGGTGAAGGTGTGAGTTTTAACTGTCACTCCAGGATGAGCCCTTGGGAGGAACTTTGCAGGGGTGGGGGGGGGGGGGCTTGTGCAAGAAGCGTAGGCAGGAGGCACTATGGACAGGGTTGGATCACTCAAGTACCTTTGGCAAGGGTGATGTTCCTCAAGGCGATAGAGTGTTCCCAGTCTTTGAGACGCAGGTCCTCGGTCACCACGTTGAGTATGGCCAACTCCTGCTTGAGTTGCATCTCCATGCTCATGTGCGCTAGGCTCATGCGGCGAGTGTCCGCGCTGGCGTTGCTTACCATCACCTGTAGGTCCTGTAGCCACGTGCTGTGTAGAGCCACGTCATAGGACAGGCTGTGGTTGAGGCCACGAAGTGCTCCACCCACATCCGCCAGCTCCTCGCCCAGGACGCCCACCCTACGTGCCAGCCCGTTCAGCAGGCCTGCGTGCCTCTGCAGCAGCAGCTGGCTCCGGTTGCTTTCCACCTGCAGCTGGTAGAGCTCCAGCTGTGCGGAGTCGCTCTGCTGTCCTGTTCGGTCACGCAGCAGAGCCACCGCCTGCTCAGTCTGTGCCGCCTGAGCATGCAGCCCCCACAGTGTGCCCTCCAGCCGCTGCACCAAGCCTGCCAGGGCCAACAGTGAGTCTGTCTGGTTCTGCAGCGCATCGTGAACCTTCCACACCTGTTCTGTCAAGTCTGTTTGCAGTGGAGCCTGCAGCAGCCGTAGCTGCATGTCCCGGAAGCTCTCGTTCAGCCGGTTGACATTCCTAGTCAGTGCCTTCAAGTCATCTGGGGAGCTTCGAGGCCGGGACACTGTAGAAGAAGTGAAGAGTGAGAAGGACTGGTCAGGGAGGTCCAGATGATAACAGGCAAGTCTACAGCATACAGCAGGTGCTCAATAAGATGTGAATGAAAGGGACAGATGGCTGATACTGAGTGCTTCATCCAGTGGTTCCCAAACCCATTTGTCACTATAATCACCTGCAGATGTTGCTGATACGTGGCACTCTAGAACTTTGAAAATTTCCCAATAACTCTTAAGTTGGAGCCTAGTTTGTGTTCTGCAGCACAAATATACACATCACGTATGAGGCTGAGCCACAGGAAATGGCTATTAGTTTTCAATGGATAGATGTTGGGTATGGACAGTTTTATGGAATTCAACCTAAGATATGGGTTGCTTCGAGTCGGGTAGTGGTGGTGCGCATTTTTAATCCCAGCATTCGGGAGGCAGAGGCAGGTGGATCTCTGTGAGTTTGAGGCCATCCTGGTCTACAGAGTGAGTTTCAGGACAGCCAAAGCTATCCAAAGAAACCCTACCTCAATCAATCAATCAACCATCAATCAATCAATCAATAAGCTGTTTTCCCTAAAGCTCAAGAAACTCTAAATAAATAAATAAATAAATAAATAAATAAATAAATAAATAAATTGTTTTCGCCAAAGCTCAGGGGGGAGGTGGGCAGAATGTAACTGCAGGAGGTCGGGATGAGGTGGAGGGTTGTGCAAGGGTGTCTTCAAAGGATGGCAAGGCCTTCGTACTCATGAACCTACACAAGATTAGTCTGCCAACATTCTGTCCTAGAGGGAAGAGGGGTTCACAGGTCCCATCCTCCTTGAACACCTATTGGCAATTAAAGATTGCAGGAGAAGGGAGCTGTTCCCATCAATGGTGTGGCCTCTGGCTAGCTGTCCATGCTCCTCCTCTAAATACTCCTCAGCTGTGCTCCTGTAGACAGTGCTCATTAAAACTTGGCTGCACACACACACACACACACACACACACACACACACACATACACTGAGAGTAAAAGCACATGCATGTTATCATCCCTTGCACCTCCGCAAGTAGGTACCAGCAATGGTTTAAACTTTCCCCCTATTCATCTATAGAATTAAAGACCTAATTGCCAGTGATGACATTAAAAGGTGAGGCCTTCTGGAGGTGGCTAGGTCATGCAGGTAGAACCCTCACAAATACAACTATGACTTGTGCATGAAGGCCAAGGAAGCTGTCCACCCCTGTCCCCACAGGAGGACACACAAAATGCCATCAGACATTGAATCATTTGGGGCATTTACCCTTGGACATCCAGCCTTCAGAAACATAAGCAAGAAATGTCTGTTGTTCATAAACCATCCAGCTTTAGATGTCTCATTAAAGTGGCCCAAACAGACTAAGCCAATCCCATTATACCTCCTCTTTCAGCTGGACTTTTAATGTGGCCCAGGGCCACACAGCAAATCCTACCCCAGTGAGATATCCCATGGGCACACAGCAAATCCTACCCCAGTGGGCCATTCCAGAACTGGGCTTTTCTCTATGCCAGTGTTTCTCAACCTGTGGTTCACAACCCCTTTGGCAAAACTCTATCTCCAAAAATATTTACAGTGCTTTATGAAGTATCGATGAAAATAATTTTAGGGCTGGGGGTCACTATGACATGAGGAACTGTATTAAAGGGTCACTTTGCACCTTCCCTAGAGCTGCTTAAAGCAACCCAGGCTGGTACTAGGCAGAGCCAGGCTGACAGCTATAGTGCTGGTTTTGTGGCTTCCCCCACTCAGGAGCCCATCTCTTTCTGCTGCAGCAAGGGCACCTCCAGACAGGAGAGGGTATTTCAAATCTGTTCCTACCCCTTCTCTGCCCGCTTCTATCCTTCTAGGTCCCTTACTAAGATTTCTTCATGGGGAGGGGGCCCTTCCCTGGTTATGAAAAACCCTAAGAGGAGAAATCGTCATCCCTAGATTCTATCACAGCATCCTGGTGTCTCCTGAGAGCTCATGCAAACTGGATACTGAGGTATCTAGGGACACATGGGCCAGTGCTCTGCTCTGTAGACTCTGAAATGGAAACCAGTGGCTGCAGTGGGACTGGGGCAGGAAGAATAAAATAATTCTGTTTTGAAAATCTTGAATCCAGAAGATCAAGACGTAGTGAAAATCTTGGTCAAACAAAACTGACAGTCCCTCTGCACTGGGGAGTGACAGGAGACTGTATTACAGATACACACTGTACTCCATGGTGTAAGAAGGAACCAGCCCATACATGGATTGCTAGGTCCACATCCACGGACTGTTTTGGCTTGTTTGTTCAGAGATACTTCCACCTTGACCCAGATGCCCTTGGAGGAGTACGAAGTTGGAACCAGCAGAAACTACCTGGATTCAGCGCTTTAGAAGTTCTTGAGTCCACACAGCCACAGAATGAGGGAAGAGCATAAGGAATGACCAGGAGAGGCACAGACATCACACATCTCAGGACACAGGGGAGTTTGATCTGAGTGTCACTTCGCCTATGTTTGTCCATCGACATTCCGAGAACTCCCGTTCCCAAGGACCTACACCCAACTGAGACGGACCGTGGCAGGTGGCGCTCAAAGTGGGGCACCATCATCGCTGACACCTGAGCAGAGAGGCAGGCCAAACCCCAAGATTGACTGGCTTTGCTCAGTTTTCTCCCTATTAGATCTTTTGGCTGGAATAAGGATGTTTGGGGCATCAATCCGCTGTCGGCTTGGATTGCCAGCCCTGTGAATAAGGAGCAATGTGAAGATTCAAGTCCTGGCTCTGGTTCTGAGGTCTCTCAAGTATCATGACGTGAATTCTGGCTGTGGAAGGGAGAGCAGGTGGTGAAGACTCTAGTGATGACGGTTCTTGGACCACATGATAATCTGCTGTTGTGCTCCTTCTGCCTATGGGATCACACAGCATCTGTGTTGACCCCTCTTGGAGAAAAGAAGTCACTCAAGATAAGGTCCCGGGTGTGGAGTTGAGTGAAGCCTTGGAGCCCTGCTTCAACTTTCTGTCATTGCTTTGACCCACGAAAGTCACCACCAAGTGCTCCCGCAGCCCCTCTGCCTTCAGTCACTTCTGACTATCGGAATATTTTGCATTCTGTTCATATTTGAATGAGCTAAGGTTTCTATCCACAGATCTTTCCCGTCGGTAGCATATAGAACTCACACATTCCTGACAAAGCGGCCCTTCAGAATTTCAAAGAAATTCGTCATCCGTTTAAGCTGTGGGATCTTTTCTGCTTAAAACCCACACTTCCCTTGTTCATTTTCTCAAGACTGGGCGTAGCCTCCAGGCATCCTGGCTGCCTTCTGTACTTGTTCTAGTTTGTCAACCACCTCTTACAGGTTGAACAAAGTCATGGACTGGTAGAGCCTGGCAGAAGGATAAGTTCCTTCATCTTGATCATAAGACTTCTGGTGAGCTGGCCCAAGTTGGGCATGCTCAGCCCCATCTGGACTCTGCAGAGCTCAGCCACTGAATGGGTCTCTGCAGTCTCTGGTGAACTGAACATCTCTCCATTCTACTGATGAAGACACTGAGGCCTGGAGGTGGAATGGCCATGGATGGCAGCCTCCTGACTCTTGTTCCCATGGCCACACCACTGCTGCCCTCTGGAAGGTGACCTAAAGAGTTGTCAATATCCAGGGAAATAAGCCATGAGCAACCTCAGGCAGGCAACCACAGGATAGGGAGCTGAAGAGACCACAAGACAGAGCTTGACTAAGTGTAAACCCAATGTGTCTGCATGTCCCAATCACATAGGGTGAGGCACTGAGACGGGACAGGTGGAGACAGAGATCCCAACATTTTCCCATAAGGCTCTGCTCAGGACATCCCAGAGCTCAGGTGCACCTCAGTTCATCAGAGGTAGGAAGGACACCCTGGTTCTAATGTGACTATGGGATCCTGGGTCGAAGTCACAGGAGCGGTTTAAGGCTGCATTTGCCCACAGCCCAGGTAGGAAGCCAAGTAATGTTTTTTCTTATTTCTCCTTCCCAGCCCTGAAGGCCCCAGGTCCTGCCCATCTGACCTTTCTTTGGTACCTGCAGGCTCCAGGCCTTTCTCTTTGTCCAGGGAATGGAGTTAAGACTGCTTCCATATGGAGGAACTGCTGACAATTACCTTCCCCCATCCCAGGGAGTCCCTGTGGGTCCTTGATCATTGCACAACCAATCTGAACACAAATCCAATTTCAAGGAAGAAACTCCTCCCCAAGCCCACACCCTTCATCAAAGCACTGTTTGCTTTTCTTTTCCAGCTCTATCCATTTGCATACCCAGGCTTTACAATGCCATTTCTGCAGAGTTTTCCGTTTAATAGTGTAATTATTCACACAAGAATTTTTACCATCTTTCTCTTAGTCTCTTGTAATTGTGTTGACTGCAAAGAGTTTCTGGAAGGGACATGTATTTATCCCAGCAAATACATGCAGGTATCTCTCTCTCTCTCTCTCTCTCTCTCTCTCTCTCTCTCTCTCTCTCTCTCTCTCTCTCTCTCTCCCTCTCTCTGTGTGTGTGTGTGTGTGTGTGTGTGTGTGGTGTGTCTTTCTTTCAAGATTTTTATAACAATAAAATCTCAGAAGTTGGATTTGTAGGTTGAAAGATATATAGACATATTTATGAGTTAAAAAAAAAATCCCATAACCAGATGTGGTGGCTCACAACAAAGCCTAGGGAGGCTGAGGCAGGAGGATTGCCATGAGCTTGAAGCCAGCCTAGGTAACATAGTATAAACTATAGGCCAGCCTGAACTACAGAATGAGACCACTTCCCCTCTGTCTCAAAAGTCAAAACAAAACAAACCACACACACACACAAAATCACAGTCAAATGACTCTTCTCAAATCATACTTAGAGCACAGATGTATGAGAGAGCCAGTTTCAATACACCCCTACTTTACTGTGCATCACAGTTTTCTAATTGCTCATCCCACAGACAGAAAGTGGCACCTTACTAGTGTAAATCTGTTCCCGAAGCAGCCTCTTCAAGGTGATGAAGTTGTTCACTGGAATGGCCTAGATAGTTTAGCTACCTAGACCAATCAGATCACTGTTTGTGAGACCAAATTTTTTGGGGGGAGGGGGGCACCGAACTCATGCTGGCCAAGCCTAGAGCAATGTCCTTCCTTTGGGACCATTTATGAACAGCAGAGTGAATTATCTCCTTCCAACCGTCACCGAGTGTTCTCTGTCCATGACCCACCCCCTCCCCGTTTAATTCCTTCCAGATGGTTACTGTCTTCAACAGGGAACAATTCTTACTCGAGTGTGCCTCTCTTAATTCATGTTTATGCAAACCGCTCATATACCGCTCTTCCTGGCATACCGACCTTTAATGTGTTTTAATTGTTCTTCAAACTTTTACCCTTTCACAAGTGAGAAAATAAATATAGACTAGTGATAACAACTGCATCTCCCGAGTCCTCACTGCGTGCCCAGCATTCCTCTGCATGTGCGTGTCTTCCGTACTAATGCAAAGACTCTCAAAACCCCCTGCCACATTGGCCTCAGACACTGTTAGCATCCTCAAGTTCCAACTGCGGAAACTGAGACAAGCAGAGGGCAAGCCACTCGCAAGATCACAGGGTCAGGAGGCAGGGGACACTGACGTTGGGCTCTGGAACTGTAGCTCCAGAGTCCCCAATGCAAACCTCTATGCTTCCTGACGAAAGGACTGAACATGGAAACCAAACTTTGTAACAGACGCACAGTGCAAAATAAGTTAGGAAGACGGCGAGCTCCCCGGCCTGAACCCAGGCTGGAGCCAGGATGCTTGGTAGAAATCACACAGATATTTTATTTCAGATCCTGACTCAGTATTGATCTCTGGGTTCTACTTGATGAATTAATGCATATTTTGTGACAATATACAGTCAGTGTGTGAGCAAGCGCCTGGCTCAAACTGCAGGAAGATCAGTGCTTTGAATAAGCCTGTTTCTCATGACTTTCATTGCACCGCCTGCCCCCTCCTCTCCCCTCATCCACACTCAGTTCTGAGTCAGCTCTCTGGCCACAGCTGTCCTGTTCATGAATAAACCATCATCTTCAGGCTCAATCAGGGTGCTCCAGATGTGACCTGACCAAGGAGTTATTTCCCCAGCATAGCAAGAGTGCACTAGTAACAGGGAAGCCTGCATGTGTGGCAGGCAGAAAAGCTCTCTCGCTCTCTCGCTCTCGCTCTGTGTGTGTGTGTGTGTGTGGTGTGTGTGTGTGTGTGTGTGTGTGTGTGTGTGTGTGTGTGTGTGTATGTGTAGGTAGGTAGGTAGGTAAGTAAGCCAGAGCTCAGCTTCAGGTATTGTTCCTCAAGAACTGTCCGATTTGTTTTGTGAGGCAGGGTCTCTCACTGGGACCTAGGTCTTGCCAACTTGGTTAAGTTGGCTAGCCAGCGAGCTCTAAGAATCCTCCTGTCTCAAGATTACAAATCGTGCCAACATGCCCTCATTTCTATATGGTTGTTGGGGATTGAACTCTGGTCCTCATGTTTGAAAGCCACGTACTTTACCAACAGAGCCAATCCTCCAGGCCTGGATGCTGTATTTTTGTATAGGACCACACATCTATGAAGGCCATGTTATTTTCAACCCATAAAATTCATACTTATGTAAATATGGGATGCCAAGAGACTGTCTGAAGTATAAAGCAAGAGACCAGTTGAACCCTCTGCCCCTTACTGGTCCTCTCCTCCAAATCTGTTGCCAGGGTAGTCAGTCACATGCCAAATCCAGGCAAGAGGAAAGGAAATGGTAGTTTATCACCATCTACTGTCTGTCAAACGATCCTGGTTTTTAGATGTTGCTCTCTTGCCCTTCCCAGCAAGCCCTAGAAGTAGGAATGGCCACACCCATTTTCAGATGAAACAGATCCAAGAGGTGGCAAGGTGTGTGGCAGCCTTGGCTGCTGGGCAGGGAAGGCCCCGGAGCCACAGTCGTCTTTCACTGCCCAGAGCTGCAGGGTACATCTTCCCTCTTTTTGTTTTTTAATTTATTTTTATTTTTATTTTTTTTATCTAGAACAGTCCTGGAGTGATACACTTGCCAAGTCCCCCTCTGGCTCTTCCACTCCTGCGGGGACAGACAGTGTCACTATTCACAGCTGGGAAAATCTAAAAACTGGCCTTCCAGTCACTAGCTCAAGGACACCCTATCAGTAGGAGTGGCTTGTGAGCCTATACTCCCTCCAAGGTCCCAGCACAAACCCTGCCGTATCTTCAGGCCAGTGACGCAGAAGGCAGGTAGGCACCAGAACCCACAGAACATTAGATTTAGGGCAGAATGTGGGAGAGGAAAGGACTGAAAGATGGTTGCAAAGCCAGAGTGTCCACAGAAGCGCCAGGAAGGAGGAGCATATTTTTTTCAGATGAGCTTTGCCACCGGACTGTTCCCTGAGGTCTTGGTGAGGGATTTGAGTGAAAAAATTCATTTACAGGTGGAATTCAGGACCAGGGTGACAGTTCAAACATCTCACTGGGTCAGGTACTTGCTATGCAAGCAGGTGGACCTCACTTCAATGCCCATGTAAAAAATCTGGGCGTGGTGGCATGAATTTGGGGTTCCAGCACTAGTGATGGGGAGACAGGTGGGCCCTGGGACTCACTGTCAGTCTCAGCAGCCAATTCCAGGCCAGTGGCACTTTGCCTCCAACAACAAGATGAAGAGCACCTGGGGAAGGCTACCTCACAGTTGACCTCTGACCTCCACATGCATTCTCACACATGTGCATGCATACTCACACACATACACAAAAGCAGAGCCCGGTATCCCTCAGCACTTTTTCTTTCTTTCTTTCTTTCTTTTTTAAGTTCTTCAAGACAGGATCTCTCTATGTAGCCTTGGCTGACCTGGACTCACTTTGTAGACCAGGCTGGCCTCGAACTCACAGCGATCCTACTGCCTCTGCCTCCCGAGTGCTGGGATTAAAGGCGTGCACCACCAACCGCCCGGCTCCCTCAGCACTTCTAATGAGGAATCTATCGCAGAGCTATGACATGCATTGTATGGCCAAGCTCGCCTGTGTCTCCTGACACCAAGCTACAGGACAAAACCGGGAGCAACCTTCCCTTGTGTGCCACCAGAGTCCACACATAGGGCCCAGTGCTACCAGGGTCAACACATAGGGCCTAAGCTTTGCATTTAGAGCTGCCAAGACTTCGTTCTGTAACTGGACATCAATCTATCTTTCAGTTTGTGCTCTCCCAGTGAAAGACCATGGAACAAAAGATCCTGGGCTTTTGTGTTGCCACTGTGTTGTAGCATCCCTCACCTCCACCTACTGCCTCCCCTTTGTCCATATAGGAGCAGTCAGGGTGGGCTCCAGCACTTGTGATGGGTTCAGAACGGAGCCCAGGCAGTTGTGAAGGCTTGAGTAGCCCAGCATGTCCCCACATGGCCAAGGAAACACAGCTATAAACAGCAAATAATAACAATGATGATGATGATGATGATGCTTTCCCCCATTTGCGGGACAAAGGGCCTTCATTTTTGCTGTGTTTGGTTCCCAAATGACGCAGGTGGGCCTGACTCAAACTGACCACTGTCACTCTGGAGTTTAGATAGACTAAGCTAGTCCTGGGCATGACAGGGTGTGATGGAAGTCAGTTCCACTGCCATGTGGAATACCACAGCCTGGGAAGCTTACACTGAAGGCCGGAAGTCTGAGTTCATGGTGTTCCCAGTGCTGGCTTTCTCCTGAGGCCTCCCGCTGGGCGTCCTGCACTCAGGCCTATCCCGGCATCTCCTTATAAAACCAGGGGCCACGACCCACCCGTATAGCCTCATTCCTCCCTGAGTCCCTCCTTCAGTCCACAGCAGGGGCCTAGACTATCCCCGGTGAGCCGGAGATGCACAGGCAGGGACCATGGGTCTCCACTGTCCTCTCTGTGGCTAGAGAGTGCTCCTCCTTACCAGCAGGTGGAACCCAGCCTCCCAAGATGGTGGACAATGAGTTGGGTGGATTCATAGCAACAGTGTAGAGACTCCGTCCAGATCCAGAATGTGAGCAGATATTAGTATAATGCATATGAAGTAATTTGGCTATTTTTTTTTAAGTGTGTGTGTGCGCGCGCACACAAGTAAATGCAGGTGCCCATGGAGGCCATAGGAGGCACTGGGTCCCTTAGAGTTGGGGTTAAGGTAGGGAAGAAAATGAGAAGAGCAAGGATGCTGGTATGGACTCTAAAGTACCACTAGAATTTGAGGAAATGGAGTGTCCTTTGGACCTGATGGCTGTGAGCTGCCAATGTGGGTGCTAGGAACCAAACTAGAACCCTCCAAGAGAGGTCAGTGCTCTTAACTGCTGAGCCGTCTTTCCTGCATCTTGGCTGGGTTTATTTTTTTAAGAGTCAAAAAAAAAAAAAAAAAAGTCTACACCATTTGATCTACTAATCCAACTTCTGGGAACTTACAGTTAAGAAAAAAATTTCAAAAGACATGGAAAGGCTTCTCTGTTTATTTACCAAGTTTGAACAGGAGAATCACCAGGAGGAGACTGACTGGGTCAGTTATAATGTGTCCTGTGCTATTGCAAAATATGTCTTTGTCCTTCATCCCCGTTTCCCAGCACAGGACCACTGACCACCCCAGAATCTGCAAGATTCCTGGTAAGCTAATGAAGTGGTGAGGGTAGGCAGCCCCCAGGAACTTCAGGAACAAAATCTGGTCACTAGAGAAACCAAGAGACAATTTGAGACAGTTGGAGTTTTTCAGTCCCAGCACCACCACCGTCCCTCCCCTGCTGCCAAACCTTTAGCTTGAGTGGCTACCCCTGGCCAATGATGTTATCCATCGTGGCAACATAAGGAACCGTCCAAACCCCAGAAGACTGAGTTTCTTCTATCTGAATAGCTAAAAGATGACACGCCAAGAAACTTGGGTGCTCCTAGCCTCTACATTGCATAGCTCACAACTGTCAGGTCCAAAGAAAACTGCCTACTATGTTCCAAGCACATCTTAGTGTCCATCTCTGGTAATGCCCTTTATGATAAATCATTAAGTGTAATTACTTCCCTGGATTGGCTAGCAAATGAGCTAACCCCACACCTAAAGACAGGTCTCTGGAAACCCCGATTTGTGGCTCACCAAGCAGAAACACAGGTAACACAAACCTGCAGCTGGCAATGGAGGTGGTGCATCCTGGAGACTGAGTCCTCAGCCTGTGGGGACTGACCTTTGGGTAGCTAGTCAGAAATAAGTTAGGAGATGTGCAGCTGGGGTCTTGGCAGAGCCTCTTGTTTGCTGGTGTGTGCGTGAGCATTCCCTGATGTCATGTGCCATTTTCTCTTCTGACTATTGACTGAGAACCAGAGAAGCAAGTTCACCTTTTTCCTTAGGGGGTCCCCTTGCGGGAGTCTTTTCAGTCATTAAAATTATCATTGACCAGGAGAAGGATGGTAAAATTCTCATGAACTCATTATACTAGCGATATTAGGCAGAACAATTACCCAGAAGTGACATTGTAACGCCTAGATAACAAATGGGCGGATCTGAAACAAAACAAAACACTGATTTGATGGAGGGTGTGGGCTTAGGGAGGCTTTTTTTTTTTTCCCTCTTAATTTGGATTTACGGTCAAATGAGTTGTGCAATGATCAAGGGCCCGCACAGACCCTCAGGGAAGCTGATTGTCAGTTGTTCCGGCACGAAGACAGTCTCAGACTTGATTCTGGCAGGTTCTGAGGAGGGATGCAGTTGGGGCCTAAGGCTTTGAGAGGCCTAGGACCATGTGGGTGGTGGGTGAGAGGGAAGAAGGGAAAGAGTTGCTTGTCTCAACCCCTGGCCTGAGGGAAAATGTGGCCTTAAACCGCTCCTGTGACTTCAACCAAGGGCCTGGCACTCTTTGTCCCAGGCACTCCCAATCGCAATGCCAGAAACAGAATGTCCACACTTCAGAGTATCTTTCCTACCTCTGATGAACTGAGGTGCACCTGAGCTTTGGGATGTCCTGAGCAGAGACTCATGGGAAAGGGTTTGGATCTCTGTCTCTACCTGTCCCGTCTCAGTGCCTCACCCCATGTGATTGGGACATGCGCAGACACACTGGGTTTATACTTAGTCAAGCTCTGTCTTGTGGTCTCTTCAGCTCCTGGTCCTGTGGTCACCTGCTTGAGGCTGCTCATGGCTTACTTCCCTGGATATCGACAACTCTTTCGGTCACCTTCCAGAGGGCATCAGTGGTGTGGCCATGGGAACAAGAGTCAGGAGGCTGCCATCCATGGCCATTCCACCTCCAGGCCTCAGTGTCTTCATCAGTAGCATGGAGAGATGTTCAGTTCACCAGAGACTGCAGAGACCCATTCAGTGGCTGAGCTCTGCAGAGTCCAGATGGGGCTGAGCATGCCCGACTTGGGCCAGCTCACCAGAAGTCTCATGACCAGGATGAAGGAGATAATTCTCTCACCAGAGTCTGCCCCACTTGTCTGCACCTTGGAAAAGTCACCTTTGATCTGCCTGTTGTCTACAAATAGGTCTTGTCCCTGGCACATTGCTGACACACAGGCTGCATAGGGGCCACCGGCCAGCCACAACCATCCGTATTAGGATGCTCTGTCAGAACTTCAAAGGAGGCCAGTCCTACCAATGTGTTTGTTATTGTCCCCAGAGGCCAGGCTGGATACATTGTGTATACTGTGTCCTGGCGGAAAGGTTGCCTGGTCCGGATCCAAGCACACAATGTCTCTAATCGTTTCTGCTGATTACCGTGAAAATGAGATCCAAGTAGAATTATAAACCAAAAGCCTCCTAACAAGATTAGCCCTGGCTTCCCATTTTGGAGGCTGGAGTGTCTGAAATCATGGCCATCAACTCCAACAAACAAACAAACAAACAAACAAACAAAGACAACAGCAAAAACTGAGAGTTTTCACTAAGCACATGCACCTGATAGGAAAGTGACCAAGTCTTTCCAAACGCAAGTCAAGACTGCTTAGCCTAGCACGATGCTTGACATAGAGGCTTGGACTTCATAGGCGATGAGTAAACAGCTGTCAAAAGTGTTACTGAAAGACTGAAAACAAAGAGTGTCATCAAGCACGAGTGTCCTCGGCTCTTCCTGGAAAACGATGAACTTGGACTGGCTTTTTTGGCAGGTCTTGGGCTGTGTGCCTCCTGCCTCGGGCAGCCTTTTCTTCCAGCTGTGTCTGTGGCTCCCAAGTTCCAAGTTCCACAACCCAGCTCTCTGCCCCTCTTTACCTTCTGCATCCAGTGCATCTGGGCATCTCAGAAACAAGGGGAACGACTTGCGGATTATAGCTTCATACCCTTGACCTTTGGGAGATCCTGGTGGATGGAGGCAGAGAAGATAAAAATGCTTTCTTGGAACAGAGTGCTTGAGGCTCTTGTGACCAGCTCCTTAGTTAGCAGAAAGGGATGGAGTCCCAGTGGAGACCAGCACAAAGCCATGTGCTTGCCTTGGCTTTCTCTCTCCATCTCCCACCACTGCCTCGGAGGACCACATCTCACCAACAGCTACTAGGCCTCCACATTGCACTCTGGTTCCAAGAAGTCCCAGGCCAAAATAAGAAGCACGCCTTCCTCCACCGTAACCAATAGGGCAGCTCAAATCCCATCATCCTTTGTGCTTTTACTTTGTTCTCTTCCCGACTCCTTACGGTCTGTCTTGAGAAACCACATATAAGTTTGGACTTAGGCTGTAACGTAGCTTCACACACATTGTAAGTCATCTGAGCCATGAGTGTGAGGCAGCTACTCACTGTGTGAGTCTGGCGGTTGGTGGATAAGCCTGAAACATGAGCCCTCCTACCAGTATAGATTTGGGGGAAGAAAACTACATGTAAAGAGAGAGACAACTGGGGAAGAGACTGCTCGGTGGTTAGTGGCACCGGCTCTTCTATAGAAGGCCTGTGTTTGATTCCCAACACTCACATGGATGCTCACAACTGTCCAGTTCCACGGCATCTAAGACCATCTCCTGGCCTCTAAGGCCACTATACACATATGGTACACAGATACACATGCAAGCAAAATGACCACACACATAAAACTAAATTACAATTTGAAAACACTTTTAAAAAGTAAGAACTTATCCATGAACTTTGTTTGGAAAAAACAAAGTCCAAGATGAAGATGAACTAACGAAGCTGAACCCTAGCCCAGCGCGGTGGCACATTTAACCCCAGCACGCAAGCCAGGGGCAGGCGGGTCTCTGAGTTCGAGGCCAGCCTGGCCTACAGAGTGAGTTCCAGGAGAGCTAGGCCTACACAGAGAAACCCTGTCTCAAAAACAACAACAACAACAAAAGATGCACACTGAGTGCACGTTCTTTATGTATGTGGGGACAGAGGGGGTGCTTCTAAAATGCTTCTGACAGCAGTGAGGAGGATGCAGTGGAGGGAAAGAGAAACCAGAGGATGTTCCAGAGACTGTGGTCCTGATGAGAAAGAAGTACCTGAACCATAGTGCTGGGGTTTGAGGTGTCCCCCCAAAGCTCATAATGTTAAGGACTTGGTCCCTAGCCTATGGTGCTCCCTGGGAGGTGGCAGAACTGCCATGAAGTAGGTCCTAGTGGAAGGAAGTTGGGTCACTGAGGATACATTCTGATGGGCGGTGCTGCGACCCTGAACACTTGCTCCCTGGTCACTAATAAAGTCAGCCTACCTATGTGTTCCTGCTCTGGCTTCCCCACAGTGATGGACTGTTGTGACCCCGTGATTGTAAGCCAAATAAACCCCCCGTCCTACCAGTCACTTTTTGTCAGGATATTTTTTGTCACAGCAGCAGAGCTGAGGCTAGAACACACCTCAGCGGCCTCATTAAAACTCTATCACCTTTCCAAAGACCTTGTCTTCATGTATATCAGAGTTCCAGATAGCCGGAAGTTAGGATTACACAGCATTACTTTTAGGGGACAAAAATTCAACCCCAAAAAAGTAGCTAAGTGAGGTTCCTTACCGAAGATTAACTGGGAGAATATGGGGGACACATGAAAGACAGGTGCCAATTCCCATGTTCATGTCATTAGGCAGACTGACCCTGGATGTACAGAAGGCTCTATAGCCCCTTCGAGGAGTGGTCAAACAACCCTTTCACAGGGGTTGCTTAAGACCGTAGGAAAAACATAGATCATTCCATTGCAATTCATAGTAGTTGCAAAATTTCAGTTATGAAGTACCAACAAAAATAATTTTATGTCTCGGGGTCACCACAACATGAGGAGCTATATTAAAGGGTCCCAGCATTAGGAAGGCTGAGAGCCACTGCTCTTCAGGATAGCCATTCTGAGTCTTCTGGAGCCTGGTGGCCTGCTACTCCCAGAACCAAGCCAATCATTTGTCACCCTTGGGCTTGCACTTTTGTGACATGATGACAGTAATTCAGAAACCTACAAACCTCCCAGGGGGCATGGCAGTGTCAGTGTACTTCACACTGCTGACCTTTCTTGAGCATATTTAAGAGGATTGATATAAGCTGGACATGGTGACGCACACCTGTAATCCCAGCACTTGGGGAGGCAGAGGCAGGCGGATCTCTGTGAGTTCGAGGAAACCCAGTCTCAGGAAGACCCCCATCCCCCAAAATAGGCCCAATGTGGTGGCATGAGATTGTACCACAATTTAAAAAGCAAAACAAAAGAAACCCTGTTGTGGAGAGCATTTTCCATAAGGCAATGTATGTTACTGGTTCTTCTTGTAGTTGTTTCAAGAAAGTCACCCTCGATGACTGACTAACAGAGTACTTACTATAGATAGAAAGAAATAAAAATATCTCCAGGCACATTTAGAGTCTTCAAACGCATGCAGAATGCAGAATGCCACCTAAAGAAGAGTGGTGCATGCTCACTGACTTCCCCGGGTATCTCAGCACTGCATGTAAGCAAAAACCCCGACTTGGCTTGTAAAAAAAATAAAGGTCCCACCTGCAGGGACGTAATACACAGCGAGAGAGAGCCGCGCATGCGTATTGCTCTCATAGGAACTCAGCCCCGATCTCATCTCCAGAGGTTTCATTCCTCCCTGAGAAGTTCAGGATGGAAATCAACCCTGACAAGTTCGTGTACTGCTCCGGCCCTTCACATAAATGTGGCACCCACCCATCATAAAACGGTTACTTCCTTCTGGGATTTGATTTCATCGCTGAGTTCTCAGGCGATCATCTACACTTTTTAAAAACAAACATGTGGCTTAAACTGCAAGAAATTGTGACCTTATTTTATTTATTTATTTTATGTCACATTCATCTCCCACCCCCCCCTCCCCCTCCCCCCTCCCCATTAAATTTATTCTTTGGGAATTTCAAACAGTATTTTTATTACGTTCTTTCCTATCCCAGCATTCTTCTCAGATCTTCCACACTGTCCATCCGACTGCATGTTTTTCAGTCTCTTTAAGAAAGGAAGAGAGAGAGAGAGAGAGAGAGAGAGAGAGAGAGAGAGAAGGAAGAAAGACTACCCACCAGAAAACATGCAGTCCACTTTGTGCTGGCTGACTGTTCCCAACCACAGGATCTGCCCTGGAGTGTGGCTCATCTATACAGTGTCTCTTCCCTGAAGAAGGCTGCTTTCCCTCTCACAGCAGCTGTCATTTGTGAAACATCTTTGCTCAGGGTGGAACTTTGTGTCCACTTCCCCCTGCTTCACGCTGGGGTTTTTGTCTGGCTTGGCCTTGTCCAGACTTCGCGCGTGTGGCCACAGCCCCTTTGAGTCTATACGTGCATCTGGGAAACCCTATTTCCTTAAAATCAACCATCACCTCACCTCTGGATCTTACAGTCTTTCCACCTCCTCTTCTATACAGATCCCCAAGTCTTGAGAGAACCTTCAGGCCTGAGCATTTCAAAGCCTCTCTCACTCCCTGCACACTGTCCAATTGTGGGTCTCTGTGTTACTTGCCACCTAATGCAAGAAGCAGCTTCTCTGATGAGGGTAAAATGATGCACTGGTCTCCAAATTTTATTTTTCTTAACAATTGAATAATATTCTACTATATAAATGTACCATATTTTCATTATCCATTTTAGTTGATGGGCATCTTGACTGTTCCTGATGTCCGGCTATTATGAAGAAAGCAACAAAGAACACGGATGACTGAGTGTCTCTGTAATAGAATGTGGAGTCCTTGGAATATATGCCCAAGAATGGTATTGCTGGAGCTTGTAGTCGGTTAGTCCCAGTTTCCCAAGGAGCCACCGCACTGCTTTTCATAGTGGTTGTACCAGTTTACACTCCCCCAGCAATGGCTAAGTGCTCTCCTCTCCCCACGTCCTTGCCAGCATGTGCTGACATTTGTTTCATTGACATTAGCTATTTTGACTCTTGTAAGATGAAACTTATACATAGTTTTGACTTGCACTTACCTGATGACAAAGGATGTTGCCCATTATTTAAGTGTTTCTCGGACATAGGTGTTTCATCTTTTGAGCACTCTATTTACTTCTATACCCCATTTTAAAATTAGGTTGTCTGTTTTCTTGATGTTCAGCTTTTAAAGTTCTTTGTATATCTATATACTAACCCTCTATCAGATGTACAATTGGCAAACATTTCCCCCATTCTGTAGGTTTCCTCCTTGCTCAAATGATGGTGCCCTCTACTGTATGGAAGTTTTTAGTTTCACAGGGTACCATTTTCTAATTGTTGGTCTTAATGCCTGTACTATCGGGGTCCTGTACCAGTGAGCTCAACCATACTCTCCATTTTTTTCTATCAGATTCAGGGTATCTTACATTGAGGTCCTTGATCAATTTGGAGTTGATTTTTCTGCAGGTGATGGACATGGATCTATCTGGGTTCTTCTACACACAAACTATCCAGCTTGACCCCCACCATTTGCTGAAGATGCCATCCTTTCTCCTGTGTGTACTTTTGGCTTGGCACCATTTTAGAATTTACTTTAGAGATACAACAAATTGCCTCTGAATAAGTCATCAGAAAGAAAGCCTTCATTTATCCCTCATTTAAACTGATAGCCAGGCACTGTGCTAAGACAATTGCACGCATATGGAATCTCTGATATGTGGCCAGATCTTTTTATTTTTTTTAAAAAAAGATTTGTTTTTAAATTATACCTATGTCCATGTGTTTCTGTGTGCTATGTGCCCATGAGTGCAGGTGACGCAGAGGCCAGCAGAGGGTGTCAGGTCTCCTTAAGTGGGGTTACAGGCAGATGTGAGTCCCCTGTTGTGGGTGTTGGAAACCAAACTGGTCCTCTGCAAAAGCAATGCACACTCTTAGCTGCTAAGCCATTTCTTCAGCCTGGTTTTTTTTTATAGCAGTCCTCAGAGATAGGCAATGTGTGAAACCTAGGTCTGATAAAATACTTTAATCACTGGGAAATGAAATTATAGACATTTATGTATTTATTTTATGTCTATGAATGCTCTGTTCTCATGCACACCAGAAGAGGAAATCAGATCCCATTACACATGGTTTTGAGCCACCATGTGGGTGCTTGGAATTGAATCCAGGACCTTTGGAAGAGCAGTCAGTTCTCTCAACCACTGAACCATCTCTCTAACCCCAGGAAAAATGAAGTTGAATGTGGGAGAACAGAGACCTTTCACACTCCATTTCTTTATTGTTGTATCCTTTCTTCTTGCCTCATAAAAATTTGGCTCTATGGTCAGAGGCTGGGAAGATATGGGCTCTAAAGAGAGTTGGCTGGGACAGAGGTGGGTCAAGGCTCACATAGCAGGGACAGTTTGCCTCTTGATATAGCATCCTGCTTCCAATCCCCAAGCCAGTGGATACACTCTGCCCTTTCACATCTACCAGTGGAGTGTCTTGTCTCTGCCTCTTTATTATTGCTATCTATCGTTGTGTGGGTGGGGTGGGGTGGGTGTGTGGGTGTGTGTGTGTCTATATATGCTATCTGTATATATATGTATATATATATATTGTATGCATATTTTATATATTACTGTCTGTATATGCATATATATATGGGTACACATTTGTGTGTGTGTAATTTCAAGGGACAGAGGTAATGTTGTGTATCTTCCTCAATTGTTCTCCACCTTATGTTCCAACATAGAATCATCCACTGATTTTGTTCAATTGCCTGACCAGTGAGTTACTGGAATAATACTGCCTCCCCCTCTCCAGCGTTGGGCTTCCAGGCCCATGCTGCCACTGAGGGGGATAAATAAGGGATGAGGAACCTAGACATCTATCTACTTGACTGGAGTGGACAAGACAGTAGGCCAGCACTAATGCATGTCTACTCAAAGCCAGGCAGAGAGTCTCTGAGGTCATTGTGCCCTTATCTAAATTCACATATGAAGATTAGGAAGACTGGCTTGTTCAGGACAATTTCAGTCAAGAACAACAAACGCAGGATGTAAACCAGTCTGCCTGTCTCATTCTATTGCAAGATCCGTCTCTCTTACTTTAGCAGGAATGCACCGAGGCTGAGTGAGTCTCCTCCTGACTTTTTCTCTGGGCTGCTTCTGAGCCTCAGTCCCCCAAGGCTGGGACCTAAATTCATCAAGGACAGCCAGCGTGTTTCTGTATTCTATCTTTTTGGACAATTTGTTCCATAAGTGTTTGTTTTCAAACAGCTCAACATCTCTCCCCCAGGGGGGCCACTCTGCTTTGGGTTGGAACAGTGTTGGCCAATTTTCTCAGATCCATGTTTTCTTCACTTGTTGAGCCTGTCATAAAGTATTTTAAGGAGGCTGAAAATTATCCCCACTAATAAGCATGTGAGGAATCTGGGCAAGACTTGCCAGGGCTCTTGACATTTATTGGGATTTCTCCCTCAGAACCTGACGTTTGGAGCCTTTGAATTTCTTACATCTCTGTTTTTCCAAAATGTGGACTGAGAAGACAGCAAAATCTTGGACACTCTGAGCTGAGAGTGACCTTAATTTACTTCTCACTTTCAGATGAAGAAACTGAGGCTGGAAAAGGTGATGTGACATGTTTTGGGTCACCTATATCACTGGTGACACAGTCAAGACTCATGCACATACTTCTGCAGACATAGTTTATATCTCATTCTCCGGTACCACACTGCTGTCAAGGAAACCAGAATTAGGTGTCTATCTACCCATCATCTACTTGCCCATTTATTCATCCATTACACTACCCATCCTCTATGTATCATCCACCCTCCCATCCATTCATCCATCCATCCATCCATCCATCCATTCATCCATCCATAATAGTCTTATCCTTGCACCCATGAATCTATCCATGTACTCACCCATCCATCCATCATCTACCTACACATCCATCCACTCATTCATGTGTGCACTCATCCATCCATCCCTTGACTCATCCACCATCAACTTACCCACCCATCTGTCATCTATCTATCTATCTATCTATCTATCTATCTATCCATCCACACACCACTCCAACCTAACCATTAACTATACATTCACACATCTACCCACCCTTGCTCATTCATCTGAATCCCTACTGACAGTTATGCAAAAGCCATCTCTACATCAGTAGAATCATTCTGATTAAAGGCATTAATACAAATAATTATTTGGGAGGACTGATTGGTCCCCAGGCTATTTGGCACTATAAAGTTGGTGGGATATCTTCAGCATTGCAAAAATATTTAGTGTTGCAAAAGGCTTGTATGAAATTGTGCCAGCGGCAGTCATCAGTCACAGCATGGTGTTAGATGGATCCAGAGCCTTTTTGAACCAGAGAAAACAATTTTGATGACAACATTTAATATGTTGTAACTTTAACAAAGAACCCACTATATTCATGTCATGTTTACGGTTTTTCAAAATCTGGCAGCTTTGTGTGCAGTGCAGAAGGTTACATCGAGGAAGCAGGCCTGGAATTTTAGAGTTGGATGGACTGTTAGACATAAAGAAAGGGGATCACCAGCTCGTAATCTAGGTGGCTGGATTCAAACCCTGTCTGCCATAACCCTGTCACATATTCCTCAGTGAAGGAATTTGTCTTTCTGAGTATCTCATTTTTCATATAAAAGTG
Source organism: Acomys russatus (assembly GCF_903995435.1). Classification (NCBI taxonomy): domain Eukaryota; kingdom Metazoa; phylum Chordata; class Mammalia; order Rodentia; family Muridae; genus Acomys; species Acomys russatus. The sequence continues at coordinate 8,588,563 of NC_067154.1, read as the reverse complement.
GAATTACCAACATCTATTCCAGGGAGTTGTGTGAGGACTCAAGAAAAGAATGAACTCTAAGTAAACACCTACTACGAATCAGGCTGTGTTTTTGTTTTATTACTGATTTTCTTTTACTTGAGGAAATCAAATATGAGGGAAGAAGATTTGGCATATATTACAAATCTACGGCCACGGTCACCATTAACATCCTTTGATGGACACCCGATGCATTTTCATGCTTCCTCATTTTTTGTTGATCAAAAAATTTGTTGGTATTAATATTCTAACGCAGAGCAAAGGACACTTGTTTAGCATTCAATATCCATTTACGTCAGATAAAGAACTGAGGTCAATGAAAAGAATTAATATTCCTACTAATGGTCTGTAACAACCAGGCCTTGAGATGGAATCCAGGGACTGTAAGTCAGGATGTGTGTTTCCCTGGCCCTGGTCTGAGGTCTGTGACTTTTTGAAACCTGATGCAACTTCTTTACCCTGTCCACCCATGTAGTCCCAAGAATAGCTCCCCTTGGGGCTTGATGACCACTGGATGCTTTCCAAACAGGCCCAGAACCCTGTCTTCTCCTTTCAGTCCCCCTCTGCTAAGGCTGCCATCTCCCTTATCACACCTCAACTGCCCTTGTCCTCATGCGTGTATCCACCAACCAAACCACCTACCAGCCTATCCATCCCCCCACACACCTACCCACCTACCAGCCTATCCATCCCCCCCACACCTACCCACCTACCAGCCTATCCATCCCCCCACACCTACCCACCTCCCAGCCTATCCATCCCCCCACACACCTACCCATCTACCAGCCTATCCATCCCCCCACACACCTACCCATCTACCAGCCTATCCATCCCCCCACACACCTACCCATCTACCAGCCTATCCATCCCCCCACACACCTACCCATCTACCAGCCTATCCATCCATCCACACACCTACCCACCTACCAGCCTATCCATCCCCCCACACACCTACCCACCTACCAGCCTATCCATCCCCCCACACACCTACCCATCTACCAGCCTATCCATTCCCCCACACACCTACCCATCTACCAGCCTATCCATCCCTCCACACACCTACCCATCTACCAGCCTATCCATCCCCCCACACACCTACCCATCTACCAGCCTATCCATCCCCCCACACACCTACCCATCTACCAGCCTATCCATCCCCCCACACCTACCCATCTACCAGCCTATCCATCCCCCCACACACCTACCCATCTACCAGCCTATCCATCCATCCACACATCCATCCATATATCTGTCCACACATCCACTCATCTATACACCTAGCCATTCCTTACTCATTTACCACACATCATCCATATATTCACCCATCACCTAAACATTCACTCACGCATGCCTGCATCCATCCATTGTCTAACCACCTAATCATCTACTCAACCAACGCATACCAATCTAACCACAAGTAGAAAATTCTATACCTGAGACGTTGTGTCAGTCCACAGTTGAGACACAGATACACTTAGAGTTTTATAAAAATTACGTACAAGCCAAATAAGGGTTTCAAGTGTTCACAGTGCAAAACAAATGGGTAATTTGACAATCTTTCTTGGTTGTACTTTAGTAATCACTATCATTCCTGGAGTTGGGGCTGTGCTGGCCTGCCCTTGTCTTCTACACAACTTCACTACTTCTAGACCCATGAATGATGGTCCTTGGCCATGGGTACCCAACTTTTTTCTCTGCCTTAACTCTTGGATCACATGGACTCTCTAAAGAATTTTGCTGATATGGTGGTCATTTCCTGTGCTCTTGGAACACACCTGTAGTTTGGCTGCTTTGAGTGTGTGGTTAAGTAGGGACAGACTCTCTTTAGCTGCCACAAAACCTTCTTCACACTCCTTAACACTTAGCCCTGCCTTGTCTGTCATTCTTCAATGGGACTCAAGCCACTTTACAAAGAATATGAAACCTGCACAGCATGAACTCCGCCCACTGTGCACCTTACAGTGTTTCAGTCACATGGTTTCCGTGAGGATCAGAAGGGTCCCTTTTTTCTTCTCCAAGTGACTTCATTATGTATGTGCATTTCATAATGCTGGGCAGTGGTGGCACGCGCCTTTAATCCCAGCATTTGGGTGGCAGAGGCAGGTGGATCGTTGTGAGTTCGAGGCCAGCCTGGTCTACAAAGTGAGTCCAGGACAGTCAAGGATACACAGAGAAACCCTGTCTTGGAAAAACCAAACTCCCCAAAAAACAAAAACAAAAACAAACAAAACCCTGAAATTCTGGTTCTAAGTATTTCAGGTAAGAGATATTCAACTTGTAGATTATTTGGGCAAGAATTATCACTAAAAGAAGGATTGTTGGGAAGACATGCATCTTTACACAGTATATCAAAGGGTCTCCCAACAGACCGTGTGTGTGTGTGTGTGTGTGTGTGTGTGTGTGTGTGTGTGTGTGTGTGTGTAAGCCAGAGGTTAACCTTAGGTATTGTTCCTTAGGAGCCACTTACCTCTCCCTAGGTCCTGGGGCATGTTGACTAAGCTCGATTGAAAAGCCAGTGAGCTCCAGGAACCTGCTTATCTCTGTCTCCTTGGTACTGGGATCACAAGCGCATGCCATCGTGCCTAACTTTAAAAACTGGTGCCAGAGATGCAACTCGTATCCTCATGTTTGCAGAGCAAGCCACTCACTAACTGAGCTCTTTCCCCTGCTTCAAATTGCTTCCTAGTAACAGATCATCAGCGATGTCCTGACTTTAGATAAATCTAGAGAGTGCCATTGTAAAGAAGGATTAGATTTATCACCGTGCATACAAGAACAAATTGCCATAATCTGCTTCCTGGGCAGGATGTAGTGCAAATGCCAAGAACGTCTAAGCTACGTCCATAATGGGGAGAGCGAGCAAAGTTGTTGTAGGAGAAATGCCCAGACTGGCCCATCTTTTCAAAAAAGAAAACCAAAAGAAACCAACCAAAGACACACACACACACACACACACACACACACACACACACACACACACACCGAAAAAACCAAACCTCAGTGTCATGAGATACAGTGGGGGGACCATCCATTCTAGATGACAGAACAGTGAGACATGACCGCCTACATGTATGACCCTTGACCAAAATGGTGCCCCAGAACCAAAACAATGCTATAATTGACATCACTGGAGCAACTCAAGAAAGTTAACATGGATGATATATTTATGATTAAGTTGTATGCATGCTTAAATTCCTGAATTTAACAGTTATACAGAGATGATGGAAGAGAAAATGCCTTTGCTTTTATGAATGCTTACTAACATTTGTGCCCCACTCTCAAATGGTTTTACAGAAATACAAAGGAGGGAGACCGAAAAAGAGTAAAGAAACAAGAAAGAACCAAAATGTAGCAAAATATTCACAATTGGTGGCTCAAATAAAAGACACATGGGTACTGGTTACAGTGTCTCCCTTCTCTGTAGGTTTAAAACAAAGAGACTGCTCTACCACACACTGAGTGGATCAGGTGGTCACACCCCTGGTTCTATGCACTGTACCTCTGTTAAAGAAACTTCAGTAACATAGCATCAGATGGCATCTCTGTCACCTTTCCTTATACTGTGTATAATAACCAGCCTCAAACCCAAACCTTGCTTTAAAAACCATTGTTAACTTTGAGTTGAAGCTGTGCATGGCAGTTAATTCACACCCACAGGCCCAGCGCCTGACAGGGGGAGGCAGGAGATTTACCTCAAGTCTGAGGCCAGCCTGAACCACAACGTGAGAGTCCGGATCAACCTGGACCACAGATTGAGACCGTGTCTCAAAACAAACAAGCAAAACCCGAGAGATGAAATTTCACACGCTACCCCATTGGTGTGTTAAATTATCATTTGTCACGTAAGCATTAGTCATCATTTGTTGCAACACAGCCTCCCCATTTCTGTGGTGTTACTTTAGCATTGTCAATATTAAATGGTTGGATCTGAGCTCCTCTCTCTCTCTCTCTCTCTCTCTCTCTCTCTCTCTCAGATTCAGGCTATGCCAGATTCCAAAAAAAACAAAACAAAAAAAAAACAAACAAACAACAAAAAAAGAAAAACAAACACAAAGAAGATAAGCATGTCATTTAGGATTGAACTACACAGAGCAAAACAGCATGACACACATAGGATACACGAAGCAACACCAAATACATAGGATGGGCTGGTCAGTCTAGGATCCCCTAGACAAGCTTCCCTTGGTCACCCCATAGTTGCATATTGTACTTAAACAATTGACTTCATGGACAAGAGGCTCAAAGATTCAGTTCCCTAAAGCTGCAGTACAGCTGATAAACATATGGATTTTAAAAGCATTATGAGATGATTATCTAGCAGAAAGAAAGCAAAACAAAGTAGGAACTCAGCCGGGCATGGTGGCACACGCCTTTTAATCCCAGCACTCTGAGAGTTCGAGGCCAGCCTGGTCTACAAAGTGACTCCAAGATGGCCAAAGCTACACAGAGAAACCCAGTCTCCAAAAACTGAAAAACAAACCAAACCAAAAATAAAACCAAAAAGGAACTCTCTTGAAATACAATGGACTGTGCTACATCATGCTGGCGAGCCCACAGTGAAAGCCAGTGTGTTTATGCCTTGCTGATGACCAGGCAAAATTCTTTTGGAGAGCAGTTTGGCAAACTGCATCTTGAGCCGTAAAAAGTGTTCACATCGTTCATAAACTGTTCCCCCTTCTGGGGGTCACCCCCTCCCCAATCCAAAAAGAACACAGATGTGTAGTGAGGAAAATGTCATCAGGCACTCATCTGTAGTTTGTAAAGACCCAGATAGTCATGAATGGGCAATTAAGAATAATCCAATCATAGCGTGCCAACTAGAGGGACCCTGCTAAAGCCGTCAACATGACAGCCCTGAGGCTCTTACATAACACCACTGAAACACACGCGCCACAGTAGGAAGCAAATGTGTAAATGCATGTGAACAGAGGATTGTTAAAAGGAAGCTGTCGTTGTTGAGGGTAACTGACTCCAGAGCACAGGGATGCTGAGACGGTTCTTACAGACCCAGATGATACGGCTATGCTTGAGCCATATATAAGGACCTTGACCTAATCACCTAGTGAGTAAAGGAGGATAGGAGCGTGTCAACGGTTGAACTGTGGCTCCCCTAAATTCATAAGCCGCATTTCCCAGAGCCCAGCACTGTACACCATGTATGCAGAGAAGGTCTTGAGGGACATGGGAAAGGTTAAAGGAGACAGAGAGAGGGTTTCCTAATCCACACACAGGCACCCACACACATACAAAAATGCATACAGTCAGCACATACGCCACACACTGCACATACCACACACACACACACACACACACCATATACACCTTCTGTCTTATCTTACACACAGACACACACACACATACACACACACATCTTATAGTCCCCCACCACATATACCAAACATACACCATACACGTATGCCACACCACAAGCACATAACACACATACCACACACCACATACTGCACACAACACACAACACACCACAGCACAGATTGCCCACCACACACACAATATACATACAACAACACTCACTACACACATGTAAGAAGTGGAAGGAAATTGATGGCAGAGACTGGAGCAGACTATTATACGCTCTTATTCACGGCAGTATTCGTTAAAGTCAGAAGCAAGCCCACATACCCAGCCAACAACTGATGAGCCCTGAAGACTTCCAGTGAAATCAACCCATGACAAATGGGGCAGGCCCATCCCACCAGCAAGAAGTACCTTGTGTAGTCACAGAAAATAGATGGGGATGGTCGGGGATTAACAGGGCTGATACGGTGAGAGTGCTTACTGAGCACAATCTTGTGTGTGTGTGTGTGTGTGTGTGTGTGTGTGTGTCCCTTTGAGGAGCTGAAGAGGTCCTGGAGATGCAGCTAGTGGTCATGGTCACACAACAACGTGGATACACACAATGCCATTAAACTATACATTTAAAGGCTGGGTGTGGTGTCACACGCCTTTAATCCCAGAACTCAGAAGGCAGAGGCAGGCAGATCTGTGGGCTCAAGACCAGCCTCATTTACATAACAAGTTCCAGGCCAACTAGATCTACATAGTGAGACCCTGTTCCAGAGAGAGATGGCGGGGTGCTTAAAATGATTATGTGGGCAGATTTTTTGCCACACACTTTCCCACAATGAAATGATTCCAAAGGGTAATTTAAGAGGGGTGTTGAGTAGGGCGGAGGGTGGGAAGATGGACGGAATTTCAGTCTGGGTCTCAAGATTCAACCCTGGGGATGATGGAGCAACTTAAGGGAGAGTCTGGCTAGATGCACGCGAGCTCTCCAGGCAAGCGATTACTCAGGGTCCGCCCGTCCCACCCAAGTCCACATGATGGATGGATGAGCTGGGAGGGACCCCATGAAACCCCAGATCAGCTTTCACAAGTGAAATTTGGGGACCTGGCTCTGAGCCCATCAGCTGGCGTCTTCAGTCTTCATTACTTCTCATCCTTTCTTCCATCAGACAAAGAGGTAGTGAGTGTGGGTCAGGCTATCCCATCACATCAGGCTAGCCCCTCTGCCCCAATAAGAGAGAAAGGACACTGCCTGAGTACCATGTGCTTTGGGCCTTGTGTGCCTGGGGACTTTTGAGCTCCTCAAACTAGCCCTTCCCACGGGCTTTGGTGGGTAACACTTCCAAGCCCCTCTCCTAGGAAGAAAAACAAACAGCTGAGAGCAGGCATCTCCAGCTGCTGCGTATGTTCCAAAGCTGAGAGGGGGAGAAAGTTATCCCAGCCCCAGATGGCCAGTTAAATGGAAAGCAACAGGCAATGGGAGGGAACGGGAACAGTTCCATAAAGCTGTTTTATCAAGGAAATGTGAAAAGCCATCCCTGAGAGCTCGTGTGTTATGCTTCGTAATTTCAATGTGGTGCTGTGATCCCCCTGCACATCTGTGTGTGAGCATGTGCCATAAAACAGACCTCGTAAAAACCCACACACCCAGCCTGTGTGCGCAGGGCCCAAATGAGGGGAACAGAGAATTGGCTTGGTACTTGCTTCCTTGTGTAAAAAAAAAAAATCTCACACACACACACACACACACACACACACACACACACACACTGTCAATCATTTCTGGCCACCTCATCTCCTTCCCCGCTGTACTTATTAAGAATCCAGTGGACGGTGGAAGACCTGAGGCCTGGCTTGACAGGCTCACATGTGCGCAGAGCTCCACGTGGCTCGGGTTCTAGGTTCAACCGCCTTTGTGCAGGCCAGATATAACTCATGAGTGGACAACAGGAACTTGTGGGACAGGCTTTGATCTAGGGACAGGGGGAATCCAGCCCCTACCTCAACCATGAGTACCGTGTAAGTTGGCTGAACCCCTGTGCAGGAATATTTTTTGGTGGTGGTGGTGATGTTGTGTGTGTGTGTGTGTGTGTGTGTGTGTGTGTGTGTGTGTGTGTGTGTTGCATCACGCATGTGTGTATAGTGGTGCATGCCTGTAGAAACCAGCAGTCAATGTTAAGTGTCTTTCGCCTTATTTTTTGAGACAGTTGTCTCTGGCTGAATCTGAAGTTTATTTATTTATTTATCTATTTATTTATTTATTTATCTTTCTGAAGCTTATTTAATGGCTAGATGTCTGTCTGGGAGACTTCCATAGCCTCCTGTCCCTTTCACCCCATCACAGGGGTTACAGGCACACCCTGTCACATCCAGGCTTTTACGTGGGCATGGGAGACTTGAACCCAGGTCCTCACGTTTGTTTGGCAGGCACTTTACCCCGGACCACCTCCTCTGCCCCTCCCTCCTGATGTATCATCTTCTGTGGGAGCTATGGCCCTCACTGGGCTTCAGTCTTCTCGCCTGTGAATGGAGATGACACCATCTCACATGAGAAGAATCAAGCGACACATAGGACGTGAGACACGATCACTACCGTAGTGTGATGGTGGAGCTGGTGGGCGCTTGGGGTACTACAAACTGAGCAGGTTGCAAAGCAGCCATTGTTGCTGCTGAGTGATGTCTCAGGAGGAAGGCCGGATGTGTACAGATCAGCAGAGGATCTTCACCCACCTACACCTGAACCCACCTCCTGGCCACACCCCATTCCTGGTATTCCCATGGGGAAACACACCTATGGAGACCAGAACCAGCCAGGAAAATCTAGACAGGGTTTCAGGCCCGTGGCCCCTCACAATCTGCTGTATGGGGAAGCAGGGGTGGGGGTCGAGGGTGTGCACCTGGCTCCTGAAAAGACCCCAGTGACTTCAGTGGGTGAGGCATGGAAATGACTGCTGAAGAAGGTTCTGGAAATGCCACCAGATGGTGAGTAGATCGTGGTTCATTTGGATGTAGTCCTTGAAAAGGTATGGGCTATGGCCTTTCTTTCTGCCTTTGCTCCCACTACCCAAGGCAGTGCTTCTCAACCTTCTTAACACAGTGACAAGTTAATACAGTTCTTTGTGTTGTGGAGACTCCTCCCACCCCCACCATAAAATTATTTCATTGCTGTTTCATAACTGTAATTTTGCTACTTTTCTGAATCATAATGTAAACGGTTTTTGATGGTAAAAGTTTGCCAAAGGGGTTGCAACTGGCAGGTTGAGAACCGCTGACCTAAGGAGAATGGACAGTATATACACTGCGAAGCAGTTTCCCTATATCCTTGACCTCTCTGCTGGTTGCCCAAAGTATAACCAGCCCATCATTTTTCATGGTGACGTGGATGCCCCTTCTTGTGGACCCAATAATAACAAATCATTTACACGTACTTAAAGAGACAGAGTAATTAAAAAGTTGGGCCACTCCAAAATGGAATAACATTTACATAAGGACAAAGTTATGTCTTTGCTCTCTTTAGTGCACCATCAAGGGTCTAGCCTCAGGAGCCCACTGGCCACGTGGATGATGGGTTCCATGCCAGCATAATCTATGCAGCAGCAAGTGGCACACCCCCCGTTCCTTTTGACACCCGGCACAGGCCAAGCCAGACTAGCTAGACAGAAGGTGGCCTTTTGTCATAAGCCACAGTGAAAAGAAAGGAGAAGGGACCCTTTCTGTCACCGCAGTAAGGAACAGTTTCTATTAGAGTGAGTCACTTTGCAAGAGGAAGTGTGATCTGTGTAGATGCCTGACCCAGAAGCAAAACTGAGAAGGGCTTTCTCCCCCTACACTTCAACCTAGGAGAGACACTGCAGCTTGAAGGCTGACAACCAGGACCAATGGCTAAGAGGACTTAATATGATGGGAGACTAGGAATCTAAAGCCACGTAGGTAAGAGGAAGTCTTTGGGAGTGGGAGCAGGGCAGTCAGGAAAGGGCTACATCTCATAAAGCTAAAGAGCCCAAAGGCAAGATGCACAGGCTAGCGTATCACAGGGGCCCTCTGTTTGCCCCTCCACCAGTGCTCAACTCAAGAGCAATCCACTCTCCTTCCTGGCCTTGGCCTGCTGCAGAACTCTGCGTCATTGACCTCAGCTCTCTCCCGACCCTCAGGTATGGAGTTGGAAGCTTTAGCTCCCAGCAAGAGGGATTTAGTTAAAACGGGATGCTATGCTTGTAAAATTGGAACCCACCCTGGGTGGACCATGCCATTAATGGAGATGCGGAACATTGGGGGCAAAGGGGATTGGTGGCACTGGGCATCTCCTGGTAAAGTAGAGGCCCCTAGAGTCTCTAGATGGAGCACTCTGGAAAGCCTTAACAGAAAGAAGTGAAGTCTCGGTGGTAGGACACACATAAGGTGGCTCAGCCATGACAGACAGACACTATGGTTCACTGAAGATGCTCCTCTAGGGCTGGGAGAGAGGATCTTATGAAAAAAGTTACCCAGGTAAACCTCTGAAGGGGGAATGAGACAACATTTGATTCATGACTTACTCCAAAAATGGTAGAAGTGGCTTCTGCTTGTGTTTTTCTGTTTTAGTTAGTGAAATCACAGCTTTCAGGAACAAAGGGAGCTCCCAGAAGGGCCTGCATGGATCTAGTGGCAGCCAGGACCCACCCAAGGAGGAAGGCAGAGCTTCAGGAAACCAGATCCTAGAAGCAAGGCCCTCTGTTCCCTCTCCTCCACCCGGGCCTCCCTCCCATTTATAGAGTTGAGGAGGGGCTGACTCTCCCTAGCCTCCACTTTTCCCTGTGCGTACTCCTTCCACCTCTGTCCCTAGCCCTTTGCTCCAGGGTCCCCTGCTGTCCAGGATGCTGAGCCAGGTAGAGCAATGTTTAGGCAGAGGCTAGAGGACACCCTCCTGGCCACCTGGGGTGGGGGTGGCCTGGATACACTCCCTCTGGGGTGGTGAACTGCAGAAACTCCACTGGGTGCCAAGCTCTCTGGGTTGGAGAGGGATTCCTGTGGCATTGTAAAAGGGCTTTTGATTACCAGCACCAACAGAGTTAGAGAATATGGAAAAGAAGAAATGTGCCAGCAAAGCTCCCACCCAGACCTTGAGTCCCATTCTCTTTGCCTGTTTTATATACATGTTTACATTATGGCCTTCTAAGTGTAAACACACCACTGGGGGCTCTCTTTCCCCATAATGTGGCTTTGTAAACACTCGCCTGTGTTGTTGACCTACACATACATACAAACATACATACATACATACATGCATACATACATACATACATACATACATGTTTTTAAGGCACTACAAACAACCAAAAGATTGGCAAGTGACTTCCACAGGTGACTCCACTCATCCTGTAGCCAGAGACTGGTCCCAAGTCTTCAAATGGATAATCAAGGATACTGTTTCCCAGGTCATGCTTGGTCAGGGGCTGCCTCTCGGTTCACGGTAGCATCACATGACCCTGGAACTTTTGGCAAGAGTCCTGTTTCCCTACTCTCTAGATCACGTGCCCCATGCACTGCTTTGTCCTAAGCAATCCCACCACAGTGACTTGAGTCTGGCCTGAAGCTGTGAACCACCTCTCCGGTTGGATGAGGATATGGCTGTGCACCTCTGTGCAGTGAAGGTATTTGTCCCCATGGTCAAATATGTGTTCTTCCTGGTCCTCTCCAAAGAAGAACACCAGTGGGGCATTAACATGCTCAGACACAGTCTGCCATGCTTTCATGATGAGAGTACCTATGGCCACCTCCTGTGGTGCTCCTATTTGCTTTGGAACAGAGGAATTCCAAGCCACTGGTTACAATGCACACACACACACACACACACACACACACACACACACACACACACACAATTTGTTTTTCTGATTCTGGCAGCTTTAGATGGAGATTGGGATAAGCCTAGTGAGAGACAAGAATGTGGGTGTGCCGATGGAGTGAACATGGAGTGAGGCTGAGGTCGTGTGAGGAGGATTCCACTCTTTGGAATCTACAGTTGACTAGACAGTGGGGCCATTTACAGAAATGGATGATACTGGGGGCAGGGGGTGGTGGGGCTAGGGATAAACAGATCTGGGCGAGAAAAATCAATCGTTGTGCCTGCCTGCTAAGGTTGATATAACCCAGTGGTCATGGAATGTATTAGACTGCCATCCGGGAAAAAGGTCAGCGGGAAGACAGACAGAATTCAAGGGGACACAATGGTGATGTCAGTCACCAGGAAGAGAGACAGTTCAGCTGAGGACACTAAGAAGAAGGCTCAGGATTTAGTGAGCTCCCTAAGATGTACATGTGCTGCAGGTTGGGGTGAGAAGCCAAGAGCAGCCGGTGATGGCTGCACAGGAAATAAACTAGAACTTCTCAGAGTGTCTCAGAAGCCTCAGTTGAGCTCTGCCTGGAAGCATTCATTGAATACCCGCCTGGTACGAGGCAGGTGATGTGCAGAGACACTGTAGATACCACAGCCTGGAACGTAAATGGCCTCTCACCTCCCCATCATGATACATTTAAAGTATGAAGCCAGGGGGAACCTTAATTTCCCCCAGATGGCAGGTCAAGAATGATCAAGCTGGGGCTGCAAGGTGGCTCAGCTGTTGCTAGCAGATTCTGCTCTGCAGAGGACTCAAGTTCAGTTCCCAGCATCCTCACTGGGTAGCTTATAACCATAACTTCAGCTCCAGGGGAAATCGGATGCCTTTGACCTCAGCAGGCACCTGCGCTCCCATGCACAAACCCTCCACATAGAAACACATATATACACATAATTTTTAAAACATTCATTAAAAAACAAAGAAGGACAATCAAGCTAAGATGTGAACTCTGCTTTGATGAATCCCAAACATCTCTGCTAGTTCTGTCTGTCTCATGCCTGTCGGCTCCACCACCAGTACTGATCTCTATGGCTAAGGCTTCTCCTTCGTCCTCTTCCTCCTCCTGTGTCTCCCACAGTGTGTGGCACATGGCAGGCACTTGGTAAGTGATGAGCTGGGTTTGACAAGGGCTGTGCCCACCGTGTCGTGTTGCCTACAGGATTTTCACGGAAATCCCAAATGTTTATGACATCTCACCCATAGGCTGGAACCAAAAGCAATGCCAGTTGCTTGGCTTCAGTCTCAGTCCAAACTCACAGCCCCCAGTTAGTGGCAAAAGCCCCCCAGCACCCCCGGGCACCCCCAGCAGAAAACAGAAAGGCAGGTAGATTGCAAAGGTGCTACGGCTGAGTCCTGAAGAAACAGGCAGACCCCGGAAGGAAGGCGCTACCCAGTTAGAAAACCTCATCTTCTAGGGAGCTCTGTGTGCTAGTCACAATCTCCAGTGTCCTTCTTTTCTGCATCCTGGCATAGACGGAACTCACTTGATCATTTCTGTGGTGTGTGGTGAAATATGAGCTGGCTCTTAGTTACAGCCACCTCGGGAATGCCAACAGGATCTGTAGAGCAGTGACATCCTGACCACCACCGTGGGGGGGTGTGCATAGATAACTCCTCCTCTTCCTCCCTGGGGGAACTAAGGGTGTGTGTGTGTGTGTGTGTGTGTGTGTACGAAAGTCCTTTCCTTCTTTTGAATGGAGACACTGAAAATCATTTGTTCACAGTTTGTAGCAAAGTCAAGATCTCTCAAAAAAAATTGCAAAGCCGGCATAGCACAGCTGACGAGCACATAGGGGGAAAGCGGAGTTGCCGAACCCTTTCAAGGGTCATGCAGTATGTGTTTTAGGGTCTGTGGGTCACATAAGGGCTATTACTGTTAACTTGGCTATTATAGAGCAAAAGCAGCTCTTGATACATGTGAGTGAACAAGTATGGTAGTGTTCTAATAAAACTTTATTTATAAAAGCAGGTGGTGATCAGATGTGGTTCTTTGCCTAAAAGAAGGATTCCAGTGGGATGTAGCTGAGATCTCTCCTCTGTTCTTCTTTCCCTATTGTGCCACTGGGACTTGATAGGTGACCCAGAGAGAGAGAGACAACTTAGCAACCATGCTGTCACCATGTTGTCTGCCTCTGTCCCTTACCTTTCTTAAGGGAAGTCATAGGCATCATCCAAGGTGTTATAATTAGGGTTGGGGTGTCAGAGCGTCAAAGTTATCCTGGTCCTCTCTTTTCCTACCATTTAGACCTAAGAGGCGATGGGAGGTGGTCTGACAGTTGGGAAGCCCAGCAGAATGAGGTGGGATTCACAGGGGGAGGGGGGAGATGCAGATGTCTCTCGGGTGAGCGTTGGTCAAATCCAAGGACCCTAGAGGTGACCCGTCTCCCCTTGCAGGGCACAAGGGTGAAAGCCAAAGTGCGGGCTGGTGGATCCCTGGTGCTGTTCTCCAGGGAACTGTGCACGTGGCAGCAGGCTATGGAGCAGGGACTGGGTTGGGACACTGGCACAAGGCTGAAAGGGAAAGCTGAGTGACACATGCCTGCACTCGCTGTCAGGTTGATGCAACAGGCTGCAATGTTTGGCAGAATCCAGCGTGATGACATCCCACTGGGATCCTTGACAACATCTGCATTTAAGCTGAAACAGCAACAAAACCAATACATCTTGTTTTCCTAGCATAGAATTGAGAGCTCTTACCAGGAAGTGTATCCTTTAAAGGATATCTAGGGCAGGGGTAGGAAATGGCCATTAGTGTTGGGAGCTGCATAGTATTCCATAATTAGAGCTATGCAGGCCCCAGCCTAGTATATGCTGCCTTGGCCACACCACACCATGAGTAATGTTCATTTATGTTTATCTCTCAAGCCTGGAGCTTGTTGGGAGGATGAGTGTTGAGGGAGAATGGCATTGTGTTTATTCCAGGAATTAATTTAGTGTTGGTTATATACAGGAACCAAATAACACAAGAAGTAGCCAGGCAGTGGTGGCGCACGCCTTTAATCCCAGCATTTGGGAGGCAGAGGCAGGCGGATCTCTGTGAGCTCATGGCCAGCCTGGCCTACAGAGGAAGTTTCAGGGCTGCCAAGGCCACACAAAGAAACCCTGTCTCAAAAAACAAACCAGTAATAAAAGATGTGGTACCTTATCGTGAAAGCATCCTTTTAGAGTGGAAGGGAATGGGAACCCAAACCAACAACTTCAATATGCCCATGTAAAGGGTGAGCTCTCAATACACAGGAGTCTCCAAAGCAGGTCTCCTGAGCTACTGCTGTTGGAGGGGATGGGCTTGCTCTCTTTAGGAGTCACACATTAGTCAACATTACAAACAACATGGGGGGGGCAGCAAGAGAGATAAAGATGTCTCTCTCATCTGTGGCTTATCTTCAAGCAAAGCCAAATACTTCATCTGCCTGGGGAGTCGGAAGGGAGGGAGGCTGTACAAGATGTCCCTGAAGGCTCCTCACAAGGCCAAGCCTCAGTGGCATGGGTAGGGCTGGCACTGTGGATCTGACATGAGCACCCCCCGCCCCCCCGCTCAAGACCCACAGGTTGGAAATGCTGTCCGGGGTCTGTCTCAGGAGCCCTCAGGAGCATCACTAGGTACCTCTCTGTGCCCATTAGGATGAGGTGGGGCATGGGCACAGACTGCACAAGTGCAGCCCTAGCTACAGTCAGCATGCTCTATGAATCCTTTGCTATTCTCAAAGCAAAAATCCCTCCACGTGTGTTAATAATAATAATAATAATAATAATAATAATAATAATAATAATAATAATAATGATGATGATGATAATAATAATGATAATAATAATCTAATGGTCATTTGAATTCTTTTTCTGTACCAAAAACTGAGTTTTCATGTATTAATTTGTTTAATCTTCACAACAATCCTATAGGCGTGTGTACTGTTTTATAAATGACAAAATAAGAAATATTAAAGGTTACTCTTTCTACCCCCCGAGATAACATAGCCATTCAACGGTGGAGCCTGAGTTAAGCCACAAGTTTGGCCTCAGAGCCCAGAGCCTAGTAAGAACGGCACTCTTTACAATATGTGAAAGACACAGAGAAAAACAAAGCTGTCATTTTACCCATAATTTTTTAGACTATGGCTATGTTCCATTCAGAGATTATGAAACAAATGGCTGGGTTGGGACTATTTTAAAAACTAAAAAGAATTGAGTAGAATATGACAGAAAGCCATCAGAGGAACCAGAAATTTCAGTGTCAGGTTTGTATGTGAGTGCTGGCTGTGATATAAAAATGTACCTAGGTCATGGTAAAAACAAAAAACAGAAAGAAAGAAAGAAAGAAAGAAAGAAAGAAAGAAAGAGAGAAAGAGAGAGAGAAATAGAAACAAGACACCCTGGTCATGTCTGTCCTGCTGATACTACAAATGAATAGTCTAATGTCCATATATCAGAGATACTCTGAGAGTCTGGGATATTGACAGACAAGCCAAAATCAACTTTCAGTCTCTATTAGTCAGCTCAGTTGACAGCAAAGGAAACCAAGGAAAAGAAAGAGTGACGGTGCCAGCTCCTCTCCGGACTCTGTGTGCTGGGTGCCAGCTGCTCTCCTACATACTTTAGATATACTGAGCCATTTAACCCTCACTGTAGCCCAGTTTGTCACGTAGCAATGCCAGCATCCTCCGTTTTCAATATAAAGGCTCTAGCACAGAAAGGCCTGGTGATGTGGCCAGCATCACGTGGCAGTGGAGAAGCCAGAGTCCAAGCCCAGATGGGCTGGCTCCAAGGTCCAGATGCATGCCGGTGTGAGCTCCCGCACATCCCTTTCTGTCTTAATACTCTCTCTCTCTCTCTCTCTCTCTCTCTCTCTCTCTCTCTCTCTCTCTCTCTCTCTCTGAACACTATGGGGTCAGCATGTACTAAGACGAATATGTGTTCATACCCTCAGCTACATAACTCTAAGTCTCCTAGCCAAATGCTCTCGAAGGGAAATTCCTTTTAGATACTTGATTAAAATAAAGATAGCAGTCTTTTTTTTTTTTTCCTCACGTAATTATTTTTCCAAGGATGTCTCATCCATTCATTCACTCACTCACTCAGCCATCCACACAATGGAAATACGCACTTGAAGAATCAAACCAATAGATGAAAAACTTGCAAGGTGAAAACTAAGTAAAACACCCATCTAAAAGGGATTAAGGCCATTGATGGGGAGACTAAAATGCAGGATGATGGAACTAGATGAGAACAGGCCTAGGAAGGGCGAATGTGGAGGCTCCAAATGGGGCTCAAGTGAGGTGCCCCACGAACCTTTCCCTGTGGCCTATGCCCTTGCTGCAGGTAGGCTGCAGGTCTGGCTCCCTGCTCTCGTTTTAAATTACCTTCAAATTCCCACAAGGTACAACAGGGTGACAGCTCACTCCACCCATATTAATTGCTTCCTCAAAAGTGATTCCAATGACTTTAAGATTCACAGCCTCTTCAGGGAGAAAGCAAGCTAACTCCTCATGTGCGTGCACCACCTCCTGCAACTCAGGCAGGAAAACTCTCTCTGCTTAGCCTCAAGGGTCAGGATTCTGTAACGCAATGAGCGACGCCCTTGGCAGCAGCCACAGACACAGGATGGAATGTCACAGGACTATCTGAATAAAGACTGACGGCATCGCACGCACGCTGACCGCCAAGATGCATGATGGGGCGCAGATGGCTGGGTGTTCTGAGTGCACTTCCTTGACGGCAGGTTTCAGGACCAACTTGCTTTGTTTCAACAAAGTGATTTAAAAAGCGAGCTCTCAGTTCAAAGGACACTTGCCCAGATGGCCCCCTGGGCTGAGGACTCCAAAAGCCCATGTTTGGGATTGGGACATTTCTTTATGCATAATTTGCTATGTAACATAAGCTAAATTGTGTGTGTGTGTGTGTGTGTGTGTGTGTGTGTGTGTGTGTGTGTAGCTTTAAACTCACCGTGAGTAGCAAACACGCCTCCCTGCCATTTTATTCCCATGATTGAAGATGATGAGGGCAACAGTCAACTACTGCTACTAAGAAAGAGTTAAAGCCGAGTACGGCAGCATATGCCTATAACCCCAGTCCTCAGGAGGCTGAGACAGAGGACTGCCAAGAATTTGAGGCCAACTTGGCCTGCATAGTGAATTCCAGTACAGCCTGGGTTACATACAATACAGGAGAACACATTGCCTGTGGACAATGAATTGTACAAGTTCTGCCCGAGAACCCCAGAGGCAGCTAGTCAGGCAAGCTCTGGGTCCCCCTGAATCACATCCTCCATGCCCCACCATCTTGGTATTTGCTAGGAAGAAGCATCCTTGGAGGTATCTAAGAGCCCTCTTCCCTAAGAGCAGGAAAGGCCTCTTCCAGGAAGTCTGCTTAGTACCACATTCTCTTCCGAGGACAGGAGTGACCAGTGCTGGCTGTACTTTCTCGGGATTCCCCTCAGTGCAGACAAGAACCTGGGGACGCGACAGTGGCCACACCCCCGGAAGCCAAGAGATTAGTTCCAATCCACTCACTTCTCATCACACGCACACAGTAATACATTATTCTGAAACGTACAGGTTCAAAGGTGACAAGAGTAACCCAAGAAATCCTGCTCAGGTTTGAACGACTTGACCAGCCAAGGAAGCCTGGCAGCAGTTTCACAGGATTGGGAAACCACGTCCCGCCCTCTTTTCTGAAGGTTTCCAGGATGTCATCATAAATCCTGTCTGACCACTAAGCCGAGAAAGAGAGAGAGAGAGAGAGAGAGAGAGAGAGAGAGAGAGAGAGAGAGCCTTTCTATTAAGCTGCACAGCAGTGCTGCTCAGAGAGCATATCTCTGTCCTGAATGGGCACCCGTCTTCACAGAATCCACCGCTGTGTCTCAGTTCCACCCTTGAGTCAAGCAGAACGTGTCTACCCTTTCCCACATGGCAGCCCCCGCGTGTTACTCTTGAGAAGAGTTGGGACCCTCCTATTCCCACCCTCAAACTCCAGACTCCTCTCCCAGGTCCCTTCCTCCATGTCCCTCTCCTGGAAACCCACTTTGGTCACTTGAAGTTCCTGTTCAGAGTAGTCGTAACACCATGGCTTTCCTGCTGGGCTGAGAGACTTTCCAAACATTCCAGAAATTTGTTATGGCCCTGGCAGCCAAAACCGCAAAACCCCCATCTCAAGCTCTCACCAAGCAGGACAAGAACATGTTCAAATCACCCCCTGGCTGGCTTGGCCCATGGTAGCCCTTGCTGGACACCATCCTTAGGTTGCTGGGATGAATCATGAGTTTCTCTCAGTGTTGCTGTTGGCCACCCCCCAGTGTAGTGCTTGGTGAGACAGGAACCACCCCTGATACCCTGTATATGGAAACCTGAAGGCACAGGCAACACCAACTATCCCATTACAATACCCAAGTGGCTTGTCCCACTTGATGGGGAGTGAGTCAAGATCAGGGAGGTCCTGGGCATCTGTCTCAGGGTTCTCAGCAAAAGGTCATCTGTAAGGGCTGAACCTCCTGAGTCTTGCCCTCTAGTTAACTCAGGGACCCCACCCTGAGCACTTCAAGTTAGCTCTGCCTGGACAGCAGTCTCACGCCAAACAACCCCACCCTTTTCCATGCTACAGCCATTTTCCCAGAGTGCACCACCCCAGCGCCATCTACACCCTAGCACATTGCCCGCTCACTGCATTTGTCCTTGACTGGGCTTTAGTCACCTGACCCTGGATCAGCCTGTAGAGTAGAGACTCCTTGAGAGAATCCCCTGGCTCTTATTTAGCTGTGTCTTGATCCTAGCACAGAGCTGGGCACAAGGCAGGGTCCCATGTGACAGAGAACTCCCTTGGCTTACTTTGTCAAACTGTCTATGTCTCCACTGAGGAGATGGTAAACGAGCAGGCCTGCCTGTGGAGAGAGGCAGGAAGGGATCACCAGAGCCTGGCTTTACCATCTCCATCTTGGGGGATACCTGCAAGTAAGAAACTGGGCTACAGGGTACACAAGAACAACAGGCTCCCATTGGATCTCTTTCTTTTTCTTTCCTTTTCCTTCCTTCCTTTCTTCCTTCCTTCTCTTTCTTTCTTTCTTTGTGAGACAGCATCTTTTTATGTAACCTCAGCTGTCCTGAAACTCTTTCTGTAGACTATGCTGGCTTTGAACTCACAGAGGTCCACCTGGTTCTGCTTCCCAACTGCTGGGATTAAAGGTGTGTGCTATGGACACTAGCCCAAGGCGCATGTCCCATGAAAGTCTTCATTTACCAGGAAAGTGGGACAGAGGGGAGGACATCCTATTGACACTCTAGATGAGAGAAGCATGGGTGAATGGGGAAATAGAAGGATCCAGAGGGTCCTAAAAACCTACAAGAACATTATGATGGGCAGATCTGGGCCCAGGGGTCCTGCTCAAACTATGGCACCAGCCAAGAACAATGCGTGCAGTAAACTTCGAACCTCTACCCAGATCTAGCTGATGGACAGGACATTCTCCACAGTTGAGTGGAAAGTGGGGACTACATCCCCTGGAAGGGGAGGCCTGGTGGCACTGAGAGGAAGGATAGCAGGCTACCAAGAATAGACTTGATACTCTATGAGCATATACAGGGGGAGGAGGTCCTCCTCAGTCACAGTCGTAGGGGAGGGGAGTAGGGGGGAAGTGAGAGGGAGGGAGGAATGGGAGGATACAAGGGATGGGATAACAATTGAGATGTAATATGAATAAATTAATAAAATATATTAAAAAATAAAGATGTGTGCTACCACATCCAGAACCTTTCCTAAATCTTCCAGCTCTGCCTCACCCTGGCTTCAGGATGGGCTCCTCCCCTCCTCCCATCCCAGGCATCTAAGGCCTATCTCAGAAACAAACATGGAGGAAGAACTTGGTTTAGTTGAGACAGAATCTATCCTAGATTCTCTGAACTGCAAAGGGAAGCAGGCTCCCCCAACCCTGACTAACCTCAGCAGCAAGTGCTATGCACAGGCAAAGAGCTAAGATAAATCCCAGCCTGCTCAGGACACACCATAGCCCAGAGGTTGGGGAGGCCTGGAATAAGCCATTGCCCCAATGATGAGGCAGGGACCAATCAGAAGCCACCCTGGGAAACTGGATCTGTCCTACTGGCTTCAGAGGTTCCACACCCTCACATCTCCTTCCCTGACAGTCCATTCCACATAAAAACAGGCAACGCTACTGAAGAGCCATCTCCAGCCAGAAAGACCAGCCAGGCATCTTCCTTTCTGGTTTCCATAGCAACAAGGGCAGCACTTGGGCTTACAGCAGTGGCAGTGGAAAGCAGGGTCTCTGAGTCTTCCTCCCTCATCCCCAGAGGTCTGGGCGGAGAAAGGCTCCTCTTACCTGCTAAGATGAAGATGCCCACAAGAATCAGGAAGACCAGAAGGTAGAGCCCCAGAACCGCGTGCTTCAGCGCTGACAGGGAGCCCAGCTGTATGCAGCAGCCACCTGCTCGCCGTTTGTGACATGGACCTAAAAGAGGAGAAATGAAACAGAAGTGAAAACAGCCTCGTGGGCTGTCTTTCTCTTGAGGTCTCACCTCTCTGCCTTGCCCACAGATGTTCAGGCCCTTCTGCGCATCTGTAACGCAGCCACCTGAACCAGGAACTTTCTAGGATGTTCAGCCTTTTGTTCTCCCTGCACCCTCTATGAATAACCCAAACAGGCTTGTGTCGTCACCACAAGCCCATCTCCAAGTAACAGAAACACACTAAAATAGGATTTAATAGGCTTTCCTTAACAAGTGTCATTAGCTCACATGATCCAGGGACTATGGAGAAAAGTTAAAATACGAATTGCTGGCCTTGCAAGATGGCTCAATGGGTGGAGCTACTTTCTGCCTTAGCTCCCCACAGCCCATAGAAAAGTGCAAAGAGAGAACCGACTCCACAGAGTTTTCCTCTGGCCTCCGCAGTGTGCTGTGTCAGGTGTCATCACACATACATAGTGTGCATGTGTGCACACACATATGGTAATGATTTCAAAAGAGTAGGACTTGCAAGGCAAACATGGTGGCGCACGCCTTTAATCCCAGCACTCGCGAGACAGAGGCAGTTGGATTTCCATGAGTTCGAGGCCAGCCTGGTCTACAAAGCAAGTCCAGGACAGTCAGGGCTGTTACACAGAGAAATCCTGTCTAGAAAAACCAAAACACCAAGCCAAACCAAACACAAAAAGAATAGTGAGGGTTATGTAAGGCTTAGAATTTTTGAGACACGCTACAGCAGTGGTTCTCAACCTTCCTAATGCTGTGACCCTTTAATACAGTTCCTCACATTGTGGTGACCTCCAACCACAAAATTATTTTGTTGCTACTTCATAACTGTAATTTTGCTACTGTTATGAATAATGATGTCAATATCTGATATGCAACCCCTGTGAGGGGTCAAAACCCACATGTTGAGAACCACTGTGTTAGAAGGCTCTGCATGAGACTGTAATTTTAATGTTGGCAACTAATTAAAAACTAAACGCAGTGGAGAACATAAATAAAACACATTTAGAAGCCAAATCTGATCACCAGCTTGCAAACTTGGGTTCAAGTTCATAGTAACCTCATCCTGTGCAATTAGACCAGCAGCATCTGGTGAGAATAAAACAGTGATTGTTGTCAAGGGCCTTACGGACTCTGTGTCCGGCTTCTTTGGGTTCATATCCAAAGTTAGCTAACCGAATGCCTGCTGTGTTAGTTGGTTTTCTTGCTGTTGTAACAAAGTTTCTGACAAAAGCAACAAGGAAAGGTATCGTTTGGTTCAAGTGTGTCGTCCATATTGCGTGGTGGCAGAAGTGTGACGTCACACAGCAGCCACAGTTGGGAAGTAGAGAGAGATGGGCTGGCGATGCTCAGCCCACTGTCCCCTTTGTATTCAGTACTGGAATTCTGGCCCATGGGATGCTGCAGCCGATTTTCAGGGTAGCTCTTTCCTCTTTGGGTTAACTTTCCTGGAATGACCCTCTAAAGCCTGATGACCTTGGTAACGAAGAGTCACCATTGTACCTGTCCACACAGTTACTCGGGAGACTGGAGAAGGAGGATGGCAAATTTAAAATCGTCTGGGCTACATCATGAGTTTAAAGTCAGCCTGGGCACCTAGCGAGCCCTTGCCTCCAAATAAAGATAAGAGGGTGGTTGGTTTTTTGGTTTTTGTTGTTTTTTGTTTTTCGAGACAAGGTCTCTCTGTGTTAGCCTTGGCTGTCCTGGACTCACTTTGTAGACCAGGCTGGCCTCGAACTCACAGCTATCCACCTGCCTCTGCCTCCCGAGGGCTGGGATTAAAGGCGTGTGCCACCACCGCCCGGTAAAAGGGTGGTTGGTATCTGGCCCTAGGCTCTGTCCTCCGTACTGCAAATAGCAGCTGCTTGCTGTCACTCAGCAAGGTGAGCGGTCAGCTCAGTTTGTCCTTCAAGGCATTCCTTCAGAACTCGTCCAGAGGCCAGGAAACTTACAAACCTCCATCTGCTGCTATGTCAGTCAAAAGAGGGAAGAAGGTAAGGGACCCGTCTCCACCCTGTCCCTGACAGCTTATAAGAACCAATGTGTGACATTCTTTGCAAAGCACAATGTCTCTGTTTCATTCTCCACTCCCTAGAAGTGACAGGCCTGCCCAGAGGGACTGTCCTTTTACAATCCAGTGTCCCTGACTGGAGTAGTTACTGAGAAGAAAAGGGTCGGCAAGAGATGCCAAATCTTTAAAAGACAGTGAGGCATTTGCTGTCCTCGGTCCGTTTCATTGGCTTCGAGGAGCGTCAAAGGCTGTTTTCGTCCCTTGAGAGACCTCACTAATGTTTGGCCTCTGGAGGTTTTGTTACTATGGGGAAATGGTGGGTGACAGTTCATGCCTTTGGATCCAAACAGTTTGGATCCTCGGAGGTATTTTGACTTGAACACCATTTTCCCATTCATACACTCCACTTTATTGTAAATACTGCCTTTAAAACACTAAGCAGGGTAGTTATGACAATCTAAAACATAAAACATCAGGCAGAACTCAAAGCTAACTGCCAAAGAAACAAAAGTCAATGATCATTCTCCTCAGTCGTTAAAGATTAGCAAGTTTTGAGAACAAAGTTGGGCTTCCACTTGCATTTGAAGAAAGCAACTCTTCCTAACGTACCTGGGATTGTCTTTCTAGAATTTTCCATCTCGTTGTATACTAGGATCCAGATGGTCTCACCCATGCACATATAGGCTGTTGAAACACTTCATCTACCTCTTCTGGTGAGAGCCACCAGCTGTCTTACTGCCACGTAACAGAGAAAAGCCTGCCTCCCGACAAGAGCCGGGGCAGTAGGAACAGCACTGAGCAATACCACACACATGTTAGTTAGTTTTCACTGTCACGGTGGGAGTTCCACCTGTCCTGCTCTGGCCTCCCTTCCCCAAGTCTCAGAACAGACAGGAAGAGGGAACACACAGCCATATACATAGCTAAGTCAGGTTTAACCTCTGCCATTTGCATACATATTGCTAGCTTGCCACAGGAGAATGTGTGTTGCACATTGTAGCGTAGCACTCTTATTTATTTATTTATTTATCTATCTATTTATTTATTTTTGCATGGAAAGAGAGAAGCCCCCTTCCTTTTACCTTCGAAGCTTTAATCCCTTCCTATACTAAAGAAGGCAATTTAAAACACAGCAGGACAGGGGCTTCACACATATATTTCCACAAATGTTTGGACAGCCAAAACAAGAATACCACGGCAAGATGCTTAGAGGTTATGACTGTGAGGGAAGGACAGAGAAATTAAGACAGACTAACATATGGAGGGGCTTTTGTTATTGTTGGGGTGTGTGTGTGTGTGTGTGTGTGTGTGTGTGTGTGTGTGCTTGCCTGTGAGGCAACTTTGAGTGCCTCAATGATCTATTTTGGGACTTTCTTTGCATATCATGGCTTCCTCAGAAAATGTATGTGGTACCCATCTGTTTTCTTTATCCTGTTAAGTGTTAGGGGTAAATTGTTATATAGTAGTACGTAAGTAATAAGTTTATGAGCAGTGCAAAGGTGTACACGAGGAAGAGACATGTCCTGGCCCTTCCCTGCCTCTCCCGGGATCCTAGACCAGGGCTTGGCACATGTCAGTCAACAAGTGCAACCCTCTGGTAGCCCACAGAGGGCAGGAAGGAGGCATGTGAACAGGGAAGAGTGGTGTAGTATGGGAAGTGTTCTGGCAGAGGTGGTGGGTCTGTGTCTGCGGGAGAGGTAAATAGAGAACGCCCACCCTGGTGAGCATGAAGGGCAGGCTTGACTTAGGGGCTGGCGTTCCCCCTCCCCCTCCCCCCTTTCCCTTCAGCCTCATGGTTCAGGTAGAGTGAGAACAGTTTGGATGAGAGTCCTGACGAAGCTGCTAGTTATTAAGTTTTGTTGTTATTTTTAGCTGAAGGGACACAGGTGACCAGACTGATGGAGAAAGTGGTGAACACTACAGAAACCTTCCAAGCCAGTGGTTCTCAACCCCTATGGGTTGCAACCCCAGGTGGGGGTGGGTGTCGAGTGACCCTTTCACAGGGGTCACCTAAGACCATCACAAAACACAGATATTTGCATTATGATTCATAAGCGTAGAAAAGCTACAGTTATAAAATAACAACAAAAATGATTTTATGGTTGGGGAATCACCACAGCGTGCGGAACTGTACTAAAGGGTCACAGCAGCAAGATTGCAGCTAGGAAGGTAGAGAACCACTTGGAATCCAAGCTCTACAAGGATCACCGGAAAAGGTTTTTTCTCTGGCTATGGCCTCTGAAAGAAACAGCCAGAGACCAGGAAGTGATGAGAAGGGGCCCAAGAGGCCAGCAGAGGTTAAGGCCAACAGCTCTGAGGAAGTTCAAAACTAAATCCACATAAAGTGACTTAAAGAAAGAGCTCAATGTGCCAGCATGGGAGATGGTGATCTAGGCTTAGTGTGCCAGCATAGGAGATGGTGAGCTAGGCTTAGTGTGCCAGCCTAGGAGACGGTGATCTAGGCTCAGTGTGCCAGCACAGGAGACAGTGATCTAGGTGAGGAGCTGCTGCTGACTGCTGGAGCTTCCGCATCTTTAAACACCTGTACCTGCATGCTGCCTGTACATTTCCCCATGGCTGGGTATCTTATGTTCTTGACACCATCCCTCTGTTGAAGTTAAATTTATTTAGGGAGAAAACTGTATCATTATCACACATAAAGAATTAACCTCTTCCTAGTAGCCAGCTAGATAAATACCTCACTATTAAAATGACAAATATGCATTTGTGTGTGACTCAGTTGCTGCTGAGGGTGCCTGCTGTGTTGAGCATAGTCACATTCTGGGGAACACTGACTGACTTTGGTGACTGTAAGAAAATCACAACATTCGTTAGGTGTTCAAGATTAAGAATGTTCTGGAAGAAACCAGGGGCAACGTCTGTCAGTAAAGCACTTGTCTGTCAAGCATGAAGACTTGAGTTTGATTCCCAGAGCATACACACACACACACACACACACACACACACACACACACACACACACACACACGCCATGATGGTACAGGTTTGTAATCCTACAACTGGGAAATGAAGACAGGAGCCTCCTTGGGGTTCATTGGACAGCCAGTCTAGCTTAGTTGGTGAGTTCAGAACTACTAAGAGACTCTTTCTTAAAAGAAAAAAAAAAAAAGAGAGGTGGGCAGCAATTGAGAAAGAATGTGCAAGGTTGACCTTTGGTTACCTTTTGCAAACACACACACACACACACACACACACACACACACACACACACCACATATTCTAGAAGGTAATACACTGAAGACTACCAAGTATCATCAAGAGAGCTGTGCTAGGGCCTTGTCTCTCAAGCACTGCCCTCACTATGTGTCACTGTTGGTGTGCACTGCTGTCCACTCCCACATACAGCAGCAGAGCTTCAAGAACAGGGCCACCTTCTTGTTTCGGGGTTCTCTGCAGGAACAACACACGTGAGCACATTTACTCTCTCTGGGAAGGCCATCTCTTGCATTTGTTCCATACAAATAAATAATTGGCAAACTTCTACTGGGCTACGAAATGCAGCTTGGAGTAGAACTTTGTATTGAAAAGGCAAACGAAGGCGTGGCTCTCCTCACATACCCATGGCTTCTGAGTACCACTTAGCGCCCACATAGGTGAACCACATAATCAATTCCTGGGAACTGGATTAACTTTCTTCGACATTCTGTGCACTGAACCCCACCCTGGACGTTTTCATTCTGATCCAGGGATGAAATCATGGATCTGGGGCAGAGAAATCCATGGTTCTAGGATAAGACACTTGTCATGTCGAGAGAGAATGTGAAGACACATTCCTGGACAGGGAATGACATGTCTATTATAAGAATGCAATTTATTAGGGGAAAAACATTTGATTTCTTTCTTTCTTTTTTTCTTTTTTTTTTTTTTTTTTGACAGGCCATATCCAAAATGAGGCTGTCTTAAAGTATTTTATTATTCCCAGAGGTTAGAAGTGAGGAGTGCTCTTAAAAATGGGAGCAAGAGTGTGCCCAAAGAGGAGCAGGCAGCCCAGCCCCGCTCTCAGCCCTGCCACGAGGGCAGGCTTGGGTGTGGAGCTCTGGAAGGAGATTTAAAGACTGTCTGTCACACAAGGACAGCGAGACCATGTGAAAGCACCCCCAAACAGTCCCTCATTGATATGCACCTCCCCTGAAATCACAGCTTTCGATTTCACTAAAAAAAAATAACCTTTCAGGGTTCTTTTTTAGTTATAATTTTAGAGTCTTTCAACCTGCAAGCACACTCACAAGTTGGGTTTGATAAGTCAGGTCGTCACCTCTAAAATAACTGGGTGGAAACAGCAGCCAACAGGGGATGGGATGATTCTGAATCCACCAACAATCACAACATCGTTTTCTTTGGTTCTCATTGGTCTTAGGCCCATAAACAGCAGGTGGGGCCAGCGTTTTATTGCTGGGAGGAACCTTGGTGCTTAGCTCACCCAAGGATCCCCATTAAACCTACCCAAGTCTGACTTCATTAGGATAAACTTCACCCTCACACTGGTTACTCATCGCTCACGTTGTTTTCATTGTACAATATACATGACAAGCGGCAGCCCCAAGTGACCTCTGTTGCTGATCCTGCTCTAACTTTGTGCCCTTTGGTGGGGATCTTCGTTAAGCTTCGCTCATAAAAGGGAAGAAGACACATGTGTGGCAGGGGCAAGCCTCTGGCCTGGAGTGACAGCGGGCTGTGCAGTAAGTCTTACCAGGACCCTGGAGGGTCCTAAATGTCTTGGATATGATGATACATACAGCAGCCTTCATTGTTTATTCTGGAGAAGTCTCCCTAGATCCTTGAAACCTCAAAAGTGAACAGAATATCTTCTGTACACCAATAAGACCAGTGAGGACACCTATGCACTTTTAAAATAAGCCTGGTCTCTCTCTCACACACACACACACACACACACACACACACACACACACACACACACAAACCCAAGGTACACAGAGAGAGGTGGATGTGCAGGTTGATCACAAGTAGCCAGCGAATTACTCAGTCATGCCAGATAATTAGATAATTAACCCGCAGAATGTTGGGTCCTGAGAGCTTCCAGATAGCTGAATTTGTGGATGGTCCTGAAAGCGGTGTGTCCCAGGAGGTTATGGGGGTTCTGTGCCCCTCTCCCATACTTCATTCTATGCAATGCTTCCATAGGGCTGTTGAGCAGTGTCCTTGGTAATGTTCATTGTAATAAATGGGGACATGTAGTTAAAGTGTTTTCCTGAGCTCTGAGCTACTGCAATCAATTAGACCAGAGGAGGGGCTTCTGGGAACTCTGACTTATAGGCAAGGTTAGAAGCATATGCCACAACCTAGGGTGCGTGAATGGGCTCTCTAATGGGGGCAGCGCTGTGGTGAGATGTCTATCTGTGGGATCTGATGGTCTGTGCAGAATGATGCTATCAGAATTGAAGCGAATCGGCAGACAGCTAAGCTTGTGCCCAGTTACTACAGAGCTGGGTATTGATGGAAGGAAATCCCTTTCCCTTTTTGAATAGCTGAGCTAAAGTATTACGTTGGCTGTCGAGTGGGAGAGAGGGAAAAGAAAACACCACTACTTGCTTTAGTTTTGTCCTTAGCTCAGCACAGCCAACTGGGCTACAGTGAACACCAAACACAGTGATTCGCCTTAGTCCTTGGGGGGCAGGGGCCAAAGCACAAGAGGTGCAGAGGGAGGGGTACAGGTAAAGGTCACCTATGGGATGGAGAGATGGCTCAGAGGTTAAGAGCACGGTCTGCTCTTCCACAGGTCTTGAGTTCAAGTCCTAGCAACCACATGGTGGCTCATAACCGTCTATGATGAGATCTGGTGCCCTCTTCTGGCGGGAAGGCACACATGCAGGCAGCAGAACACTACACATAATAAAGTAAATAAATCTTTTTAAAAAAAAATTTTTTTTTTTTTTTTGTTACCTAGATTGGTATGATGACAACATCAGGCCCTGTGTCAAGGTGGATGGGGGTAAACCTCACAAGACCCAACCACTAGATGAAGAGCTTGAGGCACTTAAATGGCTGCTGAGAGAAAACAATGCTCTTCTGCTAGGACAAGTCCCTGTTGGGTTATCCAGTGCCTAGTGGTCAGCCCTAAACAAATGGGAGGAGTTGGAAGGGAGAGAGTAAAGGGGGGTGCTGTCTAAGTGAACAGGATCTCAAAAAGCACCAAGCCTAGCATCCTGCCTAAATTCAGGCCAGAAGATCCTCTTCTTGGGCTGGGAAGACAGCTCAGTCAGTAAAGAGCTTGCCTTGCAAACACTAAGGCCTGTCGTTCATCCCATTCATAAAGCTGAGCATAGTGGTACATGCTCGTCATCCCAGCACCAGAGAAAGCAGGTCAAGCAAATCCTTGGGGCTAACCACCAGGCATCCCAGCCTGCCGGATGAGCTCCAGCTCAGAGAGAAAAACAAGGCGCAGAATGTTTGAGGAAACGCCACCAAAGGCTGACCTCTGGCTTAGACACACACACACACACACACACACACACACACACACACACACACACACACACACATGCATGCACATACACACCCACAACAAGCAGGCAAACACACACAAAAATCCCAGAAGAACATCAGCTTGTAGATTAGCCCCAAATTCCAGTAAAGATTCCAAGTTCGCCTCTTGTCCCCTGTCAAATGCCTGAGCTGAAGATGTTTGTACCGTGGGAGTCAGGGACTCCGCCATGTCTGCATCCTCCCGCCCGGCTCCTTTCCTGCTGTGCCTGGGTGAAGTGGGTTTTTTTTTTTTTTTTTTTTTCCTTTAGGCAGGGATGAAAACTCAAGTTGAATGTCCCTGCCTTCTTGCCTTCACTTCTGCAAGCAGCTGCAAGCGTTGGAAGGGGTCACCCACACGCGCGCAGGGATCTGGTTTTGAAGACAGGAAGGTTGAATCAGACTGAGCTTGGTGTGTCCCTGAAGGCTGCAGCTGGGCCACCTCTACCCCAAAACAAAGCAGGGTGTGCCTCAGCATATCTGAGCAAAGAATAAACAACACACATTTAATGCTGGGTCTGTCTGTGGTGTTCTATTTGGGACTGACATTCCTTCCTTCCTTTTTTTATTTTCTCTGCAGGACCTTCTTTTTCTTTTTCCCCACCTCCCCAAGAATTTCACGGTCCTTCAAACAGATAAACAAGGATGCATATGGGACCCGGTGTCTACTGCTGTACACGATCCTGGGAGGACAGCAGCGTTATTCTCAATTAAGATTGTGGACTCTGAACAAAACCAGCCCCCATCCCCATCCCCGTCCCTAAGGCATCAAATGATCCTCTCCTATGCACAAATGTCTAGGTTTTTTAAAGATGGCCCATGCCAAAGGCTGGCTAGGATAGAAGATGCTTACCAGGGACAGAGCAGGGTCCTGGAGCTTAAGGATGCCTCAGGCATGAGACAAGAGTAGCTAGACCTCAGAGAGGAAAATCCTAGAGAGGACCCCTTAGCCTGAGGTGGCCTTGTAGAGCAGACCTTGGGGAATAGAATATATATACCCAAGCCCCCATGTCTTTCCTCCTCCTATCTCCTGCCATGGACCCCTCGGCCCTGAACCCAAGAAGACATGAAGCGGGGTGCAGAACAGTGGCAGGTGGTATCAGAGAGGTACACACGGGCTTCTGTGCCCAGCCCGAGGACCTGTGCCCATGCCAGCAGTGGTCGTGTGTGGCCTATGATCTGACAAGTTGCAATTCTGTCCTCTTCTCCCTTCTCTGTGCCTCTTTGTCTTGGAGAGGTAACCACTGGGACACCAGGCCGCCCCAGCATCTCCAGTGCTCACAGCCTAATCTACAAGCACTTGGCTCTCTGCTCTTGTTTAACAGGACACGCCTTCTGGTGTACTGTACTGAACAAGTGACTGCCCCATTCTGTTCTAACCTGTAAAGGACAGTGTGACCTTCAACTGTGGTCATAGCCAGACCCTTGCGCCCCACCCAGCAACTCTTAACTGTGCCAAGTGAGGCAGGGCTGTTTGAGAGATGGAAGGTAGATGTAGCAGGTCGCCTGGGAGAATAATTTAATTTTATGGGGGGAAGGAACGTGAGACCAGGGAGTCGAGGCTGCCGGCATCCTGCCACCACCAGAAGCACATGTAACTCATTACCTCCCCTGGCTTCCCATGGGCAGCCATGGATGACGCCAGACGTGTGGTGGGGCGGGCTGAGGCCATGGAGAGAGCAGGACTGTGTTTTTCTGACTCTAACACCTCGCTCTGGGCCTCACCAAAAAAAAAAAAAAAAAAAAAAAAAAAAAAAGCTTCCGAGGAGGCAGTCCCTGCCAGGCACCTTCCATTCCCAGGACTCCTCTGCATCCTAGAGGCAGCCTGGAGAGGTCCCCAGGCTGCTAAGCAGGCAGGGGAAACAAAGGCTGGAAGGGGAAGGTGAGAGGCACAGGATGGGAAGGAACACGGGGGAGGGGAGGCTGTTGAAGGAAGCTGGACCAGCTTTGAGTTTTAGTTTGGAGGGATGTGTTTTAATTCTCACCCGCTTCTTACCTACCCAGAATCCAGAGCTGGGGATCTTAGGGTCATCACCCCAACACTTTCCAATTCGTTGCCCAGAAAGGAACCCTGAATTACAGGCCGGGGGGGGGGCTGAGTCTGGCTTCACTCCTGTTACTACTTTTGTGGCCTTGGGTAAGTCCTTGCACTAATTATCACTGATTTCCTGAGTAATGCCACCTACAAAGTGCCCGAAGAAGCCAAAGAAGACTCTGTCACCTTCCCTGGCTTCTAGATATTTGGAGTGAAGTAAAAGCAAAAAAAATCAAGCACAACACACACACACACACGCACACACACACACGCACACACACACACACACTATACACACATACACACACACACTATACACACATACACACACACATACACACACACCACACTATACACACACAACATACACACACCACACTACACACACACACCACACTACACACATACAACATACACACAACACACACAGACACACACACATACACACACACAGCATACACACAACACACACCATACACACAACACACACACAACACACACATATAACACACACCATACATACACACACACACACACACACACACACACACACACACACACGAAGAACCCAGCCATCTGGAATACACTATATTTTATGTGATGATTGATTATGGCTTATTTCCCCTCCCCCATGAAAAGACTCAAGTGCTGAAGCCTTGGTCCACAGACGGTGAGAAGTGAGAGGCTTCTAAGGGCTCTCATTTAATTGGTGGATTAGCATAATGATGGGCTTGTAATTTGATGACGTAATTTGCAAGTGATGGAAACTTCTAGAACCTGGCTCTGCTTGCAGGAAAGCAGGGCATTGGAGGCATGTCCATGGGGACTATAATGTGTCCTGGACTACTTGTTGCTTCCTGGCTACCAGGAAGTCAAAAGGCAGCCTCCTCTGTCCATGCTTCCATGGTCATGGTGTTATGACTCACTTCAGGCTGAAAACAATGGTTCCAGTCAGCCTTAGGCTAAAACCCCTCAAACTGTGAGCCCAGATAGGTCCTTCCTCCTGTGAGATGTTCTCGTCAGGTGTTTTGTAACATGCTGGAACCAACTAACATGAGCTCTGGGACCCAGAGCAGGGATGTGACTAGGGAAGTGACCATGGGGCACAGAGCAGGGGTGGGACTTGAGATGACAGATGGGGGGGCACAGGTAGATAAGGAAAATGGGGTGCAAAGGCTGTGGCTGCCTGAGGACACGGGGAAGAGCAAGGAGGTACAGACCCCGTGGACTCATGTTGGGGGTGTCACCTTTTGGCAAGGAGGCCAAGTTAGAACCTAAAAAGGATGTAGCCAAGCAAGACCTCTGCCCAACATGAGCATTTACACCCATTTACTGTTCTTTTTGTTCTGTTTTGTTTTGTTTGTTTTTCCAGACAGGGTTTCTCTGTGTAGCCTTGACTGTCCTGGACTTGCTTTGTAGACCAGGCTGGCCTCAAACTCACAGCGATCCCCTGGCTTTTGCCTCCCAAGTGCTGGGATTAAAGGCGTGCACCACCACACCCAGCTCTTTTCTTTCTTTTTTTCTTTCTTTTTCAATTAATTAATTTATTTTATGTGCATTGGTGTTCTGCCTCCACGCACGTCTGTAGATCCCCACAACTGGAGTTACAGACAGTTGTGAGCTGCCATGTGGGTGCTGGGAATCGAACCTGGGTTCTCTGGAAGAGCAGCCAGGGCTCTTAACCACTGAGCCATCTCTCCAGCCCATCACCTATAGTTCTTAAAGTCCCACCTGCCTTAAAGTCTGAGTCACATCTGAACAGCTGGGCTGGGCTTTGAGGATCGTGCTCCATGCTAAGACCCCAGGGCCAGCCTCCCATGACAGGAGCTGCAGCTCTTTCACTCTTCCTTCCTGCTCTGCGTTTTAAGAGGCAGCTCTAAAAGGGGCCTGGAGCTCATCCGATGCTTCTCGGTTCTAATCCACAGAAGGCCTCTGGGATGGACCTGGCTCAGGCCTCCATCTCTTTGCCACCCTTTTCCAGTTTCTTCTTTCCTCCCTTGGATTCACTCTGCTTATGTCTGTTTTACTCTCCAGAGGGGAAGATTAAAAAAAAAAAAATCAGAGTCTTTCCAAAAACAGATCCAGATAGTTACCTCAAGCCTCTGTGTCCCTTCCTGGAACCTACCAGCCTGGGACAAAGAGTAAAGGAATTCAGAGACCAAGGAGCGGCTTGCCAAGGTGTTTGCTTTGCTACTTTTAGATTTCAAGGTCCTTGCGTTGTCGGCCATCCACTCCCTCCTTAGTCAGCTCTTCAGTAGCTATTCAGAGAGCACTTGTTTCTGCACTGGCCCTGGGAGCATGCGTGAACAAAGCAGCCCTCTCCCACCTCAGAGGGAGTGCCAGCCCTCCTCCGGCTTATACACTTCTTATCGTGGTGAGCGGAGGAAAAACACAGTATAATAAATGTGCAAGCTGCATCGTGTGTTTGGAGAGGAAAGGTTGTGGAAATATGGAAAAGTGGGAGATGGGAGGGTAGCAAGACAGGAAACAAAATGAGAGTGACCCTGGAGTCCTGGAGGGCTAATGCAAGGGACAGTGAGGACAGCATCTATGTGCACTCTGGAGAGAACAGCTTCCTCAGGGTCGGGGCTTGAGAGCATAGTGGGGGCCCTATCCTGAAGGGGAGTACTAGCAGGAGAGAGGAGAGCTCTGGTTCCTTGGCCAAGTGATCAGGGCCTGGGCGTCCTTCTCTATGTCTGAATTTAAAGAGCCACACCCATAAGGCGGTGACCTCAGAGATACCCATTGCATCCTCTTCTGGTGGATGAAGACACAGGCTTGGAGTCAGTCTGGAAGCCACAGCTTCTGGCTTCACTGCAGCAGAAACTGGAGCCTAGGGAACCCACCCCTCCCCCAGCTTGGGACACTAGCACAGCTGAGAGCCTCATCAATCATCACATCACCAGTGCTCTCCGGCAGATCCCTCAGGATGGTGCAGGGATGCACAGAAGTGGGACTCACTGCTCAGTTTAGTTTCCCTGGTCAAAATGATTGCTTGTGATCTGAGGTCCAGAACATAGGACAGAGATGGAAGCATGGAGAGAAAAGGTGGCAGCCCCAGTGACACCCCACATGAAAGGCTTCGGCCCCCACCTCAAGCCTGATGTCCCAGGCTGACCGTGGGTGACTCCCTCCAACTACTCCCAGCCCTGCTCCTTTAACGATGCACCAATGAGAACAGAACTGGACCAAGAACATGGTCCAGCATCGCTAACTTCCTGAGCAAGGCACACACACACACACACACATACACACACACACACGCACACATGTATACATGCAGCTTACACACATGCACTTTCTTTCTCTTCCCTGGCTGTCAGGGCTCTGGTCTAGTCTGGGGATCAAGCTGTCAGAACCTGTCCCCACCTCTTTCAATATCTTTGTGTGATGATTTATCGTGATTGATAACTTGATGGGGTTTAGAATCACCTTGGAGACACACCTTTAGGTGTGAGGATGTTCAGAATGTTTAGTTTAACTGAAGGGGAGACCCACCAGCACGATCCCATGACCAGGGGTCCCTAAGTAAAAAAAAATGGAGAAAGGGAGCTTAGCACCCCCATTCATCTACGCTGCTTCCTGATCAGGGATGCAATGCGGTCCCTGCTACCTCACCTTGTCTGCCATTATGCCCTGCTTCCTCAAACTGTGAGCCAAGCTAAACCTTTCTTTCCTTAAACGGCCTTTGTCGGACATTTTGCCACAGTGAGGAGAAAAACAGTATTGCCACTCTTATGTCCTTTTCCAGAAGCCGTTTCTCTGCTTGACCTCAATATCCACACCGAGGGGACTGCTGCCATGCCGACTGCTCCTCCCACTAACAATGGCAAGCGCTTTGAGGGCAGGTGCTGTTCCAGTCTCTCCAGCATCCCTGACATCCAACACATAGGTAGAACCCAGGGGAACCCTTCCTCAGGAGCTCAGATCTCCTTGTCTGGCCTGCCTTGGTCGGGCTGTCCCCTCCCTCCTCTCCCAGATGCCACTTCCTTTCCTACATCTGCTCCTGCAAGGGGAAAAAAAGAAAGAGACAGACAGATAGACAGACAGACAGACAGACAGACAGACAGAGCCATCGCTCTCGAGAGAGCCAATGGACAGAGTGCTGCAAAACAAAGTTCCGGGCTGCACACTACGGCGTGGACAAGGGGCTGTTTCTAGGCAGCTGGCCTAATGTCCTTTCAAACAACAACAACAACACCCTGTGGGTGTCATTCCTTTCCTCTCAGAAGTAGGACAGTGTTCCCCTATTTCACAGAAGCCCAGTGAAGGGGGGGGGGTTGTGCATGAAGCAAGCTTATATTAAGTGCCTGCTCAGATACTGTACAGACATTTACTAAATGCCTGCTTGCCAGTGCCCAGGGAAAAGTGCTTTGGTTCCTCCGTCTCCAGTCTGAGGACCAAAGCAATTCCATGCCAGAGCCTCTCTGAGGGACTGACTGGTCAGTTATAAAATCTTCAGTGTTGTCCTCGGCCTCAACAAGCCCATCTGCAAATCAGGTTTGCACTTTGCTGGCGACACAGGCTTATTGAGACAGACGCATGAGAAAACTCAGAAAGACACCTGCAAAGATGCGCTATTCAGTACCTATCCGCAGAACTAAATTGGGGAAGCCAGCAGGCATGGGGGTAAACCAAGGCAGGGTGGAAAGCGAGGGTCTTCAACACCCACAGGAAGATCGGCAAAGCCTGAGACAGAGCGAGAAGCACTCACCGTCCTCGCACAGGTTCAGCTTGGACAGGCTCCTGCCGTCAAAGGGCTCCTCAAAGATGGAGCCGTTGTCACGGTCACCCACGGTGTGCAGGTACATAGCTTTGTTGTCCATCTTGTTCTGGAGCAGTGGAGACACAGGCAGCATGAGTGGGGCAGGGGGAGAGTCGGACAGAGGAGGCACAGAGTCAGCTACGTGGACAACAAACAAAGAGTAGAACCAGGTGTTCACCCATCTGACGCACACCCTCCCCCAAGCCTTGGAGGAGCTAGAAGCACCCTGTGGGTCCTCAAGACCCTTCCATCTCCAGCCTCTCCCTGCTTGGTGTTCCGAGGCCACGCCCTGGACAGTTTTCAGCATAGGACCTATCCTTTCCTTTTTTAACAACTCTCTGTGGGGCTTGAGCCTTAGGCTGTGGACACCATGGCCCACACTGGGCAGCCCTTGGAGGAGACTACTACCCAAATGGTGAGCAGAGGGTAGCTTCTACCAGTGGTTCTCATCCTGTGGGTCTCGACCCCTTTGGGGGGGGTCAAACTACCCTTTCACAGGGGTTGCCGAGGCCCATCAGAAAACACAGGTGTTTATAGTCCAATTCATAACAGTGGCAAAGTGGCAGCTCTGAAGTAGCAATGAAATAATCCTGTGGTTGGGGGGTCACCACAGCATGAGGAACTGTATTAAAGGGTTGCAGCGTCAGGAAGCTTGTGAGCCACCGTGTAAGCCCTCGGTGGCCTGGGAGGGGCAGATTAATTGCAAGAGGGAAACTAGAAACACAGATGCCTTGAGTGGATTTGGGGTTGACTGAGGTGGCCAGATGGCCCCCAACCCTACAGCGGGCAGGGATTCATCTCCCAAGGAGCCTAGCGGGTGAGAAGTCTCCCTAAGCCTTAATGAGCAATTGTTGGCCGGGAGACTTCTGCCTACATGAATCCCCTAGCCCCCCCCCCCGCCCAAGGTTGGAGTAGGGTCTTGAGTTCCCGACTTGGGAAATTCTTTCGTTTGCAGTGACCCAGCCATGGTGTTTCCACAGCAGTGTGACCCAGCCCATCCTGTTCTGCCATGCATAACTGGGTGACTGGAAGCCATCCTGAGAGCTTGTGAGGGTGGCTCTGGGGCAAGAAAGCATTGTGAAACCCAAGCTGGAAGGGATTTTTCTGAATTTTCTAAGATGCATTTGTATTCTTTGTGTAATGAGGAAAATCCTTTTTATAAAACCAAATTATGGAGTGTTTGTTTACACAAAATTCTTTCACTCCCTCCCTCCCCACATATATGCCCTGTAATTGTACACATTACTTTCGTCACAGTTCTAACTGGCCCTAAGTTTATGTCACCTTGTTTTCCTGATGCTCTTTAGCTGGTTTCCTATTTAACCAGCATAAAGAAGCAGGGAAGGAAGGGGAAAAGAGGGGAAGGGAAGGAAGGGGAAGAGAGGGGAGGGGAAGGAAGGGAAGAGAGGGGAGGGGAAGGAAGGGGAAGAGAGGGGAGGGGAAGGAAGGGGAAGAAAGGGGAGGGGAAGGAAGGGGAAGAGAGGGGAGGGGAAGGAAGGGGAAGAAAGGGGAGGGGAAGGAAAGGGAAGGGAGGGGAGAGGAAGGAAGGGGAAGGGAAGGGAGGGGAAGGAAGAAGAGAGGGGAAGGAAAGGAAAGAGAGGGGAGGGGAAGGGAAGGGAGGAGAAGAGAGAGGAGAGGAAGGAAGGGAGGGGAGAGGAAGGAAGGGGAAGGGAAGGGAGGGAAAGGGAGGGGAGGAGAAGGAAGGGGAAGGGAGGGGAGAGGAAGGAAGGGGAAGAGAGGGGAGGGGAAGGAAGGGGAAGAGAGGGGAAGGAAGGGGAAGGGAGGGGAGAGGAAGGAAGGCAAAGGAGGTAAAGGGAGAAGAAGAAAAAGAAAGTCAGATGGGTGGACTGCTTATTTATCTTTAAAGTGAATTTGGGGAAAAACAAATTCCCTAGGAAGATGGGTACAAGCTCAGCATGGAGCAGACCCACGAGCTCCTGAGGCCAAGCAGGGACCCTCGGCTAGGCTAAGATGGTACAGTGCCTGGGAGGGACTGGTGGGGAGACTACAATGAGTCTTAGGAGTCATCCCATCCCTTTTTAAAGGCAGGACATGAAGGAAACATCAGTGAGGATAATTAGGAAGAGGAAAGCACAGAGCAAAACCCAAGCCCTATGCTCTCTTTTCACGACTTGAGCTTGGTCTCCAGAGACTTGGCCTTTGGGGCCGAGAAGAGGCTGAAATTGACCAGTGACACTGTGCAACTGCTCATCCAGCCACCCAGGAGCAACGGGAATCTTCTGCTCTGTCACTCCAAGTAACAAGATGCCACATTCCCACACACTGGCTGACTCACTTGGGCACACACACACACACACACACACACACACACACACACACACACACACACACACACTCTCAGTCCCTTGGCCTTTTCTTCCAGTCTATGGGACAGGAGATAAATATGGTCCTTGGGTCTACCAGAACTCCTCACATGGACACCCCCTATCCGGCCTTTCTACGCCTTTCCCCATGGTGTCCAAACTGCTGGTCTCCTAGCACTAGCTCTCCACCCAAGTCCTCCACCCAGCAAAGGGCCTCTAGGTGGGGCACTGGGCGGTGCCAGCTTTGCTCTGCTATAGGGGATCCTCCCTGGTCTCAGGGCGTGTGTGGTCCTTCCCCTCTGGCCTCAATCTTGAGAAGCTACAAAGCAGGAGGCCACTGTATTTGCAGCCCAAGATAACCCTCTCTCTGCCAAAGGCGACAGTGTCTGCAGCCAGAGGTCCCCAGCACCTACAGGGCAAGCAACCCTACTTTCAGGCCACTTTTCTTCTCTCTAGGACACTGTGATCTGGAGTGTGTCCACGAGCAACCCCTCCTAGCCATCCTCCCCACCTCCTGGCTTGACTGAGCAACAGCCTAGGGGAGCCTAGGGAAAGGAGCTGGGGCCAAGCAGGGCCAACTGTGAGAGAGGTGACTCGGGAAATGTTCAATTCTTTTGTTACTTGGAAACAAAATGTAAGCATGCTCTGCCTGCCCTGGTTTTACATGGGGTTCTGTTTTCTCCTCCCGGAGTCGGGAGCAGGTTCCGGACTCTGAGTTCCTGT
Organism: Acomys russatus; assembly: GCF_903995435.1. Lineage (NCBI taxonomy): Eukaryota > Metazoa > Chordata > Mammalia > Rodentia > Muridae > Acomys > Acomys russatus. The sequence continues at coordinate 8,549,536 of NC_067154.1, read as the reverse complement.
TTTACTACCTTTCGACCCAGTTTGTGCTCTCGGGCATGTCACAACCGACCATCTAGGGTAATGGTAATAGTGCAAGCTGCTGGTGCCTTGGAAACATCCCTCGGGCCTCAGACTGATTACCCTCAGGGACTTCCTGGGAGCTCCTCCTGGGAGCACTGTGAACAGGGCATCATTTTATCATTCCCATCTTAAAGATAGCCTACCCAAAACCAAAGAGGCAAGAGTGGCAATACTGGAAGTTACGAGTAGAAGAGACAGGGGATCCCACACACCGCACTGTCTCAGCAATGGACTGCTGTATCAGAGATGTACATGTGTGTCAGTCACTTTCAGTGGCCACCTTCAGGGCCACTAAAAGGCAGCAGAGATGGGCACACCTTGGGGGGCTACCCAGTGCACCTCTGTAAGGGCATGAGTAGAGGAAAGGTATGGGAGGGGGAAAGCTAGGTAACATGGATAGAACCACAGGTCCCCTGGTCTGTAAGGAGCCTGGAACTCAGCTTAGTTGATCAGAGGGAGATCATCCTGTAAACAGGGAGGCGCGGCTCAACTGACCTCCAAGGGCTGTTATGGGCCACTCGCCACCAAGTGTGGGGTACGGGCCAAGCACTGCTTCCTGAGTCTGACAGCTGCCCTGGGACATCACTGAACGCTCCTCTCAGGTGCCAGAGTTGGGGAGCTCGCAGGACAAGGGCTCCTTTTTCTATCTGTCAATTTGGGACTGTGGTGAAGTCGGCTGACCTCATCTAGGCCTTCTGTGCCTCGCCCCTATGATGCAGAGTCCCCTCTGCTGATCTCCCCCTCCCTTGGTTGGGGGTGGGGGGGTGAGTATCATGAACTGATGGAGAAAGGAGGACTTCACATAGTCATACAGAGCAGCTGGGGACAGTCGAAAGGGAACCCGCACCCTCAGCATGTGGGGGAGGGGGTGGCCTCAGAGTCCTGAAGACTCCAGGGGCTCAAGAAGTCCCAGAAGCGAAGTTGGGTGGGGTCCCCTTTGCAAAAAAGCAACCTCAAAAGTGGCTTAAGCCTTAGATCAGGACTCTGGTTCTGGAAGTTTCGCTGGGAGCACCAGAAGGGCTGAATGGACTCGTCCTGCTAGGGCTGGGGAGATGGATCAGGGGCCTCAGTTCCAACTCGGAACTGATTTCGGTGGGCTCCAGCTCCTAACTCGGCAGGGCTTACAGCTTTTCTTTGGAGTGCCTCATTTCTAAAAATCCATTTAAACCAAATAAAGTCACTGCAAATGTGGCCCCTGGCGGGGAAAAAGAAGTTGCTAGGTAGGTCTTAAAGCTTTCTTTCCTCTAGATGGACTCAGTTCACTGGATCCTAGCTCACAGCTAGAGAGGTCCAGATGCTTCATTAACAGCCTGGGGCATCATTCGTCCCACCCTGCGCGCGCGCACACACACACACACACACACACACACACACATGCACACATGCACACACACACACACACGCACACACGCACACACACACATAAAACACACATGCACACACATACACACACGCACACACGCACACACACACATAAAACACACATGCATACATACATTCAATACACTCACATAATGCGCACGTATACATACACACAGAGCCCTGACCCACTTACTCCCTGAAAAGGCTCTGACATGAGACAGCCAGAGACACCACTGAGGCAACGGTAGCCCTCCCACATCTAGATTCAAGCTCACACTCTACAGCCCTACCTACTAGCTGGGTCCTGGGGCCCAAGTGTCTACAGGCTCAGATCCACGCCCCCCCCCCCCGGAACCTTTCCACCTGGAAGTGACAACTGCAAGACTCCCCAGCGCTTTGCTCCATCAGCACATCAAGTTTCCTCCCTCTGCCTTTGGAGCATGATCACGCAGTAGCTTCTAGGTTAAAGCGTCAAGACTTACCTGTGTGCCCCCCGTAATGAGGCTGGAGCCTGTCCCTTCAGTTCCCAGCGATTGCCATGGTAGCCAGAGAGCTGTCTGCTGCCCCACAGAGACCCAGGCAGTCCCTTGAAGCTTGTCCCCACAGCCAGCCAAATCCAGATGGAGTCATAGAAAGAGGCTGCAGAGTCACCTAGTGACTTAGGTCAGGGCCACAGGATCACTTCTGTGGGAGGGACCAGTTCAACCTCCTGACTGAGTGACTGGTCTGCACATGGGACACTCTGTCTGAGTACAGCGTCAGGCAGTCCCAGAAAGCTATCCGAAGACACTCTGTGGAGGCACCCGCAGCTCTGCTAGGTACTGACTGGATGGGAGTTGCTCCAATCTCCAGTCTTTAGATATTTAAAAAAAAAAAAAAAAAAAAGTTCTTAAAGCAACTGCTAGAGGGAGTCTGGACTATGCCTGCCCTCTTGAGGCCACTCCCAGAACTACAGTTCTGCACCGCACTTCGAGTCCCAGCTAGCGCAGCAAATCAGTCTTGGCTTTGGGACCCACCGCCTGTTCTAAAGGCGCCGCTCAAAATACTTTTTTGGACAGCTTCTGGGAAAATGGCAGCTAGACCTGGCTTATGTTCCACCCAAGAAAACCAGTCTTGTAAATTTTACTGTAGGACGGAACAGTCATTTCTCAATTCATTCAGCAAATTTGGCATTTCCTGAAGTCACATCCACTCCCAAAGGACTTGGACAGTTCACACTAGGGCTATTTAGAATAAGGTCTGTTGCTGAGGGGTGGGGCAGGGGGGCTCTGAAAGAACTTCCCAAAGTCAAGTTCAACAAGATTCAATAACAATGTCAGTGTCTGTGGAGCACAAAAACTGCACAAGAGCAGGAGACGACGAGACCGGGAGAAGCCGACTGCCTGGAATCCTGCCTGCACCTCAAAGAACTGGAAACCTCAGCACAATTACATTGTACAAAGAAGATGCACTGGGCCGGGAGATATCAGAGTCCATGGAGCCCTGACCTCCCAAGCAGAACGACCTGAGCTGGATGCCCAGCATCTACATAAAAAGATGGTGTGGTGGCACACACTGTGACCCCAGTGTTGGGGAAATTGGGACAAGATGATTGCTGGACTTACTGGCCAACCAGCCTAGCCTACTTGCTGAGTTTCAGGTCAGTAAGGGACCCTGTATAAAAATCCTTAGAAATGACATCCAAAAGTCCCCCACATATATTTGTACACATGTACACGGAGACACCAAACACATATGTGCACACATACACACACACACACACACACACACAGAGAGAGAGAAAGAGAGAGAGAGAGAGAGAGAGAATAAAATACAAATACAAATAAAAGAGAGATTAAAAGGAGATCCAACAGACGGGCATGGTGGGGCATGCCTGTAATCCCAGCACTCAGGGAGGCAGAGGCAGATGGATCTCTGTGAGTTCAAGGCCAGCCTGGCCTACAGAGTGAGTCTAGGACAGCCAAGGCTACAACAGAGAAACCCTGCCTCAAAAAAACAACTAAAAAGGCGACTCAGCCAGGTGTTAAAGAAGCAATCAATTCAGATGAGAGCAGTGGGAAGAGTGAGATAATACAGAGAAACATGCCCCTCCCCCCCAAAAAAGAGCCAGTGTGAGCAGGGAACAGATTAGATCACGTGATGGATCTGGACCCCAGCGCTCGGAAAGGCAGTGTTCACAAATGAGTTTCTGCGTGTTGGTTAAACATGAGAACCCTCAGGGCTTCAAGGCCAGGCTTCAAGGCCGGCCTTCTAACATCAGGACAGTTTGCCAAACTCAACCCTCCCTCCCACAGGGCAACTGCCAACTCTCCACTGACTCAGAAAAGTCTTAGTGATTTGCAGTGGCCACCCTCCTAAGTGCCCCCAGGGGCTGCTCCTGCAGGACAGAAAGAAAAAAAGCAGTGCTAGTATAAGAAGGAGGGTGTGCAGGAAGAGGAGGAAGGGGCACTTTATGGAATATGTTCTATACTGTGTACACGAGTGTGTGCACACACTCACCATCCCAAATGCTTTTCAGTGAGCAACTTTTTGTCTTGTTGTTTCCCTATGACTTTTTTGTTTTTTGTTTGTTTGTTTGTTTGTTTTTTGAGACAGTGTTTCTCTGTGTTAGCCTTGGCTGTCCTGGACTCACTTTGTAGACCAGGCTGGCCTCGAAGTCACAGTGATCCGCCTGCCTCTGTCTCCCAAGTGCTGGGATTAAAGGCGTGCGCCACCATGCCCGGCTCTCTCTATGACTTTTTAAATCCGTTTGTTTTTCGAGACAAGGTTTCTCTGTCTAGCCTTGGCTGTCCTGTGCTCACTTTGTAGGCTGGGATGGCCTTGAACTCACAGAATTTCAGCTGCCTCTGCCTCTCCCTGCCCCACCCAGCCCCCCCCCCACCCCGTGCACAGCACCCTGCCTACTCTAAGACTTCTCCAGGTTATGTATACTATAAACACAACATAAGTGCTACGTAAGCAACTATCATATCAAGAATTAGGTTCAAGAATTAGGATAAGAATAAATTTTCGTATTCAGTACAGACACTGACTATTCAAAAAATAGTTTTGATGTGTGGCCAGCAGGAGTCTGTAGATGTGAACGCTGTTAACATAATGAGGGGCTCTGATTTCGAAGCAGCCCTGCGAAGCAGGTGTGGCTCCCATAACCATTCCAGAGAGAGATCAAGTAGATTCTCTTGGGTCACCCAGCCTGTAAATGGCAGAGCTCTAGGTGGTTGGACTGTGGGCATCTGGGCCTGTAATCACCCCCTATATTACCCTTTACAAAAAGAAGGCTTCTGTCACCCACCGAGTCATCAATGTCCCTCAGAATGGAATCTTCCAGCTAGCCAGATAGGTGCCCAGAATGTGACGTTCGCAGCTCTTCGTTGCGGACATGAATGCATCAGCAAAAACTGCAGTGTGCGTCAGTTCTATGGCTGGAGGTTCACATCCCAGAAACTGAATCCTGGAATCTCTGGTGCAGTAGCACAAAGAGGCAGGGCCTAGTGCGAATAACAAGAGCCAATGGCACTGTAAGAAGGCTTTGCAGGAATATCTTCCTTCTGTTTGTCTCTTGACATGGCAAGACTCAATATTCATTCTCTTTTGCCTCTTGTCATGTGATCACACTGTAAGAACATGCCAGAGGTTGGCACTTTTATCTTGGGCTTTCAGGTCTCAAGTGGGGAAGAAACAAGTTCCTGTTTGCTATAGATTTCTATGCCCAGGCATTCTGTTTTATAACATGAATGGATTAAGACAGACTCTCAGCCCTGGGGTTCTTCTACGTATGCTCCCAGTACTACAATACCCGGTACAAGCCAGGGAGGAGAGACTCAGGACTTCATGGCTCATGACGTCAGACCACCTGGAAGAGAAGATGTGGTGAATGCAAGAGGGTATGCGAGAGGCTGCTTACAACATGGCTGTTTACAACAGGAAGCAGATACCACAGCAGGAAGTGGAGGCTGGGCATAACCTCTAAAGTCCTGCCCCAGTGAGCTACCTCCACCAGTCAGGCTCCACCTTCTAAAGATACCACAGCACCCCCAAAATAGCACCAGTGGCTAGGGACCAAACATTCAAATCATGAAGCCTGCAGTGGGAACCTCAGTTTCGAACTATAATACCAACTGTGTCTAAAATAGACACCAATACCCCCCCCCACGAACATACACTGACCCGCTTTCAGCAGTAGAGAAGGAAGACAGATGTGGACAAAGAAGAGAGAGATGAACTCTAAGCTCTGTCCAAGAGCGGTGGTTTGGATGGGAGATGTCCCTCACAGTCTCTGGCATTTGAATACTTGATCCCCAGTTGATGGTTCTTTTGAGTTGGTTTGGGTGTGGCCTTGCTAGAGGAAGTCTGCCTCTAGTGGTAGGCTTTGAACTTAAAAACCTAGCTACTTCGAGTCTTTCCCTCCCTCCCTCCCTCCCTCCCTGTTTTGGGTTCAAGATAAGAGCCCTCAGCTTCTGCTCCAGTCTCCACATCTGCAGCCTGCTGCCATCACACCCCCACCTTTATGGACTCTAACCCTTAGGAGCTGTAAGCCAAAATAAACCCTTCCTTCCATAAGGTTGTCTTGGTCATGATGTTGTATCACAGCAACAGAGAAGTAACAAGATACTGGCCAAGCCTCTCCTGCACCATCCATAATTGATGACACTGATTTAGACAGGGTTCAGTTTTCTGCATGAAGCCCAGAGACAGGCATAGGACTATAAGGCGTACCGCCTCACTGTAAGACTGCTGGAGGAATCTGTGTATCATTTATACCCAGTGACTGTGGGTCAGGAGACTTCTCTTTCCCCTCTTCTGTGTCTGCTTCATATGACTTGTCACAGGATGAGATTTAGCTGCACTGACTGGTTGAGTCTTTGCTTTTAACGTTATGTGCATGGGCCACAGTTTGCTTACTTCTTCATTTATTTTATTTTTCATGTATGTGGGTGTATGTGCCAGTGCGTGTGTGTGTATGTGTGTGTGTGTGGGGGGGCTATGCACACAAGAACCCACAGCAGCCAGAAAAGCCATCAGATCCCCTGGAGCTGGAGTTACAGATGGTTGTGAGCCATTATGTGGGTGCTGGGAACTGAACCTGGGTTCTCTGTGAGAGCAGCCAGTGCTCTTAACAGCTAAGCCATCTCTCTAGCCCCTGTTTATCCCTCCTTTAGAAGCATCTTACTTGTTTACTATCTTTGTTCTGAATAAAAAGCCCCACTGGAGGGAAGGGGCCTCCTAAGAAAGGAGAAAAACAATGGCTGGGAAGGCAGGCTTTCTTTTTTAGTAGGACAGAAGTCCTTCAGGCAGCCCAAGTCACATTTTCTTGTTGCCTAAGATTACAACAGTCCAGGACTTGTGAGATGGCTCAGCAGGCGAAAGTGCTGGTTGCCAACCCTGATGACCTGAGTTTGATCCCTGGTCCCCACACAGTGGAGGAAGAGAACTGCCTCTGGCAAGTTGTTCTACTTCCACATGTGCACTATGATGCACACATACACGCACACACATGCAAAACAAACAAACAAACGTGAAAATTAGCTGGCATTAAAAATAATAATAATAATAATAATAATAATAATAATAATAATAATAATAATAATAATAATAAAGTCCAAAACCAATTTGTCTCCATTCAAACCCTGAGCTTATGAAAGCTGGTCACCTGCTTTCCACCCCCCACCCACTCCCCCTCACGGCTACCACGAGGTAGCAGGAAACACGGATAACTCTGTGAAACTAAAGGAAGTGGATTCTGAGTGTTTGGTTTGAAGAGACAGCATTTTTTGCATCATTGAGAATTCACCATGGCAACCCCATCAGTTCTGTGTCCCTGTAGGGGGGAATGAGTTACATCAGACCATAGCATGGCACTTCCTGCTTTCTCGGGATTATGTCTGTCTTGTGTGTGTCCAAGTCCAGTATACAGCCCAGAAATAAGCTCAGAGGAAGTATAAAGCCAACAGCTGCTTGTGGGCATCATGAGCAGCACCCCTCCCTGTAGAGAGAAGACTGGGTCTCAAGCCAGTCAGCCTCCCCAGCTCTGTGGTTGTGGGTAAAGTCATGGAAGCTCTTTGAACGCAAGTTTTCTAGTCTGTTGAAACCAAGTTCCTACCTTTGGCTTTTCTGTCTCAAGGGCATTTATGAGAAAGAGGCTCTTTAAAAAAAAACATGGCCAGGCTTCCCAAAGGTCAGCCATTGCTATTCCTTCTCAAAGTTGACAGCTCTTGACAAATGGAGCACTAATTGTCATGTGGGTCTCCATGGTGTCCAGATGCTCACAGCTGGAGCTGACTCCAAGCCAGGGAAGCAGGAGCCTCTGCCTCATGGGACTCCCTGCTTCTTGCCCATGGACTCTGCCCAGCCACCTGCTTTGTCTTTGTGGGTTCATGCTAGTCCATTCCCCAAGAGGTGTGTGATTGACGAATTGCAGGAGACAGCCCAGGTTTCCCGACACTGGCCCAGGGTCATAGTCAGTGAGATGGATGAGCAGCCTCCATGGCCTAACTCTGGGGATGTACCTGGAGCTTCTTGTATTGACAAACTCAGACATCTAGGGGGCTTTCAAAGGGCTGTTATCTTAGAATGAAGATGATCCCAATTTTGCTTGACAATTAGATAATGAAATGATTGTAATGTGAGTGATTTGTAGTTGGTAGCCAAACATTCAATCATAAGAAACTAGTCAAAACCGGAGTGAGACACTGGGCCAAAACCCTTAAGAAGAGTGTAATGGGATAAATGTAAAACAGACACGAGTGTTGGAATGATGCTTCTTCCCATGGACAGGATGTGGGATACCAGGCTTCCCAGTGCACATTTTTTTAAAAAAAATCCTACGTTACACGACCCGGAGTTAATGAAAGTCATTATGAGTTTAGGACGAGCAGAAGCACGGAGGTCACAGAGTCCCTGAGTTCTGTAGGGGATGTCAGGTGTTCGGTTCTAGATGCTACTGGTAGAAACTGGGACCAGGATGCTGAAGGGTTTAGAAGTGGGTGAGGAAAAGACAGGCTTGGCTCTGAGAAGAAATCACTCAGAGGAGGTCTGGGGCTACAGACACAGGCAGGGCTGCCATGGGAAAAAAGCTCTGGATTTCTCTGAATTATCTGAGAGGGAGCCGCAGAGCTCTCTCCACATGCAAAAGGCCTGAGTACTAGTTGCTTTTCTATGGTTGTGTTAAAATGCCGTGACCAAAAACAATGTGAGGAAGAGTTTATTTTAGCTTAAGGATCCAGAGGGAGGGTCCACAATGGTGAGAAGAGGCAGATCACATTCCATCCACACACAGGAAGCAGAGAGAACAGAAAGTAAGGTTATGACATCTCAAAGCCCACCCCAAGCAATGGACTTCCCCCCAGCAAGGCTCTATGTCCATAAGGTTCCATAACCTCCAACAAACAGTACCATCGACCAGTGTTCAAATCATGAGTCTATAGGGAACATTTCTCATTCAAACTCTAGCATCCTGTATCAGCACTGAGGCATCTAGAACTGGCTGTCAAGACCAAAACGTCCCACCATGGTCTTTGTGTGATCACAGCCTGGGACTCTATTCCCAACAGGATTACCACATCAAGGGTCTCCCATACCGTGTAGCTTGTTGGAGAAACACCCTCCATCATGGTGAAAAGTCACTCACAGCTGATTTTGCCACTTAGCATTCCAGGTGCTTATAGTAGCAACTGAGAATGGGAAATGTGGCGTGCAGAAGACATGGTGAGCCCATGTACCATGCCAGGAAGAGAGGACGTAAGAAAAATCAAAGATGGAGAAAGAATGACAGAAGCAAAGGAAGACTCACAGATTCTTTTTTAAACTAGAAGGAGTGAGAGCTGGAGAGATGGCTCAGCAGGCTAGAGAGGTCCTGACTTCAATTCTAGGCAACCACATAGTGGTTCATATCCATCTATGATGAGATCTGGTGCCCTCTTCTGGCGTGCAGGTGTACATGCAAGTAGACCACTGTATACATAATAATAAATAAATAAAATCTTTAAAAAAAATAAAAAGAAAACTAGAAGAAGCTGGGATGGTGGTGCACACCTTTAGTGCCAGCACTCAGGAAACAGAGGCAGGTGGATGTCTGAGTTCAAGGCCAGCCTGGAATACAAAGCACGTTCCAAGACAGCCTGGGCTACTCTGTCTTGATAAACAACCAAAGTTTTAAAGAAGAGAGGGAAAGAGAGTGATGAATTATTCTCTTTTTCTTTTTTTCTGAAGCAAAAATTACAGTTGGTGCGAAATGAAAATCTTGTTTTCTATTTAGATTGTATATTTATGAAAGGAAGGCATGCAAACATTCTAGTAATTAAGAAAAAACCAATCACATAGTCCTTTAAAGCCTACATAGCCAAGAGCTCCTAAACTCTCAACCCTCACACCAAAACCCTATTTCCCATCAGCGTTTATTCCAGCTCTTTATATATTTATCGCCTGTATCTCTAAACAAACAAAAAATTCAGTTAGACTGGCCAGACTTGGTGTTAGATGCTTAGTCACGTCTCGACAGAACAAGACTGACCAATATGCATTCACCATTTCATATGGATGTACAGATGGAGGTGGTGGGCACCTATTTGGAATGTGTGGGTGGTGGGAGTTATGACACGCAAACCCTGGTCCTCACTCTCTTATCGATTCAAAGGTTTGTTTTGACTCTTGACTGGCCACAGGCGCAACCTCTTCCCCCCTCATCCTCTTCACACCAAAAACATGACCTTTGTAGAGACAGGTGACGAGAGGCTTTGGATGTGAATTCTGCAGTGCTGGAGCCAGAGCTTTGGCTTGGCTTTCCATCTCCAGAGCTGTGGCTTTGCAAGAAGAGGCCGCAGCTCAGCTGCTCCCCACACGCCCTCATTCCCTGCCAGTCATAGACGTGATGTGGCCATACAGATCCTCCCTCCTTCCTGCAAACGCATTGTTTTCTCTGGCTTACCTCTACCCATCTCACTGATCTCATCTTGAACTGAGATACTTTCTGGACTCCAGTCTTCTGCCCTTCCTCACCTGGCCAGTCTCACCTTAGCTGAGGAGGTTTTATGCTAAGAAACATGATATAAACCTTCTAAAGCAGCCTCCCTTCTCCTGACTCCCCTGTCCACATTTCTGAATCTTCTTGCTTTTTTAAGGTTTTCTTTTTCTTGGCCACACCCATCTGAGATCTTCTCTTAGATTTATGTCAGTGGCTTCTTGACAGGACTCGAAGCTCTTCCCATTTCTTCCTGTTTGTTCCACTCTGCCAGTGGATACTACCTTGTGACTGATAGCTGCTCCTCCTTGCATTTTTTTCCCCAAGTGGTTAACAAACAGCCCCATGCCAGTGCCAGCTGTAATTCCAAAGCTTTGGCTAGAGTTAACCCTTTGGCTTCCAATACCATGATGTCATTTTAGTTGGGCGGATCCAAGGTTTGGAGAAGAGAGAGATAAGGCTAAGATTAGTCCAGAAGCTTCACTTGGCCTATGCATTATTAAGTATGTTATTTAGGTTCTAAAACATTTGGAGATGTTTCCAGATTTCTGTTATTGATTTCTAATTTTTTTTATTGTAGTCAAGGAATATACTCTTCACGTCTCCCACCCCACTCATTTACAGAGATTTATATTATGACTCCAGGTGTGGTCTGTGTCAGCAGTGTTCCATGTCTACCAGAAGTGGATATGTACTTTGATGTGGAACAAGATGTTTTATTAGTCTTACTTGAGCAAAGCTGGGTAAAAAGTAATTCAAGCATTCCGTGCTCCTGCTGAGTTTCTCCACTTATTCTGCCAGTTATTAAGAGAGGGTGTTGAAATTTCCAACTTTAATTGTGGCTTTGGCCATTTCTCCTTTTTAAGTCTAGTAAGTTTTGCTTTCTGTATTTTGAAGATTTATTAGCTACATAAGTAGGATTTTTTAAATGTCCTCTTGACAAGTTAGCCACTTAATCACGATGTAATAAACATTTTTATTTTTAATGATGTTCTTTGTTCTTAAATTCATTGGTTTGATGTTAATAGCAACATTAGTAGTAACCATGGAAGTGGCCCCAAGCTACACTCAAAAAAGTGACCACCAGCTTCACTCAAGACTCCAAGCTAATCTCACATTGCTATGCCTTTTATGACCACAAACTTGAAACCTAAAAGAAAAAAAATTTTGATATTTTTGCTTTTAACTTATTTATATCTTTAAAGTGGATTTCTTGTAGATAACAAAAATTTCAAATTTATCTAATAGTCTGTCTTTAAATAGACCATTTACACTTAATGTGTTTACATAATTACGTTCTAATTCTACCGTTTGGTATTTGTTTTTTTACTTGTGATGTTTGTTCTTTTTCTCTATATACCCATATTTGGTGTATTATTTGGACATCGTAAAATTTCTGTTTTATTTCCTTTAAAAGCTTACTAGATATATTGCTCTTTTATTCGTGGTTGCTCTAAGGTTTATATGCTATATGCCGCTAACTTATCATGCTATGTCTTCAAATAATATTATACAGCTGTAGTGTAATGTTTCTGTATATAGTATTATGTGACTATACTTGCAACATGTAGAAGTAAAAACAAAGGATCAAAGGGAAATCCTTTGTCCTTTTTTTTCCAGACTAACACTTTCACCAAAGGTGTACAAGAAAAAGACGGTGAACTAGAGCAATGGCCCCAAGCCACACTTAAGATCGTGACCTCAAACTGCACTCATATTGTTGTGTCTTTCACCAGCATACACTTGAAGTTTAAAAACACTTTGAGGGGTGGAGAGGTTTCTCTGTGTAGCCTTGGCTGTCCTAGACTCCCTTTGTAGACCAGGCTGGCCTCAGACTCAGAGATCCACCTGCCTTTGCCTCCTGAGTACTGGGATTAAAAAAAATTTTTTTTAATGTAATGGAATGATTTATTAATTCTACAAATCACTGACCCTTACACAGATGCCTTTTATTATTCTATGTAGCAAAATGGGAACACAATTAAAGCACTTCTGCCACTACAAAGAAAAGGACTTGTGGGACTGCACTGCAAACTGAATTTGACACAGTTTTCAGGAAGTCCGTTTTTACTTGAAATGTTGAATAAATTGATTGATCATATGTGATTATATAGTGGATGCGCACTTGAAAATGAACCTTTTACTTCAAACAACTATCAGAATCTGTGGCCAAAAAAGAGCTAGGGGAAAACAAACAAAAGATATCTTAAGTGTGTGCTCACTCCTGCGAGCTTCCCAGCTTCCCACTATCTCAGGCCTCTGCTGATGACACTGGGGGAGGTATTAAGAAATATGACTTTGTGAGATTGTAGGGTGAAAGGTGCCAACACTTAGAATATCTGCTGAACCTGAAGAACAAGTCATTTCAAAATGCCTTATACTATAAAATCATGCACTGGTTTTTAAAAATGCACTCACAGTATAAGATAAGCCTGATGTCTCACTGCACATATGTGGTTCTAGAACTTAGGAGCTGAGCCAGGAGAATTTCTGCCAGGGCTTTTCTGTGTAGCTCTAGCTGTCCTGGAACTCACTTTGTAGACCAGGCTGGCCTCAAATTCACAGAGATCCCCCTGCCTCTGCCTCCCAAGCGCTGGGATTAAAGGCGTGCGTTACCACCACCTGGCAGATTTTTTTTTAAGTGTAAGACAAAAGAATGGACTTTACTGTAACAGAATTTGAAAACTAAGTTCATTGATTGGTTTCAGTTCCTACAGTGCAATCAGCCTTTGAGAAAGTAGCACCACTCCTGGGCTCTGAGGACATGACGCAGTGGTTAAGAGCAGTGGCTGCCCTGGACAAGGACCCAGGTTCATTCCCAGCACCCACAAGATGGCTCGCAACCATCTGTGATTCCACGCTATCCAGAGCCCTCTTCTGGCCTCCGTGGGCACCAGGCACACACATGGTGCACATACATATATGCAGGCAAAACCCCCCATACACATAAAAAATAAAATGCAATTAAAAAAAAATAAACTGTCATTCTTCAAGACTGTAGAATCAAAGAACTAACCAGTGCAGCTCTCTGTGAGTTCGAGGCCAGCCTGGTCTACAGAGTGAGTTCCAGGACAGCCAAAGCTACACAGAGATGCCCTGTCTTTAAAAAAAAAAAATCAAAAAACAAAAGAAAAAGCAAAGCACTTCCGTGTGTTCCAGTTATGTATCTGTGTGAGTGAAGTGGAATTTTCTTTGTACTACCGACCAAAAAGATTAGAGCACACATAGAGGTCCAACTGACTTCTGTTCAGAGAATGGAACACCAGCATGCATCTCTCTGCTTTTTGACCACAGGTGATATGAGCAGGACCTCGCACTCCTCTGGCCATGTGTGCCTGGCTGTGATGTTCTGGATCCTTGAACTCTGAGCCAGCATAAAGCCTTCCTCCCTTTAGTTGCCTTTTCCAGGGAATTTTATCCCAGCCACAGGAAAGGAACTAATGCCCTGGTCTCGGCTTTATTTCCACAGGGCAACACTGCCTCTTCCTCACCAGTCTCATCACCGTTAAAGTGGGGAATAGAGCCTGGTGCCTGAGGCTGAATTATGTAACTTTCTACTTGACATTTAAGCTTTCTAACATGTAAATATTTGTCTTTGGTGATCTATAAGGCTCTTATCTTTAGAGCTTAAGAGTTCACTCAGGACTCAAGATGACAGAATTTTTATTTGTTTGTTTGTTTGGGTTTTTTTTCCCCTTTTGGCTATAAAAGAAAATTATACCAGAAATAATGATGTAGTGTTTTTATGTTATATAGACAGTCCAAATGATGAGAATATTTTTTTTTTTTTTTTTAAAAAAAAAAATCACCCAACAATAATTCTGTTTATTTGGCTCCAGGCCTATTTTCATCTCTTCAGATCTAAGCTTCCCAAACTAAAGTTTTGGTCCGTGGGGGCCTGCTTTGCTCGGGGACATTCGCAGGAGGAAATCTTGCATGCCCCTCCGCAGCTGCGCATTCTCGGCAACCTCCCTCAAACTTCTGTGGAGCTTCTCCAACTCCTTCTGTTCGCTCCTGACATCTACAGAGAGAAGCAGACACACATGCGCAGTCAACATCTCCTCAAGATGGACCCTTCAGGAGCCCTGTCACTTAAAAGACAGAAGATCTAGAGTCAGCAAGCAATCCTAGTTCATTGTTTGACAGATGACCCCATCGAGCCAGGCAGTATCTTTGTTACCTGAAGGCTTATCTCAGCCTGCTTAGGGAAAAGCGACCCGTAAAAGGAGCCTACCCCTTAAAAAGCCTTGCAAGGCTGGAGAGCTCAGTGGTTATTAAAAGCGCTACTGTTCTTGCAGAGGATCTAAGTTCAGGTTCCAGCATCCACACTGTGCAAAACAGAACCTCTGGGGGAATCTCATCCATGCCTCTGGTTTCCAAGGATACACACACACACACACACACACACACACACACACACACACACACACACACATTCAATATTAAAAAAAAAAAGAAAAGTCCTAGAACCTTCCAGGTCTTCACTTAGGCCTCCTCAGAGCCTGTGAAAGGATATACAAAGCAGAGCATCCAGTAGGGTCTTCCCTCACCACCTCCAGGCAGATAGATCTCTGTCCCTCAGATCCCCTGTCCTTGTCCAACCTCCAATCCCAGTGAATTTGCGTTGCTCTCTTAGCATTGCAGGTTTTCACTTTCCAATCTGCATTCTGATTGCATCCTCACTGTGCTGAATTTGGTGTTTGCTTTACACTTTTTGTTTAGTTCTGTTTTGGTTCTGATTTGTTTGGTTAGTTATCTGTGTGTTTTAACTTTTTTTTTTCTTTTCAGATAGGGCATCACAACACAGTCCAGGCAATCCTCCAGCCTCAGCTCCCCGGTTCGGGGATCACTGGCAGTATGCCATCACACTCAGCTATGATGGGTAATTATAGGACAACTGGTCCAGGCCACAGTATATAGACATTTGCTAGACTTCATCTAACTGTGTCTTTGAGCTACTTTTAAATTGGTGCACCTTGAGTAAAGCTACCATCTCCCCTTAATGTGCAACGCCATCAGCGGAGGCTGCCCTCCTTCCGAGTAAGAAGATTCTCTGGTGGCCCTGGCCTTCGCATGTGCCATCATCCTATGGTCTCCGGCTGCAGCTTTTTCCAGAGTCACCACCCTGCCATCCTCCTCCATCAGTGCTACACATGACTTCCACCACAGAGTGGACCACTTCTTCAAATACAGCCTTTCCATATCCACATCCCCGAGCTCTGTTCTTCTGGCCAACACAGTCTCCAGAGTAGACATGTCGGATGAACCTTGGGTCTGGCTCCAACCATGGTTAGCTCACCATGTCCCAAATGGTGGCCTGGATCAACCTGCCTGAGCCTGGCCTGCTATGGAACCCATGGCCAGGAGGTGAGTTAGAACCCAAGGTGTCTGTCCCCGACGCACGTCTGGAAGGCATTCCTCCTCACTGCTCTACAGTCCTACATACCACCGTTCAAGGCTGCCCCCTAGAACTCAGCTAACACAGCTTCCCCGTGTCCTGCTATGAGGGAGGCAGAGGCGAGCCTGGTCTACCGAGTGAGTTCCAGGATACTCAGAGCTACACAGAGAAACCCTGTCTTAAGAAACCAAACCAAAACTAAACTAAAGAAAGCAAAATGTCATTCCTGATGGGGCCGTCTTTGCCACCCCCACCCCCCACCATACAGTAGACTTGCTGGTTTGCTCTTGCCTGCCTTTCACCTAGGAGGAACCCTTGAAGGTGACTTTATTCTATTGTTAAATGGGGAGGGAAATGCATGCTATGCAGTCTGGGAGGTTTCACTCTGACAGGCCAGGCAATACCCAAATGTGTGGTTTGCCATATGGTCCTCTTTATCACCTTGCCATCTGGCACAGTCTTCCTTCATGATGTGCACTTGGTGTTGGTGGGGGTGGGGGAGGGAAGACAGAAAAGGGCTTCATCTAGGCAGATAGAACTTAGATAAAACTTGAGACAATACCCTCTGTCTGCAAGGCCTGGGCAGCAGGAAGACCTTCAGCAGGTATGATACAATGATATAAAGCTTAAGTCACCATGGAGTCTTCTTTCTCAAATGCCCATCAGCCACACTCGCCTTCTCATGTCACTTTCTTCCTCTTTCCAACACATGCTGGGGACTGCTTCATGCTGCTAGGTCCTGGGCTGTGATAATCCACCGCTTTCAGCCATTGCTCCATCGCCTACGAACCGTGTGCCTACCATCCCCTGTGCTGTGCTCACAGAAGTCTGTGCCGTCTCGCCCTGTGGTCCTATAAACAGTGCTGTCCTCCTAACCTTGTCTGTGCCATTTTGTGCGCACACGAGACCTGAGAGGGCAAATTTCTAGATTCCTGGGATGCTGTGCAGGTAAATTTTTGCCAGAAATTTATCGATTACTTTCCCTCCCACTTGGTCACCATCTCCAGTTTATACAGGGTAGCTAGGTAGCTCGTACAGCTCTGGGCAGCGAAGGGAAGCAAAGCCACATTCCCAGGGTCCTAGTATCTCAGGAGAATCTTTTCCCTCTGTCAGCAGGAGATGGAATCTTTCCTCAGGAGGCAGCAATGTGGGAGAAAGACTTATGGACACAGCAGGGGAGCTTGTGGGTTACTGTTTGTCAGTTGCCAGTTATGAAAACTTGGGAGTGGGCATGACCTGGGCTGAGTCTCTTTTTCTGCATCTCAAAAATGGGGAGCAGCTAGTAGCTCTGCGGATTCTGGAGAATTATACAAGATGGCACCCCCCCCCCAAGTTGGAATACCTGCCTCTGTTGGGTGCTCAGAAGAGTCTGACCATTATATAATCATCATCTGCATAACTTGTTCTAGAAATTATCACCTTGATGTCTGTGCTTTTAAATTTTATGATTTATTTTTTAATGTGTATGTGTGTTTTGCCTGCATACTTGTGCGTGCACCGTGTGTGTGCAGTACCCATGTAGGTCAAAAGAGGGCATCAGCTCTCCTCGGACTAGAGATACAGGTGGTTGTGAGTCACCATGTGAGTGTGGGAGTTAAACCCAGGTCCTCTGGGAAAGCAGCCAGTGCTCTTTTACTATTGAGTGCTCTCTCCAGCCCCACTTTGGTAGCTTTAAACTCAGCCAGGGCCACTACACAACCGCCCTCATTTAACAGATTTACTAGTTACCTGCAAGCTCCTTGTAGAGACCGTCTCCCTGAGGTGCTGCGAGGGTCAACATGGTGGTGATGCTGCTCTTGACCTTCTCAATGATTCCATGCTACATGACAAGGACATCAGATTGGTTAGGATAAAGCCGCCCGAGGGAAGGTGGGCTCTGTACACCCGATCCCACAGCTGGGGATGACCAGAATGGGGTGACCCATGGTTAAAGTCGGGTCCAAGGAGGAAGAACTTGAAGCATGCTGATGAGCCCAGAACAAAAATATTTAAATAATTAAAAGTTGGCTGATAGTCTTCGTTTAGAAAAGGACCAGGAAATAGGATGACCATACCCACTCTTATCTATTTACACGTCTACAGTGTGAGCTACCTATGTACGTGTCAGTGTGTTAGCACCTTTTCAGCGACACTATTTCATTGAGCACATTGATGGTCCAATTCCTGTGCACTCTGTGGAGAGTGGCTCTACAGAGCTTGGCCAGTTTCTCACGTGTATTTCTGATACCATGCTAACTGACTGGAATCAAACAGCTGCTAATAAACAAGATAGCTGTCACCTAGTCTGAGGATGCGGGAGTCCCTGCTATTATGTATAACAGAGACTGGGGTTGCCAAAACTGAAGTGGGTGCAGCCAGGAGGAAGCAGGATCAGAACATCTCAGGGAGGTTAGTGAAGAGAGCTGGCCGGATGCTGTCACTAGCTAGTGCCCTCTGGTGGGTGGGACAGAAGTCAGCGAAGCCTTAACCACATCAGAAGGCTTGGGAGCCTCATATGGCCAGGGAGGGGCTAAGGAGATGAAGAGGAAGGTTTTCTATTACTTGGGAGGAAGGAGGTAGCAAGCTAACAGACCTAGAACCCAAACAAAATTGCCCACAGGATGCTTTGGTCCAAAAGGACTCTTAGGAACCATTTTAGAAACAGATGGACTCAAACTTGAACCTGTGCCAGGTCCTACCACCCACTAATCTGTGGTCATATTCTGACATTGGCTTAATCAAAATTGTATGGAGCCGAGCCATCCCCCTTATTAAAAAAGCAATATAGCTTCAGATTAGGAGATACCGGCACCACAACCTAGCCAGGTCTGCCTCTTGGTTGCTGTGTGACCTCTTCTCTCTTGTGCCTGGGTTTGTTTACACATAGAAAGGACACGACAGCAGCACCCACCTCACAGACTTGCTGGGGAGGCAGTGAATGAACACGTGCAAGGACTGGAGCACCCACCTAACTGTTACGGCCCCTCTCCCTAGGGATGGCTTCGCAGAGAGAAATGACACAGAAAAGAGCCGAAGGGGTTGTGTTTCTAAAGTCACAATCCTATGACATGGCCAACAACCATGCTTGGTGGCAGGGAAGAAAGGATGCTGAGCACTGTGGCTGTAGGCTAGTCCCAGTACAGAGGCATCCAACTCTGCTTGGCCCAGGTGTCTGCTGTTTCTCCTGTAGCAGCTGGACAGGACCTCCCCCTGCAGCTGTAAAGTACCTTCAATTGTCTGAACTGGTGCCACATCCTCTCTTGAGCCCTCTCAAACATGCCATCAGCCACCTGTCGCTCCACCCCTCTTCTGATGGCATCCTTCATTCTCTCACATGCTTTTTTGCCAGTGATCTGAGCTGCCTCTGACAGGGTAAGAAAAAAAAAAAAAAAAAAAGCAGCGGTCACATGACTATAAGGGCTTGCTGAGAAGAAAAATCAGACATGCAATCAAGCAAGCAGAAAAACACATGTACATATATACGCACACATATCATGTTAAAAAAAATAATAGCACCTAATGAAAAAAATCATTCCCTAAGGCAAACTCAAGAAGGCACAAGTGGAAACTGCAACCTTAGCTATGGCCCAGGGACTAAGGCAACATGCAGAAAAAGGGGTCCCCCTATTCCTTTCCTGAATCCTGCAATTGTTTCAACACGTAGGTAGAGAGTGTTACCAGAACTTAGGCTGGAGATATGGATTCCTATAAAGAAGCCAGCAGAGCAGGGAGCTAGCAGGAGATAGGAGGATCCCAGAAAACCAGGAAGAGGAAGTGCCACCTTCATAGCAGGCCTTCAGGTCGTTTTGGATGGAGCTGGTGACAGACTCATAGATCTTCCTCTTCCTTCGGAGGATGTGGCCCTCCAGGCCTCCCAGGATGGCACTTATCTGAGAAAGCACGTTTACACAAGGCCATTTGAGACGGTTCCTCTGACGGTTCCTCGTGTGTGCCTGGGTGCCTGCCACCCCATCCCCCTGCCTTGTGTTAGGATTAGCTGTCGTGATGACACTATCATCGACTTGACAGAATCTAGAATAGCCAAGGAAACAAGCCTCTGGGCATGTTCGTGCAGGGCTATATGGATTAGGTTAGCAGATCTATATAAATTTTATATTAAATATGGATAGCACCAGGCGGTGGTGGCACACACTTTTAATTCCAGCACTTAGAAGGCAGAGGCAGGCAGATCTCTGTGAATTTTAGGCCAGCCTGGTCTACAAAGCAAGTTCAGAACAGCCAAGGCTACACAGTGAAACCTTGTTTCAAAAAACCAAAATAATAATAATAATAATAATAATAATAATAATAATAATAATAATAATAACAACAACAAAAACAACAGATAGCACCACTCCACTGAGTGGAGTCCCAGCCTCCACTAAAAGAAGAAAGCAAGGTTAACACCCGTATTCATCACTCACTGTTTCCTGAATGCGGGTGCAACGTGAGTACCTGCCGCCACGACTCTCCGTCAGTGGTGGACGGAACCCTCAAACTGTGAGCCAAGAAAAGCCCTTCCTTCTTTAATTTGCTCTTGTCAGGATTCAACTGGGAAAGCTAACTAATACAGCTGCCCACATGTCATCTCGACAGCTCAGCCGCCAGCTCCCCCTGGCCAAGAACTCTATCCAGAGGGTCACGATGTCCTAAAGGAGCCTCGCAGTGCCCAGACCAAGAGCCTGGAGTCTTCAACACTAGCCAATGACTTAAAACAATAACGATGGCGATAGGAATAGCAACAGTGACGATGATGATGATGATGGCTCCTTTAAGCTTTGCTTCTTTGGCTTCTTCATAAAATTGGCAGAAATGATGGAGCAGTAAGTGACAATCATATTACGGGATGCACATTTTTATACACTTAAGTCTTCTGTGACTATTCTGGGCTCTGGGTCAGCCTTACCACCTCAGGGGCTCCTGTTAACTGCCTCTCCATGGAACAAAGCTCACCTCAGTGCTCTATGCCATGCTCCCTGGCGGTCTAAGGACCTTTCCTCGCATCCCGTCCTGCCATGGCTCATCTCCACCACCCTCTTTGAGGAACAAACCTCCTGGATCAGGAAGCTTCTCTTGTGTCCATCGTATTTCCAGCCACTTCTAATTCCAGTCTCTGCCATTCTCTCCTCCAGAGTGTGTTTGAAAGCATCTATGTGCTGCATCAGAGCAGAGCCGGCGGGCCTCCCGTCCCTATGGGAGGAAGCAGTGTGATTGGTTAAGTGACTGTGGTGTGACTACCAAGACAAGATGGGCACGAAACAAGCTGGTTTTCTTCTATTACGTTAAAGAGAGAAACCAATGCCAGGTTAACAGTCATCAGATCCCCACAGTGTGCCAGACACAAGGCTGTTCTAGGCCTTTAGCCTCAAGGTCTAGGTGGTTAGTGTAATGGTGCCTATTTTACAGATGAGAAAATTGGGGTACAGAGAGAATGATTGACATGCCTGAGACAGAGGCTGGGCTCACCTCAAAATTCACTGTCTATAGATTGCCAGTGCTTGCATTAGGGAGGGTGGGACTTGACCCTTCAAAAGTGTGTGAGATGTAAAAAAGTAAAAAGAAGGAGAAGTTATCCCCTTTAGAATATCTGAGAAGGAAGAAGCAGCAGTCTGCATAGAAGAAAGCCTGAGCTTTGAGTCCTGGAGTGTTTTTCATGATCTGATGTCACTGGAAAAGTCTCAGGGCTCTTCATGGTCTGTTTGATCATGTGCAAGGGACATGTGCAAAGGACTCCACTGTGTAGAGTTCAGAAAGCATTTTGATGATGTAAACTATGCCTTCTAGAACAGCAGAGGCAGGTTGTACTGAGCGCTGTTCTAAGTCGGTCTGACAAGGTCGGGTAGGGTTCGTATGGCATGATCGAATGTTTAAAAAATGGTGGGGACAGAAAAAGGACACTTGGGGCCAGGCTGCTGTACTAGGAGTCTGGAGAACCCCTTTGTGTTGGACGGAAGAACTACAGGTCAGGGAATGAACAGGCATGGAGAATGGACACTGGCCACAACTCATGTTCATGAGCATCGAGTGTGCATGCACCAGAAACACACAACATCCTCCTGGGGCCTTTTTCTTCTTTTTCACACTTGGGGAATGAAGGCTTTGTGCTTGCTTTATTCCACGCCCTCCAATCAAAATACCCCGTCTCAGGGCTCAGGTCCCTAAGAAAACGAATCCCCTGCTGCACGAAGGAGAGATTTAAAAAAATAACGGCAATCATAATATTAGTCTGAGAGAAACATCTACATCTGTACTCTGGGTCAGGATGGGAAATTTTAAAGTAAACCACACCAGGATGGCTTTTGTGTTTTGCCAGAAGCTAAGCTTTCCATCTCGAATAACCAGCTACTCTTTACACTTCCAGGGCCAAAAAAATAAATTCCTAAACCCGAGACTCCCGCTTGATGGCCCGCAGATGTGTATTTACGAGAGCAAAATGAGAGATTCTTTACCTAAAAATGGTCCCGAACACAGGGTCGATCTGGTCATAGATAGGCTGCGACAGGGCTTCGTTCAGGTCTATTCTGGCCAGAGTCCTGGAGGCATAGACGCCATTTTTCAGGCAAACAGCTTTCAGGGTCTGGTGAAAACCTTGGTTTCCTCTACTCCTCTAGACAATGGAACAGTGAGTTAGCAAGTCAGTGGAATGAACTAGAATATCCTATAGCCGAATTCTCATCGCCATTGTTCAAAGGCCATTCCTAAGAATCATGGGATGGAAACAGAGACAATACGGCCTTTAAATACGTCCCTAAGCCACCGAGCAATCATGGTTACATCTCTAGGTTGACTGGGAGCCTCTGCCTGGGCTTCTAAAGGGTCCTGGGCTCATATCAATCACAAACCCATGTGACAATTAATACTGATGTCAATTTCATAGCTTCTAGAATCAGTAAGGATGCAACCTCTGGGCATGCTTAATCCAACTCTAGATCGAATTGACTGAGGTGGGAAGACCAACCCCAAACGTGGATGACACCATTTTACCAGCTATGGTCCCAGACTGAGCACAAAGGAGAAAGTAAGTGAGGCGCCAGCATTCGTCTCTCTCTCTCTCTGCTTCTTGGCTGCGGATTCGAGGCGAGCAGCTGCCTGACACTCCTGCAGCCACACTTTCCCTACCACGATGGAGTGTACCCCCAAACCAAAGGGGGTGGGTCAAAACAAGCCCTTACTCTCTTTGTTTTGTTTTGGTTTTGGTTTTTTTGAGGCAGGGTTTCTCTGTGTAGCCGTGACTATCCTGAACTTGCTTTGTAGACCAGGCTGGCTTCGAATTCACAGCAATCCGCCTGCCTCTGCCTCCCGAGTGCTGGGATTAAAGGTGTGCACCACCACCACCACCTGACACTCTCTTAAGCTGTTTGTTTTACTGGATATTTTGTCACCAATACACTAAGTCGCCTTTCCAGGCAATCTTTGATTTGACTGTCTCCTCCCTTGTGACTCTCCAGTTAGCTTGTTGAGCTCAGGCCCAACGTCTCACTGAACCTTTATGTCCACATCTGACAGTGACTCAAATAGTGAGTGATCTAACAGTAAATATATTTCTTGAAATCCCTGAGGAAGAGTACACATTTTGTTGACTATTTAATGAAAAACAATTGGGTATGTATATCTTTGGTATTTTCCCCAAGCTAATAAGTCCAGAAATCAGAGGGAGAAAAATTTACTATATGGCTAGAGATGTAAAATAATAATTTTATCTAGATAGTGATCAAGTAAGGACAACAAAAATGTGTTTGCTGAAAGTTCAGTAGAGGACACCATGACTTTTTTGTTTTGTTTTGTTTTGTTTTGTTTTTCAAGACAGGGTTTCTCTTGTAGTCCTGGCTGTCCTGGACTAGCTTTGTAGACCAGGCTGGCCTCGAACTCACAGAGATTCTCCTGCTTCTGCCTTCTGAGTGCTGGGATTACAGGTGTGCACCACCAGACCCAGCTTCATCATCAGCTTTTGACAACGATTTATTTTAAGAGAATAACTACCCAGTATGGTATAATATATATTATATGGTATAATAGCTCTCCTTCCCTGTCTCCCTCCCTTCCTAAACACATCCCAAAAATAATTTAATTTAATTAATTAATTTATGTGTTTATTTATTGGTTTTTTGAGACAGGGTTTCTCCAAGTAGCCCTTGCTGTCCTGGAACACAAGCCTCACTTCATGCTGCAAGTTCCCTCCACCACCATCAAAAGAGATGTGCCCTCCTTGCCTTGGTGGACTGTATCCTCTAAACCGTGAGCCAAAACAAGCCTCTCCTCCATTAAGTTGCTTCACAGCAGCAGGAAAAATAATTCATAAAGTAATACATACAGATTCAGGATAATTCACTTTACCACTCTCTTAGTTTTAGACCGTGTTAAGTAAGAGATGGTGATGGTGTATAAATGTCTGTCCTAATGTCTGACCACAAGAGAACTACCTGTTTATCAGCTAGGTGCTCCTTGAACATACTTATAGTCACAGAGAAATATGGCACTGAAGGGCTGATGGAGGGAGCAGTGGTGGCGTGGACTGATGGAGGGAGCGGTGCTGGGGTGGACTGATGGAGGGAGCGGTGGTGGCGTGGACTGATGGAGGGAGCGGTGCTGGGGTGGACTGATGGAGGGAGCGGTGGTGGCGTGGACTGATGGAGGGAGCGGTGGTGGCGTGGACTGATGGAGGAAGCGGTGGTGGCGTGGACTGATGGAGGGAGCGGTGGTGGCGTGGACTGATGGAGGGAGCGGTGGTGGCGTGGACTGATGGAGGGAGCGGTGGTGGCGTGGACTGATGGAGGGAACGGTGCTGGGGTGGACTGATGGAGGGAGCGGTGGTGGCGTGGACTGATGGAGGGAGCGGTGGTGGCGTGGACTGATGGAGGAAGCGGTGGTGGCGTGGACTGATGGAGGGAGCGGTGCTGGGGTGGACTGATGGAGGGAGCGGTGGTGGCGTGGACTGTTGGTGAGGCCTCAGGATAACTGACAGCCCTCCCTGTCACAGCAATCTGTCTCAAAGATGTTCCTCTCCTGCATGACTTTGTCCTCTAGCACTCCTCAGCCATTCTCTTTTTATGATCTGGCTTATTCAACCAAAAAGTAGAAACTATTGCTAGGAAACAGTAGGTAAATGTAGTGTAAGAGGACTTAAAAGGTGAGAGTAAACATCTATCCTCTCTCACAGATTCTGAGTTGGGAGGGGGACTTGGGGGTGCTTTGGCTGCCACTTCTGGCCCAGGGCTTTCCCTGGGGCTAATCAGGTCTGGTTGGGGTTACAGTCATGTGAGGGAGGCTGGAAGACATGTTTCCAAGGGTCCTAGAGCTGGCACAGTAAGCTGGCTTTTCACTAGTGGTAGGAGATGTCACTCCTCTCCGTGCGGAAGGCTCATGACTTTCCATGGTTGATGTTCTGACTTTCAAAGTAATTTCAAAAACAGCTACTTGAGTCTTACTCACAGAACCAGAGGCTTCCATCTCGCCCTACCACACAGATACATCACCACACCTTAAGCTAATGGGCACTATAGACACAATCATGGCTCTTCCAAAGCCTGCGTGTTCAAGTTCTAAGACTCAATATCACTGTATTTAGAGATAGGGCCTTTAAGGAGGCCATTAAGGTTAAGTGAAGTCACAAAGGTGGAGCCTTTCTGATGGGTGTACTTATGAGAGAGACATTAGGAGTGCAGCACATGCACACACACACACACACACACACACACAGACAGACAGACACACACAGACAGGCAGACAGAGACAGGCAGAAAGGAAGGAAGGAAGAAGGAAGGAAGGAAGGAAGGAAGGAAGGAAGGAAGGAAGGAAGAAAGAAAGAAAGAAAGAAAGAAAGAAAGAAAGAAAGAAAGAAAGAAAGAAAGAAAATATGTAAGGGCACCATGAGCAGGCCACTGTCTCCAGGTCAAG
Organism: Acomys russatus; assembly: GCF_903995435.1. Classification (NCBI taxonomy): domain Eukaryota; kingdom Metazoa; phylum Chordata; class Mammalia; order Rodentia; family Muridae; genus Acomys; species Acomys russatus. The sequence continues at coordinate 8,523,887 of NC_067154.1, read as the reverse complement.
GAAAGAGGTCTTAGCAAACACTGCTAGCATCTGACCCTGAGCTGTGCCTATTGGTCAAGTCATCCCCTGTGTCTGTGATACCCTGCCATGGCTGCCTGAGCAATATGACAGAACGTACAGAATTCTACCTGTATTTACAGCTCCATCCTTGAGCGGTAAATCCTTGAGCAATCTAATACAAGCGATTGATACATACAACTATTTGTGACAGCCTGCAAGGTACTCCCTCTACCTAACAGTAGTGACAATAGCATCAATGCCAAGAGATATTCTACAGAAGAGATCAAGAAATCTCTAGAAGGGCTTGACATGCTGAGTGGTTCACGCCTTGCCCAGGGTTTGCAGTGGACGTTTAGTGGTACTGACTCTCCAACTAAGAAACTCAAACTGGGAGGTCCAGCTCTGCTACTGTTGGACTGTTGACTTAACGTTCTCCACAAGCCACAGGCAAACACTCTCTATGCAGAGGATTTCCTGTGTAGAATTTTCCCTCTTCCCCTACTGTCTTTTGTTTGTTTGTTTGCTTGCTTGGCTGATTTTGACTTGGGGTTCTTAAGATAGGGATTCACTCTTACAGCACCTCAGGTTAGTTGGGAACTTACAACATAGCCCAGGCTAGCCCGCAACTCAGCCATCCCCCAGAGTGGTAAGGTTATGAGTGTGGGCAACCACACCCAGCTTTCTTCTAGCTCTTTCTAGAAAGCAAGAAGATAGTGTAAGAGGCATTTGGAGATCAAGCTGACCTTGCTGCAGAGTACGGGTGTTCCTGGGAGAAAGCCACTCACCACCAAGCATGCCCCAAGGACGCGGCGGTAGGAAGTCCTGGCCACCTGGACCCCCGTCTGCAGGGGCTGCTCCATGCGAGCAAAGCACTGCTCAATAGCTTCCTCCAACAGCTCCATCTTCTCCTCCACAAATCTCCGCAGGCCACCCATGCTCAGGTGTTCAGTCTAGGGACAAGGTCACAAGGAGCATTAGAGTCCCCAGACTCTGTTCCCATGGAAACCTGTCGCCAGCACACACATCCGCCTGTAATTCACCCAGAATAGATTTATCCTTATTGTCCCCAGCAGGCATCCTCAGTGCACAGACCTCCTCGGGTTTCTTAGATGGGAAACAGAACAAAAACGCCTGTTGCAACTGATTAGGGGTGTAAAATCTAGCAGGTTATTTGGGGAAAATAAGTCTGAATAATTGCCCATACTCTGGTTTCTCTTCATATTGTAAAAATCATTCATCTTTTACCAAATAACAATTCAGTTGTTATGAGAAGACAATTTCCAGGGCACCAGGAGGAGTAAGATCAAGACAAGACAAAGATCAGGGGCGAATATGACCATGATACATTATACACAGGTATGAAAATGTCATAATGAAACTCATTGGCTGGGCTGGAGAGATGGCTCAGTGGATAAAAGCACTGACTGCTCTTCTGAAGGTCCTGAGTTTCATTCCCAGCAACCACATGGTGACTCACAGTCATCTATAATGTGATCTGATGCCCTCTTCTGGCCTGTAGGGGTACAAGCAGGCAGAACACTGTATTCATAATAAATAAATAAATACATCTTAAAAAAAAAAAAAAAAAAAAAAAAAAAAGAAACTCACTGGGATATGTGATCAATACACAGCAATATAAAATGTATAAATATTTTAAAAGAAAACAAATCTTCTCAATGACATCTGAATTGGCAAGCATTTAATGGTCTTTGATTTATACAAAGTCATTTTGAGGGTAAGTGTTTCTAAGACATCGATGTTTCTTCAACCTTAATATCTAAAGGCCTAAGATTTTGCGTCCCTTCTCAGGCCCCAAGTGAACGGATCCTCTGGACCTTCAACCAAACTTTGAGCAGCAAAGCTATAAGGTCATAGAATTAAAGCTATGATCCGTCGTCACAGAAGAATCTGCAGGGTGAGGAAGAAGAACACACAGGCATGCATTGTATGACGATGGTTCATGCAGCCATGGACTGCATAGGTTATAGTGACGTCACAACAGGATGATGGTGGCCAGGCCACGTGTGTGGGGAGCTATCCATCTGTGTCCTCAAAATGACACACCAAGAGGCCTATGCAATGACAGTGTCGGCAATGATGAGTTTCCCAGAACAATCTTGCTAGAAAATGTTAGATTTAAACAGTAGAGGGGAGGCTGAGACTTTGTATGAATCACTCCAAGACTCACTGACACTGAAATGTCATGACCAGCTTCCTACTGAGCCTAAAACTAATGGCTGCACTTAAAAATCACTAACCACCGCCAAAATCTAAACTTTTGGTTAGACACACAATCTTGAAAAAAAAAAAATGATGAAGCCCTTGCATTTTAGGGTTGATTTCTTTCTTTCTTTTTCAGGAATTCAAAGGCACTGGCAGAACACTCGCCTTCCAACTTTCTGTCAAAGAACTAAGACCAATATCAGAAGCCAAGGAATTTTGAGGAAAGCTGCCTCAATTCCCTCAGACCTCCCTCAGTGACGTTCCCATCAGCCTCTGCCTCCCGGGCCTTGCATGGCTTAGGTCTGGAGACAAGGATGAGCCCCCCACGGCTGCACCTCCGTGCGGGCAACACCGATGGACTCGTCCCAAAATACCTTGTGTTTGTAAAACAAACCACCCGCTCACAGAATCACATTTGATTCTTTTTCCATGGGCACTTCCAAAAGCAATCTTGTGTTGGGCAAAAAAGGCAGATTTCACCCCCGCAGAACTTTTTTTCAGGAAATTGGAAGGTCAAACCCATTCCCCAGCCATTTCAGAGGACAACAGTCAAATCAGAAAAGAAAAAGAGAAAAGATCTCTGATACCAGGAGTTTTGCTTTGTTTTCTCTCCTGCAGCTAAGCCAAAACAAAGCCTAAGAAGTGTGATGAAGATGCAAACACAGCTGCATCTGATCCAGCCCCCTTTACAGAGTCTTTCAAATCTGTCACTTGGTCAACTTGCTGCCCTGCTCCTTTTCACATTGAGCTTGGGTCTCTGTCTCTGCCATCTTGCCACCTGTCAGGCTCATCCCTGCCCTACTTTCCCCAGGCCAGGCCCAGGCCCAGGACCTCTTCCAAGAGCCTACTTAGCCCCTCCCTTTCCCAGTACAGTAAGAAGTCAGACTAGTTGAGACCTAGCTGTGGAAATAGACAAAGGTCAACTGAGTGAGAAAAGCAAATGCTATTTACTCAGAACTACTATTGAGTGAATTTGGAGACTGCAGCATCCCACATTCCACCTACTCTGCACCCCCCCCCAACAGCCCCGTGTGGTTAGTTAGGGATTCATAACTAGTTTTCTCTGGCTGGTTAAAGGCTAGAGAAACTAGTCATCAAGCTCTGGCCTCTTGGAGCTGTTGGTTGCAAGAGCTGTTGTCCAGCTGCCAAGATTGTTCCTAGAGATGGCAGTCTGACCTTTGACCCTAAGTCTTCAGACTTGGAGACCTTGGAAGACTGGCTTCCTGAGCTGGGTATGGTGGGTAGGGGGCTGGTTTGCTGGACACCTCATACTAGGGTGTGTGTCTGGATTCTGTTTTCACATACAGTCTGGCTGATGTCACAATACCTTCATCTCTTAGAAAGAAACAATACAGTTAGCCATTGAGTGAGGGGGCTGATGTTTCTCCCTACGTCTTCAAGTCTCTACTTTAGCAGTTAGCTCTCTTTTGGTGTGTGTGTGGGGTGGGGTGGGGGGGCAGTCATCTATCAATGAGAAACCTGTTCATTTCTGTGGCAAAGCATTTGTTAAAAAAGACTTTTTTGGGGGGGGGGAGTGGTCGAGACAGGGTTTCTCTGTGTATCCTTGGCTGTCCTGGACTCACTTTGTAGACCAGGCTGGCCTCGAACTCACAGCAATCCACCTGCCTCTGCCTCCCTGAGCGCTGGGATTACAGGCATGGGCCAACGCACCCAGCTCAAAACATAATTTTTAAATGTGCATCCCAAAGTTCTGCATTCTAGACTATGAAGATAAATGTTTAGGCTTTTGCTGAAAGCCTTGTTTCCTTTCACAGTGTTACTACACTTCCTGTTAAGGTCAATATGAAATGCCCCTTATGGGCCGTGTGTTTGAACTACTCACCCCGACCTGGTGGCTCTGTTTGGGGAGGCTGTGGAACCCTTTGGACATGGGCCCTTGCTGACACACACAGGACCGCAGGTCAGCAGAGGTGGACTTAAACGGTTACAGGGCAGCCTCCTGTCTACTCAGAGCTCCCTGTTGACTGTTTGGCCAACAAAACGTGAGCAAGCTGAGCTGCAAGTGGCCCAGCTGCAATGTATCTCCTGAACTGTGCCAGAGTGACTTTCCTGACTTAAGTTTTTTTCCTGCCAGGCGTTTTGTCACAGCGACAAGGAAAGTAATTTACGCAGACTGAGATTCTGAGAGCAAGTTGTGGGGAAGAGGTCCCTACAGGACAGTTAAGGTTTACACAACGCGGCACTGAGAGTCAGGATATCGTGTATGAGTCAACTAAAACATGGACATCCAGGGGACTAAGAGTCAGCACAGAGTGGCCAATACGTGGCTGTCTTGGGACCCCAAAAGATATGTAGTCTCTTATATAACCATTTGGGGCAGAATTCTTCATACGTATAACGTTGATGTCAGCAGCCTTTGTCAGCCTATGCTTGTCAGTCAGTCTATCTCCATGTGGTCTACACTTGCCCATGCATGCACCTGCCTTTATGTGACCCTTGCGTGCCTATGAATGCTGAGGTACTTGCCTGGCAGCCTTCTGCGGGTGAGTCAGTAGTTCTTATCTGCCTTTGTATCCTCAGGATCTCGTCAGCCTCTGGGAGCCCCCTCCCCCCTTTCCTGGCATTGGAGCATGGACCTCACCAGGACACGAAGGAAAGCCATGGACAGATAAGCTATCTTTTAGACTGCAAGCACCATCTCTGAGACAATCATGGCTTGTCTGTGGCCCACGGGGTTATATATAAGCCAAGTCACCCCAGTCATCATGTAAATACATGCAACCTTGTTCAAGTCTTTGGATATTTGTTCAAGAATCCAAATATCCTCATGTTTTCCTTTCCATGCATCTGTCCAGGTAAAGCATTCTTCCTTTCTCTTTTTACCTAAATGTTACAATTTTCACCCTTTTGTTACCATTTTCTCTTCTTAGACTCTAAAGGCTTCTTATCTTCCACTGCCAGGCAAAGAAAAAACTTTCCTAAGTTAATTTCCTGGTGTAGCAAAGGGGAATGACCTACTGTGCCATCTTGTTTTGATGAACACCATGACCAACTAGCAAAGAAAAGGGTTCACTTATGCTAAAGCTTAAGGACCATCATGGAGGAAGCCAAGGCAGGAATTCAAGGCAGGAACTGAAGCAGAGCACTTGAAGGGACACTGTGTACTGGATTGCTCCATCTGGCTTACTAACCCAGCTTTTTTATACAGCCCAGCCCCACCTGTATAGGGGTGGCAGTGCCCATAGTAGGCTGGGGGCCCCTACATCAATAAAATGCCACCCCGACATACCAACTGGCCAATCTGATGGAGGCACTCCCACAGTGGCAGTTTCCTCTTCCCAGATGTGTCAAGTTGACAACTGAGCTAACTAAGACAAACCCCCACCCCATCCCATGCAGAGTCTGGGACAATCCTGAGGTCTTCCTAACTTGTTCCTGCCCAGGCAGTGTGTGAGACAACCCCGGGGTCTTCCTTACCAGCAGGCTTTCCTCGGAGTTGAAGGTGTCTGTGAGGAGCAATAGGCCAAAGGCTTCGGTCACATACTTGGTCACCAGCCTCCTTTTCTTGTCCAGGAGCCTTTTCCTAATATATTCTCTTAACTTGGGGATTTCTGGAATTCACAAACAACACAAATAATACTGAAAAGACCAGGCATTTTTAATCAATAGAATGACTAATGGTGGTTCATGAGGCAGTGCCCCTGGTTTGAGGAACATGTCACACTTCTGTTTCTTAACCTCTATTCATTCACTCTTCTACACATCTACTGAGATATGCGTAGACGTAGTTCCCGTTAGGCTCAGGCTAAAAGCCATCTTGAATCCTCATGTGGTTACCAAGAGCCCGCAGATAGACGTGGGCCTCGCGAGTTTCCAGCTTTCCTTTGTGCTCAGGGCCAACATAAGTCTGGGTTTCCCTTTCATCTTTGCACACAAGGGATTACTGGCTCCTTATTTAGACTCAAAAGTACGCAAAGGAAGGAGCCATGCCCTTCCCTCCTGCCCCCTCCCCCCGACCCCCGTCCCCAGAGACAGGGTTTTCTCTGTGTTGCCTTGGCTGTCCTGGACTCGCTTTGTAGACCAGGCTGGCCTCGAACTCACAACAACCCGCCTGCCTCTGCCTCCTGAGTGCTGGGATTAAAGGTGTGTGCCACCACTCTCAGCCTGGAGCCATGCCTTCGAATTCCCTGCTCTTGCAGGCAAGCATGCAATATACATTCATTGACTTGTTTAATGCCTGTAGCTGGGGAATTGGAGACTCACAAACGGCACAGTAAGGAAATGACAACGCAGTGCCTTGAGTCTTACTAACACTGGTAAGACTTGGATTAGAGAAGAATTTCGGTCTCAGACACAGAACAATGCAAGGAGAAAAACATGATCACACAGCACACACACACACACACACACATACACACACACACACACACACACCACACAATACACGCTAATAGGTATAGAAACTGTGGTGAGTAGGAATAAGACTTTCCTATGCAAGGAAAATTCTAAAGCAGGAGGCTTAGGGTACCAAGTTTATTCTTTAAAATCTTAGTGGTTGAGGTTAAAAAAAAAAAAAAAAGACATTACCACTTTCTTCCTCAGTAAGGAGGGCCTGCTGCCAGTATTCATGGGCACTGACCGTGTACACTAGATCCAAGGCTCCCAGAACCTTCGAGTCAGCTGGCAGTTTTCTCTGCAGTAGGAGAGACACATAAAGAACAGAATAGGACGAGTGTGGGGAAAGAAGCACCACAGATGCCCCAACGGAACTCTCAGCAACCTCAGCTCTTTTGCTTTCAGTTCTGCAAGATTGCCTCAGGGAGCGACAAACAGACATGAAGTGTGTGCGTGCATGCGTGCGTGAGTGCATGTGTGTAACTGTGCACATGTATGTTGAGGTCAGGGATTGAAGTATTTTCCTTAATTGCTCTCCATATTATTACCATCACTATCATCATCATTATAATTATCACCATCACCATCAGCATCAGCATCAGCATCAGCATCACCATGACTATGACCATCATCATCACCATCACTATCACTATGGTCACAGTCTCTCACTGAACCTGAAGTTCACAGCTTTAGGTATAGTGGCTGCCAGAATGCCCCAGGCCTCCTCCCAGCTCTGCCTTCCAGCACCAGGATTTCAGGCACCTCGCCCACACTCAGCTCTTTGTGTGGGTGTTGGGGATCTGAAGCCAGAACCTTCTGTTTGAATAGAAAGGACCTTCCCAACTAAGCCACCTCGGCAGCCAACATTATTGCTATTGTTAAGCATTGGCAGCTGTCCACTATTAGCAGGATCACAAGGAAACTGATGCCTGGGCAATCTTCTCTTAACTGTGAAGTTACATTTTCAACTATAGCAGGAAATGCATAGTGAAAATGACTCCAATGTAAGTGTGCAGAGGAAGATCCTGCTTAGGAAAGTGAGTGTTTGTAAGTAACATGAGACCAGGGGTGGAGCTCAGCAGTGAAGTGTGTGCTTAGCATGTGTGAGGCCCTAGGCAAAGTCCCAGAACCAGACACTGAAAGCACACAAATATGCATTGTTGGCAGAGGTTAGCGGAGGCGACGTGTTCCTGCCCGTGAGTGCTGGCTGTCATGTGGCGTCCTACCTCTGCCTGAGTGGCAATGCTGGGTCTGCTTACCACACAGAAGCTGGTACACAGTGCACATCAGAAGCGGGAGGTGCTACTGTTTTGTTTTAAATGGCTTGTTTTTTAAAAACATTTCCCAGCACAAAACCAGACAAAGAAATGTCCTATAAAAACAAAACTTTCTCTGTGTTCTATTAAAGTTAAAAGTTTCTTTTTAAAAGAGCTTTTGTAAGTGCTTGAGAATTTCATTCTGTGCATGTGATCATGTTTACCCACAGCTCCTAAGTCCTCCCAGATCCACAAAAGTGTCTCACTGAATTATCATACTCATTTCAAGGTGCAGCACTTTATTTTTAATGTTGAGGCATCTTCCTATATTTCCAGATTCTCTAGGATTTCATCATGAAAAGATGTAGTGAGATGACCATGCGATTTTTTTCCCTTTAATGTCGTATGCAGTGAATTACAGAACTGATTTACATATGTGAAGTAATCCTGGAATCTCAGGGATGAATCAACTTGGTTTTGGTGGCTGGTTTTTGTTTTTGTTTTGTTTTGTTTTGTTTTGTTTTATAAATGTGTTCTTGAAGTCGGTTTGCAAGTATTTTACTGGTGCAGTTCTAATTGAAGTCACTTAGAAGGTATTTAAGAAGATCGTGTTCTCATTTAGCAATAGAAGACATTTTTGTTATCAAAGAAAAAAAGAAGTATAAAATTAATATTAGTGGAAAGTCCATCAGTTGAAATCAGATTCCCTGAAGTTGTAGTTTTCAGGAAGTAGAACGACTGTGAAGTGACTAAGCCACAAAGTGGAGCTCTTATGAACAGGATTAGTCCCCTTATAAAAATATTCCAGATGCCCCACCCCTTTCCTTCACATGAGAACGCAGGGAGAAAACGGCCATCACACTGTGAACCAGGAAGTGAGCATTCCCCAGACACCACATATGCCATGCCCTTGACCTTGGCCTTCCCAGCCTCCAGGTCTGTGAGAAATGCCCATGTCTGTTGTTTCTAATGCTGTTTCCATCATAGCAGCCAAGTTAGACGGAGATGTAAGTCTCAGAAGAGTTAGAGTGAGGAAGAAAAGAACGGAACAGTTTACAAAGTACCCACTCTCCTCTTTCCCTCTAGTACTCAAGGAAAGTGAGGATGGAGATGGGTCATGTTAGTGGCCTATAATCCCAGCACTGGGGAGGCAGAGGCAGGTGGATCTCTATGAATTCGAGACCAGACTGGTCTACAAAGTGAGTTTCAGGACAGCCAAGGCTTGTCTCAAAACTAAAAAAGAAACAGGAGGGAAATGTATGCACAATCACAATAGCATGTATGAGTGTGTGTGTGTGTGTGTGAGAGAGAGAGAGAGAGAGAGAGAGAGACAGACAGACAGACAGAGAGAGAGACAGAGACACAGAGAGAGAGATAGACAGAGAGACAGACAGAGAGACAGAGAAAGACAGAGAGAGGCCCTCCTCTCTTCTCTCAGCTAGCATGACACACCACAGTCCCACTTCCTACACAGTCTTTCCACTGATGTATGCTCACGGGGACCTTCTAACCGGTCCCCCAGCATTTGGGGAGGGGTGTCCTGACTACTTCTCTGCTGTGTTGAAACTGTTGTATGCTCTTCTTTCCCAGCTCTCTTCTCCCTAATCCTCTCTCACTTCTGACACATTCATTCCTAAGTCCTTTATCTCACTTTCTCTAGAGCCTTTCGCCTGATTTTTTTTCTAATTCTCACTTATATAACTTAAAATCTATTATATAACTATTATATGGCTACTTTATTCTACCTCACCCTCTTATTTTCTTTTCTTTTTCTTTTCTTTTTCTTTCTTTCTTTTTTGTTTTTTGTTTGTTTTTTTTTTCAAGACAGGCTGGCCTCGAACTCACAGCGATCTGCCTGCCTCCGCCTCCCAAGTGCTGGGATTAAAGGCGTGAGCCACCATGCCCAGCACCCTCATGTTTTCAAGAAGCGAAATGAAATTTGCTCCAAAGACATATAGTAGGAATGAAAGTTTTGCAAATGACGTTTCAAAGTGGCTAGAGAGTCAGTCCATCACTGAGCCATGGGTGGGGACACGAGTGGGTTGCAGCCTCCAAAGTGCTTGCATTCCAATGCCAAGAACTACAGCAGAGCTGCACGCTGCTGCCACACTGCTGGCCAGATCTCAACTCATGCAAATCAATGTGCCACCTCCATTAGCAATAAACACAGCTGTGAACTGAGCACTGAAGAACTATGCCTTTCCAGTTCCAAGAGATAACCCGATTAGGACCTCATAAAATGCATGTTTCTCTCTGCCAGCAAGAGTAACTCAAGAGATTCAGAGCAGCTTTGCTGAGCTGTCGCCTCGTGGAAACTGGCATCCAACTGTCCGGCAGAAGACTTCGGCTCATGCCAGAGGCCTGATCACCCAGAGCTGGCAGCATAAGCTTTGGCATGTGAGATTCTACGTGGTATAACATGCGTTTTTTGCTTCTGTGTTATGGAAGTCAAGATACTATTGGCTAAACTGGGACTGAAGAATTCACCCAGGCAAACCCCTAACATCTATGGGAGCAAACATCCTCAGACACGCCATTTATGCCATGGCAGTTAGGTTTCCTCTCTAAATAGGTTTATGTTTTACAGTCATATGAAACTATTAGGACAAGTTTATGTTTGTCCTATTTTGTCGATAAAGCAGTAAAAATAAGTGAAGAAAACACTACGGTTTCCACGGAATACTTACTGTACCTCCAGCTTTACTTTGTAATTTGTCAGACATGGCCACATGTTGTCACTGTATTCTTGCCTCTGCTCTGAGTACTCCTACCCTAAAGACTGTTGGTTCACGTGGTGTGTGTGTGTGTGTGTGTGTGTATGTGCGCGCGCGTGTGTGTGTGTGCGTGCGAGCACGCGTGGTGTAGTATACGTGGGGTGTGCTCTAGAATGCGTACATAAATTGAGGCTGGAGATCGACACAGACTTTCTTCTTTATTGCTCTCCACCTAGTTTTTTGAGATAGCCTCTCAGTGAGCCTGGAGATTATTGTCTGACTAGCAAGCCACTAACGTTTGCCTGTCTTGGCCCGCACAGCTGGGTCTACAGCCTACAGCTGCATGTAGTCACATCAGTTTTCTATGGGTGTGAGGGACCCAAACTCAGGCCCCCCCGTGCTTTCAGAGCAATTGTTTTATGATTGAGCCTTCTTCCTAGCCTAAGACTCATGTTTTTATCATTGTTGTTGTTATTATTCCCAAGAAACTGGGAATGTCCCCAAATCACCTTTCCCTAGAATCACCTTCCCCGGCTGCCACTGGGACTTAGACACTTGTTCCCAGAGAGCACCCCCCCAAACACTGTACTTAGTCAACCCCAACTTTCCCAGGAGACAGACTTCTCCTTTAGTCATGCCAGTAATCACAAGGGAGATAATACTAGCTCTCCATTTTACAGACAAGGAAGTGGAGGTGCAAAGAGGTACTATCACACGCCTAAGGTCACAGGCGTCACCAAGCAGTAGGGCTAAACTGAAGTCTAAATTGTCTACTCCAAAGCTCTTGACCTTGATACCACAAAGGACCAAATGCACATGTGTTTCTCTGCATCTTAACCTTGATACCACAAAGGACCAAATGCACATGTGTCTGTTTCTCTGCATCTGGGGACTGAGAAACAGAAGAACGTGCAGCAAACCCTGCAAACTCACCTTCAGTTTCTCCTCGAGAAGTCTAGTCCTCTGTAGTTTGATTAGCTCATTTCTTTGCAAAACAGCCTCTCTCTGACTTCGGATAGCTTGCTAAATTAGGAAAGAAAACAAAGCAGCCAGAGGCTAGGGTTATCAGCAGTGGTAAAGAGATGAATGCACATTGTTTTTAGCTGCCATCATTTGGCCCAGAGACTCAAATGTTCACATATAGGATTTTGTAGTACCAGCCATAAAAGGCATTATTTAGAAATCACTGGTCCAGATGCTAGAGAGATGGCTCAGTGGTGGAGAGCACCTGTTGCTATTTCCGATGACTTGAGCTTGGTTCCCAGCATCCGCAACTGCATGTAGATCCAGCTCCAGAGATCCATTATCCTCTCTGGCCACCACAGGCAACCACACTTATATAGCACACACACACACACACAGGCACACACGTGCACATGCACGCACACGCATACACATATGCACACTCACGTGTGCAGGCGCATGAGCGCATACACACACACACACACACACACACATACACACGCACACACACACGCACATGCACATGCACAAATCTGTTTTAAAATAGTTGGTCCATACTTACATTTCCCATCTTTCTTTCCCTGAAATGAAATGAAATGTCACAATGACTAAACTTTCATTTTTGTGCCCTAGCAAAGTTACAACTTTGCTTGAAAGCTGCATAGACAGACAGACATGCCCCCACCCATTGTATAAGCTCTTTGACTCAACTCTGTCTCTCTCTCCCTCCCTTCCTCCCTCCCCACCCTCCCCCCTCTTCTGACATCTTGGGAAGGAGGCCTTTATTTCTTAACAGTTAGCCAGTATTTTGCACTCAGAAATGTCACTCCCTGTCCCAGGCAGAAGGTGGCCCTCTTAGTCTGGGCTCATGTGGCACTGGGCTTGTCTCTCTCCTTCCTTAGGCCTCTTTTACACAGTGGACTCAGAAATTAGGTGATCCTCAGTGCCTTGCAGATTTCACACTGGGGCAGGGCAAATTGTAGGGGGTGAAGGATGAAGCTAGGATTATGACCTCGACCATTAGAGAAAAAGAAAGAAAAGGGGGAAAAAGCCACTCAGAGAAGTCAGTCAGGCTTGAGCTGTGGAGAGCCGTGGAGGCATGTGCAGGGGACAGGTGAAGAGGCTCCTGCGACAGCAGGGAATTTCCAGTGACCGGTTGCATCTTGTGACCTCATGCTGTGTGCTCAGCAGTGTATCACTCTCAGAGGCATCCCAATATGGAAGACAAGTCTCCCGTCTCCCTAGTAATTGGGGGAGGGGGGCAAAGCTACATAGAAATGAAGACGCCTCTTAATTTCCACCAAACTCTCTAGATTAGACTGGTGCTCTGAAAACTTTGGGCCAAACTTCTCAAGTTTTGAGTTAAAAATCTCTAAGATAAACAATACAGAAGTAAAAGCTAACACTGGGAAGCTACCCCAAGGCTGGCTAGATTTATGATATGTTCCTCCTAGTGTCGGGAAACCTACATTTCTGTGTCTCTGGGGAGAGGAAGCATTATTTTCACACTGTGCACTTGAGTGGCACCACAGAGTTGCATAGAAGATAGTGGCTTGGCACAGAACAGCTGCCCTAGGAGTGTCACATGACCCAGACTCTTGAACCAACTGACCCAGGCATCTTAGCATCTCAACAAGTCACATGGACTCCTCTTTCATCCCCAACAGTCACCTGAAGAAGCCTGAGATGAAGTTATATTGTCACTTTCATAATCAGGACCCAGAAAAGAAAGTCCCCAGACTGGATGACCCGCAGCACAATACCTGAGATATTCCTGCAACTGAAGTTTGTCGGTTTTGGTGACCACCAAGGCTATGTCCCTGCAGAAGCCACGCTGGCAGGCTTTGATGCTCTCGTTCAGAAGGTCCTCATGGGCCTTTCCTCCAGAGGCTCGCTCTATGTCGCTGATCACCCAGATCACAGAACACTTATCGATAGTCTGGAGGACATTGCCACAGCAAGGGTCAGAATGTAAGTGACATCTTAGTTATGGAGATGGTGGTTCAGTGATGGATGTTTCACTCTTCCTTCCCCACCCCTGCCTCTAGCTTAGAGCTCCCACTCCACCAGCAAAGAAAACGGCTCATGGGCCCTCGTGTGTGCACCAGCCACAGGCTTCGCCTGGTCTCTGCTTGTCTTTTGAGGCTCTGCGCTGGTTTACCACAGATGAGCAGACCACTTCTCCTGGACATCTGACACAGCTCACTTCCCCACTACAGCTCCTCTCAGACTGCTCAGAGCAGTTCTCTGTTATCTCAAGGGAAGGGCTCACTGTGCCTTGCATCTTGGAGTCCACAGGACCTCAATCACCTGACCCACCAGAACTCCCAGCTTCCTGTACAATGACTGACAGAGTTCTACAACTCAGGCCTCCAGATCTGGACCCATCAGTCACTTACCCTCTGGGGGAGAGTTCTTCAAAACTACCTTTGGTCACCCAGCAAGAAACCCTATATATAATTCATGCTTCAAAGGCCAACAAACGTAATATAGTAGCATCAATGCTGCTTTATTAAATGATCATCTTCTGTTTGACAATTACGCATTCCCCTGTGGCATGTTTCTCATTGAATTGTCTGTCTCATCTCTGTATATGTGAAATGCTGATCTGACTCAAAAAACAAGATGATTTTCAGTTTTTCAACACGGTATGTTGAACATAAGTGTATGAGGAATTTGTGATTAGAGAATTACTATTTTCATTATTCTGATTAATGTCAATTGTGTTAACAAGGGGAGACCCTATACCCCAGAGGACATCTGGAAATATCTGAAGATATTTTCAAAGGATGTTTCATTTACATGCATGTGTGTGTGTGTGTGGGTGGGTGTGTGTGGGTGGGTGGGTGCCATGTGTGTGTGGGTGCCTACAGAGGCAAGAAGAGTATCCAGTGTTCTGGAACTGGACCTACAGGCAGTTGTGAGCCCAGCAACAAAAATGCTGACAATCCGACTCAGGTCCTCTGCAAAAGCATCAGCAAGTGCTCTTAGCTGCTGAGCCATTTCTGCAGTCTCTCTGCAGATGTTTTTAATTTTTACAGCTTGGGACACTGACAGCTAGAGGCTAAACACCTTACAATGTCCAGAAGACCTTCCTGTAACAAAGAGTTATCCGACTTCAAACATTATGAGGTTGAGAGACCTTGAATTAACAGCAGCGAGTCTCATATTAGTTTTCCCCCAAGGCTGCACAGCTGCTGATGAGTGGTCGACTTTGTGGTTAGACCAATTTCCTAAGCCACCTGCTGTGGCCCAGGTACATTGTCCCACACTGCCCCACTCCTCTATCTGTGAAAAGGCAGCCCCAGCACCTTTACGCAGACTCCAGCGCATGGCAAATGTTTGAAGGGGTCCAGGGCTCTTGAGTTTAAGCACAGAAGTGCTCGGCTTGCACCGGAGCGATGCATTTGCTTGTGCCTCCCCCCCTCTCTCTGATCCCAAGTCTTCTGATCCATAGATCATGGGTTAAAAAATACGGCCTATGCGTTAGACAAAGCCCTCTAAAGAGAAGAAGCCAGGCCCTGAGAAGTAAAGGAACCACCCAGGGCCATACACACTTGCACCCTGACCCTCCTTAGTCAGGATCCACATGTAGACACCAATATAAAACTGCTCGCTGCTGCCCCCTCCTGGTTTCCAAATTAGAGTTAACCTAGAGACTTGGGACTCTTCAGCATCCACAGTGGGTAAGGTGTGTATGGAAGTCTTTGGTATGGAAGACTGTAGGCTGAAGTGTGGGAGCCCCTTGAGGACAGGGCCTCGTTCACCCTTGTCTTCTCTGTGTCCAAGCAAGACACAGATGTGCAACAAACATGTCCTAAGAGGGAATAATGACAGCAGTCCTAAAATCTGCCTGTGCTTAAATGTCAAACCCCACTCTAAGCCCCTGACTACCAGAATCTGGTTGTGGCTCCAGTTGTAGAGGACACAGAGAGAGAAAAAAAAACCAAAACCACATTTAAAGCAAACTCAACCAGACCTCAGAAGAGCGGTGAGATGGCACTCTGCCAACCCCACTCTCATCCCTCCCAGAGATGAAAGTGAGCATCCAAAAGTTAGGTAACAATCTCCAAAGCCTCACAACAACATTCTAGGTGGCAGAGCAAGGACATCTAAATTTGTCGTCATCATTTTAGGGACAGCAGAGCTGGCAGCAATGGGCCTTTGCCCTTATAGTCTGTTTTTTCTGGGGGGAAAGTGCCTTTAGTTACTTCCTGTGAGAGACTGTCAAAAAAAAAAAAAAAATCCCTCAGGAATGCAGGGGAGTGAGGCCAGGCAAAGCACTCTGGGAACCAGCCTGTCACTGTAGCCAACCTTCTGAGAGCACGTTCCAGACCAGATCCGCTAGCTTTGATAAGCTGCCCAGTACATCCAAACTAGCTGCAACCATGTTCCACCCAGGGGAAGAGCCAGCCCATCTCTAGCTGTCACTCCACTTGCCTGAAACTAGACAAGGTTCGGGGCCAAGACCCGGGAGAAACTAAAGTTCACATGGCCAGTCTCGAGCCACTGACCAGGGCAAAGGTCATGGAGTAGCTCATCCTAAAGGACAAGAAAAAATGGGCAGGGCACGGGGAGACTAGAACCTTGGGGATCAATCAGGAAACTTGATTATCAGTGACTCTCCATCCCGTGCTAGCCTTGAACAAGTTCCTTTCCTTCTCTGAACTAGCACTGTTTCCACTGTCAAGTCGGCCAAGGTCACTCACTCGGTGTTCACGACAATACAGGCAGAGTTGCAAGAGTTCTTTGGTCTTCCATCCCTGTCCCCATCCAGCTGGGGTCCTGTGTTCCCACCACCCTTTCTCTTTCTTTAGGGAACAACCTACTCTTCCTTTTTCCTTCTGGCCTCTCAGAAGCAGCAGGACAGAGGCAGTGAGCGCCTCCAGGCTTGGCTTCTGTCTTCTCCCTCTTCCACACACCCATGACCTTCCCTCTGGCCCCGAGGAGCACCATCCTTCCCCACCCTGCCAATATGGATGCAGACTCTTGGCTCTTGTCAGCTGACTTCTGTGCCATGCACTCTGGGTCTCTGCTATGGTTCGAGTGGGCAGTCCCTCCCACAGGCTCATGTGTTTGAAGACTTAGTTACCAGAAGGGGGTGATGGCTGGGGAGATTACAGAGCCTTTTGGCTAGCCTAACCCCACTTTCTGGTCTGTCTGTCTGTCTTTCTCATGAGTGTATGTCTATATATCTGTTTGTCTCTATCGGTCTTTCTGTCTCTGTCTGTCTGTGTGTATGTCTCTCTCATGAGTGTATGTCCACATGTCTGTTTGTCTCTGTCTCTCTTTCCTGTGTGAGGATGCAATGTGATCCCTCTGCTTCCTGACTACCAGGAAGGCCCCATGCTCCCAGCACCGTGCCATCTCTGTCATGGTGAACTGTAAGCCAAACAAGTCCTTTCTTCCCCATATTGGTGTTTGTAAGGACATTCTCCCCACCCCCCCCCCCCCCCCCCCCACACACACCCAGGGTTTTGTTTTGTTTTGTTTTCAGATTTAATGGTTTTGGTTGGGTTTTTTTGTTTTTTTGTTTGTTTGTTTGTTTTTTTGCTGTCTTTTAAAAAAAGATTTATTTATTTTTATGTACACTGATGTATGTCTGTGTAAAGGTGCCAGATCTTCTGGAACTGGAATTATTAGGCAGTTGTGAGCTGCATGTGGGTGCTGGGAATTGACCTAGCGGTATCTGGAAGAGCAACTAGTGCTTTTAACCTCTGAGCCATCTCTCCAGCCCTAGTCTGGACAGTCTATCACAGCAACAGAAGAGTGAGTAACTAAAGAGCCCCCGTGGGGCTCACACCTCCTTCTCCCTTGCCTCTGTGTCCTTGTAGGCCTCTCTGCTGCTACCTTTCTCATATGTCACTTACTCTTGTCCCAGCTACCCAACCTCCCCTGCCAATTTTTTCTTCCCTGGTTTCTGTGGACATCCATGCACACCCCCTGCCTTGTTCAACACCACAACACAGAAAATGAAAGAATTTAATGCCATCAAGCTCACAAAATCCCAGCTTGTTTTTTTGAAGAGAGCAGAGGAGCAGAGGGAAGAGGGAAAACCATTGTGAAAAGAAAAATCACCTTTCTCCACATCTCATCCCTCTTGCTGTTGAAGTCACCTGTGCCTGGAATGTCCACCAGGACAACTCCCTCTGGGATCAGTGCAGATTTGGGAAGAATCACTTCCACATATTTGATCAAAGGCCAGATTTGTGTCTCGGCTGATTCTCCATCCCAGTCTCTCCTCTGAGTCCGGATGTAGGGGTCTAGCTTGGCAGACAGCTCTCCAGCCTGCAGAGGAAGACAGGTGGCATGTACCAAGCATGCTGCTAAGGGAAGGTGAGACTGCCTTAAGCAACAGACACCAGGAAGCCCAGGGATCTCTGCAAGGACCTAGACACCGAGAGCCTGGGGACTGAAGATCAGCAAGTTCAGGCTCCTTAACTTAGTCAGGGCTAGCTCAGTGGATGAGAGCACTTGCTGCTCAGTCATGAGGCCCAGTGTTCAGATCCAGCAACCACATTGGGCAACTCACAGCTGCCTATAACTCCTGCTCCAAGGAATCCCACACCCTCTTCCAGACTCTGTGGGTGTGCATTCACACACACACACACACGCGCGCACGCACTCACGCAAACACTAAAAAATAAGTATGTAGAATTCAGTTGGGGCTGGGAGTATAGCCCAGTTGACAGAGTGCTTGTCTCGCATGCGTAAAGCCCTGGGTTTGGTTGCTGTACTGCATAAGCTGGGCATGCTGGCACATGTGTGTAATCCTAACACTCAGGAGATGGAGACAAAAGACTCCAGGGTTCAAGACCATCTTTGCCTACACAGTGAGTTCAATGCAGTTTGGAATATTAGAAAGCTGCCTAACTTCCAACTCAGCTGGACGAGGACTCCAGAAAAAGTTATAGGATACTAAATTTATCCCCCAAATTCCATTTGCTTCTAAAATTGATGCAATTTTCTAAATTTTGCTTAGAGCATATTTTCTCCACATGGCAAAAGGCAACTGTGAAGAATTTAATTACTGAAAATATCGTGGATAATTATAGAAAATTAATCATGATGTAATGATCATATTTCCCAAATTAAAAATTGATCATAAAATTGATCTTTTAAAAGATTAAAAGAAAAAAACTTCCAAGTATATACATTTTTTAAAAACCCACTTGATATGTAGACTTTTCTAGAACATTTCAACAACAGGAAGTGAGACAGGGGAAGTTTCCAGCTCCTGTTCCTGCTTAGATACATCTGGGAACAATGATACATTCATCCTGGCAGTCAGGGCCATAATTCTCAACTGAAATACTTCTGAGAGCAGAAAAGCTGGGATATATGGTGGCCACTGTTGATCAAAGGCTACTGAATGATCCAGAAAAAAACAGAAAATGAATAAAGTTTCTTTTTAAAAGATTGCTTAAAATTGTGTGTGTGTATGTGTGTGTGTGTATGCACATGTGTGTGCATGAGAGCATAACCACACATGCACATACACACACACATGTAAGTTCACACATATGCATGCCACAGGGCACATGTGGAAGTCAGAGGACAACTTCCAGGAGTCAGTTCCCTCCTTCCAGTTTATGGGTTTCAGGCATCAAATTCAGGTTGCAGGCTTGATGGCAGACACCTTTACCTGCTGAGCCATTTCACTGGCCCCTGGGGCTGCGGCGGTGCGGGGAGGGAGGACCTTAGGCTTTTTTTTAATGTACAATGTTTATAAATTGAGTGTTGGCTTCACAGATATTTTGTCTTAATATAGATTCTGAATTTCTGCTTAATAAAATATCTGCCAATTCTGAAAGTAGGGTGAGCTTCCCAGTCTTCATTCGTATCAGTCGGGATGTCCATCCTTTTGGAGAGCCATGGGGAATGAGGTTTATCTAAGTCACTCAGGACACGCCAGGGTCCTGCTTTCTCTAGAGCAGCCAAGAAGCACCACCCAGCCCAATTCTGAACAATGAAAGACACCAACAAATTTATCAAGGGTGTTTCTGGGAATGTTCTCACTTCCTAAAATGGGAGATGCATTTGGTACCAACATTCATCTGCTTCTGTCCATGAGACTAGCTGCGATGTCTGGCACTTCAGCAGCAACCTTATGACTAAGAGGGAACAAGCACCATGGAAGGCCAAGGAGACTACAGAGATGTAAATCTTTCTAAGACCCCTACTGCCTCCAAATGTCTTTTGTTGTCATTGTTTTTTGTTTTCTGTTTTGTTTTGTTTTGTTTTGAGACAGGGTTTCTCTGCGTAGCCTTGGCTGTCCAAGACTCACTCTGTAGACCAGGCTGGCCTCAAACTCACAGTGATCCACCTGCCTCTGCCTCCCGAGTGCTGGGATTAAAGGTATGCGCCACCACACGCAGCTTCCAAATGTCTTTTATGAGAAAAATGAGCAAAGTTTATTTGAACAAGCCTTTATATAATTATATGTATTTACAATAATATATTATATACTATAGAATGAATGCTATAAGATATAATGGATAGGTATAATATAATAAATATATTTCATTTTCATTCAAAGTCATCCCAAATTAATTTTCAACTGACTGTAGTCTTTTCTAAGCATAAAAACTCCATTTGGAAATCAAAGGTTGCTATCTTTAGGCATAAATAATGAAAGATACCTTGGATGGTGGATAATTCTGACTTGGGTACCGGTTTATTTCTAATAAAAATTGCTGTGCCTTGGACAATTGCCCTGGCTGGAGTCAAGTGTTACACGCAAGACCTATAATAAGGAAAAATAAGTCTTGGCATTACCTCCTCTGCCTTGAGAGTGATGGTTCTCGAGGTGGGAATCCTCCCTCTGGGTTTCATCCTTAGCAAGTCCTCATAGTGCCTCCTTTCTGCCCCACGGCCATAGAGCGTCTGCAGCTTCCACGCAGCTTCTTCTGCTGCATCGTCCCACATATCCGTCTCCTCTGCCCAGGGCCCCTCAGCTCGGTGCAGGAGCCTAGTCAAGTCCTTCAGCTCTGCCTTCCACTCCTGCCAAGGCAGAGCAAGGCCACACAGCTCGTGGTGGAGGGGATGGTAATGGAGGAACAGGGGATCACAAGGCACCAAAGAGGGCCAGAGGTTACAAGCAGAGACCTAAATCAGCTACCCCAAAGCCCATGAGTGTCCTGGGTGGCTTGACAGTCTGGAGTCCGCTGAGACCAGAAACTTCAAGGGAGAACTGTGGCCATGTCTGTGAGGGGCCATCTTGATTTTCCGAACTGAAGGAAAAGCGTCAAGTCTACTGTGTGTGAAGCCATTTCGGGGCAAGTGCTACATACAAAGAAACTTGAGGATGAGCCCGTGACCCAGCCAGGGACTTCTACAGTTTCTGGCCTTTGAGTTCCCGACCAATCTTCCCTCAGTGACAGACTGTGACCTGAAAGTGCAAGCCAAATAAACACTTCCCTCCCCTCAGTTATTCTTTGTCATGATGTTTGCCACAAACAGAAAGGAAACTGGAACAATGTGGAAACGGGGACTTAAAGGGGAATGGTGGGCCCAAGGGTCCCACAAGGAATTTCCTCGAGACCTGAGTCAAAAGCCCCCATGTCACGCTGCAGAGCACTCTCACTTCAATATGCTTAATTAGATAAGTGAGCTATAGGGATTTGTGGACATGTGGACATGTGGACATGTGTGTGAAGGCAGGAGTTGGTGTCAGATGCTCTCCTCAGTCACCTGATGGATTGATTGAGACAGGATCTCTCACTGAACCTGGAGCTCACTACTTGGCTGGCCACTCAGCATCTCTGTCTCCCCCACACTGGGGTTATAGAAGACACAGCTGGCTCTTCTACCCTTCGTGGATGCTGAAGGTCCAAACTTAAGTCCGTGTGCTTTCACATGAGGACTTTACCCACTGAGCCGCCTCCCCAGCCCTGTGCTGCACTTATAATGAATATAATTGCAATCATCTGGGGAGAGAAGAAAAGAAAGAAGAAAAAGCTAAGAAGGGAGGGCAGGCCGGCATACCTGGTCGGACAGGAGGTGGATTTTGGCTTTATACTGCTCACAGCAACCAGAGCTCACTTGTACGATGCAGGATGTGCAAACGCTTTCTCCAGACACTGGTAGAAACATCGCTTGCTGGATGAGGGCATTGATGAGAGAGCTCTTGCCAGCTCCGGTGTTTCCCAAGAACCCCACGTAGACCGGCTCCAGTGGGGGTTTTTCAATCAAGGCAAGAAGCCGGTTTCTGCATCCATTCCAGAATGCGTATTAAGTGTGAAACAAAGCACATCAGGACAGAGTGCAAAGAAACCACATGGTCTGGTCCTCGGCAGCTCACTGCATCTTTCCTTTCTCTGACCAAAGGGGACTATCACTCCCTGTTTAGTATGTAGACTGGGGCCGGGGAGCAAATGGGAGTAGGTAAAAATGCTTGGAAACATGAGCTCTCCACTAACGTTGTACTGTCCGCATAGACGAGAGACACCCTTGCTTGTGTTCCATGGAAACTGCATGTTCTTGTCCCTAACAAAATTCGTGCAGAAGTCTGAGGACCAACCCAGAGTCCCTCGAGCGAGGCCAACGATTCCCTGACTTTACTGGGGGCTCCTGAGCCAGTTCTACATTAACAATTCATGAACTCTGACACATGGCTTGGCTGGGTTCGGAGACTTTTCAGTTATCCACAAGTGAGACTTGGCTCCGTGACTTGGCCTCCCTGAGCATCCGTTTCGGTATAAATGGGACAATCACTTTACATTTCGCTCCCATGTCATCGGGTGAAATGAAACGGTGGATTTGTAAAGGGCGCAGTAGAGTAGCTGTCAACAGTGACCACACAACAAATGGCTACTATCAATGTGTTTTTTTTTTTTTAAAGCCCTCAGCCATAGGAATTTCCCCTATCCTTTTATAATGTTTCTAACTAAACTTTCTGCTTTCCTTAGGGGAGGGGGCAGCATCGGGTTGGACGGCACAGACTTCAGACTCACATGAGGTACTTGAGTCCGCTGGGAACGCTGTCGTCTAGGAAGACAGACTGAATCAACTTCTGATAAGCGTTGCTCAAAACCCTCCTGGTCCGAGACTCCAGTTTTTCATCTGGAATCAAAAGAAACAGCTTGTCTAGGGTGCACCCAGAGGAGAAAGACTACCAACTCTTCAAAGGAGGGTGCTGAATACTTCTGGGATGCGGGAAAACTCAGTGAGACAAGAAGCCAATTGACACAGCGCTGCGAGCAAGCCATCTGCCGCTGGAGGTAAGTGCTCATCCATAGGCCACCACTAGAGACCAGCACACTCTGTGTCTCCCTAGCACAGGCACTGACTTAAGTGTCGCCACAGACTTCAGCCCTTCTAGATCCTTCTCTTCTGCAGATGCCGTCCTGTAAACACCCACCAAGGCACCTAGCTAGCCATCGGCAGACTGTCTTCTCAGCAGGAAAAGACTCTTTTGACAATGCCCCTCCTCTTCAGAGCAGCCTGGAGGTAACTGATCAAATTGCAGATCTCTGCAGAGACTCTACAGAGATGTTTTCTTGCCTTTGGAACGGAACGTTGTCTTTCCCTCTGAGCCTGCGCACACATTTGCAAAAGACAGAACCGTATTGCCACAAGCCACACGAGCATTTCACAACACTCACATTCCTTAAGAGCGCTTTGCTCAGCAGAGGGAAATGCTTGGAACTGCTGGTCTCGATGTGACCTGCGCCTTTTCTTCACGGGTTCTTTAAACAGATCGAAGTCATCTAGGGCTAAATGGGATATACAGAGTTACAGGTTGAGGGCAGGCAAAGGATTTTTGCCTCACCTCCACCAACGCACACAATCAGAAGGCTTCAGAAGAGCCCGGCCGGCCCCACTTGCCTGCTAGTGCTTTTGGAAAGCAGCTCGGAGGGACTGTCCCAATTTAGGACCTAATTCTCAGGTCACTGTAATTGTTGCACTTTACGTCAGTTACTTTTGTATTAACTGTGCAAAGTAGCCAGTCACATAGTATCTGCAGTCAGGAGTGATGTACAGCAAGGCACAGCTCACTTCTGTCATTGTGTTCAGTCCAGGACTCCAGCCCAGGGAATGATGCCAGCCACACTCAGGGTGAGGCTTCCCACCTCAGTTAACCCAGTGCAGGAACTCCCTCACAGATATGCGCATAGGCTGGTCTCCTAGGGGATTCTGAATTGACGATTAATATTAACCACTACACATCTGGTTCCACCATTACTCTCCAGATGTGTGCAACCTTCTATTTGCGTGTCCTCAGAAACCAAAGTAGCTGGATGCTGTTCACCAAATGTAAGTTTTAGGAAATCCACTAACTGAGAGGAGGGGAAATCTCAGAGCAGGATTAAGGATGGGAAACAGAGCCCTTTCAGATGAGAAAAGACCTCCGCCAGAAACAGAGCAGAGGGGAAAAGCAAGCATGTAACTAGGGCAAGAGTCTTCTGCTAAGCCTCACAGTCCTTCCTCATCTGTAAAGCTAAAGGCTGGTAAAAGGGAAGGCTTGAAACTGTTTGAAAGGGTCCCTGTACAATGGAAGCCTTTCAGCTGGGTGTGGTGCTGCATGCCTGCACTTCCAACTACTCATGAGACAGGGAGATTGTGATTTCTAGGCCAGTCTGAGATAACTAGTAAGAGCTTATCTCAAAATGAAAGGCTCAAATAGGGACTGGGGAGATGGCTCAGCCAGTAAAGTGCTTGTGACACAGCATGAGGACCAGAGTCCCATCGTCAGCACCTACATAAAAATTATAGTGGGCCAGCTTTAATCCCAGCACTGTGGAGGCAGAGAAAGGCAGGTCTCCTGAGTTCCTTGGCCAGTCAGCCTGGCTTCATTGGTAAGCTTTAGGTTCAGTGAGAGACTGTCTCAAAAGAAAAAACAATTAGGTGGGAATATAATCACAATGCATTATATGCACCTATGAAGTTGATCAAAACAATAATCTAAAATAGAAAGTGGCAATGGTGCCATAGGCTTATGAGGATGCTGGACTAAAATCTGCCAAACTATACAAACAGGGAAATTGTGTATTATTTGGATGATTTATCAATAACAATTTTATAAAACTTAAAAATAAAGTGAACAGCAACTGAGGGAAACAGCCTATATTTGCCTCTGGCTTCCATGTTTATGCGCTCGTGTGCACATCTGCCCACATGGATGTGTACATACATACAAACACACACACACACACACACACACACACACACATCATGTCTACATACACAAGTTGAAAAAAAAAAAGAACGGGGTTATAGCTTTAGTGATATAGTCCTTAAGTAGGATGCATGAGGTCCTGGGTTCAGTCCCTAATATCACAACAAAAAAGTCCTGACTTAATAAGGATTGTAGCAGCCAGAGAGGTCAAGGGCACCACAAGAAAACCCACAGAATCAACCTACCTGGGCTCACAGGGGCTCATAGAGACTGAACCAGGGAGCCTGCATGGGACTGACCTGGGCCCTCTGCACATGTGCTACAGGGGCATGGCTTGGTCTTCTTGTGGGACTCCTAACAATGGGAGCAGGAGCTGTATCTGACTCTGTGGTCTACCTTTGGGACCATTTTCTCTACTGGGTTACCTAGACTAGCATTAATAGGAGAGGAGGTGGCTAAGGCACCTTGATATGCCAACTTGATATGCCACAGCTCACTGATATCTATGGGAGGCCTGTCCCTTTCTGAAGAGAAACAGAGGGGAAGTGGATGGGATGGGGAGAAGGAGAGGTGGGGGAAGGGGAACAGAGAGGGGAAACTCAGTCTCAGAGAGAGAGAGACAGAGAGAGAGAGAGAGAGAGAGAGAGAGAGAGAGAGAGAGAGAGAGAGAGAGAGAGAGAGAGAATGCTTTTTGGAGATTAAAATGGGGAAACCACCTTGCCCCAGGCTTCTTCACCTGCAGACATTTGCTGTCACTTCCTTGAGCAGGAAAACATAGAGACCTGGAGCAGCAGATCTTTGAAGTCTGCAGGAGTCATTCACTTGCATGATGACTTGACTAGAGATGAAAAGCTGACATGGGCCATAAAGTTAAGGAAAGCTATGCTTTAGATTTAGAAAATATACCTCATTGGGGGCTATCTGGCTAGAAAGGAGTAATAGCTTGGTTTCTGGGACAGAAGTGCTGAAAATTTTCCTAACCCAGTGCTCCTGGGACTTGCTGGTTAACCAGGGAAACGGCCATGGGAGTGAACTGGAGCAGCTGGTCCTAAGAGGTGCCACTCTTAGCTCATGTAAAGAGGGTTTAATGCCCCAAAGCTGAGTGTGACCTAAGAAGGTCACAGTCCTTGATGGACTGATAAGGCATCCCAGGGGGACCCAGAGTAGCAGCCTACATAGAAACCCCAGACTGTGCCGGGCATGGTGGCACACACCGTTAATCCCAGCACTTGGGAGGCAGAGGCAGGCGGATTACTGTGAGTTCAAGGCCAGCCTGGTCTACAGGGTGAGTGCAGGACAGCCAGAGCTGTTACACAGAAAAACCCTGACTCAAAAAAAGGAAGAGGAGGAGGAGAAGAAGGAAGAGGAAGAAGAGGAGGAGGAGAAGAAGGAGGAGGAGGAGAAACCCCAGACTGCATCACTGGGCTGCAGATGTGAGTTGTCCCCCTTTTGGAGGCAGCTCATATACCACAGAAGATTCCAGTGCAGAGCCACACATGTGCCAAAGCAAGAACGGCTGACACTTCGTGCTTCTGCTGTCCTGGGGGAAGAAGCTTGTTCACTGTATCCTTCTATCCCAGGATGTGAATGATCTCGACCGGAAAAATCTACCCAGGCCCAACGTGAGGACTGTATTAGAACTAAATGCCAAGAGGTTGCTGGCTCTGTGGCTGCAGCCAGAGAGGAAGAGGCAGAGAAGAAAGGAGCGTGCCCCTCGAAGAAGGCCTGAGACAGCTGTAGGCCAAATGCTGATGACCCTGTTCCAGGAAGTAGCTCAAAATGCCAGGATGCAGGCACAGTCATCTATGGAGTAGTGTAAAAGGCTGTCTACTTCGTAACTCAGGGACTCTAGTGTGAGCAGTGTCCGCACAGTCTCTTAGCCATGCATAAAACAAGGCCATGCCCATCTACCCGGGGCCCTTATGTCAACTTTGTAAGACCCAGCAGCTCATCTCATGTGAATGGGAGCCTGGGGTAAGAATTCAGATAAAAGAACAGGTTTACAATTCTTTTCTCAGTTCCCAAAATGAAAAACCACCTGGAAAGGATAAAATGTTCCATCTTGAATTTATGCCATGAATGGGTATATTGAACTGCAGTTGGAATGAACTGGCCTGAAATTGGGCCATAGCTCTTATTATTCCTTACATTTGCTTGGGCATCCACTTGTCTTTTTCCAGCTACATTGAATTATTCTAGTATAAAGCAAGAAGGGTAGATGGAATCAGGAGGCGTCACTTTTGAAAACTGATACCCAACGGGTGTAGCGCTGCTGTCAGTTTGGACCATTGCTAACGCAAAGGGTCTGTCTCCTCTTTAGCTCTGAGCTCAGCCCAAAGGACCTGGAAGTCGCAGTTCTTCTTGTGTGTCCAGCCAGGCTTCAGGTGATGGCTGCTACCTACACAATCCTGGAGGTGTTGACTCCCTTTCCCCCAAGGGAGTTGTTGTTTCCATAGTGATGAAGAATATTTTTCTCCTCAGTTCTGAAAAGGAAGATGATTTGGTGCACCCTAATTCCTGTACCTGGGAGCTATCTCCCTTAGGCTTCCTAAAGAGATGCTTGCTGTGGCCCAGGAGACCTTTCACCAGCCAATCGAGGGAGGAACCCCGCCCACACTGACTCCAATGGGACTAGCCCTTCAGTGAGACACTTCATAGGCCTTTCTCTCCCCTTCTAAGAAATGCCACCTGCAGGCTGGAGAGATGGCTCAGAGGTTAAGAGGACTGACTGCTCTTTCAGAGGTCCTGAGTTCAATTTCCAGCAACCACTTAGCGACTCACAACCATCTGTAATGTGATCAGATGCCCTCTTCTGGCCCGCAGGTGTACATGCAGGCAGAGCACTGTATACATAATAATAAATAAATACACCTTAAAAAGAAAGAGAAGTAAGTCATCTGCTACTATTCCAAGGGCCTGAGTTCACTTCCCTGGGTTTCAGAGAGTCCAAGCTCATGTTCTAGAAACTTTATTTTTAAGATAAGAGCCCTCACATTCCTAACTGATAGAGAGACAGCCCCCTTTGTTGTGAACAGGCTACTTTAGTTACTGTTTGTAAAGATTGACATCCGTTTCTTACTAACCTGTCATCAGACAAGAACATCAATCTAAAGAGCAAGGAATGGCAGCTGGGGTCAGTCTCAGCCTCTGACCAGACAACAGTGACCTGGTCCTACTTAAGGCCATTTCATGGGTGTTACCTGAGTGTGGTGTCACACCCACCAAAGCCTCCGTTTCAGCCATTTCCTGCTGCGTCAGTTGCTCCTTTTGCCTCCTTGGGAAAACCAGCCTGAAAGGACAAAGGACAAAGAGGAAAGATGGACACTTTAAAGGTAGAATAAGCAGCCGAGAGGAGTAACCACTACTTGAAAGACTGGAGCAAGAGAGTCGCAAGTTCGAGGTCAGCCAGAGCTACACAACAAGATGCTGTCTCATTAAAAAACAAAAACACAAACCTCCCAAAGTGAGAATACACAAACGTGCTTGTGTTCTGTATCTGCCACTAGATATCAATATCCTAGAGAGCAGAGAGTATTCTCACTTCTCTTTGAAACTCTTGCTATGCCTCCTGCAGCCCTGACATTATATGTGACAGAGATCGACATGAATTCCTTGGTTCTTCCTCACACAGGTATCCACGGAGGTTTAATCTGATAGAG
Organism: Acomys russatus; assembly: GCF_903995435.1. Taxonomy (NCBI): domain Eukaryota; kingdom Metazoa; phylum Chordata; class Mammalia; order Rodentia; family Muridae; genus Acomys; species Acomys russatus. Next base: position 8,495,596 of record NC_067154.1, on the reverse strand, counting down.
CCTGGGGTCTTTAACTCATTCTGAGATGAGAATAAATCTCTGGTGACTAGAGCTGTGGAGGTCAAGGTCTACGCTTCTCTTCGGCTGTTGTGGGCAAGATCGGTGCCCTGGTCAGGGGAACTTGAACCTGTGCCCGTGACGTTTATTTCCAGCGAGTGTCAGCTTGAGGCTGGGATGTCTACGGTGCCATTTCTCAGGGCTTGAAGTTTTGTTGCTGGATACTGAGCGAGGGAGAGAGGTACAGTAACTCAGTCTTGTGGGCCTTCCGCACCCCACTTCAACAGAAAGCCACCTTACTGAGGGTTGATCATAGGCAGCCCTGTGGCATGTGGGGCATCTGCAGGAGGTGGGTGGCAGCAGTATGAAAACTTCTAAAAGAAGTGTAAGAGCTGGCCTGTGTCCAGGCCACCGGCAGACAAGGCAGGGCATGCCTACGAAGACGGACAATCAGGGCCCTACGGAGGCTCAGAATAGAGGACACCACACAGAGCAGATGGACACACGCTGCCTGGGAGCCTCTCTCTCTGCCCACCTAGATGAGAATACGGGGAACACAAGGGGGAGTCCCTTGAGTCCTCATGCTCCGCAGCCATTGCTTCTGTGGGGGGAGCACTCAGCTGTGCATTTCAAAAACAGAGCCACCAGCCCTTCTGAAACATGCAAAAACTTCCTGATGTGTCAGCCGCCACTAGTCTCATAGGCCTTAGTAAGACAGGCTCACTAAATAAGGCAGACGGTGCCTTATTTACACATGACCCCCCGAATTAAAATCACAGCCCATCTGTTGAGATGATCTATTCCTAGTTCACCTTGCGCATCCGACCTGACTAAAACGGCCTTGGTGCTTGGTATGCAGGTGGGACGAGGCGGGATCCTGGTGCTACGCATGCTCCGAAGCGCTTTGGCTCTCCTCTCTCTCTCCAGCAGCCCATCCTCAGTGCCCCCACCTCCTCCATGCTTCTCCAGGAAAGGGAGATCTGGTGAATTTCCACCAACCTGACACATTGGGATGCCCCATCCCTTTCCTTCCCCGTGGACTCCTACCCTTTGTTCAAGATTTTCTTCTTGCAAGTTTTTTCACCAATAAGGTGCAGGAATCCCTAATCATTTCCTTCTCAGGTGCCTGCTGCTCTGGAAATGACCCAGTTATGATGGCTTTTCTTTTGTTTTCTCTCTCCCTCCCTTCCTTCCTCTCCCTCCCTTACTTCCTCTACCTCCTTCCTTCTCTCCTTCCTTCTCCCCCTCCCGCTCTCTCTTCCTTTCTTTCCGCAGCACCTCTCCATGCAGCTTAGGCGCAGATTGGCCTCCAACTCATGACTCTCTGGCCTCTCCCGAGTGCTGGGATTACAGCTGTGAATGTCTGTCCAGCTCAGTACCTGTGGTTTTATTTATGGTTCCTCCTCCTTACCAAACTCTGAACTCTTCCTGGTTTTCTGGTACTAGAGAAGTCTGGGAAATGGTGCCTACGTGTGCAACCATCTCACCAAGGACTAGGTGGGCCTTCAGGCACCCTCAGATGCCAAGCTTCTGAGCTCTTATTTGAAGTGCTTGGCAGAAATGTTCAAAGTCACATTTCATGAGAGGCACCACGATTTCTGATTTGAAATACTTGGGGCTGCAGAGATGGCTCAGTAGTGAAGAGCACCGTTTGCTCTTGCAGCGGATCCAGGTTTGAGTCCCAGTACCCACACAGTGGCTCACAGCTATCTATAGCTAAGTCCTGGGAAATCTAACGCCCTCTCCTGGCCTTTGTGGGTAACACACACACCGTACACAGGCATACATGTAGGCAAAATTATATATATATATATATATATATATATATATATATATATATATATATATATATATATATACACACACACACACACACACACACACACACACACACACACACACACACACACACATATATATAATTTTTTTAAACTTACTGTTACAAACACTAAAAACACTAAGGCACATCAAGATGAAAATGAGTGAGGACCAAAAAGGCAGACATGCTACAACATGGCCATTCTGCAGTAAGACCTATCAGTGACTTCTGGTACAAAATAAGGAAGCAACAAAGAGCTTTGCTGTTTTCTAAAAAATGGTGGCTCAGTGAGCTGTCGTCACACAGAACGCTAGAAGATCAAAGAAAATGTATGGTCCCACTGCTAGACAAAACTCTGGGGTTTTCCAGGACAATCTATCTTCTAGAATTTGGATTCCAGAGGTGGGGGCAGGGAATAATGAGTCCAGACAAAACCAAAAGTACAATTTTGACCAAGCATCCTTGCCATTCTGTCACTGGGCTATGTGAGCATTTCTCAGACTCTTGGATTTGGAGACGCCTTAAGATTCATCTTGAGACTAAGGCCCTTCAATTTCAAAGGGCTGTGGATCAAAGCACATTTTAACAAGTACACACAGATGAGGGAAGCATCGAGCATGCTCGTTGGCTTCTGGAACACGAATGATGGTTTGGGCCTCTTTCAGGGTCAGGGGAATGTTCAACAGACTTCGTTTACTATATCAACAGCACGTGATGTCCAGAAAAATCTGTTGGAGCATATTGATTCAAGGTTAGACTGAGTTTAGCTGCATCAATGCAGACACCAGACTGTGAGCCTCTCACCAAAACAGCAGCCAGGGTCCCAATAGACAAAGAATTTGAGACCTCTATCTGACACGTGAAAATAATGGGAATTACTTGAAATGAGGTTTCAGGAATTTAGGCTTCAGATTCCTTCTGCCAACTTCTTCAAAGACTGTGTGAGTGAGGGGCCACTTGGTTGACAAACTAAGACACTGGAAAATTGACAGGGATTCTCTGTAAAGAGAGCAAAAGGAAACACTTCTAAGGGGCAAGCCAGTCAGTATGGATGTGAACGCTAGACTGGCAAAGGCCACTTTGCTTCTCACTCTGCTACCAACCAAAATAGCTGTGCAGCTGTGGGATTGCCCAGAGTCACCTTGCCACTCTGGGCCTTGGGCTTTCCAACTGTAAGTAGAAGATGCGTTCTTTGGTGTCAACAGGTGCTGACAGCAGAACGGTGATTAGGGCTCCCAAGGAGGAGAGCAGCAAGCCTGAGACAGCCCCAGTGCTGAGTGTATGGTCTTAATGAGAAACCAACCTTCCAGAATTCCACTTCTCTGAAAAGGGAGGTTTATAATGGCAGGGTATGGTGTGAAAATTGGATCGGTTTCTGTAAAGCACCAAACCAAAGCCTTCCAAACTTACACTGCGCAGAGCACTTTGCTTCACTTGTGGTTCAGCTGCGTGGCTTTCAGGACTTGTTTACATTTGCATGCCCTGACCCAAGAATAGCATCTTTTAAAATGATGCTCTGCCGGTTATGCTAGACATGGGGTTGCTGCCCAGTACTGATTTCCTGTTAAATAACTGATGTCTGGCAGTTATTCTTGCCTCTCTCACCTCCTTATCTTTTGTTTGTCTTTGCTTATGACCTCTTTATAAACGAACGGTAAGAAAGGTGGTATGAACTCATCGTCCCTCCCAGAGAACAGCTGTGCAGAGTAGAATTAAAAAAGGAACATCAGGGCTTTTATTTTTACAGACATGGACTCTGGAAGCACAGAGAGGGCAAGGAACTTGTCCACAGTCACACAGTAAGGTGATCGTCGCCTGACAGCAAGGCCAAGAGCAATGATCCATATGAGCTTTCAAGCCAAAAGTTCAAATCCTAAGAGAAAAGAGGTGTTTGTCACTTAGCCCACCAGCCAGTATATCCAATGTCAGGTGTCTGCCAGAGGCAGAAATGGCATGTGGTGATATTTTTCTGCCAACTTTCCCCCTGGGTGAATAAGCAGGTATTATCTTATTCTGATGAAACAAAGTTTAACCTTTTGTTTTCCTCTCCCAAGCTTGTCACAGAAATGAGATATAACATTTCTCCTTGTCATGAACATATGACCCCCAACAATTCCTGCACTAGCTGTTTTATTTTGCGAGGAATGGTTCAGGCTTGCCTAAAGCGATGCCTTTTTTTTTTTTTTTTCTCCATCTAACTAAAATTTTATTCTCCTGATTTCTAGTATATTGGCATTTATACGGCTTTAAAGTTCATTCACACAGCCAGAGAGGTAAAATTCATTTTCCCTTAAGTAATAACTATTCATCTTGGCCAAGGAGAGGGCTCAGCATTTAAATGTGCTTTTTGCCTGCTTGCTGTACAATCCAGGCCACAAGTTCCACCCAGAGAAGACATGTAAAAAGTGAGCAGGAGGGACATGCCTCATTCTGGAATCCTTACAGAGAGGTAGGAGGCGGAGGCAGGAGAATCAGCCAGAAGCCCCCAGATTTCCTAGCCTGGAGTGCACTGAGCAGGACAGTGGAAGAAACAAGAGACCCTGCCTCAATAAAGTGGAAAATATGAAGCCTGTAACCCACTCTTAGAAACTCAGTCTATAGAACTAAAGAGGCAAGTCTCCCTCACAGGAGAATCCTGGTATTTATGTGGCTACCCCATCCTCATGGGCAGAAGCACACGTCCACACTCCCCGGGGACTTCTTGTGTACTGAATTCCTTCTGAGGAGTCCAATATGGAAATCAGAGAGAAAGGAACAGCTTTGCCCGATACCACCTCAGCCAGGCGGTGCAGGTCAGCTCCAGGTTAGCACCAACAGTGATGAGAAGGATGTCAGGCCTGTGGTCTTCTTCCCCAAGCCCCTAATTCTAATCTAAGTATGAGAAAAATATCAGAAAATGCCAATAGCAGAGAATCTTACAAAGTGCCAACACCTTTCCAAATTGTCAGTATCATCAAAAACAAGAAAGGCCTTAGGTGACAGCCAAGAAGAACTTTTAGAGACAGAACAGCCAAGTGTAAGTACGGCATCCTGGATGCGGTCCTGCAGTAGACCGTGGACCCTGGGTATAAGCTCAGGACCTCCATTCATTGAGACATAGACATTGCTTAGCCCTGATGCAGCAATACGGGCTCATTCATAACTAATGTACCACTCCAATATAATCAGGGTGATTGATGCAGGTTACAGAAACGATTTTCTCAAGTTTTCTGTAAATCTAAAACTATTCATTTTAAGCCTCTATTGTTAAAAAAAAAAAAAAAAAACATTCTACAAATAATAGCACAAAATACATAAGAGAAACAACTTACCCTGGGAGTCCACAGTGAGACAATAGCTAGTCGAGATCCATCTACAGAGCTAGTGCAGACACCAGGGACCCGCTGGATAGGAGCCTTTGGTGGTCACACTCACAAAGCCACATTTATAAACACAGCGGAAGTGAAACTAACCACAGTAGGCTATTTTGCCCCAACCTTCTCCCCCAATATGCAGATATGCTAGTTTCTATTTTCTTTTAAACTTCAATCACACGTAAACTGGGCCTTGTGTACCCCTCCCGGCTATCTTCACACAATCAGGCAGGACTTGACCACCTTTAGTTTCCAAGCAGATTTCAGCATCCTGCCACACATAGCACATTTACTCTGAGAGTAATTGCTGGCCAGATGGATCTGGTGCAGGAGAAACAAAAGGCTGGTTCCCAAATACCCGGATGTGCATGAGGGAGATGGAGGGCACAGTCGATATAAACCAATTTGACACGAATTCAGTGTTAACTCCAAATACATTCCATCCAAAATAAAATATTATTGGATTTTGATTATAGGGGGGGCGGAAAGTAGAAAGCCAGGTTCAAAGAACTCCTTTGAGAAATTAAATTTTAGATCTTTATTTTTAATTGTATTTTTTTAAAGACAAGGTCTCTCATGACGTAGCCCAAATGGTCTTGAACTTACAAGAACCTTATCCTTAAAAACAAATGTTTTTATAGAGTGCTGCCCAGTAGAAAAGGGCAGAAAATAAAACCTCTTTCCCCCTGTTAAGGCTGCCTACTCTGTCGAACAGACTGAGTACAGAGGAGAGTGAAATCTTTTTAGCTCCAGCTGTGGGCTGTTACTTCTGAGTATCAATTTGATTATTGCCAGTACAGTGTTCAAGGAATCTGGGTGTGTTTTTAGCCCAAAATGGGGGTCAGAAAGCAACGAAATCAAAACACAGGCAGGAGTGAAGATACATTATTTATTATTTAGAGTATCTCAAAAACTGCTTTGAGATATGTCCTCCCTACATAAGCAAGATGCTGAAATATCAGTATGAATTTTGGAGACTTCTCCCCCCTTGGATTTGTTTTTCTTTTTTTTTTTTTATATTTTTGCCGGTATAAACTTCAAAACAGAGAAAAACCAGAGTGACTATCACAAGATCACCACTTACAATCATACAACACATGCTTAGCTTGCCCCCTCCTGGCGATTTTCATGTCTCAACAGCTAACTGTACTTAGAATGTGCCATTAAGTCACTTTAAAGTAGGCTGGGGAGCTTTTAAAGATACCTGGGCTCTTTATGCCAGTGCTTACCATCTGAAACTGGACGTAGACACTAATGTGAGGTTCCTTAGAAGTTTGGTCACTCGGCCAGACTGGGCTCAATGGACGCGTTGACGCCACAGAAAGCCAATTTGCATACAGCGCCATCACATCCTACCCCATCACTGCTCTGCACTCCAGCATGTTAACAGGGGAACCATCCAGGTGTCCATCAAAAGATAACCCGTCTTCTCTTCTGCATCCCACAAGTCTCTTCAATCAAAGAATTAAGCAGAACACTTGCTCCTCTTAATCCATCAAACTTTAACTCCTCTCCTCCCCCACCCCACCCCCCACTGGATATACGTGCAAATCCCTGCCATTTTGCATCATTCCCTGGTCCTCAGATTCTTAGCCAGCTATCGCCCCATTTATCTGCGCTTCCTTATGACAACCCTCCAAACTATCTGAACTCAACCAGCCCTCTCCTATGTCATCTGTTATAAACTGCTTTAGTTTTGCCTCCTGTTGCTGTAACCATACTCTAACCAAAAGCAACTACTGGAGGAAAGGGTTCGTTTGGCTTACACTTCTAGGTCATGGTCCAGCACGGAGGTAAGTCAGGGCAGGAGTTCAAGCAGGAAGTAAAGCAGAGGCTGTGAAGGAATGCTGTACACTGGCTTGCTCCCAGGCTCAAATTCAGCTATCCTTCTTATACAGCCCAGGCCCATCTGCCCAGCCATGGTACCATGCAAGGGAGCTGAGCCCGCCTCCATCAACTAGCAATCAAGAAGACGCCCCACAGGCCAATATGGTAGTGGTAACGCTTCAACTGAAGTTCCCCCCCCCCCAATAGTGTCAGGTTGATAATCAAGATTAGCTATCACATAGACCCACTTCACTCAAGCTGGGGCCCTTCGACTTCCTCCAAAACTGTTCTCATTAAGGTCACCCAGTGGCCCTCATCAGTTCTATTTTTTTTTTTTTTTTTTTTTTTTTTTTTTTTTTTTTTTTACTCAGCTGTCGTGCACGACCTCCTGGGTCTTCCACGCTCTCCTGGTTCTCCTCCCGCCTCTCCAGATGTGTCTGGCCAGTCTCCTTGCTAGTTACTAGCCTTGTCTCGGATCTGTTAATAATAGGGTCCCCTGAGGCTTCCTCTTCAGTCTCTTCTTTTGCACTGCTCCACAGCTTTACATTCCACCACACATTGAAAGCTCTCAACTGGGATCTCGAGCTATAGCATCTCTCAGGATTTGCCACTCAGCAGGCAGCTCAAATACAACAGATCCAAAGCCCCTCAAGACATCTCATGTCAGATAAGGACAGCTTTGTTACTCTCTTCCTTGATCCATAAGCTGGGATCTCTTGCTTGATATTGATATTGATATTCTCTCTCTCTCTCTCTCTCTCTCTCTCTCTCTCTCTCTCTCTCATGTGTTTTGGCTCTCGCTCTTTCCCTCCCTCCCTCCCTCCCTTCCTCCCTCCCTCCTTCCTTCCCTCCATTTTCCCACACTGAGTGAAAGACTTATTGAAATCATCAAAAAAAAAAAAAAAAAAAAAAAAACCATTTCAGGTTGTGAATAAGTTTTACCACTTCCATGCCTTTCCACCCTGACCTGAGGCACACTAACCTCTTGACTCACTTGGTGGTTCCCAAACTCTAATGATGTAGGCTGACTGTTGCTGCGTTGTGTTTTCTCTTGCTGAGAGAGAACACCATGGCCAACAGCAAGTTGGGTAGAAAAGGGTTTATTTGGCTTACAGTTCCACACTGAAGGAAGCCACAACAGAAGCTCAAACAGGGAGGGAAGCTCAAACAGAAGCTGGAGGCAGGAGCAGATGCAGGAGCCATGGAGGGGTGCTGCTTACTGACTTTCTTCCCCTGGCTTGCTCAACCCACTCTCTCATAGAACCCAGAAGGCGAGGAATGGCAGCTCCCACATGGGCTGGGCCCTTCCTTGTCAATTACTAGGTAAGAAAATGCCCTACAGCCAGACCTTATGGCGGCATTTTCTCAATTGTCGTTCCCTTCTTTCAGATAACTCTAGTCTGTGTGTCAAGTGGGCAGAAGATGAACCACTATAGAGTCATAGAGAATTTCTCTTTTATACATGTTAGTTTTGAGATACACATTAGCTGTCAAAATCTAACAAGATGTCCAATAGGGAAGAGAGGCTGGGTTTAGATTATAAATCTGAGAGCAGAAAGGTGATATTTAAAACCTTGGAACTCTGAGAAATCACTAGAGACTGGATCAAATGACTAATGTGGAAGACCAGTATCTTGAAGTGGGACAGAGGTATCCACAGGAGACTGAAAAAAATAATAACAGAAAATTCTAGAATGAGGACCTATATCCTAAAGTACTTCCGGGGAAGCTAACCTATTTTGTTGAGAGGCCAGTATTAAGATAGTTTGGTACACTGAAAATTTTCAGTCTTGACCAGGACAGTTTCAGTGTAGTGGTGGTACCCAAAACAGCTACCTCCTCTCTGGTGGGACGTGAGGAACTGGAACCTCGACATCTTCCAGCCTTTATTAATGCCAAGAATTCTTAATCTCTGCTCCGTGGGCCAAGGGGACCATGGAAGGGTTTCAACAAAACGTTATTCCAAATCCTACCTCCAGATGTTACAAAATTCCAGTGTCTTCATTACTGTTATCGAGAAAAATCTGTGATTCGGGGACCTACAGGCTGCAAAGCCTGCGAGATCAAGGTGATACTTGCTTCTTGTTTAGTGTCTTTCAGGAAAATCAGAGCTTAGCTTTCACCACCCTGAAGGTCTAATGCTCACGGTGTGCAGGATTTCTATCCGGTCTCCCCCACGTGTGGTGTACCTGGCTCCACGCAAGGACCACATTCTCGAAAGAGGCACTAAACACAAGACAAGGGCCCGGGATCTGCGTTCAGTTTGTGTCTATTTTTCTCCTTTACTTTGGCTAAAGGTACAAAGATAAATCATTGTCCTAAAACTGCAGTTACCTTGATTCCAGAGGAAACAAAGCTTCAAAGGGCAGACTCCTGCTATATGAAGGACCATTATTAGTCAGGGCCGCTCCCGGGAGCATTAAGTAGGAGCCAGAAGGATGTCCTGAAGAGATGACAGCAGTAAAGACTTTGACCACTTCAAGAACCAGAACCGAGACAATGATCAACCAGAGCACACCGTAACCACCCGGGGCTGTTTAAATAAACACATCTCTTGCCTCCTGCCCTCAATCCTTCCACAATCTTTAAAAAGTAACTCTTATGTCAATACGCCAAAGACAGACTTGGGTGTGGGTGTCGGAGATGGGGCAGGTGTAAGTGGGGGAAACCACTGGTCTCCTTTATCGGTTCCCAGCCTCTATGTGGAAGTAGGCAAGCCTAGGCTTTGCTTTAAGACCTCTGATTACATTTCACTTTCGTCACAGCTTCACCAGGCAGCTTCTTTAGATTAACTGTCCCATTGCTCCTAGTCAGGTCCAGCTTTCTGGTCCCCAAGAACTCTGCATCCTCCCACACAATCAGGACTCACACTTCCACCCAGTCTGGGAGAGCTGGGAGCCAACACCTGGACTGGGCGGGGCTCCTCGCTCCGCCTTTTTGGGAAGAGCTTTACGGTACAGTCGCTGCGCTTTCGCGACAGTCCCCGGATCGCTTCACGGCTGCTAACTTTCTTCGTGGTCGGAACCACAATAAGGTGGTGGCATCCTGTTACGGCGACAAAAAGATGAAGCAAAAGAGGAAAGGTGCAAGAAAAGGGGGACGAGGGGGCAAGGGAGGCGGTGGATGCCCCGCGATCACGGATAGAACTCTACTTATTCCATGGGAATCTGCTGCCTGGTCCGGGCCCCTTGCAGCCTGGGGTCGGCAGGCCTCCCTTTGTCTGTGGGCTTTGTAAAACAGTCTGCCTTTCTCTCTTGCCTCTTTGGAAATGACTACTTGGCGTCTTTTGTGTAGATGGGCAAACGGTACCGTTATTCCAAGAGAGATCTCAGGAGTTAAGGTGGTGCGTGGATTTAAGGTGGCGAGTTGCAGTTTAATTTGTGGCGATTTATTGGACGTGGTTTTTTTGAGTTGTTCTTACATCTTAAAGTAGGAATTGTCCGTGCAGTTTGTGCAACAGCTATGTGAACTTACTCCTACTTATTTTACCTCCAGGGTAGCCTGGAGCAGTTCTGTGCAGGCTTTTCAACAGAGTGAAGTCATTAAAAATAAATTGTTTTTAAAGCTGTACACGGTGGCGCATGGCTGTTATCCCAGTACTTGGGGAGGCAGAGGCAGGCGGATCTTTGTGAGTTCGAGGCTAGCCTGGTCTACAAAGTGAGTCCAGGGCAGCTAAGGCTACGCAGAGAAACCCTGTCTTGAAAATCTTAAAAAAAAAAAAAAAAAAATATATATATATATATATATATATATATATATATATATATATATATAATATGACTTCATTTAAAGGGAAAGAAGCTGGGCTGACAAAAAATATATATATAGAAAAAAATATATATATATACATTCTATTTTTATCTCTGTACTGCCCTTGAGCAGTTGGTCTATTAATGCTGTTGGTATTGAGCCTTTGCCGGACATTTTGAAGTGGTGTCGTCATTACCTCTTTGAAGAAGCCGAGGTTTGGTTAACTCCTCCAGCTAAGTTTATACTTAGTGTACGGAGCTGTCTGGTCATGGTGCGCCCGTGGTGCTTGAAGCATCAAATGAAAACTAAACGTGGTGTTGGTTGGTCACTGCTTCTTGTCATTCTGGAATTTACCTTCCAAACAACATGCTCCACATTGTTGTCCCATCAAATACAATGTGCATTAGATTAATTTGATCTTACCTTAGGGTAACTTGTTCCTTCTTAAGCTGGTAACTAGCAACTCCAGCAATCCTCCTGTGCCATGTCCTCTGCACCCCGTTTTTACAGTCATGAATGTGGCTCTGCCTAGCTTTTAATATGGATGCTGAGGTTCAAACTTGGATCTTCATGTTTGTAGATTTTTATAATGTACATTTTGAAAACCTTTTGTTTAGCATCCAAACTGATTGTATCATTGTAACTTTTTTTAACTGATGCATTCTTTATGTTGATAATCTCCCTTTCTTTAAAAAATACTTTGTTTCTTTTTTTTTTTTTTTCTTTTCAGTTACAGAGTTGAGTATGTATAATTCTTTACTGTTACCTTTAATGCCTTTGTGTAGTGGCCAATGTACTACTATCTGTTTACTGAACCCTGTTCAGGCAGCCTCTGTTCAAGTTACACAAACCTTTCACCAAAATAGGTATCTCTTATGCCTGGTAATGTTTCATCTTGCTTGTCTCCTGGTTCAAACACTGCCCTTTCTTTCACAAAATGCTTACTGTATTTCCTCCATGAAGCCTTCCTTGGTATAGACCACCCAGGCAGTATTCCAAATCTTTATTTTTTTGGTCAGCCCAGCTTCTTACCCTTTAAATGAAGTCTTATGCAGTGGATGAAAGCAGAGTTACTGTTTTAACACACTCGCACCCAGGCAGACAGATAGGGTATATGAATATGCACTTTGACAGGGTGCTATCTCATCTGTGCTCACCCCATACCCCAAGTCCATCTCTGCCTGTTATATGGCCTTTGAGGCACCTTTGTAGAATTGAGAAGTGCTGGGAAAGCATTTAGTCTTTGACTGTACCTGGGCTTTTCTCTTGTTTTGTATGGATTAGCTTTGCCTCATTAAGTCAATATAAGTACACAGTGCACCATATGTGCTGAGATTTAACCCTGCTATTTGCAACGTCTTAACTTGCTTTGACTCATCTTTACATTTATAAATAGGATGACAAGACCAACCTTGCAATGTTATTGAGAGTTTCAAATGGGACTAAATGAAAGGTCTCCGTAACTTGTACAGCTTCCTTATGCACATTTCTATGGTGACTTCTTTTTTCATACTGGCAGGCAGGAGACATGTTTGTTGCCACCACCCAAGTCGACACACCACACCACTGTCAGCTGGTCAAAGATGGGCCCCGGGGCCCTTGACAAAAAGAGCAGAGATTTTTCCAGGCTTGGATTGGTGCTCGTGCTTGGATGAGTCATTTGTGATTGACATTAGGATGATATGACAATGACGTCAACATCTCCTGCATCTGTGGATGAAAGGGGAGCTGCCAATACAGGGTCATGCAGGTCAACAGACTGTGTCTTTGAATTGCAGCTAGATCCTCAGATAGGCCAGGCAAGGGAGTACATTCTATAATTTCAGCACTCAAGAGGCTGAGGCAGAAACCAGCTCCTGTCCCTCTACACTTAAAACTGCATGCATGTGTGTATGTGACGTGTACACACATACAAATAAATAAATGTAAGACAAACAAACAAAAAACAAACTAATGAGGTTTTTCCATCCTCGAATCATATCTTTGCAGGAGATCTCAGCACTGCTGAGCTGATGATGCTGACCATAGGAGATGTCATCAAGCAGATGATTGAAGCTCACGAACAGGGCAAAGACCTCGATCTAAATAAGTAAGTGGATCTATAAAAAGGTGATCTTGTAATCTTGTTCTTGAGTAAGGGTCTGTCTGCCTGTCTGTCTGTCTGTCTGTCTATCTATATCTATCTATCTATCTGATACATGGTCTGACTTCGTCTCTCAAGCTGCCCTCAAACTCAAGACATTCCTCTTCCCGAAGCCTCCCAAGTACTGGAATCACTGGCATGCCCTGCTGTGCCTACCAGTAGAGCTGTGCTAGGAACTGATGTAAAGCTACCTGTTTTCTGTGTAGCGGTTAAGAATTGCAGTTTCCTGTCACGTACTTCACGATGCTAAAATTGTGTCAGAGCCTCTAAATCTAATTGCCCCCAGCCATAATTGGCATTTCGGCATCATGAGCACTGTTATGAGTTTACTGCAGGGAACAGACGAATTATTCAGTTTCTCAAAGGGTTAATTCGTCTGTTACCACTGCTGTGATGCAGCACTATGACCAAAGCAACTTGGGGAGAAAAGGGTTTATTTCAGGGTTATTTACACTTCCAGGTGATAGTCCATTGCTGAGGGAATTTTAAAGCAAGAACTCAAACAGGGCAGGAACCTGGAGGCAGGAGCTGATCCATAGGCTACAGAAGAGTGTTTTTTTACTGTCTTGCTACATGTGGTTTGCTCAGCCTGATTTCTTAAATACTCCAGGACCACCAGCCCCGGGGTGGCATCACCTACAATGGTCTGAGCCCTCCCACATCAGTCACTAATTACAAAAATGTCCTATAGGTTTGCCTACAGCCCGTCTTATGGGCTCTATTGAGCCCTCCTCTGTTCCACTAATTATAGCTTGCGTAAAATTGACATAAAACTAGCCAGCACAACCGACTTCTTGTCAGCCTGACACAAACACAACCCTTTTCAATTAGAGTCTTTTCTTTCTTATTTATCCACCAGGATGGCACATTTATATTAATATCATATAAAGCATAAATAATTTTAAAGTCCTACACTTCAAACAGATTAAAAATTCAGTCTCTTTAAAATATCTAGTCTCTTTAAAAATCCAAAATCCCTTTTTAAAAGTTCAAAGTCTCTCAACTGCGGGCTCCTGTAAAAAAATCAAAATTGAGTTAAATATTTTCTTATTTCGAGAGGGAAGAACCAGGGCACAGTCACCAAATTTCTACAGTTTAAATAATTCAATGGCTAATACCTAGGATTCTCTCACTGTCTTCTGGGCTCCCCCAAGGAGCTTGGGCCACTTTTCTGGCTCTGCCCTCTCCAGCACACACATCTTGTCTTCTAGGCTCCTACTGGCCCCACTCCACAGCTGCTGCTGTTCTTGTGGTCACCCACGGTACTGGCTCCTCCACAGGGTAGGGGTGTTCTACTCCTGCTAGGTTGCACTTTCACCAATAGCCTCTCCTGGGCTCTCATCAACGTGCCATGCCTCAGCTTCTTCTAAGGATCACCCCTTCAATCCTGGGGCTTCCCTCCAGGAGCACCCTCACCAATGGCCTCTCCTAGCCTCTCACCGTGCCAAGCCTGTGCCTTCCATGACTCCTTCATGGCTTTAAAACCAGTATGCCTTGGGAGACAGATGACTAGGTTTGGCTGCCAGCACAAGGTACAACCTTGACCACCTCTGAACACAGTTGTCACACGATAACTCTGAGGAAGATTTCACCTCAGTGATGCCAGCCTCTTCGTAATCACATCCGGTTCTTGGTTCCAGCTGACCAGGTACCAAAGATTCTTCACACAAAAGGTCCCTCTGAAAGTTCATAGGCCAGGACTCCATTGCCTGCATTTCTTTCAACAGTCTTATCTTTTAAGCTCCTATAGACCGTGTCATTGGTTCAATGACTTCTCTTGGCCAAAGTTCAAAAGCCCTTTCACAATCCTCCCCAGAATACCTTGGTCAGGTCTGTCACAGCAGTTCTCCACTATCCTGTGTCAGTTTTCCTGAGCTTGAGTTACTGTTGCTATGATGAAACACCATGACCAAAAGCAGCTTATGCAGGAAAGAGTTTGTTTCCTCTTACAACTCTCAAATCACACTCCATCACTGAGGGACGTCAGGGCAGGAACTTAGAGCAGGAAGCAGGGCTGATGCAGAGACTGTGGAGGGGTGCTGTTTACTAGCTTGCTTCCCATGGTTCACTCAGCCTGCTTGCTTATAGAGCCCAGGGCCACCAGCCCGGGGTGGCCCCACTTATAATGGCCTATGTTCTCGCTCATCAGTCACTAATTAAGACACCGCTCTACAGGCTGGCCTACAGCCCCATCTTATAGAGGCATTTTCTCAACTGGGGTTTCCTACTCTCAGATGACTGTAGCCTGTGTCAAATTGACATAAAATCTCAAGGGGCCGACAAGGTGATCTAGTAGGTAAAAGTGTAGTGGATGGAGAAAGCCAGTTCCCAAAACCTGTCCTTAGACCTCTACACTGCCACACTGGCACATGCTCATAGGCAAGTGCACATGTGTTTAAACAAAACCTACAATCTGTCACCTTCCACTGACAGATGAGTGATCCGAAAGTAGGCAGATAAGAAAGTCGTCCATTCATTGGTAGAATGGGGGTTTGGGATCTCCAAAGTCCATTTCTTCTTTGCTCCATCATTTCATACCCCACTTCTTTCCTCCTGTCTCCTTGGAAGCACCTCTCTGCCAGCAGCGCTCTCTCTAGTGTCTAATCCAATCCTAGCCATCTCGGCTGTGGAACCTCTTCTACACATTCATGCTCGCCTTTGATCTTTGTTACTCGCTCAGATGAGTGGTCTGTCATCTCTGCCTCTTATCTCCTAACTGCATTTGCTGTATATATTCAGAGAGAAAGGATTCTCCACTGTTGTCATGTAGTCACCATGTTCCTGACCTTGTAGACCCGGTTCTGTTTCTCTGGATGCCTGTACCTGACCCTTTCATTGAGATTGTGCTTAAACAAATGCGGAAAGCATTTGCAAAAGGAGTAAGTGAGTCAGCAATTATCCTTTTAACTACGAAAGCAGTGTTTTCTATTGCTTTTCCAACAATGTCTTACAGCGACATCCCTGTGTCTGTACTGCTTTCCTAAGGCCTGAGTGCTTTTCTCCCTAGCACATGTTAAAATCCTTCCTACATTCTGCAAGCATCCCGTGTGTGTGTGTGTGTGTGTGTGTGTGTGTGTGTGTGTGTGTGTGTGTGTGTGTCTGTCTGTCTGTCTGTCTGTCTGTCTGTCTGGGATGGGAGGGCTTACCCACAACACATCACATGAAAGGACTGTGGCTCATACCTAACATTACTACATATGTAGGCTGCGCATGCCAGTTATTCAGTTAACATCTGTTGAGAACGATGTGAGCAACCCACAGATTTCTCTGCGTGGGCTAATTAGAAGACGTTCTGACCAGAACGATTTGGCTAGAGGGCACAGAGAAAGGGAGAGCTGTTCACATCATAGAGAAATTAAAGGAATAAAGTGGACATGGTGACACACCTGGAGCCTCACCACTCAGGGGTAGAGACAGGAGGATTTTGAGTCCAAAAACAACCTGTGTACAGCAAGTCAGAAGTGGGGGAGGGCTTTAGGAATTAAAGTCATTACTCGTGTGAAGGATACTCTTGGCTACAGATAGAGTTACAGTCAGGAAATTACATGAGTTTTGTTTTGTAATAGTTAAGGTAGACTCTAGGATTTGTATTCTGGGTTTTGGTTTGTTGTTGCTTTTGTATAGAATATTTTTTCGAAGAAAGTAGTTCTTGATCAGGTGATTTCTTCCCAGGAAACAGGTAGCAATGTCTAGACAGAACACGTAGTCCCAAATGTCAATATGAGGCCAAGAAGAGGTAAGAGTCAGAGTAGGTCTTTTTTTTTTTTTCTTTTTTTTTTTTCTTTTTGGTTTTTTGAGACAGGGTTTCTCTGTGTAGCCTTGGCTGTCTTAGACTCACTTTGTAGACCAGGCTGGCCTTGAACTCACAGAGATCTGCCTGCCTCTGCGTCCCCAAGTGCTGAGATTACAGGTGTGTGCCACTGCCCCCTGCTCAAAATAGTTCTTTAGGATGGAAGCTGGGGTGCAGTTTGGAACGAGCCCTCCACTGTGTCACCATTCCTGTCCCCATCTGTAGTCCTGGTTAACGTCCTGGTGTTTGCTTACTGACAGATGTCACCCTTTATTTCCTTACTGTTCATAGATTGTCACGCACTCTTGCCGCCTGGTGCAGGAGTAGAGGATTGGCTGGTGTTAGTGATATGGAGTACACGTTATCTTTTCATAGCTTTGGCCTGAAATGCTGCGATGGTGCTAATGTTCAATGCTTCGCTTTCAGGGTGAAAACCAGGACAGCTGCCAAGTATGGCCTTTCGTCCCAGCCCCGCCTGGTGGACATCATTGCTGCGGTCCCCTCTCACTATCGGAAGGTCTTGGTTCCCAAGTTAAAGGCAAAACCCATCAGGACTGCCAGTGGGGTGAGTGAGTGAGCTGGTGCAGTAGTGATGCAGATAGTACGGCAGGGGTTGGAGCTGGATTTAGCCTCCTAAAGTCTCTCGTGTCCTGTGCTTGAATGAAGAAGGTGCACTGGATGCTGAGAGGGCAAAGGGACAGCGAGTGTCCTTAAAGACTGAGCCGTGGTCACTTACACTGTGGTAAATGTTGTTGGCCTTCCTACGCTGAATGCTTCCAGTTGGTACTCCTGAAAGGTAGCAGTGCAGGGTAGTTTCATATTGACGATTGTGGAGCTGACCTCCCAACAGGGACACTGTGGGTGCCCAGAGACAGGGATCACCTCAGCAAAAGAAAGAAGTGAAGCCCCAGCAGAATGCATGGCCAGTTCCTGACCTGAGTAGGCTTATATGATCAGCGAGGGTCAGCCATAGAGGGTGCTGGGAGCAAGGAAGGAATGGGAAGAGGGCACAGAGGGAGGAGAGGCACGAAGGACAGGGCATGGGCATGGGAGGGCAGTGGGCTGGCAGGAACTGAGGGTTCATTTGGCCCATGGTTTTTTTTATGAGACAGCCCCACTGTATGGGCTGTGTGGCCTTGAACTCGCGCTGTATCAGCTTTCTGCATACTGAGTTCATTTGAGAAAACTAGGGACTTTGGTTACGATTGGCTTGTAAACAGTCACATGCAACTGGCAAAGAAACCACTTCAGGCGCCTGTGCAGGGTGACAATGTGTGCTGGGTAGATTTCAGAAAGTTATTCTAGACATGGCATGCAAGTAGTTTAAAAGCATAAGACCATTTTGGGCGCTCTGGTTCTGATCTCTGGGAAGCGAAGGCTGAGTGCGAGTGGCCCGGGAAAATGGGCAGGGCCAGGGTGCCAGCGTTGAAGTCCATACGTGTTTGCTCTGCTGTCTGGATCAGATGTGGTTTTTCTAGTGCTTGTCTGGGCTACTTTCATGGCCCTATTTCCTGGATTCTGATACTTGGGGACAATTGAATTTCACAGTTTATACATACAGTGTGCTGCCAACTAACATGGACTTACACCACATACAAAAACTTAAAAAACAAAAACTGAAATGCAGGATTTTTTTTTTTAAAGATTTATTTTTTATTATATATAGTGCTCTGTCTGCATGTACACCTGCAGGCCAGAAGACAGCATCAGATCTCATTATAGATGCTTGGGAGCCACCTTGTGGTTGCTGGAAATTGAACTCAGGACCTTTGGAAGAGCAGGCAGTGCTCCTATCCTCTGAGCTATGTCTCCAGCCCCGAAATGCAAGAATTTTTGCATGTATAACCTGCTGCCATCTAGTACCACCTGCTGTTTCAATGATGACACAGTTTAGAATCACTGCTCACCGGGTTGCCATGGCTCCTCAGACCATGCCTATCCTGTCTTTCCTTGATTTCTTTACCTCTACATTGAAGAGTGTCAGCTGGTCATATCCTAGCATGTTTTTCCCTTTGGTTTAACAAATGTTTCTGCACAAGTGGAGCCAGGTCATGCCTCTGATGATCGAGAGAGAGAGAGAGAGAGAGAGAGAGAGAGAGAGAGAGAGAGAGAGAGAGAGTGTGTGTGTGTGTCTGTGTGTCTGTGTGTGTGTGTGTGTGTTTTTCCATAAACACATTTTCATCTGTTTGGGTGTCTCGATCTGTGGACATCTGTATTGGAGAGCCGTTCCTCCACTTTCTTCAGCCCTGGGCTTCGTCTGCTTCTCTGTGTCCACCTGTACAGCTTCCTCTCTCTCTGTCCATAAGAAATCCAGCTGATGTCAGCCTTGGTGTGGCTCTGCCTGCTCACCTGCCCCCTGTGTTAGTACCTTTATAGGCTTAATGTCTCTGCTACCAGCCCTTTTCTCAAGCAAGCACGTTCCCACCCAGAAAGACTCTGTCAGGCACTCTGAAATTTTGCACATAAACTCTCAGTCTGGTTGCTGACATCCTGCTTCTCGCTGTAGATGTTGAAATCTAAGGCATCTGTGGAATTTGAATAATAACAATTAGGATTATTTATAATATTATATAAAGTGATTTTTGTACGCTATTTTAGCAAAATAATCAGCGAGAGTAAGAATTATAATGACCTTAAAAATCAGTTCCCAGGGCCGGTCTTGTAGCTCAGTGGTACAGTGCTCAAGCCCCTGGGTGCAATGTCCAGCACCACCAATTAGTAATAATAGTTCCTTATTTCATATTTACTGTAATATAATGCTCATAGCAATGCACATAAACATTTTAACTATTATCAGTGTAAAAGCACACAGCTTTAGCGTACAGCACTGTCAGTATCTTGAGAGAGATGCTCAGGCTTCTTTTCAGGTCCCATCCATCAATCTTCCCCTTTTTATTCCCGTGAAGACCTTTATGTGCCGCTCAGATTGCCTTCCTCTTCTTCACTCTTAGGAGTGACCACTCTGTAGAAGTTTTGTTAGTTTTTCAATGGTAGCTTTTTGAAATTGATCTTTCTTTTTTAGATTGCTGTTGTGGCTGTGATGTGCAAACCCCACAGATGTCCACACATCAGTTTTACAGGGAATATATGCGTGTAAGTATGATTTTGATCAGTTGGTAAATTCCCTGATGCCTTGGTTAGTACATGTTGATGGTAGTTAAAACTTTGAACAGACTCGTAGGTCAGCCTCTAAACCAGCAGCTTGGGTAAGGCATGTCAGCTTTGAAAGTGGAACAGACAGTACTGTGGTGCGAAATACTCGTGGGTTATGAACTTGGGACAGTGGACACTGGTTACCTGGGTAAATTAAACATAGAAATGTAAACTGCCACAATTCCAGCATTAAATTAAAAATGAATTTGCACCAGAAAAATATCAAAAGTTTAAAAGTTATTCTTATAATTAGCTTTTAAATTTCTCTAATTGAGGACTCATGGATGCAAATGTGTGACAGGGGTGGGGGGATTTAATGGGAGGGAAATTTTCCTAAGTAAAGAAAGTATAAGCTTAGGAAAGCACAGACTCATCCGGACTGGAGAGCTGGGCTCCCATAGCAAGCCTGTAAAGCGCTGTGACTGCTGCGTTCTGGACATGAGTGTTGTCACTTCCTTCCTTCCTTGTCCGTCTACTGTTTTGAGTTGGTGGCGAGGCCACTTTGATTGCGGGGTTTTCTGTTGAACTGAGCTCTTCATCTGCCCTCCCTGTTCTGTCGTTGTGTCCAGATACTGCCCAGGAGGACCCGACTCAGATTTTGAGTACTCAACCCAGTCTTACACGGGCTATGAGGTAAAGCCGTCAACTTGGTCCTGACAGAGTGCTGTGATCCAGAGTGTGGTATAAGTACCAACATTGTTATAAGTGTGGCCTTCTTTTCCTGCGTAGAAAAGCTTTTTGCCAAATATTCGCACTGTCTTCAGTGCTGTCAAGTCACCAGGGAGATGCTGACATTTCCTAACCGTTATTTCTAACTGCTGTCCCAAGTGCTTTGCCACTACAAACCTTGCAGCAGTGTTGGGAGGCAGCTACTCTGGGTATCTCAGTTTTATGGCAAGGGATTTGGAGCATGAGGCTTTAAGGGCCAACGGGAAGACACAGTTAGCTGTTCTGACCCATATTTTCCATGGTCCAAATTTTTTCCTTTTTTACATATTAAGTAATGTGTCAAAATACTGTTTTACACTTTGCCACACATTTATTTATATATATGTATGTATGTATGTGTGTGTGTGTGTGTTTTTCCCCCAGACATGACGCACTGTAACTCACATTGGCTGCAACTTTTTGATAGTCTTCCCGTCTCAACCTCCCAAGCCCTAGAATTGTGGCTTTTTAGGTCTGACCGCTAGGATTGGATAATTATCAGAGAGCTCGTCTCTGGAGAAACAGGCTCTCTGCTCAGCACCACTGACGGCCCTGTAGCTCATTCTCCAGGGGTGGGGCCTTCAGGAACTCCCTGCTCTATGTCGGCATGTCAGCTACTATTGTCCTTGTGCAGGTCTTGTTTAGACAGCCATTTGTTGGGATCCCTGTCGTGTCTAGAACACACTGTCTGGTCCCTGAACCTCGGGTGTAGAGGCTGTGCTGGAGATGGATTAGTTGGACATTGCACCGTCACATGCTCTGTGTCTGACCAGCTGTGGATCTCTGTAATAGTCTCCAGCTGCTGGGGAAAACAGTCATTAAAGAACCTTTTATGCTGAGAAACTGCTTGGGTTGGTGTAGAGTGTCTAATCCACTGGGTGACAGTGCATGGTACCCAGACCATTTACTGAGCCATTAGAAACAGTGTTAATTAAGGGCCTTGGGCAAAGATCACCTTGCTACGTGACTCTCTTGCGTAGGTGTGCCCATCTGTGTGTGTGCACCTACACTTGGATGCTGTCACATTTCCACAGGTGAATGTGACCCAGGAAGAGGCCCTGCTGTTGAGGTACCCTGTGGGAGGGGGACTAGCCAGGTGCTCTGAGCCTTGCTAAGACTGAGAAGAAAGGTAGGACATAAGGTATGGTTTTAGTGTTCAAAACCCTAGGATATTTAATTTTAGTACACCCCTTCATTGTTTCCTATTCTTTTTCCCCCCTTTTCTGGTATGGCTATAACACGATTATTTTTTCCTTATTTATATAGCCAACTTCCATGCGAGCGATCCGTGCTAGATACGATCCGTATCTGCAGACGAGACACCGCATAGAGCAGGTAAAGAGGCTTCTTAAATTGGTTTTTGTGCTTCAAAGCTGGTGCCATTGCTTGATTGGGAGTCATTGTGAGGTAAGACAGAAAGAGCTTGGCTTTATGCTCATCTGAAGAAAGCGCTATGTGTGGTCAGACTTACACTGCTTAGGAACTGCTGCCCTCCTTTCAGTTTGAAGGAAGTCACTTATAAAAGTGTGTAAAAGTTGTTTAACCATCAGCAAGGGGTTGAACTTTAGCTTCTAGAGCCAGATCAGGAAGTATTTCAGCAGGCTTTCCCACTGAGAGCGGGGAATTTACAGAGAAGTGGTGTGAGCAGTCCATTGGAGCTGGTGGGCTTGTTCTGTATCATGACTGTGATGGTGCATAACTCCATCAAAGCCCCCAGTTGTGCCTTAAAGGGGATGAATTTTATTGCA
Source organism: Acomys russatus (assembly GCF_903995435.1). Taxonomy (NCBI): domain Eukaryota; kingdom Metazoa; phylum Chordata; class Mammalia; order Rodentia; family Muridae; genus Acomys; species Acomys russatus. Next base: position 8,473,308 of record NC_067154.1, on the reverse strand, counting down.
TATAAATTATACATTAACGTAGCTGGTTAAACTCTAGTACTGTGCTGGTAGCCTTGAACTTCCTGAGGTAGCTAAACATACTTTGTAAGTGTTAAAATGTAAGCACTGTCGTAGTTGTTACAATCATTAGCGTGGAGAGACAAATGAAGCCCTAAAATAGAAAGGAGTGTGTAACACAAGTTGCTTCTGGGTTTGTGTGACTGTTGATTATTGAACATGACCCAGTTCTAATGTTCCAAGCAGGTGTAGGGCATGAGTGTCAGCATTGTCAGTGTTGGTCAGCGGCCCATACCTGGGGAGCCCACAGAGCTTGGGAAACTATGTTCTGAAGGGATTTTGACTTCATCTTTGATTTTAGGCATGATTTTTGCCAATCATGTCTAATTTTATTAATACTTGAAACAGCGAGAATTACAAATGCTCTGATGTTTATTATATATTTAAGATTAAAAATGAAAAGTATACACATATATAATAGATACCTTTTATATATACATAGATATTCAGTGTATCTCCTTATTGCTAGTAAAGAACATTCTTCTCAAAGGTAACATTTAATAAGATTTTATCTTTCAGTGAAAAGGTGATATCATTATTGAAAATTAAATAACAGCAGATTCCAATCCCATACATATTCAAAGATGGAATATTGGCATGTAAGAATGTTTCCCACATGCACTTGGTTCAGTTGGAATGAGGCAGATTATAACAAATGAGGGAAGTCAGCTCTTATTATCTGTATACTTATCCAGTCTAATTCACAGAGTCTCTAGAGGAACAGCCTGTGCAACACTTCTGTGGATGGTGTAATTGTGGTCTTCAAAACACAAAGTGAGGCATGATCTTTGACTCACTTCAGATGTGTATTAGTTGGGTTTCTCTAGAGGAACAAAACTTAGAGCATGAACCTCTCTCTATATATAGAAAGGAGATTTATTAGAATGGCTTTCAGGCTGTGGTCCAGCTAATCCAACAATTGCTGCCTAGCAATGGAAGGTCCAGGGTCCAGGGTTCCGTGTGGGCTGAAGTCCTGAAGATGTGGGCTCTAATGCCAGGGGAGGAATGGACGTGGCAGTGAAGGGCAGAGCGAGCAGGGAACAAGCGCCTCTCCCTTCCATGTCCTTTACATAGGCTGCCAGCGGAAGGCGTGGCCCAGAGTAAAGATCCAGATTACTTCATTTACTTCAGATGATTTAATTGAGAAAACAATCCATCCCTTACAGGTGTGCCCAAGCATTTGCATTTTAGTTAATTCTAGATGTCATCAAGTTGACAACCAAGAACAGCCATCACAGGATGGAAACCTAGTTCAAGAGGAGTGAAGTGTTGTATTTACTAAACATTTACTAAACATTTTTAGAGATCCTAGGTTTAGACAGTCACATAGAATAATGGTTCTTCTCTAACTGTAAGTGCAGTACAGTCACGGGGGAACTTAGTGACACGGAGACGCTACCTCAGCACGTGGGGATGGAGATGAGCATGGAGTCCTAGCAGGGGGGGTTGTAGATTCTTCAGGACATACACATGCTCAGTTAGGTGCACAGACACACAGTAGCCGTAGTCACTATTTGCTACTTGCAGAAACAATTATTTTTAAAAGGTTCTATATAGACATTTATTATGTAGTTTATTCTAGTCCATTTGATGCTGGCTTCTTTATGCTTCTTACCATACAGCAAGAAATTTTCCAATTTGTTTTTAAAATTTAGAATCCTGGCTATTGTAGTTGTCACAGTGGACAATTGGGCCATTCTGCCCTGTGGTAGAAGAGATGGGATATTTCATTTTGAGTCAGTCAGTTATGTACTTTGGTTTTCCAGAAGCAGCTTGAGGACCTTTGCCCACAATAAGCCTTAAATTGCATCTTGAAGTCTCACTCAAATCTAGTATTTATCCCTGTGCATAAAGTACAGGTTATGTTTCAATCACAATTGTGTCTTTTTACTATGAAGTCTAACAAATGATATGATCGATAAATACTTGCAGTATCTGATACAACATTATGCTGATTTTTTAAATTTATTATACTCTATATTATCTGTTATATATGTCTTAAATTCTTCCTGTTTTTAAATTCCTACTTAACTGTCAGAATTGAAGTCTGGCTTCTGGTTTAGTCTTAACTTTCATTCCCCCATTCTATTTGAGCAAGAATTATTTTTCTCTCAGGCATTTCTCTTTTTTAAGCATGGAATTATCAAAATGTATTTTATTGCTTCTCATTTGTAAACTGCTCGTGAGACTACGGAGTGAAATGGGCTCTGCAGCACTAGAGTAATGCCTGATGGGTGTGTGTGCTTCTTCCAGCTAAAGCAGCTTGGCCACAGCGTGGATAAGGTGGAGTTCATCGTCATGGGTGGGACGTTCATGGCCCTTCCCGAAGAATACAGGGATTATTTCATCCGAAATTTACATGATGCTCTATCAGGCCACACTTCAAACAATATTTACGAGGCCATCAAGTAAGAAACCCTATTTCTCGCTCTCTGAGGGGATTGCCTTTTTGTTCATCCTCCTAGCAGCCGCTTGTGAGGATTTGGTCTGTTCCATGTATACACTCTGAGTTTCTTGTTCTCTCTATCTCTCTCTCTCTCTCTCTCTCTCTCTCTCTCTCTGTGTGTGTGTGTGTGTGTGTGTGTGTGTGTGTGAAAGAATTATTTTCATTGAGCTAATCTTTTAAAAAGAAACAAGTATGTTCCATTGACATAGTCATCTTTATAATTTATAGAGTCACTTGTCCATAGATCTTTTCAGACTCAGGCTGATCTGAGTTATACAAACTCACACTGGTTTAAATTGACCTATTTGAGTTTCAGTCCACCCACAAAGAGGACATCATATCCATCCATCCATCCATCCTTCCTTCCTTCCTTTCTTTCTTTCTTTCAATATTAGTGTAAGAGAGGCATAGAGAAGGAGAGGGCACCACATGCCATGGTGCACCTGTGGAGATCAGAGGACACATTTTGGGAGTCAGTTGTCTCCCTCCACTGTGGGTTGCTAGGATTGAACTCAGGTTGTCAGCTTGCATGGCGAACACCTTTACCCACTGAGCCACCGTGACAGCCCAGGTCTGCGTGTTCTTTGTCAGAAGCATCTCACTGCTATAAAAATCATTGGGACAAATGACTGTTGCCTAAGTACTAATTTATTAGATACTTAACTATGAAGTAATTGCTGTTTGGAAATGATCCTTGTCTTAGTCTGTTTGCACTGCAAGAACAGAATACCTGAGCCTGGGTAATTTGTAATGAACAGCAATGTGCATGCAGTCTTATGTTTCTGGAGGTTGGGAAGTGCAGTATCATGGGTGCAGCATTGGCAATACCATCTTACAGGGCATAACCAGAGGTCATGTGATGCATGAGGGGGCCTCACTCACTTTCATAAGAGCGTCATTCTACTCCTGAGGGCAGAGATCTCAAAAATCATTGCTCAATGCTGGTACATTGGCAGTTTTAGCCTGGGGCTTGAAGGAGCAGTCACAGCATACCACAATGGTATTACGGTCCCACTGGATCCTGTCTGTCTTCGTCACTGTTCTGTTGTGTGAAGAGACACCATGAGCAAGGCAGCTCTTACAAAAGAAAGCATTTGACTGGAGGCTGGCTTACAGTTTCAGAGGTTTAGTCCATTATCAACTTTGCAGAGAGCATGGCAGCGGGCAGGAGCGGTGTTGGAGAAACAGCTGAGAGCTACATCCTGATACATAAGCAGACTGTCCGGCACAGGCTCTTAAAACCTAAAAGCCCACTGCTAGTGACACACCTCCTCCAACAAGGCCACACCTCCTAAGCCTTCTAATCCTTTCAAAGAGTTCCACTTCCTGTTGCCCAAGTATTCAGATATATGATCCCTATGAGCCTCCTTGTCACCTTGGCTCAGACAAAGATGCTGGCGGCAGTGACGGAGAAGGGGCAGGTTAGGGGAGTGAAGGCCAAGCATGACACCTGTGTAGCCGGATGGGAATGCCATGTGCTAAAATGGAAAAGCCATAGGGAAGCTTAGGTCTGAGGGAGAAAACTAAGAAGTTGACTTCGGGTTTGTTATGTTTGAAATGTCCATGATGCATGTAGAGATGTCTGGTAGGGTCTAAACCAGCCAGTCGTGGCTGCAGGTGCAGAATGGAGATGGTTTTCAGCCGTAGCCTCATGGAGGGATGATGTCACCTAGTGGGAGAGTCTTACCTTTCCAAGTAGTGCTAAGACAAAAAGCAGTGATGAGAACAGTTTATCCCATCATTCATGTGCCCATCCATGTCTGTCTGTGTGCTGTGCTCATCATAGGCCGAGATCAGCACTGAGGAAGAAGAGCTGGGAATAAAGGTAACCTATGCTTGCGGTGTGTACAGTGTACATTGTGACATGTGATTCAGCCCGTACAGTAAGCCTTTGATTACATCTGTTTTACGTATGAGGGATCAAAGCCCAGAGAGGTAAAGCAGCTTGTCTAGACTTAACACAGGTAGTTAATGGCAGGGTGGAAATAGAAACCCCAGGCAGCTTTCAGAGCCTGAACTTTGCTATAATGATAGAAATTGCTGAGTGTAAAGTGTAGTTGGTAGTGGTGGGTCCTGCCCATGTGCGTTTTCAGACTGTTGCTAGGAGTGCAGTCTCAATTTCTGACACCTCTAGCACCCCCACACTCTGGCTTCTCCTCTGTGAAGGGAAGGAGAGCGTCATCCAGGTAGTTACAGGCATCTGCCTCTTAGACTTTTGTGTGGTATAAGCAGTGTCAGGTGGGGTGGACGTGAGGGAGCGTTCTCACCTATGGCTAAAGCCCGAGTAAATCCTAGGGCAGACTTAGTCTACACTCCTGGAACTGAGGCCACGCCTTTGTGTGGCCCTCCTTCCCCTCTTGCTTTCCTTTGGGCTTGTGCAATTGAAATAAAGGTTTTTCACAACTTTAAATAAAAGTGAAGGATGGCTCAAAGGGCTGCATAAAGGCTTTATCCTTTGGAAGAATGTGGTGAGCAAGAACTTTTGTTTGACTGATGAGTGACAGGCAAATTTTCTCTTCCTGAATCTAGACTTTTGGGGGTGTGACTTGTTCCCACAGGAACTTCGGTACTAGAAATAGCATCTGTTTTTCCTGTTCATTCAAACCTTGATCATTCCTGAATATGAGTCATGCCTGGTAAAGCCCTGAGTTTCCAAAGTTGAGAGGAGTCATGTGGTAACCCAGCTCTCCTCATCCTGAAGAGTCAGAGTGTACCTTACGTAAAGTAGGATTTGGGGGGAAGGCTTCGGTAGTCCAAGGCTCTGAGACATTGTAATGGCAGCGGCAACTTGGGGTCCCAGATGAGCTCATTCACCTAAAAATCCTAGCACTGGTCTCTTCAGTAGCTCCTCTGTGACTTTGAGCCCTGGTCATTTATAGAACAGGCCAGCTGAGCAAATGGAGTTTCTGGGCGCAGTGCTTTGACGGCATCCCCAGCCTTACCACAGTTAGGGTGCTGAGCACTCATGTTATTTAACATAAGTTGTCTATGTTTGTAGTAAAAACAGAGTTTTAAGTTAGAACTTACTCAGTTCACGATGTGTTTGTCTAAGAAGAAAGCCAGGGCCAGCCGTGGGCTTGTTTCTGTTCTTTACCTCAAGAGGGCACTCTGCTTTTAACTTAGAAAAGTGTTTCTCTGGCTTGAGCCTTCCTTGCTGCAAATCTCATGAACGGCTCTTAGGAAGTAATGAAAATCCAGCCACCGCAACATGGCGCTCCGTTCTGTAGTCCTCTCAGCTGGTATCTTGCTCTCTCCTGGTCTCTGTACTTTGTGAGGCAATATGAAAAATGCCAATTTGTAGGCTTTTGTTTGCTTTGTTGAGGTAAATTCTTCGTACGACTCCCTATAATAAAGTGTTTAAGGGAAATTTTGTGTCATTTGAAGCAGTAGTTTCTGAACTCAGTTAGAAACAAAGCTATTTGGAAATGCTAGCATCGGCATGCATTAAAGAGCAGCCAGGGAGACTGGTCGTGATCTAATGTGTCCTTGTGAGTGCAGCGTGGCTGTCTTGTGAGAGGATGTTTCGAAAGTGGTTGTCTTCCGGAAGAGCCCACCACCCTCTGGTGGAAGCTGCTTCCTTATGGAGCTGGGGCAGACATTTCCCCTCAGCACACAGCCGTGCTGCTGCTGTTCATTTGCTCAGTGGGATAGGATGTTTTTCAAGGGTCCATTTTAAACTAGGTTTACAATTCTTTGAGGTGGCCGGCAAGCACACCACCAGCATTGAAGGTTAAGCATCCTTAGGGCCACACTTTAGTTAGTTCAAACGTCCTTCCTTGGTCTTCCTGGGTCTGACCCACATGGTTAAAGGTTTGAGCCTTTTCTGTTTGTTTGTTTGTTTGTTGTTTTAGTAGAAAGAAGTCCGTGAAAATTGCAGGCAGAAAGTGAAGGAGCAGAGGACTGCTCAAAGACAAGACAGGCCTGGCCTCCGCAACAGCTGTTGAATGGAGCCAGTGCTGATCATTCATCCCACAAGTGAGCTCACCTGGGCCTTTTCAGGTCTCCAGAGAGTACCAATTACTGATGACTGTCATCCCATAAAACCATCACTTTGGAGAAAGACCACATGGGATCTGAGTCACCCATTCACCAGAGTGTGATGTTGCCAGATAACTCAGAGCAAGCTGTTAAAGGAGTTTTATTCCTTTTTAATCAGCTCTGCCCAGAAGCACTTTTGCATTCAGGGCTCCTTGGCTGTTTTCACGAGGTGCAATTTAAAAGGGTAGTTACCCATCAAGAAGCTATGAGTCACACCTTCTCCCTGTGGACTGTTAAACTCATTTCCGTTCCTTCCCCCTGTCCCCTCATCAGTGGCTTTAAATCGCCCAACTATGTCCTTACACATCTTAGGAAAGCTAGAATGCTAGGTAATGCTGGGTACCAGACCCCAAAGATAATTCCCTGCTCTTGCCTGGGCTGTGAAGGAAGCAAAAGCAGCCTGGAAGCAACTGGCTACCCTTACAATCTTCCCGACGTGCTTTGCCATGCATCGTATTAACTAGCATTCAGTTTGGTAGTTTTCCCTTGAAGTGAGTTTATATGTAGCAGAATGCACAGACTTGATTTGTCTTGACAGACCTCTATAACAGAAACACTGTTAAGATTCGGAACATGGCAAGCTGTGGTGTAAGACCAACAACCAGGAGGCAGAAGCAGGAGGATCTCAAATTTCAGGCCAATTTGGAACTCTTAGCAAGACCCCTGTGAGAACAGATAAATAATGCAGAATATTTTTTGTCACTAGAGTTATTTTACGCTCCTCCAGAAAATCCCCACCTTAACATCCCAGAATCGGCAATTCTTCTGGTATTTTTTGGGGTGGGGGGCTTTTTTCACCACCCATAGATGAATTGTGCCCATGGTAAACTTCATATAAATGGAGCTGCTCCTCATCTGGTCTCCGGTGGAAGGCTTCTTTCACTGACCATTGCTTGAGGTTCACCAGTGATGTTGGGCGAGTCCATAGCTGTTCGCTTTTAGTGCTAAGCAGTGTTCTGCTGGGTGCGTGGGCCGTACCAGTCAGTGGACACGAGCTGCTCGTAGTTTCAGCTGTTATGGGCAGATCTCTGACCATTTCTGTGCAAGTCATTTATGGTTAAAGGTATGTATTGCTTTTGGGTAGTAATGGGGATTGCTAGGTTTGTTAGTGTCTTATGAGAAACTGCCAGCCATTTTTCTGTAATGATTATGCTGTTTGCACTCCTACCACTAATGGGTGAGCACTTGCTTCTGCATCCATACCAGTACATGCTGTTGTAGGTCCTTTTAATTTTAGCCCTTCTGGTGGGCGTGTAATGGCATCTATTGTAGTTTGAAATTGCATTTTCCTGATGACTAATGTCATTGAGCACTTGTGTATGCTTATGCTGTCTGGTTAGATTTCCTTTGTGAAATGTTTAATCTTTTTCTATTGGTCCCCGCCCCGCCCCGCCCCGCCCCGTGCTGTTAACCTGTCCCTGATTTGAGAACCCTGTGTGTGCCTTTACTACTCACTCCATTGATGCTCTCTCAGGGCAGGACTGACTGAGTTTTCTTTCTCACCGTTGCTTTGTGCTGTCACTAGTAAGCCATCTCATGTTCGCAAGGTAGAAGGCTAGGCTCCTGTGTTGTCTGCTACTTAAAGTTTCAGTTCTTCCAATTAGCTCTCGGATCCCCCTTGGATTAATTTTTCTGTGTACTTGGTATGAATAGAAGCAAGAGTTGAGGTTTTTCTTTTTCCAGTATGGAAAGCGAATTGTTTCAGGATGATTTCTTTAAAAACTCCCCTTTCTCCTTTGGATTTTATCAATCCTGTTAACCCAAAAGCATTAGATTAACCAATGCTTTGCTACCCATAAGCAATACATACATTTAACCATAAAAACACTTGTACAGATATGGTTGGAGTTGGACTATACACACTAGCCACACAGTGCGATGCCTTTGGAAGGTTTTGGTTTGTAGCCCAGCACCACACTGTTTTGATCACTGTAGCTTTTTAGTGTGTCTTGAAGACAAATAATATACATCTTCCGAATCTGTAACTTATTTGCAAGATTTCTGTGGATAGTCTGGGCCCTTTGTACATATTTATAAAATCAGAATTAGCTAGCACTGGCTGGTTTATCTTACCATAGGGTTGGGATATTTTTAAATGGTCGCTAGGACACAAAACTCTGGGAAGAGAGTTGATGGTGTGGTCCATCATGAACACAGCCTGCCTCCTCACTTATTTAGATCCCTATACTTTCTATTAGCAATCTTCTGTAAAGACACTGTTTTTATTTTTTATGATTTTTTTTTTTTTTTTTTTTTTTATGTGTATGTCTGTGTGCCTTTGTTTATATATGTGCATGTGTATACGGGTACCTGCAGAAGCCAAAAGAGTATATTAGGTCTTCTGAAACTGGATTAAGGGGTGTTAGGAACTGAACACAGGTCCTCTGCAAGAGCAGTTTGTACTCTTAACTGCTGAGCCATATTTCCAGTCCCTGGCTTGTTCTTTTCTGGTAACTTAAGTAAGTTGTAGAACTTGACCACTATTTTTCTTTTCTAATATAAATATTCAAAGTGGTAAGTTTCTTTTTAGGCTTCTTTTTTTTAGTGTGACAGGGGACTCACTATGTAGACCAGGATGGCCTTGAACTCATAGAGATCCACCTGGCCAGCTTCTAGGCATTTAGTTATGCAAATATTATATTTATTTTACATTATTATTGTATTATATTTTAATTATTCAGTATAAAATATTCCCTATTACCTTTCCTATTTCTTCTTCAGTTCTAGGGATTGTATGGAAATTGTTTAATTTCTGAGTATCAGAAATTTTGTTTGATTTCTTACTGCTTTCTGATTTTGTTTCATTTTGTTCAGAGTGCCTGTTCAGTTCAATTTCAGTTTTGTTTTTTGTTGTCTGTTTTTAATTTGTGGAGTCTTGTCTTATAGCCAAGTGTGTGCTCCCTCTTGGTGAATATAGTAAGTGTACTGGGAACGAAGTAAATTCTGATGTGTCTGATGCCTGGACAACTCAGAAGAGTGTGTGGGTTAGCTTTGCTCAGATGCCGTGTTTGCGAGCTGGCCCACACTGCTACCATCAGATGCTGTGTTTGTGAGCTGGCCCACACTGCCACCGTCAGATGCTGTGTTTGTGAGCTGGTCCACACTGCCACCATCAGATGCTGTGTTTTTGAGCTGGCCCACACTGCCACCGTCAGATGCTGTGTTTGTGAGCTGGCCCACACTGCAACCGTCAGATGCTGTGTTTGTGATGTTTGTGAGCTGGCCCACACTGCAACACCAGACAGGGCAGCTTAGACAATAAGTCTGTTGTCCTTACTCATGGTTTTGGAGGTTCCAGGCTGTTGTTTCAGCACATGATAGGAAGAATGTGGCAAAGCAAACCTAGACCCAGCTGTTCAGGGGCAACCCTCAGTGACCTCATAGCCTCCACCAGTCTCTTTATTTGATGTTAGTTCTGCCATATAGCCTCATGTGTTTACATAAATAAAAATAGTAACAAAAGAAAAGATAACAAAAAGGAAAAGGAGTAACATCTTAGTGTCTGGAAATGGAACTGGGTGTGGCCTGTTTCTATGGGGTGTGCCAAGGAGAGCCAAGTGAAGCTACTGTGTGCCAAAGATGAAGTCCTGATAAGGATTTTTTTTTTAAGATGCCCAAAATCTTTCATTGAATACTTAAAAAGATGATATTTAACAAAACTTATTTTAGTGAGATGAAAAGCTGGAAGGGCTGGAAGCTTTACAGTCATACTTCAGCAGACAGAAGCCACTATTGAGGACACCACTGTGAGCCTCAACCTGTGTATCTTTCCACCCTTATGTGATTTTGTGAACAGTGGGTTTCTTCTACACAGAAACTTATGATTATGGAGTCCTGTGGGGGAGGAGTGGGCAGAGTTGCCTATTTTGACAGTGTGTGCCTTTTAATTGCAGTATTTGGTGGTATTTATATTAGTTAATTAATTTATATTGGTTAGATTTATGCCTGCTAGCTTAGTCACCCCCATACTTTAGTTCTTGCTAACCAAGACTGATCATTTCATTGTCTCTAATTCTGTCTTGAGAACGTCGGAAGTGGAAATAGTAAGTTCCCGTGTATCTGAAGGGTAGAGGCACTTGGTGGGTGTGAAGTGGGCACAGTGGGATTGGCCTTCATTGAGTTTTCATACCAGGTTGGTCTTGGATTCCTGGCTAGCTCCTGCCTCAGCTTCCCAGGTAACTTGGAGTAAGGTATACACACTTACGGCCTCTGTGCCTGGTGGACATCTGCCATCACTTTGCATGTCATCCGCTGAAGCACATATTTGGTCTCTGCTTTAGTCTCCTTGGTATCATAAAATTGAAGCAATGGGACTAAAATGTTTCCCAGGTGACCTGTCTCTGACATTTGTCACTTGAAGGCTTTCATCGGAGTCACGTTTACCCAGAAGGTGTGTTCGTGTTTTGTTTTTCACTTAGTTATCACACTGTGCCAGGGGCAGCTTTTTGCGATTCTTCCATGCATTTAACCTGTAAGTTCCTGTGTGGGTCTGATACAAAAAGCATGACTTCCCTCTGACTCCTTTCTGTTACTACTATGGAGCTCTTGGTCCCTCAGCTGTCTGGCCATGACTACGAAATGTAAAGAGTTTTTATCAGCTGTGGAAAGAATCAAAACCAAGAATGTGTCGCCAGCCTTGCTGACTAGTGTGATGGGACACTTGATTATCCTCTGAGCTCCAGTGTCACTAGCTCGGCTTCTCCTGGTAGTACTTATTTGAAAATCAATGTTCTCTTTGCTTTTTCAGTTCTATTGGGCAGTGTTGCCTTTAGATCCTATTGATATAACCAGTCTCCAGAAAGCAATTAGGTTACGATCTCAGATAAGGCAGGCGCGTGCTCTTGGCCTGCTGGAGGGCTTTGCCGGCAGTGGTAGTAGTCTGTAGAAGGGCCTCTGTTCTGTGCCTCTGCTTCTGAGTGTTCAGGAGTAACCCCAGCCGTCAGCAGTCCCTGCAAATCTTCATCAGTCCGAAGAACTTCAAAACTGTGACTCACTGGGGCCTGTGAATGATGGGACGTTTGTGGACTGTAACTGATGGGAGTTAATCTCTCATCTCTGTGCCCTCGTTTATTCTCAGTTTGCCGTGAATGGATTGAGTTTGAGGTCCTGTAGCTCAGCTGTGAAGCAGCTCTGGGATAAAGATTAGTACACTCCCTCCGCCCGCCCCGCCCCGCCCCGCCCCGCCCCGCCCCGCCCTACCCCCTCCTCCCCAAGACAGGGTTGCTCTGTGTAGCCTTGTCTGTCTTGGACTCGCTTTGTAGACCAGACTGGCCTCAAATCGCGGAGATCTGCTTGCCTCTGACTTCCTGAGTGCTGGGATTACAGGTGTCCACCACCAGGCCCAGCAACCTAGTACATTTTTTAGTTCGTATGGAATCGGACCTAGTGCAAGTTGCCGTTTCTGTTTATAAGAGGGAAGATAGCCAGCAAGGTCACCCAGCGTCTGTGGGAAGGGAGAGAGCCCGCCTTTTTCCCAACTACATCTGACTCACATATTCGTTCTTCAGGTCCATGTCTTTGTTCTGATTGGAGGAGTTAGCGCTGAGCTCCTAAGTTACTAGACACCAAACATTTATTGGGTCTGTTGGGAGTGCCGTGTCTAAAAGGAGAGGCAGATAAATGCATAAATAACAGGTGGCCTTCGTAGTGTGGATGAACATGGAGCTCTTACCAAGGTTCTGAGATGTCACAGGAGGAGAAATACATTTGTACTGAGTTGAAGACTGCTGTCATGGGTTTTATTTTGATTTCTAAGATGAGGCTCTCCTGTGCCTCTGCCCTGCTCCCTGCACACCGTGAACGGTTCTGACACTGTACATTACAGGCTTGACTTGTGTTTCTTGGAGAGCATGAACTTCTTACATAAGTGTCACCTTGTTGGCCTGTAAGAAACACTTAGGGTTCAGTACCCCCCACAGCCTTCTAAGACACTCCTCTAGCTGCACTGAAGAGCAGTGGACCTGGCAGGAAAACAGAGGCCAAGTCCTGGCTCTGTCTCTTAGAAGTTGCAACCGCTGCTCTCTGCCCAGAACTTAAGAAGCCTGAAATCCCAAGAAGGTGTCAGCTACAGTACTGAGAGAGGCGCACTTGTTAAGTGGCTGTTTAAGTGATAGGGAGAATTGTGCAGCAGATCCAGAAATGCTCAGATTGAATAGCATTTTGTACGTACATACTAGCATTTGAAAAAGATACTTAATGTAGACGTCTTTACACCTCTTACACGAGGCGGATTTTACTAAGAGACTAGATTACACACAGCAACAACAAAGTCACTATAGTTCACAGACGATCCAACACACTGTTGTTTTTATTGTCCAAGATTTCATACAAATTTCCACATAATTGCTTTTTAGATGGAAATGCAACTCTGAAAGGAAATCTAAAATACTGGTCCTTATGTTTTGTTTATTTTTCAAGTCAGGATTTCTCTCTGTAGCCCTGGCTGTCCTGGGACTTGCTCTGTAGACTAGGCTGGCCTCAAACTCACATCTACCTGCCTCTGCCTCCAGAGTGCTGGGGCTAGAGGTGTGCGCCACCAATGGATTTTTAAACCGAGTTATTTTCTATTTCTCTACATGTTTCCCCAGAGGAAAGACATGAGATGGAGCTGCATTAAGCTTTTGAGAGTAAGATTTGCTTGGGTGTGGTCTATGTTTTGATCTGCAAGGTGTCATGCGTGCAGCAGCCTCCTCTGTGTCTTCCGCAGGCTGGGATGCTCTCTAACAGACAGATTAGTTCATAGGTTGCCGCTTTCCTCTGGGCAGATTCCGCTGCTGCTGTTGCCATTTCTCCAGTTTTTCCCAATGATGGCGCTGTCACTGTGCTCAGGCTCTCTTGCCTAACGCCATTGCTTTGAGAAATACTTGTTAATAGGAAGGTTTGTGGTTCATGGTACATTCTGGATTCTAGGATGTTTTTAGTTACTTTTTAAATATACTCAGAGTTTCTACTGTCTGTCTTTCATCCGTCTTTATATAATTTGCTTTCTCCACGGTGGCTTCTTTTTTTTCCTTTAATTTTAGAAAGATCCCTGAAGTCCAGTAATTGCTGTTGGAAGCAGATGAGTTGTGTTTATCATGGGACATTACATGCCTCCTGTCTTGTTTTGGTGCCTACTGTTTGGTAGGCGTGGGGCTCCGTGAGAAGTCTTAAATAGCCCTTGATAAGCTGTGAGCACTTCATAGAGTTCATCTTTTTCTTATAATTCATATCTTAGATTTTCTCCATGTTTCAGCCATGTCACATCTCACAAAAGACTTCCAGTGTGTTAGATGAGACTATACAGCCAGTCCTATGAGTTGGTGATTCTTCACACTCCGAATAAGTCTTACAGTTTTAAAGAACTCGATTTTAATTGCCACATAAGAATGAAGAAATGAAACTAAGTTAAAAATAATTATGATGTCCGCTTTTCAAAATTCCTTTAGAAAGAAGAGAAGTAGATAACTACAAAAGGTTTCCCTTGGCCTTCCCACCCAGGCCCGTGACAACATTATGGAAAGGTACAAAGAGGTGTGGTTACAGTTGGGAGGTTGGAGATGTTCAGACAGACAGGAGCCTGCCATCCCAGACTGACAGGTCTAAGTAGCCTGGTAAACAGACCCACTCTCCACTCCTAGCTTAGCTTTTTTCACTGTGCGTCTTGAACAAGATGCCTGTTCCTGTTCAGCGTCAGTGTCTTCGTGTGGCAAAAGGAATGATGGGGCATCTGCCTGCTGATAGTCAGTGGCCTCCCTCACGAGCTCCGCCATCCTACTCACTAGAGCCCTCACAGATGATGTGACCTTGGGCCAGCAGTAAGGCCATTATCTCAGAACTTAAATCCGAGGTGGGCCTCACTATCCTGTGTCTAGACTTGGTAATTTTGCACACTCCTAGAGGAAGCGAGGCTCCTGGGTGCCCAGAAGACACTTCACCTGAATGATCCCTGCAGCCCACATTACTTCTCTCACCTCCCCCCCTTTTTGTTGTTGTATTTTAACAGGATCTATGATGCAGTGAGAAGTAAGTGATGCAGATGGTTTTTAGCTTATGTGAAATCGGTTGCTAGGAATTGAGAAATAGCTTTTCACAGTTGAAATCACTGCTCTCAAGAAGATTATGGCTGCAGCCAACTGTGTGTGACTAATAATGACAATGGTAATGACATGAGGGTGCGCCGGTGCAGTTGTGCCGACTCTGTGAAGTGTGGGTACCGTTGTTACCATCATTTGGCAGATGCAGATGTCAAGGCCAGAGGGGTTAATAGAATTACTTTTTGCCTGGTGAGGAAATAGCAGAGGTAGGATTTGAACTGTCTGGCTCCAGAGCCCGCATACTTTTAGCTACTGTCTCATCCTGGGAAGACTAAGAGAAGGGAGGCTGGGAAGAAATGATGCCAGACTGTGGCAAGTGTGGGCATTTTGGTTCTGCTCTGCAGGTATTCTGAGAGAAGCCTCACAAAGTGTGTTGGAATTACGATTGAGACCAGACCCGATTATTGCATGAAGCGGCACCTAAGTGACATGTTGACATACGGCTGCACCAGGCTGGAGATCGGAGTACAGAGTGTCTATGAAGATGTGGCCAGAGACACCAACAGGTGAGATGGTGGCAGGTGGCCTCCTCTGCCCTGCTGGCTCTTGTCCATCTTCCTATTCGCCTTTTGTCCTTGAGCCCAGTCTCAGAGAAAGGTGTGAGATCTCAGCTTTTCAAATCCCTTCTTCCATTGTACCTTCATTTTCAGTATAGTCATGTGACATTCTCTGAACATCACAAATGTATCACTGAGCCAGAGACAAAAGATATACAGGGAAGGTCAGTATATGAGAAAACTTATAAATAATTGCCCCTTAGTGGAAGACCAGAGAAATCAGCATTTCATTGGCAGCAGATACAACTGACCTGTGTGACAAAGGTAGGCTTCAGGAGGAGGATGTTTTGAGAAAGATCTGGAAGGCCACTTCATGTGATCATGCTTGTAAAGGAGAGCTAAGGAAACACACTGGTTCATATTTAGATGCAGCCTAAAGGAATGTCAGGCTCAGAACTTTGTTGTAACAGATCTGTTGAATACTTTCAAGTATAGGGGAAAATCTAATGCCTGTGAAAGAGGGACCTCAGAGCAAAGAGAACTCCTGTAGGGAGAATCTCACACAGGAAGGCTGCTTGGAGGGTGTAGTAGTCACAGGCTGTGCTGGGATGTTCCTGTGGAGATGGTCAGGGAAGCCTCCTGAAGTGTCATCTAAGCTGAGGCGAAAAGGAGACTCAGAGTTACTTGCATACGCTAGTGGAAAGCTGTTTGAGGGTGGGAGCACCTAAGGGGCCCCAGAAGTTAACCCCAAGAGCCTGGGCTTTATCAGGAGGCAGGCCAGGCACTGAGATAGGAGCATGCCTGCATTTAAGAGCCCTTTTGTTCCAATATGGGACATGGTTCGACAACCTTGGCCCATAGCTGTTGGCGTAATTGAAGCAGGAAGTCCTCAAGTCCCGGAAAGCATTGAGTATTGTCTGTCCACTTCCGGGAAGCAAGGGCAGGAGAGGATGGGAAGCCCAGGAGCCTTGGATGGGTGAGAGGTTTCACTTGTATACGTTAACTGTTACATACTTGTAGAACTGAGGATATGCGTTCCAGCAGGGCCAGGCAGTAGAACTGAGATCCTTATACTCCACAACTGCACTGTTAGGCACATGACTGTACAACTTAAGACATGAGTATCTCTTTGTAATTTAATTTTTAAAGCCACATACACAGAGTTGTGACCATATTGTACAGTAACTTTGAAATAGAATAACTGAATGCTGAATTCAGAATAAAGTCCAAGCTTCACCGCAGAACTTTAGATGTCACTAGCAAGAACTAATTAGAAATGGGAGCAGGACCATGGGAATAAGTGGGGCAGAGCATTGGGAGGGGGTGTGACAGAGCCCGCAGCTTCTGAGATCTGCCTGTGCTGAGAGCTTGGTGGAGAAGGAATTGTCACGAGACTTCAGTTGTTGGTTGTTCCAATTGTCATCAAGGCCTGCTTCCTGCTTGGGTGTGGCGGGAGAGCGTAGGCTAAGACCCCTGTGCCAGCCAGACCTTTCTCTGATGGATCCTTCAGATATACCAGTGATGTCTGCTTTTGTATTATAGTTTCTTCCTCTTTATACCAATATTTCATAGTTCTAAATGCAGTGATACCTGAAGACAAAGCTCCTTTATGACTTGTTTCTGTTTTTGTTTTGTTCCCCAGTCTGGCCACAAACTAGTAAGGAGCCAAGGGTGATCTTGAATTCCTGATCTCCCTGCCTCTCCTTGCCAAGGGCTAGGGGCCCTGAGCGGATAGCAGCATGCCTGGCTTCTGCTCGCTCCTTGTCTAACACAGGGTCTACAGGAACGAGCAGCGTTTGCTGACAGCGCCAAGCCATGTCATCTGGGTACACAGTGGTCCTTGTCACTTCCAGGCCTTTGAGCAGGTGCATAAGAGATTTCTGAACTGTCTTAGAAGCAGTGATTCCCTCCAGGCCTCCCTAGAGCTGTGTGGAGGTGACTTCTGAGTTTCGTTCCCAGCCTAGTGACACTTGGTCCCACAGATTGCTTTCCTCCACTACCACCTGTGTTAACTCAAGTGTCTGGTTATTTGTCTAACAGGTAATAATACATTTTCTTCCCCAGGGGCCACACCGTGAAGGCAGCATGTGAATCATTCCACCTGGCCAAAGATTCTGGCTTCAAAGTCGTGGCTCATATGATGCCTGACCTGCCCAACGTGGGACTAGAAAGAGACATCGAGCAGTTTATAGTAAGTGCAGCCTTGAGCCAGCATACCCAGATTGCCTCTGCCCTCTGCCCTCTCCTCTCTGCTCTTGCTTGTTTACTGTTGTATTTCCCATTCTTAAAGCTATAAAGCCTTGTTCAAAAATATTCTAAACGCCATACACAGTGGTCACCCATCTCCCCATATTTTTAATACATTCTTTTCAGACTCTAGAATGCCTAGGCTTGGAGCGGAGAGATGGTTAAGAGCACAAACCACTTTTCCCAAGGACTTGGGTTCTATTCCCAGCATCCACACAGTGACTCATAGCTGCCCATAACTCCAGTTCCAGAGGACCCAACACCTTCTGGTTTCCCTGGGCACTGAGCACACATGTGGTGCACAGCTATACATGTAGGCAAACACATACATATAAAAATAAAACCATTTTTAAGTTATGAAATGCTTAGACTTTGAGAAACTGAGGCTGCTTTTGCTCATGTAACAGGCAGGCACACTCACAAGGCTTTTCTTTTTCTTTTTTCCGTTTTTTTGTTTTGTTTTGTTTTGTTTTGTTTTTCAAGACAAGGTCTCTGTGTAGCCTTGGCTGTCCTGGACTCACTTTGTAGACCAGGCTGGCCTTGAACTCACAAAGATCCACCTGCCTCTGTCTCCCAAGTGTTGGGATTAAAGGCGTGCGCCACCACACCCAGCTTTACTTAATATTTATAACAAGCACTTACAGTATAACAAGGTGACATTTTCACATGGTGGCAGATGGCATAAGTAGGGCCCACCAATCGGCGTGCTGATTTTTCCTATCCTTCTCCTTTGTGGCCAAAATCCTATAGTGCAGTGTCCCCAGAGAAAGGACAGCACAGGAAGTACAGACAAGTTCCTCCTTTGCAGACTTGGATCCAGTGTCCATTTGTACTCCATGGGTGTCCACTCTGCATGGTTCCTGGGCCTCTTATTTGTGAGCTTTGTGGGACTGTGGTGTGATGATCTGGCTTTCACCAGCCTCTTACTTAGCAGTTATCTTCCCTCTCAGATGTGCATGCTAGCCCCAAACATCTTCTGCCTTCCAGTGTGGCTGCCATCCCATGTCCCCCTTGTCTCCTTTTTTGATCTTGTTCTTCTAAGTTTATACTTCTCTGAAAATGTCCCATCTTACCTTGTGATTTTGGAAAAGAAAAGAAACCCATGTTTTAATTCTCCATGTTTAATCTTGGGTCCAGGACCAGTTCAATCTGGCTTCATCCTTACAAAAGGAGTGTATCAGCCCATGTCTCCTGCAGCCAACCTTGTGCTCAGTATAGGTTCAGGCTGGGCAGACATGGGCTTGCCTGCTTGCTCTTTGTGGGTGTCTAGAATATTTATAAAAGGCCTAATGACTATAAAATATAAATGTTACAAAGGAAGTCTCACAATTACAAAAGAACTTCTCTTAAGACTACATGGTGCATTCAAGAAGGTGACAGTCAATTCAATGAAATCTAAAACCTATGGTTACATTTGTTTGAAAAGCAAGTTAAACAATGGAAAGTTTGTGAGGATAATGTAGCCAGAGATTTTAAAGCACCATTTAAAATTTCCAGAGCTAGAGCACTGCTGGCTGGATAGATCCTGGTAGGGGTACAGGGGTAGGAGGGACTCTGCATACCCACCTCTGTCCAGTACAGTGATCACAGTCAAGATCAGAGTTGCCACCATGCAAAGTCTGAAGGACAAAGCCTAGTGTCCCCCTGCTGCCTCCCAGATAAGGAAGCAGCCAGTGAGCCTAAGATAGAAGAGGTCTGTGCCAGAAGCAGATGACTAGATGAATCACTCCATGTCCAGATAACAGGACAGACTGGGTAGCCCAGGTCAGAAGTGGTACCATTTGGCCCGAGCAGACTTTCTCTGTAAAGAGCCCTATTGTAAACATTCTACAGAGTTGTGTTTTTGTTGTCCCTTTGTTTACATTGTAGGTTTTGATGGGACTTACTAAGTGTCTCTTGTTTGGTTTCTTTTTTCCATCGTTTTCAGAAGTTTAAACAATCATGCCTATTATTAAAAGATGTTGTGGTCTGGAAAGAAGTAGGGCAGCCTTTTAAAGGGTAATGCTCAGTGTGAGACTGGCAGGCATAGACAGGGCTGCACAGGAGAGCTGTGGAGAGCAGGACAGGCTGGGGCCACTGAACAGCGGCATCTTGTCACCTTGACAGAAAAGACAGGCAGCTCCAGGCCTGCTGGAGGTGGAGAGAAGCTGGCGTAGGAGTGCGCCTTCCCTGTGGGGATAGAACTGTTGGAATGGTGATTTTTGGCTCTCTGTCCATAGGAATTTTTTGAGAACCCTGCCTTTCGTCCTGATGGTTTGAAGCTCTATCCTACCCTGGTGATCCGTGGCACTGGGCTGTATGAGCTGTGGAAATCAGGAAGGTACAGGAGCTATCCTCCCAGTGACCTGGTGGAGTTGGTGGCTCGGATCCTAGCCCTCGTGCCCCCATGGACTCGGGTGTACCGGGTGCAGAGGTATGTGTTACCTGTCAGTCTCCTACTCTAAAGGGTAGTCTGGCTTGATATCTAGCATTTTGAATTCTTTTAAATTAAAAGTAGAAAACCAGGAGCTCCATGTGTATGACATGAAAATAAATAAAGGACAGTGTGCCCAGGCTTCTTTGCCAATATCGTATATTTTCATCATCTATTTATCCTTGAGCCAGGAAAGAAAGAACAACTTGAAGGGGTCCCATGAGCAAAATCTAGGACAATTTCAACATCACAATAAATATATTGAGGGACTGGGGAAATGGCCAATCAGTTAAGTTCTTGTCCTGTGTGCATGAGGGCCTGACTGTGGTCCCTAAAACCCATGTAAAGAAAGCCCAGTCTGGTCACACTTGCTTGTAATTCCAGCACTGAGGAGAGATAGGCAGGCCCTTGGGGTCAGTGACTAGCCAGCCTACCCTCCTTGGTGAGTTCAAACCAGTGAGAATCTGTCTCAAAATGAGGAACCATACCAGAGGTAGTTTTCTGGCCTCCATGTGCATGCACAAGTATACACACAGGCTACAGACAAGTAGGTGTGTGTGTGTGTGTGTGTGTGTGTGCGCGCGTGTGCACGCGCGCATATACATATGTGTTAGCAAATTATAACCGAATGAGTAAAGTAGGAGCCCTTCAGTCCAACCGTTAATCTTAATTAGGTAAACAATGTGTGTGCATCAGAGGCATAGTACCATCTTTATTACAGGCAGATTCTGTATTTGTAAATTTTCCTACTAGAAAATTGTGAGATTCAGAATCTATCCTTGGAGCACATTTGCCATAAATCATTCTCGGAATGGTGGACAATTTAGGTCGCTCACATGCACTCTTAGCTGAGGTCAGAATGGCGCTTCTCTGCCTCTTGCCAGCCCTCACGCTATAAACAAGTGTTCTTTTTGCACTCTACTTAATGCTTCGTTTTCAGATTTTTGTGAGCTTGTTAGGAATTGGCTTTTTAAACTGACCTCCAAACATAGCGCTCAAGTGCTGTCTATTGCTCTTAAGTGCTGGAAGGCCAAGAAGTGGCTTATGGAGGGGAGTAGCATGTGGTGGGGGGGCCTTGATTGAGGAGGCCCAAGAGAAAACTGTTTGCGATGAGTTCGGTGTGAACAAATCGACTACATATATTAAATAAAGTATCTTTAAACAGAAGTGCAGAAGACAGGGCATTTGATGGTTGACAAAAAAGTCTGGCCAGGAGAGGGTCATGGAAACCTAACCTTGTGTGTTCTGTAGGAGCAATGAGTCTAGCTCACTGCTTCAGTGTCGACAGTCACCTGAATCCATGTGATTGCCTCCTGGCTGCTTACCTGCCAAAGAGCTAGACCTGACTAGATGTAATGAAGCTCTTCCCCACGATACACTTATTACAAAGGAGAAAAGAGTGAACATTGTCCGAAATGGATGAAATGGGTTGTGGCCATTTGCTGAGACTGATTGACACCACAGTGTCACCTGTGTCTTCTGCCCAATGTCTGTAACTGAGTCTAAACATGCCTCCTCTTTCAAAGTGTGGGGGTCAGAGAGTTCTGTTTGATGGAGACAGAGAAAAGTGACAGATACAAGATTGGGAACTGGGCCCTTTTGCTTAAAGGACGTAGTTAAGACACTGATGCGACTCAGTTGGGGTCAGAGAGCAACCGCAGTGTCTGCTGGGGGCAGTTCTGTGCCTGTGATGGGATCTGCCCGAATGAAGTGTCCTGTGCCTGAGTCTTGTCATGTCTTCTTACTTTCCAGTAGGTCAGGAATCTGACCCACATGAACTTGAACTTTTCTGTAGCTTAGCGATGTTTCCCAAGCCATGAGAGAGGGATGTCACAAGAGCATTAGCGGAGACCAGAGGCTATGTGTGTTTGACTTGAACTACCCAGTCACAGAAGAGGTCAGTGCCATTCCCCAAGGGCCATGCATGGTCTTCTGATGAAAAGGAGCTAATGACAAAGCGCTCTCCTATTTTCTTCCTCCTGTAGCCAGTGAGTCAGAGGCAGCAGAGACACTTGTGCAACTTGAAAGCTTCATTTCTGGGTCCTAGGAAACAGTGTTGTGGGCCATTGTCCTGCCTACATCAACTGAGACAGTAAGGACTTGGGGGTGACAGCAGCCCCAAGTGTCTGAGGAAGAGGACCCACAGAGTGTCCAGGCCATGGGCTTTGAAAAACACCTCTGCTTCACAAACATGCGGGATGTTGAGGTCTCTAGAAGGTATGACGTCATGATGCCCTGGTGAGCCCAAGGACAGCTATTTGAAGAGAGCAAGGGTCTAAATACAATATTTATTACACACCTTTTCATTCGTAGAGGTTTTAGGTTATATAGCTTACTATAGACTAATTAGTCCAGTAAAACATTGGTTTTGATAAACATGGGGAAGAATTTCTTCAAAGGAATTTTATGTTTTTAGTTAGATATTATTACTGAAATGTTAGTGTGACTATCTGCATAGAAATTCATATTTTTACATTTTGCTATTTTGTTCCTTGCTTTTATTATCTGTGTGTGTGTGAGTGTGTGTGTGTTTTGTCTACACACATATGCCACTGTGAGCATGTGGAGGTCAGAGGACAGCTTTCAGGAGGCAGTTCTTTCTCAACCATGGGTTCCAAGATTTGAACTCACATCATTATGCACTCTACCCGCTGAGCCGTCTCTCCATCCTATTTGGTTTGTACCTGTTTTTATGATCTTCTGTGTATATTTGGCTTTCTCCCCAGACCCCTAAGACAGGGTTTCTCTATATAGCCCTTGCTTTCCTGGACTCACTTTACAGACCAGGCTGGCCTCGAACTCACAGAGATCCTCCTGCCTGTGCCTCCCTGAGTGCTGAGATTGCAGGCGTGCACCACTGTGCCTGGTTTACATTTGGCTTTCTTTGTCTCCGAGTTCTACATTCATAACCTCAGTCAGCCCCAGATAAAACTTGGCAGGGGAAGCTACCCTAAGCACACCAACCCTTCTCTCCTGGCCATTATTCTCCAGCAGCCGTGGAGTAGTGACTCCCCAGCATTGGCTTTCTACCAGCTGTGATGCAGCATCTGGAGATGATTTAAAGCATATGTGTACGGCATCATCTTCATGAAAACAAGCGCTTTGTGGTACCTGCAGATGATCCTGAAACCAGCGTCTCATAGATACTGAGGGATGCTACACCGCACTGAAAAATGACTCAAACTTAATATAGACTTTAAGTTAGCCTTGTCCTCAGTAACCACTGGAAATTTAGTTTCTGCTTGTACAATTCTAAGGTAGTGTGTACGATATGTTGCTACGTCCATATTTACACGGTGTGGTTTTGTTGTAAAGTGAGTGCTTCAAACCCTGCTGTGCGACCATGTGATGTTATGTTCTGGCTTCATCTTCTTTTTTTTTTTTTTTTTTTTTTTTAAGATTTTTCTGTTTCTTATTATGTGTGCAGTGCTCTGCCTACATGTACACCTATAGGCCAGAAGAGGCCATCAGATCACATAGATGGTTGGGAGCCACCATGTGGTTGCTGGGAATTGAACTCAGGACCTCTGGAAGAGCAGTCAGTGCTCTTAACCTCTGAGCCATCTCTCCAGCCCTAGATTTATTAACTTTCAAGATGTACAATCCCTTCATGTCTAGCCACACAGTACTCTGTCCACATGAAAACAGCAATGTTCTAGAACTTACAATCCCTTCAGCACCTGTGTTAACAATGACTGTTTTCAAAATGTCCTTGTTTGATGGAAATTCATCTATACAGAAACTGGTAAATACAACAGTGTTTACATGAAATAAGTCAGGTGGAGAGACACCACATTGTCTCACTAGTGTGTGGGACAGTCTGAAGTAGAGCCAGCCTGGTATTGTTCAGGTGAAGAGGAGGGGTGGGCCCCTCTGTTGATGCAGCAGGGTAAGCAAAGCTGTAAGGAAAATGAGGCCGGAGCACAGCCCAGACATACACCACTGTCTAGCACGTGGGGCCTGGGTTCAGTCTGCACCCCACTGCTCCGCAAAAGGGCAGTTAGGATAAGAGAAAGGATTTTGAGTGCTCTTGTCACAAATAATTGATATTATGGAGTATAGATTGTTTTTTAAAATGTGATAAATCGTCTGCATAGCGTTGCATTGGTATATCAGAACATCACGCTAGGACTTGTTTATATATAGCTATTAAAAGCTTATGTATAATTAAAAGCTTTTAAGTAAAAAAAAAAAAAAAGATCAGGATCATTTTCAGAACTATGCTTTAATGGCAGCGTGACAGCCTCCTTTCCATTTGTCTTACACAGTAATTGGTCCCATTGTTAGGCAGACATTAGGTTGCTTCCAGGTTGTTTTTCTTTCACTATGATAAAATACTCTGAAAGGGGATTTTTTTTTTTTTTTTTTTTTTTTTAAGAAAAAACAATGTTTTCCAGGATCTCCCCCTAGGGAATAGTCCCACCTACAGTGGGCGGGTACTCCAGCCTCAGTTTACCTAATCAAGAGACTCTCCCTCAGGCATTCTCAGAGGCCCCTCCCAAGTGGCTCTAGAGCTCACTAAAATGACAGCTGAGCTTAACCACTACTCAGGTTTCCTTTCATTCTGTGCGCCCCCCCCCACTTTTTTTGTTTGTTTGTTTGTTTGTTTGTTTGTTCTTTTAAAGACAAGGTCTCTATGTAGCCCTGGCTGGCCTGAAACTCACAGAGATCCACTTGCCTCTGCTTCTCAAGGGCTATGATTAAAGGGGTATCCACCATGCCTGGCCCCCTTTAATTGTTATCCTAGTCTCTGTTATAGCTAAGATCCCTGTATATCAAAATTTTCACTTACATTACAGTAGTACAGCCTGTGGGGAGAATTTCCTATGGTAATGGATCTATATCTTTTATCATTATTTTAACGTTTGAAGTCCTTTTTGAAAGATAACTACAAATGTGATAAGGTTTGCTGTGTATATGGATACAATTAATAAGGTTTTCTAAAGAGAGTCTGCCAGTTCATGGAAGTCATTGCTAATTTGATCGTGTCCTCTATAACCCTGCATGCCTATACCTCTATTGAGAATATGGCTTGCACTTCCCGTTAGTGGAGATTAGCTCTTTTGTTCTTTCTTACATAGCTTGTTTGTATCTGGTTTACAGATCATGGGATCCAGATTACAAAAATAGTGCATCTTCTGGAAATACCCCCCAAAAGGGATCCATAAATGTTAACTCATTTCGAATTCTCTTACCTGGACAGACAGGAAACTAGGCAGCCAACTAGGTGTTCAGCAGTGCTCAGTGGGGAAGACAGGTGGTATTTCACTCAGCCAGTTTCTCCTAGCTTCAGTCTTAATTTTAGGCTAGTTCTGCAGCTCAGAAAAATGCGCTGATCCAGACATGTTTCAGCACCTCATGCTAATGTGGAGCCTGTCAGTTGGGCTTGTAGAGGAATCCCCTGCTGAGAAAGAAAAGCCTCCCACTGGTGTGGGTATGCCGTACCCAGATTGTTTGTGTTTGAAATCATAGTCAAAGGTGTCTTTCTGCCCTGGTCTTTTAGGAACTCCACCCCAAGCATATTTCAGCAGCCACAGTTGGCTAATAAAGGTGAACTTGCAGGCTTTATATGTTGAAAAAAGAGGAAGCATCCGAGAGCCGACAATCCAAGTGAAAGCACCGTATTAGAGTTCTCCTTCTGCTCGCCTGTCTTACCAAGAGAGTGCATTGGTTATTTCCTACACCCTGCCTCTAAAAGATCGAACACTTTTTAGCTTTCTGACAGTTGAGTCAGGAGCATCCTCCTGGTGTTTTTATGAGGCACGTCCTGCTAGAAGGTTCTGTATTCTAGCCCTGAGGAGTGTAGTCAGTGATTAAGTGTAAAATTCTGTCCAGGCACATGATGGGCTCTGCATTAGAGCGCTGCTGCCCCTGGGCTATTTGACAGCTGTCTGCCTCGATATGATATTAAATCACCATGAGGCATCAGACTAGGAATACCAATTTGCAACCAAAGCATGCTTCTGACTCATGAGAAACTTCAGACAGAAACAGCTCTAAACATAGCTTGGAAAGGTTTTTGATGAGCAAATTGTAAATATTAGCACCTCTGAGCTTGAAATATTACCCATTGAGCCAACATTCACATGTATAATCTCTCTTCCTGCCAGGAAAGAGACTAGATTGAATTACTTAGAGAAACCTAAAAGGGATTGTAACCCTGCCTCCATCAGGCAGCAAGGTCAACTGCTTAGCAGCCTGGTCCAGGTTCCGAGTATCCAGAGAGTTATGACCCAACCAGTCTAAGTGTGGAGCTGACATCCATCATGTACCACTCTCTGTGTAGAAGATGCCTAGCCAGTGCAGAAATGTGTCCCTCAGTAGCAGTGAAGGAGACTATCTCTGAGAGTTGCAGTTGCCACATTTCTGTTCCTTAATGACCAAGAACTTCCATCTGCTATGCTCCAGGCATGTCACTACCAAAGACCATTAAAGCTATGTTTCATTCTTACAGTGACAGACATAACTTTAGAACATTTCTGAGCTGGTGGCATCCTTATCAGGGCCTCTCTGGTAATCAGAACATCTGTGAGAACACACAGCCTCTGTGGTCTCACGGTGCAAAGCACCTGCCTTGCTACCCCACTGTCACCATCTTGAAATTGTTAATAGTTTTATAATAAGGCTACATGTTTGTACTTTGTACTAGGTCCCACAGGTTATGTAGCAGCCTCCTAAATGAAGCACATAGTTACTTTAACACAAACACAGCAAAGCAAGGTTGCGCTCTGACCAGCTGAAGCCTAGCCCTGCATTTCCTAGAAGCGCCCACTCCAATTTTGTCTAGTCTGTTGTTCACAGCAGCCTTATAGTGACATAACTATGTGAACAACAAGACACAGAATGTGTTTGTTGGGTATTAAGTATTTTCATGGCCTCCACTGACCCTCTCAGGTTAATTTCAGACCATGTCTAACAGTGTTTAGAAATACATTTTAATTTCTAAAGTATTCAGTATGTTCATTTGAGCATTGCCACAGTACTATACAAATTACTATAAATATTCTCAACATTAAAAAGGGGACTTAGAAGATTTTATATTTGGCTTATGTAATTATAAGCTGAAAGATTTTAAGCAATGTAAATATTCCTTGCTAAATAAATTTTACTTTAATAACCATGTGTGATCATATATTGATTTTACAAACTAAAATTTGAAAGGTAGGAATCATTGTACTAAAAACTATATGTAAACCATGTATGCTAACTCCTTAAAACATTTTAAAAGCCAGGTGTGGTGGTGCACTCCTTTAATCCCAGCACTCAGAGGCAGAGGCAGGCAGATCTCTGTGAGTTCGAGGCCAGCCTGGCCTACAAAGCGAGTCCAGGACAGCCAAGGCTACACAGAGAAACCCTGCCTCAAAAAACCAAAACCAAAACATAGTGAGAGTCAAAAACAAAACAAATTTCTCGCATCACTCTCACGTTGGCCTCCTGGCATGTTTTTCTTCACGGAAACTGCTGGGTTCTAGAGCCCAGTAGATTTGTGAAATGGTTCCTTGTGTTCGTTGATCAGCTCTCTGGAGCCAATACAGTATAACCCCTAAGTTCAGCTTTTGGTTGCATCTCCTTGATGCCTGCACCATACACTGTACCAATGCAGAGATAAGTCTCATTTCCTCATCTTTAGGCAAGCTGCTGTTCTAAAGCAGAACCTCTTCTGGTTTAGATTTGGGGGAAACAGGGTAGGGTCTGTGAGAGCAGTTACAGCAAAACCAGGCTTTTGACGTTCTCGATGACTTTTCGTCTGCTGTGTGGGAGGGAAAGCGTTTGCAAAGTGGTTTATGATTCAGAATTGTTCTTTCTCTCCATTAGGCTGAGGCTTATTTCTTTAATTGTTTCGTTTAGTACAGGTGTCTCATGAACCCCAAATTCTTCCTAATGACTTCCCAACATTTGGGCAGATTCCGTGCTTTGGTCTCTGATGTGATTTCCATTAGATGTGTCTCATAAGCAGCACCACCCCAAAGTGGGCAAAAGAGCTCTGCAGATGGTAAAGCTGGGGTGCAGGGACGCTCCGACCTTACCTCCTCTCGTCCTTACGATGCTCTACCTCTGCTTTCTGTTCCGTAGCTTTGTGGCTTCTCATTGTTTTTCACTTTTAAATTTTCCTTGTCCTACTGCTGTGGAGAACGGTTTACATTTTTCCACAGTTGGTGTTTTTCTCCTACAGAGACATCCCGATGCCCCTAGTCAGCTCAGGAGTAGAGCACGGCAACCTGCGAGAGCTGGCGTTTGCAAGAATGAAAGATCTTGGAATACAGGTATGAGCAAATGTGGCTGTCGGGTTTATTGTGAAGAAAAAAGAAATCTTATTACGCATGTCTCCAGGGCTGTCACTCTTCAGCATTGCTGGTACCAGTTGGGTCAGAAAGCTTGTGTATGTTGGAGGTGTTCTGTGTAGCTTGTAGACGCTGAGGTGAGTGGTGACAAAGGCTGCCACTGTCCCTTTGTCTTCCTCTGACTTCTGTAACCTGCTAGCTTTATACATACTAAGCAGCTTTTCTCTCTTGATCCTAACAGAGTGAAGGAAGCTGTTAATTCTACAGTCTCTGGAGGCAGTAGTGAGTTGGAAATGAAACATCCTAGAAACTTCTTGGGGCTTCCGAAGAAATAAGCCGGGACCAGGGAGTTAGGCTATGCCTTCAGAAACCAGTGCCATCAGGGAGAGGGCGAGGGCATCTGTTGACTGTGTTTCAAGCTGGCCAGGCTTTCAGAGAGATGGTTCGAAGAATGACACAGCACACATTTGTGGGTTTCTCATGACTTATTTTATACTTACTCAAATTTTCTTAAGAGAAAAATATTTTAGAGCATTGTCCAAAAGAGAATTTTTAAATATTACTGGTTTATTTGAATATATATATAATTAAATATAACAGACAACTTTTAGAAATAAGCAGGTGTATGTAGGTTTAACAGCACCACAGGGGCCTGCTCCTGCTCTGCTCTCCACTCTTCCCCCATCACCATCTTCTCTGGCCTCCTAAGAACCTTCTTCTCCGGGACCAGCATACCTGGTTACTGGCAGCTCCCCGTCTACTGGTCTTCTTTAGCCCTGCCCTACCTAACCCCTGCTAGCCTCTGCTAAGTGGTCCAGGAGTGAATCCTAATCATGTAGGCAGTTCCTTACCAGAAAGTAAGTATATATCTTATCTGACTTTAAAAAAAAAAATCATGCCCCAGGAAAAAAGAAGGAGGAAGCATCAGGTACCAGTTGGCTGAGAGCAGGTAACCCTCAGCCACACGCACAGTCCCCTGTATAGAAGTGGGCTGGAAGATGGCATGTGCTCTTAGTAGGTAGGCTGCAGACACTGGTGGCCCCTGTTTGCTGTGCATCTCACTGGGTGGTTTCCCAAAGCATGGAAATAACTTTGTTTTTTCAAAACTGAATAAGGAGCTCTTACGGATACATTGTTAGTAAAATTGCTTGCATGATACCGTCTCACTGGTACAAAGTGTTAGAATCCTGAAAATATATTTATGGTTTATTCTGTAGAGGAAGAATATGCTGAAGGACATAATAACGGTTAAGTTCCAGGCTGTATAGGATGCACACTGGGCTGAGGGGTAAGAGTGAGTGTTGTTACAGATCCTGACCGGGCAGGCTAGGCATTGATTGCGTTGACGCGTCTTCCAGTGCTGTGCACACCCAGGGGATGTCCAAGAGTCGCCTGTAGTCGAAGTTCACCTTGTGTCATCTCTAAGTCTAGGTTCCTTCTCTCTTCCCGTCCTTCTTTCTTCCACAGTGCCTTTCTTTGACAGGAAAACATATCTTTGATGTGCATCTTTGCCATATCTAAAATGATAGTGATACTAAGAGTAATAATGTCGTGCATAGTGAAGTTTTTTAAAAATTAAGAATTTGCTTTTACTCTTCTGTGATTGTATTTGGGGACTGTATTTTCAATCATATTTTGGAGTTGTGTTTTTCACAGTTAAATCTCTTGGGCAAAACTATTTCCTAACTTTCTAACTTAATGTTGTTTATTCCCAAAAATTATATATGGCCTCTTTAAATTCCAAATTCATTTTAAAAGGGAAACTGTACACCTTCACAAATCCCCATCATCACACTTAGTAAAGATGGCTTTGTTAAGTTTCCCATCTTTTGTGTCAGTGGAACTGGTGTCCAGACTTGATTTTAGCCCCGGATTTGGTTTAAATGAGCAATGAATGAGTCACTACTTTGGTTTTTTGCCAGTGCCGAGATGTGAGAACCAGGGAGGTTGGAATTCAAGAAATTCATCATAGAGTGCGGCCATACCAGGTCAGTCTCCTTTAAATCTGGCCCAAGCTTGGACCCCACCTGCTCACAGAGCAAACCCAGAAATGAGTGGAAAGCTCAGCAGAGCAGAGCAGCCATGAGAGTCACTGAGGTGTGGAAAACCAAGGCTGGGCCTCGCTTTTTCATCAGCACTGCAGTGTGGACAATGTTCTGAGGTGAAGCTGCTCCACACTGCCACTAGTCTGTCTGCAGTGACTCTGGAGGGCACAGGAGGGACTCAGAGTTCCAGTCATTTTGAATGCATTCAGGGGTGAGTAGCCGTGGATGACTAGTGGCTGCCTTCCTATGGGAGGCCTTGCCCATCTCTTCTATGTCACCAGCAAGGTCGTGTCCTTTGGCAACAGCTAAGTGGCTTCTCCAGGCCTTCAGCACAATGCCCTGAGGCACTCCAGGTAGCCTCACTTTCATACGTCTATAAACCTCTGACTGGGTGCAGCTTTTCTAAGGTGTGCAGTTCTTGGGAATCCCGCGTGACAGTGAGAAAGGCTGGAATAGACAATCTCAGCCTCCGTGTTTCTGTTCTTAGCATGAGCTGTTGTTAATATCAAAGGGCCTTTTGAGGGAAAAAGTAGACCTGACAGTTAATAATCACTTTGGCAAATCCTTAGTCTAATTATATACCAAACATTAAGTTAAGGATTGTTTATTTTGCTTTGAGTATAATCCACCCACACACAGGGTGTGTCTGCTATAGCCTTACCAAATGTGTAGAATTCTGAATGTATACCTCTTGTTCCATAGTGTTCATAGAATCATCTGTACATTGGCTTGAAGAGTCATAGTCTATATAGATTTCTACTACTGAAGTCCCATCCCGCCATCATCCATCCCTCTGAGAAGTTATGCTCTAGCAATTGGACTTTTCCATATCCATCCCTTCACTAGGCATGTTTCACTAGCCCATCCAATGTTATGCTCTTAAATCTTACTGTGAAACAGGAAGCAGGGATTGCCCCACACACATACAAAGTAGGTTTAAGTGGAAGAAGTAAGGACTGGACAAGGAAGCTATTAAATATCTGACAATTTGAAGGGGGCAGGGAGATCCTAACAGCCACATGGGATTTGATCTGTAGTTTCATCTTAGAGACAATTCATGGGACATCATAAATTAACATAGAAGCAGTCACTGAGCTTGCTCTCTGTAAGAATCACAAGGTTAATTAAGTTCAAATATTTGTACGATTGTTCTCCATTTAGAATGGTCCTCGAACAAGGCACAAGCACTTGTTAATCCTGTGCTACTTGAAAGGAGGCAAATAAAAACCATAATTAGTGATGATTCATTCTTTGTTCCCAGCCGAACATTAGCCTAAACACATCCATGCAATTATAAAAATGAACTTGGTTCTCTAATTCTGAATGAGACTTTTCATGGCTTTTTATCCAACAGGTTGAGTTGGTACGGAGAGATTATGTTGCCAGTGGTGGCTGGGAAACCTTCCTGTCCTATGAGGATCCAGATCAGGACATTCTGATTGGTCTCCTGAGACTACGGAAATGCTCCGAGGAAACCTTCCGCTTTGAATTGGGTGGAGGCGTTTCCATAGTCCGAGAGCTCCATGTGTATGGGAGTGTGGTTCCTGTGAGCAGCCGCGATCCCACTAAATTTCAGCACCAGGTACTCGGCATCCTGCTTCTAACTGCTTGAGAGTGAAGAAATTGTCTGAAATAGGAAACGTTAAAAGCATTGGGGTGAGACGGGATGGGACAGAGGAGCACAGGAGCAGAACAAGGGTTCATTTTAGTTGCTCAGGGGCATTCCATCTCCACCTTGCTCGCTTGTGGTTCGTGGGTTCCAGGGGATACCAGATATGCCCAGTGTATCACACTCAAACAAAACTGATTCACTTCCTGTGGCATCAAATGAGGTAATGACGGGAAAGCGCTTCACGGGTGTAAACTGTGCTGCATGCATGAGACCTTGTCCTAACCCCCACCAGTCTAAAATTAGAAATTTGTGCATTCATAAGTTTCAAGGAAGTGTGTTAAAAGCAGTAATAATACAGTGAGGGTCAACCAAATTGGATGATAAATTCCAAACCCTTTTAAAAGTGGAAGGTGAGTCAAATAAATAAGACCTGTTACCCAGACTCCTGTCAGCTGGAGTTGCCTATACCTCACCTGAAGAGAAAAACAAGGAGGAGGAGTCAACCCTGCGCCACACCCAACCTCACCACCCAGAATGCCATTTCTGGCTCTTGTTGGAATGCTGACTTCCTTATAAGTCGTTGAGTGTGCTGTGGCCAGGGTCCAGTGCTTTCTTTTCCTTACTCATCAGTAGATTTTATCACTTTTTAAGGCATTTCACCAACTACTTTTTATTTTGTGAACCTTTCTTTTTTATTATTAATTTACTTTACATCCTGATTGCAGCTTCCCCTCCCTCTCCTCCAAGCCCTTCCCTCTCAGCTCACCTCCCGCCCCCTCCCATCCCTCCCTCACTTCTCCACAGAAAAGGGGAGGCCTCCCATGGCTGTCAGCCAGCCTTAGCATATCTAGTTGCAGTAAGACTAGGCACATCTTCTTCTATTGAGGCTACACAGTTAGGGGAAGGGATCCAGAGGCAGCAGCAGAGTCAGCCAGGCCTGCATCTGCTTTGGGAGCCCCACATGAAGACCTTGCTGCACACTGTTACAGTGTGGGCCTTTGGTAAGGGGTTCCCTTCCCTTCTGAATCATGAACTCCTTTATGCTCCTTCTAGGGGTTCGGCATGCTGCTGATGGAAGAAGCAGAAAGAATAGCTCTAGAAGAGCACGGATCTGGGAAGATGGCCGTTATATCAGGTGATGGCAGGGGGAGCTCATGCCTCATCCATTCACATTTCACTCTTGACACCACAGTGAGAGTCACTCTCTTGCCTCTGTATGATTACTGTGTTCAAAATTGGGCCAGGCTGACACGTGAAGAACTTATGCTCAAACCTTTGGAAATTTCCAAGAGCAGTTGGGTGAACTTGAGCTTCTAGAAGTACTCTGCTCCTTAGAGCACCTGGCCAGTAACCTGTGCGCAGTCTCAGCTTGTCTGACCTCTGGTCATTGTGGTTAGCTCCCATCTTGTGCTTGTGCCAGCTGCTTCCTTGGAAATGGAGTTTGATAGTGTGGGCCTAAGGAAATGTGAGCAGTGGAGAGCCAGAGCTGTTGGCTCAGAGCCAGTGTAGTTCTTGCCCTCCCATGCTGCTGCCTTTGTTCCTCAATGACAGGTTTCCTGTTTGGGAGTGGAGGCAGGGAAGAAATTTTCCTTGGCCCTCTTAGGTTCCCAGAATAGACCTGAAAATTAAATAGATTAAAGACAAATTAACAGGAGGAAGGTATACAAATTAATATACAGGAGCCTTCATGAGGAAATGAAGACTAAGAAATGCATATCAACCTGAGTGCCTTAAAGCTAAGTTTGATAAAGAGTGGAAAGTCGTGGGGAACATGGTAGGAGAGGATAGTGGGCCATGAGGCATAAACGGAGCACTTAGCAGGCCTGTTGGCTTATCCTGGTACTCTCCACCATTAGAGGTAAGGGCGTCCTTCCCCCCAGAATGGACTGGTAGCCTCTCATAGAGGCGTCCTCACGAGCATAGGGCAGGGGAGCTCCGAGCCCTTCCTGAAGCTGCTGTGTTCCCAGTCCCTCCAGCTTCTGCCAAGGCAGTTATGTGGACTTGTGTGTTCCAATCCCATAGGAGCTTCCCCCTGCTGGCCAAGGGCAGCCTATAGTTGGGGGCGAGGGGACGACAAAAGGGAGATGTGGGAGGAAGCACGAAATGGTGGGTACCCTCTTTTACTCACATTCTTTGTGTGGTGTCCCCATAAGAAACAATTACCAATTACTGTAGAAACCTTAGATGGTGAAACGCAGAATCAAGATTTGGGATATATTTGACCCCAGAATTTACTTTGTTTTCCTATTTGATGACCAGAAGT
The DNA here is from genome assembly GCF_903995435.1 of Acomys russatus. NCBI lineage: Eukaryota > Metazoa > Chordata > Mammalia > Rodentia > Muridae > Acomys > Acomys russatus. The sequence goes on along the minus strand of NC_067154.1, from coordinate 8,439,333 downwards.
TTACCTGTGACCTGAGAAAATATTTTTCTTATGAAATGAGTTTTTAAAAAGAAAAACCAATAAGAAGTTGCCAGTCAATAAATCAATACTGGCCCAGATCTCCATGATTACAATTATAGAAATATAGTCACACAGACTCAATCATGTAGTCTGGCTTGGGTTTTTGATGTTACCCAGATTGGTAATGTATTTTTTAACATGTCTAGCCTTTTGTATTTTCTCCATTACTTTAATCCCACAAAGAAGTGTCTGGCCAGCACTGATGGGTAGTAAGAAAGTGTTGTGTCTCCCAGCTTACTCTATAGTTGGCCAGAAGCACCAGGAAAGGGCAGCTCGTCTGGGAAGGCGTGGATCTGGGCTGGCCCGGTAACGCCTGAAACTCAGGCTTAAGGGGCTTAAGGATCACCACAGAGCTGGCAAAAATCATTTCAGTGCATTCTGGCTCTTTAGGTGTAGCTGGGGGCTGAGAGCCCACAGTTGCTGACCAGCCAGTGTGCGGCTTCTGGTTTGCCTTCAGACCACATCCGAGAAGCTAGACTTTAGTGCTTCCAAGTCTCTTCCCAGTCATTACGGTGGTAACTGTCTGGCCTGTAGCCCTACATTCCCAGATAGCACTGAGACAAGTGATTTCCTGGTGTCTTTGAGAACCTAATCAAGTTTCCACTTTCCCTCATTGCCTTCCTGACATCCGATTTCCCTCGGAAGTATCCACCCAGGACCCCTGGCTTGTCTGAGGTCAAAGCCGATTGCACATAAGAGCCTCACTCTGTCTTTTTCCGAGCAGGATGTCTTTCTGCCTGGGAGTCGGCCTCTCTCCTCACCAGCTTTATATCATAGTCTAGATGATAGCTCAATTTCATGTCATCTGCATGGTGAATTTCTAAAAGAACAAGAAGTGACTTGCTTAGAGAAGCAGGCAAGAGGCCTTTCTCTCAGCTGCAGTGCCAGGTCTCCTCCCCTGGCCCCTGCAGAGAGCTCTAAAGCCTGTCAGGGTTTCTATAAGAACAGCCCGAAAGGGCTTCTTGGAACTAAAGTGAGTTCTGCGGGAGAAAAGTTGGTGAGCACTGTTTCCTGCCCTCTGGTCTGGGAGCCCCACATGGGAAACCCACATGTAGACTCCTTGACTTCTGTTTGAACGCCTCTGCTATGTGGCAGGTGGCTCTCTGACTTAGCAGTGTGTCACTGGTCAGGAGATTTGTTGTTCAGAACTTAGGGAACAGCAAGTATTTACTGTTGTGCTGTGTGTTGACGCTGCTTTTTCCTTCCATTTGTTCACTTTGGACTTGGTTTTTGAGTGTGGTGGTGGTGATACTGCTGCTACTGTGGGGGGTGTGTGTGTGTGTGTGTGTGTGTGTGTGTGTGTGTGTGTGTGTGTGTACACAAGTGCTCATGCTCACATGGCTCACATGTGTGTTTTAATTGACATTTGTAAAAAGTCAAAACAGTGGCTCCTTGTACCACGATCTTTAAAACAAAACTCTAATGACACACAGTACTGCTGTTCATGGGCTGCGTTTTCTGAACAACACCCTTAGGTGTAGCATAGAAAAGACATGGCTAATAGGAGTGTGCAGGGAGCCTGGGTTCCATTCCTGCCTTGCTGGCCACTCTCCTTGTGATCTAATGAGTTCTTTATTAAAACCCGGTCCATGCAGTTATCTTTGGCGGCTCTCCTCTGGCCTCTCAGTTCTCAGCAGGGCCACTGAGGTTTTACTGACTACGCTTCACCAGCCTCTTCTCTGATAACTTCTTTGATCGTGGATCCCATTCTCAGTCTCAGGCTTGCCTGATGCTAAAGTTCCCGCAGGCAGTTGGTCCCAGCCATGGGTTTCGGATACATACTTTGGTCACAGCCGACATTACTCTGTTTTCTTTGATGGTGTTCTCAGCTCATAATGCTGTGCTCTCTGTGGGCCCATGGCTTTTTTTCTAAGTCACACCCTGTGGTATGTGCCTTGGCTTTTTGTCTCGGCATGAGGACAGACAAGGGTCATTTATCATTTCTTTGTTGGCCTGGCTGTAAGAGCAGCGCATTTATGTAGGGCTTTGAAATTTCTGCTCTGATTCATTGTGACTTTCCTTCATCTTGGCAGCAGGTTTCTCTGGTACTTAGATTTATGATCCCTCTAGACAGTGTGATTAACTTCACCGAAGGTTTGACATAAGTCACTAGTCAGAGGGGTTCTGTATATTCTCGTTTTCCCTATTTAAAAACATGGCTTTCCTCTGTTATCTCCATGTATTTATTATAAAGTGCACATCATGTGCAGCTAGAAAAAAATTAAAACATTTAAGCAATCAGTCAGATGAAGTACTAAGAGGCATTCAAGTTCACTTACTTTTTTTAAAGTATAAAATTGTCTTAGTAAACAGTTTTAAAGTTAACTGTCAACTTTAACTGTGAAAATTATTTAAAAGCAAAAAATAAATATTGTTTCATCACCATCAAAATCACTAGGTGTGTTGAGGGGAACAATAGAAGTATCTATAATCCCATACTTGGGCACCTGAGACAGGAGGATTGCTGTGAGTTCAAGGCCATCATGGGCTACATACTGAGACTCCTGTCTCAAAGGAAGAGGTGTGATGTTGAGTTCCCTTCTAGGAACAAACTCAGATGGGCAGGAAACTGGGTCTCCACCATTGACCCATCTGCAAGGGACAGTGAGACTACTTCCTCCTTAGACGCCATGCCATTTCCCCACTAGGATGAATTGCTTCCTTCTGCATGTAAAAAAACAGGCAAATCAATGTTCTAAGTACGACTGGTTTATAGAATAATGGATAGGTAGGTAGCTGCTAGCTTTCAGCAGCTACTGAATTGCAAAGCAATTAGTCCCAGCTGTGTTTGAGGGCATCAGCTTCTTAGCTGTTTACCTGTGGGTGCCCGGCTAGCTAAGATAAACAAATTGTATTTACTTTTAAAATGTGGTGTTTGCCTACATGCTGATCAGCAGTCTGGCCTTCTAACATCAAGAATCAGTTTGTCTCATTCTTTCATGTATGGTGTAAGGTGCAAAGACCTCTGCTGTGCAAACTAACTACAATCTTCAAAATGCCATCACTAATAATCACCATGGAAACCAGGATTCTGATGTCACAATGCCCATACTATTTCTACAAGGGCAAATAAAACCATCAGTAGTAGCCACTGTTTAAAAGGCCATTTAACATCTTCAACAGAATGAGGAATTTTTAGCAGTTTTGGCTAGGTATCAGATTTAATCATGTTACTGTTTCAGTTTGCCAAGCTAATTGCTATGCGGTAAGATAGACAGCTATTCCCCAAGCTCCCTGACTACCTTCGTCATAAGCAGTATTCTATTTGTGTTCTTTCAAGTAGAAAATTAATATGGCCATTGGCCAAGAGCTGTACAAGCTTGATAGATCACACAATGATGGGGAGAGACGAGAAAAGGTCTGAATGGTTGATGTCAGAAGTCTTTCAAGTCAGAGCCTGGTTACCATTTTGTTTAAATCTATTACAGTGTCATTGATGAGGAGAGGGGAAGTTTTAAAATACAGGGTGAGCAAAATAGTCACTGTGGATATGAGGTCATTCTTTTTTTTTTTTTTTAATGAGGTCATTCTTAATCATGTTACTTAAAGTCATGTGGCCTACAACTGTGACTACTGTCCACAGGAGTCAAAAATCAATGTGTCTGTGCTTTATATAATCCAATATGGCTTCCTAGAACAGAAACTAACGGTTTTGTACCCCAGAGCCTCTGATTAATAACGTCCTATGGGGGCAGAAACTGAGATTTACTTCCTGAACCTTAGAGACCTCCCTGTATCCCAGGCTCCTACACAGCTCTCTCCATTTTGGTTCGAGGTTATTTTATTCTCTACATTATAATCTAGTTGAAAAGCAGGGTCCATTTGTAGCCAGTTCTGGCTGATAATGGACTCATAATCGTCCCAGAGTCCCCAGAAGAGTGTCTCTTTATTATGGCGGACTATTTGCTAATGGGTCAGGAAGCCTGCCAAATGCAAACCAGTTTGTGTTAATACAGAACTTCGCAGAAAGGAAGAGAAAGTGTTTCCTCTTTTGTGCTCTCTCCTTTCCCCTTCATATAATTCTCTTTTAAGTAAATTACTTCTCAGCATCCCCTAATTAAATGCACGTTTCCTAAATTCCATTTGTCTTCTTCCCTTTGGTGTTCTAGCAGTGATCATACATGTTGCTTTTTTCATGTGTGTTCCAATGAGATTGTTTTTATCATTACCATCATCTTGCTTTTAAAGACAATAGATACAGCATAAAGTATTGCACCACTACAAGTCCCCTAGTAAATCCAGCATCATTATTAATCAGACTGGCGTTGATGGCATAGAATGCTATTTAGCTCGATAACAAATTGACTGCATGTTTGCTAATTGGTGTCTGTTGTAGTTCAGCTGCAGAGGCATTGTTGCCTAGCTCACCTCAGGAGTATTTATTTCCTGGATTGACATGTGTCCCTTGTAGATGAATCAGGTACCAGTTTGTAGCATTTTGCAGTAAACCATTTCACAGTAAGCATCACATGACATCCTTAATGCAGCGTTTCTCAGCGTTTCTCAGTAGGCCACCATTTGGATCTGGTAGGCTTCTGAGTCTTGGGGGCATTTCCCCAGCAGAAGCAGTAGCAGCGCCTGTGATGGCTTGACACAGGAGAAGAACTGTGCTTTGGCACTTACCTTTGAGCCTTCTTGTGTTTCAGGAATGTCTACTTTACCGTCCAAAGGCTAACCTTGCTCCCGTCTCTGCACTCCTGTACCTCCTGATTTGTGGATTTGGGCAGTGATGGTTGTATGTTTTCCACTTAGAAGGAGGAATGAGTTGCACCGTGTGTGGTCTGTGCTAATATCCCTAAAAGGTCTGGGAGCTTTGAGCTCAGCGGCTGCCTGTTTTTATCGTAAAGGGCGAGCTTCTCAAGCGTCTTGCTGGGGAAGCAAGCCTTCTCTAAGAGACTGCCTTAAAAAAAAAAGAAAAGAAAAAAAAAGAGACTGCCTTACTTTCCTCTATTTTAATGCTTATTACAATCTTAGCTCCTCGCCTACTCTCCTAGGAACAGTATTGGGTCTTTTCTGTATAAACATTTGGCATTGCCTTAACCCATTTAATTTAATAAGGCTTTATTATTTTATGTTTAGAGGCAGGATTCTTCCCACTTCTTATGAGCCTTTGCAGGCCATTTTCAATCAGACCACCACCCTCCTGCTCTACCATTTAAAGTCTGTCAAAAATGCCAGCAGAAGAGAGCCGATTTGCTCCAGGCAGCTTCTCCTAGTCTTTGGTTTCTTGGAGATAGGCTCATGGTCTGAGACTAGAGAAGGTAGTGCGAGTGGCAGGAGCCATGTCGTACATCTACACTAGTGGCGAGAGCCACTGCGCTTTCAAATCTGATGACGTGTGCCAGACTCTTAAGAAGAGCTTGGAGGATGCCTGGCAACATCGGCTGCTTGGACATCACCATGAAATATACTGGGATATGGGAAATCTAAATAGAATTTCTAATCTACCTGCTTTGGGGCTTTGTCCCTTTTATTGTGTAATCTTCAAAGAGCCCTTGCAATGTGCAGAGACCATTCAGGCTAGCAGAGTCCCTGCAGGCTCCTCTCTCAGGTGGAGAACAGGAGATTAATGACTGGCCATAACTAGCTACCTTGAGGAGCTCGGGTTTATGTGGCTAACCTTTGTTAGTTTAGTAAGTCAGTCAGTCTCTCTCTCTCTGTGTCTGTGTCTCTGTCTCTCTCTCTCTCTCTCTCTCTCTCTCTCTCTCTCTCTCTCTCTCATAGGAGAGAACAAGAGAAAGATTGTCTGAAAGATTTCGGGTCATTGAGTTAATTGGTTCCTTTTCAGATGTTGAGAATAAAAGCCTTTCCCCTGCTTCCATGTCATTGTGGTTTTGAGTGAAATATTGCCATCCTTTTAGATCAATGAGATGCAATAAAGTCTCATTTCAGTAGTAAATGAGTGAAACTAATGAATATATTTCCCTGTGTTAGCACTGCAGCATATATCAAACCCTCATGAAGTAGCTGATTAATTAAACCGAAAGTAATTAAAACAGTTTCTTTTAATTTGTCTGTTTTGCTGAATTTTTTATTTTTCTTTTTGCTGATTTTTTTATTAAGTGACATAAGTCATCTCACCTGTTATATCTAATTTTTAAAACTCCGATTTTAGCTTCAAGGGAAGGATTAGCATATTTTGTCCTTCTCATTTCAGGTTGGCTGTGGGAGGATGATGATATGGGCTCAATCTTTATTCAATCCAGTTAGCATTGCTAATGATAAAGGGCAGCCTTGTACCCCAAGAAAAGAAATGTCAGTGAGCAGGAATACACCTCCAGATTTCTAATCCTTTCCTTGTCACCATAAAAATGTCTAAATCACTTACCAAGCTGTTCTTTCCTTGCAGAGAGTATCTGCATGTAAACACTCGCTCATTTGAGCGCCCAGCTCTTCTTCTTCCCCTGCTCCCTTACACTTCCGTCCCTTGTCTTTTTCCTGTTAGAATCCCAGCCTGAGTTCCTGTGTGTTTCCATCCGTGTGAAAGATTGGTTGATTTTTTTCACATTGGAGTAAGCATTTGTGTAGTTGAAACTGTCCCCTTTTTAATTTCCCTTTTCTGTAAACTGTAACAGATAGAGAGGGAAGCCTGTTCATACTGCACTGTGAATTGTTGGGACACGCCTGTGTGACTCAGTCTGCCAGACTGCTGTAACAGATCCCTGAGACTCAAGGAGCAGGAGAGTTTTATTTACTGCAGGTCTAGAAGTGCAGAGCTCAAGACCAAGCTCTGTTGATAACCTAGGGCCTCGAGGCAGCTCGTCCATCTGAGGGGACACCTGTGTGTCTGCCCTTCATGAAGGGCAGAAAAACAAACAGACTCCCTCAAATCCTCTGTAAAGTCCCAAATTCCATTCATGGGATTTCCACCCCACAACTTAATCACCTCCTATGCTGTTGCTCTGGGGATGAAATCTTGACATAAGCATTTGGGCGAGCCGAGCTGCAAATGACCCCATGCAGATGAAGATCAGCCACATCCAAGAAGAGCCTCTGCTGGTCCCTCCCCAGCACAGGTTCCTCCCTTCTGAGCTTCCTCCTGGTGTCCTGACTTTCTTGATATTTCTCCTTCTTTTGCCAACTAATTATGCCTCCCTTCTCGGTATAGTTTAGTGTTCTTGATGTTAGTTTTGAGCAGGTGGAATTACGTTGTGTGTTTTTTCACCCAGCTGCACTTGGTCGGCTTTTCAGTGGTTTGTCAGCGTGTGCTGTGGTTTGTGCCTTGCTGCTGAGAATGTAGGGTCCTTTCTATGGAAAGGTATCCCATGGTTCAATGCAGTCTCACTGGGAGTTTGGATGTAAAGAGGTTCCTGGTGGGGTGGAGTTGTGGCACTCGGCTGGGCTCCTTCTGTGCCAGCTCTCCATGTCTGGCTGTCAGTGCTGTACAGCACAGGTCTTCCAGCGCGTCTTCCAGGCCGCGCTATGTTTGGTTGGTTGTGTATCCTATTGGTGTTTATTCCTGTCTGGTTTACCATGTTGTTTCCCAGGAAGGGCTTTCCCACTTCACCTTTGCTTCTTCAGTTAGTGTGCTGTGCTTGTTTGTTTGTTTCTAATTGGCTCTCAATGACTTTCACCCTCTGACTAGTGTTAGCTTCCAGTACTCTCTCCCTCCTTTTTAAAGGCTGCAGTTGCACGTAGTTTATAGTTTAGACCTATTTACTTGTCCACTGAGTGTCATGCCCTTTCCCCAACATGTACTGTTTCTCCATCGATGTCTTCTTCTGATGGAACCTCCACGCTGCTGATTCTGCTGTCTGATCTACGGCCCGACAGTGCCCTCCTCCTACTTTCTTTCTTTGGTTGGGGTTTTTTTTTTGTTTGTTTGTTTGGCTTGGTTTGGTTGTTTGTGTCTTTCTTTCTTCCTTTCCTCAGTCAAGGTCTCACTATGTATATGTAGCAGTAGCTGGCCTAAAGCTCACAGTGATCTGCCTCCTCTGCCTCTCAAGTGCCCTGACACACCCGGCCTTCATCCTGCTCTGGGTTCCTGTATCTTTTCAGCTCTGTCCTGCCCTGTTTTATGAGTTCCAGCTGACTGCAGACATACTTAGATTCAGCACAGCTCTTCTGCAGCCTTCCACCTGGGGTGCCCGCAGCCCGCTGCCTCTCCCCCTGTTGTCGTAGTTCGGGGTGTACTTGACCGTCTTTGGTGATTGCCCAGCACTTTACACAGAATTTCCTCTCATGCTACTTTAAAAAGTAGCTGGGTTAGTTAGCCGCCTCCAGCGGGGAGTTCTGCTCCCCCTTTCCCAGCCTCTGAGAGTGCTGGTTAGCCTAGGTCATGTGGTGACCCTGCTGCACTCACTCCCCAGCTGAGGAGTGCACTTCTGTGCACACTCACATACAGCTCTTCTGCTGCGTCTCCATCTTGCCCAGGCTCCAAATTCTAGCCCCTGTTCCCTGACCCCTTGAGTCCATGAGGAAGCTCTGTCCATCCGTGGCTCCTGACCGTGCTGCCCTCCTGCACAGGAGGTGCCCAGGTCAGTACAAGCACCCCACCTCCCACCTCATCATTATTGGCCATAAGACTTTGACAGCTTTGGGTTTGAAGCATCTAAAATGTTCCCACATGTTTTCACTGTCCTCAGCTGACCATATGTCCGTGGTAATGGAGCCCAGTTATCTTCTCTATCCAGGCACGAATCTGCTGCCCTTCCACCCTCGTTAAACGCCGCTTTCCATCTTTCCCCTCCTTCTTGTTCTTCCTGCCGTACTCTGAGTTGTCCCTCGCTTTCATGGTGAGGAGCACAGTTTGTCGGGTCTTCTCCTGTAGCTCTCCCTGGGTTAGGTGCAGTCTGCTGACAGCGCTTGTTGCTGCCAGTATCACCCTGCCTTCCTTGAGATTTACTCAGTCTTTCCAAGCCTTGTGTTGAAATGAAACGTGGCTGTTTCTCAGTTTCTCCAGTGATTTGTCACACCACAGACCTTGAGACCTGGACACAGATCCAGAAGGTTGGGGTGGTCGTGACAAGCAGAGTCCTCCCTGTGTTATCACAGAAGGGTGGGGGTGGGGGTGGAAGGGAGCACGTGTGTATGGGCATGGCAGAGGTGGAGGTGCCTGGGTCCAAAGGGCAGTTCTTCCTCTTTTTCATGTGAGCTGAGTTATGGTCCATCGAGAAAATCCCTCCTCCGCCCTGCCAGGTCTCAGACAGCCTGGTGTGTCAGCACTGTGCTGGTTCCATCATTGGTGCACAGGTACTGAGCAGGCGTCACTCCTCCCCCTCTCTGTACTGAAGTGTCATGTTGTTCTTTACTCTCAGTGAAATTAAAGTCACAAAAATTTCCAGTTCGTGATTTATCACTGAGCCTAGAGTGAGGCTTCCAGCCAGTCCTAGCCCCTTCTCCATCCCCAAAACACATGCACAGCCACACCCAGCTTTTAACATGGCTGCCCTTGCTTGTGCTTTTACCCACTCAACTATCTTCCCAGCCCTCAGTAGCATAGAACTTAAGCAACTGGATATGTTCCATTTGTGTCTTAGTTAATTGTTTTAGTCTATACACACACGCGCACACACACACGCGCGCGCACACACACACACACACACACACACACACACACACACCCTTTTCTAGACCTCATTATGCAACCTGTAATTAGCCTCCCTCCCATAGCCAGCGGTTGGGCCAGTTAACAAGGAATCTTGAGCAATGTCCTTCTTTCTCCTTAGAGCAGGCAGAGCTGTGTCTTAAGCTCAGTGGTGCTAACCTAGCTGGGAGAAGGGATCAGAAAACAGGGGGCTTCTCTCCACCTCAGAGCCTGAGAGACTAAGCACATTCAGCAGAGAAAAGGGACCTAAGATGCAGTCACTGCTGGTTTCCAGGCTGCAGGTGCCCTAGGAGGCCGGTGGCTCCTGGCAGCCAGACTTGGAGGTCATCTGTCTGTAGGGCAGGGGCTTCCCCACTACATGCTGAGTAGCCTCTTACCATATGGAGCGAGGCACACACACTCCCTTTAATTTCCACTTTGCCAGGGTCAGCATTCCCTTGAAAGAAGACAGCAGAAGCCATTTTCATAACTGCTTGTAGTGTGCACAATTAAGTCAGTGCAAACACATTTTCCTTCTCTCAAAAGACCTAGGGCTGAAGTGGAGGTCAAGGAGATAACACAGAGCCTGGTCACTAGAGCCACATCTGAGACTGTTGCTAAAGACAGTTTTATGGTGGTCTTTTTCCTCTTGCCTCATTTTGGCATTGTCATAGCTGGCAAAATAGTAAACATAAAAATTTTCACTCCACCCACATGGGTAAGTTCTGACTGGACTAAGTAACCCTGAGGATAAACAAAGGTAGACTTTCGGCTGTGGCTCTCCCCACCTCCTATACCACTATGATTAACTGGAGCTCTTGGTGAGCACCCCAAAGCCTACAGCCGAGAGCACTTGAATCCTGCTCATTCCCAGCCTGGGGATTTGGCAGCAACCCATGCAAGCAATGGAGTGGAGAACTCCCACTTACACAGCCACTTGCACAGCTGTGTGTTTCTTCTGCCAGGGAGAGGCAGCCGTAGTCAGGCTGATCTGGGCCCAGGACAGCCTAGCACGTCAGCACGGTCCAGGAGGCCACTGACGTCAGCTCCAAAGGGTAATTGCTTTCTTCTGGCTGACTAACACGGGGAAAGTTACCGTGACAGAAGATTTTGCCAGAGCCCCACAGAGGCAGAAAGGAGGCAGCAGGGCCTTCACCCAGCCAGGTAATGCCACATTTCTCTTTCCAGCTGTCCCAGGGCAAGCATAATACTGTGCCAGTTTGTCCTGCAGACTGGAGAAATGGGCACGTCTTAACTTCAGGTATCAAGATGCATAAGAAATGCAGGGAGAAGACATTGGAGTTTGGACCAGACAGAGGCCAGACTCTCCACAGCACTCACTCTAAGCTTCTCAGAGACCCAGGAACTGTCTGGGGCTTCTGTGTGTTCCTGGAAACAAAGCTAAGCTGGCCGGAGAGAGCCCTAGTGATGCCCAATGTGTCTCCCAACCTGGTCTCAAGCACCCAGTTCTGTATGCAGTAGAGGCTCCAGGAACAGGAGTCATTGCTGAGAAATGTTCCCATAAGCTCCAGGAAAGCTCATGTCATAACCACACACCTGGCGACTCTGGGCTCTCTTCATCACTCACCTTCTGCTTATCCGGGATTAGCTAGGCCTGGATTATATGAAAACACTTTGGCCAACTACACATCTTAACTAAGCTGCCATCTTACTTTGACAGGAAGCATGCAAACAAGCAGAATTCGTGTGTCTGGGGCCTGAACCTAAGTAGATCTGAAAGGATCATTTGGGACACCCCCAAACAGAAAGTAAGGAGCGAAGCCCCAGGGGTGAGTCAGCCTCTGTGGCAGCTGCATGGTGGCTTGCAGGGTCAGTAGATCTGTGCCTCCACTTCTGGATGCTTTAGACCCTTACAGCATAAACAGGGTCATGGGAAATGGCACGTCTCAGCCAGCAAGGTGGGGATCCATAAGGTTCCAAAGGCTTGCCCCTCCCACCTTCTGTGTGCCATCCTCCCACTGTCTGGCTCACAGTGCCGAGTCAGTTCTCATTTTCTACAGTGCATCCTGCAGAAGCATCTCTCTCTACGTGTACATAACATGAAAATAACGAGCGTGTAATAGGTCCCCAGACATTTACTACATCCTGATTATGTGCTAGTCACTGTAATAACCCCAGTGACAGAAGCCGTTGGCTTAAAGACCTGACACTGCAGGAGGGGAAGCAGAGACACAGTGGAATAGGGCATTCAATACTGAAACATTGTCACTGTGACTAAAGTCTATACTGGTAGCCAGCGGGAGAGGGGTTAATCCTAATAACTGGGGGCTAGCCTCTGGCTAAACCCCCAGGATCTCCAGGACCTGAGCTGGGACTGGAGAGCAAGTGAGCAAGGGCTATGTAGGGGTGGCTGGTAGCAGCATGGTAGATTGGTGGGGTCAGCCTGACCAAATATCATAAGGTCCATATAGGTAGGAGCTAAAGCCAAAGTAAAAGACCTTGTATTATATTTCAGACAGGAGTTCGAGCTTTAGGACCTGCCATTAGTGATCCTAGACTCTGAATTCAGGTTTTTTATGATGGCTTGACCAGTGGGAATTATCTCTTGTTGGCCTCACACACTCAGGCGGGTCACAAGGAAGAACACTGCACTGTGGCTTCCTGCATAGGTCTTACCTGCTCTGGCTGTCACCAAAAGTCATTGCCACCTATAACAAGGCCTTTTGTCTAGTGAGAGTGAGTCAAGCATAGAATTTACTGTTCAGTTTCTGGTGAATGCGGTTCTAGAGGGAGCTGGCAGAGGTGACACCCTGGGTTGTCCTGGGCCTGGCTTCTCAGCCTCCTCCTCTCCTCCCCACTCTGCCTTGGTCTCCTGAATCCTTCATACAGTTTGGACTCTGGAAACACTCTCAAGTATGTATTAAATGGCTGTGCCCCTTGAGGTTTTGTCAGGAGATGTGACATACGTGTAGTAAAGTGAAGTGCCAAGAAGGCGGCTTCATTAGCAAGCATGTGACCCTCTGTAATCACTGCCTGGCTCAGTAGCAGCTTTCTCAGCCCCATGGAGCCCTGACCGCTTACCATCTTTCAAATGCAGCCATTACCTGACTAAATTATGGAGTCTGAATTTTGTGTAAATGCAATGTTTTAGGTCTGGCTCCGTCTGCAGGGTTCTGCTCCACATGGATACAAATCATGGTTGCTTTGTTCACTGCTATATTATATTCCCTTGTGAATATATCCGCCTATAACTGAGAGATTAGACCTCTCTCTTATCTTGACTTGTTGGAATATTATGTCACTGGTTGGGCATAACATTTCTCTTTTGACTAAAGTGGATGTCTGCTGGCTTATAGGGTATGCCTAGAGACTTAGAACTTGGGACAGATTGTCCCTTTGGGGTCTGAGCCTTCCTGTTATCACAGGATCTGAGCTGCCTGTGTCCATTATTCGTGTGTCCATCGTTCCCTTGTCCCACCCCAAGCCCATGTTGGACAGAAGTCGAACTAACAACATGACAAGCAAAGTGTGCAAGGCAGTGTTGTCCCGCGTCCATCCTGACAGCTGCCACCCGCAGGTGCACTTCTGCATCTCCATCATGCACATGGGCCTTAGCTGTCCTCTAACGCTGGAAACATTCTGAAGTAGGTAGAAACAACGTGGGGAGTTCTGCTCCCCAGTGTCTGGGTAAAGATGGAGTACTTAGCTACTGATGTCTAAGGCTGAGGCAGCCTGTGGTGATGTCTAAGGCTGAGGCAGCCTGTAGGGCTGGGCGCTTACTCCACGTCATCTGCTGTAACTCAGTAGTGCCAGAGCTGAGTTAACTTGGAGGATATCAAGCTGGCTTCCATGGAGAACTGTAGACATGTTTGGAAAAGCAGCCTTTCTCCTCACAAACCATGTGTTCCTGTGGGCCAGGGCCATTCCATCAAATCCACTTCCCTAGCGACAGCGGATGAAAGCACCTCAGCTAGCAGCCATGGTTAGCTGTGCACTCATTTCCTGCAGCAGGGCCGAATGACCCAGGCCATGCAGACCCTGAAACACGGTCCGAGCACATCTGTTGTGCCCACGTAAATGTGCATGCTATATACCCTGGTCCTGTGTTAGCAGTTCCAAAAGGCCATTTCTCCCACACAGCAGAGCCCGTGTGTGCATACAGCCAGAAGTCCACACAGTAGAAGCAGGACAAATGTGCTACACCGCGATTTGGTGTGAACATCAATGCATTCTGACTGAGGCACACAGCAAGAGGGGTCCATGGCTGACTTCTGAGCACTACTAAAATGAAGCTGACTAGAGCTCTGGTACTTTGTTTTTTCTGCAGGGGTCGGCACAAGGAATTACTACCGAAAGATGGGCTACCGATTGCAAGGCCCGTACATGGTAAAGATGCTAAGATAATGGCCACACCAATGTCCCTTCATGCAGCGTCCTCTCTGGCAGAAGACAGCAAGTAGGGTCTCTTGACTACCCAGTAGAGGCTGAGCAAATAGGTAGACCTGCACCCCCTCCCCCTGTGGCCGCCAGCTCACAGCGCTAGCCCCTGCTGACAGAGGTCACCCTCTTTGTGTACCCATGGAGTCACTTTTGGGTTTGAGGCTTAAATGATTTTTCCAGTTTCTAAATTCTGCATGAAGGCTCAGGTGACCCATTTGGGCTCAGACACTGTGACAAAAACAAATCAACTCCTTCGGCCATCATCACTTGTGATTGTCATCTGAGGGGCAGCCTCGAGAGAAGATTATTTATATATCCAAAGCTGAAAGCCGGACTGCAGCACAGAAAAGCTGTCAGACGTGATTCTCTAGCCTTTAACTACATGCGCGTTCGCCCTGGAATTGAGAAAATGAGATTTGCACTGAAAATCTCAGTGCCTCTGTTCATGTCTTGAAATGTGCTGTTTTCGGGGAAAGAAGAACTGGGGTTGTAGGTTGTGTTTATAAGCTTGATGCCAGCCTTCACCAGCCCATCCTGTCAGGAGTCTGCCCTGACCTGGCCTATCACGGAAGCCTCTGTCTCACATCTGTGAATGTCTATACACCCATACCCCTAACACCTAGAGGGCAGTGTGAGCTACCTCCAGCATACTGGGCTAGCTCTGTGCCACTCATTCATCTTGTCCTGAGCAGAAATGGTCCAGTGTGCATGGCCAGAGCCTCTCGGCCCTGGTCAAGACTAGTGCATCCTCAGAAGTGTCTCTGCATGTTAATTCTGTAAGGTGAGTGTTGACGGTGCTGCATGGGGACAGTAGGAGTTTGACTAGTGTGTGGAAGCAGGCCTGACTGACCTGCACGGAGGGACGGAGGGCTTTCCATGGGCTCCTTCACCATCCAGCGTGTCCACTGAGGAGCCTGGGCTCTGAGAGAGCCTGCCTCCCCTGGGCATCTGTCATTTCATTTCCAGCAGTGTTTAGTGAAAGTGATTCTGTGAAAAGTCTGAAAAATAAAGTCTTTAGCATAAACAAAGAGTCGCGTGGAGTCTTTTTTCCTTTCCCTGTAAATGTGATGGCATTTGTCAGGGATTTGCAGGTTCCACTCCCCAGCCTGTTTCTCCCAGTGCCATTTCGCTGCACTGCTGAAGGCAGGCAGCAGCAGCTTTCCCAGGGGCACATTGTGGCACTCCAGCCACTTTCCAAAAGTGTAGTTTGGGGAATTTAGCTATTTCTGAGTTATGTATTTCCTTCGTATAGTATTAGGCTAATGAAGCGCACACCCCAGCTTTCACACTCCATAACTAGAGTTGGTGCACGGTTGGCCAGCAGAGGGCTGTGACTCCCTACGTGCAGCATGCCCAGGCACATGTGTGTTGCTGGGCCTCCACTTGCTCACCCACTGAATGAATCAAAACACCCAAAGAAGCCACCGGAAGGCAAGCACGCATGCACAGTACTGTTTTTAAAGATGGCCACTTAGAGCAAGAATTTGAAACACAACTGCCAAGACCCTACCCTTCCCTGTTTATGGACCTCGGTGCTCAACCCCAAAACTCAGCCCCTTCCCAAGTCCCCCTCCACCCACCTTGGCACAAGGCTGCACAAGCCCACAGAAGATGCAAAGCTTTACCAGGTATCACAGCTCCTGACCCAGCCTTTCTTGTGACCGCCAGCGTTCCTGGCCTTTGTAGCACTTGGCATTGCTGCCACCTTGACTTATCCAGCCTTTCAGAGACCTCTGCTGTTCAGGCCAAGGCCACCTCTTGAGGAAGATCAGCTGGCTTGCTTCTGCCATCTTGGCTCAGACCTCCCCAATCTGTGACTCGTTTCTGATCTGCACCGGACACCTTGACCATGGCCTCAGGGCACTCAGGTGGCTCTCCTGAGTTCAGCTTAGGCCTAAGGCACACTGTGGACTAAGGAAATGGCTAAGAGGGTAAAAAGCACTTGTGCAAACCTGGCATCTGAACTGTAGCCCCAGAACCTATGTAAAAAGTCACATGTGGCATCTTTCAGCTGTAATCCCAGTACTCCGGCTGTTGGGAGGCAGAGACGGCAGTTCAGCCAGAAGCTCGGTTAGCCAGCCTGGCGTTTGCATCCCAGCTGAAACCCAAAAGCCCAAACCTCAACAAAGGGGAAGCTGAGAAACGACTCCTCCAGGTTGCCCTCTGACCTCCACACATGCGCCATGGCATGCACACACTGTGCACACACATTTTTAAAATGGAGCCGAATCAAAAGCATACTGAAATTTAAAGCGAAATACACTAAAGCGCATTGTCACGATGCTTGGTGCAGCTCGTTGTTTTATAAATTTGGGGGAAAGTGAGTACTTTTTCTGTTTCCCACCCCTGCTGAACAAAGTGTACTTATAAAAAAAAAAACACATTTTCATCAAAGATGTTCAAGAGCTTTTTTTTTTTTTTTTCAGTTACCACCCAATTAGAAACAAATTTAGTCCTTGACTCACAGAAAGCCTGAGTTATAGGAGGAGCTGGACAGGTCTGGAAACTGCTGGAGAGCTGCAGAGCTCAGGGTGAGTCCTCTCTAGTCTTGGAGCTTCCGGTCTCCTGTGTGTAAACAGGAAATAAGCAGCCACTGCTGCAGGACAGCATGAGAGTCGGTATGATGGTGTCTGTCACAGCTGCCAGGCATTGTGGGAACAGGCAGCTCGCTGATGAAGCTCCACTGTGGTACCCAGAACTGGAAAACCCAATGAGAATAACAACTTGGCTCCCTCCAGGGGCTTTTAGGAGGGTCAGATGGGCCCGTTGTCACCAACTTCTTAGAACCATGCGTATGTGACAAGGCGCAAGACTGTTGTAGCTAATATTTAGCAGGGAACACTGTCAGGCCCACATCTCCTTAGGTGGCACTAGACTCCAGCATTTTGCTGCAAGGACTGAGGTTCCCCAGGTGGTTTCTACGTGTGCATCCCGCATCCTGGGCGCCACCTCTGTCATCCATGTGCACCAAGATACTAGAGGAGCAACAGAAGCATTTGAAAATGGAACTCTCGTTCCCAGGGCTGCCTGGCAAGTTGCCAGGTGTCTACTGTGAAGCCAGCCAGTGTGTCACACTGAGAAGTCCCTTAAGGGCAGTGACAGCATTTTGTGGTTGGAGCACACGTATTTCTATGTAGCAGATGTGGATTGGCCACCTCTGTTGTGGGGAAAAGATCGGTAGTCGTGAGTGAATTTACCTTGTAAGCCAAAATAGAAGGAAAAACCAAGTTTTATTGAGCGCACTGCAGGAGCAGAGGGCTGGACGGACACAAGAGAACTGCGCATGATGCGGGCTGCAGAAGGCTTCGTTTTGAGACGTTTTATATTTGCTCAGTTGCTGGGAGCTCCTTCCTGAGTTGCCTTTCCTGGCACGTGAATGAGGGCGGGCTGCTGTGCGTTTCCCATCCCACTGTCTCCACCCTGCAAGTCAGCATCATCCTGGTTGTCACCTGGTTAGCATTCCCGGTCAGCAGTTAGATCAGAGGGGAGGTTTGTCTGTTTGGGAAATCTGAATTACGCATGTGAAAATTCCCTGACAGGACCCACCCCACTCTTCTGCACTTTGAGTAATGCATGGTCTTGCTCCACGGAGGAGGTCTGCACACCAGCAATATGCATGTGTGTACTCCCGCAAAGGCACTCTTTGGAAACAGGGTCCCTGGTACAGCAGTGTCGCGAGACGGGCCCTGTGAGAGGTGACTTGGTCGTGTGGGCTGTCTTTCTGATGGATTAATATTCTGGCAGGAGTGGGTTGGTTATCACACAGAACAGGGCCTGCTGATACAGGCCACTTGGCTCCCACTCACACAGGTGCTCCCTACAAGACGGCCCCTCAGGTGCAGGCCTTTTAACCTGGGGCACACAGAGCCATAAGAAACCTCTAGGCAAAAAGGTCTGACTCAGTGCTAGAGCACATATTTAAAGACCTGGGTTTGATTCCCCAGCACCACTAAAAAGAAACAAACACATAGGTCAGTGGTTCACCCTCCTAATGCTGGAGCCTTTAATAGTTTCTTGTTTTGTGGTGGCCTCTCGTCATAAAATTATTTTTGTTGCCACTTCATAACTAGCTTTGCTACTGCTAGGAATCACTGAAATAAATATCTGGGTTTTGCGATGGCCTTAGGTGACTCCTGTGAAAGGGTTGTTCGGCCCCCAAAGGGGTCACAACCTATGGATTGACAACTGCTGACATTTGGCCTTCACTGCTCGTAAATTGCCCAGCCTTAAGTCTGATGTTAACACAACATAAAACAATCTGGGACAGGGTTCCGTGGTCTATGAAAACAGGTCTTACGCATCTTAAATCCTTCAGATTCTCACTAATACCTAGAATTGGACATTAAACATGGAGCTGAATGGTCCCCTCCCCCAGGGACTCTGTCACCACGCTTTCCCACCCATGAGCCACCCCTGGGCGGATCATGGGGGAGACCTGTCTAAAGTTTGGCCTTTTGTGTTCCTCGGTAGCAGTATATTCGATTGTGAGCAATCTCATCATAGAAAATGTCAAGCCGCCTGTTTGCTGGAGGCGCTGGAGCGTGAACGTCTGTTATTGAGGTCAGAGGTGACCATACCTTGTCTCTCCCACCCTGAGGTAAGGTGCTACATGAAAGCGTAGTCCGTACCAGCTGAGGCCCTGAAGAGACGTCCGTCCTCCTGTCTCAAGGCCCCGCTCTTGTCTGCATGATTGGAAACTGAGCTCCAGAGAGATTTGACAGTACTAGCAGCCACCGCCAGGGCAAACAGGACACTACCGGACTCTCATCTTCAGGACCCCCATCAACATTTCTGGAAGAACACCCTGGTGTGCAAACTACTCGCCCACCCATATCTACCTGAAAAATGAAAACAAGATGGGGTGGGGGGGGCCTAAGGAAGTGTGTTAGGCAGCAGAGTCTGCTCAGTAGGAATTGTCTCCCTCTTATGTATGAGAACCTACCATTCAAAACAGTAGGCAAGTTTCCTGACACCCCAAAACTAGTCACTGAGGAGTTAAGTGTGGAGGCAACAGATTGGCACTGTCAGCCCTACAGGGTAAACCCACCCGTGTGAGCCATGGTGGCTCCAGAATTGACAACAAGGGTCGGGGCTCACAGTTGGGTTAGAAAGGAGTTGGTCTGGATTTTACGTCGGCCTACCAGTGCTCCCCTGTACCCCCTGCCCAAGCCCCACTTGGCACAATCCCTGCCATGCATTCTTTGAGCTGAATGCAGAAGGTGGGGAGAGGGTGAGGCAGAGAGCACTCGGCTGTGAGTAGTTGGCTAGTCAGAGAACTGACTCTGACGGTGTTCTCTCGGTCAGTGACGGACATTTCCGGGAACTGACTATACATCATATTTGCTCCCTCCCAGAGCACACAAGGTGGGGCAGCAGGTTAAGTCAAGAACCTAGCATGGCCTGGGCTGGGATTGTGTGCCTTCCATCCACTCAGCCCATCCAGTGACTAACATCCATATGAATAATAATAGGTTATAATAATAATAATAACAACAACAACAACAACAGGTTCTACTTTAAGTTGAAAATAAATGGAATTATTTTGAGTTTTTGTTTTGTTTTTTGTTGTTGTAGCAATCAGGTTTAGGTGCAGATGGAATTTGATATTTCTTTCTCTGGGAACTAGAGGGGCTGAAACCTCCACTCCTTCTTCACCTGGGATTGTACAGTAGGTGAGGTTCTTGACCTGAGAAAGTTTATAATGAATGAAGAAAAACTCCAGCACCACAGAGATTTCCACAGAATACAGAGTTCATCTGTGCATGGGTGCTTGAAGTGCCCCCTCAGAGGCTGGGGAAATGGCTCAGTCTATAAGTGCCTATCATGCAAGCGTAAGGACCCAAGTTCGAGCCTCAGACCCTACATTCAGAGGCTAGGAGTGGAGGTGATGTGCACTTTTAACACCAGCATGGGAAGCACAGGACAGGTAGACACCTGGGGTAGCCAGTACACTAGCTTACTTGGCATGCTCCAGAGCAGCCAGAGACCCTGGCTGAATAAGCAAGGTGGACATCTCCTGAGGATAGTAAAAGTTGTCTTCAGACTTCCACATGTACCTCACACATATGTGTGTGTACACCCAGATGTGTACCTGCATACTCACATACCACAAAGTTCACGGCATATGTCATTAGTGGGAGACAGACACGTGCTTCCTTCTCCTGACCAGGTCAGCACACTTACACAGAAAGACTCAGACTGAGGAAGGCTTCTGTCTATACTTAGACTTTATGGAAGATGGACAGCCGTATAGAGACGTAATCAGACCAGACGTGTGATGTTATGGTAGGAGGCTGGTGGGCCCCAGTAAGCCTGTCCACAGGATTCTTCTTGGCCTCTGAGTGGTGATTCTCCTTCCTGGATATAGGCAGACTCCTTCAAAAATAAATCAAGTGATAAGAGAAACAGGCCTTGGGCTCGCTCTGGGGAAGGACGGGTGCTGGTGTTATGACCTGCCTTTGGATGATGACTCTGGTGTCCCCAACTTGCTTCTGAGGAGAGAGAGGGCTAGGCCGGGAAGACCAACTTCAGGGGCCTTTCTCTCAACCTGTCAGAACATTGTGCTTTAGGTATGGGATTCTGAGCCCCAACATCCCAACAAATCCACTGATTTTAATTTAAAATTCCTAATCAATATGAACACAGATTGGACTTTTAAATTGAAAAGTCTAAGAGATCTTGATAGCTATAAACAATGCCCAGCTGTTAAGAAAACGAGATTTTGGTCATATTTAGAATGCTGATATATTGATTTATAAGGCTTAAGAAAAACCACTGAGAAACAGTTTGCTTACTGGAGTGATCAAGGCCCAGCCGAGCATCTCAAGTGCCTGGAAACAAAACCACGCATCCAGAATTGAGAGGAATCCATTAGTGTGCTTTGAAACGGTCAAGGAAATGTATTAACTAAATTGAAAACGGGCCTGGTTTTTAACTCATGCTTAAGCCTATGCCAAGCCTAGAAGGCATGGGAACCACAGCACAGAGGCTCTGGTGATGTTTGTGTCTCTCTCAGGCTTTGGGAGGCAACCAGCAAGGCTAGCCACCTCCAGATAAAGCTACATGACATCCCTGCTCCATGAAGGTTTATGGACTCCACTCACGTATTACCAGAACTGACCACAGCAAGAAAGTATACGTAACGGAAGAGGCGCACACTCAGTGAAGAAACCAGAAGACCTCTGTGGGGAGGGCCAGTGCTGTGGCTTACAGGTCCCAAAACACATGCGCTAAATACGTCATATAGCAATGTGAGAGGTCAGGGCCTCCAAGGGATACAAAACAGGGCAACAAAGGGCAAATGCAGAGAGGAGGTCCCAGCAGAGGGCAATGCCATGAGTTTGGGTTACTAGACCTCAGCACAGGAGTGTGCCATGCCAGGCCACAGAGTGACACAGATGAAAAAGACCCCAGCCCTCTGTGGCAGCTGCCCCACCCTGGCCCTCACCTGTTCCCCTTGGCTCTGGATCCTACCGGGCACTCTGAGAAAGCTTGGAGGGAGACAGCAAGAGTGGAGGGGCCTGGGGAAATGCCTCGTTCTCCTGTGGTGGGATGCAGACACACTGGCGTAGAAGTGAAGCTTCACCACGGTGGTGTAGACTGAGGCCGCCTGCTTCCTTCACATCTCTCTGTGCAGTCCCCCCCGCCCCCGCACCCTACTCCACGTTGCCAGCTTGCCTTTGAAGATTTACCTTAAATGTCCAAAGTTGTCTGACTTTAAAACTCAATAGCAACCTGATGGCTAAAAGCCCAAGGTCTGTCTTCTGGTTTCAGTTTTCAGTTCTCGTTACTCATGAGCACCCTGCCTCCTTTTCCACATCTTCCCCCTCCTCCCTTCCCCTTCCTCGTCTTTCTTTTCCTTCCCCTCTCCTCCTTCCCCCTTCTCCTACCCCTCAGCTTCCTTTTCCTCCATCCCTCATCTCCTCCCCAGTTCTTCTTCCCCGCCTCTCCTTTCTCTTCCTCTACCTCTATCTCCACCCCCATACCCCGCTTCCTGTTTTTCCATTTCTTCTAACTCCCCCTCCCTCTCCCTTCCTCATCACCAGGAGGTTGCCTTCCTTGCTACTTGGATGATGCCACCCTGAGATGAATGGTCCATCTGTCAGTGACAGCTCTGTCCCCACAGCATGAATGCCAGTCACCCATTTCCAATT
This sequence comes from Acomys russatus, assembly GCF_903995435.1. NCBI lineage: Eukaryota > Metazoa > Chordata > Mammalia > Rodentia > Muridae > Acomys > Acomys russatus. Next base: position 8,417,193 of record NC_067154.1, on the reverse strand, counting down.
GCACACTTGACATTTCTACTGTAGAGTCCCACTGTCACCACAAAGTCGTCTAAAATTAAACTCTGCTCCCTCCACCCCCACAAACTTACTGCCCTCCATGACTCCCATTGCTGCTAATGGCCCTAACTTCCTCTTACCACCCAATGCCAGAGTTCCAAGACATCTCTGCTCTGCTCCCACTTCACCCTCCCCAGGTGGGTGGCCAATTACTAAGCTCGCATTTTCTCTGGTTTTCCTCTGGCTTCTCACTTTAGCTTTATATTCCGTTGGCTTTCTCCTCCTAGCTGAGCAGATGCCTGTTTCCTCTCACCTTTAATTGGACTCCACCTTTAATAAGATCCATCATCCGGTAAGAATGGTAAACGCAGCTATACAATAGCTAGCATCTGTACACACGTGCTTAAACATGGGCCTCACTAATCCTCTCCAGGTCTTCCAGTCTCCTGTCCTGTCCTCTTAAGGACCCCTTTGGGGCCCAGCTGAGCTCGCCTTGACCTCTGTCAGCTTGTAGGTACAGTTGCTCTTCTCTGCAGGTGAAACTCACAGAGGAGTGTAGGGCATCGCTGCTGTCTGGGGCTGTGGGCAGCCATGTCAAGGACAGGAAGTTCAGCTTGGTTCTGAAGTTCACTCGGTCCCTGGGCTGCAGAGACAACAGTCTCCCACCTCTCTTCGGGTTTCATCTTGCACAGTTTAACCATAGTGCTTCCATTTCCTGTCCCCTCTTGGCAGGCATGCCTAAAACACTGAACAGGCATAAAGCAACGTTCAGGATGGTGGGCGGAGTCCATAGGGGATGGATTAGACTCCTATTTGGCCAACTTGATGTGATACCATGAAGAGATGATGGGTTCAGTACCTGTTTACTGCATTCATCAGGCCCCTTCCTGTTAGCTGACAAGATGACTAGACTTGGGGACCTGGGTTCCCTTAGTGCAAATACCCAGAGGCACATTCTGCAGTTGAATAGATGTGAGTGACACAAGCAGCCGCCACACCCTCAATGCTGCCCAGAACCTGGAGATGTGAGTGGAGCTTCCTCTTGTGAGGCACATGTTTGCGTTCTGGCATGGCTTCCTTGATGGAATCATCGTGCCTGTCAATACAGAAACACACTTTTTGCCTCAAAGGGAATAAGAGAAAACTTATTCTGAAATATAAATAGCCATGCCTGGAAATAGGGGTTCAGATTCCCCTCCCCCCAGCCAAATACCATGTTCTATTACCATAGTGGCTACATGAAGTTTTTCATCAGTTATGGAACAACAAAAGTATTTTCCAAATACATTGGTGGAGGCCACAGGGAGGCAATTACAGCAGGCAGGGGAATCTCTGCTGTAGGTCAATACACAGGAACAGCCAGTGGTCTGCTAAGGCTACTTTGTAAGGCTTTGATAGTCATGAAAAGTGGAGAGTTTTCAGAGGGACTAGAGGTGGCCCAAGATACTTTACTCTGATTCCCTGTACATATAGACTCTGCAAATATAATTTCTAAGTTCAGCCATTTGGCCTTGTAGAATCTCCCCGCCCCCCCCCCAAGGGGCATACTTTATCAGCTCCTGAGCTCTAGTTTTTCTCCTGTGTACTTTTGGTTCCACATAGTCCCCAAGTCCAGTGGGCGGCAATGAGACCTACTCTGCGCCCAGCAGAGGCATCTCTTCGGATAGTGGAGGATTTGCCAATGTGCTGGTGGTTACCACTGCCAAAGAGATGTTCCACGGGATTCATGACCACACCCCGTACACATGGTCAGCAGTTCCTCTTTGCCTTGTACTTGTGGTAGCCATGGCCGGTGTTTAAGATAGGTTTGTCAATTCTGCCTCCACTGCCTACGACAGCGACAACAGCTCTGTTGACCAAGGAAATGACCTTCTTGGACCCTGAAGGCAGCTTCAGTCGGGTCTTCTTGGTTTCTGGGTTGTGGGAGATGACTGTGGCATAGTTTCTGGAGGCTCGTGCCAGCTTGCCCTTGTCCCTAGGCTTCTCCAGACAACACACGATAATACCCTCAGGCATGGTGCCCGCGAGCAAAACATTGCTGATACTCAGCTGGGCCTTCTTGCCACAGTGCATGAACTGTCCAGTGTGGATTCCCTCTGCAGGTATGAACAGCTCTTTCAGCTTCTGGAATCAGTAGAGATCACAAAAGACTGCTTTCATGAGGGGAGTACCATGGCCAGGGTCGTGAAGTATGTCCTCTGCAATGCCCTTAATAGAGCTGTGCAGCTCAGCGAAGTTCACAGCATCCAGGTGCCCAGGGTCACTTACGGTGTCTCGCATGCCCATGGTGGAGAGTCTGCCCACAGGCTCAGCCAAAAGAGGAAATACTGTCCTTGCAGAATCTTTAACATGGTACTTGCCCTTTTTCCTCCCTCCCTGCCTTCCTGCCCTCATTTTTTTTTTCTTCTTTTCTTTCTTCCATTCACATGGCATTGGGACAGGCTGCAGTCATATCAAAATGTAAGTGCATTGATTCTTTCTTATGTTTTATTCTTAGTTACCAAGACCTGTCACTGCCCCCTTCCTTTTCTTTGAGCATGGTTGAGCTCCCAGGACTTGACCGTTTTATTTCCTTAGCTATTTCTTTTACTTAGATATTGTGATTATTTGTACAAGTTGGCAGCTTGACAAGCTCTAGGATGGCCTTGGACACAAATCTCTGGCCATGACTGTTGAGGAACAGTCAGCATAGATACTCAATTGTCTGGTCTGAGCAGGTCTAGACGGAGGGCCGAAAGAGATGGCAAAGATGGAGAAAGGAGCCTGAAGAGAAAAGTGGGAGTGATTAAATAAATCAAGCTGCTTTGCTGGCCATGGGACAGCCCCACGCTCTGTACTAGGGGCCCACTCGTCCAAGCCCAAGGAAGGAGCCCTGCCCTGGCCCAGTTGCTCAGGGTGTGACTAGCTCTGCAGAAGTAGGCTCATCTTGACCTTCTAGGTCCTGTTCTCTCTTGAGTCCTCTCCATCTCCTGGAGAACATTGCCTCTGCAGATGACTCATAAGGAAGGAACCAGTAAAACACTCAGTCACCCGGCCCCTCCTGCCACGCAGCCGTGCCTTCTGCTTTGTCTTTGCTTTCCAGGGGCAATGTAGGATGTTTCCGTGATCCCGGCCCCTCTGTACAATGCTGGCTGCCACCTACATGGAAACCAACACTAACCTTTTCCCCAACTCATTGTTTACCTAAAGCGGGCTGTCACTGATAAATGCCATTCCTTGCCTGGCTGCTAACCAAGATGAAAAAGGAAGAAAATTAGATCAACAAAGAAACAGATCTGGGTTGGGTTCAGCCTCATGTTGTTTCTACAGATAAGTGAGAAGTTCATGCCCCAAAACTGAGATGCTGGGCAAAAAAGCAAAGGCTTTCTCTAACTGTGTCGGAAAACTGGCTAAGAGTTATGTCTGAGTCAAGGGATGTGGAAGAGGCCCACACAGGGGAAGCTCACGTCCTCTTGAATTGTTGAGAACATCCAGCAATCCACATGCAAACAAACAAGCCCAGACTTTCTACCCCTCACAAAAAGTGAGCTTAAGTGAATCATAAAACTAAATACAAAACAAAAAGGGAAGACTCCTGAGAGATAACACAGATAACCCTCACTATGACACCAGCTTTCCAAAGACGTCAGCAAAAACACAATCCACGAAGGAAATAATTGATAAGCTAGTCTTCGCTAAAATTAAAAACTTCTGGTCTGCAAAAGATAATGTCCAGATGATAAATCAAGACAGGAAGGAAACATTTTGCAAAAAGCAGACAGATAAAGGACTTAGGTCCAAAGTCTAAGTGCAACAAGAAAAGGAAGAACCTCATTAAAATACAGGCAAAGTCCTGAGCAGATACCTCGCCAAACAGGATGTACGGGTGGCAGATAAGCACAGGGAAGGATGCTTAGCATCATGTGTCCTCTGGGAACCGCAAAGCTGAACAGCCACAGATGCCACCACATACCTGTGAGCGTGGCCAGAATCCAAAACACTTACAATAGCTGATGGGGGTGGAAAGCAACAGGAGGCTCATTTGTGGTGATGAAAAGGGTACAGATCTGTGTTAGAAAAACACAACACGAACCAGGGAAGGAGTCCACCCCCATGACACTCTGATAAAGGCAGATGGGCCAAAGGAGACAGGAAAAGTTGCCAACCAATAGCGTTGGGGTAGGGAGGGTTGGTGGGTGGTGGTGGTGGTGGTGGTGGTGGGTGGTGGTGGTGGTGGTGGGTGGTGGTGGTGATGGTGGTGGTGGTGGGTGGTGGTGGTGATGGTAGTGGTGGTGGTTGTGGGTGGTAATGGTGGTTGTGGTGGTAGTGGTGGTGGGTGGTGATGGTGGGTGGTGGTGGTGGTGGGTGGTGATGGTGGGTGGTGGTAGTGATGGTGGTGGTGCTGGTGGTGTGTGTGTGTGTGTGTGTGTGTGTGTGTGTGTGTGTGTGTGTGTGTGTGTGTGTGTGAAGGAGGGGCACATGCACTTCAGCATGAGTTGTTTCTCTGATTCCACCATGTGGATCCTGGGAATTAAATTCAGATCATCAGGATTCACAGCAAGCATCTTTACCAGCTGAGCCATCTCACCCTCCCCATTTGACTTTCCAACAAAAATTCAAGTCTTTATCCCTTGAGTTGGTGGCCACACAGAACCTTCCAACAATAAGATACTACCACGTACCTGAGGCTGTGGCCCAAATTCAAAACATCAACAATAACTATTGCCGGTAGGCACAGCAACAACAGGAAACTAGGGGGAATGATTCAGTGGCAAGAACACTACTGAGTAAGTGTAAGGACCGGAGTTCAAATCTCCAGCATTCATGTAAAATGCTGTCCATAGCCATACCTGCCTGTGACCACAGCACTATGGTGGTGACAAATAAGTCTCAGGAACAGTGCAGCTGTTCTCCACACAAATAAGACATCCTCGCTGTCTTGGTCCTGTGAGTAGTGTGTGTGTATGTGTGTGTGTGTGTGTGTGTGTGTGTGTGTGTGTGTGTGTGTGTGTTCCACCCCAGTCTTTTGGTACAAGCCTTCAATGTAAGGCACAGTCTGTTTCTGAAACATTTTTTTCTCTCCTTATAATTCTTCCTGTTCTTCTGTTGGGCTCATGAGCCCCAAACTAGGTCTTAGGATATAAACTGTTATCACCAGGTTTTTCATTGAATTAGCAAGTGCATTGACCAGACTAAAGAAACCATGGGGATGCAGAATATGAAACCCAGAGGCTACAACATGCGGTGCATAAGAAGCAGGTGAGAGTTGCTCTGTGTTCTGGACTATGAGAACACATTGGCACTACCCTTTGTGCGAAAGCACCTGCAATGTTGTAGGGCTACTTTTAAAGCTCTACTTTATTTTGGGTCCCTTAAGCCTGTACCTCCCTTCCAATCCTCTAACCCTACGTAGGAAAGAAAAAAAGCTTAAAAGGTAAAGAGGGCATAGACCTCTTTAGACTTAGTTCCAGCCGGTCAGGGTCAGCAAGTTCTTTGGGGAAAATACCATTCTTAGTCATCAGGATATCTAGCAGTCCAGAAACAGCAAACAGCAAAAGCAGAAGCAGGAAGAACCAGCAGCCTTCTTTCTCCTCCACCCATCTCCTTGAAGTCCTTGACCTTCTCTCTCTGGGCTCTCTCCAAGTCCTCAGAATTAAGCTATCTACATTGGCAAAGACCACGCCCTATTCAAGGCAGTTATCGGCTGTGGATAAATTAAGACAGCCCCATAGCCCACACTTGGGATTAAAACAAAATCATGTTTACATAACATAACTGAGTTTTTAAAGAAACCAAAAGTTCCACTATAGCATGTATACCCTGTACATAACCCAGAATGCACGTACTGATACTATTTGGCTATTGTTAATCTTAATATAGGTGTAATCCAGACAGGGACTTGGGAGGAATTTAACAGGCAGTAACCATAGTGTATGCCGAGCCCCCATACACTGAGAAGTGATAAACAACACCATGCCACAAATCTCAGAGACAAGACCAGCCACTTCATCAGAGGGGCAAGACTAGCCTGCAATGATTGCCAGCCTTTGCAGCCCCTCCCTAGATAATCTGATGGCTAAGGATGAGATGACAGGCAGAGCTCAAGGATATGAGCCCACTGTCTTTTCGGATTGCCAGCTCTCTGATAACGTAAAGGAATTGAATGTCTGCTCCGCTTCCTGTCTCCATTGGCTGGCTTCTGCAACAGGTAGCAGAGACTGAATTCTGGTTCTAAGGCCACATGTCTTTTCTTCTCGGACACCTGGGGCCAAGGACTCCAACTCCAACCACACATTAAAATCACGCAGGGAAGCCGCATGTCTCCTCATGGTCAGATGGATTGCTCACACAGTCAAGGTGAGTGAGGAGAACAAGGGCGTCCGTGAGGGAGACACAGAGCCTCTGGTAGCAGCTACGTGCACATGAGTAACTGAAGTACACAGAGGGTCTCACGCTCTTGTACACATTGCTATGAACCTCAGGCTGTACTTGTACACAGCACATGTAGAAACATACTCGTGGGCACACATGGATATAGAGAACCAGAAAAACACTTCCCTGGGTGTGTACCTCCAGCAGAATGCAAATATCTTACATCTCCCCCATGGCTTTCAGCATATAAATATTAATGAGCGAAGAGATGCAGCCTAGCATCAGCTGCTGTTTCTTGGGTGATGGTTGTGTACTCACTGATGCAGAGGTTTTTATTGTTCTGTTTTCTTGAAAACTCTGTTGTTACACGTAAAAATCAGATCAAGTGACATGTGATCAATTAGCCTGAACCTTTCAATTACTAAGAATCTGGAATGTAAGCTAGAACTGCATCTATATTAATTTTTTATTTTCTTTTGTAAAAAGCAGCTTTACTGGGACATCGCTTAGCTGCCATACAATTCCGTCACTTGACTTGTACAGTCCAGTGGTTTTGGTATATTCCAAGTGTGTGGCCTTCAGCACAATCTGTTTCAGAAACCCCATACCCTTTCACTCTTGTCCTAGTTTGCTTTTTGTTTCTATGATAAACATCAAGACAAAAAGAAATTTGGGGAAGAAAGGGCTTATTTCACCCTACATTTTTCAGGTCACAACCTATTGCTGAGAGAAGTCAGGGCAGGCACCTGAAGCCAGTAACATGAAGTGGAAACCATGTACAGAAAGAAAAACAGGAAGAGGAACCATGGAGGAGGAAGCTCATGGGCCCACTTACTGGATCACACACAGCCCACCTGCCTAAGGATGTTGCCGCCCACAGTGGGCATCTCCTCCATCCCCTGTAGTCCTCAGCAGACACAAATCTACTTTCTATCTCTACAGGTTTGACTAGGGTGGACGTTTCATTTATGTGGAACATGTAGCACCTGGTCTTTTGTAACTGAAGTTCATCCACAGTGGAACATGCATCAGTACATAGGGTTAAATAAGACCCCGTTGCATGCATATATCATTGTTTATCCATGAACATTTGGGCTTTTGCCACCATTTAGCTATTATAAACAATTTCGCCATGAACAAAGGCACAGAAACATGTGTTTGAATCTGTGTTTACAATCTTCTGGATATGGACCTAGCATTGGAATTGCTGACTTGTACGGCGATGGGCTTTTGAAGAATTGTCAAGCATCATGGCACAGTTCCACCAGTGATGAATTAATTCCCTCACTTCCCATCCTCGCCAGTACTGGTCACTTCCCTTCTTCAGTAGCATAACTGCAGCCATCTTTGCGGTATAAAATCATATCTCCCTTTAGCTTCCGTCTGGATCGCCCTAACGTCTAAGATACGGAGCATCTCTCACAAGGTTCTCGGCTTCTTTGGGAAAATAGCTATACAAGTCCTTTACTCGTTCTCAGCATTTTCTTTGTGAACTTCATTTGTTTCCTCCATGAATATTTTCAGCCCAATTGTCGTACTAACACCTGTTAGTAAGGTCCAGCCATACAGGTTTCTCCTAGTGAGGATTACTATTGCCAAGATGAGACACACAACTGGGGGAAGAAAGGATTTATATGGCTTACACTTCCACATTGCTCCTCCTCCCAAGGGTCCAGCCCACGGGTGAGGGCAGGGGGTGAGCGGTGTGGAGTCACCACATGGACACCAGGAGTCAGGTGAAAGCAAACCGAGGGTGAGTGGCTGCAGACTCATTTATTCAGGAAGAGCCAGCGGGTTATATGGCTTTGGGAGATCAATTAGGTTCCTCCACACTTCCGCATCCTAGCTGGCCAATGGATGTTCATCTCTGGGTAAACTCTCCAAAGTCAGGTCATGGACTTTCAGCCGGACCACTTCTATGGTCAGGTCTGTGGAAGCTGTCCCAGGCCGTGAGTCCTAATGGCCCTTTGCTGGGAATGCCCACACTTCCACATTGCTGTTCATTGTTGGAGGAATTCAGAAACAAGGCAGGAACCTGGTTGCAGGAGCTGATGCAGAGGCCATGGAGCAAGGCTGCTCACTGGCTTCCCCACCCCATGGTGCTCAGCCCGCTTTCTTATAGAACCCAGGACCACTGCCCAGGAGTGGTCCCATTCACAGTGGACTGGGCCCTCCCCCATCAATCACTAATTAAGAAAATGCCCTCCAGGCTTGCCTACAGCCCCATCTTAGGGAAGCATTTTCTTAATTGAAGTTCTTTCCTCTCAGGCTACTTTAGGTTGTATCAAGCACAACCGGTCATCCCAGCACTCAGGAGACAGAGGCAAGCAGATTTCTGTGAGTTTGAGGTCAGCCTGGTCTTCAAAGTGAGTCCAGGACAGACAGAGCTACACAGAGAACCCCTGTCTCAGAAAATCAACCAACCAACCAAACAACAGCAACAACAAAAAACAGCAAGCACAAAGTTAAATTTTATATCCCCAATATTGTAATTAAGTGACATGGGCCCATGGAGTTTGGACCAGTGCTGCCACATTGCATCACACTGCTGTTTCTGAGTACAAGCTCTGTCATTCTTATGTCCTTTGGAAACAGAGTAAAGACAAATATTCTCCCTGTGTGCCAGAGAGGGATGATCTACTCAGTGCATAATCACTCCATGAATAGAGTCTGATGCAAGGAATATTATCATTAATTTTGCAAAATAAAGGTCTTAAACCTCCCCTTTCAATAAAGTAAACTTTGTAAAGAAATTACAATTTTATACCTACCACAGAGGTGGCCAGTAATTTTTAGTGTCATGTACAACATAATCTTGATTAGAAAATATATGCTCTGGTGAAGTTTGTTTCTGTGGGGAAGAGACTGAATTGATTGCTGAGACATCAGGGGAGACAGAATTGAACTGTCATGTCTACACCTCCTATGCAGACCATGTGTCCACTGGCATCAGGCCATCATGTTCCTACTCCCATCAGACACCGCTGCATATGGGCCTGGGAATCGGAATCTTGACACTCACTAGCTGATTTACCTTGACAAAATGGGGCAGGAAAGCTTTGATCCACCTCTGAAAGACCAGGAAAATTCAGTGACCAGGAAGAATGGCCATTTTGAAAGCCTTTGAGAAGCAAATATAGGTGTGTTAAGAGTCTCTCCTTCAAATAGTCCTGGGGGTGTTTAGGAGTCCTGTCAGGCTAGAGTTGTCCTGGTGATTTTCTAGTTATTACATTACAGTGAAGCTTAGCCCTGACAGTACTATCCAGCCTTGAGATAGTGTTTCCAGAATCCCATCACGTACCCACTGAAGGAATCTCTCTCTGGCCTGGTCTTGAGCTAAGAGGAGTCAAGAGTGTCAGTGAGCGTCTACATTCATCTAGAATTTTCCTCACAGTTTTCACTTGGAGGACGTGTGCTCTGCTGAAGGACTATTCTACAGTGAACACAGAGGCAACTCCACTGAGTAACAGGGCAGTTCTCAGCTGTCAGGTTAACATCATGGTGTATTACACATTTCGAATGACATGTGTGACAACGGCAATAGCACATTCATGTCTAGAATGTGGGGTTAAGGAGATCATTGTGTAGAGAACCTAGTCAAGACTTTGTGATACAGGAACTAGAAGTAGAAACCCCCAGAAGAAAATTCCCAAAACCATTCACAGTGGCCACTTGTGCACAGCACTACTGGAGTATGGTTTACTTTCTTCCTACCCTTTAAATCATTTGGCTTTAAAGATTATTTGTTATTTTCATATTGTGTTATTGTGAGCCTTTTCCTAGGCAGGTGTAAAGAAACATCTGTTAGGCTGGGTAGTACTCACGAGGCAGGTCCCTGAGTTCGAAGCCAGCCTGGTCTACAGAGCAAGTAGTTCCAGTACAACCAGGGCTACACCTAGAAACCCTGTCTCAAAAAGCTAATAATAATAATAATAATAATAATAATAATAATAATAATAATAATAATAATATAAAGAAAGAAAGAAAGTGAGATAAAATAAAAAAGAAGTATCTATTTACTCTAGACAAAGATAATATGGACAGCCCAGAGAGAGAATTCCACCCAAATCACTGGGGCTACTCACAAGAGCATGGGTGACACTTGGGATGCTGCACCACTGAAAAGTCCTTTGGGTGAGTTATGGGCAAGTTACCACAGAGGAGTCCCACCTGAGGCAGTCTTATGCTCTCCAGAAAGGCTTCATGAGTGTCATGGATCCTTTGAGATGACATCTCCTTCCTCCTCTCCCTCCTCCCCTCTTCCTTCTTTTTTCTCCCCCCTTCTCTTTTACTCCTTCCTCCCTCCCCTCCCTGTGAGGGACGCTAACAGACTCAGTCTCCTGAGTTCTCCAGCAGGCAGTCACAGCCACTCGGATTCAAGATGGCAATGGCCAGGGCCAGCCTGGAAGAAATAACTGTGGTGCATATTATCAAATCTTTGCTCTAAATAAAATGTCACATTATTACCGTGAATAGTCGCTACTGTGTCTCAGCTCAGTTTCTCTAAATGTTGCTTTAGTGACAATCATCCCTCTTACCTGCAGGGTAGTCCTCCTTGTCCAAAAGTCAAGCACACACAAAAGAATTGATGTCTCTAAAATTTGCCTTTCATTTGTGGCCGAGTCAGGAGGCAAAACGTGGAGGGTGGGCATTGACAAGATGTTGGATGTTGGCCTTCGACAAGCTGAATAAAAATGGCCTGGAAAAAAATGTAGAATAGGAAAAAAGAAAACAGCATAGAACAGGTAGAATCCACATATCTGAAAGCACAGTCCTGACAACTGAGTTCTGAGCCTTTCCCTGCTATCAGCTGACTGCTACATTAGGATACTCTGCTCCCCTCTAGTGCCTTCTGTTTATCTATACAGAGAGGAAATTCCATAAAGTCCTTAAGGTCTTTCTACCATTAATGAGCCATGAACTTCACTCAAAGAGGTTGTCAGCCTCAGAAGTAATTATTCTGCAGAAAGCATCCTCTTTTTTAAGAAAAGATCTATTCATCATATGTGGATCTGTGTGCCTGCTTTGTCTGTATGTGCACCGTGTATGTGCAGTGCCTGCAGAATCCAGCAGGGGGCATTGAACTGAAGTTACAGGCAGTTGTAAGCTGCCTCATGTAGGTGCTGCTAACAAAACTTGAGTCCTCTGGAAGTGCTCTTAACTGCTGAGCCATCTCTCCAGCCCCTGGCAAGCTGTAAATTTTAGTTTTCTAAAATAAATAAGCTTTATCTGTGTAGTTTAAAAAATACACAGGATATTCTAGAATTTTCATGGCAACAGGACAATAGGAGACACACACATACAAACATGCACATACAAAAAACTGTATATACACAGTGCACATGAACACACACATAATCAATAGGAGATATTAATATATGTGTCTGTATGTGTATAAATACATGGGTGTGGTGAGATTTATATTAGGGAATTGGCTCATTAGAAAATAGGCCAGCAAGCAGTCTGGAAACTCAGACCAGGGTGGTTTTTTGTTTTGTTTTGTTTTGTTTTGTTTTTTACAGAATTTATTTATTGCCAGGTATTGTGGTGCACGTCTTTACTCCCAGCACTAGGGAGGCAGAGGCAGGCAGACAAGCTTGGTCTACAAAGTGAGTCCAGAACAGCCAAGGCTGCACAGAGAAACTCTGTCTCGAAAAACAAACAAACAACAACAACAAAAAAAAAAACAAACAAAAACAAAAAACAAAAAAAGAAAGAAAATATTTTATTTATTTTTATTTTGTGTGTGTAAGTGTTTGCCAGCATGTATATATGTGCATCACATGTATGCAGTGCCCACAGAGGATGGAAAAGAGGGCACTGGATTCCGCTGGGACCAGAGTTACAGACAGTTGTGAGCTCTGAGCCCCCTATCCCTGCGTATGGGTGGGTGCGCATGCGCAAGTGGTGAGGGATCACAGGTGGAGTGCCAGGAATGGGGCAGGAAAGTAAGATGGACAGTGGAAGGAAGCGTAGCAGCTCTGGCTATGGAAGGGAGTTTGGGTTAGGTTCATCTGAGTTTCAAGGGGTGCAGGGGAGCACCCCCATGGCATCTGGTGTTTAGAAGCTTGGCTTGAAATGGCTCTGCAGCATTCTTTTGTCCCTGCACACTGGGGGCTGTGGAGTGGCACTGCTGGCCCAGCATCAGTGTGGTACACTTCCCCATGGCTCCTTAAGTCATTAACGGTTCCAAATTAAACAGCTGAGTGATCTCACTGCATGAAGAAGCAGCACACAGTGGGCCCCAGGTGACTGATGGGATCTTCAATGGTAAAAGTGAGGGTAGGCAAGATGGTACAGAAAATTAGATAGTAATTATGCCAGCAATGGCACACACACCCTGGTTAAAAAACAAAACAAAACAAACAAACAAAAACAAACAAACAAACAAACAAAACTTCTTGCTCCATTTGGGGGAAATCATACAGCAAAATTGATCCTTGTCTCAGATGTCGAACAAGGAGAAACACATTCTTGTTGTTTTGCCTTTCCCAGTTCTGGCTTATCAGACACTGAAAGGCTGTGGCCTGTGTTTTCAGCTTTCCCCTAATCTGACAGCTGCTACACATTTTCTGTGCTTCAGACTGTTCCTGCAAGAGTGTGCATTACTCTCACAATCAAGGGGGGAGATCATAAGCTAAACAGCTATCAGGAGGGGCTGGAGAGACGGCTCAGGAGTGAAGATCATTGCCTTCTCTTGCAGAGGCAGGGGGATCCATTCTCTCACCCCCGTGGAGGCTCCCAGCCATCTATATCCCCTGTCCAAAGGCATCCTTCTTGGGCACAGACACACACACATGTGGACACAACACCCATATGCATAAAATCTTTAAAATCTATCAGGAGGCCTTGATCTCAAGATAATATTTTTTAAAAGTTTAAGAGAGAGAGAGAGAGAGAGAGAGAGAGAGAGAGAGAGAGAGAGAGAGAGAGAATATCTGAAAAGACCGGAAGAGGACATGAGATCCGTTTGTGAGTCACCTGGTGTGGGTACTGACAACCACATTTGGGTCTTCTGCAAGAGAAGCAAGCACTCTTAATCACTGAGCCATCTCTTGCAGTCCCTCAAAAGAGTAGCTTGAGGACACGTGCTCTCTCCCACTCCCGCCAGGGCAAAAAGGTTTTCAAATGGTCTGATAAAAAGTAAATCCGATGAACTATGAGCAGCTGAGCCAGACACTGGAGCGGGACACTGGAAATGGGTGAGAAGCTTAAGGACTTCTGGGGGAACTGGAGCAGGTGGGAGCAGGAAAAGGGACTGGCGGGGAATAAACAGCTGCCGTTTCCCAAGGCGCAGTATGACAGTTTATTAATTGTGAATGTGCACACCCAGATTGGCAGCCACCCACTAAACTGGGGGTTTATCCTAAAGGAAGGAGGGACATATGCACAAACACACACACACACACACACACAATGCATGCTATGACACTTGCTGCATTCCCACGTGCTTATATTTTCAAGGCTTATTAAGTTTCACCCCTGCCCTTCACCCTTTCCTAATGCATATGTTCCCTCTAGAAGTTGAAACTCATGTAAAAATAATTTCATTACTATTTTATGCAAATCCTGTCCCACATTGGGCTGCTGGTATGTTCAAATGACATTTATTTCTCCTTAGAGCCAGTTACATTACTCCAAGGCATTTGACAGAGGCCACCTCCAGAAGGACAGACGGGTCCTTTCTTGTTATAAACAACCAGCTTCTTTAAAATATGCCATATTTGAGGTGGTGTGCATGTGGGGGTGATGCCACCCCCTCCCTCCCTTGCCACCTGCAGTAGCCAGGAGAGCTGACTCTGGGGTCATAAGAGTGGAAGAGCTAGCCCTCTCCCCTCACTGGCTGTAGCATTCAGAAGAGAGGGCCCTGCACCTTGCCTGGGCAATACAGTGGAACTGGCTCTGATGGTAAAGGCATGGGTGAGCCAGCCCTGAGGGTGTGAGTGGAGAGCTGGCCCAGCCCCTCACAGGCTACATCACAACTTGGGAAAGCAGGACCCCAAGAGCTGACCCTGCCTCTTACCAATGGCCAAGGCCAGATCCAGGGCTTTGAATTGGCCCACCCCAAAATCTATATAGTCTGTGAATAGTTGGGACATGTGAAGGGGCCAGTGCTGCTGTTCCAAGGCTGCAGGATCGCCATGACACAGGGCAACAGCAGGATAGCCAGGAGGAGTCCCAATGAGGATGCAGTATTGATGGTTTCGCTCACAGAAGCCAGAGATCTTGAGCCAGACCAATGGCTCATTGCAATGGACATTTGTAAGTGAAGATGTGTGGACACAGGGATATACTGTGGGCACACTGTGACATACTACAGCTTCCACGATGAGATGTTTTCTATGTTTTGTTGTTTGTGTTTTGGTTTTGCTTGTATGTTTTATTTTGGAGGAGTTTACAAAGGCAAAGGGTGAATATGAGGGGACAGGGGCATTAACAGGACTTGGGTGCATGATGTGAAACTCACAAAGAATCAATTAAAAGTTAAAAAAAAAAAAAGAAAGAAAGAAAGAAAGAAAGAAACTGAAAGCCCAAAATGGACATTTGACTGAGACTTGTAAATAAAGAATGTCAGGTTAAAAAAATATGTCATATTTACGTTAACTTACCCATTTCCTGGCCAGTTTTGTTGTTGTTGTTCTAGTTTCCTTTCCTTTTTTACTTAACTATCCATTGTTCTGTTTTCTAACCTTTTAGCTCTACTCTGTATTCTATGGTTCCAATCTCCTTGTCTCCCCAATTTTTTTTAAGACCCTTACTCCTCTTCTCCCTTGTGACAGGAATTTTCAGTTCTTTTTCATTTTCTTCATCATCGTCGTCATCATCATCACCATCATCATCGTGTGTGTGTGTCTCTGTGTGTTTGTGTGTCTCTGTGTGTGTGTGTGTGTGTCTGTGTGTAGGTGTCAGTGCATGCCGTGGCACGAGCATAGAGGTCTCAGGATGATGTTTAGGAGTGAGTTCTCTGCTTTCACATGTGGGTTTCTGCAATCCCACTCAGGTCAGCAGTCTTGGACAGTAAGTGCTTCCTTCACACACTAAGCTCTCTCATCAGGGCCACACAGCTGTCTTGGCGTGCTCCTGCCCTGTCATCCAGGGTTAGATTCACTGTTTGCATGCGTTTCCTCTTTCCTGGTTTACCCTTTCATTTTGCTGGAACACACCTTGGAGTAAGGTAAACAAATAGCATTAGAAGCAGCAAGAACACAGTCCCATGGCCAGTACAACAGCAACAAAATGACAGTGGGAACCACACACTGTTAAGAAACCCTCCAAGTTTAAAAGCTTCATTGGAACCGACTGTTTCTGTAAGGAAAGCGGGGCCCACAAAACTGATGAGAAGGAAAATGGAAGCATCCCATGACTATACTGAGTCAAGAGGAAAAAGAAGCTTTCCCATAAGGAACAGTCACATGGTATCAATCTTCAAAAATCCACCAAGCATTTAAGAAATAAATACATTGCATTTTCATGCCTCAAAGAAAGGAGAAGGGAGAAGAGACCTGAATCTATATACTTTTATCGATGGCATAACCTAGCCTAACCTTAATACCAAGCCCTAGGGAAAGAGCGCATAAACAGGAGAGTGAAGGCCAGCCTTCCTTTTAAGAGCGCTGTGGTCGGAATGTGAGCAGCACAGTTTACTGACTCGTTATGAGGTCCCTCGTGTCCAGCATGACTGGGAGGCTGTGCTGTGAGCACTAAGTGCAGTCTGGGGCCGGGACTGACGGGAGGATATCTGTGCTTCTCAATTCCTTTGGGGGAGTGTGTGGAGACCAACGGTGTTGATGTCTTCCTCTTGCTCTTTCCCTTTTATTTTAACTCTCTCTCTCTCTTTCTCTCTCTCTCTCTCTCCCTCTCTCTCTCTCTCTCAATCCAACATTCACTTATTTTTTTTTTTAATTGGCCAGCAAGGCTTAGGAGTTCTCCCTGTCTCCCCCTTCGCCCCTCCATCACTGGGGTCACCAGCACCTGCCTGGTTTTTCACATAGGTGCTGGGGATCAAAACCCAGGTCCTCATGCTGGTCCCATCACCCCAACACTCAGATCAAGGCCTTTATTTCTTCTACAGTCTCCATCTCTGTCCACTGAATAGAACAGGGAGATCCAAAGGCTCTGGGCCACACGTGGTGGGTGTAGGGGGCCGTGGGTCCCAGAGTCATAAAACAGAAGGTACCTGATCACTGTGAACTAGATTGTTACAGATTAAAAATAAAGACCTAATCAATCGTATGACACCATGGAAAGTTGGGGGTGTATCTGTTTCAGCAACTAGGATTATCCTTAATCCAAAACCACTAGTTTGAAGTAGGGACTTCAGTAAAAAAAAAAAAAACCAAGAGTGCAGGGTGGCAATTTGACACTTGAGGGGCAAGCTGGGAGAAAATAGATAGCGTAGGCCAGGCCAACCTTTGGCAAGTCGCTTAGTAAAACTGTCACTTGCAGAAACTTGGAAGGTAGGCTGTGCGCCCACTCCAGTCTGGAAGTGGTTGGTTGAGCCAGGGCATCGATTCCTGTTTGTTGCCTTTGGCAAGTGTTGCAAAGAATTAAGCACAAGACGGAAACAGTGGCCTTGGACACGGATACAGAGAATTAGACAAAGCACCAAGATGGAGGTGAGGGTTCCCATGATTCACCAGCAGATCTAATTACTCAGAGGGATTCTCCCACATCCTGTTTGCCAGGCGGCTCTCATTACATTGAAGCAGAAACCTTGAGGGTGACGGTGATGAGGAAGGCAGACCGGAGAATTGTGCTTGCCACCATGAGATGAGATCCAATTCAGGCGACCACACCCTAGCACTGTGGGCTCTCTGAGTTAAGATGCACACTGAGAGAAAAATAAACACCAGTCTTCAAGGATACCACCCCCCCCCCCCGACAATCTGATAGTGGCTATCATCATTTTTGTTAGTGTGACAATGTTTTCGAATTGAATTGCCACTAGAAAAATTATATGAGCTTAATCTTTCTTCCTTTCTTGTTTTTATGTGCATGTGCGTGGTCATATGAGTTCTTTGTGAACCACATTCACACAGAATCCCACGGAGACCACAAGAGATACACCCACTTGCATGCACACACATAAATAAATAATGTAATGAGAGAGGAGGGGGGGAGAGAGTCTGACTATGTAGCTCTGGAACTCTATGGCCTGGAACTCTAAACATAGACCAGGCTGGCCTTCACTTAGTATATTTGCCTGCCTCTACCTCCTACGTGCTGGCATTAAAGGCATGTACCACCACACCGGACTGAAATGTTTTAATTTGAAAAAGAAATAATATAAATTACAGAAACAATGCACTACCATATCTGTGACAAGTTTTTAAAAAAGATTTATTGTTAATGTATGTCTGATTGTGACTATGTATGCAGTAGAGGGTATTTGATCACCTAGAATTGGAGTGGTGCGCCACCTGACAAAGGTCCAGGAGTCCTATGCAGGTCCGAGTGCATGTTCTTAACCACCGGGCCATCTCTCCGGCCCCTCCACCATGTTGTCAGAAGTATCAGTGAGCCACTGCTTGATAGGGCAAATGAGTAATGTAGGCCTGTGAAAATGAAAGGGACCAGTGCCCCTGCTCTGTGTGCTGAGACCTTCCTATTCCTGCGCCAGCATGCCATATTTGCCAAATCTCAGCTCTAATTGGAAAGCTGTTATGACAGTAAACCAGGTGTGGTGGTTCACCACTGTCATCCTCACTACCGGGGAGGCTTGAGAAGCAAGATTGCTGGAGTCGAGGAATATAAGCCCCATATTCGCAGTATGGGAAGACTCTATACATGGGCTGGGGAGACAGCTCAGCAGGAAAGAGCGTTTGAGGCGTGGTCCAGCACCCAAGTGGAAAGCCAGATGTGGCTGTGAGTGCCTATAACCCCAGCACTGGTGGGGGTGGAGACTAAAGGCTTAGTGATGCTTGCTGGCCACAAGGCTGGAGGCAAAACAGTGAGGTCCAGGTTCAGTGAGAGATCCTGTCTCCAGGG